>NC_136071.1:1193533115-1194733115 GCF_964261635.1 Lissotriton helveticus | reverse complement strand
CCCTTTACTGTAAATGCTTGTATTTCACTCACCCTCCTTGTCGAGGTAAGAGCTAGTAAGAGGAATACCTTCCATGTGAGGAACTTGAGCTCTGCCTTGTGAATTGGCTCAAACGGTTGTCTCATCAACTGCGCCAGGATCACATTGAGCTTCCATTCTGGAGGAGGTGCACGCACCGGGGGAAATGTGCGGGAAAGGCCTCTCTTGAATTGCTTTATGAGACTAGGGGCACAGAGAGAAAGCGCTTGAGGAGATTTCCTATAGCGGGAAATTGCAGCCAGGGGAACCTTCACTGAAGTGAAAGCGAGATCTGATTTAGCCAGAGAGAGGAGGTATGGCAAAATCTGCTCAGCAGGGGCTTGCAGTGAGTGGACGTTATTTCTTTCACACCAGAAACAGAAATATTTCCATTTCAAATGATATGTTTTGATAGTGCTTTCAGCACGGGATTTAGCAATGATTTCTCTACCGTCTTGCGGTATATTTAGGTCTCTAAATTCTAGGAATTCAGGAGCCATGTGTGAAAGTGAAGAGAGTGTGGATCCAGATGATTCACTTCGCCTTTGTTCCTCGATAACATCATTGAGGACAACTGTAGCCAAATGGGCTTTGCTTGCGACAGCAGGAGCAGTTCTGGGAACCAGTATTGCCTGGGCCACCGTGGCGCTATTAGGATCAGGCGACAGACTTCAGATTTCATTTTGTTTAGCACCCGGGAATTAACGTGATGGGGGAAAGCGTAGGCATATATCCCTGACCATTGCATTAAAAGGGCATTCCCCCTTGACCCTGGTAAATGGAATCTGCTGGCATGATACTGGAATTTGGCTTTCTCCTCCATTGCAAGGAGGTCCAAAGCTGTTTTCCCCATTTCTGAAAGACCTTGTCCAGCTGGGATTGTTCTAGCTCCCACTCGTGGCAACTGGACTGAAACCTGCTTAACGTGTCTGCTAGGGTATTGTGCCGACCCCTGACATGCTCGACCTTCAACGAGATTCCATGGTCCGTTGTCCATTCCCATAATTCCTGCGCTTCTTGGGATAGCGTAATGGATCTCGTTCCTCCTTGCTTGCTTACATAGTACATGCTGGCCATATTGTCCGTACGGGCCAACACTCAGGAGACCATTTGCCTTGAATTTGCAAGTCATGTAGATGACCTCCCCAGCCCTCCATGGAGGCGTCCGTTGTTAGAATTAAATCTGGGGTGCTTTGTCGAAAAGATAGGCCCAGAGCGAGATTTGTCGCCTGAGACCACCTCTGTAGTGTTTCCACCATCTGTGTTGTGATTCAAATTATATCTTCGGAGTATCCCAAAGCTTGTTGCCTCTGTTTCTGCAGCTTTTCCTGAAGAGGCCTCCTCTTTAGTCTCACTAGAGGTACCAGATTTATCGCTGAAGAGCACATCCCCAGGAGCGAGTTGAGCATTCATACTGAAACTGACCCTTTTTTACATGGTCTTTGCAAGTTTTTTTTATAAATGTATCTGTCTCTCTTGAGACTAGAACGGCTTGCATTGAACATTGCCAAGGATGCTCCCAGAAAAGATATTATCTGAGTTGGATGTAAAACTGATTTTTCCCTGTTTAGGGTAAGTCCCAATGTATTGAACAAACTGAGACAAGCTCTCATTGTTTGATCGGTCTCCTGCACTGCTGCTGCTTTGAGCAGCCAATCGTCGAGCTACGGAAAAGCTTGAAACCCCTGAGACTGCAGGGTTGCGCTACTGGCGTCAGGCAATTGGTGAAAATCTGTGGCGTTGATTTTAGGCCAAACGGGAGCAGATTGAATTGACTCTGGGTACCAGCCACTGTGAACCTTAGGAATTTCCGGTGTTTCAAGTGGATTGGGATATGGAAATATGCGTCTTCCATGCCGAGCAAAATCATGAAATCTCCTTTGTTTAAGCATCCCAGAATACCGGAGAGTGTTACCATCCTGAACGTCTGTTTCTTGAGAAACTTGTTGAGTGACCAGAATTGGTCTCCATTCTTATCACTTCTTTCTTATTAGGAAGAAACGAGAATAAAACCTCTTCCTTTTTAAGCAAATGGTACTTCTTCTATTGCTTCCTTGAGGAACATGGCCAAGACTTCCTTCTGTAACAAGTGAAGACGAGGGGCTCCATGGGGTGGAGTGATTGATGGCCGCTGAATAAATTCTAGAGTGTGACCCTAAGTGACTAGGTCCAACACCCAGCGGTCTGATGTTATTTCGTGCCACCGTTGTACATAAGCAGAATTGTTTGCACCCACGGGCAGGGAGGGAAGTTGGGCTGGTACCCTGACATACTCATTGTTTTCTGCCTGAGTCACAGCCTTGTTGGGGTGCTGGCTTTGATTGACGATAAGATGGAGGTTTGTAAGATTGGGGATATTGAGATTGGTATGGCTGATATTGTTGAGCCCTCTGGTATCCTCCTTTGTAGGTGGCAAATCCTCGCCCTCTAGCACCTCTGAATGGTACTTGTCTGTACTGCAGAGCTCCCAAAGACTTTGCAGTGTCAGCATAATATTTTATTGCAAATACAGCTTCGTCAATGTGCTTTCCAAAGAGTGACTCGCCGTCAAAAGCCATATCAAGAACTGTTGTTTGTACCTCAGGTCTAAAGGTAGTTGCTTTTAGCCATCCTTGGCATCGAAGTACAGCCGCTCCTGCCAACTGTCTGAAACCAGTGTTTGCTACGTAAAGGGCACAGTTAGTTATTTCTGAAGCTGCACGCTCACCCTCCCGCAGGATCTTGCGTGCATCTTGTCTGTTTCCTTCCGGGATGAGGTCTATCAATCCTGCCATATCTGACCACATCTGACGGTCAAAGCGACTGATCATGGCTAGAGCATTAGCTGCTCTGATTGTTACAGCTGCCATTGATGAAAACCTTTTCCCCAGGATGTCCATTCTACGCCCTTCCTTGTCTGGGGGTTAGTAATCAGGGTAGCCAGGTTCTTCGAGCGCCTCTGTACAGCCTGAGAAATAACTGAATCTGGCTTAGGATGTCCATTAAGGCAAGCTGGAGAGTCATCCGGAGCCCTGTATTTCTTTTCTACACGAGGCAGTACCGGTAGTATGGATGCTGGTGTTTTCATAATACTGATGCCCTCCTGCCATATATGGTCAATGATAGGAATTTAGCATACCACTTTCTTTGGGCCCTCTTTGAAATCGTATAGAAAATATTCTGTTTGTTTTACAGCAATGGTTAAGTGGAACCTGTTGGCTGCCCTTCGCATTAAATTGTAAAAAAAAAACAATATCCTCTGGAGTAGTCCGAAGGAAAGTGTGGAGGAGGGGATAGTGTTGGAATCACATAATAATCCCAAGGATCATGAACAGATGCTGAGTCTGGCAATGCACCTTCCTCTACTTCTTCTGAGGAGGAGGAAGTGTTCTGTTCTTCGGGGTCGGCTGCCCCCGAGCCTAGTACATTCACAGGTGTGCTCAGCAGTTGAGGTCCTTGTGCACCTGCAGGTTCTTCCACTGGTCTTCTGGTTGACGTTGCTGAGGAGAGAATATTTGTCTGCAATCCACCAACATGGCTTGAAGATCTTCTATTAATGGTGGTAGATGAGACATTTCTCTGTGGCACGGTTCCTGTCAGAGGTTAAATTGATAGCTGTGACGTTGATCCATATACCGTTCCTGGTAATATTGTGCCTCTTGATAATCTTCCTCCTCTTCATCATCCTCCTGGCACTTCACATGGAGCTCAGATGGGCTGTGTCCTACCCCCTAGAGGCCGTCAGCAGCAGCATCATCCTCTTCCTCTACATACCCTTCCAACAGATGCAATGGAAGCAAAGGCAACACCTTGCTATAGTCCTGCATAGACAGGTGTAAAAATGTCTTTGTAACTCTAGTGACCTGAGTAATCCTCGTCGACGGAAGAGTCGACGGTGCAGAAGTTATAAGCGATGGGATTTCCTTTGTCAACGATGCTGTCGTCGATGGTGCTGTCGTCGACGGTATTGTTATTGCAGGTGTCGTCGTCGGCGTCGACAGTGCAGACGCCGTCGATGGTGTCTTCATCGACGGTGTCTTCGTCAACAGTGTCTTCGTCTACGGTGTCTTCGTCGACGGTGTCTCTGCCGTCTACGGAATCTTTGTCAATGGAAATGTAGTCGGCGGTGGGGCGTCAACAGCCTTTGACGACAAAGAAGCTCTCGCCGTCGAGATAGAAACTTTAGTAGAAAGGATAGGAGACTGGATCGCCGTCGTCATCACAGTTGCCGTCGACGATGGCGTCAACAATGTTACACAGATTGTCAACGACGAGAGAGAAGTTGTCGTCGACAATGGCTTTTTCAACAGTTTTTAACTCACAGGATCAGAAGAGGAAGTTCTAGGGCAATCTTTTTCTTTCTTGACAGGTGTAGAGGGCACAGGTAACATTGGTTCAGAGGAATGTTTGGTAGTCTTCTCCTTACTTGAAGCCTTTTCTTGGGAAGACTTAAAACATTTTCTTCCCTCACCTGAGGATCTGTCCTGGGATCTAGCCCTCTTGTGGGATGTTGCAGCTACATCCTCTTCTTCATCAGAAGAACGAGATTGTTGTTTTGTGGTTTGGAGCCACAATAACAATCTTCCCTCTCTGTCCTTGAAGGTTTTGTTAGAAAAGGTGTGGCAGATTTTACAATCTCTCACCTCAAGCCTCGGATAGAGGCAGTAAATACATTCCTTTTGTGGATCATCCACATGGACCCTTTTCTTTCCACAGGTTTTACAAGGGCGGAAAAGGCCTTTCTTGTCTGGCGTGATGTCTAGATTTGCTGAATATGAGAAAACTGAGTAGCACTCAGGGAGACTCCTTTCCACACGACGTGCAGTGAAAATCTGAGGAAAAATGACTTCTGCTGGGAGTGTTCTAGAGGGCGCTAACAGTTGATTGGCTGGATGCCAACATTTAGTCCTTTTTAGGTCTCGCCTGTCGATGCGCATGCGCATCGAGCAAGCGAGACTATGGGGGCTTATCCACTCTTTATCCAGTGCAAGGAATCGTGGCGATTCCTTGCAGTGCCCGTGACTTTTAAGCTCAATGCGCATGCGCATTGAGCTTAAAAGCGCGTGCACGTCCGTCTTGTTTTACCCGCTCCGCCCCCTCCCCTTCCCGCTGTGTACCATTTCTCCTCCCCCCTCCCCTCTCCTCCGTCCGTCTTGTTTGTTTAATTTAACCCGCTCCGCCCCCTCCCCTTCCCGCGGTGTCGCATTTCTCCTCCCCCCTCCCCTCTCTTCCCTCCGTCTCGTTTGTTTAATTTAACCCGCTCCGCCCCCTCCCCTTCCCGCCGTGCCGCATTTCTCCTCCCCCCTCCCCTCTCTTCCCTCCGTCTCGTTTGTTTAATTTAACCCGCTCCGCCCCCTCCCCTTCCCGCCGTGTCGCATTTCTCCTCCCCCCTCCCCTCTCTTCCCTCCGTCTCGTTTGTTTATTTTACCCGCTCCGCCCCCTCCCGAGTTAGCCCACTGCTCTCTTCCCAGCTCTGAAGATCATCCTCGGCAAAAGAGCCGCCGACCCGCAGCCAGCATCAATGCGGTACAGACCTAGGACTATGCTGGTAAGTACTGGCCTCCGGTGCAAATGCTTGTTAAATTTCTAATAAATAGCATCCGAAATATGTGTTTTTGTGAAAAATTGCAGCTTCTAGACCACGAGAGGATGAATTGTTTGTTTAGCAAGCGCTTTCACTTTTGAATTACAGAGCTGGGAGTGGCAGAGCTGACTGCTGAGCATAAGAAGTGAGATCTCGCCTTCTTTTCATTAACACAGGATTCACGTCAGAAACACCCCCTCACCTCCACTCCCATCCCTTGCCTCACGTCTCCCAGCACTGCAAGTACGGCTAGGGCTCGGTCCCCTTCCTGTTGTGCTCATCCTGATGCTTAGCTCCACTGCCTGCACACACCCTCCACCATGTTGCTTTTACTTTAACCCACACGCTGACCCTCGTGTTGTTTCTATATCCCCCCCCCCCACCCCCCCCCCGAACAATGCTGTAAATAATAAAAGGAAACCGTGATCTAAATTAACCTTTTGGCTGCAAGGCATTGCGTTATTTAATCCTTTATTTCATTACAGCTAAATTGTCATGTTCATAAAACCGGAACCTCGACCCCATAACGAGCCAAGCTTCCATCATGTGGGTTCTGCCTCCCTCTAAACGCGATGTGGTGTTTCAGCCCGATCTGCAGTCTTTGGAACTCGGGAACCCGGTTCCAATCTCAGTTTTGGCTCAAACTCTTGAGATTCTGGGCAAATCCCCTAATTTCCTGATGCCTTGAACAATGCATGTGGCCTAGTGTAATGTAACTCTCGCTTACGCAAAGTGCTCTGATCCCTTCTGATCGAATTCACGCTATATTCTACAAACTGCAGAAGACTGCACTAAGGGGTAAAAAAAAAAAAACAAAGCCTCAACATAAGAAAACACGAATAAACACTCGTTGACTGGCCGATTTGTACACAGTGGACCCAGGAAATCGGGACAAATCACAGCTTCCCTACTTAAATTTATAATTTTCAACAGATATTTTGTGTCAGAAACTCCTCCTTTTCCTGCATTAGGTGGAGCCACGCACGTCCAGTGAGAGCCTTCCTGTTGCGCCCTCCCTGCCAATCCTTTCCTTGTCGCAGCCCCCCATGTCCCCCCGTCTCAGCAGCTTGAGCTACGGCAGCAACTTTAAATACTTGCCACACAAGTAGGAAGAGCAGGCCGCATTCCTCCCCCTCACCCCCTCACCCTCACTCACTCACCCTCACCCCCTCACTCACCCTCACTCTCACTCATCCTCACTCAACCACCCTCAACCTCACTCACCCTCAACCCCTCACACTCACTCACCCTCAACCCCTCACCCTCACTCACTCACCCTCAACCCCTCACCCTCAAACCCTCACCCTCACTCACCCACCCTCAACCCCTCACCCTCACTCACCCTCAACCCCTCACCCTCACTCACTCACCCTCACTCACCCTCAACCCCTCCCCCTCGACCCCTCCCCCTCAACCCCTCACCCTCACTCACCCTCCCTCACCCTCAACCCCTCACCCTCAAACCCTCACTCACCCTCAACCCCTCACCCTCACTCACTCACCCTCAACCCCTCACCCTCAACCTCAACCCCTCACTCACCCTCACTCTCACTCACCCTCACTCAGCCTCAACTACTCCCCCTCACCCTCACTCACCCAAAACCCCTCACTCACCCTCACCCTCACTCACCCTCAACACCTCACTCACCCTCACCCTCACTCACCTTCACTCACCCTCAACACCTCACCCTCAACCTCAACCCCTCACCCTCACTCACCCTCACTCACCCTCAACCCCTCACCCTCACTCACCCTCACTCACCCTCACCCTCACTCACCCTCACCCTCACTCACCCTCACCCTCACACAGTGCAATAGTTCTCAGACCATTTCAGTTAGAGCTTTTAGAAATGTTTATGGCTTTTTTTATTTGTAATACTTTAGCATTGGCTACAGGAAACAAAAATGCTAAACATTTACAAAAAAAACCCATAAACAATTCTAAAAACACTAACTCTAATGGTGCGAGACCTATTGCATTTCCAATGCTTGTTTAAAAAAGACATGGATAGGCTACTGTTTAGATGGCCTTGTGCCATTATAGCCTATTAAAGATTTAACCCCTTCGCTGCGGGGGTAATTCCCCTGCTGTGCTGGGGGGAGGGGGGCGCGCACCACGCCCGGTGCTCGCGACGAGCTCAGCTCATCACGCAGAACGGTGGCGCTGTGCTCATGATGAGCTGAGTTCGTCCCGGCCACACCCGTTTCCTCAGAATGTTCAGCATAGCGGGGGAATTATCCCCACGTGTGACCGCCGCGGCCGTTATGACGAGCTCAGCTCGTCATGAGCATGCATGAGGTTAAGACACTGCTTGGATATTTTACTGTGCGACTCCCATCTCGATGACGGGGAAGGATTTAGGCATGTGAATCTATGAAAGATACCACAATACTGGATAATGTGTTATGTACAATCTAGTGAACATCTTTACAAGGGGCCACCTCTAAGTAGAAAGAGGAATGCTCTTCCAAAATATAGACTCTCTCCACTAAATCAGCCTTGTGGAGAACAAGAGGAGTCCACACCCTATGTCTAATCTACTCAGCGTCCTCCCATGCATAACCTTTAAGGAGGCCTTCCCACCTATGGACTCTCTGTATACACGACTCTGGGGCTTTCTGTGAGTAAGCTCTAAGGGGCTAGCGACTATTGCTCTCTGTGTCCACTGATCCACTACCTCTCAATTGCATCATGCATAAGGAATCAGAGAAGTGGCCATGAAACATATACAGAACTTCCCCTAAGGAGAGCGAGGAACCTCCATCACACCTATTAACTCTCTGTAAACACAGATCTCTGAGGCTCTTCACATGGTCACCTCTAAGGGTGAAGAGAAGCTTGCCCATTGAGTTCACTGGTCCACCATTTCCTGATAGTATCACCCCTAAAGAAGAGAGGAGCATTCATGAAACATACAAACAATCTCCTTAGGAGTCTGAGGAGTGTCCGTCACACCTCTAGATCCTCTATAAAAATAGAACATCGTGGCTCTCCTTGTGGTCAGCTCTTAGGGTGAAGGGAAGCTAGCTCTTTGTGTCTATTAGACGGCTGTCTCTCAACAGTATGATCACAAGTAAGGGGAGAGAAGCTCACTCATGCCTTCAGAGTGCTATCTTACAGGTCACCTCCACTGAAATTTAAAGGTGGCTGGGACTTAACCAAATCTGAACAAACTAAGGGTTCTCTGCTGGGTAGTTCTCAGGGCCTGTGTGTCTGTGTGTGTTGTAATGGCACACACACACACTGACACACACACACACACACACACACTCCTTGGAAATTAAACAGACTACTTGTATCATCTAAAAATTTACCATTGATTATCCAGTGCTTTAAATGGGCAGGTACTATCCGGTACTGAGTGCCTGCACATCTTTAACTTGAAAAGGAGAGTATCTGCACTTCTCAGAATTTCTGCAATACAATTGTTTTTTCATCTCTCACTTTCCTCTTCTAAAATGTTGCCAAGTATGCTATTGCCACCACAACCAGCACGGGTAGCTGCATATCGCTTACACAAGATTGTTAGGTGTTGAGGGTTCCGTGAGAGTTAGTGGGCTTCTGGCTGTCAGGGAGGAGCAACCCCAGGTTGAGTGCTGAATAAAGAAGTAGAATTTAAACCAACGTTGGCATCCCTATTGTTACAACAATTGGGTAAAAGAGAGCAGACCTGAATGAGCAAAACAGAAACACTGTTAAGAGTAACCGCACCTCAAATGAGATGTCTTTTACGTGACCGCCCTCCTCAGGGAGAACCTGCCATGCGTAGTCTAGATCCAACCCCTAAGAGTGGCTTTTGATGCCACTCTGACCATCAGAGACATCACCAAGGGATCCACTGCCACCTCCAACCTCTCTGGCACATGCTGCCCTTCCTCACAGGTGCTGCACTGCCACGCTGATGGCAGACTCACGCCATTCAACAACACCATCAACCACGCAAGAAAATCCGCTGCTTGGTTTTGTCATGAGCCATCCACTTCAGTGTCATGGTCAACACATGGGTCTCCCATAGACACATCTTCTGACTCCCCTATTCTGCAGCAGAGCAGCCCAAAAAATGATGGGCTTAAAGAAGAGATGAACCCAGCCCGGCTCTCCAAACCTCAGTCTGGCTCCTCGCCGGAAGTGTGGCCTTGTAACTGTTCTGCCTAACGCACAGACGCCTCGAAGCAAATGTTCAATCTATGAGGCACTAAACTGCAAAAAGGTCCCTGTGAACAATCCTACCAGTATAGTTGGGAGGCCGGTACATGTCAGTGGCCCAGAAGCCTGGAAAAAGTCACCTCTGTCTCCAAGAGGCAAACATGAGACCCTCACATCTTCCAAGCAGGGTGAAACCAGACAGTTTCACTAACAAAACTCCGATGCCCAGCCTGGGGCAAGTTCTTGATGCAGTAATCTGTAAATTCACTTTTTAAAACGTATGACCTATATTAAGAAATCAGCCTTTTTAGGTCTAGCCTGAGCAGCGCATGCGCTGCTCTGCGTGCCATGCTGGATTGGAGTTTATACTTGAAGCCCCGCCCACTCTCCGCCCTTATTTGTCATTGGCTTGTGTCATTGTCCTTCGTAAATGCTGATTCGTTATTAGGCCTGTTAGTCCCTCCTTAGTACCGCCTTGTCTTCATTTGTAACCTCTCATGAGGACTGGCCCTTTTACTTTGGTTGCTACACGGTACGTCTTCTTTAGTGTGTAAGCACTATTTTCTTTAATACATTTCTCTTACTGCATGAGGGTCTCTCGTGTGCAGTTGTGACCACCGGCTTCTTTATTTAACTTGTAGGAAACGAAAAGCTCTTTAGGAGCCATGGAAGACAGAAGGGTGCAGCTCAGCGATGGCTTCAAGCATTTGGAAAGCAATAGGACTCGCATTTGCAAGAGTTTAAGCTATTGGCATTGTAAAGGACAATGCCTTTTATTTATGTTTTAAAAATCAAAACATAAATAAAGGGCCTTATCATTTTCAATGCCAATTGTTTGAATTTGCGTAAATGAGAGACCTGTTGCATTGTAGATGCTTGTTACCTAATGCCAGAAGAACCGATGTCCCTTCTGCTCTTATACCATTCTGTGGTGCCTCTTTCAGCGGTGAGAAGTACCCACAGACTGGCATGTGGCGCTATACAGAATCTCAAAGCTGAGACTGAGCACATGATGCTTCTCATATCTGCCCGGTCTTCAAATCTATGACACAACAGAATATAACAGGCCTCTGGAAGCAGTCTTACAAGGATTTTGTTCCTCGCAGTGCGCCTACATCCCACATACCTCTTCCAGAGGCGCTATGGCTGTTTTCTCCGTGTTGTTTAGCATAAAAAATGTGGTGACGAAGTCCTGTTCAGCTACACACATGGGGGCCAGTTCTGTCAGCACACGATCCAGGGCCTGCAGAGAGCAAGAGATAAAGAGGAATTAAAACACTCAGACAGGTGGCAGCAGACTGAACCAAAACCCCCCCACACACAAGGGTTCTCCCGACTGAACCACACATGTGACGGGGCACTCCCGACAAAACCACACACACGGACCACTCCCAACTGAACATCACATATGGGGACACTCCAGACTAAACAACACACACGGGGCACTCCTGACTAAACCACACGCTCCTGACTGAACCACACATGTGACATGGCACTCCCGACTGAACAACACACACGGGGCACTCCCGACTGAACCACACACACACGTGGGGCACTCCTAACTAAAAAACACACATGGGGGCACTCCCGACTGAACCACACAGTTGGGGATGATGATGGACGGAGCGTTTGAACAAATCAAACACTCACCCCCAGTCAACTGATCTGGGTTTAATCCATCATCATTCTTTAGCTCACTCCACCACCCCAGTTCAGACATGGCAATATGAAAATCAGGCTGACCCTGTCCCTCGTGGGAACAGTCCAGCCCGAACTGCCAAGCCATGTCTTCCCTGGACCAGAAACAAGCATTCTGGTACCGGTTTCGGGTTCATAACCCTCATCAGCCAGGCTATCTTGAATCCAGTGGCAAAGTGAGCAAGGGACCCATGTCTGAGCATACCCTGCCAACTTAAGGCGAACAAAGCGATACCAAAGGGGATGATGGACGGAGAGTTTGAGCAAGTCAAACACTCACTCCCAGTCAACTGATCTAGGTTTAATCCATCATCATTATTTAGCTCACTCCACCACCCCAGTTCAGTCATGGCCATATGCAAATCAGTCTGACCCTGTGCCCCATGGGAACAGTCCAGCCCGAACTGCCAAGCCATGTCTTCCCTGGAGGTGAGACAAGAATCCTGAGACCGGTTTCGGGTTCATAACCCTCATCAGCCAGGCTATCTTGAATCCAGTGGCAAAGTGAGCAAAGGGACCCACGTCTGGGCATACCCTGCCAACTTAGGGCGAACGAAACAAAACCAAAGGGGATGATGGACGAGTGTTGAACAATGCAAACACACACCCCCAGTCAACTGATCTGGGTTTAATCCATCATCATTCTTTAGCTCACTCCACCACCCCAGTTCAGACATGGCCATATGCAAATCGGTCTGACCCTGTGCCTCATGGGAGCAGTCCAGCCCAAACTGCCAAGCCATGTCTTCCCTGGACCGGAAACAAGCATCCTGGGACCGGTTTCGGGTTCATAACCCTCATCAGCCAGGCTACCTTGAATCCCGTGGCAAAGTGATCAAGGGACCGACGTCTGGGCATACCCTGCCAACTTAGGGTGAACATCTCATACGGGGACTGAACCACACACACGGGGCACTCCTGATTAAACCACACGCTCCCGACTGAACCACACAGACGTGACGGGGCACTCCGGACTGAACAACACACACGGGGCACTCCCGACTGAACCACACACATGTGGGGCACTCCTGGCTAAACAACACACATGGGGCACTCTTGACTGAACCTCAGACTCCAGACTGAACTACACACATGGGGCACTCCCAACTTAACCACACGCTTTGGACTGAACCACACACCTGGGGGAACTCATGACTGAAACACACACACAGGGGCACTCCTGATTGAAACACATACAGAGGAACTTCCGACCGACCAACACACATGGGGCACTCCAGAGTGAACCACATACACTGGGCACTCCTGACTGAACCACTGGTCACTCCTCACTGAACCTCACAGTGGCACTCCCGAATCTGAACCACTCCCTACTGAACCTGAACCACACAGAGGGCACTCACGATTGAACCACAGACACCGGGGCCCTCCTGAAGGAACCCCACACTCAGGTGCACTCCCAACTGAAATACACACACAGGGGCACTCCCATCTGAAAAAAACACAAGGGGCACTCCAGACTGAAACACAAATGGGAGCACTCCCGATTGAACCACTCACACAGGGCACTCCCAACTGAACCACACATTCAGGGGCACTCCTGACTGAACCGTACACAGGTCACACTCTAGACGGAACCCCACACAGGTCACACTCTAGACGGAACCCCAAACACAGGGGCACTCACAACTGAACCTGAACCACACACACAGGGGCATTCCCAATTGAACCACACACACAGGGGCACTCCAGACTGAAACACACACACAGGGCACTCCAGACTACAACACACATGGGGCACTCCCGACTGCACCACACACACGACGGTGCTCCTGAATGAACCATACACAGGGGGGCACTTCCGACTGAACCACTCACACAGGTCACTCCCAACTGAACCACACACTCAGGGGCACTCCTGACTGAACCACACACAGGGGGCACTTCCGACTGAACCACATACACAGGGGCACTCACGACTGAACCTGAACCGCACACACTGGGGCCCTCCCGATTGAACCATGCACAGGGGAGCACTCCCGACTGAACCCTACACTCAGGGGCACTCCTGACTGAACCATACACAGGGGGCACTCACGATTGAACCTGAACCACACACATCGGAGCACTCTAGACTGAATCTGAACCACTCACACGGGGGCACTCCTGAATGAATCTGAACCACACACGGGGGCACTCTCTACTAAATCACACACATGGGGCACTCCAGACTGAATCTGAACCACACACGGGGGCACTCCCAACTAAAACACACACATGGGGCACTCCAGACTGAAACACACATGGGCCACTCCCAACTGAACTGCACACACAGGGGCACTCCCAACTGAACCACACACATGGCGGCGCTCCTGACTGAACTATACACAGGGAGGCACTCCCGACTGAACCCCACACATAGGGCACTCCTGACTGAACCACACACTCAGGGGCACTCCTGACTGAACCATACACAGGGGGCACTCCTGACTACACCACATACACAGGGGCACTCACGACTGAACCTGAACCACACACACCGGGGCACTCCCAACTGAACCTGAATGACACACACCGGGGCATTCTAGAATGAATCTGAACCACTCACATGGGGCACTCCCGACTGAATCTGAACCACTCATACGGGGGCACTCTTGACTGAATCTGAACCACTCACATGGGGGCACTCCCGACTGAATCTGAACCACTCACACGGGGGCACTCCTGACTGAATCTGAACCACTCACACGGGGGCACTCCCGACTGAACCTGAACCACACACGGGGCACTCCCGACTTAACCACACACACGTGGGTACTCCTGACTGAACCACATACATGGGAGCACTCCTGACTGACCCCTACACACAGGGGCACTATTGAATGAACCACACACATGGGGGCACTCCTGAATGAATCACACACAGGGGGGCACTCCCAACTGAAACACACACATGGGGGCACTGACGACTAAAACACACACACAGGGGTGCACCCGAATGAAACACATACACGGGGCACTCCAGACTGAAACAGACACACAAGGGGCCCTCCTGACTGTCCCATACACACAGGGACACTCCTGACTGAAACTTACACACCGGGGTACTCCTGGCTAAACAACACACATGGGGCACTCTTGACTGAACCTCAGACTCCAGACTGAACTACACACATGGGGCACTCCCAACTTAACCACACGCTTTGGACTGAACCACACACCTGGGGGAACTCATGACTGAAACACACACACAGGGGCACTCCTGATTGAAACACATACAGAGGAACTTCCGACCGACCAACACACATGGGGCACTCCCGAGTGAACCACATACACTGGGCACTCCTGACTGAACCACTGGTCACTCCTCACTGAACCTCACAGTGGCACTCCCGAATCTGAACCACTCCCTACTGAACCTGAACCACACAGAGGGCACTCACGATTGAACCACAGACACCGGGGCCCTCCTGAAGGAACCCCACACTCAGGTGCACTCCCAACTGAAATACACACACAGGGGCACTCCCGTCTGAAAAAAACACAAGGGGCACTCCAGACTGAAACACAAATGGGAGCACTCCCGATTGAACCACTCACACAGGGCACTCCCAACTGAACCACACATTCAGGGGCACTCCTGACTGAACCGTACACAGGTCACACTCTAGACGGAACCCCACACAGGTCACACTCTAGACGGAACCCCAAACACAGGGGCACTCACAACTGAACCTGAACCACACACACAGGGGCATTCCCAATTGAACCACACACACAGGGGCACTCCAGACTGAAACACACACACAGGGCACTCCAGACTAAAACACACATGGGGCACTCCCGACTGCACCACACACACGACGGTGCTCCTGAATGAACCATACACAGGGGGGCACTTCCGACTGAACCACTCACACAGGTCACTCCCAACTGAACCACACACTCAGGGGCACTCCTGACTGAACCACACACAGGGGGCACTTCCGACTGAACCACATACACAGGGGCACTCACGACTGAACCTGAACCGCACACACTGGGGCCCTCCCGATTGAACCATGCACAGGGGAGCACTCCCGACTGAACCCTACACTCAGGGGCACTCCTGACTGAACCATACACAGGGGGCACTCACGATTGAACCTGAACCACACACATCGGAGCACTCTAGACTGAATCTGAACCACTCACACGGGGGCACTCCTGAATGAATCTGAACCACACACGGGGGCACTCTCTACTAAATCACACACATGGGGCACTCCAGACTGAATCTGAACCACACACGGGGGCACTCCCAACTAAAACACACACATGGGGCACTCCAGACTGAAACACACATGGGGCACTCCCAACTGAACTGCACACACAGGGGCACTCCCAACTGAACCACACACATGGCGGCGCTCCTGACTGAACTATACACAGGGAGGCACTCCCGACTGAACCCCACACATAGGGCACTCCTGACTGAACCACACACTCAGGGGCACTCCTGACTGAACCATACACAGGGGGCACTCCTGACTACACCACATACACAGGGGCACTCACGACTGAACCTGAACCACACACACCGGGGCACTCCCAACTGAACCTGAATGACACACACCGGGGCATTCTAGAATGAATCTGAACCACTCACATGGGGCACTCCCGACTGAATCTGAACCACTCATACGGGGGCACTCTTGACTGAATCTGAACCACTCACATGGGGGCACTCCCGACTGAATCTGAACCACTCACACGGGGGCACTCCTGACTGAATCTGAACCACTCACACGGGGGCACTCCCGACTGAACCTGAACCACACACGGGGCACTCCCGACTTAACCACACACACGTGGGTACTCCTGACTGAACCACATACATGGGAGCACTCCTGACTGACCCCTACACACAGGGGCACTATTGAATGAACCACACACATGGGGGCACTCCTGAATGAATCACACACAGGGGGGCACTCCCAACTGAAACACACACATGGGGGCACTGACGACTAAAACACAGACACAGGGGTGCACCCGAATGAAACACATACACGGGGCACTCCAGACTGAAACAGACACACAAGGGGCCCTCCTGACTGTCCCATACACACAGGGACACTCCTGACTGAAACATACACACCGGGGGCCTCATTTATGAGGCCTTGCGTCAGTTTTGCGCTTCTGATGCGTCACTTTTTGTGACGCATCGGCGGTGTAAAACATGCCTCCTGTGGCGCACTATTTACAAAGTGATGCATCTAAGCAGATGCGTCACTTTGTAACCCCCTGCGCTACATTATACCTGTGTCAGGTATAATGTATGCAGGGGGGGGGCGTTCCCCCGAAAAAGCCTCGTAGAAGTGAAGCCGTGAAATCTATGAGATTTCACTGCGTCACTTCTAGGACGCCGTTGCGTCAAAATCTTGCGCCTGCCTCACAGCAGGCGTAAGACTGACGCAGGCCCTTCAGAGGGGGTTTGCTGGAGTTGCGTTACTTTTGTGACACACTCCAGTAATGCGTCACTTTTGCGCTTACAGATACGTCAGAAATACTGACGTATCTGTAACTCCTTGCGACGTGATGCATCATACATTAAATATGACGCATCAAGAATGTCGCCAGGAGTGCGCACTGAGAAGTGACGCATCGCTGCTTTCACGCAGCGATGCGTCATTTCTCATAAATGAGGCCCATGGGGCACTCCTGACTGAAACACACTGATGCAGAGAGCAAGCGAGACGTGAAATCGGAAACAGGGCACATGAAAAAACAGGACAGTGGCATTCAAAACACTCCCGTGCAGAGAGACACTTAAAATCAGTGCTTAATTTGTAAAAGAATAAGTGCCAGGGCCCTCGTCAAGAGGCCACTGCAGCCTGCACCACCCATTGCCTCTGCCAGTCCTGCCAATGACACCACAAACAAAATTACTAACCATCACACTGCTTCAAGTGGGACAATTCGGACTATTGCAGGTCCCCAAAGCTGTAAGAATGGCCGGGCTGGCACGTATTAGCCATTTTATTGTATATTGAATAATTAAACAACTGTTGCTGTCCTTATCTCTAAATCACATAGACAGCCATGTGGCAAACTGTCGTAAGTGGCGGCGTTGACAATGACGTGCTGCTGCTGAGCACTAGAAGCCACCAGCTCAAATTAAGCACTGCTTAAAACCAAGCACATGCTGACGGACACATGGAATCAAAGATGCAAAAAGCCACTCAAAATGAAACCGCACAGACAGAGCAATCGGTGCAGCATTCGATACCTTTGTTATTCCATTACACTTACAGACACCACTATAAATACGGCCTTACCCTCACCAATGTACAATCCCCATCTCTCCACCAGATGGCAGTGCTATACTTTGAATGATTTGCTTTTGCACACAAAATGAATTCTGTGTAATTCCGGTGACTTGCTTCGGACACAGTTCTTCCAGCACTCTAGTTAATAGGAGTATTTAACTTTACGGTTTGGACAATACTAACGTTTGCTCTTAATGCTTAATCTTCATTTAAGATATTTACAGGAGACAAGTCTTGGTATTTCTCTTCTTACCCCTCTTCCCAGCTCTTATGTCCCCTTTTTAAGGACTTGCTTGATACCAAAGCATTTATTTATTGCGCGTTATATCATCAACAGTAAAGGAGACCGAGGAAGCACTACTGAGAGAGAGGAGGTTTTTGGCCCCGCCCACGTGCGATAACCCTCAGTACAGCATTTGACTGGGCAGAAGCTGTGTCCGTCCATTAAAAAAAAAGAGTGCTTGTACTGCAGCCTGTGCCTCGAGAAAGAGTGTATGCTCCGCACAGCAGGCTCGGTTGGTGATGGTGGCAAGCGAAGGATACAGGATGTAAGCATGACTAGCTCACCAAGAAAGGTTATGTCGGACGCCATAGGTCTGCTCGACTTGGCAATCGTGAAATAGTATGTCGGACACCATAGGTCTGCTCGACTTGTTCACTGTGAAATGTTATGTTGGACGCCATAGGTCTGCTCGACTTGTCCATCGTGAAATGTTATGTTGGATGTCATAGGTCTGTATGACTTGCCCACTGTGAAATGTTACGTCGGACGCCCTAGGTCTGCATGACTTGTCCACTGTAAAATGTTATTTCGCCTACCATAGGTCTGCTCGACTTGGCAATCGTGAAATGGTATGTCAGATCCCATAGGTCTGCATGACTTGTCTCTTGTGAAATGTTATGTTGGACGCCATAGGACTGCATGACTTGTCCACTGTGAAATGGTATGTCGGATGCCATATGTAAATGTAAATGTATTTCGATTTATATAGCGCACTAATCACCCAGGGGTCTCAAGGCGCTTGCTTAGGGAACCCGTCCTGGTATTCCCCTGTGAGATACCCCGGCAGGGTATTCACAAGGTGAAAGCCAGGCATCCCGCTGCGAGAGGCCGTAGTGGAGATTAAGCAAGCTATTGCCCGGAGTCGCAGAGTGTGACCCCGTGAGTCGAGTAGGCACCGGAGCGAGAATTGTCAAGTCCGTGGAATTTTTGAGCCCGAGACCCGCCGAGGCGGGGAATCGAACCCTGGTCCACGGCTGATCTCAGCTTCCGGGTCTGCCGCCTCTAACCACTGAGCCACGCTTCTCCACTATAGGTCTGCTCGACTTGGCAATCGTGAAATGGTATGTCAGATCCCATAGGTCTGCATGACTTGTCTCTTGTGAAATGTTATGTCGCCTGCCATAGGTCTGCTCAACTTGGCAATCGTGAAATGGTATGTCAGATCCCATAGGTCTGCATGACTTGTCTCTTGTGAAATGTTATGTTGGACGCCATAGGACTGCATGACTTGTCTGCTGTGAAATGGTATGTCGGACGCCATAGGTCTGCTCGACTTGGCAATCGTGAAATGGTATGTCAGATCCCATAGGTCTGCATGACTTGTCTCTTGTGAAATGTTATGTCGGACGCCATAGGTCTGCTCGACTTGGCAATCGTGAAATGGTATGTCAGATCCCATAGGTCTGCAAGACTTGTCTCTTGTGAAATGTTATGTTGGACGCCATAGGACTGCATGACTTGTCCACTGTGAAATGGTATGTCGGACGCCATAGGTCTGCTCGACTTGGCAATCGTGAAATGGTATGTCAGATCCCATAGGTCTGCATGACTTGTCTCTTGTGAAATGTTATGTCGGACGCCATAGGTCTGCTCGACTTGGCAATCGTGAAATGGTATGTCAGATCCCATAGGTCTGCAAGACTTGTCTCTTGTGAAATGTTATGTCGGACGCCATAGGACTGCGTGACTTGGCAATCGTGATTGTCGGACGTCATAGGTCTTCAAGACTTGTCCACTGTGAAATGTTATGTTGGACGCTATAGGTCTGCTCGACTTGGCAATCGTGAAATGGTATGGCAGATCTCATAGGTCTGCATGACTTGTCCACTGTGAAATGTTATGTCGGAAGCCATAGGTCTGCTCGACTTGGCAATCGTGAAATGGTATGTCAGATTCCATAGGTCCGCATGACTTGTTTCTTGTGAAATGTTATGTTGGACGCCATAGGACTGCATGACTTGGCAATCGTGATTGTCGGACGTCATAGGTCTGCATGACTTGTCCACTGTGAAATGTTATGTTGGACGCTATAGGTCTGCTCGATTTGGCAATCGTGAAATGGTATGTCAGATCCCATAGGTCTGCATGACTTGTCTCTTGTGAAATGTTATGTTGGACGCCTTAGGACTGCATGACTTGTCCATTGTGAAATGCTTTGTCGGACGCCAGAGAACTGCATGACTTGGCAATCGTGATTGTTGGACGTCATAGGTCTGCATGACTTGTCCACTGTGAAATGTTATGTCGTACGCTATAGGACTGCATGACTTGTCCATCGTGAAATGTTATGTCGGACGTCATAGGTCTGCATGACTTGTCCACTGTGAAATGCTATGTCGGACACCATAGTACTGCATGACTTGTCCATTGTGAAATGCTATGTCGGACGTCATAGATCTGCATGACTTGTCCACTGTGAAATGCTATGTCGGACGTCATAGGTCTACATTACTTGTCCATCATGAAATGCTATGTCGGACGCCATAGGACTGCATGACTTGTCCACTGTGAAATACTATGTCAGACGCCATAGGACTGCATGACTTGTCCATCGTGAAATGTTATGTCGGACGTCATAGGTCTGCATGACTTGTCCACTGTGAAATGCTATGTCGGACGTCATAGGTCTGCATTACTTGTCCATCGTGAAATGCTATCTCGGACGCCATAGGACTGCATGACTTGTCCATCGTGAAATACTATGTCAGACGCTATAGGACTGCATGATTTGTCCATCGTGAAATGTTATGTAGGACGTCATAGGTCTGCATGACTTGTCCACTGTGAAATGCTATGTCGGACGTCATAGGTCTGCATTACTTGTCCATCGTGAAATGCTATGTCGGACACCATAGTACTGCATAACTTGTCCATCGTGAAATGCTATGTCAGACGTCATAGGTCTGCATTACTTGTCCATCGTGAAATGCTATGTCGGACGCCATAGGACTGTATGACTTTTCCATCGTGAAATAATATGTCGGACACCATAGGACTGCACGACCTGTCCATCGTGAAATGTAATGTTGGACGCCATAGGTCTGCATGACTTGTCCACCATGAAATGTTATGTTGGACGCCATAGGTCAATAATGGTTCTGTCCGACAGAACCATTATTGATTGTTTAACTACCCGCCCAAGTTCTGAGGGTTACAGGGTCACCCCATTATATTTAATGGACGCCATAGGTCTGCATGACTTGTCCATCGTGAAATGTTATGTTGGACGCCACAGGTCTGCATGACTTGTCCACTGTGAAATGTTATGTTGGACGCTATAGGTCTGCTCGACTTGGCAATTGTGAAATGATATGTTAGATCCCATAGGTCCGCATGACTTGTCCCCTGTGAAATGGTATGTCGGACGCCATAGGTCTGCATGACTTGGCAATCATGAAATGGTATGTCAGATCCCATAGGTCTGCATGACTTGTCTCTTGTGAAATGTTGAACGCCTTAGGACTGCATGAGTTGTCCACTGTGAAATGCAATATCGGACGCCATAGGTCTGCATGACTTGTCCACTGTGAAATGTTATGTTGTATGCTATAGGTCTGCTTGACTTGGCAATCGTGAAATGGTATGTCAGATCCCATAGGTCTGCATGACTTGTCTCTTGTAAAATGTTATGTTGGACGCCATAGGACTGCATGACTTGTCCACCGTGAAATGTTATGTCGGCCGTCGTAGGTCTGCATGACTTGCCCACCGTGAAATGTTATGTCGGACGCCATGGGTCTGCATGACATATCCACCGTGAAATGTTATGTCAGATGCCATAGGTCTGCTCGACTTGGCAATCGTGAAATACTATGTCAGATCCCATAGGTCTGCATGACTTGTCTCTTGTGAAAATTTATGTCAGACGCCATAGGACTGCATGACCTGTCCATCGTGAAATGCTATGTCGGACGCCATAGGACTACATGACTTTTCCATCGTGAAATGATATGTCGGACGCCATAGGACTGCATGACTTGTCCACCATGAAATGTTATGTTGGACGCCATAGGTCTGCATGACTTGTCCATCGTGAAATGTTATGTTGGACGCCATAGGTCTGCATGACTTGTCCATTGTGCTGGGTAAGGAAACTGGGATCCCTAGGAGCGGGGCGATGGCGGCGAGCAAATGTCCTATAAGGGCCTCATTGAATGGAGGTATGGGCTCTGAGGAGGTGACTCTCGGCTGAAGTACCCATGTCAAGACGTTAGTCTTCACTGTTAATGAGGGTAGGTTAAGGTCCAGAACCTCAGCTGCCCTCTGCACCACCATTATAAACACGGCTCCCTCCTCCTTAGCTAGAGTAGGAGAGGAAACCAGGCCAGTGTCAGCTGAGGTGACCAACCTTCTGGCCTCACCCAGTTCCTCTTACCAGTTGTCCTCTTTAACTGGGTCATCTCCATAAACGTCCACAGACCCCTCCCAGACATCTCTCTCGCCAGTCGTAACCATCAAATAAGGCACTTGCTCCGCTACAGGAAGAATTTACTCAGTCGGCGCTAGATGGGGTGAGCGACGACACCCATCCATCCCTGTGTTGAAGTCAAGAATAACAAGGGGGATGGTGCCGCCTAGGAGTGTCATCACTGGAGTGTGCGCTAAGGAAGGTCTCGGTCTCACCGGCTGCTCATCTCCGGATCCAGTGAGGGATCCTTGGGGCCCGACTAGTACGGAGGGCGAACCCAACGGCGTGGTCCGAGAAGTGGCCCCTCCACTGACAAAGGGAGCTCCAGAGGGGCCGGACCACCCAAAGATGAGGTGCCTCGCCTCATAAAGTAAGTACATAGATTTATTGTCTGATTAATAAAAGTAATCACAAAATAGCACTTCACAATACATACAAAAACATATTAAATACACATGTGCATAACAAGTATACCCATACAAATTCATATAATCATAACAATTCAATAAATTAAAATATTTGGGCCAAAAACATACACGTATTGAACTAAAATGATAAAGAAAACATTCAGTGCATTACATTAAAATTACCTACAAACAACTGTATAAGACTTCAAAGTGTCAAATGCTTAAAAACTAGTCACCTTCTACTATCTGATCCTATTAAAAAAACCTTCAGAAGGACATAGGCAAACGGATCTAAGTTGCGGATATAGCATTTTTTCATCAATCGTTAGAAACGTTATCATCTGATAAATCAATGGAATAGAAGCACCAGATAAACGTAAGATAAGAGGACGATGAACAGATCTCATTCCTGCTTTAAAAAATGACGGTTTGAATAATATACAGCATACATTAGGCAGTTTTGGACAGGCACATACAATATGCTGTTATGTTTCATGTGACCAGCTGCAAAGTCTACATTCACTGGTTGGCCAGTGTCGGATCCAAATCGGTGAGCCCTTCTTAATGGGGTACCTACCAAGTCTTGATTTTAAAAATGTATCCCTCAGATGAGCTGAAAGATAAGTAGTCAAATAGGGGTGGATTCGCTAAGTCTGATGAGAATTACTCACTGACCAAGAATGATTTTTGGCGCTAAAGCCTCATAAAATTCTTTGAGTTGGGTGAGGGTCGCTCCGGCTACGGGAGTATAGGAAAAGTACGGAGCAAACTCGGGATCATCCTCCGCCTACTCTCTGGGCCTGGAGTGGCGATGGTCTCTTGGCTGGTCGAATGACTGATGGATGCGGGGAAGTAGAAGAGTGTTTGGACTTCTTTGACTTCTTGTGTTTGTGGGACTTCCCAGATGACTTTGAGTGTGACAATGAATGTCGGGAGGGGCTTCGTGGACGGTCCCGGGACCTCCTACGTGAACAGGATCTTGAGCGCTGTGGAGTCTACCGATGCCGGTCAGTGAGGAGCTTGAGGGATCGTTCCCTCAGTGCCTTGGGGTTCAGCAGCGGCAGTCCTCACACGCCTTGGAGTCATGTCCCAGCACCACAAGCCCACCAAGTGAGGGTCGGTCATCGACATTTGCCTATGACAGGCCCCACACGGTTTGAAACCAGCTGGTTTCTTCATTGACATCCTCACACCAGGAAATAAAAATCTCAAAAGAGTCTACAAAATGTTGAAAACAACCAGTCAAAAAGCGATTGAGTGGTAGCTCAATCCAGATCAGCACTATCTGGTGCGGAAAGAAAAGAACTGACGTCAGCGCATGAGGTGGCAGCTATATAGGTTCAGCACAAGTCAATTCCTGCACGGATGCTGACGATATGGAGCTGAATGATGCCACCTACCAGCCCGCAGGGTTACTGCTTGAAAATCTTCCGGATCCCGTCTGAGGCCTGGGGATATTCAAAGATAAGGAATCTGTAGCTAGACGTCTCTTTCAGATAGTTGAGATAGTATCTGGATCCAGCATCAACTAATACAAAAATCAGTGCTCCATTTGCTGGCAGGTTGTGGGTTGGAGCATTTAACAGAACTGTGAAATAGAATAACCAATGAACTGCTTAAAGATATATGCAGTTGGATCACTATTAATTTGGAAGACATTTTTTTTAAGAAGCCTTCCTGTAGCAAAATGGCAAACGCTGTCCCATGGAACTCTGGGGTCAATTCCCAATGTTTCTAATGACACCTTCTCCGCCTAAGATGCTACCTTTCCTCAGATAGGTGTTTATTTTCCAAGTGATGCCCACACACATACCTAGAAGTTACTTCAGGAAGTTAGGTATAATGTTTACTCCTTCCATTGGAATAAGTGCTCATCAAAACTAGCTCTAGAGAATTATACCTAGCATGCTGAGGGGTGGAGCGGAGGCTTCACACAGTGAGTCCTATTATCCAGCTGTGGTTTGGCACCATGTGGTAGGCTGGCTGGGAATGGGTCACCAGACCTGGTCTCTGAAACAATGAGTCCAACCCTTAAAGGGAAAACGATTGATGCCTATCCCAGTGCTATTGATAAACAAGACTAAAGGTTGACCTACACCATTAGCAGTACTACAAATGGTAATAAAGGCTGCAACACCAGATATCAGGGAGACATTAATATTAATGGTCGAATACTCAAAATGGCTTAACTGGGCCTTCTCTAGAGATAGTGCTGCTAAAAAGGGTGGAAGACTCGAATTTAGGGGGCAACTGAATGGACAGGGGAAATGTAATTTTTTTAAAGTTTTAAATTCTAGATTTTGTACGTCAGGGATGGGTTGCCCCCACTTGCTGTATCATTGTAGGTGCTCAAAAATCATGGGAGTTCTTGCTTAACATTCCAGAAACGCATGAGGTAAATCGAGTCCGCTCATAGCTGTATTGGGATATCTGCCGTATTCAAAGACAGTAGACCAAATCAGATCTTTCCTCAGCCAAAGTATGATCTTCTGGATCTACGGATGCAGAATGAATGGGACCATGCAAGCACACCAAAAAGTATGCCAAAACAACGGGTTTAAGCAATTACCACCAGTGTCTGATGAGGGAATATCCTGCACCAATTGCAATGCATAACTGATTCCTTCTTACCACCTTAGCTGACCCAGGAGTAACATGGATAGGGGATAATATTGGCATATGAAGTGGTACTGCAGGTTGACTGCACTCGTTTGAGATACACTGAAAGTACTCATGGCTGTATATCTGGGTGACAGGTTGGACAAGACACCATAGATGTGTTTATTTGATAAATTAGCAGAGAAGGAAAAGGCCCTTCCTCAGCACATTCCGGTGGCTATTGAGAAAGTGTTGCATAGCCTGTGACTCCGGCTCACCTAGCTGAGACTCTGCCTCTATCAGTAGCGAAGATGCCTCCAGATACCAAAGGGAAAGTAAGAGGAGGAAAGAAGTCAAAGGAGAGCAAAACAAGGGAAACAGACAAAACAAGAAGACCACCCTCCATTGGGCGTTGGTCACATCGACGTGCATGGGTCAGAATTAAAGGCAATCGGTCATCATCGTCAGAGGAACGAGCTCCCTCCACCAGGGGCGATTTCGATCTCCACCGGGACACATCAGCTGCTTGTAGTGGCCCAAGTACAGGCACTAGGTGCATGGCTGTCAAATCAGTCATTAGTGGATTCTCCTGTACTGTCTCTACTCTGTAGCTGCCAAAGTAAGGCTGCTCTTTCTTTCTGGCTTTGCAGTTCAGAGGGCTTTGTGTGCTTCTTCCTCCCTCCCTCATGGTCCCCCGTCACCATCTCGGTGGCCCATGGGATGATGTGTCATCTTTCTACCGCTCCGTAGCTCCCTCTTTCTCCAAGTTAATTCCGAATACATCCTGTGCTTCCTTCAGGGACTGCACCGCCTGTAACTCTTTGTTCCACACAAAAGTCAATTTGAAAGGATGCCCCCCGTGATGGCGGATTCCCTTGTCTCGCAGGTAATTCGTAGCTGGTTTCAGGGTTTTACGCTGCTGAAGAGTAAGGTGTGAGAGGTCCTGATATATTGCAACCTGAAGACCCTCGAAGACAATGGTTGCTTTGTCTTGGGTGGCGTTCATTATGACTTCCTTCTGTTTGTATGAATGAAGGCAGGTGAGGATATCCTTTTGTTGACCTGGGCTAGAGGCTGGCCTTCTGGCACAGTGGGTGCGTTCCAGACTAATCTCTTTGTCCCCAAGCGCCAGCACGGCATGGCCGAAAAAGCGAATCACGCACTCCTCCAATTTCCCGCCGTCCGCCTGAAGTGGCACTCCTTTGATGCGGATGTTGGTCCGCCTCAAGCGGTTTTCAAGGTCATCCAGGCGGAGGCAGAGTTCCTCATTATGATCCCAGAGTTCCAACAGTTCCCGGGCTTATTCAGTGAGCTCTTCTTCCCTGCGGTCGCCAGATCTCCCAAGTGAATCCACGCGGTCGCCTATTTCTTAGATTTCCGCTCTGATCTGTTTGATGTCAGAGGCAACATCCTGCCTGAGGGCCGCAAAGTCTTCCCTAAGTGTGCCAAAGAGTTGCTCCAGGAAGCCACATGTGATCGGTTCCTCCACATGCTCACCTACGAGGTCCATGTCCTTCTCTTTGGGTTGAGCTGGTAGCTGTTCAGAGCCATGTCCATCTGCTCTCTTAGAGCCTGGTTTCTGCAGGAGGTCCTTGATTGTGGGCTCCTTTCTCGCACGGTGGGTAGACATCTCAGTGGGGCCTCCTTTGTAGGGGTCCAGGAGTCCTCTTTCCACAATCAGAACTAGGTCAGGCCACTGTCAATCAGCGGGGGACTCAAATGTTCCTTCTCTCTTGCTCCCGCGCTGTGTAGTCTCGGCCCCCAGTAACCCCGGTGTCATGAGCGACACGTGCATTTGGGGGTAGGCCGCTCTTACAGGCACCTTCCGACCGCCCCTTCACTAGTAAAGGCAATAGGGAGCCCAGATGGGGTTGGCAGGGTGTCCAGGGGTCCAAGCCTCCTTCACCCTGGTGGACGCATGCTCCCACCTTCTCTATCGGCCGTGGCCTCATCACTCCGCCGCCGGTCCCCACCTCCCAGCCTGGGGCACGGACTACCCGCGGACCAGCCCTCGATCGTGCCGCCGGTGCCTTCCTTCGTCCGGCCCAATGGGGCTGTAAGCTGACCCTCCTGTATCAGGCGACCCCAGGAGCATCCTGTTCCAGATTGCTTTCTTATCAGGGGGGATTAGTTCTTGGTCTCAGGACCTATCTCCAATCTCCCCTCCAAAATGTCCTCAGCAAATCTCGATCTGCCACTCAGATCCCTCCCTGCAACCAGAATTCCCACACCGCTGTCGAATGCCTCTTTGGCACACCACCCGTCTTCCATGCTCTGCTGCCAAGTCTTCATACAACTGGGGTCCCGGGCCTCAAGACCTCGGTTGCTTTTATGGAGGAGCGCTCCTACCGGCCCTCTGTTTGGTTATATCTGCGCCGCCCCACCGTACGTCTCTGGTCTCACAGCAAAGAGACCGGCCTACCTGTGGGGCAGCCCTCATGGCGCTTGTCGGAGCCTGCTTTCTTTAGGGCCAGCCAGGAGTTCCTAATTTCCACCTCTGCCACAGGCAGCATCGGGAGGCCCTCGGTCCAATTTCACCCCAGTTGAATTGGCGGTGCCATGGCCTCTAGGCCGCCTTTGGTCCATCAACTGAAATAGCCACCAGACGCCTCCTGCTGCTCCCGCCCGCGTCCGTGTCACACACCTCTTCTCGGTCTCTCTCCTTCCAGGCGTGCTACTGGTCTCCCTCACAGGCACGGTCAGCTGCTTCGAGCCGGGCCCGCCGTCTCCAATGGCTCAGCCCCAGCTCGATATTGACCTGCTCGCTCACAACGTCTCCGCACTTGCTCCAAGGTCACTCAGACTACTCATCCCCGGCTCAGCACCTGCCGCTGGTGGTCCGGTTCACTGGCTTCCCCTCTGCAGTGTACGGGGTCCCAGAATGGCGAAATAGATGCTTTTATCAGCTGTAGCGAGCAGGGCTCCGAAAAGTTGCTGTTACTGCGCTGCCATCTTGGCCACGCCCCCCTTCTTTTCTTTTTTAGACTACTTCCAGTACTTGTCCCTAGATCGTTACTGTCGGTGGGAGTCAAGCGACCAATGTTTCCAGTTGGGGCTCTTCCAACTTAGAGGCGACTACTTGGAGAGATGCACTCTAGTGATTGGAATAAACCAACGGCCATTCAAATTCAACTATGCTGCGGAGGCCATGCTGTAGGTGCACAGCGGATGTATGCAGCTCGCATGCCACCGGTGCACTGAGGGTGTCCCAAAGGCAAGCCTGTCTGCACCTGCCCACTTCCGGTAAGGTCCAGTACCAGCCCTGCTGATGGATTTGTTGGTATGATACTCGAAATAGATTTTATTCAGGGGAAGAACTGCTATCACTGCAATGTAAGCTATGCAGTCCTAGTTGTAAGCTTAATTTGGAACACTGTGATATTGCAGCAGGATGTTTTCCTGTTCATCTTTAAGGTTTGTCCTTGATGCCTCTACTAATCTCGGGTCCATGTCAAAAGGGAGCAGTGGAAAAGTCACGACACGATTAAATAACCAAAAACACTCACCTCCCTGCTGATTCATTCTCTGCTTGTTTAATTGATTGCATATCTCTTTTAAAACATCCTATTCATGTGGCTGCCCGGCTCTCCCTTTATTATACCAAGTCTATGGTTCTTGGCCTCTTTAACTTACCCCTGGATGCCCCTTATTGCAAGGCAGCTGATCCTCTCAGAGAAGTGCTCGAACGGGTTCATTTGTTGGAATCAGTATCTGTCCCCGCGGATAAGGTGAGCCTCTCTCTGCCCCTCATCTTTGCCAACCTACCCAATCTTCAAGTTGGCCCCTCTTCTAGACTTATTTGGTATGATCCTTTCCTAGTACCATTTTCTTTTGAATTCAGTCTAAAACAGGAAGCTAATGAACATTTATCGAGATTATCTAGAGCATGGTATAGCATGTCTGAGCCCCTTCTTTCAGATCACCTCCGGTCCACTTTACCCAACCTAAGGGGTATCCCAGATTCAGATCTGGTCAATTTTATTGATTGCCTAACCGATGCTTGGATTGCATTGCCCCCTTAAAACTGCTTTCTAAATAGGACCAACACTACTGCACCTTGGTTTTTACGAAGAAAAAAAACTTCTGTAAAACGCTTAAAAGAGAATCTTACGACTCTGATGTAAAAACTAACTATCTCTGAGGAAAGTTAGCAAATTGATACGCAAGCTGCAAAACAAATATTTATCAGCTTTTAATACCTCAAGTTAACTTCAAAAATTGTTCAATCTTTTTTATCCGCTGATGCTATGAAAATGAAGTCACCTCTTCCCTGAAATTGCCACCAACCTGTCTGAGTCCTTTTGTGAGACAATCTACTCTAATTTCACCGGTGCGGTCCCTCTTTCTAGCTCAAACGAGTCCAGGACGGACTCCGGCTCTCAACTATCTGTTTGTGACACCATAGCTCTCGAGGCCTCTGCAAAGGATTTATCGAAGAGTAGATCTGAATCGCCTTTAGCCCCTTGCCCTCCTTGTATCTTAAGTTTGGTGTCTGCTACCATTCATCCAATTCTGAATCACATCTTGAACTCTTTGACAATTGTCTGCCGCAGTACCTGTGAGTTAGAAAACAACTCTACTGAAGAAGAAAAAAGCTGACCCGACAGTCATGAGAAACTCAGACCATGAGCTCCTGTCGGCAGTTTCCACGATTCTAGAGAAATTTTTCAACCAACAGTTACCGCATTTCCTGGAGTCAAACAATCTTCTGCATGAGTCGCAATTGGGCTTTTAACCTGGAACCAGCCCTGTTAGAAGGGACAGAATTAATTAAAGGCACCCTGACTCGGGGCTCTTCAGCTATGGCGGTTATCTTAGAGCTATCGACTGCCTTTGATATTGTATTGTATCCGATTTTGATTGACAGGCTGAGGACAATTGGGATCCAAGGTGTAGGAAAGTAGGATCTGTTTTCAAGGTCACCCCCACTTTTTTGCTGGTGTCATTATGTTTTTCTGACTAGCCTGACTGGGATCCTGCTAATCATGAACCCAGTCTCTGAGCTTCTTCCCTAAATTGGACATGGTGAGTACTAAGGCACACCAGGTTGGCTACTGATGTACCCATTTAAGTCCCTAGTATATGGTACTAAGGTACCCAGGGCATAGGTACACCAGGGGTCCCCCACAGACTGAAGCATGTATTATGCCACTCATGGGAGACCACTCAAATTGAGACTACAGGCCGGCCATTGCAGCCTGTGTAAGCTGGTGCTAGTGCCACTTACGACAGATATAAGTTTCCTTAAAACTGACGTCACCCCTAAGGCCTTTCAATCCTGAAGGCAGGATGTTTGGCTATAAGTGTGAGGGTGCCCCTGCATGAGCAGAACACCCCTAAAATCTCCGGAGTCCATTCTCCCAGGTTGTAAATGTAACAGCCATTACGATACCTAGAGTGGCCATGCGTCAGTACGCAATAGTTAACTCCAAACTGTATGTAGCGAACCCTGTCATGTTTGGTATCAAACATGTTGGATTCATACCCCAGCACTGTAAACAGTGTTAGAGGTATGATTCCATGAAGGGTAAAGCTCCTCCGGGAGGCCCTTAGTTCTCCTGGTATCAGTCTTCTAAACCCGGACAGCAAACTATGGCTGCTGCCGACCAGAGACAAAATTCTGCCCCCCTGCTGCTGAGCCAAGCTTGAGCAAGGGAAGGCAGGACAATAGGTTTCCTGCCAAAGGGAGGTGAGACTACCTCCCAGACAGGACTTAGTGTATTGAGACAGGGTGGGGGTGCTTGCCAGCACTTCTAAACTGCTTTGAAGGGCACATTTGGTGGCCTCCTTGCATACTTCAGTTGTAACCAGTTCTGGGAGCCAGTGGCTTCCACTCTAGGGTGAAATTGGACAAAGGACTTGGGAGTATCCTCCCCACTGTCCAGCTCCTCCTGTGCGAGAGACCCCTGAATCGTCCCAACCCTATCCCTAGGGTACTTAAGGGCTTACCTGTGGGTAATTCCTTAGATTCACAGTGAGACAAGATTCAGATTCGAAACCACTTCATCCTCAACTGTCTAAGCACTTTGGAGTTCGCTGGAGTTCGTTGGGCAGCAAGACTGCAACTGGGAAGACTCCTGCTGCTCCTGGTCTCATCGTCCTGCCAGTTTACTGCGTCGTCTATGCCTGTGCTCCATACAAGTTCTTCTACAGGCCTGTGGACATCCAAGACATCTGTAGGAATCTCACTGGAAATTAAGGAGTTACCTCCCTGCATCAGCAGGCACTGCAATGAAGCTGACCGGTCTGCTGTTTCTGAGCTCCTACAGACTCCAAAATGTTCAGCAACACAGGTGGTGGTTCTACAACTCCCTTGAGGCCTACACTGTCTTCGCAGCAAGCTTGAAGCCACTATCTCTCGTCGGAACCGCTGGAGCAGTACCTCTGTGCACCAAGGAGACTTGCCATTGCCAAGGCTGGTTGACTCTCTTCACCAAAGATCTTCAGGCGCCAAGAAGCTCCAGCATCAAGCATCTCCTGCAACCAAGGTATTTGCCTGCACTGCATCCTCTGCACCGCGGGCCTTCTTCCTTTGGTGAGCCGCTCAACGTACTCTTGTGACTCCTGTGCCTTCAGCCCGTGGGTCCTTTCAAGGGTTTTCTTTGGCTCCAGTGGGCTCCCCTGCTTGCTACGGTGCCTGCTCTGACTTACCTCCTCGTGGTGAGTCACTTGGACCTTGCTAGTCCCGACACCACACCTTTTTGGCATACGTTTGTTGGCATTGCCAAGGCTTGTTGCTGCTCCTGACTGACACTGACCCCCTGGCTCTTGACATCCGGCATGGGACAGCTCGTAAACGGCTCCTGCTCTTCCACATCGTCGCCTGGTCCGCACCGCCGCAACTTCAAGGGCACGTCAACTCTCATGCATCTCCGACAACAGTGGGCATTTGCCTTCTATGACATAGACTCCGTCCCCTCTGCTTGCAGGTACCTCTAATCTTGAATCTACCTTTGGGTTCCACCGGACTCTTTCGCCTTCTTCGCCAGTGGCATCTTCACTGAAGTCCTCCATTGTGGTCTACAGCGGTTTACGACGTCACTTCACACTTATGCACCCGGCTTCCCTGGTGTAGGTATCCTGGTTCCCGAGGTATCCACGGGGGTGACTCTCCAACCTTCCATATTCCGCAGGGTTTCTTTATGGTCCTTCTTAAAACCTGCAACTTCAACTTACCCATTGACTTGCTTGAGCACGTGGTCATGTTCCCACTCTGCACACGGCCTCCGTGGTGTTACTGGGTACTCACCATGGGTAGTTCCTTGGGTCTTGTATGTCTTCTGGGTCCAGTGGTGACTTAGGTCGTGGTCAGTGTTTGCATTCCACTATTTTAGTATATGGTTTGGTCTCCCCTGGAGACCACTGTGTATTTGTGCTACTTACGTGTTCTACTATAAAAGTATTGTGTGTATTGTGGTTATATCTCCGGGTAGGAGATATTGCAATGTGTTAGTGAGTGTTTATAATAAATACATATTTTGATAACTACACTGTGTGGTTCTTTGGCACTTAACCTACACTATAAGATTAAGTTCTGGTAAAACAAGCTGCTTTCACTCCGTCTGGACTAGGCCTGAACGCTGCTCTCCGCAGCTAAGATCACTAAAATCACCATAAGGTTGTCTGGATTAGTGCAGGGTGCTACACTTACATAAGTGAGCACCATATACTAAGCCAGCGTCCTACACAAGGACACACTTTTGCCCAGATAAAATCATTTCTCAAGTGTAGGAGAGTAGGGTCTGCTATCCTATGGTCACCCCAAATGTTTGCTTTTTGCTTCACTGATTTACGACTTAATGTGGCTGTGGGCCTGCTAATCAGACCCACAGCCTGCTGTTCTCTCTCTAAATTAATGCCAATGCACACCAGGTGCATTATGAATTGGAACTGGTTCACCTTATTGGCTCCTTTAACAGTGTACCCAGGTACCCAGGGCATAGGTGTTTCCAAGGCCTACCAGGGGCTGCAGCATGTATTATGCCACCCCTGGCCTTGCCTCCATATTTGACACAACTAGCTGATCACTCAGCTGGGGTAAGTTGGTGTAATCACCCCTTACTTAGGTATAGTATGTCTATATCTAACTTAAAATGGACACATATGTTCCTATCAGCCACTCCTATGGAAGGCCTCATCAATCCTGGAGGCAGAGTGCTTGGAAATATGTGAGATGGTGCTCTAGCATGAGCTGAGCCTGTCTGCAGCTTTCGGAACCACGTCCTTTAGCTGTTCCATGATACTGCCATACCATATACTCTTAAGTGCATTATGAACCTCGCGGCTAAATGCTATCTTTGGTTTGGCTTTATCAAAACATGTCGAGTAAGGTGTCATACGAATTGGAATACTACCCCCTCGCCAGTTCTGGTGACGGGGGTAGCATTCCACCCTTCTAGAGGGAAACGACATGTACATCACCTGAAACCCGGGTAAAGTTAAACATGAGCCTCAGCATCACAAAATGGATGCTGCCACCACAGACACAAGTCTGATCTCCTGCTGCTGGGAGTGCTTCCAGTGAGGGAGGCTTGGACAAAGGGTTTCCTGCCTTGGGAGGTGCTAGCACCACCATAGACAGGATTTTGTGTATTGGGTAGGACAGGGCTGAATAGAATGAGACATGCCTGGGGCACACAAGGTGTCCCTGTGCATAAGCCAGTCCAAACCGGTGCTGGGGCTTCACAGCCCCAGTTTTGGCACGGAGATGGACAAAGGAAAGGGGGTGTAGCCACCCCCCTTCCTGGTCCCACCCAGAGGAGGGACCTAGCAGGTAATCCGGCCCCTAGCTTTGGAATAAGAGTAGGAGCTGTGTCCCAAGACTTCAGATCATCCTGAACTCGACTTGAAACTAAGAAGAAAACTGGACTTCGACATTCTGCTGCACAGAAGACTGAAGAGAATATCCCTTGTGGGCAAGGAGTGACCACCCTGTGAATACAGGCACCAACCAGCAACTCGACGTCTGCTTTGCCGCCGCCTCCCGCCAGAGCCCGAGCCCAGAGACCGACAAGACCTGGATTCCCAGACATCTCACAGCCCGATCCACAGTCCCTGAAAAGAAGAGACCCGTGGAGGCACCGAGAGACGTGGGACCGGCCATCTTGAAAGCCCCCCGAGAAGCTGACTGCGCAGCACCCGAGGCTTCCTCAACGCTGTGCTTTGGGGTTTGAGAAGTCCCACCACCGAGCAGCATTTGCACCAAAGATCAGCCCCCCAGCATCTCCACGATCTGCGTGGGTCCCTTTTGCACTTTGCAACTCGACGCGCTATCCCGGTCACTTGCCACGTGGCTAGTGGCCATCTTGGCGACGAAATCTACAATCTACACTGCTGGTCTGGTTGCTCCAGACTGGCCCTCGCTCCTGTAAAAAGGAGCAGCCCCTCTGACCTTGCTGGTCCGAGAAATAAGCTTTCTTCACTTCCTGCGTGGCTTGCATTAGCCAAGGCCTGTTTGCTCCAATCAAGTTGCCTACACCACCATCAGCTAGAGCCTTCGTGGGACAGCTCGTGATCGACTCCTGGACGTCCTCGACCTCTTCGGGTCCACGTGGCTGCGGAGACAAGCTGCACCTCTTCACCTGTTTGCACCCGACATCGCCTGGTTCCATCCTGGTTCCACGGTAGTCACTGGCTAGTGACTTTGAACATTGTCCCCTCTGCTTTCAGGTCTTCACCTCTTGAGATCCATCCTTGGATCCATCGGAACTCTCCTCGACGACCCGCCTGCAGCATCTTCATCTCCAGGCACCATCGACCTGCGTGACGAAACCCAACACTACTTGGCACCTGTGCACCCGCTTCCTGTGGGTGAGGTAACTCAGCAACCCCGGTGTTTCTACACTGGTACACACCTCTAGTGCCTAGATCTAAAGTTTTGTCCTTCTAGGTCAGTCGGAAGGTTTCTAAAACAGTAACTTTATAACTTTTACGCACCATTGACATTGCATTGGTGCATGCGTGCACTTTAAGCACTGCACCCGAGTCCCGCTGGCCTTTCCCGACTTCTTCACTGTTAGTCCCGAACAGCTCCAGCGATTCCCCAGGCCCTAGGCCTATTTCCTTTCCAATTGGTGGTTCTTATACCACTATTTTAGTATATGGTTTAAGTGGCCCCTAGGGCTCATCCATATTGTGCAACTTTTGTGTATTTAAACTGTGTTTTGTTTTAACACATTTGATTCTGTGCTCATAAAGAGTATAGGGGATATTTGTAGTAAATAAATATATATATATATTCAATATATATCTGTGTGGTGTCCTTTCATTTGGTATTCAAGGGGATTGTGTATGGTAAAACAGCTTGCTTCACATGTCTTTACAGAGTTTAGCCTAAGACTGCTTTGTCCACGCTACTAGGATAGCTGGTCTATAAGGTTGACTTACAACCAATCATGATAAGGGTTGCTTAGCATGGTACAAGGTGATCACTAGAACTAGTGAGCATCATATACCAGGCCAACTTCTCACATTGGTGAGCAGCGGTTGGGATTTGAGCTTGCTGTTGTTTTACCATTACAATCTTTGAGAGTATCATTTGAAAGATCATACAGGTACCTGTTAGGTACATATAAAACAAGACTAGTATGCTTAAGTTCTACTGAACTTAGTTGTTGTAGAGGATAGGGAGTAGCACACCCTGACTACAACTACTAGATAGGTTTAGTAGGTAAACACCAGTGTAGGTAGATTGCAACATATCCACCCACACTAGAGCAATGTCTGGAGCAGAGGGGTCCACTGGACCTGCCCCTGTTGAGAGTGACCCTCCAAGGGCACCATCCAAATTTGCTATGTTAAACTTTAAAGAAATGAGGCAGCTGTGTACCTTAAGAGGTCTCAAAACGGGTCCAGCCCCTACCACAGCACACCTCAGAGAGCTTTTAGACCAGTCTGAAGCTCTAAAGACCTCTAAAGCAGACCCCACAGGGAATGTTGAAGGAGGCTCTCCCACTGAAGATGATAATACTGACACCCCTGTCCCTGTTGTCCAGATAGATGAGGAAGACCAGAACACTGGAGATACTCAGCCTGAGGATGAGGAAGAGGAAGAGGAGGAGGAAGAAAGTGATTCTGATGATGAGAGACTTAGTCAGGTGCCAGTCAAGAGACTTAGCCAGGCTAACTTAAGCCTATTTGGGACTGAGTCAGGGTCAAACCCACTCAGACCCCCAAGTGGACTTAACCAGGAGTCTAGGAGGAGAAGGACTCACTCAGGTGAATCTAACACCTCCCATGCTTCTAGAGGTTCTCCTGGTTACTCCAGAAGGGGGATGACTAGCCATCAGAGAAGGGAACATGAGGCCAACATGAGAGAGGCTGAGCTTAGGATCCAGAAGAGAGAGCTGGAAGTAGCCCTGATCCAAGATAAGCTTGCTAAAGTAAGACAGCCTAGAGAGAGTGGATTAGGATCCACTGGTGGCAGCACTATCCCTAAGGATAAAGACAGGTCCTATGACAATAGAAACCTGAGTAAGATTGTGCCCCCCTACAAAAGTGGGGATGACATCCACAAATGGATAACTGCACTTGAGAGAGCCTGCAGAGTACAGCATATCCCTCAGGAGCAGTGGGCAGCAATGTTGTGGCTCTCCTTTGAAGGTAGAGGCAGAGACAGACTCCTCACAGTTAGTGATGGGGATTCTAGAAACTACCTGGTCCTGAAGAGTGCTCTGATAGATGGGTTAGGCTTAACCACTGAACAGTACAGGTTAATGTTCAGAGAGACCCAGAAGACACAGACTCAGGACTGGTCTGAATTTGTTGAATGTGCCACTAAGGCTCTGGAGGGCTGGTTGCTGGGAAGTAAGGTTACAGACTATGAAGGATTGTACAATTTGCTTATGAGAGAACACATTTTAAATAATTGTCAGAACCAGCAGTTGCATCAACATTTGGTTGACTCAGATCTGACCTCCCCCAAGAATTGGGAAAGAGGACAGACAAATGGGTTAGAACCAGAGTTAAGCAAAAGAACCAGAACCAGAACCAGGGTGGTGACCAAAAGAAAACAGACCAGAAGGGTGGGGAGCAGAAAGCTAAAGACCAGAAGTCTTCAACAGGGCCCCAAACTAATACTGAGGGTGGGTCCCAAACTTCCAAGAAGAAGAAGAAAGAAGGTCAAAGAAAACCCTGGTGTAGTACTTGTAAAAAAACCTCTCACTGGACCAGTGAGTGCAAAAAGGGTGGAGCCCCCAACACTGCAGCCCCTAAGGCACCTGCACCCAATAGTACAGTCAGCAGTGTTGGTCCACAAACTAGTAGGTATCACCTTGGGAACTGAGGGAGAGTCTGGCCTAGTCAGAACCCCTACACAGGCTGTTCTGATTTGTGATGTGGACATAGATTTGTCCACTACTGTCAGCCCCAGTAATCTGGGCAAGTACAGACAGACGCCTTTGATTAATGAAAAAGTGGCTCAAGCATACAGGGACACATGTGCCAGTGTCACCATGGTGACACCTAACTTTGTGGACCCTGGACAATACATACCAGGTGACAATTACCTGGTGACCAATGCCAGCAATGTCACTACTACACATAGTGTGGCAATTGTGAATTTCTCCTGGGGAGGGGTAACTGGCCTAAAACGAGTTGTGGTTAGTGCAGATCTCCCAGTTGAATGTTTGTTGGGCAATGACCTGGAGAGCTCTCTATGGTCAGAAGTTGAGTACAGGACTCATGCAGAGATGTTAGGGATATAATCACATGTGCTTGCTGTGACCAGGTCACAGGCCAAAAAGTGCCTCTCTGAACCTCAGGTCTTAGATCCTGGAACAATGGACCAAGCACCTTCCAAGAAGAACAGGAGGGTAAAGGCTGTGCCTTCCCAACTGCCTACAAGTGAGGATCAGCCTTCACAGGAAGATGATCTTGAGACCCCCTGAAGGAACTGTCCCTGAAGAACTTGAACCTGATCAGGTTGAGTTTCTGGGGACAGGGGGACCTTCTAGGGCAGACTTGGGGCAGGCTCACTTAACCTGTCCTTCTTTTGAACCCCTCAGACAGCAGGCTGCTGCTGAGGCTGCTGGGAATGCTCAAGGTACCCATAAAGTGTATTGGGATGATGGGCTACTTTATTCAGAGGGTAGAGACCCCACGCCTGGTACAACCAGGAGGTTGGTTATACCTCTGCCATTTAGGGGCTTCCTTCTAACCTTGGCCCATGATATTCCTTTAGCAGGACACCTAGGCCAGAACAAGACTTGGGACAGGCTTGTCCCTCACTTTCACTGGCCTCACATGTCTGAAGATACAAAGGAGTTTTGTCGCTCCTTTGTAACCTGCCAAGCCAGTGGCAAAGCAGGTGGAACAACAAAGGCCCCCCTGATACCACTACCTGTGGTGGGGGTCCCCTTTGAAAGAGTGGGGATTGATATTGTAGGTCCAATGGATCCCCCTACAGCATCTGGGCACAGATTCATACTGGTGGTGGTGGACCATTCCACCAAGTTACCCAGGGCAATTCCCCTTAGGACCACAACAGCTCCTGTTGTGGCCAGGGCCTTACTTGGAGTTTTCTCCAGAGTGGGGTTTCCTAAGGAGGTAGTATCTGATAGAGGTGCCAACTTCATGTCAGGATACTTAACAGCTCTGTGGAAGGAATGTGGTGTCAACTACAAGTTCACCACTCCCTATCATCCACAATGCAATGGGCTTGTTGAAAGGTTCAACAAGACCCTAAAGGGTATGATCAAAGGATTACCAGAAAAGCTCAGGCGCAGATGGGACATCCTTCTACCCTGCCTTCTGTTTGCTTACAGAGAGGTCCCACAATAGGGGGTTGGCTTCAGCCCCTTTGAATTGTTGTTTGGGCACCCTGTAAGAGGACCCCATGTGTTTAGTGAGGGAAGGATGGGAGTTACCTCTCAGAAAACCCAAGCAAGACATAGTGGACTATGTACTTGGTCTCCGCTCCAGGATGGCTGAGTATATGGAGAAGGCATCCAAAAACCTTGAGGCCAGCCAAGAATTACAGAAAGCTTGGCATGACCAAAAGGCTGTCTTGACTAAGTACCAGCCTGGACAGAAAGTATGGGTGTTGGAGCCAGTGGCCCCAGCAGCACTCCAAGACAAGTGGTCTGGACCCCATACTATCATTGAAAAGAAGGGAGAGGTTACCTACTTGGTGGACCTAGGAACTCCCAGGAGCCCCCACAGGGTGCTCCATGTTAACAGACTGAAGGCATATGTTGACAGGGCAGACATGGGCTTGCTCATGGCTACAGATGAGGGGCAGGAGGAAGAGAGTGACCCTCTCCCAGACCCGCTGACTCAGAACCCTGAAGATGGCTCAGTTGATGGTGTGGCCTTAGATGGCAGCCTCATTGAACATCAGCAAAATGACTGTAGACAAGTTTTGCAGTCATATAGACATATGTTCTCATTGACACCCAGTCAGACTAACTGGTGTACCCATGCGCTGGATCCCGACCGAGACCAGGAAGACTGTCACCCAGGCACTCGTCACCAGCCGACTGGACTACGGAAACGCCCTCTATGCCGGAACCACAGCCAAGCTACAGAAAAGACTCCAGCGCATCCAGAACGCCTCCGCCGACGCATCCTGGATGTCCCCCGACGCAGCCACATCTCCAGCCACCTGAGGAACCTGCACTGGCTCCCCGTCGACAAGAGGATCACGTTCCGGCTCCTCACCCACGCACACAAGTCTCTCCACGACCTGGGCCCCAAGTACCTCAACGACCGCCTGACCTTCTACACGCCCACCCGCCAGCTACGGTCCACCAGCCTCGCCCTCGCAGCCGTACCACGCATCCGAAGAGCCACCGCCGGAGGAAGATCCTTCTCTTACCTGGCTGCCAAGACTTGGAACTCCCTCCCCATCCACCTTCGGCTGACCCAGGACCATCTCGCCTTCAGGAAACAACTCAAGACCTGGCTGTTCGAGCAGTAGCATACCCCTCCCCCCAAGCACCTTGAGACCCTCCCGGGTGAGTAGTGCGCTATACAAATGGCATGATTGATTGATTGATTGATTGTGGTGGACACTGGTGACAGTCTTCCTGTGAAAAACAAGATTTACAGGCAACCTGACCATGTCAGGGACTGTATAAAGACTGAGGTGCAAAAGATGCTGGAATTAGGTGTTATTGAGCCTTGAGAGAGCCCCTGCGCTAGCCCAGTGGTTCTGGTCCCCAAACCTCACACCAAAGATGGCAAGAGAGAGATGAGGTTCTGTGTGGATTACAGAGGACTCAATGCTGTCACCAGGACAGATGCACACCCTATTCCAAGGGCAGATGAGCTCATAGACAAATTGGCTTCTGCCAAGTATTTGAGCACATTTGACTTGACAGCTGGCTATTGGCAAATCAGGTTAGCTGAGGAGTCTAAAGCCAAAACTGCATTTTCTACCCCAGGTGGGCATTACCAATTTGTGGTGATGCCCTTTGGCTTGAAAAATGCACCTGACACCTTCCAAAGGTTGGTGAATCAAGTCCTTACTGGGTTGGATGACTTTTGCACAGCATATCTGGATGATATTGCTGTCTTCAGCTCCACCTGGGAGGATCACCTGGTCCACCTGAAGGAAGTGCTAGAGGCTCTGCAAAAGGCAGGCCTCACTATCAAGGCCACAAAGTTCCAGATAGGGCAGAGTAAAGTTGTATACTTGGGCCACCTTGTAGGTGGAGGCCAAGTTCAACCACTGGAGAGTAAGATCCAGACCATAAAGGACTGGTCCCCTCCAACTACCCAGACCCAGGTCAGAGCATTCTTGGGCCTGACTGGGTACTACAGGAAGTTTGTTAAGAACTATGGGTCCATTGTGACTCCTCTTAATGACCTGACATCAAAGAAGATGCCCAAAAAGGTTCAGTGGACAGTAAACTGTCAAAAGGCATTTGATGACCTGAAGAAGGCCATGTGCTCTGCACCTATCCTGAAGAGTCCTGACTACTCAAGAGAGTTCATTGTCCAAACAGATGCTTCTGAGTTGGGAGTGGGAGCTGTGCTTTCACAACTTAATGTAGATGGTCAAGACCAGCCCATTGCTTTTATTAGCAGAAGGCTGACCCCCAGAGAGAAACGTTGGTCAGCCATTGAGAGGGAGGCCTTTTGTTGTGGTGTGGGCCCTGAAGAAGTTGAGACCATACTTGTTTGGCACTCACTTCAAGATTCAGACCGACCATAAGCCCCTCTTATGGCTTAATCAGATGAAGGGTGAAAACCCCAAACTGCTCAGGTGGTCCATTTCCCTACAGGGGATGGACTTTACAGTGGAGCACCGCCCAGGGACTGACCATGGTAATGCAGATGGTCTCTCCAGGTACTTCCACTTAGAACATGAAGACACAACTGGTTAAGGTTAGTCTAATGTCCCTGCATTTGGGGGGGGGGGGGGTTGTGTAGGAGAGTAGGGTCTGCTATCCTATGGTCACCCCAAATTTTTGCTTTTTGCTTCACTGGTTTATGACTTAATGTGGCTGTGGGCCTGCTAATCAGACCCACAGCCTGCTGTTCTCTCTCTAAATTAATGCCAATGCACACCAGGTGCGTTACGAATTGGAACTGGTTCACCTTATTGGCCCCTGTAACAGTGTACCCAGGTAATAGGTGTTTCCAAGGGCTGCAGCATGTATTATGCCACCCCTGGCCTGGCCTCCATATTTGACACAACTGGCTGATCACTCAGCTGGGGTAAGTCGGTGTAATCACCCCTTACTTAGGTATAGTATGTCTATATCTAACTTAAAAGGGACACATATGTTCCTATCAGCCACTCCTATGGAAGGCCTCATCAATCCTGGAGGCAGAGTGCTTGGAAATATGTGAGATGGTGCTCTAGCATGAGCTGAGCCTGTCTGCAGCTTTCGGAACCACGTCCTTTAGCTGTTCCATGATACTGCCATACCATATACTCTTAAGTGCATTATGAACCTCGCGGTTAAATGCTATCTTTGATTTGGCTTTATCAAATCATGTCGAGTAAGGTGTCATACGAATTGGAATACTACCCCCTTGCCAGTTCTGGCGACGGGGGTAGCATTCCACCCTTCTAGAGGGACACGACATGTACATAACCTGAAACCCGGGTAAAGTTAAACATGAGCCTCAGCATCACAAAATGGATGCTGCCACCACAGACACAAGTCTGACCTCCTGCTGCTGGGAGTCCTTCCAGCGAGGGAGGCTTGGACAAAGGGTTTCCTGCCTTGGGAGGTGCTAGCACCACCCCGGACAGGATTTTGTGTATTGGGTAGGACAGGGCTAAATAGAATGAGACATGCCTGGGGCACACAAGGTGTCCCTGTGCATAAGCCAGTCCAAACCGGTGCTGGGGCTTCACAGCCCCAGTTTTAGCGCCGAGATGGACAAAGGAAAGGGGGTGTAGCCACCCCCCTTCCTGGTCCCACCCAGAGGAGGGACCTAGCAGGTAATCCGGCCCCTAGATTTGGAATAAGAGTAGGAGCTGTGTCCCAAGACTTCAGATCATCCTGAACTCGACTTGAAACTAAGAAGAAAACTGGACTTCGACATTCTGCTGCACAGAAGACTGAAGAGAATCTCCCTTGTGGCCAAGGAGTGACCACCCTGTGAATACAGGCACCAACCAGCAACTCGACGTCTGCTTTGACACCGCCTCCCGCCGGAGCTCGAGCCCAGAGCCCGACAAGACCTAGATTCCCAGACATCTCACAGCCCGATCCACAGTCCCTGAAAAGAGGAGACCCGTAGGGGCACCGAGAGACGTGGGACCGGCCATCTTGAAAGACACCCGAGAAGCTGACTGCGCAGCACCCGAGGCTTCCTCAACGCTGTGCTTTGGGGTTTGAGAAGCCCCACCACGGAGCAGCATTTGCACCAAAGATCAGCCCCCCAGCATCTCGCCGATCTGCGTGGGGCCCTTTTGCACTTTGCCACTCGACGCGCCATCCCGGTCACTTGCCACGTGGCTAGTGGCCATCTTGGCGACGAAATCTACGATCTACACCGCTGGTCTGGTTGCTCCAGACTGGCCCTCGCTCCTGTAAAAAGGAGCAGCCCCTCTGACCTTGCTGGTCCGAGAAATAAGCTTTCTTCACTTCCTGCGTGGCTTGCATTAGCCAAGGCCTGTTTGCTCCAATCAAGTTGCCGACACCGCCATCAGCTAGAGCCTTTGTGGGACAGCTCGTGATCAACTCCTGGACATCCTCGACCTCTTCGGGTCCACGTGGCTGCGGGGACAAGCTGCACCTCTTCACCTGTTTGCACCCGACATCGCCTGGTTCCATCCTGGTTCCACGGTAGTCACTGGCTAGTGACTTTGAACATTGTCCCCTCTGCTTTCAGGTCTTCACCTCTTCAGATCCATCCTTGGATCCATCGGAACTCTCCTGGACGACCCGCCTGCAGCATCTTCATCTCTAGGCACCATCGACCTGCGTGACGAAACCCGACACTACTTGGCACCTGTGCACCTGCTTCCTGTGGGTGAGGTAACTCAGCAACCCCGGTGTTTCTACACTGGTACACACCTCTAGTGCCTAGATCTAAAGTTTTGTCCTTCTAGGTCAGTCGGAAGGTTCGTAAAACAGTAACTTTATAACTTTTACGCACCATTGACATTGCATTGGTGCATGCGTGCACTTTAAGCACTGCACCCGAGTCCCGCGGACCTTTCCCGACTTCTTCACTGTTAGTCCCGAACAGCTCCAGCGATTCCCCAGGCCCTAGGCATATTTCCTTTCCAATTGGTGGTTCTTATACCACTATTTTAGTATATGGTTTGAGTGGCCCCTAGGGCTCATCCATATTGTGCAACTTTTGTGTATTTAAACTGTGTTTTGTTTTAACGCATTTGCTTCTGTGCTCATAAAGAGTATAGGGGATATTTGTAGTAAATAAATATATATATATTTTCAATATATATCTGTGTGGTGTCCTTTCATTTGGTATTCAAGGGGATTGTGTATGGTAAAACAGCTTGCTTCACATGCCTTTACAGAGTTTAGCCTAAGACTGCTTTGTCCACGCTACTAGGATAGCTGGTCTATAAGGTTGACTTACAACCAATCATCATAAGGGTTGCTTAGCATGGTACAAGGTGATCACTAGAACTAGTGAGCATCATATACCAGGCCAACTTCTCACATCAAGGATAAAGATACGGCTCTAGGATGCTGGAGCTAGAGCTGCTTCTCTGCCACACCAATTAGAAGGGCAGAATAGGAGGAAACCTGTTGTCGTGCATCACCCCGCAGTCGACCTCTGCCCTTTCCCCAATAGGCTCTGTACAAGGGATTTGTCTTCTATTGCTGCTGCTGCGGCTGTTGCTTGGCAAGCTCCTTCCAAAGCCACAAAACTTGCCGAACTGTCCAAAGCTCCTGGGCTGAGTCTGAAGTCCCAATGACCTTGCTGTGGCTTTACTGTCTTTAAAGCGCTGGAGCAGCAAATCCACTTTAGCCCCAAACAGGTGAGATCCATCAAATGGCAGAGCCAGTAATGTATTGTGGACATCAGGAGAGAACCCTAACCCACGCAACCAAGCGTGCCTCCTAGTAGCCACAGACGAACCCATCTCCCTGGCTCTGGAATTGGCCGTGTACAGACCTGACTATATCATCTGGTGGGCAGCAGCTTGGGCATTCAAAACCACCTCTGAGAAATGCCCTTGTACCTCCTCTGGCAATTTTGGGACCACCTCCCTGGCTGAGTCCATGAGGGCGTCGATGTAGCGACTCAAAAGGCATGTGGATTTTGTGGACTCGAGACCATACTGCCTGACTAGAACACTTTCTTTGTAGATTGATGCATGCATTTTGACTCCCTATCCGCAGGCGTAGATGAGAGGAACCTGCAGACTGCCTCAAGGAGCATGAAGCCTGGACCACCAAGCTTTCTGGCGAAGGATGGGTGGACAGAAAAGCAGATACCCCGGAGCAACCTTAACCTCCTTGCCACAGTCATGGAAACCGCTGGAGAAGACATCAGCTTCTGCCAGACATCGAGAATGGGCTCTGTCAATGCCTCATTAAAGGGAAGTAAAGGCTATGAAATAAGGGAAGGAGAACGGAGCACCTGTGTCAGAATATTAGACTTTAACTCTGCTGTAGGAAGCGGCAATTCCAAGAGATCCGCAGTCTTTCTGATCACAGCGTGATATGTGGTCACCTCCTGCATCAGCAGACCCATTAGAGATTAAAGCTCCCATTCAGGAATGGTATGTAGGCCCCTCCTATAAACCCTCAAAATCCGGGTCAGGATCCACAATCTCCCCTTCCTCAGCTTCTGCATGTTCCGTCTGGTACTCTTTTTCTTCCAATAGTCGTTTCGCCTCTCTCCAAGACCTCATCCTTGGAATAGGCGGTGGTGGTGCCATACACTGTGCTAGTGACTTTGGGATCGGCGTCAAATGTAGGTCCACAAGAACAGAAGTCGAAGCCAGTCGAAGTTGAGTTGGCGCCGGTTTGGAAACAGACGGCACCGGGGATGAACGATCCCGAGGAACTTGCCCCTCCAAAGACTGCAACGGCGTCGAAAATCTTGATGTCGGAAGAGGACAACTCCCTTGATCCATAGACATGAAAGTCATGAGGAAAGTGAGGTGACAAACCTTCCAGGGAATATGCCAACGGACCCATGGGGCCAACAGGCGCACCAGTAGGGTTTGCTGCTCTGGCGAACAAGCCAAACATCGCATTAAAAAAATGCAACGGAGCCGAACCCTGAGTAGGGAAAGCAGGATACATCGGATCCGGTAGTACAGGCAGTACAGGCTATAGAACCCGGTGGAAGTCGGTGGAATCTCTACTTTCAGAGACGGGGCTGGAGTCAGCTCAGGGGAAGGAGTCAGAGAGATCTCATCCCTGTGATGACGTCTGGGACACGAGACACTGACTTGAGTCACATCCTTCGACGAACGGTGCCGAGAACCATGGTGCCGCTTTTTTTATGTTTTTACGACGACCTCGAAGTGTGTGGAGTCGGAGGCTTCAAATGGGTCGTTGACTTCCTGTGACCCCTTTCTTGCTTCTTGGCCATGAATTATTTGACCTTTCTCTCCTTCAGCGCTTTAGGATTCAGGCGCTTGTACGAAGTACATGTCCCATCGCCATAAACAGTCTTCATGGGGTCAGTGATGGACTTCTAGTCCCTACATTCTCTGCATGGCTTGAAACCTGATTTTCTGGGAGTAGTCATCCTCAATAGCTACAAATTCACAACAGTCCACAACAAAGAAACTCCCAGTAGTGGAGAGCCTGGTAAAAAAATGTTACTCGTTGATTGCATGGAAAAAAGGGAACTGACGTCAACACGCCAACGAGGTCTTCTTATGGCTCCGATGACGTCATACGGAGTCGCGTGTGGAGATGTAACATTGTGACATTCTCGTTGACGTGGGAGAGCTGAGGAGAAAAGTTTCTGTGGAATGCTGCGCATTAGATAATTCAAAAGGTGAGGAATCCACAAGCAAGATGTATCTATCAGAATGAGGTACTCTGTGCAGAGAGTCCAGGCAAACCCCAAAGGAATTACAGAGGCACAAATGACACCCCAAATGCTCTCTTTTGTGGTACTGTGGGCGAGCAGTTAGGCATATCAGAGGGTAATGCTAAAGATGTATTGCATATACAATGGCAATAAACGAGGTACGCACTCAATAAAGAAATCTGACACTAATTAATAAAAAGAACACATATTGTTATTTAGGACTTAAGGTGAGAGTGGGAGAGGTGTGGTGCAGCAGTCAGAGCAGCTGACTCTGGAGTGTGGGGCTCACGCACGGTGCAATCGCTGGCGGCAGCTCAGCTCAGCATCATGTGACTCTGGAAAATAGCTCACTTAGGGCCAGATGTAGGTAATTCCTATTTACCGACTCCTAAATACCGACTCATACCGAATCGGTATTTAAGAGTCGGTAAATAGGAAGGAGGCAGATGTAGGTAAAAAATTACCGAATCTGTAAGAGTCGGTATTTACCGAATCTGTAAATACTGATTCGGTATTTCACATTGATTCCTATGGGCCTTGAAGCCCATAGGAATCAATGTGAAATACCGATTCGGTATTTACAGATTCGGTAAATACTGAATCCTGCAAGGGTGCAGGGGGTGTCACTTTGACACCCTCTAGCACCCCAAGTACAGGCATGTGTGCCATGTGGCACGCATACATGCCCTAAGGGCATGTCTGTGTGTCACATGGCACAGGTGTGCATGCACAGATGTGCATGCACACCTGGATTCGGTATTTTACCACCCAATAGGATTGGGTGGTAAAATACCGATTCTTAAGGGCCTGTGGCACTCTTAGGAGTGTCACCTACATATGGATTTACAGAATCGGTATATTTACCGATTCGGTAAAATACCAAAGTGGTAAATTTACCGAATCGGTAAATATACCGATTCTGTAAATTCAGACACTCCTACATCTCAAAAGCCAAATACTGGTCGGTAACGGCCGAAATCGGCCGTTACCGACCGGTATTTGGCGACCTACATCTGGCCCCTAATCTCCCCAACGGCCCCCAGCGCCTTAACATCCCTAGGGGCGATTAGTTCATGCTTTATAATTACCGGCTACATACATACAATAAGTATGGGGGAAAGGTCCAAGAACACACCAACAAGTCACTACGGGAGGCTCTGGGGTGTCTGGGTCAGAGATGTGTCACGGTGCCCCATTCACTTCAATGGGAGAACGATCCGGTTACAAAGAGGCTGCAAGCTGGGGGTTCAGACCCGGGGACCACACAGGGGGGCTTGACCTTTGAGATCCTCCGACACACAGGAATACTCTTGAACGGACAGGAGCAAACCAATCGGTCCATGACCCAGAGGGTATCAACACCCTGTTTCGTGACAATTATGAATCCCTGTATAAGGCACCCTCCCAGGTCCTACAAGTAGAAAAGAGAGCTTTACTGTCCCAGATGCCACTTGTCACACTGGATCCACAAGTGAAGACAACTCTAGGTTGCCCCATCGAGACTCAGGTAATCCAGATGGCAATCAAGAGCATGGCCATTGGAAAGACCCCAGGCCCAGATGCGGAATTTTAATCTGTATATGCTCCGAAACTGGCTTCCCGCCTGGAGATCATATATGCAGAATCGTTGCGACTTGGGTGAATTCCTGCATCGGTCAGAGATGCACTGGTGGTTCCTGTCCCAAATATTCACCCTGAATGGGGCTTGGTTCTCTGATTTTTGGCCTCTCTCTATGCTCAACATGGATTTTAAAATCTTGAGCAAGATACTAGTGCCCGTTTATTACTGTATATGACCACGCTAATCTATACAGACCAAAACGGCTTTATTCCGACACTAAGCACCTCCAACAACTTGGTAGACTGTATTCAGTGCTGTACCATCCCGATGTGAGGCTCCTCCCTGGGGCAGCCCTTCTGTCAATAGATCTTGAGAAGGCCTTTGATACTGTTAGATGGGACTTTTTATTTAGAACAATGATGCACATGGGTCTGGGTGATGACTGGGTAAAAAGGGTGAGGGTACTTTACAAGCATCCCACGGTCAGGATCTAGACAGGTAAGGTAGTCTCTGCACAATATTGAATCTTACGCGGTACCCAACAGGGATGCCCAATGTCACCCCTCCTGTTTGTGCTGGTGATAGAGGCACTGTAGCGTTGTTTCGTTAGGGAGGCGGAGGAGTGGGTTTGACAGTGGGTGGCCATGACCATACAATTTCACTTTATGCAAATGACCTCCTGATTTACCTTAACGACGCAGTAGGGGGTTCTGAGGTAGCACTGTTCTTATTAGCCAGATTCAAACACATGTCCGGTTTACGGGTCAACAGAAACATGAGCTATCTATTTCCAATGTCGCCGACCAGCCCTGCCCTATGGATCTCCCAATGCATCTCAACTGGGCTTCATCCACTTTTAAATACCTAGGGATACATGTCTTCCACTCACTGGAGGATCTGCGGGAGGGGAACATGGGACGGGCACTTAGATCTCTTACAGCCTGTGTCTCATTCTGGCGCTCCCTGCGACTTCCGATCATGGCCCGAATTTCATCGTCAAAGATTGTCATGGTACCGCTTTTGCTATATTTCTTTGTCAATCTCCTGACAGGGGTGCCCGCAGGATGTTTCCGACAGTTTGACTCCCTACTACGAGACCTCATATGGGAAAGGGGGCAATAGAGGGTGTCCTTTGCCACACTGCAGGGTCCCATGACAGAAGGTGTCCTGGGAGTACCGAATTTTCAGCTCTATTTCTTGGCCTCACAATTTCAGTGGCTGGCCCAGTGGCTAGAAGTCCCTGAAGGAACGACCTTTACAAATGCTGGACACTGCACTCCCCTGTTGTTGGCCAAAATACTTAACGCGACAGTGGTAATCCCCTACCAATCCCTGTTGCAGACCATTGCCTTGCATTGTTGCAGATGCTGTATGGTGAAACGGCCGGGGACTCCCCTATATGGCCTGGCCCTGACCCTGATCGGTTTACCACAAGGCAACCTCAAAAAGATATTTACCCCAGAACAGTTGCCACCCTGGACCGAGGTGGGACTAGAAATGGTGGGGGACTGTTACCAGCAGTCTGTCCTGACCCCCCTGTAGGACCTGGTCGAAAGCAATAGTCTTCAAGCGGGACAATTCCTCCAATACAAAGCCTTGATACGATCATTCAAGGCGCTGTGGGGTAAAGGACCTAGTCGAAAGCAATAGTCTTCAAGTGGGACAATTCCTGCAATACAAAGCCTTGATACGATTATTCAAGGCGCTGTGGGGTAAAGGACCTGGTCGGAAGCAATAGTCTTCAAGTGGGACAATTCCTGCAATACAAAGCCTTGATACGATTATTCAAGGCGCTGTGGGGTAAAGGACCTGGTCGAAAGCAATAGTCTTCAAGCGGGACAATTCCTCCAATACAAAGCCTTGATACGATTATTCAAGGCGCTGTGGGGTAAAGGACCTAGTCGAAAGCAATAGTCTTCAAGTGGGACAATTCCTGCAATACAAAGCCTTGATACGATTATTCAAGGCGCTGTGGGGTAAAGGACCTGGTCGAAAGCAATAGTCTTCAAGCGGGACAATTCCTCCAATACAAAGCCTTGATACGATTATTCAAGGCGCTGTGGGGTAAAGGACCTGGTCGAAAGCAATAGTCTTCAAGTGGGACAATTCCTGCAATACAAAGCCTTGATACGATTATTCAAGGCGCTGTGGGGTAAAGGACCTGGTCGAAAGCAATAGTCTTCAAGTGGGACAATTCCTGCAATACAAAGCCTTGATACGATTATTCAAGGCGCTGTGGGGTAAAGGCCAGGATGAACCCAAGACTCATGTAGTATTACAGTCCATACTTACCCTGGGTAGGGATCAACACCAGGTAAAATAGTTTTACGCCTCATTGTCGGAGATATCCCATACCCCTCTTCAAAAATTGCATGGCAAATGGGAGATTGCACTGAACAGGGAACTTCCAGCCGCAAATGGAACAAAATCTTAGCATACCCCAAAAAGGTTTCCTGCAATACTAGGATGAAATACATACAGTTCAACTCCACCCATATGACATATGTAAATGTAAATGTAATGTGTTGGATTTGTAAAGCGCACAGCTGCCCGTGGGCGTCCCGGCGCTTGCTTAGGGAACCCGTCCTGGTATTCCCCTGTGAGAAACCCCGGCAGGGTGTCCACAAGGTGAAAGCCAGGCATCCCGCCGCGAGGGGCCGTAGTGGAGATTAAGCAAGCTATTGCCCAGAGTCGCAGAGTGTGACCCCGTGGGTTGAGTAGGCACCAGAGCGAGAATTGTCGAGTCCGTGGAATTTTGAGCCCGAGAACTGCTGAGGCAGGGAATCGAACCCTGGTCCACGGTCGATCTCAGCTTCCAGGTCTGCCGCCTCTAACCACTGAGACATATATGACGCCCCATAGAATCTGGGTACCTTACGGGAGTGACATACGAGACTGCCAGAGATGCGACCTAGTGATGCTGACTTTATCTACATGACGTGGGACTGCGCCATAGTAAACAGATTCTGAGACGATGTTTTTGGGATGACGGGGACAGCGGTGGGGCGCACACTTAAACACACGATTGAAACCTGCATACTGGGACTCTTCCCTCGGCCGCCCAAATGGAAAGTGGGCAAAAGGTTTGTAGACCTAGCCTTAGTCTGGACAAAAAGGAGGACAGCATTAGCCTGGAAATCAACAAGGGGACCTACAATAGGAGACTGGAAACGGGATGTGACACACTGGGTGGGAGCAGAGGGGAGAGCCCTTGCCAGAGAAGATGCATGGGGGATTCGATGACACCCCATGGCAGACCTCTGGAATGAGGTCTTGGAGTTTTGAGAACACCCTGAAAGATATCAATCCCAAACGGGTGAGGATCAATCTAGCCCTGGTTCATAGAGCGGCCATAGACAGTCACTTCGAGTAATGGGGCAGTCAAAGTTCTCAGGAGCCCCGCCCCTCCCCCCACGCCATAGTACAGCCCCCCCCCCCGGCCTGAATACTCCTGGTAACAACTGGCTCCTGGCCAGGATGGTGTGTTGATGTACACACTTGGGGAACGGAGGACCCCTGGATCTTCCTCCCTTCCTATACCCTTGACGAAAAACGACACTTATACGGCACCCAGCACAGTTATTGGGTTCATGTTTCATCCTTTTCTTTCCACTGAGTTGCCCTCTCTGGGTCACCTTTTTCCAGCAGCTCCCTTTCTCATGACAGGCTGCATGCTCTAGTAGTTAACTAACTGCGCACTGACCCATCAAACCTCCTGGCACACTACACCCCCCCCCCGGGGTTACACACGGTAACCGACCACAAGTTTGTATTACCAGCTGGACCATACATTGTAGTAATGGGAAGGTTAATGTGAAATGAATACTGAACAAGTTGGAATAATGCTCAGTCAGACAATGTTACAAACTGTACCACATGTAACATTATGAGCTGATACATGAGAAGAAGACAGCTAACTAAAATCTTAATATAAATATGTTTGAAAAAAACAGTCTCTCAATCCCTAACCCTTATGCTTCATAATGGTCCTGATTCCACCCTTTTGTTATGCACCCTACAAACCTGACATCACTTAATTTGCAACCCTCTTGTGAAAAACTAGATATATTGGATTGAATCCATGTTGCATCCCTGGTTGTGGTGGAGGGGAACGCCAAACACGACAAAGTTTACTCTTGATTGCAGAAAATAACTTCTTATTTATTTAGAAGTATGGTAAACAAAGGAGCCCACAGCATGAGCAGTTGGAAGGTAGAAAGTCAACCAGCATCGGACTACATACAAAGTTCTAATGACATAACAGAATTCCTAAAGAAACATTCTAATAATTAAATGGACAATACTTACATATAAACCAGCATACTACATACCCTCCTCCCATATAACAAAACAAATTAGTACAATACATAATCACTGAATTTGACAGGCATCCTACAATTATTGTGATCAAGTACAGATGGCATGGTAGATGAAATACCAGAACACCTAGGTGAAGTATTAGTAGAACTTTGTGGAGAACCATTAACATTAGAACAATTAGAAGAATTGGAAAATTCAAAACCAGGTCCAAAAGTAAAATCATTATCATTTTCATCCAGCATGTTAGCATAAAACTTATTGAAAATGTTTACCTGATTGTTATTAACTTTTACAATATTTTTCTTGTTCCACCAACCTTCTCTAATTGAACAGAAGATTTGGTGACTCTTGCAGACTTTATATGTTTTTTTAATGAGAACCCAATCATTAGTCTTAATGTTAGGGCAAAATGAACTATAGGAACTATCGTAAGATTTCCTTTGTAAGAGTTGTTTGTCAGCAACTCTATTCTTGATAATTTGAGTATCCAACAGAGTATTCCTTTTGTGGAGCAATTTAGAGCCAGTTTCCAAATTAGTGAACCATTTAGGTATGAGGTTGGACCTAGATTCCCTAAGAGCTTTGAAAGGCGAAACACCAGTAGTCGAGTGAGGTGTTGTCAAGTAAGCCCACATTTTCTCTTGTAGAAAAACACTTACATCAGCATTAGTTGCTAAAGCAGTTTGAACTCTTTCTTTGATAAAACGATTGGCCCTTTCTACAAGTCCATTAGAAGAAGGACTATATAGTGCAACTTGACAATGTTTAATTTCATGACTTTCCATAAAATTAGTGACTCATTCAGACAGAAAAGGTTGGCCATTATTAGTAATGACACAATTAGGGGTACCTTCAACTTTAAACAAACTTTGGAGAAATGAAATGACAGTAGATGAATTGGCAGTTTGCACAAAAGAATAATATATCCACTTAGAGTAATAATCAATGGCAACCAGACAGTACCTTTTATCTAAAGGTAGTAAGTTAAATGGTCCAGAGAAATCGAAGGCGATTTTTTCCCAAGAAGAGTTTGGAAATGGTACAGGAAGTAACGTTTTTTTGTGAGTTTTCCAATGTTTATCCGAAGCTACACAACTAGGACATTTATACACAAATACAGCAACCTGTTTATCTATCCCTGGTCACCAATAAATGTCTTTTATTCTTTTGAAGGTCGCAGAAATACCTAAATGGCCTTTTTGGCCAATATTGATGATTTTCTCTCTAAGGGATGTGGGAGGTACAAATAAACCATTCCTTATGCAAATATCATTTTCGAAAGACAATTGTTCACTAATTTGAACACATTGTTTAGCTTCATTGCTTAAGTTTTTGTTAGCAGGCCACTTGCTTTTAATGAACACTTCCACTTTTTTAAGAGTTTCATCCGTTTCCATAGCTGATAACTACTCTTCTTGCGATATGCTACCATAGGACATGGAAATAGCATCAATGATACCGACTACACAATCTTTATTAACGTCAGTTTCACCTTCACTGCAATCAGGTAGGGGAATGCGGGAAAGACAATCCGCACGGATGTTTTTACCTCCTTGAAAATATTTTACAGTGAGATTGTATTCTTGTAGTTTAGACAGTAGTCTAACTAATCTTGCTGAAGACTTCCCTAAACAATTACCAGAAAGTAAAGATACCAGGGGTTTATGGTCTGTAAAGATATCACATTGATTGCCCCAAATATAGGTCTTAAATTTCTGGACTGCCCAAACAATAGCAAGGGCCTCCCGTTCAATCGTGCTGTAGTTGCCTTCAGTTGGGGTTAGAGCACGGGATGCAAAAGCGATGGTATTTTCTTTGTCAACAACCCACTGACCAAACACTGCTCAAGACCTTCTTGAGGGCATCTACAGATACGAAAGATTTAGCGTTGGAAACAAATGGTTGTAACGCAGCAGCATTAATAACAAGTCATTTGATTTTGCCAAAAATATCACTCAAAGTGTCATTCCAATCAAACTTTACACCTTTTTAAAGCAAATCCCTTAATGGTTGTACTAATTGTGCATATCCTGGAACAAATCTGGCATAGTATTCGCAAAGTCCTAAGAATGACCTTAAAGAATCTTTATCATATGGATGAGGAGCATTTTGAATGGCTTCTATATTAGAACATTTAGGTTTGATGCCTTTGTTAGATATGATAAGACCCAAAATACTCAACCTCATTGACAAGTAATTTGCATTTATTTGCTTTTACTGTCATACCTTTGTCTTGTAAAGTTTTGAGTACATTGTTGAGTATGTGTAAATGTTCTTCTTCTGTCTCTGTGTGAATTAAGATATCGTGTTGAAATGCATGCACTTGGGTGAAATTACTAAAAACACTGTCCATAAGTTTTTGATAAACACTTGCAGCAGATGCGAGACCAAAGGGAAGTTTAAGATATTTAAACGCACCAAAAGGCATTACAAAAGCAGTAAGTGCTTGACAGTCAGGAGAAAGCAGAATCTGATGATAGACAGAATGAAGGTCTATTGTCAAAAAAAAATTAGACTTGCCAATGTTGGCTAGCATTTCTTGTATGAGGGGTAAAGGATGGCAATCAACAAGGATATTTTGATTTAGAGATCTTAAATCCACACAGAGTCTTAAATCCCCGTTCCTTTTTCCCGTAAAACTACCGGAGAAATCCATTGTGATGAATCTATTGGAGCAATGATACCTTGATTTTGAAGGTCATTAAGTAATGACTTCAAGTCATCTCTGACACTAAGTGGTACTGGTCTGACTTTATGTGTAAGGAACAGCATTCTCTTTCAAGATAATTTTGTATTTGTAACCTTTGACAGTACCAACAGTATCTTTAAATACATTAGGATAGGATTTAAGTAGATTTTCAACAATAGGAACTGGTTGATCAATGGCTAAAATAGAAGATGGTAAGTCAACTAAAATTATTGGAGGATCTTGTCCTGGGCGTAAAATAATGCCTAATCTTGCAAGGTCTTTCCAACCTACAATATCTCTGCTTTTAATAGCTATGTAAATCTTGGTTTTGATGGATCTGCCTAAACATTTTAAAATATCCCCAAAATAGCCTATGAGATCAATATCTTGTTCTCCTAATGCTTTAGGATGTATGTCAGGTGCAATCAAAGTCATAGTATTAGGCCAAAATTTGTAAAATGTCTTGTCTGCTAAAATGGTCACAGGAGCTTCTGAATTGGCCATGGCTAAAATGGTTATACCATTAATAGAAATGTCAGTTAAAGGTCCTTTAATAGGTTTGTCAGCATATTCAGGAACTTCAACAGTGACTATTAAATTGGAGAATTGGGAGTCACAGTCTTGAGTATCAGGAGTGTCTAATGCAATATTAGAGATATTGATTCTGTAGGATGATGAAGAATTTATAACACTTTTGCATAAACCTTGAAAGTGTGCAAATTTTAGGTATTTAGTATACTTTTTTCCTAAAGCGGGACAGCTTGGATTGTTTCCTATATGATTTTTGGAACCACATCTATAGCAAAACAGTTGACTTTTCTGAGGTTGGTTTCTATAAGGTTTCCTCTTGAATGTTTGTTTAGTATTGACAGTACTGAACGTTTGCTTAGTATTTATGGCACAGACAGAATTATCATCTGAAATTAAACTTACATTGGCTGAAACAGAGGGTTGGTTAGGAATGGAAGTAGTTTGGATAGCATGAGTGGAAAGGACTTTGGAAGTGACAATCGATCTTTCGATACTTTTAGCGATATCTATTATTTCAGCCAAAGTAGGGTTAATAGAAGTTAGAAGACGTTCTTGGAACTTCTTAGAGTGACAGTAAAAAACAAATTGATCTCTTATATAAATGTCTACATTGGTACCAAAATCATATTTTTCAGCTAGAACTTTGAGAGATACTATATAATCTTCTACTGATTCATCAGGAGATAGTTTACAGATAGCAAAATTAAATCTTTCCGATAAAACACTCGTGGAGTCAGAGTATTGTTTACCCATGCGTAATTTGGCTTCTATAAAAACATTCCTTGTGGCATTTTCAGCTATAGGAGGTGGGTAATGTGATACATTTTCAAAAACTCTACGGCCAGCTGTGCCAAGATGATTTAATAGTAGTGCTACTTTCCTTGAAGGTGAATAACCGTCTGCATCAATAGCTGTGAGATAATTCTCGAAATCTCTCAATCATTCAGTCCATTTTAACTCAGGTTTCCCAGGTATTTGTAAAAAAGGTGATGGTTGAATAACTCCTTGACTGGAAGCCATTGTATGAAGTTGAATTGAAGTATAAAACAATCTTTGTAAAAAAAACAAATCAATATATGAAAATATTTAAATGAAACATTAAATAAAAAAAAATATATATATATATATGTATATATATATATATATTAGAACATAAGCTCATGCAATATGTTGTACCAAATTATATATAAATAAGGTACCGTAAGGTAAGTATTGTAGAAGCCTTCAAAACGAAGTGAAGATTGATGTAAGAAAATCCAGACTTTTTGTAATTTTGAATGAATATATTCCTCTAGCGATGGAAATCGATAGTGTAAATAAACAGTACTACACTGGTCCATTAGCACAGCGTAAATCCCTCTTTTGCAGACGGTGCTGCTAAAACATATCACAAGGAACTAGAATAAGATGATCTTACGAGTGACAGACTCTTCCCCCCGTCCTCCCCCGCATGATCTGCATGGCCCATCAAGAGATGGGCCTCTGTCCTTACTCTTGCCACGATGCTGTGCTCTGATCCGTCCTTCTGGTGGCCCTCGAGCTCGGCCAGCCGCAGGTAGCTCCGGTGCAGGCTGGATGTGGAGGTAGTCAGCTTGTCCAGGCTGCCCTGCACACCTGAAGGGAGATGCAAGTTATAGCTGTTTAGGTTTGACATGTGTGGCACTTGCACTATTCATGGCAAGCATGTTGTATCTTTCACATTCCGGTCTTTGGCTCTGCCTCCTTCAGCTTTTGTCTACATTTGCTCGAGAACCATCAGCCATTGGCTTCAAACATCACATCTTGGATCAGTTCATACTAGTGTTTTAGTCTTACCGTTTTTGTATTGGATATTTAGGTGCGTTCTAGTGCACGATGGACTATTTTACCTTGCAGATCAGAGGTAAGAGGCCCAGTGGCGACAAATAATGGATGCTGCAGAAAATAAAGCACCCCCATTTTGAATAGCATTTGAGCTGTTTTTGTCTTCACTTTAGTACAACAGGTTTGATGTTAGATAAGGCATGCACACATTGTACACCTATTGGTTTTGCCAATACTTGTCTGTTAGAACTGGGGGTCTCTAGTTGGCAATGGTTTGCACCTTTGTCTGAATAGGGACCCTTTGCTTCTAGTCAGGGTAAAGGGGCTACACTCCTAAAATAACCCCTGCTCAACCCTGTGGTAGCTTAGCACGAGGAGGCAGGCCTATCTCAGACGCAGTGTGTAAAGCATGTGTGAACACATACAGTAATACAGTGAAAACACTAAAGATGGACACCACACAGGTTTTATAAAAATAAGTATTCTTTATATAGACTTAACACAAGACCCAAATGACAAAAATCCACAATACAGTTCTAGGAAAATTACTTTTAAATGGTAACAATAGGATAAGTTACTCACATGTAATCCTAGTTCTGTTTCAGGGGTATCCTCATCAAAGTCATAAGCACATGAATATTCCCGCACATGGGTGGGAATATTCATGTGCTCATGACTATTGAGGAGGATCCCCTGGAAGAGAAGCTTAGTTCAAAGTTGATGGTAAATGCGACACGTTTTTCACAAAGTACCTTTGGATGTGTAACGCAAGATAAACAAAAGATTTGCAGGGAGAGCGATGCATCAGTTCCTTGCTTCGGGGGAGGCGATGCGTCTGGTCCTCAGTGCTTGCGCTAAGTAGGCGATGCGTCTGTTCCTTACCGGAGAGGAGGTGATGCGTCGATCTTGTATTGCGTTATGGTTACGATGCGACAAGATGGCGCCTCAATGTGATGCGACGATCCGGTGTGATGCGACAAGATGGCGTCTTTGATACGGTGCGAGAACATGAAGGTGATGCGTGCACGCCCGACCCTGTGCGGCGACCCGGGGGGTCTTCCGAGCCGCGACAAGTCCTGCGACACGCTTCTCCGGTGATGCGACGGCGACCCTTGTGGTGGCGACACGCTTCTCTGGCGATGCGACGACAAACAGCTGCGATGGAGACACACTTCTCTGGTGATGAGACGGTAACCTCTGCGGTGGCGACATGCCTCTCCGGTGATGCAATAGCAACAGCTGCAGGGGCGACACGCTTCTTCTCATTGCGTTGCGCTTCCAGCTCCCAACAATAGGCAGGCGTCTGCAGACAGAATTCCCAGCAAGGAAATTTAGGGGGGAGCTGTTGGTGAAGTCTTGCATCCCTGAGACTACAGCAGGAGGCAAGCATTCTTCAAGCCCTTGGAGATTCTTCTTCAAGATGATGAAAGTTCATTAAAAGTTCCTTCTCTTTTCCTTGGCAAATAAGTAACCACTGCAGGCCAACCCCACAAAGTAGCACAATGGCACAGGGGCAGTCAAATCCTTCATCTGTTGTGGCTCCGCTCCTTGGCAAAGGTTCGTCTTGATTCCCAGAAGTGATCTGTAGTCTTGGGGTCTGGGCCCCAATATTTATATTACTAATTTATTTGTTCTCTGAAGGCAGAGAGTGTCTGTACCTGGCCAAAACTAGTTCTGTCCTCACTGGTGCAGCTTCCTGGCAGGAGGTGGAGACAGCATTGTTGAAAGCAGACCAGGCCTAGGTAGCTGAAAGGAAATCTCATCCCCCTACTCTCTATTCTATGAGGGCTCAGGGGAATGAAAGGTAATCTCCACCCCCCCTACTCTCTATTCAGCCAAGGTCCTATTCAGCCCAGCCCTGACTCATCAGGCTGCTGGAGCCCAAGCCCTCCTGTCACTCACAAGAAGCCAGACATGCAATACACAACAAGCAGAGGCAGGCTGGATGGTTAGGTAAGAAAATACCTACTTTCTAAAAGTGGTATTTTCAAACACAGAATGTAAAAATCACCTTCACTAAAAGATGTATTCTGACATTCTGAGTTCGGGCATACTAAATTTGTTTTTCTACCATGTTCCCTGGGTCAGTTAGGATTATAAGATGTTATAATCAAACTGCCCATACGGGCCTACGGGGACAGGTAGCCTTGCAATACTGAAAAACGAAAGTGGCTGTAATTTACTATCAGGACATGCCACATGCACCAGCGCATGTCCTACCTCTTACTTACAATGCACCCTGCCCCTGAGCCTACCTTAGGGGTGGCTTACATGTAGAAAAGGGAAGGTTTGGGACTGGTAAGTGGGTGCACTTACTAAGTCGACATGGCAGTACTAGACTGCACACAGGCTCTGCAATGGCAGGCCTGAGACACACTTTAAAAGCTGCTTTTGTGGGTGGCACAATCAGTGCTGCAAGCCCACTAGCAGCATTGGATCTACAGGCCCTAGGCACCCATGGTGCACTGTACTAGGGCCTGACAAGTAAATCAAATAAGCCAATCATGGAGTCACTAATCCATTACAACAATTTACAATAGGGAGCACTTGCACTGTGGCACTGAATAGCAGTGGCACAGTGCCCAAAGCATGTAAACCAGCAAAAACATATCAAAAACAGAGGAGGCAATAGCAAAAAATGGAAGGGAAATTCACGCCAATTGTACCAGGTCTAACATTTTCTTTTTTGCACGAACTGCGAGAAAAGTTAACAACTTAATAGGCAAACATCTTCATACTTCCATTGATGGGCGCCCGCCAGCAGGGGGTGCACCCTTTTAGGGTCAGGATTAGGACCCACTCGAAGATGACATGACTTCTAACAAGAACAAGTTACCTGCACCATTGACGGGCAACATACAATGAGATTTGTCGCAGAGTCCGGGCACTCCCTTGACCTGGTTTAACTGTAGAGTTTTGTCAATATAATTTCAGACGTTTCTTGCTGTTTTCAAGCACATTTACAGTGGTAGAATATTTTTGTAATTTGAGCATTTTGTACCCAGTCAACTGAAATAGTAATTGGTGTTGAATAATTTGTAATTCCTGCCACAAAAGGCCTATTGCTGTCATCTTATAACTGTTTTGTTAAGTGCAGAGAAAGACCATTTCACACAGAGACCTGCTCCAAACATCTGGGATGCCCTGGCTGTGGCTCCAGGTATATATCCTGCTTGTGCCAGGTTCATTTCTGTGAAACTAGCAGATGCCATGGGGTGGAGGCGACAGGGTGAGCACAGTCACTGTATATGGGCTCAGTGCATGGGTATTGAAGACGACTCATGTACCTGATCTCTGCGGCCTCTAAATCCTGCTTAATTTCACATCTAGAATCTGTTAAACAGGCATTAGGCAAAGTCAATAGGTCTCACCTTTGCGAACTACTGACATTGCCAAAGCCTTGCGTGCAATCTCAATTCTGTGCAGCATGGCTAAATAAGAAAAAAAAGACTGCTGCATCATTTTGTAGGTGTGTGCACCACGCTTGCACGCACTATGCATGTGTGCACCTACAAAATGATATGGACGCCTTTTTTCTTTTTATTTGCAAATAAAAAGCAAAAAAACTTGAGAAAGTGTGTTTTCTTGGAAAGTGGTTGGGAGAAAGCAACACAGGAATGAGGAGCACAGAAGCATCACATGGGAGAGCGGGTGGGAGAAAGCAACACAGGAATGAGGAGGACAGAAGCATCACATGGGAGAGCGGGTGGGAGAAAGCAACACAGGAAGGAGGAGCACAGAAGCATCACATGGGAGAGCGGGTGGGAGAAAGCAACACAGGAATGAGGAGCACAGAAGAACAAGTTACTTACCTTCGGTAACGATATATCTGTAAGAAACAGTAGTTAGTATTAGATTCCTTACCTTAGAATAACCCCAGGCGTCAGTCTGGATCCGGAAACTTTTGCGTAGCAGTACCCCTGCGCGTCGGTAGGCGTCGTCTGCAGGCGTCCCCTGCGGCTCCGCGTCGTCGGCGTCGTGCGCCGTGATGACGTCGCTGGAGTATATAGACGCCGCCTCCGCGCGCTGACGTCAGTTCTTTGCACACAGCTTTTCCGCGCCAGAACACGCAGAGCCATGTGAGAACCAACACTGGTGCCATTTGAAACTAGGGCCCTGAAAGGGATGTCCCTAACCCTAGGTATCAGTTCGCAGAACGGGGAGGATGGGCGGGGCGGTAAGGAATCTAATACTAACTACTGTTTCTTACAGATATATCGTTACCGAAGGTAAGTAACTTGTTCATCTGAAAGAAACAGGTTAGTATTAGATTCCTTACCTTAGAATAGATACCCCAGCAATACCAACCCCGGTGGTGGGTCTGCGAACCAATACAACCTACACCAGAAAGTCCTGGAGGACCGAACGGCCAAAGAAGCCATCCCTCCGGACTTGACTGTCCAGGCAGTAGTGCCTCGCAAAGGTGTGCAGCGAGGCCCACGTGGCCGCCTGGCAAATGTCCTGCAAAGGGACTCCCCGGCCCAGGGCAGTAGTAGCCGCCGTGGCCCGAGTGGAATGGGCCCTCAGCCCAACAGGAGGCTCCTTCCGAGCCAAAGAGTAGCATGCTTTGATGCACAGGACGACCCACCGAGAGATGGTCCGTTTCTGTACCGCCCTTCCCTTCTTCTCACCCACGTAGCCAACAAACAGTTGGTCATCCACCCGGAACTGGCGTGTGCGATCCATATAGAATGAAAGCGCACGTTTTGGGTCCAGACGATGGAGCCGCTCTTCATCCTTTGAAGGATGCGGAGGCGGGAAGAAGGAGGGCAAGGTGATGGACTGCCCAATGTGAAAAGCAGAGACTACCTTGGGCAGGAAAGAAGGTCTGGTCCGAAGAACCACCTTATCAGGATGAACAGACAAGAAAGGAGGTTGAACAGAAAGAGCCTGGAGCTCACTCACTCTCCTGGCAGAGGTGATGGCTACCAGGAAGGCCGTCTTTAAGGTGAGAAGACGGAGAGGACAGGAATGAAGGGGCTCAAAGGGAGCGCACATCAGGAAAGTCAAAACCAGGTTCAAGTCCCACTGAGGCATCACGAACGGAGCTGGAGGATACATGTGCGTGATGCCCTTTAAGAATCTTAACACAATAGGGGACTTGAACAAAGATGGCTGATCAGGTAGCCTCAAGAAGGCGGAAAGGGCAGAAAGATAGCCCTTGATAGTGCCCAGAGCAGAGCCCTGCTGGGCAAGGGAAAGGAGGAAGAGGAGAACCTCAGATAGAGGGGCAGAAAGGGGATCCACAGCCTTTGCTGTGCACCATGCCACAAATCTGTTCCACCGGCAGGCGTATACCGACTTTGTGGAGGGACGCCTGGCTGCCAGAATGACATCACAGACTTCAGGAGGCAAGTCAAATGGCCTCAACTGTCGCCGCTCAATCTCCACGCATGGAGGTGGAGACTGGACAGGTTCGGGTGGAGGACCGTCCCCTGCTGCTGCGACAGAAGGTCCTCCTGAAGGGGCAGGCGGATCGAGGGACCGACTGTCATGCTGAGTAGCTCGGGATACCAGTACCTTCGAGCCCAGTCCGGAGCCACAAGGATAACATGGGCCCGGTCGCGCCTGATCTTCTTCAGCACTCTGGGCAGAAGTGGTATAGGCGGAAAGGCGTACAACAGACCGCAACTCCACTCGCGCCGAAAGGCGTCGCCGAGCGAGTGCCGTCTTGGAAACTCCAACGCGCAGAACTGATGACATTGCGCGTTCTCTTCTGTGGCGAATAGATCTAACCAAGGCTCTCCCCATTGCTGAAAGAGGCCTCTCGCCACATCCGAGTTCAGACGCCATTCGTGATCCACCGAGCACCGACGGCTGAGTTCGTCCGCCCTGGCGTTCAGAGAACCTGCCAGGTGTTGAACCGTCAGAGTCACGCCCTGACGTTCCAGCCATTGCCAGAGGCGCAGAGCCTCTTGGCAAAGGGTCCACGACCCCACACCGCCCTGTTTGTTGCAGTACCACATGGCGGTGGTGTTGTCCGTGAACACCTGCACTACACTCCCGTTGACAAAGGGGAGGAATGCCTTCAGTGCCAGGCGAATCGCCCGCAGCTCCAACATGTTGATATGGAGCCGGGACTCCGCCGGAGACCAGAGGCCTCTGATCTCCGCCTCTCCCAAGTGGCCACCCCAGCCTTGGAGGGACGCGTCCGTCACAACCACGTGCTCCGGCTGGGGAAGGGAGAGGGATCTGCCCCTGACCCAATCGCGGTCTGTAAGCCACCACTGCAACTGTCTCGCAGTGCCCTCCGAGATCAGGACATGGTCGGATAGGTTGCCCTGATGCTGGGCCCACTGAAACTTCAGGTCCCACTGCAGAGCCCGCATCCGCCATCTGGCGTGATGCACCAGAAGGATGCAGGAGGCCATCAGCCCCAGAAGCCGCAGCGTCAACCTGACCGAAACCCGGGATAACGGCTGAAAGATGGGAATCAGAGCCTGAATATCCCGGACCCGCCGTTCCGGGGGATAAACCCGAAACTGCGCCGAGTCGAGAACCGCTCCGATGAAAAGGAGCTTTTGAGAGGGACACAGGTGTGATTTCGGCACATTGATGGAAAACCCCAACTCGTGCAGGAGGTCTGCCGTCATCTGAAGGTGGCGGACGACTGTCTGGGGCGAGCCCGCCTTCAACAGCCAGTCGTCGAGGTAGGGGAAGACTGAAACCCCTAACCGGCGCAGATGAGCTGCGACCACCGCCATCACTTTCGTGAACACCCGTGGGGCGCTGGTAAGGCCGAATGGGAGCACGATAAACTGAAAATGCTCGTGGCCTACCGTGAACCGCAGGTAACGCCGGTGGGCCGGCAGGACGGGGATGTGAAAGTACGCATCCTGCAAGTCCAACGCTACCATCCAGTCTTGTGGGTCTAGAGCAGCCAAGACCTGAGCCAAAGTCAACATCTTGAACTTCTCCTTCCGGAGGAAGCCGTTGACGTTCCGTAGATCCAAGATAGGACGCAGGCCTCCCTTGTCCTTCTTGGGTACCAGAAAGTAGTGGGAGTAGCAACCACACCCTACTTCTGGCCCAGGAACGCGCTCGATGGCCCCCTTGGCCAAGAGGGCCGTAACTTCCTCCTGCAGAAGAGTCAAGTGGTCCCCCGACACACGGTGGTTCTGCGGTGGCATGGCTGGAGGAGTGGACTCGAAGGGGAGGGCATAGCCCCTTCGGACAAGCTGCAGCACCCACCTGTCCGATGTTATCGCGCGCCAGCGGGAGTGGTGATGGCGAACCCTGCCACCCACTGGCGTCACGTGAGCCCGAAAGCTCGGACTAGGAAGGCTTGGATGCCGCAGCGGAGGGAGGCGTGGACTGACCACGACGCTGGCCTCTACCGCCACCACGGCGGAAACCACGGGCGCCACCGCGCTGGGGAGCGCTCTGCGCCGCGTGGCTGGCAGCACGTGTGGGACCTCCTCTCCCTTGGCCACGAAAGGGCCGAAACGAACCCGTCTGCTGGCGCTGGGTCTGGGTCGAGAGACCCAAGGACTTGGCCGTGACCCTGGAGTCCTTGAAGCGCTCCAGCGCGTGGTCCGCTTTGTCACCAAATAGGCGACTGCCATCAAATGGCATGTCCATAAGCGTATTTTGGACGTCTGGTGAGAAGTTGGCAGATCTCAGCCAGGCATGGCGACGAATCGCCACCGTAGTGGACATGGCCCGTCCCAGTGAGTCCGTGGTGTCCAGACCACAACGGATCGAGTACCGCGCCGCATCCCGGCCTTCAACAAAGGCCCGGGTGAGCTTGTCCCGCACTTCCTGGGGGCATTGCGGCAAACACTCCTCGACCGTATCCCACAGGGAGTGGGTGTAGCGGCCCAAGAGGCACGCGGTGTTACAAGACCGCAGCCCAGCACTCAAAGAGGAAAACACTTTCTTTCCGAATTGGTCGTACCTCTTTGATTCCCGGTCGGGCGGAGCCGACGGAAATGCGGACTGCGAAGTGGAGGCCTGGATCACCAGACTCTCCGGGGAGGGATGGGTGGACAGGAAGGCAGGGTCGTCCGCGCAGGGACGGTGACGCCTGGCAACGTTCCGGTCAACCGGCGCACCAGAGGCGGGCCTGGACCAGGTGCCCAGAAGGACATCCGTCAGGGCCTCATTAAACGGCAGCAGAGGCTCCTGGGGGCATGACTGCGGTTTAAAAACTTCCGTCAGGATATTCGGTTTGACCTTCGCAACGGGGAGCTCAAGGTGTAAGGCCTTGGCAGCCCTCATCAGGACCACCGAATAGGCAGCACCCGCCTCGGACGCCACAGGGGACGGAGAGACAAACCCAGGGTTGGGCGACTCGTCCAGGCCACTGGCATCACCCAGATCACCTACCCAGTCCACATCGTACTGGCAGGCACGGGATAGAGGGTCCTCAGACCCCTCCCAACCCTCTCCATACTCCTCCTCGTCATACCCATATTCTGGGTCGACGATATAGACATCGGGGTCAACAGGCCCCATCGGCGTCGGGTCCGGCGTCGGCCGACGCCGGTCCGGCTCCGAGTCCGGAGTCGGGGAGGAAAGGGGGGTGGCGCCGCGCGGCGTCGGTGCCGGGGACCCGACGCCGGCCGGAGCCGACGGCGGAGTCGCTGCACCACGCGGGGGCGGTACCATGGGCTGGCCCACAGGAACCGACGCCGGAGAGGCCGGGAGACCAGCCGGCGACGAACCAGAGGGAACCAGCGGCGCCGGGGCCGGAGCCACCGGCGGCGCCGGGGCAGGAGCACCCGAACCGCTCGGGCCCCCAGACGGGACCGACGGGCCCGCAGGCGCCGAAGGCCCCGCCGGAGAAGACCTCGCCCTCATAGCAATGAGGAAGGCCTCGATCTCCTCACGCGACGCGCCTTCCCCAGGGACCGACAGGTGTGGGGCAGACGGCGTCGGCGACCCATGCGGGACCGCGGGGGTGGGGTCACCCGAGCCCCCGGCCGCAGCACGCGGGCGTCGGGGGGAGTCGGGGGTGCGATGGCGACGCCCCGACTTCTTGTGCTTACCTGACGAGCCGGAGGAATGGTGGCGACTCCCGGAGCGCCCATGGCGGCTCCGCGACCGCTCCCTCGACCGCTCCCTCGACCTCCGACCGGACCGGGACCGCTCTCGACGCGGGGCCGACAACCGGAGTTCGAGAAGCTTGCGGGACCGCTCCCGCCTAGCTTTTCCAGTCAAGGCCCGACAGTCGACGCAGGACTCCACGTCGTGGTCCGCGCCCAGACACCGGAGGCAGAGTCGATGGTGGTCGGTGACCGACATCATGCGGTCGCACTCGTCACAACTCTTGAAACCGGGCATCCTACCGGCACCGTAAGGATCAATCAGTTAACAAAAAACTTGGTCAAAAGACCGGAGTACTGCTCTTCGGATCTGCGCTAACTGGCGCGGAAAAAAGAAGAACTGACGTCAGCGCGCGGAGGCGGCGTCTATATACTCCAGCGACGTCATCACGGCGCACGACGCCGACGACGCGGAGCCGCAGGGGACGCCTGCAGACGACGCCTACCGACGCGCAGGGGTACTGCTACGCAAAAGTTTCCGGATCCAGACTGACGCCTGGGGTTATTCTAAGGTAAGGAATCTAATACTAACCTGTTTCTTTCAGATGCATCACATGGGAGAGCGGGTGGGAGAAAGCAACACAGGAAGGAGGAGCACAGAAGCATCACATGGGAGAGCGGGTGGGAGAAAGCAACACAGGAATGAGGAGGACAGAAGCATCACATGGGAGAGCGGGTGGGAGAAAGCAACACAGGAATGAGGAGCACAGAAGCATCACATGGGAGAGCGGGTGGGAGAAAGCAACACAGGAATGAGGAGGACAGAAGCATCACATGGGAGAGCGGGTGGGAGAAAGCAACACAGGAATGAGGAGCACAGAAGCATCACATGGGAGAGCGGGTGGGAGAAAGCAACACAGGAATGAGGAGCACAGAAGCATCACATGGGAGAGCGGGTGGGAGAAAGCAACACAGGAGGGAGGGGCACAGAAGCATCACATGGGAGAGCGGGGGCCGAAGCAACATTGATGGGGTGCGTAGAACCAACATGGGGGGCTGGTTGGGGCTTAACCAACACAGAGGGTTGGAAGCAACATGGATGGCGCAGGTGTCATGGGGAGCAACACGGAGAGCGTGGCCGAGCGAAGGGGTGAGTGGGGGAGCAATGTGGAGCCTAGAGAGTGGGGAGAAAAGCAACCAGGCGAGAGCGAAAGAGCAACATGGAGCTGGAAGGGAGGAAAAGCAGATGGGCAAGAAAGCAACAGCGGGCGAGGACGAGGCTGAGCACATCAGAGTGGTGGCAGGGGAGAACCTCACAGGTGAGAGAGGGCAGCGCGCAGAGGTGAAGAGAAGCACACCTAGGAGACAGCTAGAAAACACATGCACTCTTGCCTGGTGCATAAACAGAAAGAAAAAATAGCTTTTGCAAAAGAGTGCAGTGTAGGTCACAGTAATGTGTTCATGTTCCAGGGGAGGGGCAAACACACGAAGAGGAAGGAAATCTATTATATGCTGAGGAATAAGAAACAAGTTAATGAGAGTAACAATTAATGCAACCAATGGTAAGCAAAGGATAGGCACTAAGACCACGGTCAGCTAAGAATGCGTCTTGCAACAGAAAGTACATGCACTGTCTAGTAGAAAAGACCTAAAAATGAAGAAGAGGAAAGCAATGTGGACCTGCAAGAGGAAAATGTGAAATATGTCTGGAATGGAAGGAGACTGTAGTCCCGAGGCATCAAACACTTGGATCCTGTCTGAATCATATTGAGCTGAAAATGCCCTTGAAGGCAAGTGAATGTAGGATGTGTCAGCTCCTCGAACCAAAGAGCTACTCCGCTATCTGAAACACGGAACCCTAACCAAGGACACTGGTGGGTACTCACCTAACACGTAATTGTCACCATTCTGTGAACAGAGAGAGGTAAGATGTTTCAGGTGTCAGAAACACTGAATAGCAAACTGACTCTGCATTACCTTTGACTCAATAATCCTATCAGATATAAATAAAGACCAAATGTACCTGAACCGTACACTGGTGGGGCCGTACACTGATGGAGCCGTACACTGATGGGGCCGAACACTGATGGGGCCGTACACTGATGGGGCCGTACACTGATGGGGCCGTACACTGATGGGGCCGAACACTGATGGGTGGTACACTAATGGGGCCCTACACTGATGGGGACGTTCACTGATGGGTCTTACACTGATGGGACCGTACACTGATGGGACCGTACCCTGACGGGACCGTACACTGATGGGGCCGTACACTGATGGGGCCGTACACTGATGGGGCCGTACACTGATGGGGCCCTACACTGATGGAGCCGTACACTGATGGGTCTATTCACTGATGGAGCCGTACACTGATGGGGCCGAACACTGATGGGGCCGAACACTGATGGGGCCGAACACTGATGGGGCCCTACACTGATGGGGACGTTCACTGATGGGTCTTACACTGATGGGGCCTTACCCTGACGGGACCGTACACTGATGGAGCCGTACACTGATGGGTGGTACACTGATGGGGCCCTACACTGATGGGGCTATTCGCTGATGGGGCCATACACTGATGGCTGTATAGTGTTACACTGATGGGGCCGTACACTGATGGGGCCAAACACTGATGGTGCCGTACACTGATGGGGCCGTACACTGATGGGGCCGTACACTGATGGGGCCGTATCCTGATGGGGCCGTAAACTTATGGGGCCGTACACTGATGGGGCCGAACACTGATGGGGCTCAATACTGATGGGGCCGAACACTGATAGGGCCAAACACTGATGGCCCATACACTAACGGTCGTACCCTGATGGGGCCATACACTGCTGGGGCTGTACAATGATGGGGTCCTACACGGGTGGGCTGTACACTGATGGACCGTGCACTGATGGGGACGTTCACTGATGGGGCCGTACACTGATGGGGCCATATACTGATGCGGCCATACACGGATGGATTGTTACTTTGATAGGGCCGTACACCGATAAAGCCATAATGCGGCCGTATACTAATGGGGCCAAACAGTGATGGGACAGTACACTGAAGGGGCCATATGCTGATGGGGCTGTACTGGGGCCATATACTGACGGCCGTATACTGGAGAGGCTGTACACTGATGGAGCCATACACTGATGTGGCCATACACTGATGGGGCCTGAAACTGATGGGGCTGTACTGGGACTGTACACTGATGGAGCCGTACTCGGGCTGTACACCATACTTTGACAGCATTAAGACAGGCACTGGTGTTAGTTTCTTGTTTTTTTCTTTCTTTGCTGACAGTGGAGGGGAAATGATTGTAGTTGACGTCTTTGAGAGGTGGCATTGCAGTTCTATGGAGATTTGCTTTATTGCTCCAGCTATTTTCCCCCTTCCTTTCCTCTTGTACTGCTTTGAAATCAAAATGGCAGAGGGCTGGGCTAGTTCGAACTAAAGAAATAGAAAGAGGGTAAAAACCCTGGGTTTGGACCTAAAAAAAGGACTTCCTTGGTTAGCTGCCTACAAAGAGGCAGCCATGTTGGAATGTCTCCAAACTGATCTGATGTAACTGACCCAACCTTTTTATGCATCTCTCCAGGTCTCCGTATGAAACTTACCTCTTCCCTATCTATCACTATAGCTACCCACAACCATTTAATTGCCCTGCTTCCTGATCTCTTGATCCTAAGGCAGTTAAAGATAGAATAGTTACTGACTTTCACTTTTTTTTAACAAACATGACAGGAGTAAATATGAAACTGACCGGAAGTAATTCCTACACTATTCTTTATCCCTCTAACCTCTCTAAAAATGCAACCAAAACCTTCAAACACATCCTGCTCAGAAAAAAAACCCAGACACACTGTTGCTAGACCCCTCCTTCAAAAATTGCATCATTATCAATAACCTAATATTTCTCACCAGAAAAATCCCTATAATTATCCCAAGGCAACCCCCCTAAAGGATCTAAAAATGTCAGATGGAACTTTTACCAGCCCCACTCACACGGATACCGAACCATCTAGCAATCCTCTCCCCAGACCTCCTTGCACTCTAATCCAACCATCTCCCTCGTCCTGAGTAGAGCTAGAAAAACTCAGAACCCAAACGGACAAGATTTATCTGACCTTGCAAAACATCATCTTAGAAATTAAGAATATTTTATACCTCTCAGAAAGTTATCTTTCAAATATGAACCATTTTCAAAAATAAATAGTCTTAGTCCACAGCAAGCTAAATAACATTCCTCTGCCTCTGTTCAATCGTCAATACCGAACATGTAAACACTATTGATACCTGACAGACTCTGAAACGCAATCCCTAGTGCTATCTTATGAATCGTCTCTCAATCTCCCCCCCATTGTGGATGAATATATAATTTGATCAGTCCCAATAAATGCAAACAGAACAACACAGCCGAATAACAGAAAGATTAACCCTAACAACCTAAAATAAATAACTTTAACCTCTAAAAAACATGAAATAATAACTCTAAAATATCCTGAGCTAAATTACACAACAATCAATGTTTGCAATAAATCAAAATCCACACGATCTTCTCATATTCTTCATTTATTTTTCTTATTCTATGATGATCTTCACACTCGAGCCTAGCCAACACGTGTTTCGTCTCTCGTGGTAACAACCACAGACTTCATCAGGGCTAATTGAATCAATGTGTACACACAAGCCAGAAGGAAAGTGTTAAAAACAATAAGTATAATATATCCCAATCGTCACAATTTTGTGCTAGATCGTATATAAAAAGAGGATGAGTACTCTCTCTTTAAAAATAGTCGTTTCAATATCAAAGTAGAGGGTGAATCGGTAAGTGTGGCATTCCCGGCACGCGTATATGAATCGGCGTCTAGCTAGTTGTTACCACGAGAGAGGAAACACGTGTTGGCTAGGCTCGAGTGTGAAGATCATCACAGAATAAGAAAAATAAATGAAGAATATGAGAAGATCGTGTGGATTTTGATTTATTGTAAACATTGGTTGTTGTGCAACTTAGCTCAGGATATAATAGAGTGTTATTGTTCATAGCAGTGGAATTATTTCATGCTATTTGATTAATGATAGATGGCCATTACCTTATCCTTTGAGCTTGGAGACAGTGACTTACCCTACTAATTACCACTCTGCGCATTTATCACCCAGCCATCTGCTTGTGAAAACATGAAATAAGCCTGGATAACTCACTGAAACCAATCTGCTGCCTACTACTCAACTGCTGCTCAGCAATGAAACCTGCCTCTGACATCACTGACCCCATTTCAAGCCAAGAAGTTGATGTAACCATCCTGACGGAATTATGGCTTACTGAAACTTCTTTCCCATGTTTAGACCGTCTTGTGCCTCTTGACTACATTGTTAAACTAGATAGACCACACAAAATGGGCGGAGGCATTGCCTGTATCCATCGAGGTGACATCGGTATCACTATACTTCACTCCCACCCCCTTGAATCAAGTTAATACCTTGGACACTCTTTAAGATCTACAGATAACCAACTCTACAAACTACACGTATTTTACCACCCCAAGGTAAAAACACCTTGTTCATTGACAAACCAATGGAAATCATTACAACAAACTCTGCCCCTCACTCCATTTATATATTCCCAGGGGACTTCAATCTTCATTGGGAAGACCCCTATGATACTCAGGTCAATGCTGTCAAATATTTCTTTGAAATAAGCAAACAGGGGGCCCGATTCACAGAACTAACTTAAGACAAAATCCTAAACTTACTACTTTTGGTATTCACAGAAGGCATTTAGTAGTAGTAAAGTTAGGATTTTGTCTTAAATTTGACTTAAGACGAACTTCAGACAGACTTAAGACAGACTTAAGACAGATTTAAGACAAACTTAAGACAGACTTAAGACAGACTTAAGACAGACTTAGATATCTGAAGGGCTCTGATACCCAACTCTGGGTATTGTTTGCGCTATACAAAACACTAAATAAATAAATAAATAGGAAGGTGGAGCGTAATCTTCTCAACGGTAGGTGGAAGTTCAGGCGGTGGTTGGTTAATATAGGCAGGTCCTTGGTTGTGTAGAGCCTTGGGTGCATGGATCAGCAGCTTGAATTCACATCTCTTCTGTAGAGGGAGCCAGTGTAGTTGCGTGAGGTGGGGTGTGATGTGGGTTTGTCGGGGGAGGTTGAGGAAGAGTCTGGCTGTGGCGTTCTGTATGGTTTGAAATTTCTGTAGGAGGTGCACTGCGATTCCTACATAGAGAGCGCTGCCATAGTCCAGTCCGATGATGATGAGGGCCTGTGTCACAGTGTGTCTCGTGTGCAGGGGTAGCCACTTGTAGATCTTTTGTAGTATGTGCAGAGTGAGGAAGCAGGTGCAGGTGATAGCGTCGATTTGTGACTTCATTGTAAGTTTGTTATCAAAGATGATTTCTAGGTTTGGGGCACGGTCGGAGGGTTGGGTGTGGGTCTGAGGTCTCAGGGTCACCAGGAGTCATTCAACGGGTTGCTTCCAAAGATCAGTAATTATGTCTTCTCCCTGTTCAGCTTCAGGCAGTTGTTCTTCATCCAGTTGGCGACGCTTGTCATTCATCTGTGGAAGTTGGTCCTGGTGGTGGTAGGGCCATTGGTGAGGGATATGATGAGTTGGGTGTCTTCTGCGTAGGATATTATGTTGAGACCATGAGATCTGACGATGTTGGCCAGTGGGGTCAAGGATGTGTTGAAGTGAGTAGGGCTGAGAGATGAGCTCTGGGGGTACATCGCATATGATATTCTTTGGCTCGAAGGTGAACGGTGGTAGGCAGACCCTGTGTCCTTCCAGTGAGCAAGAAGGTGAGCCTTCCGAGCACGTCCCCTTGGATGCTGATTTGGTGAAGTCTTTCAATCAACGTGAGGTGGGATACGGTGTTGAAGGCTGCCAAGAGGTCAAGGAGGATCGGGGCTGCTGTTTCTCCTCGGTTGAGGAGGGTTCGGATGTCGTCGGTGGCTGCAATCAGGGCAGTTTCAGTAATGTGATTGTTGTGGAAACTGGATTGGGCATGTCTGAAAGGCTGACATTTTGTTGCAGGATGACCTTCGATAATCATAGTTCAAATTACACCGTCACTGGAGGGCACTCACTTAGCACACCGTTACTTGAGGGCACTCACTTAGCACACCGTCACTGGAGGGCACTCACTTAGCACTCCGTCACTGGAGGGCACTCACTTAGGACACTGTCACTGGAGGGAACTCACTTAGCACACCATCACTGGAGGGCACTCACTTAGCCCACCGTCACTGGAGGGCACTCACTTAGTACTCTGAAGTGTGCACAGTGAGTAGCCATTAATGTGCTGAGTGCCCTCCAGTGACAGTCCTCTACCTGAGCACAAAGGGGTGCACTCACTTAGCACACTGACAGGGACACGCTACTCCAAACATACTCACTGACCATACTAGTGAGCACACTCATTTAGCAGCACACTGACAGGTACGAAACACACTGATAGGCACTCAACAAACTGACTTATTACACTGGATGAACTCACTTAGTGCACTAATGGGTATTCACTTAGCACAGTAAGGGGTACTCCCTCAGCACACTTGAAAGTCCTACCTTAGCACACTGGAGTGTACTCACTTAGAATACTGCCAGGTACCCATGGATGTATGATAGAGCAACGAGTGCCTTTACCACATATTTTTAACAACACACTTACTACTACAACGGATGTTTTCACCACAAAACACACTAATACACATATATCCAATCCAAAAGTTCTTTATTTCGGTCATTAAGGCCATAAAAGATACAGTAAAAACAAATAAAATCACATAGCAGGTTGGAATGTAAAAACAGCAAGGGAAGAAAGACACGGTAGTACAGTATATATGATAATCCATAAAATTCCAGTTACCTAACATTACAGTTCACAACAAAATGTTTATTTTGATTGATCAGGTAAGGCATGTACGCAGTTCTCCACAGTCAGGAGGGCCTGCCAAATGTTAACATTGGTATGAGGAGCACCGAAACTCAATCAAACAAACAACCCCAAACAGCCCCCACCCCCACCTCCCACGCCCACCCCATGGCCCACCTACCCATCCCTTATCCCTCCCTAACCCTACAGTTCATTTCAAGTTAGTGAATTACATTTTCAGTATGTTGCTCCGTTTCCACCACATAGCCATTAAAAACTTAGCAAGTGCAAATACAATGTAGTAGAGGGTGCTTGTCTTCAGAATTCTATATGATTGTAAACAATGTCTAAAGCCAAGATTCCTGCACATGGGTGCTAACCAGTACTTTCTTGATCTACTGTAAGCAGGGCAAGAAACACAGCACGTGTAGTTCGTCCTCCACACACGTGCTGCACCCTGGACAGATATTATCATCCAGTATAGACCATTTACTCGTAAATCCTTTAAGTGGTAATGTGCCAAGCCTCCATTGGATGAAAAGTTTCCTTGCTGTAGTAGGAAAAATAATATCCATAAAATCCTCAAATTTAAATGAACTCTTGAAAACCAGAAATTGTTCAGTGCGGGTGCCAATTTTCGGGGCGCACAGGAGCGTGTCTAAGCTTTTGTCCTTAAAAATTTTACTGAGCATTTTACGAGGTACCCCAGAACAGCCTCTTTCAGGGTCATCCCACAAATCATCCAAACCCAATCGATAGAGCTCTCGTCTCACATAGGCCAACCATGGTATTCTGTCTGCACAATTGTAGCTCAAGATGTGCTTCAGGTCTTGCTTGTAATGGAACAGTTCAGGGGTCGACCAAAGCCTATGCCAAAACCTCAGTGGCATTAGGGCCAGATCGTCTCCTATTGAGGGGAGCCCTAAATCCAATCTCAATGGAAGGAGGGGCGTACCTTGAGGTAACGACAGCAGTCGTCTAAGGTAGCTGGTTTCTACCTTGACTAGTTCTGTCACCGCCTTGTTACCCCATAGTTCCCCCCCATAGAGTGAGGCTGCCCTGGCTTGGGTTTTGTACATCTCCAGGGCTGGACTAACTGGCTTGAAGGTTGAAGAATTCGAAACCTTCAAAATAGCCCCCACCATTTGTGATAGCTTTAAACGGGATCTTGCTATCTGTGGGCCCCAAGATAGATTTTCATGAAGGGTTACCCCCAGATATTGGAACATTCTAACCCTTTCCAGCCTTTCCAATCCCAGAGTTGGATTTGGCTTAGTGGTTGCCGAGGGATTAAAAACCATGAACTTGGTCTTCTCTGCATTGATCTCCAGTCCGTGCGCCCTGCAGAAGTCCCCGAACCCGTCCAGTATCCGCTGAATCCCCATCGAGGATTTTGAAAGCAGTAGAGTATCGTCGGCAAATATTATTGCCGGGACCCTCCTACCTGCCAACATAGGGGCGTCATTGTTGGGGACATTATCAAGGCAAGATATTACATTGTTGACATAGAGGCAGAACAGGGTTGGTGCTAAGACGCAACCCTGTCTTACACCCCTGCCCACTGGAAACCTAGATGACAATGCCCCATCCCTCCCACACCTGACCTGGGCAAAATTTCCATTATGGAGGCGGATTATTGCTTGGAGGAGCTGTGATGGGAGACCAAGCTCCCTAAGTACCACCCATAATTTTGCACGTGGTACTAGGTCGAATGCGGACCTCAGAGCCACAAACACCATGTACAGACTTCCCCCCTCGGACCCCGCCGTTTTCCAATAGAGGAGAACGAGGCGGAAAATCTGATCCATGGTGGACGTGTTCTTCCTAAAGCACAAGTTACTACTTGTGTAACGATATATCTGTAAGAGACATTAGTTAGTATTAGATTCCTTACCTTAGAATATCCCCAGGCGTCAGACTGGATCCGGAAACTTTTGCGTAGCAGTACCCTTGCGCATCGGTAGGCGTCGTCTGCGGCTCCGCGTCCATCGTCAGCATCGTGGGCGCCGTGATGACGTCGTCGGAGTACTTAGACGCCGCCTCCGCGTGCTGACGTAAGTTCTTAGACACAGCTTTTCCGCGCCAGAAACGCAGAGCCATGTCAAAAAACCAACACTGGTACCATTGAAACTAGGGCCCTGAAAGGGATAAACCCTAACCCTAGATATCGGTTCGCAGAACGGGGAGGATGGGTGGGTCGGAAAGGAATCTAATACTAACTAATGTCTCTTACAGATATATAGTTACACAAGTAGTAACTTGTGCATCTGAAAGAGACACGTTAGTATTAGATTCCTTACCTTAGAATAGATACCCCAGCAATACCAACCCCGGTGGTGGGTCTGCGAACCAATAATCACACCAGAAAGTCCTGGAGGACAGAACGGCCAAAGAAGTCATCCCTCCGGACTTGGCTGTCCAGGCAGTAGTGTCTTGCAAACGTGTGCAGCGATGCCCACGTAGCTGCCTGACAGATGTCTTGTAAGGGCACCCCCAGGCCCAGGGCAGTTGTAGTCACCGTGGCTCGGTAGAGTGAGCCCGTAATCCAACAGGGGGCTCCTTTTTAGCCAAGGAGCAGCATGCCTGGATACACAAGATGATCCACCGGGAGATGGTCCTCTTGTGCACCGCTTTCCCCTTCTTCGCGCCCACGTAACCAACAAAGAGTTGGTCATCCACCCGGAACTGGCGTGTGCGATCCAAGTAAAATGAGAGCGCACGTTTTGGGTCCAGACGGTGGAGCCACTCTTCCTCTTTAGAGGGATGCGGTGGCGGGAAGAAGGTTGGCAAGGTGATAGACTGCCCGATGTGGAAGGCCGTGACAACCTTGGGCAGGAAAGATGGCTTAGTACGCAACACCACTTTGTCCGGATGGACAGAAAGGAAAGGTGGAGTACAAGAAAGGGCCTGGAGCTCACTCACTCTCCTGGCAGAGGTGATGGCAAGCAGGAAAGCAGTCTTCAGAGTTAGAAGGCGGAGAGGACAGTTGTGAAGTGGCTCAAAGGGAGCGCACATCAGAAATGTAAGAACCAGGTTCAAGTCCCACTGAGGCATCACAAACGGAACAGGAGGAAACGTGTGTGTGATGCCCTTAAGAAATCTATTTACAATAGGGGACTTGAACAAAGAAGGTTCATCAGGCAGCCTCAGAAAGGCTGAAAGGGCAGAAAGGTAGCCCTTGATAGTGCCCAGAGCAGAGCCCTGCTGGGAAAGAGAAAGAAGGAAGAGAAGAACCTCAGAAAGAGGGGCAGCGAGAGGATCCACAGCCTTTGCTGTGCACCATGCCACAAATCTGTTCCACCTGCAGGCGTATACCGACTTTGTGGAGGGACGCCTGGCTGCCAGAATGACGTTACAGACTTCAGGAGGCAAGTCAAATGGCCTCAACTGTCGCTGCTCAATCTCCAAGCATGGAGGTGGAGACTGGACAGGTTCGGGTGGAGGACCGTCCCCTGCTGCTGCGACAGAAGGTCCTCCTGAAGAGGCAGACGAACCGGAGGATCGACTGACATACTGAGTAGCTCGGGATACCAGTACCTTCGTGCCCAGTCCGGAGCCACAAGGATGACTTGTGCCCGGTCGCGCTTGATCTTCTTCAGCACTCTGGGCAAAAGTGGTATAGGCGGAAAGGCGTACAACAGACCGCAACTCCACTCGCGACGAAAAGCGTCTCCGAGCGAGTGCCGCCTTGGAAATTCCAACGCGCAGAACTGATGACATTGCACGTTCTCTTTGGTGGCGAAGATATCTAACCAAGGCTCTCCCCACTGCTGAAAGAGGCCTTGCGCCACGTCCGAGTTCAGACGCCATTCGTGATCCATCATGCACCGACGGCTGAGTTCGTCCGCCCTGGCGTTCAGAGAACCTGCCAGGTGTTGAACCACCAGGGTCACGCCCTGATGTTCCAGCCACTGCCAGAGGCGCAGAGCCTCCTGGCAAAGGGTCCACGACCCCACCCCGCCCTGTTTGTTGCAGTACCACATGGCGGTGGTGTTGTCCGTGAACACCTGCACTACACTCCCCCGGACAGAGGGGAGGAATGCCTTCGTCACAACTACGTGCTCCGGTTGGGGAAGGGAGAGGGATCTGCCGCTGACCCAATCGCGGTCCGTGAGCCACCACTGCAGCTGTCTCGCAGTGCCCTCTGAGATCAGGACGTGGTCGGACAGGTTGCCCTGATGCTGGGCCCACTGAAACTTCAGGTCCCACTGCAGAGCCCGCATCCGCCACCGGGCGTGATGCACCAGAAGGATGCAGGAGGCCATCAGCCCCAGAAGCCGCAGCGTCAACCTGACCGAGACCCGGGATAAAGGCTGAAAGAGTGGAATCAGAGCCTGAATATCCCGAACCCGCTGCTCGGGAGGATAAACCCGAAACTGCGCGAGTCGAGTACCGCTCCGATGAAGAGGAGCTTCTGAGAGGGGCACAGGTGTGACTTCGGCACATTGATGGAGAACCCCAGCTGGTGTAGGAGGTCTGCCGTCGTCTGGAGGTGGCTGACGACTGTCTGGGGCGAGCCCGCCTTCAACAACCAGTCGTCGAGGTAGGGGAAGACTGAAACCACTAACCTGCGCAGATGAGCTGCGACCACCGCCATCACCTTTGGGAACACCCGTGGGGCGCTGGTAAGGCCGAAGGGAAGCACAGTAAACTGAAAGTGCTCGTGGCCAACCGTGAACCGCAGGTAGCGCCGGTGGGCCGGCAGGACGGGGATGTGGAAATAAGCGCCCTGCAAGTCCAACGCTACCATCCAGTCTTCTGGGTCCAAGGCAGCTAGGACCTGAGCCAGTGTCAGCATTTTGAACTTCTCCTTCCGGAGGAAGCCGTTGACGTTCCGTAGGTCCAAGATAGGGCGGAGGCCACCTTTGCCCTTCTTGGGTACCAGAAAGTAGTGGGAGTAACAACCACACCCTACTTCTGGCCCAGGAACGCGCTTGATGGCCCCCTTGGCCAAGAGGGCCGTAACTTCCTCCTGCAGAAGCCGCAAATGATCCCCCGATACGCGGTGGTATTGCGGTGGTATGGCTGGAGGGGTCGTCTCGAAGGGGAGGGAGTAGCCCCTTCGGATGATTTGCAGCACCCACCTGTCCGAAGTGACAGTGTGCCAGTGGAGGAGGTGATGGCGAACCCTGCCCCCCACTGGCGACACATGGGCCTGAAAGCACGTACTAGGGGGGCTTTGAGGCGGATGCCGCGGGGGAAGGTGTGGACTGACCTCGCCGTTGTCCCCGACCGCCGCCACGGCGGTTTCCACGGCCGCCACCGTGTTAGGTATTACCCTCGGTGCGTGGCTGGCAGCACGTGTGGGTACACCCCTTCTGTGGCCACGAAAGGAGTGAAAGGCAGCCGATTGCTGGCGCGGGGCCGAGAGGCCCAAGGACTTGGCCGTAGCCCTGGAGTCCTTAAAGCGCTCAAGCGCATGGTCTGCCTTGTCGCCAAAAAGGCGACGGCCATCAAACGGCATGTCCATGAGTGTATTCTGGACATCAGCCGAGAAGTTGGCGGATCTCAACCAGGCGTGGCAACGAATCGCCACCGTCGTTACCATCGCTCTGCCCAGTGAGTCGGTGGTATCCAGTCCACACCGATTAGAATTACGTGCCGCATCTCGGCCTTCCACAAGGGCTTGGCCGACTTTAGCCCGTACCTCCAACGGGCATTCTGGCTTGGATCACCAGGCTCTCAGGGGTGGGGAGGGTGGACAGGAAACAAGGGTCGCCCGGGGCCGGGCGGTGACATCTGGCCACGTTCCTATCTACAGGCGAACCTGTAGCGGGCCTGGACCAAGTGCCCAAAAGAACGTCGGTCAAGGCTTAATTAAACGGCAGCAGAGGCTCAGCCGAGCTTGACTGCGGTTTAAGGACGTCAGTGAGGAGGTTAGTCCTCACGGCCGCGATGGGGAGTTCAAGGCCCAAGGACTTGGCCGCCCGCGTCAGCACCACACTATAGGTAGCCCCCTCCTCCGTAGCCACGGTAGGAGGGGAGACAAAGCCAGTGTCTGGTGATGTGTCCAGACCACTGGCATCCCCCAGTCCACCTGCCCAGTCCTCCTGGGACTGACACTCCCGTGTCAGAGGGTCCTCAGACCCCTCCCAATCCTCCTCATCACCCATCTCCTGGTACCCAGGGGTGTCAAATGATGGGGCCGGCTCATGAAAGGTGAACTCTCCGAACGGCGTCTGAAGCGGCACCCAGCGGCGCCTCTCTGGGGCCGTAGCCGGATCGAGGGAGGCCTCGGGGACGGCGCTGCCCGAAGACGGCGCCAGGGGTGACACCTGAGGGGCCGGGGAGTTCGTTAGGTCCATCGGCGACGACCCGGATCCGGAACTGGATCCAGTGGGGCCCGAAGGCGCCGGCGGCGCCGAGGCCGAAGCACTCGACGGCGTCGGGGCCGGAGCCCCCGACCCGCTAGGGCCCCCAGACGGGTCGGCTGGGCCCGAAGGCGCCGCGGAGCCCGTCGGAGAAGAGAGAGACCTCATGGCCATGAGGAACCGCACGATCTCCTCCGGAGTCGCGCGCGGCCCAGGGACCAAAGGGTATGGGGCCGGACGCGACGCCTGCGACTACGACAAAGCCACGTGGGTGGTGTCACCTGAACCCCCGGCCGCGTCGAGCGAGCGTCAGGGGGAGTCAGAAGAGCGATGACGTCTCTTCGACTTCTTGTGCTCACCTGACGACTTCGACCCAGAGGAGTGATGTCGACTCCCGGAGCTACGATGGCTCCACTCCTGCAACCGGTACCTTGATCTCCGTCCGGACCGGGACCTCTCTCGGCGCGGGCCGACTGCCAGAGTTCGAGTCGCTTGCGGGACCGCTCCCGCCTAGCTTTCGAAGTCAGGGCCCGGCAGTCGGAACAGGTCTTGTCGTCGTGATCGATGCCGAGACAGTGGAGACACTGACGGTGAGGGTCGGCGACCGACATCAGTTGGTCGCAATCCTCACAGGGCTTAAAACCTGGCATCCCTACCGGCACCGTTCGGAGTCGAAGACTCGAAAAAGAATGATCAAAAGAGATCAAAAAGTTTAGTAAAAAAAGACTAAGGTACCACTTTTTACGGATCTGCGCTGCTGGCGCGGAAAAAAGAAGAACTGACGTCAGTGCGCGGAGGCGGCCTCTAAGTACTCTGACGATGTCATCACAGCGCCCACAACGCCGAACGCGTAGCCGCAGACGACGCCTACCGACGTGCAAGGGTACTGCTACGCAAAAATTTCCGCATCCAGGCTGACGCCTGGGGATATTCTAAGGTAAGGAATCTATCACTAACGTGTCTCTTTCAGATTGTGTAATTACCACCTATACCATTACCACATGCCACATCAGCACGCATACTGTTAAAACGCATTGTTACAGCCAACTCAGAAAAAGACTTTCACTGACAAAATGTAAAAACAATGTAAAGAAATTCTAAAAATTACAAAAAATGTACAAACTATTACTTTACAAAATACATTCTACAAATAAAAATAATAAATGAAACATGACACAATACGACTATAATAGAAAAAACGTGTTCCCAAATACAACATTTGCAACTTAGTACCAGCTTTAGTTTCACCTCTTACGTTCACCTTTCCCAAATAAAAATGGTCTCGTTTTACAACAGGAAGTGAAATAAATATTTTCTTTTTACGAGCAAAATATTAAACTACACATCCACATTAAAACTCACTGGAAAACGTACATTCCAACACAAATCTTTGATAACATTTTCTTCTACCACACCAAACATATATAAAAAGGGCTGCCGACCATTTTACATCTGCTACTAAACTGATTGCCTTTGTGACTACACAGATTCTTACTGAAGCGAGACTTTACTTCCACAAACTATACCATCTACCTGTAAAAGCAGAACTTTCATAGAAAAATAATTGTATTTGTACTATTTGTACTACCTAGTGACTTACGGATTCCTCGCCTAGACGCCGCGCTCTGCGCACTTACTCCTCACTTCTTGGACCCAGCCTTCCTTAAGCCTCCACGCCTCGCCGGACCCGCTCCGCGGGTCCCGCTTCGTGGACTGAGGCTCGTGTGCATCTTTGGGGCAACTCTCATCAACACCGACACCGGCAGGGCTGCGAGGGTAGAGCGGAGGACTCCATTGTCCAGGAGTCTCCACGCGCCCGTCTCCAGCTGGGCTCCTCTCCCTGCCGGCCGCGCCCCCAACACAGCAGGACTTAACGGGCTCTGAAAGGCTTGACTGGCGGATTCCTCGCCTAGACGCCGCGCTCTGCGCACTTACTCCTCACTTCTTGGACCCAGCCTTCCTTAAGCCTCCACGCCTCGCCGGACCCGCTCCGCGGGTCCCGCTTCGTGGACTGAGGCTCGTGTGCATCTTTGGGGCAACTCTCATCAACACCGACACCGGCAGGGCTGCGAGGGTAGAGCGGAGGACTCCATTGTCCAGGAGTCTCCGCGCGCCCGTCTCCAGCTGGGCTCCTCTCCCTGCCGGCCACGCCCCCTCGGTGCAACCTCCAAAAGGAGGCACCTGACCCGCTGCGCGGGAGCGCGCGGGAGGGCGCCGGGAGAAGCCCGGGACAAGGGCGGGACCGTCTGTGGCCGTCCGGGGCCGAAGGAGGCCGGGCCGGGCCCACTCCCTGAAATCTTGTAAATACCACGAACCTGGATATGCCCTCGCCACCTCCGTGTGAAACCCCACTAAGGGAGGGGGCTTCCAGTACTGGGACGCTGGACAATTATTTCAAACCTTCCAAGGGAGAGGTGGTCAAAGAGACCTCATTAGAGAAACGTAGGGCGGAGCGCAGGCGCTCCATTGAATCTATGAAAAACAGATCCCTGACAGATATTGTTCCCTACCCAATTTCCCAAGACGAAGCTACGCTGCTTGATACCCCAATTCCACTGACCCTCGAGGACTTTCCTCTTTTATTAAGGGAAAACCCCTGTTCCTTTGGGATGGCATCTGGAAAACAATCGGTCCTGGTGGTTGATACTCAATCTGCTACCCCACTTAACCCTGTAGCCCATTCCTCTTTTCCACAAATGGGTAAGAAGAAGCTAAAACCTATTGTTGCTGTCGAGGTGCATAGGCCTCCGCCCAGCAAACGAATTAGGAAATCAATAGGGGGTGGGGGAAAATCTAAGCTGTCCCACCTCGATTTTGGCAAGAAACACACCAACCCACTCCTGCCAGGGAAGGTGGGTGAGAAAGTTTCTACTGTTCTCTCCACAGAGGTTCAACGCCCTACTCTAGAGGTTACCAACATGAACCTAGAGGCCAATTCTCTAACTAAGATTCCCCCACCTTTATCCCTAGAGAGCATTGAAACTTTATTCCGCTCTATTCTGCAGCCCATTAGTGCTAGTCTAGAAAAAGTGGAGAGTAGGCTCACTACTTTAGAAGCATCCCTTACTACTTTGAATACCATAGTAAGTAAGCAAGTGGGATCTCAACTCCCGGCAGGGGACCATTTGGAAGCAGGAGTTTTAAACTCAGCTAATAAAGCCTTACCCCAGCGTGTCCCTTCTGCCCCTCCCTTGCAGCCACTTATGGCTATTAAATTCCAGGCGCAGCACAACAACCAACCCAACGGGCTAGCGCAAGTATCAGATTTTCCTCCCCAAAGACCGCAGACAGAGTATAAGGAAAGAGGCCAGGAAACCGACAAAGGTACCCCACGTTCTCCGGCTGGGCCCTCCCCAAGACCTAGGAGACCAGATCTTCCTCCTGAAGCCAATAGCTTTACAGTGGTCTTAGCAGGTGCCCCCCAATTACAATCAGGGGAAAAAGAAGATTACTTATCCCTCAAGAAAAAGGTTATCAAATGGCTCAATTGGAACCGACCATTACCACCTTATTTAAATAATGAGATTATTATGGTGAGAAGGGTCCCGTGGTTAGGGAAGACCAGGAAATCAATAACAGGGGACTGCGTCCTGGTAACTTTTAAAGATCAGGGTACAGTGCTGCACATTTGTGAAGGCGTCAACAGATCCTTGGATTCCACCATCCAGACCCTCCCAGTTTCCTTTTTCTTCCCCCCTATTCGTATGCATAGGGTTCAACTGTATGACGATTGGATAAGGGTGGATCATAGACGCAGTCGCAAGGATCATAGACAACACCAGTACTCCCAATTACCAGAGACACCGTATTCTCATTTTAATCGTTTCAATTGTTTGAGTGCCCTGGATGGGGTTGATTGACTTATTGCTCATAAGCCAGATACCGGGGATAATGGGGCCGGTAGACTACAGATACCATCTATTGTAACCACTGGCACAGTTACTGGCTTGTCGGATGAACAAGGGGTTCCTGAATATGACACCTGTGGCCCTTGCCATCTACCTGTGGTTGATGAGGGCATAGCGGAGGGAAGTGCACGGGATTCTCTGGCAGTGGTCAACGGCTTGCTTAGACATTCTGAGCCATCTTTCTCTATCGCTGTTCCTGTTCCAGGCGCCCAGATGGAAGGGGCACCCGGATTTTACACCCCCAACCCCCTTGGCCTGCCCACTGTGGCGTCTGACTATTTGAAGCTAATTTGTTGGAACATTGCGGGTCTGGCCAATAAAATGGGTGAGCCAGAATGGGAGAACTACATTAAAATGGGGGACATTTGTATGTTCCAGGAAACTTGGGCACGGGAGGACTGTGGTCACCAAGGCTTTGCATCATTTTTCATTCCAGCACGGTGGGAAGGGAAAGGCCGTCCGTCTGGCGGACTTACGACCTGGGTTGCTTCTCACTTGGGCTGTGTGGCCACTCGTCGTCCATTTAATTCCAAAGACATACTTGTGGTCTCATTACTTTGGCCAAATAATGTTAAACTTGTGCTGATTAACCTGTATTCCAGGCCGATGGGAGGGGCAAAGGAATCACCGACCATTGATGAACTCTCGAGCCTTTTATCAGAATTGTCGAAAGATTCATATCTTGTGGTGGGTGGGGACTTTAACTCTCACTTTGAGCCATTACCCGGTCTTTTGGAAGGGTTATCAGTGGAAGAAGATGCAAGGTGGGGAGTTCCTGCGGTGGAAGCACCGCCTGCGAAAGCTTGGTCCCCTCTAGCATTACAAATCAATGCTCTTACCCTGAGGTTCGGAATTAGAGCCTGTAATGGGCGGATGGAATCTGATATTCCAAGTAAAACCACCTATAATAGACGGGGGAGAGAGTCTCGGCTGGACTATGTTATGGTCCAATTAACGAGGTGGGCTACAATCCGGGACTTTAGGGTGATAGAAAGGAGTGAGAGTGATCACAATGCCCTGGAGCTTGATCTGGTGCACCCAGACCCCACAGTCTCGGGGCCTATAGTGGAAGGGAACAATCCCGCGCTCCTCCTGGACAACAGCAGGAGAAGAATTAGGTGGGAAAATATGGTTGCATCCAAGGACAAACTTCCTCTACTATATGCTGAGATTGTACCCATTCTGGAAGCTGTGGGGAGTGTTGACACGAGGGAAAATAATATAGACTCCCAGACCAGAGTATTTAATGCCCATGAGGATCTCACAAAAATCGCGGCACTACATTTCACTAGTAGTGCACGTAAGACCAGAGAGAGGCCCCGAGGCAAAGTACCCTGGTATAATCAGACATGTAGACGGGCTAAATCAGAACTTCTCAAAGTAGTAAAGGATGGGGTGGGAGGAGAACGCCTGAAACATAGTAGGCAAGCCTATAAAAGGCTCCTTGATCAGGCTAAACTAGAATGGGAAGAGAATCAGTGGGAAGAGCTCACAAAGGCCCTAGCACTCCAAAACCAACGGTTGTTTTGGAGGATAGTGAATGGGGGGTCAGGGAATTTACAATCGGCACTGGAGCCAAATATAGCGCCTGGGGTTTGGAAAGCTCATTTTCAGTCACTCTACAGCTCTGAACCAGGCGAAGTCCCTGAATCTATTGAGGTGGAGGGGTCGGGCTACCAAGGGGAGGCAATTACGCTGGGTGAGGTCACTGCCGCTATCTCGGGCCTGGCTTCTGCAAAGGCACCGGGACTAGATAGCCTACCGGGGGACCTGTTTAAACAGGAGCCCATTGTCTGGGCACCCTATCTCGCGGCCCTTTTTAACAGCGTTCTCAGTGGGATGGAAATCCCTGGTACTTGGCTGGGGGCAGAGGTGGTCCCTATCTTTAAAAAGGGCTCCCCTCTCCTCCCAGCCAACTACAGGCCAATCAGTCTGATTGATGTACCGCAGAAACTGTTCGGCAGGGTCTTGCTGAATAGGCTTCAGGACTGGATAGAGGAGGTGGATGCCCTTAGTCCCTATCAGGCGGGGTTTAGGAAGGGGGTATCCACAGTGGACCAGATTTTTAGATTAAATCTGATCTACTGGAAGACAGCTAAGTTCGACGGCGGCAGTTTGTACACAATTTTTGTGGACTTACGGGCCGCTTTCGACCTGGTCCCCAGGGGGAAGCTCTGGAGCGTCCTGGCCGAGATGGGCGTGCCCCCAGACATCCTGTCAATCCTACAGAGGCTCCATCATGGTAACTATGCCCGAGTGAGGTGCGGGAGGTCTGAGGAGCTTACCGATATGTTCCCCGTTGGCCGAGGGGTAAGACAGGGTTGTGTGCTGGCGCCAACCCTGTTTTGCCTTTTTGTCAACGGGGTAATCGCCCATCTCAACGCCACTGACTACACTGACGCCCCTAAACTAAATGGCCGCAGGGTGCCCGCAATTATGTTTGCGGATGACACCCTGCTGCTTTCAAAAACCCCTATGGGTATTCAAAGGATACTTGACTCCTTTACTGCATTCTGCCTGGATAGAGGGTTAGAAATTAACGCCACCAAAACCAAATTTATGGTTTTAAACCCGAGTCACAAATTGCGCCAGAATCCGCAATTGGGAACCGAGCGGCTCGAGAGAGTGGCTACTTTTGAATATCTGGTTGTGACCCTTAATGAAACTATGACCTGGGGATCCCACCAGAGTAGGGCAAATCTCAAACTCGTGCAAACTACTGGGGGTATTGCACGAATAATGACCGGTTCGACGTACCGGCCATTGGGCGCCCTAATCCAGATATACAAGGCCCAGGCAAGGGGAGCAATCATGTATGGGGCTGAACTGTGGGGGCACACGCCCTGTCATAGCCTCTCTGTAACAGAAAATAAATTTATAAGAAGGGTGGCTGCTCTCCCCCCGAGCACTCCTCTTCTTCCATTGAGGCTTGATTTAGGATTACGACCACTAGCTGATGAGATTGGTCTGAGACCCATAGCCTATTGGCGCAGGCTGTGGAGTAGCAACGATCTCACGGATTATAGGGCAGAATTGGTTGAACTATTGAAACATCCCAATGTGCTTAGTGTCCCTTGGGTTAAAAACATTCAAGCCACCTGCATGGATTTGGGGCTTCCTGATCTATGGACGGACCCGGCTACGGCAGCACTTAATATCTCCAAGAAGTCTCTGTCGAAACTATACCATGAATGTAAATTGGCAGGGACCATAGCTGCCCAGCCAGACGGGTCCTTATCAGCCGTGTTCCTGCAAAGCAAGGACACCTATAGGCTTGAAAAGGTCCTGGACCCTATTTTTCCCTTGCTGGCAAGAAAATTGTATCTTCAGTGGCGTTATGGCACACTACCCTTCCGGTCCTTTACTAGTAGGTGGTCGCCGGCTGCCCCTAGCAAGCACTGCCCTGTGTGTGAGGATAGGGAGGAAAACGACCTGCATGTGGTCTTTTTTTGCCCAGCCTACAGGGCAGCTAGAAAGTATTGGCTGCTTCCGTTGATAAGGAATATGGGAGCCAGGGAATATGTACCAATGTACAGGATTTTAAAAACTGATGTCACTGCCCCAACTGTTTTCGCACTTTCTAAGTTTTTTTACCAACGTGTGGTACACTCGAAACCGTTTTTAAAAAAATGTTGGGTAGTGCCTGAATTTTCTCTTTTAAATCATTATAAAGTTGTTATTCCTGTACTGAATCTTTTCTATGTATTCAATATTTTAGATGTAATGATATGTGAACATGTGTTTTTTTCCTTCTTTGTATTGTGTATCTTTTATGACCAAATGGTCGAAATAAAGATTGGAAATGAAATAACTAGTGTAAACAAATAAAGTAACAAAATGTTGCAATATATTTTTTCCCACAAAACTATTTCTAAACATTAACTTAAATAATTATAAAAAATAACTACGTATATACTTGAAAATAAATACCAATAATTTACTATAACAGAAAAATACTCTTTTACTTCCGCCATCTCCTTCCCTCAGATAAAGTAGCAGACAATAACTGGAATGAACATTTACTATACAAACACCACCAGATACGTCCCTTCTAATATATACTAAACAATCACTATACCGCAAAATTATTATTCTAATTCCACCACCAACTTACCTTAAAGCAGGTGCTATATTTGTGACTAAGGGGTAAAATTACTACTCTAAACCTGCCATATACGTACCTAAGAGCAGGTATTGGACAAAAAACGGTTTTCCAAAAAACTATGCTAACTCGGGGCCGGGCGGTGACATCTGGCCACGTTCCTATCTACAGGGGAACCTGTAGCGGGCCTGGACCAAGTGCCCAAAAGAACGTCGGTCAAGGTCTAATTAAACGGCAGCAGAGGCTCAGCCGAGCTTGACTGCGGTTTAAGGACGTCAGTGAGGAGGTTAGTCCTCACGGCCGCGACGGGGAGTTCAAGGCCCAAGGACTTGGCCGCCCGCGTCAGCACCACACTATAGGTAGCCCCCTCCTCCGTAGCCACGGTAGGAGGGGAGACAAAGCCAGTGTCTGGTGATGTGTCCAGACCACTGGCATCCCCCAGTCCACCTGCCCAGTCCTCCTGGGACTGACACTCCCGTGTCAGAGGGTCCTCAGACCCCTCCCAATCCTCCTCATCACCCATCTCCTGGTACCCAGGGGTGTCAAATGATGGGGCCGGCTCATGAAAGGTGAACTCTCCGAACGGCGTCTGAAGCGGCACCCAGCGGCGCCTCTCTGGGTCCGTAGCCGGATCGAGGGAGGCCTCGGGGACGGCGCTGCCCGAAGACGGCGCCAGGGGTGACACCTGAGGGGCCGGGGAGTTCGTTAGGTCCATCGGCGACGACCCGGATCTGGAACTGGATCCAGTGGGGCCCGAAGGCGCCGGCGGCGCCGAGGCCGAAGCACTCGACGGCGTCGGGACCGGAGCCCCCGACCCGCTAGGGCCCCCAGACGGGTCGGCTGGGCCCGAAGGCGCCGCGGAGCCCGTCGGAGAAGAGAGAGACCTCATGGCCATGAGGAACCGCACGATCTCCTCCGGCGTCGCCCGCGGCCCAGGGACCAAAGGGTATGGGGCCGGACGCGACGCCTGCGACTACGACAAAGCCACGTGGGTGGTGTCACCTGAACCCCCGGCCGCGTCGAGCGAGCGTCAGGGGGAGTCGGAAGAGCGATGACGTCTCTTCGACTTCTTGTGCTTACCTGACGACTTCGACCCAGAGGAGTGATGTCGACTCCCGGAGCTACGATGGCTCCACTCCTGCAACCAGTACCTTGATCTCCGTCCGGACCGGGACCTCTCTCGGCGCAGGGCCAACTGCCAGAGTTCGAGTCGCTTGCGGGACCGCTCCCGCCTAGCTTTCGAAGTCAGGGCCCGGCAGTCGGAACAGGTCTTGTCGTCGTGATCGATGCCGAGACAGTGGAGACACTGACGGTGAGGGTCGGCGACCGACATCAGTCGGTCGCAATCCTCACAGGGCTTAAAACCTGGCATCCCTACCGGCACCGTTCGGAGTCGAAGACTCGAAAAAGAATGATCAAAAGAGATCAAAAAGTTTAGTCAAAAAAGACTAAGGTACCACTTTTTACGGATCTGCACTGCTGGCGCGGAAAAAAGAAGAACTGACGTCAGTGCGCGGAGGCGGCCTCTAAGTACTCCGACGATGTCATCACAGCGCCCACGACGCCGACGACGGACGCGTAGCCGCAGACGACGCCTACCGACGTGCAAGAGTACTGCTACGCAAAAATTTCCGCATCCAGTCTGACGCCTGGGGATATTCTAAGGTAAGGAATCTATCACTAACGTGTCTCTTTCAGATTGTGTAATTACCACCTATACCATTACCACATGCCACATCAGCACGCATACTGTTAAAACGCATTGTTACAGCCAACTCAGAAAAAGACTTTCACTGACAAAATGTAAAAACAATGTAAAGAAATTCTAAAAATTACAAAAAATTTACAAACTATTACTTTACAAAATACATTCTACAAATAAAAATAATAAATGAAACATGACACAATACGACTATAATAGAAAAAACGTGTTCCCAAATACAACATTTGCAACTTAGTACCAGCTTTAGTTTCACCTCTTACGTTCACCTTTCCCAAATAAAAATGGTCTCGTTTTACAACAGGAAGTGAAATAAATATTTTCTTTTTACGAACAAAATAATAAACTACACATCCACATTAAAACTCACTGGAAAACGTACATTCCAACACAAATCTTTGATAACATTTTCTTCTACCACACCAAACATATATAAAAAGGGCTGCCGGCCATTTTACATCTGCTACTAAACTGATTGCCTTTGTGACCACACAGATTCTTACTGAAGCGAGACTTTACTTCCACAAACTATACCATCTACCTGTAAAAGCAGAACTTTCATAGAAAAATAATTGTATTTGTACTATTTGTACTACCTAGTGACTTACAGATTTCGCCCACAAATTTAACAAAAGTTGGTCCGACAAACACATTTTGGGTTCGTATATTTTAAATTATTCTATATAGAACAATATTGCAATTCTATTAAATATTATTATCCAAACATAATATATATATTATATAACTAATGTAAACAAATAAAGTAACAAAATGTTGCAATATATTTTTTCCCACAAAACTATTTCTAAACATTAACTTAAATAATTATAAAAAATAACTACGTATATACTTGAAAACAAATACCAATAATTTACTATAACAGAAAAATACTCTTTTACTTCCGCCATCTCCTTCCCTCAGATAAAGTAGCAGACAATAACTGGAATGAACATTTACTATGCAAACACCACCAGATACGTCCCTTCTAATATATACTAAACAATCACTATACCGCAAAATTATTATTCTAATTCCACCACCAACTTACCTCAAAGCAGGTGCTATATTTGTGACTAAGGGGTAAAATTACTACTCTAAACCTGCCATATACGTACCTCAGAGTAGGTATTGGACAAAAAACGGTTTTCCAAAAAACTATGCTAACTTACCTCACACCAGGTGTTGGACACTGTGTACAGTCAAATTAACTATTGTAACTCTACTGACTACTTACCTCAGACCAGGTGTTGAACAATCAATCAATCAATCAATCATGCCATTTGTATAGCGCACTACTCACCCGGGAGGGTCTCAAGGCGCTTGGGGGGAGGGGTATGCTACTGCTCGAACAGCCAGGTCTTGAGTTGTTTCCTGAAGGCGAGATGGTCCTGGGTCAGCCGAAGGTGGATGGGGAGGGAGTTCCAAGTCTTGGCAGCCAGGTAAGAGAAGGATCTTGCTCCGGCGGTGGCTCTTCGGATGCGTGGTACGGCTGCGAGGGCGAGGCTGGTGGACCGTAGCTGGCGGGTGGGCGTGTAGAAGGTCAGGCGGTCGTTGAGGTAATTGGGGCCCAGGTCGTGGAGAGACTTGTGTGCGTGGGTGAGGAGCCGGAACGTGATCCTCTTGTCGATGGGGAGCCAGTGCAGGTTCCTCAGGTGGCTGGAGATGTGGCTGCGTCGGGGGACATCCAGGATGAGTCGGGCGGAGGCGTTCTGGATGTGCTGGAGTCTTTTCTGTAGCTTGGCTGTGGTTCCGGCGTAGAGGGCGTTTCCGTAGTCCAGTCGGCTGGTGACGAGTGCCTGGGTGACAGTCTTCCTGGTCTCGGTCGGGATCCAGCGGAAGATCTTGCGAAGCATACGCAGGGTGTTGAAGCACGATGAGGAGACGGCGTTGACTTGTCTGGTCATCGAGAGGGAGGGGTCCAGGATGAAGCCCAGGTTGCGTGCGTGGTCGGTTGGCTTGGGTGCGGTGCCCAGGGCTGGGGGCCACCAGGAGTCGTCCCAGGCGGAGGGCGAAGATCCCAGGATGAGGACTTTCGTCTTGCCCGAGTTCAGTTTCAGGCGGCTGTCCTTCATCCACTCGGCGACGTCTTACATCCCTTTGTGTAGGCAGGTTCTGGCGGTGTCGGGGTCTCTGGTGAAGGAGAGGATCAGCTGGGTGTCGTCGGCGTAAGAGATGATGTTGAGGTTGTGCTGGCGTGCGATGGCTGCGAGAGGTTTCCTGTAGATGTTGAAGAGGGTGGGGCTGAGTGAAGATCCTTGCGGGACGCCGCAGATGACTTTGGTGGCCTCGGAGAGAAACGGGGGGAGGCGGACTCTTTGTGTTCTTCCGGCGAGGAGCGAGATGATCCACTCCAGTGCCTTCTCTTGGATACCGATGTTGCTGAGGCGCTGGACTGGGGTGCGGTGGCAGACCGTGTCGAAAGCAGCGGAGAGGTCCAGGAGGATGAGGGCCACTGTTTCCCCCTTGTCGAGCAGGGTCCGGATGTCGTCGGTGGCTGCGATGAGGGCGGTCTCGGTGCTGTGGTTGGCTCTGAAGCCGGACTGCGAGGGGTCGAGGGATCCGTTCGTCTCGAGGAAGGCGGTCAGCTGTCTGTTGACGATCTTCTCGATGACTTTAGCAGGAAAAGGGAGGAGCGAGATGGGGCAGAAGTTTTTGAGATCGGTGGGGTCCGCTGTAGGTTTCTTCAGGAGGGCGCTGATCTCGGCGTGCTTCCAGCTCTCCGGGAAGGTGGCGGTGTTGAAGGAGGCATTGATGATGTTCCGGAGTTGGGGTGCGATGGTGGAGTCGGCCTTGTTGAAGACGTGGTGTGGGCAGGGGTCGGTCGGTGATCCGGAGTGGATGGTGTTCATCGTGCGGGCTGTGTCTTCGGTGGTCACCGTGGTCCAGGTGCGAAGGGTGGCGGTGGGGGGCGTTGGTTCGACGGTAAGGTGCGTGGGTGGGGCGCCGAAGCTGTTGTGGATGTCGGCGATCTTGCGGTGGAAGAACGAGGCGAGGGAGTCGCAGAGGTCTTGTGACGGAGTGATGTCGTTGGTGCCGGTGCTGGGGTTGGAGAACTCCTTGACGATAGTGAAGAGCTCTTTGCTGTCGTGGGCGTTGTTGTCCAGTCGTTCCTTCAGGGATTTCTTCTTGGTGGCGCGGATGAGCTGGTGGTGCTTGCGGGTAGCGTGTTTGAGGGCGGTCATGTTGTCGGTAGTCCGGTCGAGGAGCCAGGCTTTCTCGAGGGTGCGGCAGGTCTTCTTGGAGTCCTTGAGGTCGTCGGTGAACCAGGATGCCTTCTTGCTTCTGGGTCTGCTGGGAGGGTTCTTTAGTGGTGCGAGGTCGTCGGCGCAGGCGGTCAGCCACTGTGTGAAGTTGCGGGCTGCTTCGTTGGGGTCCGTTGTGTTGGCGGGTGGGCTCTGGCTGAGGGAGGTGGTGAGCTGGTCTGCTGTGATCTTGCTCCAATTCCTGTGAGGTACCTGTTGCGGGTGGTGGTGGGTCGTGGATCTTTTGAAGCTGAAGTGGACGCAGCTGTGGTCGGTCCAGTGGAGTCCGGTGGCGTGGCTGAAGGTGATGTACTTGCTGGAAGAGAAGACGGGATCAAGCGTGTGGCCGGCGTAGTGGGTGGGGGTGTTGACCAGTTGCTTGAGTCCGAGGTTGGCGAGGTTTTCCAGCAGGGCGGTGGTGTTGCGGTCCTTGTTGTTCTCCAGGTGGAAGTTGAGGTCCCCGAGGAGGATGTAGTCAGTGGAGGAGAGGGCGTGCGGGCTGATGAAGTCTGTGATGTCTTCGCTGAATTGTGTGCGTGGTCCCGGGGGTCTGTAGACGAGGGTGCCTCTGAGGGTCGTCTTAGGGTCGGTGTGAATCTGGAAGTGGAGATGTTCGGCTGCGGTGAAGGAGTCGTTGGCGTCGGTCGTGATGCGGATGGTGTTCCTGTGGACGATGGCGATGCCACCTCCGGTCTGGTTGATGCGGTCCCTCCTGATGATCTTGTACCCGTCCGGGATGGCGATGGCGATGTCGGGTGCAGAGGAGGCGTTCATCCAGGTTTCCGTGAGGAAGGCGACGTCCGGTGATGTAGCGTCGAGGAGGTTCCAGAGTTCCACAGCGTGTATGTGGACAGAGCGGGTGTTGATCAGGATGCACTTGAGGTGGTTGCTGCTGGTGTTTGTCTTGGCGGGTGCGGGGTAGGTTCGGAGGCAGGTGAACTTGCAGGTGCAGCAGGTGAAGGGTCCGTGGGTGCGTCTCGGGGTGGCTCGGCAGCAGGCGTGGGTCCGGCCGGCATTGAGTGCGTTGAGAGTGGCGGCGGCGTAGGTCAGTCGGGTCGTCTTGCCTCGGCGGGGAGGGCCAGGGGTCCTGGCGCTGGGCGCGGGCCAGGCGCAGACGGGCTTACCTTTGGCGCACGTTCGGTGCTCAATCGGCGCTCCCGCTGCGCGCGTCCGCTGCGCGGTCGCTCTGGGGGCGTCATAAGTAAGGAGCCGGGAGGGAGGAGCAGCTGGGTGGCGGGAGCGGGGCGGCGAATGGAATCACAGGGGGGCGGGGCCACAGGGAGGCAGCGGCGGGAAATTCCAAGAAGCAGCGGGCAGCGGGAAATTCCCAGGAGCAGCGGGAAATTCCCAGGAGCAGCGGGAAATTCCCAGGAGCAGCGGGCAGCGAGCGAAGGAATCTGCAGGCAGGAGGCGGCAAAGGCAGGCAGGAGCGGCAGCAGTGAGTGGGGCGACCAAGCCCTGTGGAGGGCTGAGCGGACAGTGAATATGGTCACATTAACTATTATAACTCCACTGAATACTTACCTCAGAGCAGTTGCTGGGCAGTAACTAAGGGGCAAAATTACCATTCTAACTCCCCCGGGAACTTAGCTCACTCAGGGCAGGTGCTGGGCAGGATAAATTACTATTTTAACTCCACCAAATACTTACCTCAGGGCAGATGCTGGACAGTGAACGATGGGTAAAATTACTAATCTAACTTCACCATCTACACAACTCAAAATAGGTGCTGGACAGTGACTGAGGGGTAAAATTACTATTCTAACGCCACCAGGTAATTACCTCAGGGCAGGTGCTGGACAATGACTAGGGGAAAAATTACTGTTCTAACTCCAACAAGTACTTACCTCAAGGCAGGTGCTGGACAGAGCCCAAGGGCCAAAATTACTATTCTAACTCCACCGGGTACTTACCTCAGGGCAGGTGCTTGACAGCGACTAGAGGGCAAAATTACTATTCAAACTCCATCAAGTACTTACCTCAGAACTGGTACTGGACAGTAACTAAAGTACAAATTTAGTAGTTTAAAAGTATCAAATACTCAACTAAAACAAGATGCGTAAATTAAAAAAAATTAACAACATGTATTTTGTTCCTTAATAAAACAGAGACATCTATAAACAAAACAAATTGAAATACATAAAACTACAGTACATATCCTGAACCACAGAGACCGAAATGTTCATGTAAGTATTGCAAACAAGAACAGTAAATAATAAGAAAAATACCATAAAACTTAAAGTTAATAAATAACTAATAAATTGCATTTTTCTTTTAAGAACAGATACCAACTAAATTGAAGAAACATTTACCTAAAAACACTTCAAAGTATAAACACATATTACCAATAACACCCCTCAAAAACAAAGAATTCACCAATCTCCAGGTAAACAAATACAAATATTTCAACAATAAAAAAGTCTCCAAAAATATTAACAATACTTTCTCTACAACAGAGTATGTAAACTTTTTTTTTCTCACCACAAACATTTTTTTAAAAGTAACAAAATAGATTTTCAATTTTATAGCAGGCAAATAAAGAAAAACAAAAATATAATAAAATAGCAAAAACCTAAACATACACTTTTCTTCTATTTCTCTTTTTAACAGAACAAACATCAATGGCATCAGCTAATCAAGTAAACTATCTGAAATCCCGCAGAGGCAACAAACTGCTAAAGTATTCTGCCTACCTTTATTATACGGACAGGTTAAGTGACCCCGGGTGTCATTGGAGGTGTGAGGAGTACTTTTCATCACATATTATAGACAGAGTGGTTACTTTGGAAGACACCATAGTAAGGACAACTCAGCATAACCACTCTGCCTCTGCAATGGAGATTGAAGTAGGTGAAAACATTAAAAAAATTAAAGAACATGCATACACCTCCAATGAACCCTGAAAAACAAGTATCTGCAACCATTCCCATCGACATAGCCAGCAGTATGCCCACAATTCCAAATATGTGGCAAATGGTACAAACACAAAAACAGGCAAGTAATCCTCAACGAATAACACCACAGACTTATTTTGACATTACCATCCCTCCTAAATTAACAATAACTTTCTCCGAAGAATCTTTGCTATTGCATGACAACAAAAACCCTAAAAAACAATACTATTATTTAGCACAGACCATAACCTTTTAACACTTGAAAATAGTGAAATTTGGATGATGGGTGGTACTTTTACATCAACACCACATCCTTTCACCCAAATGTACACTTTCCACACTAACATAAATAACACAACTGACCAATTAGTATATAGTTTACTCCCTGATAAGCAATCCTCAACATACACTGAATTATTAACAGTTACAAAATCCAAACCAATGAATAAAAGTCCTAGAAAAGTAATAATTATCTTTGAATTATCAATGATTAACACAATTACAAAAATATACTATACCACCCAAATTCAAGGATGCTTTTTTCACTTTTCTCAGGCTTATTGACATAAAATTCATAAATCATCCTTAGTTGAGGATTATTTTTTAAACAATAAACTTCATTTTGAATTAAAAATACGACTTTACTTATACTTTGTACATCCTGACAGTGTAGACAAGTACGACATAGCAATTTCTGAATCACAATATTTTACACAAAAAGAAGCGAAATTGGCGCCACTACTAACTTATTTTGAAGATACATGGATTGGCCATCTAAGCAGGTCAGGTCACAGGAGGAGGCCAAGATTTCCCACTGAATGGTGGAACTGTTACACGACCTGCTTAGAGCGGAGGAGCACAGACTAACAATGCCCTTGAGGGATGGTAAAATTCCATCGGTAAATCAATTAGCAAACTTCAGTCAAACCTATATTATTTTGGGGAAATTTTTAAGAGGGGACAATTTTTACAAGAAATGAGACTTGCACAATCACTGTTAGGTAGCCTGAACTCACATACATCCAAATAGAGTAGAAAAAGTCTGAGAGACTATTGACGGTGGCTTCATACTACCTGGACAGTATTGAATACATATTACATTACACATACTAACTAATATTTCCCTAAATTACTTGCCTGTTTTAGCAATTCTACACAATGTAATTGGCATTTTTTTTACCACATTCAAATCATGTTGAATTCCTACCTGTAGATGTCTTCTTTCTTCAACTTATGGTGATTTTTTCAAACAACGTGTTACCAAGAGTCAACTCCAATAATTCATATATGTACAAATTAACATCCACTCAAAATCAAAATCCAGAAAAAGCATGGTTTAAAATGGAAAACCATCACCTGGAACTCAATTATTACAAATATGTGGATTATGAGTCTAAAAAACTTACTTTAAAAATGCAAAAATAGTTTAAAAACTTGTTTCTGTTACAATAGCCAGAAAATAAATGAATTCTCCAAAAAGAAAAGGATTTCCCCAAAATTCCAGTGGTAATACTCAACTGTCGATGGCAGCAATAACAAAAAAAGAACATCCATATCGGAATCGATGTTAATACAAAAATAACCTTAAAGCACAAGTTACTACTTGTGTAACGATATATCTGTAAGAGACATTAGTTAGTGATAGATTCCTTACCTTAGAATATCCCCAGGCGTCAGACTGGATCCGGAATTTTTTTGCGTAGCAGTACCCTTGCGCGTCGGTAGGCGTCGCCTGCGGGTCCGCGTCCGTCGTCGGCGTCGTGGGCGCCGTGATGACGTCGTCGGAGTACTTAGACGCCGCCTCTGCATGCTGACGTCAGTTCTTAGACACAGCTTTTCCGCGCCAGAAGCGCTGAGCCATGTTAAAAACCAACACTGGTGCCATTGAAACTAGGGCCCTGAAAGGGGATAACCCTAACCCTAGATATCGGTTCGCAGAATGGGGAGGATGGGTGGGTCAGTAAGGAATCTATCACTAACTAATGTCTCTTACAGATATATCGTTACACAAGTAGTAACTTGTGCATCTGAAAGAGACACGTTAGTGATAGATTCCTTACCTTAGAATAGATACCCCAGCAATACCAACCCCGGTGGTGGGTCTGCGAACCAATAATCACACCAGAAAGACCTGGAGGATAGAACGGCCAAAGAAGCCATCCCTCCGGACTTGGCTGTCCAGGCAGTAGTGTCTTGCAAACGTGTGCAGTGATGCCCACATAGCTGCCTGACAGATGTCTTGTAAGGGCACTCCCCGGCCCAGGGCAGTTGTAGTCGCCGTAGCTCGGGTGGAATGAGCCCGCAATCCAACAGGGGGCTCCTTCTTAGCCAAGGAGTAGCATGTCTGGATACACAGGATGATCCACCGGGAGATGGTCCTCTTGTGCACCGCTTTCCCCTTCTTAGAGCCCACGTAACCAACAAAGAGTTGGTCATCCACCCGGAACTGGCGTGTGTGATCCAAGTAGAACGAGAGCGCACGTTTTGGGTCCAGACGGTGGAGCCGCTCTTCCTCTTTAGAGGGGTGCGGAGGCGGAAAGAAGGTTGGCAAGGTAATGGACTGCCCGATGTGGAAGGCCGTGACAACCTTGGGCAGGAAAAATGGCTTAGTACGCAACACAACCTTGTCCGGATGGACAGAAAGGAAAGGAGGAGTACAAGAAAAGGCCTGGAGCTCACTCACTCTCCTGGCAGAGGTGATGGCAACCAGGAAAGCAGTCTTCAGAGTAAGAAGGCGGAGAGGATAGTTGTGAAGCGGCTCAAAGGGAGCGCACATCAGAAATGTAAGAACAAGGTTCAAGTCCCACTGAGGCATCACAAACGGAACAGGAGGGAACGTGTGTGTGATGCCCTTTAGAAATCTGTTTACAATGGGGGACTTGAACAAAGAAGGTTGATCAGGCAGCCTCAGAAAGGCTGAAAGGGCAGAAAGGTAGCCCTTGATAGTGCCCAGAGCAGAGCCCTGCTGGGCAAGAGAAAGAAGGAAGAGAAGAACCTCAGAGAGAGGGGCAGCAAGAGGATCCACAGCCTTTGCTGTGCACCATGCCACAAATCTGTTCCACCTGCAGGCGTATACCGACTTTGTGGAGGGACGCCTGGCTGCCAGAATGACATTACAGACTTCAGGAGGCAAGTCAAATGGCCTCAACTGTCGCCGCTCAATCTCCAAGCATGGAGGTGGAGACTGGACAGGTTCGGGTGGAGGACCGTCCCCTACTGCTGCGACAGAAGGTCCTCCTGAAGAGGCAGACGAACCGGGGGATCGACTGACATACTGAGTAGCTCTGGATACCAGTACCTTCATGCCCAGTCCGGAGCCACAAGGATGACTTGGGCCCGGTCGCGCTTGATCTTCTTCAGCACTCTGGGCAGAAGTGGTATAGGCGGAAAGGCGTACAACAGACCGCAACTGCACTCGCGACGAAAAGCGTCTCCGAGCGACTGCCGCCTTGGAAATTCCAACGCGCAGAACTGATGACATTGCGCATTCTCTTCGGTGGCGAATAGATCTAACCAAGGCTCTCCCTATCGCTGAAAGAGGCCTTGCGCCACGTCCGAGTTCAGACGCCATTCGTGATCCATCATGCACCGACGGCTAAGCTCGTCCGCCCTGGCGTTCAGAGAACCTGCCAGGTGTTGAGCCACCAGGGTCACACCCTGGTGTTCCAGCCATTGCCAGAGGCGCAGAGCCTCCTGGCAAAGGATCCACGACCCCACCCCGCCTTGCTTGTTGCAGTACCACATGGCGGTGGTGTTCTCCGTGAACACCTGCACTACACTCCCCCGGACAGAGGGGAGGAAAGCTTTCAGTGCTAGACGAATCGCCAGGAACTCCAAAAGGTTGATGTGCAGCCGGGCCTCCGCCGGAGACCAGAGGCCTCTGATCTCCGCCTCTCCCATGTGGCCTACCTAGCCCTGGAGGGACGCGCTGTCACACCTACGTGCTCCGGTTGGGGAAGGGAGAGGGATCTGCCACTGACCGAATCGCGGTCCGTGAGCCACCACTGCAGCTGTCGTGCAGTGCCTTTCCGAGATCAGGACGAGGTCGAACAGGTTGCCCTGATGCTGGGCCCACTGAAACTTTAGGTCCCACTGCAGAGCCCGCATCCGCCACCTGGCGTGATGCACCAGTAGGATGCAGGAGGCCATCAGCCCCAGAAGCCGCAGCGGCAACCTGACCGAAACCCGGGATAAAGGTTGAAAGAGTGGAATCAGGGCCTGAATATCCCGGACCCGCTGTTCGGGAGGATAAACCCGAAACTGCGCTGAGTCCAGAACGGCTCCGATGAAGAGGAGCTTCTGAGAGGGACACAGGTGTGACTTCGGCACATTGAGGGAGAACCCCAGCTGGTGCAGGAGGTCTGCCGTTGTCTGGAGGTGGCTGACGACTGTCTGGGGCGAGCCCGCCTTCAACAACCAGTCGTCGAGGTAGGGGAAGACTGAAACCCCCAACCTGCGCAGATGAGCTGCGACCACCGCCATCACCTTTGTGAACACCCGTGGGGCGCTGGTAAGGCCGAAGGGGAGCACGGTATACTGAAAGTGCTCGTGGCCAACCGTGAACCGCAGGTAGCGCCGGTGGGCTGGCAGGACGGGGATGTGGAAATAAGCGTCCTGCAAGTCCAACGCTACCATCCAGTCTTCTGGGTCCAGGGCAGCTAAGACCTGAGCCAGTGTCAGCATTTTGAACTTCTCCTTCCGGAGGAAGCCGTTGACGTTCCTTAGGTCCAAGACAGGGCATAGGCCCCCTTTGCCCTTCTTGGGTACCAGAAAGTAGTGGGAGTAGCAACCACACCCTACTTCTGGCCCAGGAACGCGTTCGACGGCCCCCTTGGCCAAGAGGGCCGTAACTTCCTCCTGCAGAAGCCGCAAATGATCTCCCGATACTCGGTGGTACTGTGGTGGCATGGCTGGAGGGGTCGCCTCGAAGGGGAGGGAGTAGCCCCTTCGGGCGATTTGCAGCACCCACCTGTCCGACGTGACAGTGCGCCAGTAGAGGAGGTGATGGCGAACCCTGCCCCCCACTGGCGTCACATGGGCCTGAAAGCACGGACTAGGAGGGTTTTGAGGCGGATGCTGCGGGGGAAGGTGTGGACTGACCTCACCGTTGTCCCCGACCGCCACCACGGCGGTTTCCACGGCCGCCACCGCGTTGGGTATTACCCCGCGGAGCGTGGTTGGCAGCACGTGTGGGTACACCCCTTCCATGGCCACGAAAGGAGTGAAAGGCAGCCAATTGCTGGCGCGGGGCCGAGAGGCCCAAGGACTTGGCCGTAGCCCTGGAGTCCTTAAAGCGCTCAAGCGCATGGTCTGCCTTGTCGCCAATAAGGCGATGGCCATCAAACGGCATGTCCATCAGCGTGTTTTGGGCATCGGCCGAAAAGTTGGCGAACCTCAACCAGGCGTGACGTCTGACCGCCACTGTCGTTGCCATCGCTCTACCTAGTGAGTCGGTGGTATCCAGCCCACACCGGATAGAATGTTTGGCTGCAACCCGGCCCTCCACAAGGGCTTGGCCGAGTTTGGCCCGTACCTCCAACGGACACTCTGGCAGCACTTCCGCAACCGTATCCCACAGAGAGTGGGTGTAGCGGCCCAAGAGGCATGCGATGTTGGAAGACCGCAGTCCCAGACTAAGGGAGGAGAAGATCTTTTTGCCGTACTGCTCATACCTCTTGGATTCCCTGTCCGGCTGAGCCGACGGGAATGCGTTCTGGGAATTGGAGGCCTGGATGACCAGGCTCTCGGGGGTGGGGTGGGTGGACAGGAAACATGGGTCACTCGGAGCCGGGCGGTGGCGTCTGGCCACGTTCCTATCTACAGGCGAACCTGTAGCGGGCTTGGTCCAAGTGCCCAGAAGAACGTCGGTCAAGGCCTCGTTAAACGGCAGCAGAGGCTCAGCTGAGCATGACTGCAGCTTAAGGACCTCAGTGAGGAGGTTAGTCCTCACGGCCGCGACGGGGAGCTGAAGGCCCAAGGCCTTGGCTGCCCTCATCAACAACACACAATAGGTTGCCCCCTCCTCCGTAGCCACGGTAGGAGGTGAGACAAAGCCAGTGTCGGGCGAAGTGTCCAGACCACTGGCATCCCCAAGTTCACTTGTCCAGTCCTCGTGGGACTGACATTCACGTGTCAGAGGGTCCTCAGACCCCTCCCAATACTCCTCATCACCCATCTCCTGATACTCAGGGTCAGAAAATGATGGGGGCGGTTCATGGAAAATGAATTCTCCGAACGGCGTCTGATGCGGCGCCCAGCGGCGCCGCTACGGTGCCGGAACCGGGTCGAGGGAGGCATCGGGGACGGCGCCGCCAGAGGGCGGCACCAGGGGTGACACCTGGGGGGTCGGCGCCGGGGAGGTCGTTCAGTCCACCGGCGGCGACCCGGATCCAGTGGGGACCTGCGGCGCCGGGCCCGAAGGTGCCAGCGGCGTCAGAGCCGAAGCACCCGACAGCGTCGGGACCGAAGCCCCCGACCCGCTAGGCCCCCTAGACGGGTCCGCTGGGCCCGGAGGCGCCGCGGAGCCCGTCGGAGAAGAGAGGGACCTCATGGCCATGAGGAACCGCTCGATCTCCTCCGGTGTCGCGTTAGGCCCAGGGACCGGAGGGTATGAGGCCGGACGCGGCGCCTGCGACTCCGACGGAGCCGCGTGGGCGGTGTCACCAGAACCCCCGGCCGTGTCGTGCGAGCGTCGGGGGGAGTCGGAAGAGCGATGACGTCTCTTCGACTTCTTGTGCTTACCTGACGACTTCGACCCGGAGGAGTGATGTCGACTCCCGGAGCTCTGATGGCTCCTCTCCCGCGACCGGTCCCTCAACCTCCGTCCGGACCGGGACCGTTCTCTGCGCAGGACCGAATGCCGGAGTTCGAGTCGCTTGCGGGACCGCTCCCGTCTAGCTTTCGAAGTCAGGGCACGACAGTCGGAGCAGGTCTTGTCGTCGTGATCGACGCCGAGGCAGTGGAGACACCGACGGTGAGGGTCGGTGACCGACATCAGTCGGTCGCAATCCTCACAGGGCTTGAAACCTGGCATCCCTACCGGCACCGATTGGAGTCGAAGACTCGAAAAAGGATGATCAAAAGATCAAAAAAGAGTTAGTCAAAAAGTGACTACGGTACCACTTTTTCCGGATCTGCGCTGCTGGCGCGAAAAAAAGAAGAACAGACGTCAGCACACGTCTAAGTACTCCGACGACGTCATCACGGCGCCCACGACGCCGACGACGGACGCGGAGTCGCAGACGACGCCTACCGACGCGCAAGGGTACTGCTACGCAAAAAATTTCCGGATCCAGTCTGACACCTGGGGGTAAGGAATCTATCACTAACGTGTCTCTATCAGATTAATAACACTGTTTCCATATTAAAATATCCTAAAAATAATGCTGTAGTGCTGGATTCAGTACTTCATCCTGCAACCACGTTATCTTTGGTCCGAGAAGACTACAAAAAAACACGTAGGCCAAAAAGTTAAAATGCTTTTTTTAATTTCAAATAAGTTTTTAAAAGTTGTTAAAGTTCTCTTGTACCTTTTCTAAACTAAATTTGAAAAAACAACAACCGTACAAACATGAGCATATGAACACAACCTGTATGGGAACGGAAAATGGATAAAAGCACATAAAGCACACCAGGTATTTCTATATCCCATCTAACTACCTTCCCCCTTTACCCTACAATAAACATAGCCACCTATATACTTAACCGACCACAGCTTTTCCTTGCTTCTGATCTTGACCGCGGCTCTCAACAGACTGTAGAAACATATGTACAACCGCGAGCGTCAAGCACAAAAGTAAAAACAAACAAGAATTTGCAATGCAATAGGTCACACATTTACGCAAGTTTAAGCTATTGGCATTGTAAATGACAATGTCTTTTATTTATGTTTTAAAAACTGAAACAAAAATAAAAGGCATTGTCATTTACAATTCCAATAGCTTAGACTCGCGTAGATGCGAGACCTATTTCCTTGCAAATGCTTGTTTTCCTTTTGGAATCCAGAGCTCTTCTCGGATGCACGTGAACGGGTGTACCCGTGTCTTGCGCTGGGGGAAATGAGACACTGGATGGACGTCAAGACAAACGTCATTCATTCTGGTCCCTGTGTGCCCATTGGAATGCAAGCAAGGGAGAACAAGCATTTGCAATGCAATAGGTCTCGCATTATGAAAGTTTGAGCTATTGGTCTTGTAAATGACAATTTTTTTATTTATGTGTTGATTTTGAAAATAGCTAAATTAATAGCTTTGTCATTTTCAATGCCAATAGTTATAACTTTCGCACATGTGACGACTATAGCATTTGTAATGCAACATGTTTTGTATTTACGTGACTTAGATGTATTGATATTACAAATAGCAACGGCTTTTAATTTTTTTTAATAATTAATACTTAAATAAAAGTGATTGTAATTTATATTGGCAATAGCTTAAACTTTTGTAAATAACGTTTGTGAAGATTATGTTCAGTGTATTTTATTGTGATGAAAATCCAAGAACAGAAGTGAAATAACATCTTTTTGTGACATTTGTAATAAAGCTTGAAACATTGAGAGAACATAATTGAACCAGTTGTTGTTGAATGGTTGCACAGATTGATGCTGTGGTGGTGGTGCTGCTGAGTTTTCTCTGAATCTGCACTCTGAATCTGCACCCACAATCTGCACCCTGAATCTGCACCCACAATCTGCACCCACAGTCTGCACCCACAATCTGCACCCTGAATCTGCACCCTGAATCTGCACTCTGAATCTGCACTCTGAATCTGCACTCTGAATCTGCACTCTGAATCTGCACCCACAATCTGCACCCACAATCTGCACCCTGAATCTGCACCCTGAATCTGCACCCTGAATCTGCACCCACAATCTGCACCCACAATCTGCACCCTGAATCTGCACTCTGAATCTGCACTCTGAATCTGCACTCTGAATCTGCACTCTGAATCTGCACCCACAATCTGCACCCACAATCTGCACCCACAATCTGCACCCATAATCTGCACCCACAATCTGCACCCACAATCTGCACCCACAATCTGTACCCACAATCTGCACCCTGAATCTGCACTCTGAATCTGCACCCACAATCTGCACCCACAATCTGCACCCACAATCTGCACCCACAATCTGCACCCACAATCTGCACTCACAATCTGCACTCTGAATCTGCACCCACAATCTGCACCCACAATCTGCACCCACAATCTGCACCAACAATCTGCACTCTGAATCTGCACTCACAATCTGCACTCACAATCTGCACCCACAATCTGCACCCACAATCTGCACCCACAATCTGCAACCACAATCTGCACCCACAATCTGCACCCTGAATCTGCACCCACAATCTGCACCCTGAATCTGCACCCACAATCTGCACCCACAATCTGCACCCACAATCTGCACCCACAATCTGCACTCTGAATCTGCACTCTGAATCTGCACCCACAATCTGCACCCACAATCTGCACTCTGAATCTGCACTCTGAATCTGCACTCTGAATCTGCACCCACAATCTGCACCCACAATCTGCAACCACAATCTGCACCCTGAATCTGCACTCTGAATCTGCACTCTGAATCTGCACCCACAATCTGCACCCACAATCTGCACCCCCAATCTGCACCCACAATCCGCACTCTGAATCTGCACCCACAATCTGCACCCACAATCTGCACCCACAATCCGCACCCACAATCTGCACCCACAATCTGCACCCTGAATCTGCACTCTGAATCTGCACTCTGAATCTGCACCCTGAATCTGCACTCTGAATCTGCACTCTGAATCTGCACTCTGAATCTGCACTCTGAATCTGCACCCACAATCTGCACTCTGAATCTGCACCCACAATCTGCACCCACAATCTGCAATCTGAATCTGCACTCTGAATCTGCACTCTGAATCCGCACCCACAATCTGCACCCACAATCTGCACCCTGAATCTGCACTCTGAATCTGCACTCTGAATCTGCACCCACAATCTGCACCCACAATCTGCACTCTGAATCTGCACTCTGAATCTGCACCCACAATCTGCACTCTGAATCTGCACTCTGAATCTGCACTCTGAATCTGCACCCACAATCTGCACCCACAATCTGCACCCACAATCCGCACTCTGAATCTGCACCCACAATCTGCACCCACAATCTGCACCCACAATCTGCACCCACAATCTGCACCCTGAATCTGCACTCTGAATCTGCACTCTGAATCTGCACTCTGAATCTGCACCCAAGATCTGCACCCACAATCTGCACCCACAATCTGCACCCACAATCTGCACTCTGAATCTGCACCCACAATCTGCACCCACAATCTGCACCCACAATCTGCACTCTGAATCTGCACTCTGACTCTGCACTCTGAATCTGCACTCTGAATCTGCACCCACAATCTGCACCCACAATCTGCACCCACAATCTGCACCCACAATCCGCACCCACAATCCGCACTCTGAATCTGCACCCACAATCTGCACCCACAATCTGCACCCACAATCTGCACTCTGAATCTGCACCCACAATCTGCACCCTGAATCTGCACTCTGAATCTGCACTCTGAATCTGCACTCTGAATCTGCACTCTGAATCTGCACCCACAATCTGCACCCACAATCTGCACCCACAATCTGCACTCTGAATCTGCACCCACAATCTGCACCCACAATCTGCACTCACAATCTGCACTCTGCACACTGCACTCTGAATCTGCACTCTGCACTCTACATATGGTATGTTATGCTTACATACGTTCCATATATTATCCATGTATATGCCACATTTAGTTAAGAATATATGTTCTGTTTAGTTACATTACTTTGTTTGTATACCCTTTTATGCTGCTCTAAAGTTATTTCAATGGGTGAAATGCGGAGCCTGGGTAGCAGGAAGGAGAAGAAAACAGTACAACTTAACAATACTAAATATATTGTAAAAAACACAAAACGCTCGATTTCAAAGTGCTGTTGTTTCACCTGCTGTATTGTAATTGTTGTTGATAGTTTAAGAATCTTCTAATAAACGACTAACGACCAAGTAAAACGGTTAAAAGGAAATGTAAAGAAAAAGAAAAGAAAGGGAAAACAAGGCAGTGCTGGGAGGGGGGCTGCGCACCAACTGAAGTGCTCTGGTTGCACGGCCTGCGGCCGTGTGAAGTGATAAGCCTTTGAAGTATGTCACGGCGCCTGAGGGGAGAGCAGAGTTCTGACGGCAAAGTTAGGGGAGGAGAAGTAAAGGCTGTGTTTGCGAGGGGAGGTGCTGGTGTGGGAGGAGTGCTGCTACGGCCTAGGGGAAGCTGGCTATGCAAGTTTATGGCCCAAAAGCGCTTGCCTGTGGCCACGTGAACTTCATGAAAACGCCAGCAAAAAGCTGGTGGTTTCATGAGGATTTTGAGCACTTGAATTCTCGATCCCTCAATGCGCTTGCGCGCATTGTAGGTCACGAGACCTAAAAAAAGGCCACTGTTAGGGGTACTATCTCACTCCATGTCGTTAATGGACACTGTTTCCGGTCCAGGACTTTCCTGCAATATCCCAGTTCATTATGGGTGTTGTAATCCATAAATTAATTGAACGGATTCGACCAACACCTGAAAACAACAACTTATTGGTGAAAAGTTCAGTGCAATTAGTGAGGCGGTTACTGTTCTCCATGCCGCCTAGGACTGTGGCCTGTAGGGGTCCTAACACAGTCCCCGAGTTACTGTTCTTTCAGGGAGGCCTCATGGGGCGCCCATGGTGCTAGGGTACTGCTGTGAAGCCCTCAGCCCCACAATAGACTCTACATGGATGCCCCTGTTATCACAGGCTCATGGCAGCCTGATGAGGTAATGACACTAGTTATAAAACACATAAGTAGTAATAACACTAATGGTAAAAAAATGCGTAGTAATTACAGTAGTGGTCCACACACATGCGTGCTAAATATCTAGATCCAAAAACCACTGTAAACTCTTGCCTGGTAATGACACGAGTGGTAAATACTATGGGCCCGATTCAGAAAAGTAATCTGAGACTAAATCCTAACTTTACGACTTTCGGTATTCACAAAAAGCATTCAGTAGTGGTAAAGTTAGGATTCCTAACCTTACTACTACTAAACTGAGACAAAATCCTAACTTTATGACTTTCGGTATTCACAAAAGGCATTCAGTAGTGGTAAAGTTAGGATTCCTAACCTTACTACTACTAAACTGAGACAAAATCCTAACTTTATGACTTTCGGTATTCACAAAAGGCATTCAGTAGTGGTAAAGTTAGGATTCCTAACCTTACTACTACTAAACTGAGACAAAATCCTAACTTTATGACTTTCGGTATTCACAAAAGGCATTCAGTAGTGGTAAAGTTAGGATTCCTAACCTTACTACTACTAAACTGAGACAAAATCCTAACTTTATGACTTTCGGTATTCACAAAAGGCATTTCGGAGTAGTAAAGTTAAGATTCCTAACATTACTACTGCTAAACATTCCTTTTGTGTATACCGAAAGTCGTAAAGTTAAGATTTTGTCTCAGATTACTTTTGTGCATCGGGCCCATAGTAGTTGTAAAAATCTGAGTGGTGAAGACTAAAGCATGATTAAGACTTCATCATAAAGGTACATCGTGGTTTAGACTGCGTTGTAAATGCTGTTTGACAGTACCCACTACTACAAATGTACTCAATGACCATACCAATGAGTACACTCATTCAGCAGCACACTGAGATGTCCTTACCACAGTGGTAAGTACACAAAAACTGGCTTATTACACTGGGTGTACTCGCTTACCACACTAATGGGTATTCACTTAGCACATTGATGGGTACTCACTAAGTAGATTGGAGGGTCCTAGCTTAGCAGTGGCACACTGGTGGGTTCTCGCTTTGCACACTAGACGGCACTCATTTAGCACACTGAAGGGTGCCGAGCACACTGATAGGCACTTACTTAGCACACTTGTGGATACTCACACTGCACACTGATTGGTACTTTCTAAGTACAGCTTAGCACACTGATGGGTACTTGCTTTGTACACTGGATGGATCTCATTTAGCACACTGAAGGGTGCCGAGCACACTGATAGGCACTTACTTAGCACACTTGTGGATACTCACACTGCACACTGATTGGTACTTTCTAAGTACAGCTTAGCACACTGAAGGGTACTTGCTTTGCACACTAGACGGCACTCATTTAGCACACTGAAGGGTGCCGAGCACACTGATAGGCACTTACTTAGCACACTTGTGGATACTCACACTGCACACTGATTGGTACTTTCTAAGTACAGCTTAGCACACTGAAGGGTACTTGCTTTGCACACTGGATGGCACTTATTTAGCACACTGATAGGCACTCACTTAGCACATCTGCGGGCACTGACAGTGCACAATGATGGCCCAACTGGCCCAGGCCACCGTCCCACAAATCCACAAGACCAAAACTGGAGGAAGATCCTTCTCCCACCTCGTCGCCAAGACCTGGAACACCCTGCGCCTCCACCTCTGGCAATCACGTCACTGACCCAATCCAGGAAGGATCTCAAGACCTGGCTCTTCAACTTAACTCCTGCGCCTAGATGGATATGCAGCCTCTTCCCCACCCCTCAGCACCTTGAGACCCTCACGGGTGAGTAGCTATGTTATGCAAACCCCTGATTGATTGAATAATGGGTACTTTCTACATAAAGCTTACCACACCGGTGGGTGCTTATTTTGCACACTGGATGGCATTCATTTAGTACACCGGCAGGTCCTCGTGTAGCACACTGATAAGTGTTCACTTTGCACACTCATTGTTATTCACATAAAACACTGATAGGTACTCACTAATTACAGTTTAGCACAGTAGAGGATACTTCATAGGCACACCGGAGGGTACGCACCTAGCACATGAGGGTCCTAGCTTAGCACAGAGGGTACGCACCTAGCACATGAGGGTCCTAGCGTAACACAGAGGAGGGTACGCACCTAGCACAGGAGGGTCCTAGCTTAGCACAGAGGAGGGTATGCACCTAGCACATGAGGGTCCTAGCTTAGCACAGAGGAGGGTACGCACCTAGCACATGAGGGTCCTAGCTTAGCACAGAGGAGGGTGCGCACCTAGCACATGAGGGTCCTAGTTTAGCACAGAGGAGGGTACGCACCTAGCACATGAGGGTCCTAGCTTAGCACAGAGGTGGGTATGCACCTAGCACATAAGGGTCCTAGCTTAGCACAGAGGGTACGCACCTAGCACATGAGGGTCCTAGCTTAGCACAGAGGGTACGCACCCAGCACATGAGGGTCCTAGCTTAACACAGAGGGTACGCACCTAGCACACGAGGGTCCTAGCTTAGTACAGCGGTGGGTATGCACCTAGCACATGAGGGTCCTAGTTTAGCACAGAGGAGGGTACGCACCTAGCACAGGAGGGTCCTAGCTTAGCACAGAGGGGGGTACGCACCTAGCACAGGAGGGTCCTAGCTTAGCACAGAGGAGGGTACGCACTTAGCACATGAGGGTCCTAGTTTAGCACAGAGGGTACGCACCCAGCACATGAGGGTCCTAGCTTAACACAGAGGGTACGCACCCAGCACATGAGGGTCCTAGCTTAGCACAGAGGAGGGTACGCACCTAGCACATGAGGGTCCTAGCTTAGCACAGATGAGGGTACGCACCTAGCACAAGAGGGTCCTAGCTTAGCACAGCGGAGGGTATGCACCTAGCACATGAGGGTCCAAGCTTAGCACAGATGAGGGTAGGCACCTAGCACATGAGGGTCCTAGCTTAGCACAGAGGAGGGTACGCACCTAGCACATGAGGGTCCTAGCTTAGCACAGAGGAGGGTATGCACCCAGCACATGAGGGTCCTAGCTTAGCACAGAAGAGGGTACGCACCTAGCACATGAGGGTCCTAGCTTAGCACAGAGGGTACGCACCTAGCACATGAGGGTCCTAGCTTAGCACAGAGGAGGGTACGCACCTAGCACATGAGGGTCCTAGCTTAGCACAGAGGGTACGCACCTAGCACATGAGGGTCCTAGCTTAGCACAGAGGGTACGCACCTAGCACATGAGGGTCCTAGCTTAGCACAGAGGAGGGTACGCACCTAGCCCATGAGGGTCCTAGCTTAGCACAGAGGGGGGTACGCACCAGCACATGAGGGTCCTAGCTTAGCACAGCGGTGGGTACGCACCTAGCACATGAGGGTCCTAGCTTAGCACAGAGGAGGGTAGGCACCTAGCACATGAGGGTCCTAGCTTAGCACAGAGGGGGGTACGCACCTAGCACATGAGGGTCCTAGCTTAGCACAGAGGGGGGTACGCACCTAGCCCATGAGGGTCCTAGTTTAGCACAGAGGGTACGCACCCAGCACATGAGGGTCCTAGCTTAATACAGAGGGTACGCACCAGCACGAGGGTGCTAGCTTAGCACAGCGGTGGGTATGCACCTAGCACATGAGGGTCCTAGCTTAGCACAGAGGAGGGTATGCAGCTAGCACAGGAGGGTCCTAGCTTAGCACAGAGGGTACGCACCCAGCATATGAGGTTCCTAGCTTAACACAGAGGGTACGCACCAGCACATGAGGGTCCTAGCTTAGCACGGCTAAGGGTACGCACCTAGCACATGAGGGTCCTAGCTTAGCACAGCGGAGGGTACGCACCTAGAACATGAGGGTCCTAGCTTAGCACAGAGGGTACGCACCTAGCACATGAGGGTCCTAGCTTAGCACAGCGGAGGGTGCGCACCTAGTATATGAGGGTCCTAGCTTAGCACAGCGGAGGATGCGCACCTAGCACATGAGGGTCCTAGCTTAGCACAGAGGGGGGTACGCACGCAGCACAAGAGGGTCCTAGCTTAGCACAGAGGAGGGTACGCACCTAGCCCATGAGGGTCCTAGCTTAGCACAGAGGGGGGTACGCACGCAGCACATGAGGGTCCTAGCTTAGCACAGAGGAGGGTACGCACTTAGCACATGAGGGTCCTAGCTTAGCACAGAGGAGGGTACGCACCTAGCCCATGAGGGTCCTAGCTTAGCACAGAGGAGGGTACGCACCTAGCACATGAGGGTCCTAGCTTAGCACAGAGGAGGGTACGCACCTAGCACATGAGGGTCCTAGCTTAGCACAGAGGAGGGTACGCACCTAGCACATGAGGGTCCTAGCTTAGCACAGAGGAGGGTATGCACCTAGCACATGAGGGTCCTAGCTTAGCACAGAGGAGGGTACGCACCTAGCACATGAGGGTCCTAGCTTAGCACAGAGGAGGGTATGCACCTAGCACATGAGGGTCCTAGCTTAGCACAGCTGAAGGTACGCACCCAGCACATGAGGGTCCTAGCTTAGCACAGAGGGGGGTACGCACCTAGCACATGAGGGTCCTAGTTTAGCACAGACAGTACGCACCCAGCACATGAGGGTCCTAGCTTAGCACAGAGGGTACGCACCAGCACATGAGGGTCCTAGCTTAGCACAGCGGTGGGTATGCACCTAGCACATGAGGGTCCTAGCTTAGAACAGAGGAGGGTATGCACCTAGCACATGAGGGTCGTAGCTTAGCACAGAGGGGGGTACGCACCTAGCCCATGAGGGTCCTAGTTTAGCACAGAGGGTACGCACCCAGCACATGAGGGTCCTAGCTTAGTACAGCGGTGGGTATGCACCTAGCACATGAGGGTCCTAGCTTAGCACACCGGAGGGTACGCACCTAGCACATGAGGGTCCTAGCTTAGCACAGAGGGGGGTACGCACCTAGCACAGGAGGGTCCTAGCTTAACACAGAGGGTACGCACCTAGCACATGAGGGTCCTAGCTTAGCACAGAGGAGGGTACGCACCTAGCACATGAGGGTCCTAGCTTAGCACAGATGAGGGTACGCACCTAGCCCATGAGGGTCCTAGCTTAGCACAGAGGGGGGTACGCACCTAGCACATGAGGGTCCTAGCTTAGCACAGCGGAGGGTACGCACCCAGCACATGAGGGTCCTAGCTTAACACAGAGGGTACGCACCTAGCACATGAGGGTCTTAGCTTAGCACAGAGGAGGGTACGCACCTAGCACATGAGGGTCCTAGCTTAGCACAGAGGAGGGTACGCACCTAGCACATGAGGGTCCTAGCTTAGCACAGATGAGGGTACGCACCTGGCACATGAGGGTCCTAGCTTAGCACAGATGAGGGTAGGCACCTAGCACATGAGGGTCCTAGCTTAGCACAGAGGGTACGCACCTAGCACATGAGGGTCCTAGCTTAGCACAGAGGAGGGTATGCACCTAGCACATGAGGGTCCTAGCTTAGCACAGAGGAGGGTATGCACCCAGCACATGAGGGTCCTAGTTTAGCACAGAGGAGGGTACGCACCCAGCACATGAGGATCCTAGCTTAGCACAGAGGAGGGTACGCACCTAGCACATGAGGGTCCTAGCTTAGCACAGATGAGGGTACGCACCTAGCACATGAGGGTCCTAGCTTAGCACAGATGAGGGTACGCACCCAGCACATGAGGGTCCTAGCTTAGCACAGAGGACGGTATGCACCTACCACATGAGGGTCCTAGCTTAGCACAGAGGAGGGTACGCACCTAGCCCATGAGGGTCCTAGCTTAGCACAGAGGGTACGCACCTAGCACATGAGGGTCCTAGCTTAGCACAGAGGGTACGCACCTAGCACACGAGGGTCCTAGCTTAGCACAGAGGAGGGTACGCACCTAGCACATGAGGGTCCTGGCTTAGCACAGATGGTACGCACCCAGCACATGAGGGTCCTAGCTTAGCACAGCGGTGGGTACGCACCTAGCACATGAGGGTCCTAGCTTAGAACAGAGGAGGGTATGCACCTAGCACATGAGGGTCCTAGCTTAGCACAGAGGAGGGTATGCACCCAGCACATGAGGGTCCTAGCTTAGCACAGCGGAGGGTACGCACCTAGCACATGAGGGTCCTAGCTTAGCACAGAGGAGGGTACGCACGCAGCACATGAGGGTCCTAGCTTAGCACAGAGGGTACGCACCTAGCACATGAGGGTCCTAGCTTAGCACAGAGGGTACGCACCTAGCACATGAGGGTCCTAGCTTAGCACAGAGGGTACGCACCTAGCACAGGAGGGTCCTAGCTTAGCACAGCGGAGGGTACGCACCTAGCACATGAGGGTCCTAGCTTAGCACAGAGGAGGGTACGCACGCAGCACATGAGGGTCCTAGCTTAGCACAGAGGAGGGTAGCACCTAGCACATGAGGGTCCTAGCTTAGCACAGAGGAGGGTACGCACCCAGCACATGAGGGTCCTAGCTTAGCACAGAGGAGGGTACGCACCTAGCACATGAGGGTCCTACCTTAGCACAGAGGAGGGTACGCACCTAGCACATGAGGGTCCTAGCTTAGCACAGAGGGTACGCACCAGCACATGAGGGTCCTAGCTTAGCACAGCGGTGGGTATGCACCTAGCACATGAGGGTCCTAGCTTAGCACAGAGGAGGGTACGCACCCAGCACATGAGGGTCCTAGCTTAGCACAGAGGAGGGTACGCACCCAGCACATGAGGGCCCTAGCTTAGCACAGAGGAGGGTACGCACCTAGCACATGAGGGTCCTAGCTTAGCACAGCGGAGGGTACGCACCTAGCACATGAGGGTCCTGGCTTAGCACAGCGGAGGGTACGCGCCTGGCACATGAGGGTCCTGGCTTAGCACAGAGGACGGTATGCACCTAGCACATGAGGGTCCTAGCTTAGAACAGAGGGGGGTACGCAACTAGCACATGAGGGTCCTAGCTTAGCACAGAGGAGGGTATGCACCTAGCACATGAGGGTCCTAGCTTAGCACAGAGGAGGGTATGCACCCAGCACATGAGGGTCCTAGTTTAGCACAGAGGAGGGTACGCACCCAGCACATGAGGATCCTAGCTTAGCACAGAGGAGGGTGCGCACCTAGCACATGAGGGTCCTAGCTTAGCACAGATGAGGGTACGCACCTAGCACATGAGGGTCCTAGCTTAGCACAGATGAGGGTACGCACCCAGCACATGAGGGTCCTAGCTTAGCACAGAGGACGGTATGCACCTACCACATGAGGGTCCTAGCTTAGCACAGAGGAGGGTACGCACCTAGCCCATGAGGGTCCTAGCTTAGCACAGAGGGTACGCACCTAGCACATGAGGGTCCTAGCTTAGCACAGAGGGTACGCACCTAGCACACGAGGGTCCTAGCTTAGCACAGAGGAGGGTACGCACCTAGCACATGAGGGTCCTGGCTTAGCACAGATGGTACGCACCCAGCACATGAGCGTCCTAGCTTAGCACAGCGGTGGGTACGCACCTAGCACATGAGGGTCCTAGCTTAGAACAGAGGAGGGTATGCACCTAGCACATGAGGGTCCTAGCTTAGCACAGAGGAGGGTATGCACCCAGCACAGAAGGGTCCTAGCTTAGCACAGCGGAGGGTACGCACCTAGCACATGAGGGTCCTAGCTTAGCACAGAGGAGGGTACGCACGCAGCACATGAGGGTCCTAGCTTAGCACAGAGGGTACGCACCTAGCACATGAGGGTCCTAGCTTAGCACAGAGGGTACGCACCTAGCACATGAGGGTCCTAGCTTAGCACAGAGGGTACGCACCTAGCACAGGAGGGTCCTAGCTTAGCACAGCGGAGGGTACGCACCTAGCACATGAGGGTCCTAGCTTAGCACAGAGGAGGGTACGCACGCAGCACATGAGGGTCCTAGCTTAGCACAGCGGTGGGTACGCACCTAGCACATGAGGGTCCTAGCTTAGCACAGAGGGTACGCACCAGCACATGAGGGTCCTAGCTTAGCACAGCGGTGGGTACGCACCTAGCACATGAGGGTCCTAGCTTAGAACAGAGGAGGGTATGCACCTAGCACATGAGGGTCCTAGCTTAGCACAGAGGAGGGTATGCACCCAGCACATGAGGGTCCTAGCTTAGCACAGCGGAGGGTACGCACCTAGCACATGAGGGTCCTAGCTTAGCACAGAGGAGGGTACGCACGCAGCACATGAGGGTCCTAGCTTAGCACAGAGGGTACGCACCTAGCACATGAGGGTCCTAGCTTAGCACAGAGGGTACGCACCTAGTACATGAGGGTCCTAGCTTAGTACAGAGGGTACGCACCTAGCACAGGAGGGTCCTAGCTTAGCACAGCGGAGGGTACGCACCTAGCACATGAGGGTCCTAGCTTAGCACAGAGGAGGGTACGCACGCAGCACATGAGGGTCCTAGCTTAGCACAGAGGAGGGTAGCACCTAGCACATGAGGGTCCTAGCTTAGCACAGAGGAGGGTACGCACCCAGCACATGAGGGTCCTAGCTTAGCACAGAGGAGGGTACGCACCTAGCACATGAGGGTCCTAGCTTAGCACAGAGGAGGGTACGCACCCAGCACATGAGGGTCCTAGCTTAGCACGGAGGAGGGTACGCACCCAGCACATGAGGGCCCTAGCTTAGCACAGCGGAGGGTACGCACCTAGCACATGAGGGTCCTAGCTTAGCACAGAGGGGGGTACGCACCTAGCCCATGAGGGTCCTAGTTTAGCACAGAGGGTACGCACCCAGCACATGAGGGTCCTAGCTTAATACAGAGGGTACGCACCAGCACGAGGGTCCTAGCTTAGCACAGCGGAGGGTACGCACCTAGCACATGAGGGTCCTGGCTTAGCACAGCGGAGGGTACGCGCCTGGCACATGAGGGTCCTGGCTTAGCACAGCGGAGGGTACGCGCCTGGCACATGAGGGTCCTAGCTTAGCACAGCGGAGGGTACGCACCGAGCACATGAGGGTCCTAGCTTAGCACAGAGGAGGGTACGCACCTAGCACATGAGGGTCCTAGCTTAGCACAGAGGGTACGCACCCAGCACATGAGGGTCCTAGCTTAGCACAGAGGAGGGTTAGCACCTAGCACATGAGGGTCCTAGCTTAGCACAGAGGGTACGCACCCAGCACATGAGGGTCCTAGCTTAGCACAGAGGAGGGTACGCACCTAGCACATGAGGGTCCTAGCTTAGCACAGAGGGTACGCACCCAGCACATGAGGGTCCTAGCTTAGCACAGAGGAGGGTTCGCACCTAGCACATGAGGGTCCTAGCTTAGCACAGAGGAGGGTACGCACCCAGCACATGAGGGTCCTAGCTTAGCACAGAGGAGGGTACGCACCGAGCACATGAGGGTCCTAGCTTAGCACAGAGGGTACGCACCTAGCACATGAGGGTCCTAGCTTAGCACAGAGGGTACGCACCCAGCACATGAGGGTCCTAGCTTAATACAGAGGGTACGCACCAGCACGAGGGTCCTAGCTTAGCACAGCGGAGGGTACGCACCTAGCACATGAGGGTCCTGGCTTAGCACAGCGGAGGGTACGCGCCTGGCACATGAGGGTCCTAGCTTAGCACAGAGGAGGGTACGCACCTAGCACATGAGGGTCCTAGCTTAGCACAGAGGGGGGTACGCACCTAGCACATGAGGGTCCTGGCTTAGCACAGCGGAGGGTACGCGCCTGGCACATGAGGGTCCTGGCTTAGCACAGCGGAGGGTACGCACCTAGCACATGAGGTTCCTGGCTTAGCACAGCGGAGGGTACGCGCCTGGCACATGAGGGTCCTAGCTTAGCACAGAGGAGGGTACGCACCTAGCACATGAGGGTCCTAGCTTAGCACAGAGGGGGGTACGCACCTAGCACATGAGGGTCCTGGCTTAGCACAGCGGAGGGTACGCGCCTGGCACATGAGGGTCCTGGCTTAGCACAGCGGAGGGTACGCACCTAGCACATTAGGGTCCTGGCTTAGCACAGCGGAGGGTACGCGCCTGGCACATGAGGGTCCTAGCTTAGCACAGAGGAGGGTACGCACCTAGCACATGAGGGTCCTAGCTTAGCACAGAGGGGGGTACGCACCTAGCACATGAGGGTCCTGGCTTAGCACAGCGGAGGGTACGCGCCTGGCACATGAGGGTCCTGGCTTAGCACAGCGGAGGGTACGCACCTAGCACATGAGGGTCCTGGCTTAGCACAGCGGAGGGTACGCACCTGGCACATGAGGGTCCTGGCTTAGCACAGAAGAGGGAACTCAGCACTCTGTGGGCATTCACTCAGCACACAGAGGAGTGCTCACTGAATACAGGGTATTAGTTTAGCACACTGGTGGGTGCACGGTTGGCACACTGCGGTACTCACTGAATCTCCGGCCTTCCTTGGGCTTGGTCAACAGACTTTTGGCAACTTCAAAGAACGCCTTGATTTCCCGCTCGTACAGCTGGCTGAGACTGAGTATGTACACCTGTCAGGAAGGAAGACAGATGGACAGGGTGGGTCATGAAACTGAGCGAGTCTAGTCTGATTCACAGAACCTATGGGGGGCTTTAGATGCTAGAAACACACATATCCAGACAGCAGGAGCTCACACAGACACGGGGACACTTCCAGATAGTCAGGGCATGCGCAGAGGACGTCTCCCCACTTTGTCAGATACCTATTTTCAGGGTATCGTCAGCCCCTCATGACTGGACACGCAGATAGATTTTTTTCAAGTCAGGACAGGAAATGAACTCATTGCTGTCAGAACCCCTTCCCGAGGGCCACGTGCAAGCGTGAGCTACCAGGCACAACCGTGGGTTTTGAGGTATTTTACTGCTGATGTACGTACCCCGAGTCCTCAATAACTGGACCAATCACTAGCCCTTCCAGCGCGTGGCCCTCAGTGATAGCGTGGGCTCAGCAGTCCCAGGTGTCTCAGGGAGAGATAAGCACTAGGCAACACAGGCTTAAAAAATGAACCTACAAACAGTAGCAGCAATAAATAGTTTGTCCAGTCAAATAAAAGCATTTACTAACAAGCATTGAAAATGCAATAGGTCTCGCAATAGAAGAGTTTGACATTTTTCGTTTTGCAAATGGATGAGTGACACCTATAGCATTTGGAATGCAACATGTTTTGTATTTACGTGACTTATATGGCAGCTCTGGTCGTTATGCTACATCTCTAGATAGTTTTATCTTTCGCAAATGTGACACCTATTGTAACACAATATGTGTTGTGAGGGTGAGTGAGGGTGAGGGGTTGAGGGTGAGGGGTTGAGGGTGAGTGAGGGTGAGGGGTTGAGGGTGAGGTGTTGAGGGTGAGTGAGGGTGAGGTGTTGAGGGTGAGTGAGGGTGAGGGGTTGAGGGTGAGTGAGGGTGAGGGGTTGAGGGTGAGTGAGGGTGAGGGTGAGTGAGTGTGAGGGGTTGAGGGTGAGTGAGGGTGAGGGTGAGTGAGGGTGAGGGGTTGAGGGTGAGTGAGGGTGAGGGTGAGGCTGAGGGGTTGAGGGTGAGTGAGGGTGAGTGAGAGTGAGGGTGAGTGAGGGATTGAGGGTGAAGGGTTGAGGGTGGGTGAGGGTGAGGGGTTGAGGGTGAGTGAGGGTGAGGGGTTGAGGGTGAGTGTGGGTGAGGGTGAGTGAGGGTGAGGTGTTGAGGGTGAGTGAGGGTGAGGGGTTGAGGGTGAGTGAGTGTGAGGGGTTGAGGGTGAGTGAGGGTGAGGGTGAGTGAGGGTGAGGGGTTGAGGGTGAGTGAGGGTGAGGGTGAGGCTGAGGGGTTGAGGGTGAGTGAGGGTGAGTGAGAGTGAGGGTGAGTGAGGGGTTGAGGGTGAAGGGTTGAGGGTGGGTGAGGGTGAGGGGTTGAGGGTGAGTGAGGGTGAGTGTGGGTGAGGGTGAGTGAGTGACACCTATAGCATTTGGAATGCAACATGTTTTGTATTTACGTGACTTATATGGCAGCTCTGGTCGTTATGCTACATCTCTAGATAGTTTTATCTTTCGCAAATGTGACACCTATTGTAACACAATATGTGTTGTGAGGGTGAGTGAGGGTGAGGGGTTGAGGGTGAGGGGTTGAGGGTGAGTGAGGGTGAGGGGTTGAGGGTGAGGTGTTGAGGGTGAGTGAGGGTGAGGTGTTGAGGGTGAGTGAGGGTGAGGGGTTGAGGGTGAGTGAGGGTGAGGGGTTGAGGGTGAGTGAGGGTGAGGGTGAGTGAGTGTGAGGGGTTGAGGGTGAGTGAGGGTGAGGGTGAGTGAGGGTGAGGGGTTGAGGGTGAGTGAGGGTGAGGCTGAGGGGTTGAGGGTGAGTGAGGGTGAGTGAGAGTGAGGGTGAGTGAGGGGTTGAGGGTGAAGGGTTGAGGGTGGGTGAGGGTGAGGGGTTGAGGGTGAGTGAGGGTGAGGGGTTGAGGGTGAGTGTGGGTGAGGGTGAGTGAGGGTGAGGTGTTGAGGGTGAGTGAGGGTGAGGGGTTGAGGGTGAGGGTGAGTGAGTGTGAGGGGTTGAGGGTGAGTGAGGGTGAGGGTGAGTGAGGGTGAGGGGTTGAGGGTGAGTGAGGGTGAGGGTGAGGCTGAGGGGTTGAGGGTGAGTGAGGGTGAGTGAGAGTGAGGGTGAGTGAGGGGTTGAGGGTGAAGGGTTGAGGGTGGGTGAGGGTGAGGGGTTGAGGGTGAGTGAGGGTGAGTGTGGGTGAGGGTGAGTGAGGGTGAGGGTGAGTGAGGGTGAGGGTGAGTGAGGGTGAGTGAGGGTGAGGGTGAGTGAGGGTGAGTGAGGGTGAGGGGTTGAGGGTGAGTGAGGGTGAGTGAGGGTGAGGGGTTGAGGGTGAGTGAGGGTGAGGGGTTGAGGGTGAGTGAGGGTGAGGCGTTGAGGGTGAGTGAGGGTGAGGGTGAGTGTGGGTGAGGGTGAGTGAGGGTGAGTGAGGGTGAGTGAGGGTGAGGGTGAGTGAGGGTGAGTGAGGGTGAGGAGTTGAGGGTGAGTGAGGGTGAGTGAGGGTGAGTGAGGGTGAGGGGTTGAGGGTGAGTGAGGGTGAGGGGTTGAGGGTGAGTGAGAGTGAGGGTGAGTGAGTGTGAGGGGTTGAGGGTGAGTGAGGGTGAGGGTGAGTGATGGTGAGGGGTTGAGGGTGAGTGAGGGTGAGGGTGAGGCTGAGGGGTTGAGGGTGAGTGAGGGTGAGTGAGAGTGAGGGTGAGTGAGGGGTTGAGGGTGAAGGGTTGAGGGTGGGTGAGGGTGAGGGGTTGAGGGTGAGTGAGGGTGAGGGGTTGAGGGGTTGAGGGTGAGTGAGGGTGAGGCGTTGAGGGTGAGTGAGGGTGAGTGTGGGTGAGGGTGAGTGAGGGTGAGGGTGAGTGAGGGTGAGTGAGGGTGAGGGGTTGAGGGTGAGTGAGGGTGAGTGAGGGTGAGTGAGGGTGAGGGGTTGAGGGTGAGTGAGGGTGAGGGGTTGAGGGTGAGTGAGGGTGAGGGTGAGGGGTTGAGGGTGAGTGAGGGTGAGGGTAAGGGTGAGGCTGAGGGGTTGAGGGTGAGTGAGGGTGAGTGAGAGTGAGGGTGAGTGAGGGGTTGAGGGTGAAGGGTTGAGGGTGGGTGAGGGTGAGGGGTTGAGGGTGAGTGAGGGTGAGGGGTTGAGGGGTTGAGGGTGAGTGAGGGTGAGGCGTTGAGGGTGAGTGAGGGTGAGGGTGAGTGTGGGTGAGGGTGAGTGAGGGTGAGGATGAGTGAGGGTGAGTGAGGGTGAGTGAGGGTGAGGGTGAGTGAGGGTGAGTGAGGGTGAGGGGTTGAGGGTGAGTGAGGGTGAGTGAGGGTGAGGGGTTGAGGGTGAGTGAGGGTGAGTGAGAGTGAGGGTGAGTGAGGGGTTGAGGGTGAAGGGTTGAGGGTGGGTGAGGGGTTGAGGGTGAGTGAGGGTGAGGGGTTGAGGGGTTGAGGGTGAGTGAGGGTGAGGCGTTGAGGGTGAGTGAGGGTGAGTGTGGGTGAGGGTGAGTGAGGGTGAGTGAGGGTGAGTGAGGGTGAGGGGTTGAGGGTGAGTGAGGGTGAGTGAGGGTGAGGGGTTGAGGGTGAGTGAGGGTGAGGGGTTGAGGGTGAGTGAGGGTGAGGGTGAGGGTGAGGGGTTGAGGGTGAGTGAGGGTGAGGGTGAGGCTGAGGGGTTGAGGGTGAGTGAGGGTGAGTGAGAGTGAGGGTGAGTGAGGGGTTGAGGGTGAAGGGTTGGGGGTGGGTGAGGGTGAGGGGTTGAGGGTGAGTGAGGGTGAGGGGTTGAGGGTGAGTGTGGGTGAGGGTGAGTGAGGGTGAGGTGTTGAGGGTGAGTGAGGGTGAGGGGTTGAGGGTGAGTGAGGGTGAGTGAGTGTGAGGGGTTGAGGGTGAGTGAGGGTGAGGGTGAGTGAGGATGAGGGGTTGAGGGTGAGTGAGGGTGAGGGTGAGGCTGAGGGGTTGAGGGTGAGTGAGGGTGAGTGAGAGTGAGGGTGAGTGAGGGGTTGAGGGTGAAGGGTTGAGGGTGGGTGAGGGTGAGGGGTTGAGGGTGAGTGAGGGTGAGGGGTTGAGGGTGAGTGAGGGTGAGGCGTTGAGGGTGAGTGAGGGTGAGGGTGAGTGTGGGTGAGGGTGAGTGAGGGTGAGGGTGAGGGAGGGTGAGTGAGGGTGAGTGAGGGTGAGTGAGGGTGAGGGGTTGAGGGTGAGTGAGGGTGAGTGAGGGTGAGGGGTTGAGGGTGAGTGAGGGTGAGGGGTTGAGGGTGAGTGAGGGTGAGGGTGAGTGAGTGTGAGGGGTTGAGGGTGAGTGAGGGTGAGGGTGAGTGAGGGTGAGGGGTTGAGGGTGAGTGAGGGTGAGGGTGAGGGTGAGGCTGAGGGGTTGAGGGTGAGTGAGAGTGAGGGTGAGTGAGGGGTTGAGGGTGAAGGGTTGAGGGTGGGTGAGGGTGAGGGGTTGAGGGTGAGTGAGGGTGAGGGGTTGAGGGTGAGTGAGGGTGAGGCGTTGAGGGTGAGTGAGGGTGAGGGTGAGTGTGGGTGAGGGTGAGTGAGGGTGAGGGTGAGTGAGGGTGAGTGAGGGTGAGGGTGAGTGAGGGTGAGTGAGGGTGAGGGGTTGAGGGTGAGTGAGGGTGAGTGAGGGTGAGTGAGGGTGAGGGGTTGAGGGTGAGTGAGGGTGAGGGGTTGAGTGTGAGTGAGGGTGAGGGTGAGGGTGAGGGGTTGAGGGTGAGTGAGGGTGAGGGTGGGTGGGGGTGGGTGAGGGTGGGTGAGGGGTTGAGGGTGAGTGAGGGTGAGGGTGAGGGTGAGGGGTTGAGGGTGAGTGAGGGTGAGGGTGGGTGGGGGTGGGTGAGGGTGGGTGAGGGTGAGGGGTTGAGGGTGAGTGAGGGTGAGGGTGGGTGAGGGTGGGTGAGGGTGAGTGAGGGTGAGGGGTTGAGGGTGAGGGGTTGAGGGTGAGTGAGGGTGAGGTGTTGAGGGTGAGTGAGGGTGACAGCGTTTCTTTTCAAAGGCAACCGAAGTGCAAACACAAGTGGATCCCTGCCCCTCACACGATGGTTTTTAGGGTACAAATGTACAACGGCCGCCTGTGGGTCCTCGCCGGGTTTCCGAGAGGCAGGAAATACCGTTTGCATTCTTAAATTGCGAAGTTGTAGTGGGGGAGGGGGGGCGGTAAGAAAAAGACGACCTCGAACTCCAGGTCCCAACAATCCAACACACACTCTCCGTTTAATGCAATATAATGGTGCCGAGAGACCTGGAAGGCGCGGGTCCTGCTGGCAGAGGTTGCACTGCGGCTGCGCAGCTTCAACACCTCCAAAGCACCGAAAATGACTGCTTCAATTCTACTGTGATGACTTACATGTGGTTTGGTGGCGCAGAGATTAAGCTGTAATTGATTTAAAAGCCGTACTGATTAACGAAAAGAAAGTGATTTTTTTAGGGGCAGAAGACAGTCATGGAAAACTGACATTAGGAGAGACTGTGGTTAGGGGTGTGTTATGGTAAGTGGGGAACACCGTAAACAGTTTCAGAATCCCACCCACTGTATTCAGAGAGAACCACGGGGCCGGGAGGGGTGGGGGAGTCGCGCTTACTATCACACACCCGGAGCATGCACAGAGCAAGAAGTGGGCAGGCGTCCCATTAGCTGACCTCCGTGTGACCTTCACCACATGCTGTCTATTACTACAAACGTAAGGGAGGGAGGGGGTGCCCTGTCATACACACTGAAGACAAGCCAGTGTGCCTTAATCATATAGGCCTTTAAACACAACACTGCAGGCCCCCCAAAGGAAAAAGACTGAAAAGCTGGTAATGCAAAAAAAAAAAAACAAGACGGAGGGCATTGCTGTGGGGAGGGGGTGGAGGAGAAATGCACACGGCGGGCAGGGGAGGGGGTGGAGCGGGGAGAGCGGCATGTGGGTGTGAAGAAGCCGTGGCCTTTGAAGTGAAGCTAAGCTTCACTTCAAAAGGTGTCGGAGGAATGCGGCTGAGGGAACAGACGGCGATTGCGGCTGAGGGAACTGATGTGCACGCGCTTTTAAGCTCAATGCACATGCGCATTGAGCTTAAAAGTCACGGGCACTGCAAGGAATCGCCACGATTCCTTGCTTGTTAGTTAAAGAGTGGTTAAGCCGCAATAGTCTCGCAAGCTCGATGCGCATGCGCATCGACAGGCGAGACCTAAAAACGGAGCAGTAAATACACAAAGCATGTCCGCCACACGAAGTAATCCACCCAGCTCGCCCATGAGCGTCGCCCTTCCAACTCTGAAGGTCTGCGCCCTTTCGCGGTCACTTCCCTGGTGACGTAGCAGCCTCCTCAGTCTCCAAATGACCTGTTTCAAGGTTGGATGTCCTTACCAGCTCTACCGCCAATCGGTAAGTGTTTCTACTGGTCCCCCCTCTCCTGGTCACATAGGCTTAGGTGAGGGTGAGGTATGCCCAGATGTGGGTCCCGTGCTCTCCATTCCACTGGAGCTATCCTGGCTGAAGAGGCGTGAAAGCCCGAAACCGGTCCTAGGATGCTTGTTTCCAGTCCAGGAAGGACCTGGCCTGGTAGTTCGGGTTGGACTGTTCCCGTGGGGCACAGGGTCAAGACTGGTTTGCATATGGCTGGGTTCAAACTGGAATGGCGAGGTGAGCAAAAAGAAACGATGGATTTAGACCTAGATCTCTGTACTGGGGTGAATGTATGACATTGTTCTGCATTCTGTCCATCAATTGGTCTTTCTACACATAGGCACAGGGGTCACTGATGTGTCCTTTCAATTAATTAACTACTGAGTAGAAAAAAATTAATATTTCATTTACAGTAATAAAACCACAAAGATAAAATGCAAGATACCCATAACAATAATAAAAGATCTAAATGAATGAATAATGACAGCAATCCTGCCATTTGACCACAGTAGTACTTAAAGGTACAAATAGTTAATCAACACACAGGCTCTCATTACGATGTCAAGCAGACATGTGTCTGCCCGACTCAGTTTTTTTTTTTTTTTTTTTTTTTTATTTAGAATTTTTTTTATTGGCATACAAAAGAAGGTCGTACAAAAATATATATATACAGGTCTGAGTACAATGGTACAACTATGACAGTCCGTTCGTGGCAGCGCGATTGTTCTCCCTCCACTGGAGGAGAAAAGAAAGAAGAAGAGGAGAGGAGAGGGGGGGGGTGCGCACGTTATTGTCCTTTATTGTCCTTTATTGGGTCTTCCTCAGGAGCTCGTCGAGCGGGTCCCACATGTGCAGCTTGGCTTTATGTTCTTTTGAGAAAGTGCCTGTAATGTTGTCGGCTCCTCTCAGGAAGGTGACCCAGTTGATCCATGTTTTGAAGTTTGCTTTGGCTGTGTTTTTCCAGTTCGTTAGGATTATTTTAAGGGCTGCTGTGAGGAGTAGGTCTAGGAGTTCTCTCTCTTCTCTACTTTTTAGGTTCGCTGTTAGGTGCTCAGTCGCCAGGCTGACGAAGCTGATTTCCAGATCTGTTTTGAGCATATCGTTCAAGAAAGTGTTGATTTGTGCCCAGAACTTCTTGACTTTCACGCAGGTGAAGATGAGGTGTTCGAGGGTGCCTTCCTCTTTCTAGCAGTTCCAGCATTTGTCTGAGTCTGCGATGCCGACCTTGTGGAGTTTGGATGGCGTCCAGTAGGCGCTGTGGAGTAGCCAATATTTTGTTTGCGCTAGCTGTGGGGTAATTTTGTTTGTTGTCGCTGAGCTCCACATTTTTGCTCGCTCCGTTTCATTCAGTTGCCTGCCCAGGAGCGTCTCCCATGTGTTAGTAGCTTTTTTGTTCTGCGCCAGCTTGGATGGGCTCAGGAGCTTATAGATCTTTGCCGTTTGGTGACCTGTTGAGTTGAGGAGCTGCAGGTACTTGATGATTCCCGGCTCTCCTCCGCCTAGGTTGGCCTTTGTTATTGCTGTCTTAATTTTTAGGAAGTTATAGAACTCTTGGTTCGGGAGGTCATGTAGCTGCTGTAGGTTCTGGAACGTCAGCGGTCTTTGCCTGGTCTCCGTTTGGCTGGGTGTGCTGATGCCTTTCCCGATCCACGTGTCGTTATGCAATGTCGCTCCCTGGTAGGTCACTTTAGTGTTGAACCAGATGGATTCCCATGCTGTGCCTTTCAGTTTCTGCGCCATGTGCCTGTCCACTTTCAGCAGGGCGTCTCTCGTGTGTTTTAGTATGGCGCTGGCTTTCAGTGGGTGCCGGTTCGCGGTTAGGAGTGCTATTGGCTTGAGCCCTCCCAGGATGTCCTGCTCGACCTCTAGCCATACTGGCATGTACGTTTGTGTGGCATCTACCCAGGCGATACCCTGTCTCGCCAGACATGCCGTCTGGTATGTCTTGAAGTTCGCCAGGTTAAGGCCTCCGAGGTCTCTTGACAGTCTTAGTTTTTGTAGGCTTATCCTTGGTTTCTTGTTTTTCCATAGAAAGATATTTATGAGTTGGTCCAGTTTTTTGTGGAATATCTCTGTCATTGGGAGTGGTAGCATTGTTAGCGTGTAGTTTATTACCGGTGTTATCATCATTTTGATCGTTTCAATGCGTCCCCACCAGCTGATGTACTTTGGTGACCATAACTCCAGCCTCTCTTTTATCTTCTTCAGCGTGAGGTCTTCGTTGTGTTGCAGCGTTGACGTGAGGTCTCTCCCAAAGTGGAGCCCTAGATATTTCAGTGGTTTCGTCTGCCATGCCAGGCCGGATTCGCCTACGACTTCTCTTGTGGTGTGGACATTCATTGGCTTACACTCCGATTTCTCCTTATTGAGTTTGTAGCCTGAGGCTTCTGCGTATTCACCTATTGTGGCCATCAGAGCTTTTATTGACGTGGAGGGGTTTGCTGTTGTGATTAGGATGTCGTCGGCGTATGCCGCTAGTTTGACGGTCTTCTTCTTGAGCTTTAAGCCTGTTATCTCTGTGTTGTCCCTGATTCTGGCTAGCAGGGGTTCTAGAGCGAGCAGGAAGAGTCCGGGGGAGAGGGGGCATCCTTGTCTGGTGCCTCTGCCCAGCGTGAGCGTTTCGGATGCGCTCCCGTTTACCACTATTTTTGCTTTCGGTTTGTTGTAGAGGGCCATGACCATTGCCGTGTACTTCCCGCCTAGGCCAAAGGCTCCCATGCAATTACCCAGGAAGGGCCACGAAACTCTGTCGAAGGCTTTCTCCGCATCCAGCGCTATCATGACCGCCTGTTCGTTGCTACTTGCTGTGTGGTTGATCAGGTGGCACAGTAGCCTTGTGTTGTCCTGCGACAATCTGTTTTTTATGTATCCCACTTGTGAGGTATGGATGATGTTTGGCAGGATCCTGTTTAGTCTGTTGGCTAAGACCTTTGCGTAGATCTTGCAGTCGACGTTTATTAGCGATATTGGTCTGTAGTTCTGGGGATATTGTGGGTCTTTCCCCTCCTTGGGAATTATGGTGATGTTGGCTTCGCACATGGACTCCGTCATCTTCCCGTTCTGGAAGCATGTGGAATATGTTTGTGCCATCAGTGTCTTAATGTGTTCGCTGAAGGTTTTGTAGAATGTTGCAGAGTAGCCATCCGCTCCTGGCGCTTTGTTCCGTTTCAGTTGGCATATGGCTGCCTCAATCTCTTCTTCCGATATGTCGGCTTCGAGCGACTCCCTCTCCGTCTCCTTTAGTTTCGGCAGATTGGTTTTACTGAGTAGATCTCGTCCTGCATCTTTGCTTAGGGTTTGATCTTCAGTGTACAGTTCTTGGTAGAATTGTCTGAAGACCTCTAGTATTCCTTTGTTCGTTGTTTGGGATGTGTTCGTGCGATCAGTTATTGCTGCTATCGTGTGTTGCCTTTGTTTTGCCTTTAAGTAGGACGCCAGCTGCTTCCCTGCTTTGTTTGCTGCGCATAGGTTGACTGACTTGAACTTCGTCAGCCAGGAACCCGCTCTTTCGCTTAGGATCTTGTTCAGCTCGTATTTCCTTTTTGTGAGCAGGGTGAGCGTGTTTTTGTCCGTTATGTTTGCGCAGTGACCTCTCTCCAGTGCAGTTATTTCCTCCTCGAGCTCAAGGATTTTCTTGTTTCTTCCTCTGTTCATCCTGGCTTTGATGTTTATCAGTTTCCCCCTTAGTGTCGCTTTGAGGGCGTCCCATACGGTGTCTTTCCCTACTTCGCCATTGTCGTTGTGTCCGAGGTATTCTTTGATTGTGGCTTCAATTTCTTTGACGTTCTCTCCGTTCTGGAGGATGTCATCGTTCAGCCTCCACCTCCTCGTTGGGGTTTCGTTGTGTTTCCCACTTAGAGTGAGTGTTATGTGAGCGTGGTCCGAGACGGTGATTGGGGCTATCTCCGTTTCCTCTATGAGGTGCGTGTGTGTGTTGGACATCAGTATGTAGTCAATCCTGCTGTAGGAGTTATGTGGGTGTGAGTAGAAAGTGTACTCTCGCGCTGTCGGGTGTTGGAGCCTCCACGGGTCTGCCAGTTGTTGTTTAGCGCATAGGTCTTTCAGGGTGTTGTTGTTATTGTTGGAGTTATGGCTTGGTCTGTTTGGGTGTCTGTCTGTTGCCTGGTCCATTGTCTTGTTCATGTCCCCAGCTGTGATCAGGAGGTCGTCTTGGGGGAGGTCTGATAGTTTGCTGTCCACTCCCTGCCAGAATTGCTTGTCTTCCGAGTTAGGACCATAGATATTGACCATGTGGATTGTGTCGCTTCCTCTCTGGATGCTTGCTATGAGCATGCGGCCATCTTCGTCAGTGTCCACTGCTAGTGTTGTTAGGTTGGCCTTCTTGCTCAGGATGATTATGACTCCTCTTTTCTTCCCTTTTGCCGGCGAGCAGAGTACCTCCCCTATCCATCTAGCTTTGAGTAGTTTCGCCTCATCTTTTGAGAGCTTGGTCTCTTGGAGCATGTATACATCTCCCTTTAGTTTGGACAAGTAGTCCAGGATTTTCCTGCGTTTGACCGGGTGGTTCAGTCCTTTAACGTTCATGGACACTATCTTCAGGTCAGTGGACAGGCCCGCTCTTGTTGGGTCTGTCATGGTGGTTTGGTTGCATCGCTTGTGCTTTGCGTTCTGCGGCCCCCCCCGGGGCGTTGGATGGGAATAGAGAGATAGAGAAAGTATAGGGTGCCTGTGGAGAAAGGCAACATTCTAGGTCCTTTGTTCATAACACAAACGGCGGCTCTGCCATGTACTGTCTTGTCCGCCGTCTTCACTCCCCCCCCTAGCCCGACCCCCTCCCCCCCTCCGCCCTCCCCCCCATCAGTAGTAAACCGGGTGTGCGACAGCAAGGGTCCTCACACTCCCTCCCCCCCCAAGTTCTTCCTGAGTCTTTAGTGTTAGCCGACCCTCCGCCCTCGCGGTTGCTTAAAAGAAAAAGGATATGGTCGTCGGTGTCTTGCCTGTTCTTCCCGTGGACGCGGTGGCCTTGCTGAGGTAGGTATGGTTGTTCTTGCTGTGCGATTGCTCGCGGCATATTGTTCGTGTCTCGGTGGCTGTGGTCTATCTTGTTTTGTGACTGTCTGAGGTAGGATGTTGTTGTTGTTGAGGTAGGTTGTTGTTGTCAATGTCAGAGTGTCCATGCATCGTTGCGCATGCTTGTTACTCCAAGCCTAATGTTCGTTGTGATCACAGTCTCGGTGGCTGCGGTTGTTCTTGTATATGGTTGTCTGAGGCAGATTGTTAGGTTCCGAGTCTCGGAGCTTGGTTGCACATGCGTGCTACTTCAAACATTCCTTCTTATTCGCCTCCTTCGTGTGTTTCGTCAGAGGATGCCCTTCTCTTTGCCCCAGGGCTCGGTAGCTCCATCTCTTCTGGTTCCGGACCTTGTAGGTATCGGTGTAGGTCGTTGGGGTCATCGAAGATTCTGCTTCCGTGCTTATCTGTCACTTTCATCTTGGATGGACCTGCAAATGTGAATGCAATGTTCTTTTTTCGCAGATGTTCCCTTTGGGCTAGGAAGCCTTTCCTCACCTCGACTGTTAGTTTGGAGAAGTCTTGGGTGATGGTTACTTTGCTTCCGTTTATCATCATCGGACGGCCTTTCCTGGCTACCGCAAATATCGCCTCTGTTTGATTTTCTCTTAGTGGTTTGCATATTATGGGTCTGGGGGCGTTGCTGTTCATTTGCTTCCTGGCCGGTATGCGGTACGCTTTGGTGATCTCCAGCGGTTTGTCGAAGGTGAGTCCCGTTATTTTAGGTATTAAGGCCTTCAGCATCAGGGCGCATGCTCCCGGTGTATCTTCTTCCTCTTCGGGCACTCCCAGGAGTCTTATGTTCCCCTTGCGGCTCCTGTCCTCTTGCTCCGCCATGGCCTTTTGTAGTGCCGTTGTTCTCTTTATCACAAGCCCCATGTCCTTATGTGTTATGTTTGCGTTGTCTTCCAGCATGCCTATTCGCTTCTCTGCCTTGTCAATTCTGCCATTGGCTCTGCTTTGCTCGGCTCTGATTGCTATTAGCTCCATCTGAATGCTGTCTACTGTTTTTTTCGTGGCTTTTGCCAGCTCGTACCCTTCTGTTATTTTCTTCAGGAGCATGTCCAGCGTTATTGTGCCATCCCCATGGTTGTTGCGCTCTTTGCCCGGAGAGGGCGGTGTCTCATTCTTGCTTTTCTTCAAGTCGTTAGCCCCTTGTTTCCCGTCCCTGCCTGCCATGGCTTCGGTCCCTCTTTTGGCCTGGTTGAACTTGGGCCTCCCTTCTGTTGGCGGCTGTCTTTTTGCAGCTTTGTCTCCTCTTTTTCCCTCTTTGTCCTTCTGGGTGCTTATCGACGTTATGGGGTCGTCTCTGAACCTAGGTGGCCACTTGACCACTCTGGTTTTAGTCCTATGCTCCGCCAGCCTCCTGCGCTGTGCTTTTGCTCTGGTGGTACCCCTCACTGTTTCCGCTCCGCAACTCGCCGCTGTCTGCCTGTGCTTGTTTCTCACTACGCCGCTTGCTGTTCCTCAGGATGGCCACCTGGAGCTTCTCTTCTGTCTTAAGATGTCTTAAGATGGCCGCTATTGTTGTTGTTGTGGAGCCCACAGCCTGTGTCTGCCACTTTCTAGTTTCCGTGTTTTGCGCCTTGTTGCGCCTTTTTTTTTTCCGCTAGAGGGGTCGCCGCTCTTGCCTTGTCACTGCGCTGGTCCTCCACCTGCCTCTTACTGCTTCGACCAGGCTGCCCCGCGAGCTTGCGCCCTGCTCCTTGCTGCTGCCTCCGTCTGCCTGCTTTGGCCGCTGTTCCGCTGCGGGATGCTACAGCAAGATGGCCGCTCCGTGCTTCTCCTCCTCTACAAAGATGGCCGCTTTGTCGATGTCTTCACTGCTGCCGCCACCTGTGGTGTGCGTAACTGGTTACCCCTTAGTTCTCCGCTGCCATCGGAAATAGCGAGTTTGCCGCTCTGACCTGCTCGCACTGTTTGTCGGGCTGTCTATCGCCAGGGGTGTTCCGCTGTGAGGTGCTTTAGCTTTAGCAAGATGGCCGCCCCGTGCTTACTCCCCCTCTACAAAGATGGCTGCCTTGTTGTTGTCTTCCCTGCTGCCGTTGCAGCTGCCGCTTCCCGGGCTGCGTGTAATGACTGCCCTCTTTGGCCTTCGTCAGAAATTGTGAGTCTGTGAGAGAAACGGCCCGCTCGTTCGTTGCGCTGACCTGCTTGCGCTGTTCGCTGAGCCGGTACTCACTTGCTTGGTCGCTGCGTCCCGCGGTTGTGCTGCCCGCTCCGGTAGCTCGCCGTGGCTGCCTCTCTCTCCCTCCTTCCTGAGACGGGGGGGGGGGCGGGGTGCCGGGGCGGACCGGGTATTGCGTACTGGGTGGGTCTGCCTGTCGCTTGCGCGGCTTGCTGTCTTCCCGGTCTTCTGACTCACGCCGCCATCTTGGGATCGTTCCTCTCTCCCCCTGGCCGTTCGTCTTCTCCCCGCCGTCACCTCGTTCTTGGTTCTTTTTAGTCGCAGAGCTTCTCATGGGGTGCCGGTTTGGTTCCCTCACACCTCCTTTGCTTTTGGCTCCGTTTCTCTCACGTTGGACTATGATGCGCGCCGCTCGTTAAACTTGGGGGTCGGGAGCTCCGGACTTAGGTCTCCTGCCTCCTTGCCATCCAAGCCACGCCCCCTGTTTTCACTGCCCGACTCAGTTTTGATGAGGGAACCGCCCGACCATGGTTCGGTGATTCCGCACACCGAATTAGGATGCAACTGCTCATGGTGCGGTCACAAACTTCCATTTTTTAATGGAACTTGTGCAGCGGGCCGAACCGCCCGCACCACAAGCTCCCATTGAAAAATTGAAGTTTGTGTACGGATGTACGTTGTTACAACGCATGTTGTAACAACGCATGCCTTTACCACGCAAGTCTTACAACGCAAGTCGTTACAACGACTTGCGTTGGAGGGCGTGGATTTAGGAATCTTATAATTTTATATTCCAACACCAGTCCCCGTAACAGTAGGGAAGGTGTTGGAATATAAAATTGCAAGATTCCTTATCCCACAGCGCCATCAAGCGCAAGTCGTAGTAACGACTTGGGTTGTAATAGCTGCGGGGTAAAGGCACTGCGGTGTAAAAACCGCGTCGTAAACGATGTTCCCCTTGTGTACATCCCTGCACCATGTGATAATCAACTCACAGTGTCTACCACACTGTGCAGCGATGTTGAGGGTGGGCACCATAGGTGCCCCCTAGGGCCTCAACCAGAGGGTGAGGGAGGAACGGGGCCCTGTAAGGGGCCCCCAAAGGCACTATCTGACAGCATTCCATGTGGACAGAAAGGAAAGGAGGTTTGGAAGAAAGAGCCTGGAGCTCACTCACTTTCCTGGCAGAGGTGATGGCAACCAGGAATGCAGTCTTAAGGGTAAGAAGACAAAAAGGACATGTATGAAGTGGCTTGAAGGGAGCGCACATAAGAAAGGTTAGAACCAGGTTCAAGTCCCACTGAGGCATCATGAAAGGAACAGAAGGGAACATATGAGTGATGCCCTTCAAAAACCTATTTACAACCGGGGACTTGAACAAAGAGGGCTGATCAGGGAGCCTTAAGAAGGCGGAAATGGCAGAAAGATAGCCTTCGATAGTGCCCAGAGCAGAACCCTGCTGGGCACGAGAGAAAAGAAAGAAGAGAACCTCAGAATGAGGGGCAGAGAGTGGATCCACTGCCTTTGCTGTGCACCATGCCACAAACCGGTTCCACCTGCAGGCGTATACCCTTTTTGTGGAGGGACGCCTGGCTGCCAGAATCACATCACAGACTTCAGGAGGCAAGTCAAATGGCCTCAACTGTCGCCGCTCAATCTCCACGCATGGAGGTGGAGGCTGGACAGGTTTGGGTAGGGGACCGTCCCCTTCTGCTGCGACAGAAGGTCCTCCTGAAGAGGTAGACGAATCGGAGGATCGACTGACATGCTGAGTAGCTCGGGATACCAGTATCTTGGTGCCCAGTCCGGAGCCACAAGGATAACTTGGGCCCGGTCGCGCCTGATCTTCTTCGGCACCCTGGGCAGAAGTGGTATAGGCGGAAAGGCGTACAACAGACCGCAGCTCCACTCGCGACGAAAAGCGTCGCCGAGCAAGTGCCGCATTGGAAATTCCAACGAGCAGAACTGAGGACATTGCGCGTTCTCTTCTGTGGCGAATAGATCTAACCAAGGCTCTCCCCATTGCTGAAAGAGGACTTGCGCCACGTCCGAGTTCAGACGCCATTCGTGATCCATCATGCACCGACGGCTGAGTTTGTCCGCCCTGGCGTTCAGGGACCCTGCCAGGTGTTGAACCACCAGGGTCACGCCCCGATGTTCCAGCCACTGCCAGAGGCGCAGAGCCTCCTGGCATAGGGTCCACGACCCCACCCCGCCCTGTTTGTTGCAGTACCACATGGCGGTGGTGTTGTCCGTGAACACCTGCACTACACTCCCCCGGACAGAGGGGAGGAATGCCTTCAGTGCAAGCCTGATTGCCCGCAGCTCCAGAAGGTTGATGTGGAGCTGGGACTCCGCCGGAGCCAGAGGCCTCTGATCTCCGCCTCTCCCATGTGGCCCCCCCAGCCCTGGAGAGACGCGTCCATCACAACTATGTGCTCCGGTTGGGGAAGGGAGAGGGATCTGCCGCTGACCCAATCGCGGTCCTCGAGCCACCACTGCAACTGTCTTGTATTGCCCTCCGAGATCAAGACATGGTCGGACAAGTTGCCCAGATGCTCGGCCCACTGAAACTTCAGGTCCCACTGCAGAGCCCGCATCCGCCACCTGGCGTGATGCACCAGAAGGATGCAGGAGGCCATCAGTACCCAGAAGACGCAGCGTCAACCTGACCGAGACTCGGGATAACGGCTGAAAGATCGGAATCAGAGCCTGAATATCCCAAACCCGCTGTTCGGGAGGATAACCCCAAAAACTGCGCCGAGTCTAGAACCGCTCCGATGAAGAGGTGCTTCTGAGAGGGGCACAGGTGTGACTTCGGCACATTGATGGAGAACCCCAGCTGGTGCAGGAGGCCGACCGTAGTCTGGAGGTGGCTGACGACTGCCTGGGGCGAGTCCGCCTTCAACAACCAGTCGTCGAGGTAGGGGAAGACTGAAACCCCTAATCTGCGCAGATGAGCTGTGACCACCGCCATCACCTTCGTGAACACCCGTGGGGCAATGGTAAGGCCGAAGGGGAGCACGGTAAACTGAAAGTGCTCGTGGCCCACCGTGAACCGCAGGTAGCGCTGGTGGGCCGGTAGGATGGGGATGTGGAAGTACGCATCCTGCAAGTCCAATGCTACCATCCAGTCTCCTGGGTCAAGGGCAGCTAAGACCTGAGCCAAAGTCAGCAACTAGAACTTCTCCTTCCGGAGGAAGCCGTTGACATTTCTGAGGTCCAAGATTCTGCGTAGGCCCTCTTTGACCTTCTTGGGAACAAGAAAGTAGTGGGAATAGCAACCACACCCTACTTCTGGCCCAGGAATGCGCTTGATGGCCCCCTTGGCCAAGAGGGCCATAACTTTCTCCTGCAAAAGTTGCAAGTGATCCCCTGACACGCGGTGGCACTGCGGTGGCATGGCTGGAGGAGACGCCTCGAAGGGGAGGGTATAATGACAGAATAGGGCAACCCAATATTCCCACGGAACTGGGTATAATCAATAACATAAACAAAAAAGTTCCTGAAGGAATTATTTCAAATTATTTAACAACTTGTATAGATGTCATAGAAATGAACATAATTCAATAAACAACCGGAGATTGTGTTTATATGATCAGTGAATTTATATAACGACATAAGATATATACACAAATATATCCTATTCAATCAGCATAGGTAAACATCCATATGACAATTCATGAGTGGCAACTCAAACAAAAAAACTGCTACTTCAATTCTTCGTATGAGCAGTAATGATTGACACTTTTGCAAGTTATATGGACAATATATACATTTTATGCCATATATACATTATTTACCAACTATATACATTTGTACAATACATAGTCTGATGGTGTTCACAAAACAGTGTCAATTCGTCGACGTTTCGGTCTCACACTTCGCAATTAAACGAGACCATCATCAGGACAAACGTTGCACCATGAATCTACAGTAAAACAACATATTATAAAATCAGTAATCTCCTTATTGTGTGCTATGTACCGTCTGCCCACACCAAATATGGTGCCCAAAAAGTGGAAACTATTCTGACTTTTCACTTGTGAGTATTGTTGGAAGAGGTGAAGTTTTATTCCATTAGATGTGTTCACTTGGTAAACGATATAGGTCATTTGCACTCCCCTTGACCACTCAGAGTAGATCGTGCGTGGTAGTAGTCTAAGTGTATAGTTGTACATATGTATATAGACACTGTATATAGTTTTCCACATAGTTTTCCACTTTTTGGGCACCATCCGACTATGTATTGTACAAATGTATATAGTTGGTAAAAAATGTATATATGGCATAAATTGTATGGAACGCTCATAAGAGATGCAAAGATGGGTGTTGGGGGAAAGGGCAAAAATTTAAGGATTCACGCGATAAAAGTATCGCCACTTTCCGTCCGAAAACGGACGCTAAAGCGGCGATAATTTTATCTCTGGGGCTTGATGATATGCCCCCAATTGTTGTGTAAAACCGACTGAGTAAATGCAACACTGTTGTCGATGTAGAGCAGCTTGGCCTGAATTTGGACTGATTTAAGGGTAGTAAATTCTGTTTTAAATCCATCCATCTGGATTGTTCATTAGAAATTCATCAAAAACATTCTACTCCGCATTTAGCAGGGCGAAGAGACAATACATTTTTGGGATCCTCAGATCGATCTTTTTTGTATATCAGATGCATTAATGCCCCTTTCCAAAACTAAGGAATTTGGCCGGTATCCAGAATATTTAAGAATACATTCAGGAGCAGTGTTCTCCAAAGATCAGAGTCTGATTTTGAAACTTTCATGTGGACCCCGTATGGGCCACGCTAGAAACAGGGGCCTTTGTAATGAATGAGATTATTTCGTTTTTTGAGGTTTCAAGTGTGGAGTTTACATACTTGAGGGGAACAAATACGTCAGATGGATTATTTGCATAAAAATTGCTAATATATGTTTCCCACTTTTCATATACATAGCAATCGGTTGCATTTTTGTGGGTTCCCAGGCCATGTCCCACTATTGACTAGTATAGCTTTCTAATATGTGACTTTGATGCACAATATAGCTTTGTCCAGCCGTTTCCCGAGTGTTTCTTTGTATTTCTCTTCCTTTCCTTTTATACCATTTTATAGTGTTTTTTTCTGCTCCATCATTACTGATGCTCGAATGGGACCTTGTAGTATTTTTAAGAGTGCTCTGCAATGTTTACAACGTTTCCTTTTCTAAGAAATGAACAATGATTCTTTAGCATTAGGACTAATAGTGAACCTCTCTTTGCATCAATCAATTGAGGTTTGCTCCCCGCAATCTTCAGTATTTAACCAAGCGATGATTAAATCTTGTTTATTTAACCCTGAGATTCTTGAACGGAATTCTCCATTCCATCTACTTATTTTTTGAATTATCTGTACCACAGCTCCCTTAATGTATATAGTAGACAAAGATAATAGCTCCATTTTAAGGTGATTTGTTGAGGATTATGATCATTCTCTTTGCGTTGGATGATGTTACAGCTCTTACACATCAAAAAATGTGTATAATGAAGTAAAGTGTTGTTAGAAATGGGATTCCTGGCTGGCTGAGGTTGGCACCAAAGCCAGGCGGAAATCACCACTCTAATCAGGGCAAGGGAACTACTCCTCAGAATGACCCCTGCTCACCCTTTTAGGTAGTGTGGCGCGAGCAGACAAGGCTAAACTTCGGGGAGCTAGAGTTAAGCATTTATGACCTTTCACAGTAAAATACACTGATTCCCCCCACAAATAGACACCAGGCTGAAGGTTATATAAAAATACATACTTTATGTAAAATATATATATATATATATATATATGAGGCAGTGACTTATCACAAGACCACTATAACACCGTTTGAGGCCACAAGATCTTTAAATAGGCAAATGTTCTTTTTGTGACAGTTCAAATTAGCAAAGTTCCTTCTATAACACAAGGCAAGGCCACAATACTTTAAATATGCTAGGGTTCTTTGGAGACTGTTTAAAAATACTTCTTTTGAGGTTTCACGTACTCTTAAAACACAATGAGGATGCCACAGTTCTTGATATGCAATATTTGGGACCTTCTGCCCAGTTCCTTGAAGGTACTGCGCTCCCAAGCGCCTCTGTGCGCTTCGTAGCGCTCTTCTACGCTCAGCACGGGAGAAAACCCTGGGCCCTACCAATGCTCACGCATCTCGCGTGAGAAGCGTACACCGAGACTCTACAAATACTCACGCATCTCGCGTGAGACAGCGTACGCGGCGTACAGCTTCAAGGCAATGCAAAACAATGGTAGGAGCCGTACCCAGCTGGTGCGGCTCGTACTGCGGGGGGATTTCAGCGTACTGGGCACCAGCAGAGTACAGTGGGAGCGCACAATTCTTTTTAATGGCAGTCCAGCTTGGCAGAATGGTGCGCACAGGTTACGGGTGAGCTGCCAGGCGTACAGCTAGCTTCCCTGAGGCGTACAGTCTTTTTGATGCGGACCGTACCGGCAAGATGCCACACACAGTACGGGGTGCCTAGATCTTTATGGAGTGCGCACAGTTAGATTACGGGAAATAAAACGTTGCGGGCCCTGAGCCCGTGGTGTGCAGATTGTTGTGGGAAGTGCGCGACGTCCGCTCCTGGGTCAGGCAGGCGGACGCGTGGTAGAGCGCTTCTCAGGTCAGATGTAGCTTGGGGTCTGTGGGCAGTGGGTGGCTTCCAGATGGCGGGGCGCGGCACAGAGACCTCTAATACTGGCTGTAGAGGTGGCGAGTCCTTTGGTTATGCGGTGCGGCCTCTTCCTAAGGTCAGAGGGCACAGCGGGGCGGCCGGGTGCGATCACAACGCTCGGGCGTCCGTCCAGGCTATGGATGTGCGCTCAGGAGACCAGGATTCCGGCGGGAGGGGGCAGACGAACACTCCAAGTCCTCCAGTAGCGAACAGTGGCAGAGGAGCGGGCGGCCTGACCTGAGGGGCAGAGAGCGGCTCTGGGCAGAGCGAGGCTCTCAACGGGTGAAAGGGCAGGCACGCTCCCGAGTGACACAATTCTAGGAGGGGGCAAGGGGGACGCAGTCTTGCCTCCGGCGGGAGGAAACACACGGCTCAATCGCAGATGAGCCAAGGCACAGAGAACCCACTAGTCCTGGGGTTCAGATCAGGGGGCAAGCTCAATCAAGCCCTTGGAGAAAGTTTCAAGCACAAGTCAGCAAAGTCTTTTCAATAAGTCTTCTCCTCTCCTTCCTCAGCAAGGCAGACAGCAGGCCAGTCCTTCCAGCTTCTTCTTCTCCTTCTAGTTGGGCAGAGGTTCGTTGTGGGAAACAGGATCTAGTTTCTTGGGAGCAGGGCTCCTATACTTATACTCAGTTTATTTTGTTCTTTCAGGCCAGGGGGGCCTTTGCATAGCCCATTTCAGTTTTGAAGCACTCTTTTGGGTAAACTTGGGTCTGTCCTTTCAGGGAGCAGGGATGACACATCAGACGCTCCACAGGAGGTGGAGCCAGCATTGTGTGGACAGGGGCAGCCAGGAGTACTTTGTTGACAGGCTTCTCCCTTCTTGGGCCAGGTGTCGGGCTGAGTCATCAGTCGCTCCCCAGGAGGTGGAGCCAGCATTGTGGTGGCAGAGCACAGCCCTATTCAGAGTCCAGGGGCACTCCCACCTCCCACCAAGGTGTAATCCAAGTCCAACAAGTGTCATCTATAATACTAGAACAATTATTAGCCTTAATGTAGGGTTGGCAGGTTGATCTGCCGAAAATATGCAAATCAGAGTATGGAATGCTCTATCAAAGAGAAGTATTTAATGCTGCTCCTTGGTCTTTCCTTGGTTGTCCATTCTGGGAGGCCCTTGCCCAGGGTGCAAGGGTGTCTGTGTTGTAGGGATGATTTTTTTTGCAGAAAGGGATACCCTCCTGCACAAAAACAGTAAATGGAGGTGATTTCCTCTATGTGTGCTGCGAATATGCCTCTTGAATCCACATGTCATTAGCCCGCATGTTGTCACAACGCGGTTGTAACAACTACCGCGTTGTGACAACGCATACCATTACTCCGCAAGTCGTTAGAACGACATGCGGAGGGGGCGCTGGATGCTGGAATAGTAAAATTTACTATTCCAACTCCAGTCTGTGCGGACTTTAGGGAAGGTGTTGGATTTTAAATCCAACACCTTCTCCCCCCTTCGGCAAGTTGTTCTAATGACTTGGGGAGTAATTGTATGCGTTGTCACAACGCGGTCGTTGTAACGACCGCGTTGTGACAGCATGCGGGCTCACGGATGCCTCGTGAAGGTGCTTTACCGTGTGCTGCTGAATGCAGCTCACATCAAAGGAGGAAAAAATGAGGCAAAATAATGTTATTTCTCCTCGTTGCGCCTCCCCTACGCGTCCACTGGGGAGGCGTAGGCTTTTAGACGCATTCCCAGGTTTACAGCTTGTTGTAAATCTGGAAATGTGTCAAATGCCACGGGTGATACAAAGAAACACCTACCGTAACGCCCATGGTACGCCTACCCGCCGTAGTGTAAGGCAACGCAGCGACCTGCGCTGCATTCTCTCACACAATATCTAAAAGGCCATGAAACGCCACGCAGGATGGCTTTACGTGGCCTTGTGGATATGGCAATGCACCGTGCGCTGCCAGAACGTCACAAAAAGTGATCCACCGGCTGCACAAAGGGCTTGTAACTGAGCCCCTCAGTTCACACAATAGTGCAGACAATCAAAGGTTAAATCTCTCCTGTATGGAAGTAACAGATTCTCATTGAAGTCCCAAGTGATGACGACAGGAAGTATAGAATATTGCTCTAGGATACCCTTGAATTCCTCTAGTTCTCTGTTTTTTAGTAGACTCAGTAGAAAATAAGTATTTATTAACAACAGTTGGTATAATTTGTTGTGGCCTATTAAATCAGGTAATATTTACTCAGACTTTGGGCTGACTTTAAAAGTTTGAAAGCCAAAATGGTAATCTATTAAAGAAACCCCCCCCCAATGATAGCACTACTTCACCACAGGCAATGGCCCACACTTGCTGGTGGACACCTCCACGGCTGCTAGGTAGTCACCAACCTGGCCTCAGTCACTGGAGACAGCCTAAACTTCACAGGGTCCCCTACCCCCTTGCACATGGCGGCTCCCGACCTGCTTCCATCAATTGGCGATGGCCCGCACTTCACGATGGCGCCTTCATCTGCAGCACAGGTGTCTCCAACCTGGCGTCAGTCCTGGGCGACAGCACAAACCTTACTGGGCCCCACTCCTCTGCACATGGGGTTCTCCTTCCTGACACACAGCCACAGACAATGGCCAACACTTCACGGTGGTCCCTCTAGGGCAACACGGTGGACCACCAACCTAGTCTCACTCCTGGGCGAAATTCCGAACATCATAGAAGCTCTATCCACTGCACAAAGGGGTTTTCTGTCCAACAATCCACAAGGGCACATGCTAGGCACTGTTGTAATGTAGGGATTGCACTTTGAAATTTGTGTTGGGGGAGTGAGTCAGCTGCTTTGAAGTGCCCTCTTCTCTGCACTGCCCTTTGTCAAAGGGACAGCCTGCCACAGCTGGAGCGCCTCCAATTCTGAGTGACCAATAACAAAGGTTAAGAGAGTAACTGGGGCTCGCACCGGGCTGTCAGCCTCCACTGAAATATGCCCTATAAAGGTTGAAAGGACTAAGCGTTTCTCTCTTTCAGAATCCCTGGCAGTGCCAACCTTATCAGTCCAACTGTCTTCCAACAATGAGCAGAGGTCCGCTGATAAGTAATCCATCTTTGAATCAAAGAGATCTTTGATGTGCACAGAGGATGCTCTTCTGTGAGACCCACACTAGTCCTCAGGAATGTCAGCAATTCACTTCTGTCAGTGGGTTGCAGACCTCACCTCGCCATCCTCTGCAAGCTCTGTACTTAAAAAATGGATCTCACAGTCCTCCATCTTATATACCATCCACAGGCCAGTATCACACACAGTCCCAACATGCAATGCAAGTATCATGCACTGTCACTGACACACGGGCAAACTGCAGAGACGAGAGTGGCACCGAACCGTGCTGAAACGGTGCCTAGTTGAGACCCGGTGCTCGCTCAAAGTGCCTTGAGCGCCATCTTGTTAGAGAAACCGCACTGCATGCCCCGGGAAGAGTTTGGGCTGGCTCACTGCTGCGGGACCTGAGCCTGGAGTGCGGGAACCTACAGTCTGTGAAAGGGGACATGGAGTGGTTGGGCTTGCCGGTGAGGGGCTCCCCTCCGGAATCAGTTGGCGACTACCTCCAGGCAGAGCCCCCTGCCAACAAAAGAGACGTGAACGAGCTGGGGGCCCGTGGCAACTGCCATCGCGCCCGGGGACCCGCGGAGAGTCGAGGTGGGATCCGGAAGCTCGGGCAGCTGCCCGCCCCAGGAGTTGTGCGGAGGGCGTGAGTCCGAGTCCTGAGACAGAGGTGGCCGATGCAGTAGTGATGGCTGACCTGCGGCTCTTGACCAAGCCTGCCCTGCTTGCCCCCGCTAAGGCTGAAGGGAGAGTCCAGCACATCACCACAGGGTTAACAGAGGTGAGGGGCAGAGAAACGCTAACAAGTGTGCGCCCCCCCTCACCTGCCACTGCCGGCGTACCCGCTTGCAGCCCTGCGTGGGGCTCCCGGTCTCTCTGGGGGTACTACTGAACCATCGTCTGGTTCTAGCACCGTGAGGCCTACCCTAACACACCATACGTGGAGGGGCAGCCCGCTTCGCGAAGGGCGGGAGGGCCCTAGAATCTACTGATCCCACCCATCCTGCCTGGGCCCTTTGAGAGTCTGCTGCTTGGGTCCGGGGGACAGGGGAACCGCGGCGGCCCGCCCAGCAAAACAATTGTTTTTTTAAAAAAAACAGGTGTTGGACCTGGACGGAGTGCTGGTACGCCCCTCTTCTCCTTCTGACCACGGCCTTGGGGCCGGGTCGGTCGCAACTCCCTGGAACCAGAAGCTTGAGTCAGCAGGTGACTGACTGGCCTGCAAAGGAGGTAGCAAAGTGTCACCCGGTGCGGAAGCAACACTGCGAATGGCCATCTATGATGCGCATCGGGTGCCTAACTGTCCACACCCGCAGACTGTCATACACCCAGGGAAGGTGCGGGCCCTTGTCACGTATCAAACTGACCTGCAGGCCTCCCTGGTTTGGCCAGCCAGCTGCCCCACATGCCTGAGCCTCGTCTGTACAGCCGCTAGCCCTATAGTTCAAGGTGTGGATCGCATCCAGACATTCCGTCCTCGGCTACCCCCAAGTAAAGCAGAGTGGATATGCCATGCTCCAAAGCAGCAAAGGATAACCCAGTGACCTCCCTCTGGTCCAAAGCGTCCCTTCCCGAGTCCGAACCATTGACCTCTCCACGAACACCGAGAATGGAGCCCCATCCGCGGCCCCAATCAAGCAGGCCTATATGGACCACTTCTTGCAGGAAATTCATGCAGATATCGGGTCCCTCAAGGAGGCGTTCAAATCCTCCCTTAAGGATATGCAAAAAGAAGTTACAGACATGGGTAGAGAGTGGAGGATATGGAACGTACGGTTGATGCTCGCTCCGAGGACCAAGAAATGAAATGGAGGCGGGTGGCAACTTTAGAGGAACAGAACACAGAGATCCAATCTAAACAGGAAGACTTGGAAAACAGAATCCGCCACAACAACATACGCTTACACGGAGTTCCTAGAGGAGCAGAAGGCAACGGCATCCTGTCTTACACAGCCAATCTTTTCCACAAAATCGGGGGGGACGAAGACACCTCCCCGCCGACCCTCGATAGAGCAGACCGGGTTGCTGTGGGCCCAGGAGGAAAGGACGCAATCCCAGATCTCTAGACCCATGTCCACTTCTTTGCGGAAAAAGAGGCGATCCTCCAGGCCACCAGAGGTAAAGCAGTGCTGATATTTTGTGGTCACCTGTGTAACTTTTCTAGGACCTGTCCCCCATAACGCTACGGAAGCGACGAGAATTCAAACCGATCACAGACAAACTCAGTGAGTTGAGGATTCGCTATCAATGGGGCCACCTCTTCGCCCTTCTGTTCCAGGGGAAGGCAGGCGTCGATCCCTCTGTTCTCTCTCTGAGGTCAAGCACCTGGTGGGCCTTCCTGACAAAGCTGGCAATCATGCTAACTCGCAGAGCGAAGACCTCGCTAGGAAAAACCTGCAACTAATCTGGACTAGAGTCCAGCCACATCGCCCGACAAATGCCAGGTGGAGGAAACCTCACAGGAGACCAAACAGGACATCATCCACCACCTTCGGAGTCTTGGGGGTGCCTCGTAACCGATGTGGTCCACCACTAGCTCCCTGTGACCTGGTACCTACTTCCCCCAACCCTAGCATCATTCCGCCCTGAAGCTCTAATGCAGCATGGCGGTGGATCCCAGAGCTTGGAGAGAGAACACACTCCAGCCCACCTCAAAGCACCAGGGCCGCTCGCAAATGACTACTCCCCGATGACCACCACTCCAGGACTACCCCTCCTGCATACCGGGGGGCGCACCATGTGTCAGCCTGCACAGTACGTGGAGGCCCCTATTGGGCCCGGTTGGCCCATTGTTCACTTTAGTTGTTCTCTGATTTTTCCCGTGTTCTCTTTTTTTCTTTTCTCTTTCAATCTCTTTTCTCTGTTCTCACAGGTCAATCTCATCCACAGGTGGGCACCACCACTGTACAATAGCATCTCAGGCGGGGATCGGGGTCATGGGCACAGCGTGCAATGCTTTAGCACACTTGACGCCCACCTTGGGCACCCACGTGAATGTTGGGGAACACTAAATTGATATCCCATGTACGGGGTTTAATTCTCCCAACAAACGTGAACAAGTGTGGCGATACATATTACAACATAACCCAGACGTCCTCCTTTTACAGGAGACACACCTGCTGTAAACAGACTGTCACCGCATGGCGCACCCGTGCTATCCAAAGCGCTTCTGGGCATTCACATCAAAGACTCTAGGAGAAGGCATTCTGTGCAAGGTGGGCTTTACTCATCTGTCACTAGGGTAGTGCGAGACAGGGAAGGACGATACTTGATGCTTCACTTCCTCAACGGACTGAGGAAACTGACTTTACTCAACATTTATGCCCCTACACCTCCCAGGACACTTACCTCCAATGGGTCTTGAGGGAGCAGTTGGAGGGGGTGGAGGGAGACATTTTGGTGGGAGGAGATTTCAAACTGGTGTGGAACCCCTCCCTTGACCGCAGCGGATCTACATTTCAAAAGACAGGGGCCATGTCACAACAGCTCAAGGACACTGTAGGGACCTAGATCTGTTCGACCATTGGCATTACAAACACCCTGACACAAGGGATTACTCCTCTTTCTCTCATGTGCACTCCTACTCCCGCACAGACCACATCTTTGCTACCCACTCCCTCCTTCAACGCGTTCTCACAGCGGACATATCCGACATCCCCATCTCTGATCATGCACATGTGGAACTGATATGGGAGGGAACCGTCTGCCCAGAGAACCCACTGATGCCTTTGCGTCTGCTGCAGCACCTCCTACGGACCCTGTTGATGTTTCTGAAATCCACAAAAGCATCACAGACTACTTCCCGCTCAAATGATCTCCCAGCCTCTCGCCGTGCTCTCTATGGGATGACTTTAAAGCCATCAAGAACTGTGATTCCAACAGATGTTGGAAGCATCCCCTGGCGCTCCGCTCTTGTGTGGTTGGAATACTCCAAATCAGTTAGTATAAATGAAAGTTCATGAGCATATTTTGTACAAGAATGATCTTATTTATAATCATAAGTTCGTGTTTCATTCACATAGTTCATTTGTGTAATTCGTTACATTCATTCAGAATAATCACTTTAATCAGTCCAATGCATTTCGGGCTGAATAGCCCTTCATCTGGGACAAAAAACTAGAAGCAAGACAAAGAAAAAATATTGTTCAAATGTCTGCAAACAATATATCATTGAAAATTATGTTCATGCATTACACAATTAGGTGAAACGAGTGAGAGTTCGTGACAATGCTACAGTGCAACCCCGAATGTGCTCCGTGGCAGAAAATAAACAGCCGTTATCACTCACATGTTATTCTTCCAAATTCACTAAGTCGTCTTGTTATGTCAATGCTGTTGAAATGAGAATATATTAGTTCCCAAGTTTATTTACTCATTGAAAGCGTTAATGTAGAGGCTTTCGGAACTACAAAGAGAGAATCATTGGATTTACTTATTGAATTCCAGTAAACCAAACGGTCTGAATGACCGGATTGAATTTATGTGCTACCTGTAAATTGCTAGAACCGAATAGGCCCCCTTGTCATTGGGCCTTTATGGCCTTGCTTCCAGTTTGGATACACAGGTGGCCGATCTGTACATTTTATTCCACTTGATTACATTTTATGTAACCTGTTCTACTGCCATTTAATTTTAAGACAGTTAATCTGGTTTTTTCGTGATGTTTAATTTAATTTTATGCTAACACTGCTGATTACCCATGGCTCACATATTTGCCTTTTCTGCTTTATAAGCGATAACTTTATTTAGCCAGTCGAATTCACATTTCACAACACAATGTTCCTTAGCGTAGAACAGCTCATGATTGGTGGATTTCTGATCACGTGATCGGAATTCCAACCTATCACGTTATCTGACACAGTAAAACCCACCGCGGGCGTTTCCAATATCTACCGCGATTGACCGCCAACACTGGCTGCTTCGCGCTAGACGAGGATGCATTCACGGTCGGATAAAAACTTTGAGGAGACGCAGCGCGTCCACTAAGTAAGTTCCAAAAGCCTCTACATTAACGCTTTCACTGAGTAAATAAACTTGGGAACTAATATATTCTCATTTCAACAGCATTGACATAACGAGACGACTTAGTGAATTTGGAAGAATAACATGTGAGTGATAACGGCTGTTTATTTTCTGCCACGGAGCACATTGGGGGTTGCACTGTAGCATTGTCACGAACTCTCACTCGTTTCACCTAATTGTGTAATGCATGAACATAATTTTCAATGATATATTGTTTGCAGACATTTGAACAATATTTTTTCTTTGTCTTGCTTCTAGTTTTTTGTCCCAGATGAAGGGCTATTCAGCCCGAAATGCATTGGACTGATTAAGTGATTATTCTGAATGAATGTAACGAATTACACAAATGAACTATGTGAATGAAACATGAACTTATGATTATAAATAAGATCATTCTTGTACAAAATATGCTCATTAACTTTCATTTATACTAACTGATTTGGAGTATTCCAACCACACAAGAGCGGAGCGCCAGGGGATGCTTCCAACATCCGTTGGAATCACAAATCTTGATGTTATTAATCGACGTCCTTGACAAGAGATGCCACCCAGGCAGCAACCTTAGACTTTGACAAGATCTACTAACTATTTAGCATGAAACTTTGAATATATTTGAGCTGTGCAACTCTCCATCATTTCAGTTAAAGGACTTTAAAGCCAACATCCGGGGCACAATCACATCGATTGCTATCGTGCGGAGGAGAGAGTCTAGGATAGTTGAGTCTAACTTCACCGCCAAAATCAAACAACTAGAGCAGCAAGATAAGACCAACCCCTCCCATCGGTCTAAACGGCAGCTGGCTGTGCTAAGGGGCCAACTCTGTGCACACTGAACGGGGAAGGTGAAATGGGCGCTTCTCGCGTTAAAGCAGCGCTACTACGAGCGGGGCGACAAAGTGGGTATGCTCCTGGCCCGAAGGCTCTGTCAGCTGTGCACTAGGGCCCATATCGCTAAGCTGAGGCCAGAGGATGGGAACTGGGCGACAGCAGAGGGAAACAAGCGTAGGAGATTTTATTAATACTACCAGAGGCTCTACTCGTGGGAGGAACCCGACCCGACACAATCAATTCCTACTTGGACTCCTGTGAGTTGGAGCCCCTGCCTCATGGCAACGCCACTCTCGTGGTCAAGCCGATCACCATTGAGGAACTGAAACAGGCGGTGTGTGCTCTTCCCCTGGGCAAGACACCTGGCCCTGATGGCCTCCCTGTTGTCTTTTATCGGCTGTTTATGCCCGACTTACAAGACCAACTGGTTTGCTTGTTTAACTCCTTTACACACGCTTCAGGACTTACGCCAAAGATGGTCTTAGCCAAAATCTCTATCATTCACAAAGTTGGCAAGGACCCTGCCGCCTGCTTTTCCTACAGCCCCATTGCGCTACTCAATACAGATGCAAAGCTGTTCACTAAAATATTAACGCAGCGGCTGGAACCCTATTTCCCAGATCTTATAGACCTAGACCAGGTTGGCTTCATCCGACACAGGGAGGGAGCGGACAATGTGGACACTTAGTGGAAAAAGCAAACCGCCATAATTTCCCCGCGTTCCTTGTCTCTTAGATGCAGAGAAGGTGTTTGACAGGGTTAATTGGTCCTTCCTGTACACGGTCCTTGAAAAAATCAGCTTAGGCCCAGGAGTGGTCTCGAAAATAATGGCCTCCTACGCGCCTCCAGTGGCAAGAATCCGGGTCAGCGGGCAGCTGACGGACCCTATCACTATAAGGCATGGCACCCGGCAGAGGTGCCCGTTGTCCCCCCTGCTGTTTGTGCTGGCAGTGGAATCTCTAGCTATAAAGGTCCGCAACTCAGACACTGTGAAAGGCATCCCCTTTGGAGGGCTCCAACACAAGATCAGACAATTTGCAGATGACCTTCTCCTCACTCTCACCCAGCCAGAAACCTCCCTCCTGGGAGTGGTGAGCTACCTCCAAACTTATGAGGAAGCATCAGGCTTCCGGATAAACATGACTAAATCATCTGTGCTAATCTTGACCATACCCTCCCCAGGACCTTCTGGCACTACAATGCTTAGCTCCCTTTCAGTGGTCCCCTGACTCAATCAAATATTTCAGCCTCACTATCACACCCACGCCCTCTACCTGCACACAGACAAACTCCCCGCCGCTGCGCCGCGCAATCTTGTCTGACCTCCAGAGATGGAAACCCCTGCATGTGTCCTGGCTCGAACGTGTGGACATCGTAAAAATGAACATACTACTGCGAGTCCTCTATCTCTTTCAAACGCTGCCAATGCCAATCCCCAAGACGCAATCCTGCTTCTTCCCCCTCCCCCACGGGGGGAGGGGGAAGAAGAAAAGGAGAAATAGGAACCCATTCCACTCAACAGAGGAAACAAGGCAAGGCAAGGAAAGGCCAAAGCACCACACGTCCTTACTGGGCCACAGAACCGCCATCCAAGGCCAAGGCAAGAAAAAGGAAGAAGAGCAACCCAGAGGCTCCAAGGAGACAGGGAGAAAGAAGGCAGAACTGCCCGGGGCACCCAGGAAGACCGGCAGGCTACGCTCCAAAAGAGGGAGGAACACAAAACCTTCCCAACCCCCCGGCCAGCGAACATGAGGGTGAAGAAGGCCCGGACATGCACACATGACCCAAAGGAGCAGAACCAGAGTCACGACGCCAGGCCGCAGACAGCAGGCCAGACCTGACGAACAGCGCAGCAACCCCAGAGAAGGACACCTCAGGGTGCCACCCAGGCATTCACATTCAGCACAAGGAAATTGCACCTGCATGTACATAAGCGCCACAGAGGGCAGACACCCGAGGCAACCACAACTCCTCAGCACATAACGAGCTATATAACAGCTACCAGTACCCCACACAGGGTATGTTAGTCCCAAATATGGGAACCTTCTTAGGAAGAAACTTCCGCAGCAGAGGACAACAGAAACAGCTACGGGGAAAAAAAACCCGGAGAAGGCTTGTCAAGCAGCCAAGAGAAGAACAGGAGGCCTAATCTCAGGGCCAACCTGGTGTGAACAATCTTCAACAAAAGACACACACAAGAAGGGCCGGCCAGCAGCCAACAGAGCCACAGTCCCAACAAGAGGACTCTCAGGCACATGAAGCACACAGAGCACACAACGGGGGCGACTCGCCCCAATGAAAGAGCAGCTCACAAAATACAAACCAACCCACAGGTCACTGGGGAGGAGAAGAAGGAGAAGGAGAAGAAGGAGGAGGAGGAGGAGGAGGATGACGACGAGGGGGAGGCTGAAGCCCCGCCAAGAACCTCCGGATGGCCGAGTCTACCGGTGCGTGGAACAAGAGGGTGCCATCAAAGAGAAGATCCACCAGACGTTCCCGCACATTCCCCATGGAACACACTGTCCCAAAGCCAACCATGGCGGCGAATGGAAACCGAAGAAGCCATGGCACGACCAAGCACCTCCGAGAAGTCCAGAGCGGAGCGAAGACTGAACGCCGCCAGATCCCGTCCATCTAACGCATGGTGCCGCAAGTCAACACCAGCACCCTCCTGAGAAGCTGCAGATCCAAGGGACTCTGCTGAATCCCACAAGCAAGATGTGGCCCTAACCAACGCACATAAAGTGTTAAGGGCCTGCAGAGCTGCACTGGTCGAAGCAAACATATTGCGGCCCCAGGAGTCCAGCCAGTGGACCTCCCGGGAGGGTGGAGCCAACAGCGACGGCAGGGAAGGAAAGGCGATCTGCAAAAGGGGCCCACTGGCAGAGGGGTGGAGGGAGAGACACGCCGATTCACGCGGCGCTGGGAGGTGCCGGTGCAGAAGGTGTTGAGGCACCGGATCCCCCATGGCGGGGCGCCCGCAAGTCCCCATCAGAGAAGAATGGAGCGAACCTTCAATGGGGAGCTGCAGCTCCCTCCCACCAGAGCCCTGGTGGGATCTACCATGCGCAAAATTCCCACAGCCGTGGAAATAGCACGAACGAAGGCCGCACCCGCCTCCGAAGGGCCCTGCGGTGGAAAAAGCAGCTCCTCCATTGGCGACGGCTGCAAACTAAGACAGCCATCCCCTAAACCAAACGGAGAGGGAAAGGGCCAGGCCCGAAAAGGAGAAAGAGGCGCCAAAGAGTGGGGGACATGTGGTTTCTCCGTCGAAAACCGCGGTGACGGCACGGAGCCGTCTTTTGATGACGTTGGGGAGAAAGCCAAGACGCGGCAGCCCGTCTCCAGCGAGGACGACACCAGCTGGCCCCCAACCTCTGGGAAAGAGTGGGCGGCCGAGGACGAATCCACGACCTGACGCCTGTCCAGTGCTGTAGAGTCCACAACCTGAAGCAGGGCGTCGTCATCGTCGTTCAACACCACAGGAGACGCCGGACAGGCCTCCACCCCGTCACACGGCGCTGGGGATCTAGGCTGGGCTGGAACCGAGGTGGTCAAGGGGAGGTGCAGGAACGGCGCCGACCCAACCTCTGACGAGGCAGCTGCATGGAGGAATGAGAGGCACCTGGAGAGCGACAAGGAGTCCCCCACCAGCCTTGACCCATGGGGTGCGGAGAGGTCAACCGACCCCCACAGCTGTGCCAAGGTCGACTCGACCTCCAGCGAGGCAGCCGCCTGCACGGAGGGACGAGAGGGACACGGGGACTGACAAGGAGTCCCCCGCCAGCCCCGACCCATGAGGAGACGAGAGGGGCCCGCCGACCCCTGTGGCATCGCCGAGGCCAACTCGACCTCCGACGAGGCAGCTGCCTGCGTGGAGGGATGAGAAGGGCCCGGGGAGGGACAAGGGGTCCCCCTCCAGCCTTGACCCAAAACGGGACAAGAGGGGTCCGCCAACCCCTGTGGTGCTGCCAGGGCCAGCAGCGCCGTAGAGTCGTCACCTCGGCCTCAGACAGAATCGCCACCTGCCTAAAAGGCCGAGGGGGGCTCGGGGATGCGACCCGAGCCCTGGCGACCTCCCGCGACACCACAGGGACTCCCGCAGGAGTTTGTAGCGAAGCAGAGGTTGCCGTGGTCCGAAGGAGGGATCCCCGAAGGGCCGCACCACATCCTCCAAGCCTGGAGCTGAACCAGTCGGCGCTGGGGCCGAAGCTGGTAACGTCAACATCCCAGGAGGTGAAGGAGGAGGAGGAGAAGCCAGAGAGGCCTGCAAAGCCACTGCATATGTCTCCATCTGGGCTCCCGACGCCCCCTCACCGGGAAACGGTGGATAGGGGGACGATACGCGGGCCGCATCACTCGCGGAGAGCCCACGCCCCCACCAGGCCGGAAACCAGCCCTCGTGGACACACTGCGACACTTACTGACAGAGCGGCAGAGGAGAGGGATGAGGATAACGACAATGACAGCCGCTCCGAAAACCTTCCACAGAAGTTGAGCGAGGCGACGAAGCCAATCTGGACATGCGAGCTGAGAGAAGTTTCATCCGGTGTTCCCGCGGTGACTTCGGCTTCAACCGTTGGCACGCCTCGCAATCAGTGGAGCCGTGATCCTCCCCCAAGCACCACATGCAAATGAGTTAAGGGTCCGTAGCCGACATCAAGCGTCCACAAGACTAACACGTCTTGAAGCCTGAAGGCATCCGCGCACTGTTTCCACAACATACGAAGATCGAAGGGAAAGGCCTAAACAGGCCCAGAGCATGAACCGGATCCGCGTTGCACGCGGAAAGGGAAAAAAGTGACGTAGGCGCGCCGGGTTGGGACTTATGTGACCTCGCTGATGTCACGTACGCGGACGACGCCTGGGCGGAGCAGCATGAGGCCGTTCCCCCAGCATGCATGAATGCAGGGCAAAACATTTTCGGATACAGTCTCTCGCCTGGGGATAATTCTACGTTAGGGAATCTACGGCTAGAAGTCTCTATCAGATGTATGGTTCAGCTTGCACTATTGTATGGTTCAACTTGCATTGTTGTATGGTTCAGCTTGCATCGTGTTATGGTTCAGCTTGCATTGTTGTATGGTTCAGCTTGCATTATTGTATGGTTCAGCTTCCATTGTTGTATGGTTCAGCTTGCATTATTGTATGGTTCCGCTTGCATTGTTGTATGGTTCAGCTTGCATTGTTGTATGGTTTAGCTTGCATTATTGTATGGTTCAGCTTGCATTGTTGTATGGTTCAGCTTGCATTATTTAGGGTTCAGCGAGCATTGTTGTATGGTTCAGCTTGCATTATTGTATGGTTCCGCTTGCATTGTTGTATGGTTCAGCTTGCATTGTTGTATGGTTTAGCTTGCATTGTTGTATGGTTCAGCTTGCATTGTTGTATGGTTCAGCTTGCATTATTTAGGGTTCAGCGAGCATTGTTGTATGGTTCAGCTTGCATTGTTGTATGGTTCAGCGTGCATTGTTGTATGGTTCAGCGTGCATTATTTAGGGTTCAGCTTGCATTGTTGCATGGTCAGCTTGCATTGTTATACGGCTCAGCTTGATTTGCATGCAGCAGTACTTCCACTGTTGAGCTGTGATTACCTCATTAAAACATCTTCCCACCCAAGCGATCTTGCTACTCACCATTCACTTTTCCCTAAGTGTGGAGCATGCACTACAATTTGGAAACCCATTTCATGTCATCAGTTTACCAGCTGATCTGATAACTTGCATTAAAGGTATGAACTCTTTGGGCTCTTCCAAAAAACCCTTTAACAGTGTGGTTTCTGGTGCTCAGCACTGGCACTTTATCATCAACACCGCTGCTTTTTATGAGCACCAGTTAAGGACACATGGTTATTAGTTGGTTCTATTTTGGGCGGCACTGACAGGAGAAGTGGAGTGGTGCAAGCTGCCTCCTGACGAGAGCCCCAGCACGTATTCTTTTTTATAAATTAACCACTGGAGTGGTATAAAGATTACTTGCTCATAGAATTTACCAAATGTACATAACTCCAGTCCCCGTAGGGTCTGCTGTACTAAACATTCGACAGCTATAGGCAGCAGAGAATTTTGCAGCAATGTAGCACATATCAGCACTTAAGTGCATATGCCTTTTCTGGCCCAACCTTCTCCTAGCTCAACATGTAGTTGCAATTGTTTTAATTTCGTTTAGGGATCTAGGAAGGTCTTTCAGCAGTAGTGCTTTAAATGGGATTCCCCAGCCAGTTACTTCTTTTTATTCCTAAATGTGTAGTTCGGAACCTCCTTTTGTCATGTCCAGTAAAACTCTGCATTACTTTAATCTTTTTCATATAATGCAGCTCACACTACAGTTTTCTGGATTTCAGCCATGTGCAGCAAGTCACAGGTGTTTGCAACAGCAGGCCTATATAACCTCATAGTATTGTCTCTGAACAACAGATATCCGAGCAGTGTAATGATGTCAAGAGCAAGACCTCTGACCTCCTCGGTCATTGTCACTGCTTCCCCCGCGGAGCTCCACTGTTAAGGCTCTGCCCTTGAGCTCCTTCCAGGTAGGTGTTCAAGGCCCTTCTCCACCCACAGGCTCATCCTTGGTGGTCTAGTGGAAGAGCACCCTGCTCTTCTGCTATACCGCTCTGTCCTGTTATGCTTGCCTTTTTGCTGTTTGCCCTCTTTCACTGTCTGCCTCTTTCTTTTGGATGCCCTTTTCTCTTCTACTCTTTTCTCTTTTGTGCCTTTCTTCTTTGCCTTTTCGCTCTCTGATTTCCTTCCTGCTTTCCATGTTTTCCGCTGCTGCTGCCCCTCGGCCCCCCCCAGCGTGTCACTCCCTGCGCCCGCCTACTAGCTGATCGCCCCCGACCCATACTTAATGTTGGCCACTGTGCAGCAGCGCGCGCCAAAGGCAAGCCCATCTGTGCCTGTCCACGACCGACCATGGTCAGCGCCAGGGACCCTGGTCCCCCAATGACCCCAGCACTCTCCACGCTTTGAACTCCGGACGCAACAACAACTGCCAGCTCTCGACGCCTATTAACATCCAAGTCCCGATCTGCCGACACAAACGTTGCAGCTCCACCCACCTTCGGACCCTGGCACCAACCCCCAGCCCTCTGGATGCCACCGCACACAAACCACTGAGCTGCATCCTCCTCAACGTACGCTCCCTGCACAGATATGCCGTAAGAAATCTGGGACCTCCTAAACACAGGTAACAAGAAATTGTACAAAGTTCCCCAGGGGAGGTTGCAGCGCCAGTCTGACGAGGAGCAGAACCCATATGATGAAGCATGACATCTAGCTTGCTAGGTGTGTGAGGGTTTTAGTTCCAACAAGGGAAATTTCCCTTCTTTTTTCTTTCCTTCCCTTCTCCTTTCACGCTCCACTCTTCACACTCAGGCTCCCCTCTTTTTCCACCTCCCCTGGGGAACTTTGTACAATTTCTTGTTACCAGTCTCTCGGACACGTACACTGGACCCCGTTAAATATCGTCCATTTAACGGTTCCCCCCTGTTGTTGATATACCTATTAAACACTCACACGACCTGGACCAACGCTAGCTCTGTAACTGACATTGCAACCGCCACCTCCGACGGATACCAGATCCTGCGAATAGACCGCCCCAACCAGCCACCCTAGCCATCGTCCACAAAAGCTCCCTCTCATTGACAACCACCAACTTGGACGATGCCTTGCCCCCATGTAACACATCCACTTCCAGATCCAGCCCAACCCCAGAACGATGCTCCCGGAAACACTTGCCTACAGACCACCAGGACCCCGCACCCCTTTCACCAACGTCATCGCCGGCCTCATCACACCCCAAGCCTCGCCTCCACAGAATACATACTACTCGGAAACCTGAACTTTCAGCTGGACAACCACAGTGACCCCAACTCCACCGTCCTCCTAGAGAACCTCACAAACATAGGACTGAAGCTACTTGTCTCCACCCCCACACACACTTCAGGACACACACTCGACCCGATCTTTGCTGGAGGAAACAACATTTGCTTCAGCCACACCACAGAACTGCTCTGGACCGACCACCACTGCATCCATTTCTCCTTTACGAAACCCACTGCAAACAAGCACACACTCCGCCTCCCATGCAGAATCTGGAGCAAAGTCTCCGAAGAACACCCCACCTCCGCCCTCACCTGCATTCCAACCCCAATTACAATAGAGGCCAACACAGAAGCAAGCAACCTCCACCAATGGATCGCCAACTGCACCAACACACTCCCCCCCCTTAATATTATAAGACGACACAACAAGAAAGTCAACTGGTTCACCACGGCTCTCCAAGAATCTGAGCACTCCTGCAGACGACTGGAAAAGATGCAGAGAAACAGCAAAACCCCAGAAGCACGCTCCGCCTACAAAAAAGCCATCACAACACACTACCAACTCATCAAATCGACAAAGAAAAACTTTATTCAAGACAGAATCCTCTCCAACACCCACAACTCCAAAGATCATACAGCAAAACAACCGACGTCCCTCCATCCCAAGACCTCGCCAACAGACTCAGCTTCTTCTTTCACCTCAAGATCAAAACGCTCTATGACAACTTAGACGACCAAGACCACTGCACCGCCCCACCCTACACCCCCAACAACGCCACCCAACAGACCATTCTTACCTAGATACCTCTCACTAGAGAAGACACCCTAAAACCATGAAGAGCATCCACTCTGGAGCACCTTCTGACCCATGCCTTCTGCACATCTTCCACCAAGCCGCAAATGCCATCGCACCCGAGCTAGGTCAAACTATCAACTGCTCCCTCGAGACAGCCACATTCCCCAACAACTGGATGTGCACCAAAGTCAACCCCCTCCTAAAGAAGCCCTCCGCAGACCCAACCGACCTCAAGCCTAATGGCTTGGCACAACCACATCACCCGACACCTCCACAACCTCCACTGGCTCCCCATCGAAAGAAGAATATCTTTCAAGCTGCTCACGCACGCTTATGTGGCCCTCCACAACACCGGACCCTAACACCTCAATGACCGAATCTCCTTCCATGCCCCCAAGAGAAACCTTCGCTCAGTTGGCCTCTGCCTAGCCACCGCCCCACGTTTCTACAGCACCAGAGCAGGGGGAAAATCCATCTCCTATCTCGCAGCCAAGACCTGGAACTATCTCCCCCTTCACCTCCGACAGAGCCCGACATTGCACAAATTCAGAAAGGACCTCAAGACCTGGCTGTTCGTTTGACCCCAACTGAACTGCTCATACCCACTCAACCGCCTGCGCCACAGCATAGAGGAGTTACACTGAATTAAACCGCCTGGCGGAATTGTATTCCAACATGGAGTAGGTTTTGGCGCAAAGCTTGGAAAAGACTGTCACGTGATGGTTTTATTGACCCTGTGGATTTCCAGCCAGAAGGACTGGCAGCCTCTATGTGCCCATGAACCTCTGAAGGTTTGTATTTTGTGAGCTAAGAGCTGAGGGGGCCTTTGACACCTGGATGCTGGGATGCTGATGTGCTCTTTCATGGAGCATCTTTTGGAAGTCACTTGAGAACCTAGGGCCCGATGTAGGTCGCCAATTACCAGTCGGTAACGGCCGATTTTGGCCGTTACCGACCGGTATTTGGGTTTTGCTATGTAGGGGGCTGAACATTTCAGAATCGGTATATTTACCAAATCGGTAAAATTACTGATTCGGTAAATTACCGAATCGGTAAATATACTGATTCTGTAATTCCAAATGTAGGTGGCACAGTTTACAGTGCCACAGGCCCTTAGAAATTCGTTATTTACTATGTAATACTGTTGCATGTACACCTGAGCAATGTGGCACACATACATGCCCTAAGGGTGTATGTGTGTCACATTGCACACAAGCCAAAAACTGGGGTGCTACAGGGTGTCAAAGTGACACCCTGTCCCCCTTGGCAATTCGGTAATTTTACTGATTCGGTAAATACCGAATCAGTATTTGCTATTGAATCCTATGGGCTTCAAGGCCCATAGGAATCAATGGCAAATACCGATTCTGTAATTACAGAATCGGTAAATACCGAATCATACTGATTCGGTATTTTTTACCGAATGAATACCTACATCAGATTTCCCGATTCATGAATACCGAATCTGTAAAATTCGGTATTTATGAAGGGGTAAATCTGATTTACCTACATCGGGCCCTAATTCTATTAGACTTCCGTAGCAACACAGAAAGTCCCTTTATGTGTGAAAGGCTGAACCTCCAGAACAGCTTCACTGGTCTGTACCTGAGGAGCTGGAGGAGGGGGAGAGATATCTGTCACCCTTCCGCCTGCGGCGTTACCTTTGGAAGGTCATTGAAGATGCAGACATTGGTGTCCTGCAGCCAGGCCATAAGAGGGGTGTAATGGAGCAGGGCTTGGTGCAGGAGGCCATGCTTCGGCGCAGTCAGTCGGCCCATCTGTTGAGTCAGCACAGGTTCCTGGTCCGCCCCCTGGCAAAGACAGAAAGAAGACAGTGTAGAAAACAATACATACCACACGTGCAGACTTCCTTCCAGGAAACAATACTTACTTACCTTGGGTAACAGGCTTCCTGGTGCCTTTTTTAGACGCTTGCTGATTCCTCTCCTCTTCCATCCTCACTGCCCCAGATGGAATCCAGAACCTTGCAATAGTTCTCAGCTCCAGCAGGAGGTGCTATAGCTCTAGCTCAACTCCTGCCTCCCCCACTAGACATAACATGGGGCTGTACAAGGCTCCTCCCCACATGCATACATCATTGCCCTACCCTTCTTTGGAAGCTCTTAACGTCGGAGACAGGATAAGTGAAAGAAACCAGAAGGCAGTGCATACAATATCCCAGAAATCAAATCAGTACAAGGAATAGCCGCTAGGCACAATATTGCACCACCCAGTATAGTCAAATTCAATTACAACAACAGAATTAGAGGCAATAATCACACAGATTTTAAAGTTTGAGGACCAACAATTTCAATCCACAGCTTCCAGTGTTAGCAAGAAGATTCTTTATACAAATTCTTATTAATTAGGCGTATATGATCAGCCCAACAACACAGGCTTCTTCAGGGCACCCTAAGTAGTGTTCAGTAAAAGTTGTTCATAATAGAACACACCATACTCCTGGCATAGATCCAATGGTCTCCTTATGCTTTCAATTCAGTCATCCTTCAAAGACTGTAGATGCCTTCATGAAGTAGTCAAATCCTGTTTCCGTTTGGTGTTGTCAGATGTTCAGAAATCACCAAACCACGTAGATGAGGGAGCGACATAATTCAGGTGTTCATTAACAAGTTTCTTTAGACAACATCACAAAATCTTCAAATTGTCGCAGACGTCCTGCACTTGCACCTGAATTATGTTGTTGAAGTATGTTTTGCAGCTTAAAGATTACACAGTTAGTGTCAATGTCATTTATCCAAAATGTGATGTATTGTTGAATGACAAAACTATTACCATGTTCTTTGGGTTGATGGAATACATGGCCAAGTACATTAAGAACTTTGCGTCCAAATGTGAACCAGTGCGAGACCTACTAAAAAAAACAAGGACTTCGAGTGGAATGGGCAACATAAGTGTTGGACTTGGCCTTGTTGGCTACAGTTCACTTAAACTTTTTGCTTTACCCCTAGACCGTTTTCTTGACAAAGAGCTGTGAAGTTATATGCTGTAGGTACTTGCCACTGCTAATCAGTGTGCACGTACAGATGCTCCCTGTATAAATTGTAGTGGTGTTTGGTTGTCTCTGATTGGTATGTTTGCCTTACTAGCAAGATCCCTAAGTGATGTGCAATGTGTGTGATCGAGGTAGTCCTAAAGAAATGCGCAGAGAGGGAACACAGGTCTTCAGTGTAGGGCCTGCGCGCATTATTCTAAATTAGCATGTTGTCCAGACAAGTTCTACCACTTGTCAGGCCTTACATTCCCTTTTACATACACATGGGGCAACTCTGTAGGACATCCTGGGTAACCCTTAGGCTGGGTGCAGTGTAGGTAAAAGGCAGGACCTGTGCCAGTGTGGGTGTTTGGCCCTGACAGTGGAAAATACTCCATTTCCTTTTCCCTGGTGAAAGGCAATCCTGCCCATAGGACAGAATGGGGGAGACTGGGTATAGTATTGTTAGCCTAGCTTCCCATGAATTGGAAGTGGAACAGTGAACTTTGGTATGTCTGAACTCACAGCGTCATAATGCATCTTTTTGGGAAGATGGCTTTGTCGCTGTGTGTCCAGAAACCACTGTTTGAGAAAATGGCAGAGTTTGTGCTTTAGACCTTTTTGTGTGTCTCAGCAGAATGTGAATTGTCTGCCTGGAATTGGGAGAGGTGACAAAGGCTGAGGGAGGTCGTGGCCCAGGGGAGGGGTGGAGACGTGCCAGGCTGCCCTGCACCTGGAGCGGGGAGAAGGAGAGGCTTTGCAAAGTGGAGAGGCCTGGTTCAGAGCCATAAAACAATAGATCCATCTCACTCTGAGTGATTAAAGATCCAGGCCCCCCCCAGTATCAAAGAGAGGATGGTGACACTGGGGGGGAGATACTCAAGACTGATTTAGGAAGGGGTCGGGGACCCCTGAGCACAAGGAAACTTCAAAGACAATTAGGGGTATAACTGAAAGAACTGTAACCCCAAGATTTAGGTTATGTGGATGATGTCGTCTAGAACGGTTTCAGCATCGTTCAGAGAAGTGCTGGGAGAGTTTTGAAGATGCCGTGGACTGGCCGAGTCTCTGGCGGCTTTGAACTGTCTGCGATCGGGAAGAAAACCTCTGCCTCAGGAAGAGTTGCTGAATAGGCTGTGGGAGACACTTGACCCTTGCTTCGTGATCTGGGGCTTGTGGGCAGTTTGTATCTCTTGACCAAGTCAAGACTGAAGGGGCGCTGCTGTGGGTCGCGTCCCCCCCCCCCGTCTTCCTGAGCAGGACTTTGCTGTGTGCTGCATCCTGTACCCCAAGGGCCCGAGGTGAGCTGGCTCCCTGTTCGGAAACAGAGGAACATAAAAGTTTCCAGAAAGTCTCAAGTGGCGCGGTGGTGGGACCGTGTCATGGCAACCTGAGACCTCTGAAGGGGTGCCTAAGGTGATCGTGGGCACCCGGAGCGAATCAAGACTCTGACGTGCAGGATGCATGTCTTGGTGCGGCTACGCCTGTGGATTGTGGGCATCGTGGAAGAGAGCCGAGATTCGGGTCGCAGTGCAGTCCAGGCACTAATGAAGAGTGCCGGGACATCGTGGGCACTAAGAAGGAGTGAGTCTCCGATATGCGGGTCGGCGTGTGGTGGTGCAGCAAGGGCGTTAGTGGAGAGCGCCTGGTACCTTGTGTGCACCAGGAGGAGAGGTGAGACTCAGACGTGCAGTGTGCATGTTATGGTGCGACCCGGGCGTTAATGGAGAGCGCCTGAAGACCGTGTGCACCAGGAGAGGGAGTGAGTCCTGGACGCGCCTGGTGTGCATGTCGAAGGTGCCCCCGGAGGTGCTGGTGAGGCGTACCAGGGAGCGGTGAGCACCAGGGAGCGAAGAAGTCCTAACAGCGCTGGAGAGGAGAGCCAAGTGATCGGGCCCTCGAAGGCAACGTGAGGTAGCACCAGCGTTGTGTGGAAGGCTTCGTGGAAGGAGTTTGTGCTTAATGTTGGTGGCCTGGACTGGCAGCCCCGCAAGAACTGAACTACCGGCCCGAGCGCGCCTTGCTCATGGTGACAAGGTTCTGGAGTGAGGCCAAGCCGTTACGGCCAGAGAGGAGAGTGGGGTCGTGCCCCCCCAGGTAAAGTGGATCATCGCCTTCGGCGGGGTGCGGGCCCGGAGGGACACTCTCTCGGCCTTTCGCTGATGGCAGCTGTGTGCACCTGTTGCTTCGACCCAGATTACGGTCCGTGCTGGTCCCGGACGAGGCAGTACAGGGGCCAGGGCCCGGATTGGAAATTGGGTGTCATTGTTGATCCGTGTTGGGGGCAACCGGTCGCACAACTTCTAAAAACAGTAGTAGAACACTTTGCATATTTGCTGCTAACGAACCATTGAACTATTGGACAACGTCTGACACTGGAGGTGCTTAACGAACTCAGGGGTTGGTGTGCTACACACTACGTTATGTTTCTCTTGAAGGATACAGGATCATAGCGTAGCGCACTGCATTGGTTGTTTACTGCACTGTACTGAATTGCACTGTGACGCATTACCTTATTCCTTCCTTGCACAGGGCATGCTGGGGGTGATACGCATTGCATTGGTTTCCTATCGCACTGTACGTAATTGCAGCATGATGCAGGGCATGTTGGTAGCAAACCGAGTTGCATTATCTTGTGTTGAATCAGTACATGATCTTGATGCTACGCATTGCATTGTCGGGTCTATTGCAGGGGCCTGTGTTCAACCTCATGGTCACAGGTTCAAATCCCGGTGGGTCCACTCAGCCATTCATCCTTCTGAGGTCGATAAAATGAGTACCATTGAGTTGGGTTACAATAAAAATCTGTTATTCAGCGCCAAGAGACCTGTGGGTGAACGTGCGCTTTACAAATACACATGTTATGTTATGTTATTGCTTCATTGTGGCACGGTACAGGAACCCACTGTTAAGTAGTGCAGTATTCCTTGTATTTTGCAACATGTGTGAATCTAGTGACACAACGTACCTAACCTGTTGAGAAAGGTTAAAAGTCAGCGGAACTATTGGTTAGAAGCGGTGGTTGGGGATTAGAAATGCCCAACCCACCGGAAACAATATTACCCAGTGTATATATGTGGGAGTTGTATCGTGTGGCCATTTCGTATATCTTTTTATATAAAGTATACTCGTTTTATACAAACTCGTGTGGAGTCCATTTGTGGTGATATCATTGGGATTGCTGTGGGCGTGGTTGCACATACTGAACACTCGTGCCTTGGAGATAAGCCTGGCTGCTCGTGTCAAGCTACTAAGGAGGTGAGCAGGGCTGTCTCGGACGGTGTACTTTTTTGGCCTAACGTGGGAGCGGGGGGGACTAGCTCGCGCACTTGACAACAACGGTGCGCACAGGAACGCCGGCTTCTCACAATAAGTGTGTGGTGGATACTCTCAAAGAATAGATCTTAAGTTCACCAGCTTTAGGGGCTTTTGATCATAAGAAATAAACAATTCTTACCACAGTTGCATCTAACAAGGGATTGGGGGCCACTCTATCACAAAGAGACGGGAAGGTAGAAAAGATCATCACCTTTGCATCCCGGTGCCTTACAAATGCTGAGAGTAATTACTCCGTAATTGAAAAGGAGGCCCTGGCGTGTTTCAGGGCAGGGAAGCATTTTAAATTCTTCTTGTGGGGGTTGAACGTCACAATTCGTACAGATCATAAGCCCCTCACTTTCATATTCACTGTGAAAGGAATGGAAAATTGTACTCCACGTATATGTAAATGGATTCTGGGGTTGGAAAATTTCAACTGCAGAGTGGAGTACGTTCCTGGTGGAGACAACAAAATTGCCGACTTTTTATCAAGAACACCCTTAGAAATGGAACAACCGGAAGAGATGTTAGACAGTCCCATCATGGTGGTAAATGACCCTGGCATTACGGAAGAAGAATGGAAGAAATGTATGGAAGAAGACAAAGGTTTGAGCAGGCTTAAAGTTATAATGAGAGAAGGGTGGCCTAACAAGTGCAGTGATCTAGAAGATGAGCTCAAAGGTTTCTAGGAAGTCAGGAATTAATTGAGTGTCATAGGGAACAGAGTCTACTGTCAAAATACAGTTGTACCACCTACAGGTCTCAGAAGAAGAAGAATGGAACTGGCGCGTGAAGGACATTTGGGACGCAACATTACTAAAAGTAGAGTTTGAGTGAACTTCTGGTTCAGAAAAATAGACGCCGTGGTAGAACAAGTAGTGAAGGACTGTGTCGTTTGTGCCAAAAGTGACAAGTCAAAGTTCATACGCCAGGCCCCTTTGTCCACTGTCATGGTGCCCCTTAAAACAGGAGTAAACTAGCCATGGACATAATCAGATCCATGGACAACCTGGGTATCCAGATGAGGTACATGCTGGTTTTAGTTGACTACACTTCCCACTGGGTCACACAGAAATTTGTACATCGTATTAACACTATGGCCGACTTGGATTTCCTCAAAGACGCGTTCTCCAAGGAGGGCATACCGTCCACCCTAGTCACCGACAATGGTGCACAATTTACATAGCAACCCATGAAGGTTTTTTAAGCAACATGAACATCAAGGAACACATTCAACTGGCCATTGCCAACGGTCATGACCTGGAGTCATCCCTACGTGACCGTTTGTGGGCATATCACACCACGCCAAATCTTGTTTCCCTTAGGAGGAGAGAACTCTGTATCAAACTTAACCCAAGTTGGCTGGAAGGAGGTAGGGCAGTAAATCCTAGCCCCGAAGAAGTTGGTAGAAAGATTTAAATGCGCCAAGCCAAGCATAAGGAATAGTACGACAGAAAGAATGGGGCGAAAGCCCCTAGTTGGAGAGTAGGTGATGTGGTGCAGATTAAGAGAAGCGTTAAGGACTCACACAGTCAAAGTACATTCTACGCTCCTTATCGTATTGCAAAAGCATTCAACAACGTAGTTCTCCTTGATAATGGGCAATGGTGGAATTGTGATAAAGTTGTCAAATCCAAAATGTTTCCATGAACTGCAGAACTTTTCCTTTCTGATTGTTATTTTGTTTTCCGCATATAATGAGGGAGGTGTGTTATAATCTTCCTTTCCTTTTGCCCTTTTAGTATGTTCCATCACCCCTCCTTTTCCCTTCTCCTTGGTTTTTTCCACCTGATGCTTACCTTAGAATGTTGGGTACTGTTCTCGAGTTGTGGAGAGTGAATGGCCGATAAAGCAGTACTTAGAACTGCTCCGGTTCCTGTCATTCATACTTTCAACACTATACCCTGGATACTTTAGTACCATATACTAGGGACTTACTTGGGTACATCAGTACCCAATAGGGAAGGTACTTTACCACTGTCAAATTTAGGTAGGAAGCACAGTGGCTGGGGTCCTGATTAGAAGGATCCCAGTCAGATTAGTCAGAAAACAGAATAACACCAACAAAAAGTGGGGGTAACCATGAAAGCCAAGCCTACTTTCCTACACAGTATCAAAACCAAAGAAACCAAAAAGGCCTCCAACAGCAGAACTGGAGAAGTTGAGGTTAAACCTATGTCAAAAAGCCCAGAGAGGCTGAAAGGAGGGCAGGTAAAAGCTGCCAGCAGTGGAGAGCTCCTAAGATCAGAAGGCACTGTGAGGCTCAGAAGTGCAACAGAAAGAGCTGACAGAGGGACACATGTTTCCAACAAAGCCTCTGTGAATGCTGCCACCTGAGCGAGATCAACATAAGATGCCAGAAATCTGGAATGGCATGCGGCAGCAGTGGCCAAGAGCCAAGTCTGAGGACAATGCCAAGATTGAAATCATAGAACAACACAGAGATTTGACCCGTGAGCGGTGCAGTACCGGGGGGACACTCCTCAAGCAAATGAGGCAAAACAATCACCAGAGGTTGGCCCGAACTGCGGAGCCATCTCAGAGTCACTCTTGGTGTGGAACCTGGACGAACAACAGCCCTGCTGACCTGCAGGTCCTTTGAAGAAATCCAAAAGCTCACTAGAGGAAGATGAACAAGAGGTCAAGCAGGAAGTTCACAACAAGACTAGGTGTAAACCGTGCGACTAAACTCTAAGTACAGGAAAAATCTAAAACGAGCACGCCAGATGATCAAGGTCATCAAAGTGAGCCATGGTGCCATCTGCTGTGCAGACAGTGATTTAAAATGTTAAGAATCCAGTATGGTGCTCAGAGAATTTCTGAGGTGAGTAATTTGCAGACAAAAGTGTCCATCAGTACTGAAATTCACCCAAAAACTATTACATGTGCTATTGAAGCTTCTGGAAGCAAGTCCACCCTACCACCCTACTTAAGAGTTCAGTGGATGGCAGATACCCTATCAGTTGAACCTCCTCTGGTCCAACATCAGGTTCACAGATGAGTAGAGATAAATTCACTGGATATGGTGGTCGATGCACAACCCAATGCATGATTCGTGTTATTACCTCAGTGACAGTATGACCTGAATATGGCTCCTGACATTCCTAAATTGTAAGCATACCCTGTAAATTCTCCCACCTGGAATATTAAGTAGATACGATTGCACTGACAACATGCCCCCACATTGGAAGTAAATTTACTGATCCCACATTTGCAGTGGGAATTCCATCAGCAGTAATCAACTTTGGAGAATAAACGTGGGATGCCCTGATGGAACACTCTATGTATACACAAGTTTCAACTACTACTCTGGCAACCCTGGTGCAGACATAACATCTGTCTGCAAAATACTCCTTTCCCAACATCTCTCATTTCTACCATTTTCAAAACTGTAAGAAAGTGAGTTATTATTTGGGGTGGGCAGTTGTCCACCTCAAAGAATAATGACACTAACTTGTCAGGATGAACCCCAAAGATACTAGATTAACCTGAGCTCAACCCCCCCGCCCCCCCCACCCCTGGTGGTTATTTTCAGTACCAAAACAGTAATAAAGTCAAAACAACAAAGAATAAAAATGCCAAACTGAATTAAACAAAATAGAGTAACATCTAAAAAACTAAGGGCCTCATGTAGGTAAACCTAATTTTACCTATTCGGTATTTACAAATCGGTAAATGCTATGTAGGTAAATACTCGGTAAAAATTACCGAATCGTTAAGATTCGGTAATTACCAAATCGGTATTTACCGATTCGGTAATTGTCATTGATTCCTATGGGCCTTGAGGCCCATAGGAATCAATGGCAATTACCGAATCGGTAAATACTGATTCGGTAAAATTACAGAATAGTCAAGGGTGGCAGGGTGTCACTTTGACACCCTGTTGCACCCCTGATCAGTGCTTGTATGCCATGTGACACACAAATAATGACACACATGGTAAATAACGAATCCTTAAGGCCCTGTGGCACTGTTTACAGTGCCATCTACATCTCAAATTACAGATTCGGTAAATACCGATTCAGTAAATTACCGAATCGGTAAATTTACCGAATCTGTAATTTTTAAGGCCCCTACATCTCAAACTCCAAATACCGGTCGGTAACGGCCGAAATCGGCCGTTACCGACCGGTATTTGGCCACCTACATATGGCCCAAAATTACAACAGAATGACAAAAATTCAATGCAGGAATCCAGATGTATGAATTTTTAAAGATGTAAGTAAAAATAGCTCCAAAAAACAAGTGCCTGTGGAGATCAGGAGCGATTTCAGGCTGAGCAAGATGGATCCAGGGTTAGATAGGCTACGAGGGTTCCTCCCGGTAAAAAGATTTTACCTTCTGGCTTACTCTTGTGTTTGGAGCTCAGAATCTCCAGGGGGGAAAGCCTAAAGCTCTATTTAAGTAAAGTGCATCGAAATACGACTCCTTCGCAGCAATGTCCCCCTGACAGCTCCAGAGGTCAAGGAAGTCTAAAATATATTCTAAGTCCGAACATTTCCGTAAACAGAAACTAACTCAGAAGAAAACAAGTTACTTACCTGTAACTTCAGTTATCCAGTATTGGTATCTTTCATAGATTCACATGCCTGAATCATTCCCCGTCGCAGAGGCGGGAGTCCCATGGTAAATAAAAAAGCAGTGCCAAATGCAAATAACAGTAGTAGGCCCTAAAGAAAAGGCCTGAGGCCTAGACCTCAGTAGCCTATCTACATCATTATGCTAAAAGAACCAAAAATTGGTCCCAGCCAATCAGCTGCCAGCACCCTCTAGAACCTTCCCAGCAGAGCCACTTCTCCTCAGATTTTCGTTAGCATAAGTGGGAAATAAGTATCCCAGACATAGAGGACTAACTCTCCGGGGAGGAGGGTGGGTGCATGTGAATCTATGAAAGATACCAATACTGGATAACTGTAGTTACAGGTAAGTAACTTGTTTTCTTATCCAGTATTGGGGTATCTTTCATAGATTCACATGCGTGAATCAGAGTAGCAAGCAGTATGCCAAGTATACAGTCGGTTACGGATGGTGGGAGACTTGTGCTGGTAAATTCCCAGTTGCACCTATAAATTATTAACAAAGGCATAATAAACCAAACCTTCAAAGTTAAAACATGACATATAAATGTTAGGATTGCCCCGGTCCTCTCTCTTTGACCATGCACATTATGTCACATGACTTACCTGGAAGGGGTTATATGCTGTGTACGCCCCTGTTGTGTTGCTTGGTTTCTTTCCTATGTTGGGATTTTAGTCCAAGTTGGGTTCCCGAGGTTCTTTCTTCCCGGCGCTCACGGGCTCGTGAGCCTTCTGCCTGTTTCTCTTTGTATATTGGTTTCTGCCCGTTCCTCCGTTCCTGTTTTTCTTGCATTCCTTGTCGCTGGTTTGTGTATTGGATTCCTGCCCGACCGCCCTCCCCCCTCCCTCCTCTTGCATTCGGGACTCGTGGATGGGGTTATCGGGGCTCCGGTAACCCTTGTGATATTACTCTTTATGTACCGAGGACCAGGGAAGTTTGGGCGGCTCGTCAGTTAAAGACTGCTTACTGTGTGACGGAGCTGCAATATTCACTTCCGCACTTTCTGGAACCCGACCACGTTGTTGTGAGCTGTTCAGTCCTGCTTGGCGTTCTACGGAGAAAGGAAGGTAGCGGCTGCTCCGTTTCGGTTTGGTACTTTCTCCCTTTTCGGTCTGGCAGCGTTTCTTGGAATTCGAGTGATCACTCGTAGGGGTTTTTTTATGTCTTGTTTTTTTACTTTTTCCCCCTGCTTTCTTTCTTTTGGACACATTGGGGAGTGGCACAGACAGTTGTTTTGATGTGGGATCAGCCTTGGATATTACAGAGACAGTGCAGGACTCCAAAGTGGGGCAACTCTGGCAACATGAACCGGTAGGAGTTATGTATATATACATGATTGTTGCATGGTCACTGAGAAGGGGGATAAGGGGTCTATCGTTGGTGTAGGGCAGTTGGGTAACCTTGTGCCTTGTTTTCTAGGTCCCTGCAGTCTTCGAGGCAGTCCCTGTCTCTTGGCTGTTTCCCACGGAGTTGTCAACAATCTACTTTTTTGTCTCCCTCCCTCTCCCTGAGCTCACCTGTCTGGTTTCTGTGTTATTTCCAGTGAGCGGCATAGGGGCAAAGGAGGTGGGTTGGGTCATACATTGTTCCTACAGTGTTCGGGGCCAAGGTGAAACCCAACAGAAAACCAAGCCCACGAAGTAACACACTGCCTGGACGAGTATGGATGAGTCTTTAAATCCCTCAGGGGGGGCTGCAGGTCCACAAACTATGCAGGACTTAATGGGGGCCATAGCTTTGTTGCAATCCCAAGTGCAGGAACTGAGACAGGAGAACATGGGGTTAAAACAGGAATTAGGTACGGTAAAAGCCAGCGGTCGACAAGGTTCGGTTTTGCAGCCCGCCACATTCCAGTTTGAGGGAGGGGCAGGACAGACTGCTATTGGAGGTGCCCCTATTGCCGTGACAGTAACGACTCTGGTCCCTGTGCCTTTGGCTGCCCCGGAGAGGTTCTCAGGGGATAGCGACAAGTACAGCACTTTCATGAACCAGTGCCAATTACATTTTATGGGTAGGCCTAGTGCCTTCCCGGACGATTCAGCAAAGGTGGCGTTTGTCATATCGTATTTGGCTGACACGGCGGCTGTGTGGGCTATTCCTCTGGTAGAGAACGAGGATCGTGTTTTGTACAACTACCTTGCCTTTAAAGAATTAATGAGGAGCTTATTTGCCAAACATGCGTTTATGCAGGCCAGTGATGCGGAACTACTGAAGTTGCAGCAGGGTAGGCAGGATTTACTGACCTACATATCCACATTTAATCGGCTTGTGTCTGAGACTCAGTGGCCTATGGCCAAAAGGACATCGTTGTTTTAACAAGGTTTATGTGAAGACCTTAAGGATATTGTATCCCAGGTGGTAGACCCTCCTGATGACTGCGCCGCGTTTATCAATCTAGTAGTCAAATTGAACCACCGATTACTGGAACGACGTGGGGAACGTTCGCGTTTCCAACCGTCTCGTGGGGGGTATGTACGTCCTGATGTGAAGCAGGTGGTGGAGCATAAACCAGTACCAGAACCAATGGAGATCGGAGGAGTAAGGGGTTCTTTGTCCCCTGAAGAGAAGAAAAGGAGGAGGGAGAAAAACTTGTGTTTGCACTGTGGTCAGAGGGGCCATTTTGCCAGAGAATGTCCGGTGAAGCCATCTAGTACCACCTATAGTAAGGGGGTAGCATGTACCCAATATGAATGCGGGCCGCTTGGTACACAGGACCCTCGGTTGTCCTATGAAGTTTTGGGTGCAGTTGAGAGGGTCACTAGACATTTTATAATATCTGCTTGTCTGTTGATTTCCAAGAGCAATAGGGTGACGGTTTCTGTGTTACTGGATTCTGGTGCCACGGGTAACTTTATTGACATCTCATTGGCAGACAAATTGATGGTGCCCTGTGTGGATAAAGAACAACCCGAGCCCGTACGGGCGATTGATGGAACAGAGCTGACATCAGGGTCGATAACACGCCGGACAGAGCCTTTGAATCTCATATGTGAGAACGGGCACTCTGAGTCTGTTTGTTTTGATTTAATCGATGCCCCTTCCTTTGGTTTGGTGTTAGGAGTGCCTTGGTTACAAAGGCACAATCCTAAGATCGATTGGGTCCGGCGTTCAGTGACTCTTGATTCCGCACATTGTCTGAGATATTGTTATCAGGAGGCTACCGATTGGGTGTCTCCGCTGACTTGTGCGATGGGTGAAGTTGTGTCTGTGCCTCCTCCGTATACGGCTTTCAGGGACGTTTCTGATGAGGGACAGGCTCAGGATCTTCCCCCTCATCGATCGTTTGATTATAAAATTGATTTTGTGCCGGGTGCCGTTTTGCCCTGTAGCCATATATATGCGCTGTCTGATCCTGAAGAGGCACATTTGAAGGCGTATTTGGATGACATGCTAATAAAAGGGTTTATACGTCCTTCTTGTTCACCCGTGTCCTCAGCTATCTTTTTTATACCGAAGAAGGAGGGTACTTTGCGGGACTGTGTGGATTACAGGGCCCTGAATAAAGTAACGGTGAAGAACAAGTACCCCCTTCCACTACTACCGGTATTGTTGGACCAACTAAAGAAGGCGACAGTGTTCACTAAACTAGATCTACGGGGCGCATACCATCTTATCCGAGTACGCTCAGGGGACGAATGGAAAACTGCTTTTAAGACGAAATTTGGCCTGTTCGAGTATTGCGTGATGCCTTTCGGCTTGTGTAATGCGCCGGCGGCCTTTCAGTTTTTCATAAATGAAGTCCTCAGGGAGTACTTGGATAGAAGCGTCATCGTCTATATTGACGACATATTAATCTTTTCGGAGTCTAGTGAGGAACATCAGACACATGTGACACAAGTATTGCAGACATTACAGGACCATCATTTGTTCGTCAAATTGGAGAAATGTCAGTTTAGTGCCCCCAAGGTGGAGTTTCTGGGTTTTATTGTATCAGCAGGAGGCATTATTTGTGGGGAGCTCGGCATACCATCACTATCTATACTGACCATAAGAACCTGGAATTCTTTCGCTCTGCTCGAGCCTTGACACCACGCCAGATGAGGTGGGTTCTATTTTTTAACAAATATGATTTTGTTATTAGATATAGGCCCGCGGCAAAGCAGATAAAATCCGATGCTCTCTCCCGCATCCATGTAGATCTCAGAGATGCAGGGCCGGAAAGAGACATAAGACCGATGATTTCCGGTGAACGGATCATAGAGGTTACCACAGCAGATGAATTCACAAATATAGTGAAGGACCAGTTGTGTAAGATTGACCTGACCCCTTGGTTAACACAACCCCATATTACGGTCCATAATGGGTTATTGTATCATGAAGACCGTTTGTTCGTTCCTTCTGAGTTGAGGGATTCAGTCTTGCAGTGGTGTCATTCATCTGCTTTGGTGGCCCATCCTGGAGCACTGAAGACGAAGGAACTGTGTTTGAGGTGGTTTTGGTGGGATACCGTGGCCCGGGATATACAGGGTTTTGTAGCGGCATGTCCGGTTTGTGCGACCTGTAAGCCCTCGCATTGTAGGCCTTCGGGCTTACTGCATCCCCTGGTGGTGCATACGGTCAGTATGGACTTTGTGCCCGACCTTCCATCTGTCTTGGGGTTTATGGCTATCTTTGTGGTAGTGGATTTGTTTACGAAGATGGCACACTTTATTCCACTGCCCAAAATCCCCAGTGCTAGGGAGATGGCTACTGTATTTATGACATCTGTTGTGAGGATACACTGGTTGCCGTCTGCAGTAGTATCGGACAGGGGTGCCCAGTTCGTGTCCCATTTTTGGACGGAGCTTTGTGAGGTGTTGAAAATGGAGATACGGTTGTCCTCAGCCTATCATCCGCAATCTGATGGACAAACCGAGCGCACCAATCAAACGATGGAACAATATCTCTGCTGTTTGGTGTCTTCTCTCTCTTGTGACTGGGTGACAGCTCTGCCCTTAGCGGAGTTCGCGTATAATAACAGCTTGCACTCTGCTCTGGGTATAACTCCGCTCTTTTGTTCAATGGGATTTCATCCAAGGGCCCTGGCCATACAGCCTGCGGGACGCGTGCCAGCCATAGACGACTTCTGTAAAACGTTGACCAGCATTTGGGCTACGGCTAGGGATGCTTTACAGGAAGCAAAGGCTGCTATGAAAGTGCAGGCAGATAAGCACAGGACGCCGGCTCCTTCATATAAAGTAGGAGAGCGTGTCTGGTTGGCCACTAGAAACCTCCGAATACAGGGGTCTCGTAAGTTGCAGCCTCGATGTGTGGGTCCTTTTTCCATCACTCAAATTATTAATCCCGTGGCTATGAAGCTTGAGTTGCCTGATGAGTATAATGTTCACCCAGTGCTCCACACATCCCTGTTGAAACCCTACGTTGAGTCTGCCCAGGTTTTGCCACCGCCTCCTCCTTTGCTGATTGACGGTCAGGAGGAATTTGAGGTCCATGCCATTTTGGATTCTAGGCGTAGGAGGGGTCGCCTTTACTATCTGGTGGATTGGAAGGGGTATACTCCTGAAGACCGTACTTGGGAGCCGGCGGGGGGGGGTGGGTACATGCTCCTAGACTGGTCAGGTTGTTTCATTTGAGCCATCCTTCCAAGCCCCGTCCTGTTGGGAGGCCTCTTGGGGGGAGGTACTGTTAGGATAGCCCCGGTCCTCTCTCTTTGACCATGCACATTGTGTCACATGACTTACCTGGAAGGGGTTATATGCTGTGTACGCCCCTGTTGTGTTGTTTGGTTTCTTTCCTATGTTGGGATTTTAGTCCAAGTTGGGTTCCCGAGGTTCTTTCTTCCCGGCGCTCACGGGCTCGTGAGCCTTCTGCCTGTTTCTCTTTGTATATTGGTTTCTGCCCATTCCTCCATTCCTGTTTTCCTTGCATTCCTTGTCGCTGGTTCGTGTAATGGATTCCTGCCCGCCCGCCCTCCCCCCTCCCTCCTCTTGTATTCGGGACTCGTGGATGGGGTTATCGGGGCTCCGGTAACCCTTGAGATATTACTCTTTATGTACCGAGGACCAGGGAAGTTTGGGCGGCTCGTCAGTTAAAGACTGCTTACTGTGTGACGGAGCCGCAATATTCACTTCCGCACTTTCCGGAACCGACCACGTTGTTGTGAGCTATTCAGTCCTGCTTGGGGTTCTACGGAGAAAGGAAGGTAGCGGCTGCTACGCTTTGGTTTGGTACTTTCTCCCTTTTTGGTCTGGCAGCGTTTCTTGGAATTCGAGTGATCACTCGTAGGGGGGTTTTTATGTCTTGTTTTTAGACTTTTTCCCCCTGCTTTCTTTCTTTTGGACACATTGGGGAGTGGCACAGACAGTTGTTTTGATGTGGGATCAGCCTTGGATATTACAGAGACAGTGCAGGACTCCACAGTGGGGCAACTCTGGCAACATGAACCGGTAAGAGTTATGTATATATACATGATTGTTGCATGGTCACTGAGAAGGGGGATAAGGGGTCTATTGTTGGTGTAGGGCAGTCGGGTAACCATGTGTCTTGTTTTCTAGGTGCCTGCAGTCTTATCGAGGTAGTCCCTGTCTCTTGGCTGTTTCCCACAGAGTTGTCAACAATCTACTTTTTTGTCTCCCTCCCTCTCCCTGAGCTCACCTGTCTGCTTTCTGTGTTATTTCCAGTGAGCGGCATAGGGGCAAAGGAGGTGGGTTGGGTCATACATCGTTCCTGCAGTGTTCGGGGCCAAGGTGAAACCCAACAATAAATAGGAAAAGAAACATGCATAGTAATATCACTTCATGGACATGCAAGCCTTATGCAGGTATTATAGATATAAATACAATCAACATTTTAAAATTGCATAATTGTATGTGTATCATGAACAATGGTAACCATAGATAGTATTAAAAGACCAAAGGGTACCTGAAAATGCTCTCAAAGAAAAAGGTGGCGTAGGACAGCCTGTCCAACCGCCGCATCCTCTTGACATGTAGATTGAAGGCAGTAATGTCTCGTGAAAGTGTGAACATTTCTCCAAGTCGCAGCACGACAGATATTTTCTAGAGTCACTCCAGCAAACAACGCTGTAGACGCTGCAACAGTTCTTGTGGAGTGGGCCTTGACTTTCCGTAGCAATGGCCTGTTAGACTTGTCATGACAGAAATGGATTGTAGATGCTATCCATCTGGCAATTGTGGCTTTTGTGACTGCAGTTCCCAGAGTAGCTTGTTCGTAAGCCACAAACAACTGGTCAGATTTTCTAAAGGGCTGTAGATAGAACTTTAAACATCTTTTGATGTCAAGAGAATGTAGGATTCTTTCCGCTAGTGTAGACAGATTTGGAAAGAAAGTCCGTAACCTCACTGGTTCATTGAGGTGAAACTGTGATGGCACTTTTGGTATAAAAGTAGGATTAGTCCGGAGGGTCACATAATCCTGAGAGAAATGTAAAAATGGTTCCGTTATAGTGAAAGCCTGGATTTCACTCACTCTTCTAGCAGATGATAGAGCAAGAAGTAAAGCAACTTTCCATGTGAGAAACTTGAGCTCGGCCTTGTGGATGGGTTCGAATGGGTACTTCATTAACTGCGTGAGGACCATGTTAAGTTCCCACTCCAGTGGAGGAGGTCGCACCGGAGGGAATGCTCGGAAAAGATCTCTCATGAATTGTTTGATTAACGAGGATGAACATAAAGAAGGAAGCTTAGCACCTTTTCAGAATCTGGAAAGTGCCGCTAAATGGACTATAACTGATGAAAAGGTGAGTCCAGATCTAGCCAGATGCAGCAGATATGGAAGAATTTCTTTCGCAGGAGCTTCTATCGGGTGAATATTGTTAGCCTCACATCAACAGCATAACCTCTTCCATTTAAGACAATAAGTCTTAATTATGCTCCGAGCTCCTGATTGAGTTAGGATGTCACGACAGTCCTGAGGGATGTCAAGGTCCTTGAATTCTAGGAAGTCAGGAGCCATGCGTGTAAATTTAGAGACTGAGGTTCTGGGTGAACCACCTGTCCCCTGTTCCTCGACAGCATTGTGGGTGTTGGAAGAAGACGGATCAGCTGGTCCTGGGATAGCAAAAGAAGCTCTTGGAACCAGTACTGACGTGGCCACCGGGGTGCAGTGAGGATGAGAAGGCATCCCTCCGATTTCATCTTGCGTAACACCCTCAGGATTAGAGGATTGGGGGAAAGCGTAGGCACAAATCCCTGACCATCGCATGGACAAGGCATTCCCCTTGATCCCTGTTGATGATAAACTTGAGTGTGCTCTAGCTCCCACTCGTGACAGTCTGATAGGGACCTGCTGAGCATATCCGCCAGGGTATTGTGGAGGCCTTTGACACGCTCCGCTTTGAGGGTTATGCTGTGGAGTGTAACCTATTCCCACAATTCTTGAGCCTCTCTTGACACAGTTGCCGACCTTGTCCCTCCTTGCTTGTTTACGTAAAACATGCTGGTGGTATTGTCGGTTTGGACCAGTACCGATGAACCAGCAATCCTTGGAAGGAAAGCTTGCAGGGATAGAAAAATCGCTCTTAATTCCAGGCTGTTGATATGCTGTTGCCTGTACTCTTGAGACCACTTGCCTTGTATTTGCAAATCCTGGAGATGACCTCCCCATCCTTCCATGGAGGCATCTGTTGTCAGAACAAAATCTGTGACCTCTTGTATGAAAGTGAGCCCTTCTGCTAGATTGGGTATTTGTGACCACCAATGAAGGGCGTTTACCATGCGTGGTGTGACCTTGATGGTGTCGTTGAAGGAACCCACGGCTTGTTGCCACTGAAGGTGCAGTTCTTCCTGTAGTGGCCTCATTCTGAGTTGTGCCAACGGGATGAGATTTATGGCCGAAGAGCACATCCCCAGGAGGGAATCGAACATGCGAACAGAAACTGACTTTCTTCTCTTCTGAAGACGAAGCTGTCGTTCGTGAGATAAGAATGCCTTGCAGTGGACAGTGTCCAGAAGAGCTCCAAGAAACAAGAGGACTTGCATCGGACGTAATTGGGATTTGCTTCTGTTCACAGTTAGCCCCAGAGAGTCGAAGAGGCGAAGAGACGTCACAGTGGCAGTCTTGACTGCTTGCCCCGAAGGACCCTTAATTAACCAATCATCCAAATACGGGAAGACTAGTATTCCCCGGGATCTTAATATTGCTGTTACAGGAGCTAGGCACTTTGTGAAGATCCTTGGAGTTGACTTTAGACCAAATGGGAGCACTTTGAACTGATAATGGGTGCCAGCCACAGTGAAGCGGAGATATTTGCGATGTTTGGGATGGATTGGGATGTGGAAGCCATAAAATCTCCCTCGTTTAGGTAACCTAGAATCTCTGAGAGGATGACCATGCAAAATGTTTGCTTTTTGAGGAATCTGTTCAGGTTGCGAAGGTCTAGGATCGGTCGCCATTCCCCTTATTTCTTTTTGATCAGGAAAAAACGAGAATAGAAACCTGTCCATTTCTGATGCGCTGGGACCTTCCCTATAGCATTCTTGAGGAGCATTGTTAAAGCTTCTCTGAATAATAAGTGAAGACGAGGGGGTTCCCTGGGCGGAGTGGTAAGTGGCTTGGTGACAATTTCTAGGGTATGTCTGTTTTTCACCAGGTCAAAAACCCATAGATCAAGGCGATTTCTCGCCATTTGCCCACAAATGCTGAAATTGTCGCGTCCAAGAGAAGGGGACGAGATGTGATTGGCGCCCTGCGGAGATCACTGTTTTCTCTTAGAGTCACGCCCTTGATTTTGGGATCATTTTTGACCTCCCTGGTGAAAGAAACCAGTCGTATTGGCGGTATGATGAATGGTAATTCTGTCCATATTGGGGCTGGTATTGTCTGTTTTGCTGTGTTTGATACCCTCTAGAGGAATAACCACGCCCCTTAGCGCCTCTGAATGCTCCACGTCTGTAAGGCAACGAGCCCAAGGATCTTGCAGTGTCCGTATCGGTCTTTATTGCCTGGTGGGCTTCATCGATGTGTTTTCCAAACAACGATTCTCCATCGTAAGCCATGTCCAATATTTTTGTCTGGACTTCCGGTCTGAAAATGGTGGCTTTAAGCCAACCCTGGCGTCTGAGTACTGCTGCCCAGGCTAGCTGTCTGAAATTTGTATTAACAATGTCCAGTGCACAATCTATTGTTTCTGATGCTGCACTCTCACCCTCTAGTAAGATCTTCCGTGCTTCCTGCCTTTTCTCCTCCGTAATGAGGTTAATCAGCCCAGCCATATCCAACCACATTTGGTGATCATAACGCCCTATGATCGCTAATGAGTTAGCTGCCCTGATGGAAGCAGCTGCCATAGTGGAAAACATCTTTCCAATCAGATCAAGACGAAGTCCCTCCTTGTCCGGCGGTGTAGTAAAAGGTGTTGTCGGGTTCTTGGACCTTTTCTGGGCAGCCTGGGAAATGACGGAATCTGGCCTAGGGTATCCAATGAGGCAGGATGGACTATTGGCCGGAGCACGATACTTCTTATCTATCCGTGGAAGCACCGCAGGCACGGATGCAGGATTTTTTATGATCTTGATACCTTTGTTCCATATATAATCAATTATAGGAACAGCCCTGGTAATCTTTCTGGACTCCTCTTTAAAATCGTGAAGGAAACATTCGGTCTGTTCCACAGTAACAGGAAGTTGAAACCTAGCAACAGCCCACTGCATGAGGTTGTGAAACCCTCCTATATCCTCTGGTGGCAAATCAGATGGCAGAGGAGTCGATGGCGAAGGCATAGGGATAATGTACGAATCCCATGGAACAAAATGAGGGTTTTCTGGCAATTTACCTTCTTCAACTTCCTCATCAGAGTAAGTGTCCTGATCCTGAGGAGGTTGTGAGGGTTGAGGGTTGTTGTTCTTGAAGAGGCTCTGCACTCGGAGGCATCGGGGTCGGAGCCTCAGGAGAAGGTAAAGAATCTGGAACCACCCCAGGTGGAGGTGGTGGAATAATCTGCTGCGGGGGAAACAGCTGCTTATAATCTGCGAGCATAACTTGCAAGTCCTGGATAAGATTTGGAGGCAGATGGCTGGTCTCAGACTGTCGAGATTGTCTATGATATACTGTGTGATGGGGAATGACAATGTCCTCTTGGTGATATTGTTTGTTGTAATCCTCTTCCTCTTCCTCTTCATCTTGACATTTGATATGCAGTTCAGAAGGATGACAAGCTATCCCAAATGGTCCTTTGTCGTCATAATCATCATCCTCTTCTTGGGCATATGTTTCCAGAAGATGCGGCGGAGTAAGAGGTGAGATATTGGAATACTCATGCCTTTGAAATGTCTTGAGCTGAAAGCTCCGAGATTGAACTGGCTTTGAATAAGGTTGAAGCACAACCAAAGCCTTGTTGGAGCAGGTAAAACCCATTGTAGATGGCACGGTCATCAACGGGATCTCCGTTGATGAACTTGTCATCGACGGGCTCTTTGCTAACGTCGTCGACGGGATCATCGTCGACCGGCTCGACGTCGACGGGACAGACGTCGACGGATTTGGGATCTTTGTCGATGGGACAGCCGTAGACGGGAAAATCATCAACGGCATAGTAGATACCTGCGTCTTCGTCAACGATACCTCTCTCGTCGACGGTGGAGTCTTCATCGACATATGTTTCGATGACGACTTCGTCAATGAGGCCTTCGTCGACGATTCTTCGACGACAGTCTTCTTAGACATTGTAGAAATCCTCATCGACAGTATAGGCGATGTGATAGACGTAGTAGAGATAGTCTCCGTCGACGAAGGAGCAGAAGAAGTGACAGAAATCTTCGACGACAGAGGGATAGCCAAAGATTTTGAGAGGCTTTTACTCACTGCTTTAGAAGATTGTTTCTTAGAGTCCTTGAGAGCAGCAGTCTGTGGAGACTGCGAAGGCCCAGAGGAGGTTCAGGGAGACCTCTGAGAAGGGCCAGAAGTAGAATGGGAGGATTTAAGGTGTTTTCTCCCCTCACTTGTAGAACTATCCTGTGATCTAGCTTTCTTGCTGGAAGTTGAGGCTCTATCATCATCTTCAGCCGAAGAAGATTTAAGCCACAACAGGACTCTTGCCTCCCTATCCTTGAGAGTTTTAGGAGGGAAGGTACGGCAGATTTTACAATCTCTTGCCTCATGTTTATTGTAGAGGCAGTAGATTCAGTCCTTATGTTGGTCATGAACATGGACTATCTTCTTGTCACAGGTTCTGCAAGGCTTGAACAAGGCCTTCTTGTCAGACATTCTGAAGAAAAACTGAGTGGCACTCAGGGAGACTCCCTTCGACATGACATGTGGTGAAAATCTGAGGAGAACTGGCTCTGCTGGGAAGGTTCTAGAGGGTGTTGGCAGCTGATTGGCTGAGACCAATTTTTGGTTCATTTAGCATAATGATGTAGATAGGCTACTACGATTTAGGCCTCAGGCCTTTTCTTTAGGGTCTACTACTGTTCTTTGCCTTTGGCACTGCTTTTTTATTTACCGTGGGACTCCCGCCTCGGCGACGGGGAATGATTCAGGCATGTGAAAGATACCCCAATACTGGATAAGGGTGTGGTACAGGCACAGACACTGGAGATACGAGGTGATGCCAGGACTGAAGGCCCCTTGCATGAGATGCTCAATCCCTGGGTACTCCCACACTCTTGAGTGACTGCAAAGAGTAAAACAAGTTGTTTTTAATGTCTTATGCCCAAAGGTGAAATGGGATTAGATTAGGCTGGACTACAGCCAGTTTGACTCTCAGAAGGTTTCTCAAGAAAGTAAACCTACAGCAAGGCATGGCTCTGAGCCTTTATATTCTGCTCTTACACTGCACCCAATTTATGTTTTTCATCCCTGGGCGCGTTACTCCCTCAAGTGAACGGGTTAACCCTACCTCTATGATTAAGAGTTGCACGAACTGTACCTTTCCGCCCACCTAATGTTTGCTCACCAGGACTGCCATCAGCGAGCAGACCTACCTGCTGTTCGAACATTTGTGTCAAATGACTGACAAAGTTCTTCTCAAAGTTCTGCCGCAGACTTTCAAAAGTGATGAGCTGTTCAGCCACACCATGCATCTTGCGGTACTCTGTGGAGACAAATAGAGGTGAGTTCACAACTGTCTGGACCCAGGACCTAGGACATGGAGCACTTGGATACACATTCCAGGGTTGTAGTGCTCCAAGGACTCTCTAAACACACACTGATAGAACTCTTCAGGAAATGGAATGGTGCAGTCCTGAGGAAGCCTCTAATTCTAAATCCCAAAGCATCAAAGAGTACCAGTGAAAGGCACATTCACAGCCATCAGCTACTTGAATCACAAAGTGTCCTAAAGACATAGCTACAGCCTGACAGGGAGAGCGCTTTAGCCTTACATGCACTGACTGTGTGACTGACGTTCGAGAGGGAGTGCTCCAGTCTTATGTGTACTGACTTTATGCCAGTAACATTGCTCTTGTGTGTGAAATAATGTCTGCCCAGCGGTGAGTGCTCCGTTGAGTGATATCCTGACTTTGTGACAGTAATATTGCTCTGGTGTGTGGTATACTGTCAGCCCGGCGGTGAGTGCTCCGTTGAGTGCTATCCTGAGTTTGTGACAGTAACATTGCTCTGGTGTGAGGTATACTGACTGTCCAGCAGTGAGTGCTCTGTTGAGTGATATCCTGAGCTTGTGACAGTAACATTGCTCTGGTGTGTGGTATACTGTCTGTCCAGCAGTGAGTGCTCCGTTGGGTGATATCCTGACTTTGTGACAGTAATATTGCTCTGGTGTGTGGTATACTGTCTGCCCGGCGGTGAGTGCTCCGTGGAGTGATATCCTGAGTTTGTGACAGTAACATTGCTCTGGTGTGTCGTATACAGACTGTCCAGCAGTGAGTGCTCTGTTGAGTGATATCCTGAGTTTGTGACAGTAACATTGCTCTGGTGTGTGGTATACTGTCTGTCCAGCAGTGAGTGCTCCGTTGAGTGATATCCTGACTTTGTGACAGTAACATTGCTATTATGTGTGGTATACTGTCTGCCCGGCGGTGAGTGCTCAGTTGAGGGATATCCTGACTTGATGACAGTAACATTGCTCTGGTGTGTGGTATACTGTCTGCCCAGGGGTGAGTGCTCCGTTGAGGGATATCCTGGCTTCATGGCAGTAACATTGGTCTGGTATGTGGTATACTGTCTGTCCAGCAGTGAGTGTTCCGTTGAGTGATATCCTGACTTTGGGACAGTAACATTGCTTTGGTGTGTGGTATACTGTCTGCCCGGCGGTGAGTGCTCCGTTGAGTTATATCATGACTTTGTGACAGTAACATTGCTCTGGTGTGTGGTATACTGACTGTCCAGCAGTGAGAGTGCTCTACTGTGATATCCTGACTTTGGGACAGTAACATTGCTCTGGTGTGTGGTATACTGTCTGCCCGGCGGTGAGTGCTCCATTGAGTGATATCCTGACTTTGTGACAGTAATATTGCTCTGGTGTGTGGTATACTGTCTGCCCGGCGGTGAGTGCTCAGTTGAGTGATATCCTGACTTTGTGACAGTAACATTGCTCTGGTGTGTGGTATACTGACTGTCCAGCAGTGAGAGTGCTCTACTGTGATATCCTGACTTTGTGACAGTAACATTGCTCTGGTGTGTGGTATACTGTCTGGCCAGCAGTAAGTGCTCCGTTGAGTGATATCTTGACTTTGTGACAGTGACATTGTTCTGGTGTGTGGTATATTGTCTGCCCGGCGGATGAGTGCTCCGTTGAGTGATATCCTGACTTTGTGACAGTAACATTGCTCTGGTGTGTAGTATACTGTCTGTCCAGCAGCGAGTGCTCCGATGAGTGATATCCTGACTTTGTGACAGTAACATTGCTCTGGTGTGTGGTATACTGTCTGCCCGGCGGTGAGTGCTCCGTTGAGTGATATTCTGAGCTTGTGACAGTAACATTGCTCTGGTGTGTGATATAATGTCTGCTCAGCGGTGAGTGCTCCGTTGAGCGATATCCTGACTTTGTGACAGTAATATTGCTCTGGTGTGTGGTATATTGTCTGCCCGGCGGATGAGTGCTCCGTTGAGTGATATCCTGACTTTGTGACAGTAACATTGCTCTGGTGTGTAGTATACTGTCTGTCCAGCAGCGAGTGCTCCGATGAGTGATATCCTGACTTTGTGACAGTAACATTGCTCTGGTGTGTGGTATACTGTCTGCCCGGCGGTGAGTGCTCCGTTGAGTGATATTCTGAGCTTGTGACAGTAACATTGCTCTGGTGTGTGATATAATGTCTGCTCAGCGGTGAGTGCTCCGTTGAGCGATATCCTGACTTTGTGACAGTAACATTGCTCTGGTGTGTGGTATACTCTCTGCCTGGCGGTGAGAGCTCCGTTGAGTAATATCCTGACTTTGTGACAGTAACATTGCTTTGGTGTGTGGTGTACCGTCTGCCCGGCGGTGAGTGCTCCGTTGAGTGATATCCTGACTTTGTGACAGTAACATTGCTCTAGTGTGAGGTATACTCTCTGCCTGGCGGTGAGAGCTCCGTTGAGTGATATCCTGACTTTGTGACCGTAACATTGCTCTGGTGTGTCGTATACTGACTGTCCAGCAGTGAGTTCTCTACTGTGATATTCTGATTTTTCTATACTCTTTTATCTTTATGGGAACTAAACCTTCTCTAGCCCATCCATGCGTAATAACCTCCCTAAGTTTTCCTTGACACATATCATTGTTTGCAAACTGCTTCCACTCCTGTTGAGTGATAACAACCTTTGCAGCCACCACACAATCAACAAGACCTACCACAAATTATTCTTCCAGGATACAGTCATCACACTGGTTAAAGTCTGAAGGACAATTTGGCAAGAATTCTGCTCTGCAATTTGTTCTGCTTGGGATGTGTTTAACCTCGAAATTATATTTGTACACCCCAGATAGCAACATTGCTAGCCTAGGACTGGCATTTCCCAGACACTTGTAATTCAAAAGATGTACCAAAGGTTTGTGATCTGTTACCAAAGTAAACTCTTCCCCACAAATGAGTGAAATAATTATGTACCCCCTCGAAGCAAAAGCTAGAGCCTCTCTTTCTAAAGGACTGTCATTCTTTTCTGCTGCTGTTAAATGTCGGAATGCAAAGGCAATAGTGTTCTCCCTTCCTTCTACGATTTGGCTCAACACAGCTAATATTCCCAAGCAACTGACATCAACTCTGACTATGGATGGTACCTCATCTCTAAATGCTTGAAGCGCTGGAGCATAAATTGCCAAAGATTTCAGTCGGTCAAATGTTGATGACTGTTCCAGTCCCCAGACAAACGTTGCCCCTAATCTCAGCAACTGCCTCAAAGGCTTAGTTTGAAGAGCAAGGTTTTGCACAAATCTTGAGTAATATCCGCACAATCCCAGGAATGATTTTAACTATACTCATCTGCGGGTGAGGGACAATTTTCTATTGCTTGTAAATGTCTTCCTTGGGAGTGATTCCTATCCCAGACAAACTATGTCCTAAATACTGAACCTTTTCTACCATGAATTTATATTTTTCCTTTTTACCATAAATCCATACTTCTCTAATACTCCCAATAGTTTACTCAGTAGTTCTAAATGTGATTGAACAGTGTCTGAGAAAATCAGAATAGTGTCCTGATACACCAGAACCCCATCCACCTCCGCCAAAATATGATACATGAGTTTTTGAAAAACAGATGTAGCTAAGGTGAGGCTAAATGGCATGCATAGGAACCTGTACACGCCAAATGGAGTGTACCTGATGATACGCTGCTCATAGATCGAGTGTGCACCTGAAGATACGCACCTGATGATACGCTGCTCTTAGATCGAGTGTGGTAAAAATGTTTGCTCTGCCCATTTGAGCTAAGTTCTGGATTTTTTGAAGAGGAAAGCAATCCACCAAAATGTGCCTATTAAGTACCCTAAGATTGACACAGAGCTTGAGTTCTCTAGGTTTTTTCACCATCACCACTATGGGAGAACTCCACTGTGGTTCAATGACTTTATCCTTGTATAGCTTCTCCAGATGGCCCTTCAACCTTTCCCGTAAGCTCAGTGCATTCCTACCTTTTTGTACTACTGGCACTGTATCCGGTATAAAAATAATCCTGTGTGCGTACCTTTAGACCAGGCCAAGCCTCAAACAACAACTTGTGTTTATTTATGACTTCTTACAGTGATGGCTCTTCCATCACTATTGGATACACAAAGAGATGGGATTCACCGTACTGGGTCTCAACACCAAGCCAAATTATCCTTGGTCTCTCCACCCTAGAATGTTATAACCCTTATGAATCCATCTGTATTTATACCTAATATTCTCTTTATAGTCCTACATCATGTGCATTTTCAGTCCCCTCAAAAACAACATTGTGAATGTCTAGTGTAGACAGATCCAGGAGACTCCATTCTTGAGGAAACAACTTATCAGATATGATTGTGATGGGATACTAAGAATCCACCATGACACTTGCAGGTACCTGCCCAATAAATATCTCACATATCAGGTCAACTTCCTTCTCTTGATTGATTGCCGTGGACACCATTTGTGTTGACAGGATTACTCTGCGTTCAGAATTGACATTATCATGACTGCTTGGAGGAAGTGGATCAATATGTTCACCTAGATGCACTATGTTTTGAGTGTTCCTGTAGACTCTTGCAAAGTGACCAGCTTTTTTGCACTTTATACATGTTTTGCCTAAGGCAGGGCAATTTTTGTAATTCGCCATGTGATTCTTGGAGCCAGACCTAAAACATGTTTTCATATTGACATTGGTGTTTCTGTCCAGTATTTTAACATCTGTGATGGGTGTTTATTTGGACATTGAACTTATGTAGGTGCACTACCACTTCTTCTGATAGCAGGTTTTGTATTTGTTTTATTCTTCGTAGGCAGACAGCACACCACGTCTCTCTGCCAGGGTCACAGACCTCACTGCAACTGACAAGTCTGGTACTCTGGTGAAAGGGGCACCTAGCAACCTCCAAATATTCACATTCCATCCCATACCAACCCTCAAATCCAGCCCATCAGAAGTGCTCCAGTGTGTGATGTACTGACTCTAATAGGTGTGAGTGCTCCAGTGTTGACTATAATGACTGGATGACCGTGGGAACGCTCCATTGAGTGATGCACTGTGATAGTGAAAGTGCTCAAGTGTATGGTATACTGAAAGTGTGACTCCTCTGGTGTATAATATATGCATAATGTATTGCAATGAAAGTACATGAGTGTCTGATATACTGTCTATGTGACAGTGAGAGATCAAGTATATGAAATTCTAACAGTTTGGTAGTGAGTACTCAAGAGTGTGATACACTAACAGTGTGATAGTGACAGCTCAAGTGTGTGATATGCTAACAGTGTGACAGTGAGAAGTGTGAATAAACCAACAGTGCAGCATTAAGGGCTCAAGTGTGTGATATTCTAACAGTGTGACAGTCAGAGCGCACTAGTGTTATATACATTGACTAAAGCACACAGCTGCACACTGCCCACCTGGGTTCAACCGTATACTCATGCAGCTTCTCAAGGCTTCAACAGCTGTGATGTTATACTTCAATCTGGAGGAGCTAGAGAGGTCACTGTTATTCAGGATGCTACTGTGATGCTCACTGAGGTCCAGGCTGTCCTGTGGATGGACAATAGCAGAGGCTTAGTAAAAACGATTTACTTTGTTCAAATCCTTGTTCTCCATCAGGGAGATCTTCTTTGAATTCACAAACAGCAGCATTTGCCACTTGTACGTGCAGTCTTGAAACACATATATTAATAGATATATTTTTCATTTTTAAAATTACCTTACTAAAAAAGGATAAAAACATGTTTAAATGAGGTAACATTTCCCAGCTATTTTAAGCCAATTTTAATACCCCACAAAAACAAAAAAACAATCAGTTAAGACTGCATATCAGCATCACTGTTTTACATGGAAGAAACTTAAACACTGCTCCTTTTAGGAATTGAGGCTCTCCACCGTCCCGTAGTGCGAAGCAATGTCATTTAGGCAATTTAAGATGAAAGACCCCTGAATACGGCAGTGCCTATTTTTCAGTCAAAATATCTTTTTGAAGCATCCTGCAAAATATCAGAGTTTCAACTTCTAACCCTCTTGTTTTTCTAGTGGGAGGAAGTTTATTATTTTCTTTTTTGTTAACCAAACAGAGGCTATTCTCAGCTGCCCCTGCAAAGCTACGTCTGCTCTTTTTGACAGTTGCCCTTGCTGCAGTGGAACAACATGCTAAAGAACACACGGATTGCATGGTTTGTCTTCCAGACCTTCACACCATTGAGGAGAGCAGCGTAGGTCAAGAGAGGCTGAAGAACACATGGATTGCACGATTTGTCTTCCAGACCTTCACACCATTGAGGAGAGCAGCGTAGGTCAAGAGAGGCTGAAGAACACATGGATTGCACGATTTGTCTTCTAGACCTTCACACCATTGAGGAGAGCAGCGTAGGTCAAGAGATGCTGAAGAACACATGGATTGCATGGTTTGACATCCAGACCTTCACACCATTGAGGAGAGCAGCGTAGGTCAAGAGATGCTAAAGAACACACGGATTGCATGGTTTGTCTTCCAGACCTTCACACCATTGAGGAGAGCAGCGTAGGTCAAGAGAGGCTGAAGAACACATGGATTGCACGATTTGTCTTCGAGACCTTCACACCATTGAGGAGAGCAGCGTAGGTCAAGAGAGGCTGAAGAACACATGGATTGCACGATTTGTCTTCTAGACCTTCACACCATTGAGGAGAGCAGCGTAGGTCAAGAGATGCTGAAGAACACATGGATTGCATGGTTTGACATCCAGACCTTCACACCATTGAGGAGAGCAGCGTAGGTCAAGAGATGCTAAAGAACACACGGATTGCATGGTTTGTCTTCCAGACCTTCACACCATTGAGGAGAGCAGCGTAGGTCAAGAGAGGCTGAAGAACACATGGATTGCACGATTTGTCTTCCAGACCTTCACACCATTGAGGAGAGCAGCGTAGGTCAAGAGAGGCTGAAGAACACATGGATTGCACGATTTGTCTTCTAGACCTTCACACCATTGAGGAGAGCAGCGTAGGTCAAGAGATGCTGAAGAACACATGGATTGCATGGTTTGACATCCAGACCTTCACACCATTGAGGAGAGCAGCGTAGGTCAAGAGATGCTAAAGAACACACGGATTGCATGGTTTGTCTTCCAGACCTTCACACCATTGAGGAGAGCAGCTTAGGTCAAGAGATACTGAAGAACACATGGATTGCACGATTTGTCTTCTAGACCTTCACACCATTGAGGAGAGCAGCGTAGGTCAAGAGATGCTAAAGAACACACGGATTGCATGGTTTGTCTTCCAGACCTTCACACCATTGAGGAGAGCAGCGTAGGTCAAGAGATGCTGAAGAACACATGGATTGCATGGTTTGTCATCCAGACCTTCACACCATTGAGGAGAGCAACGTAGGTCAAGAGATGCTAAAGAACACACGGATTGCATGGTTTGTCTTCCAGACCTTCACACCATTGAGGAGAGCAGCGTAGGTCAAGAGATGCTGAAGAACACATGGATTGCATGGTTTGTCATCCAGACCTTCACACCATTGAGGAGAGCAGTGTAGGTCAAGAGATGCTGAAGATTACACCGTTTCTATGGTTTGTCTTCCAGACCTTCACACCATTGAGGAGAGCAGCGTAGGTCAAGAGATGCTGAAGAACACATGGATTGCATGGTTTGTCATCCAGACCTTCACACCATTGAGGAGAGCAGCGTAGGTCAAGAGATGCTAAAGAACACACGGATTGCATGGTTTGTCTTCCAGACCTTCACACCATTGAGGAGAGCAGCGTAGGTCAAGAGAGGCTGAAGAACACATGGATTGCACGATTTGTCTTCCAGACCTTCACACCATTGAGGAGAGCAGCGTAGGTCAAGAGAGGCTGAAGAACACATGGATTGCACGATTTGTCTTCTAGACCTTCACACCATTGAGGAGAGCAGCGTAGGTCAAGAGATGCTGAAGAACACATGGATTGCATGGTTTGACATCCAGACCTTCACACCATTGAGGAGAGCAGCGTAGGTCAAGAGATGCTGAAGAACACATGGATTGCATGGTTTGTCATCCAGACCTTCACACAATTGAGGAGAGCAGCGTAGGTCAAGAGATACTGAAGAACAAATGGATTGCACGGTTTGTCTTCCAGACCTTCACACAATTGAGGAGAGCAGCGTAGGTCAAGAGATACTGAAGAACACATGGATTGCATGGTTTGTCTTCCAGACCTTCACATCATTGAGGAGAGCAGCGTAGGTCAAGAGATACTGAAGAACAAATGGATTGCACGGTTTGTCTTCCAGACCTTCACACAATTGAGGAGAGCAGCGTTGGTCAAGAGATACTGAAGAACACATGGATTGCACGGTTTGTCTTCCAGACCTTCACACCATTGAGGAGCAGCATACGTCAAGAGATGCTGAAGAACAAACAGTTTGTAAGTTTTTTTTTCAGACACACCACACCACTGAGGAGTGCAGCATATGTGAAGAGATTCTGAACAATACACAATTTATGTGATTAGTCTTCCAGACTCTCACACCATTGAGGAGAGCAGCATATGTCAAGAGATCCTGAAGATTACACCGTTTCTATGGTTTGAATTCCAGACCGTCACACCATTGGAGGGGAGTAGCGTTTGTCAAGAGATGCTGAAGAAGAATGACACTAGATGCCACCAAGTCATTTGATGGGGTTGATTGGAACTACTTAGCCGCGGTGTTGGAGAAGATCAACTTTGGGCCAAACTTTAGTCAAGTCATTAATCTTATATGTAGTGATCCTTCAGCGAGGCTTCGGGTCAACGGAAATCTGACAAACCCTGTAAGATCAAAAGAGGAACTACACATGGCTGCCCCCTCTCCCACCTCTTATTTAATATGTACATAGAGCCTTTTGCTCAACGTCTCAGGGAGGAGACGAGCATTACACCGTTTAGATGCGGAGCAGGGGAGAGGAAGGTAGCCATGTATGCTGATGAGGTCTTAATCCTTTCATCAGATTTGGAGGTGTCTTACCTCCATGTCATTTGCTTAGCACAGGATTTTGGCCTAGTCTCAGGATAAGATGTTATGCAGGAAAAACCAAGATGAAGGCTTGGAACTTGTCTGGGATTCGACATCAAACCAAGAGCGAGATGAGATTTTTGGGCGTAAAGATTGTTCATAATATAGACAAGATCTCTGAGACCAATCTGGCGAATGTTTCAAGAGAATGTCAGAAACTTTTGAAATCTAGGGCCCATCTTCCTTTGACTATTTTGGGGAGAATCAATGTAATCAAAATGGTAATCCTCCCAAAAATTACTTTTCTTTTCAACACCATTCCTTTATTCTTTGAGACAAGCGCAATTGCTAAACTTCAGCAATCTATTAATTCATTCGTGTGGGTCTATAAAACTGCAAGGATATCTTGGAGAAAATTAAGGCGCAGGAGGGAAAAGGGGGGCTCGACATTGCCAAATTTGCAGTACTATAACTGGGCATTTCAGCTGACGCATTCAAGAATGTTGTTAAAATCTCCAGATTCATCAGGGAGGGGGGTAATGTTTTGGCTATGTTGGATCAGGTGGGGCTACCAAAAGAGGGCTTTCTTTTTAAATATGGAGACCAGAAATTTTTTAAGAAGATAAGGCTGAAGGTCCTACTGAGTACGGCTCGCACATGGGCGAATATCAAACAATGCGCTGGTTTAGGTTACTTTTCAAGTCTGGCTCCACTGTGGGATTGGCAGCCCCTCTAAAAACAGCTGGGTTCCTGGTGTGGGGTGATTTGGTGGTTGAGGGCCCACTTTTACCTTGGGCACTACTAAATGATAAACTGGAGAAGGGCATGTCCAGGTTTAAATATTTACAATTAAAGAGTTGGTCCCAAAGTCTGAAAAAACCCATAGGTATAGGAAATGCACTAGAAGAGCAACTGGTACAGAGACTGGCAGGGAAGAGAGAAGTATCTTTCTTCTACTGGTGTATTGAGGAGGCTATCAATGGGGATTTTAGGCTAGACGAAGAACTGTGGGGATCGTCTATACCAGACATAGATTGGGTAGATTCGTGGAAAATTTCTTTTAACACCTTATTTACAGTTGTAAAACCAGCCTGGTTCAGGAGAAACCACTATTTTTCTATACACATGGCTTATTTTTCCCCAACTAGGCTTTCAAAAATCGTTAAGGGTCCCCCTGCCAGTTGCAAAAAATGCGGTATGGTGAACGCCTCTGATATACATATGTTCTGCGACTGTCCAGCCATCCAAGAATTTTGGGAGAGAGTAGGAAACACCTTAACAAATATTTTGGGCCTCCCAGTACACGTTTCTCTCAGTCTTGTCATTTTTGGTATATTAAGTGAAATTACAGTATTGAGCAGGAGTTTTTTATTCTACTCTATGCTGTTGGCTAGACGAGAAATATGTAAAAGATGGGTTGAGGCTACACCCCCTACATATTCAGGTTGGTTGTCCACCTTGCATAAAACCTCCCGGACAGACGTGGCTAGACTGAAAAGTAGTAGAAAGAAAGCTATGTGGGATTGTTTGATTAATTGGTCTTCTGGTTAAACATTAGTTAGATATGTCTCTTTAAGAAGCTCAGTTAAAAAGTCTCTCTGATCCTATGATTAAGCCTCATGGGAAGCTCTCAGACTGTGCTAGGCCTCGCCTATTTCCTTTTGGTGCCCAGGTTCGATTTTCGGTGAGCTTTAAGCAACAGTCATCGGTAACGAACAATCAGAAGAGAGCGTGACCAGCCTCTCCATGACAACGAGAGGTCACCAACATGAAGGAGGTTTGTCAGCTCTGGTAGGCAGGCGACAGATCCGGGTATACCCCTAGAGAGCCTACGTCTCAAATTGAGTAACAGTGGCGACTTTCTAACCTCCTAGTTGTCTGGGGTTGGAGGTGAATGAGGAAAAAAAAAAGATGATGAAGAACACATATTTTGTGTAATTTGTCTTCTAGACCATCACACCATTGAAGAGGCAGCGTATGTCATGAGATTCTGAAAATTACACAGTTTCTTTGGTTTGTCTTCCAGACCGTCACAACATTGCAGGGGAGCAGCCTTCGTCAAGAGATGCTGAAGAACACACTGTTTGTATGGTTTGTCTTCCAGACCTTCACAACATTTAGGAGAGCAGCACATTGACATGAGTTTCCATATATTTTTGGCACACCTGAGAGATATACAGATGAGAACAGCATCATCAAGACAGGTACAGTATTCACAGGATGACAAAGGAGCAGGGTGCGACTGTTTCATCGAAAGTGATGATCTATGAATGCAAGCTAGGCCACCACCTGGGTGTTCTGGGTGGTCCAGTTTAATGAGGTTTGGCCTAAGAATTTGGAACTCTATTCCTGCTGATATTAGATGCAACCCATCCACATTCACCTTGAAGAAAGAAGTTAAACTCTTTCTATCCAATAAGCTCTGCTCATACTGAGGACTTGCATCATCTCCCCTAGATCATTTCCTCCTTCCTATTTATCTGCTACCTCTTACCTCGCCTTAATATGTTCTAGACCTTGGATTTATGCTTCATTTTGTACTCCTATTTTCTGTATGCCATTTGTCCCTCAGTATATATCTGCAGACTTCTGTTGTATCCCCTTTTCTTTGCACACTGTTTGTAAAGCGCTCTGTCACCTGAAAGGGTCTTGTTCACGCTATATAGAACTCTAATTAAATGAAACCTTCAGAAGGGTGTGTGGCCAGTGATGTGTGGCACTGTTGATGTGTCTGAGTCCAGTAATGTGGACACTGAAGGAAACCCTTCAGAAGATTGTGTGGCCACTGATGTGTGACACTGTTGAAGTGTCTGAGTCCGGTAATGTGGACACTGAAGGAAACCCTTAAGAAGGGTGTGTGGCCAGTGATGTGTGGCACTGTTGGTGAGTCTGAGTCTAGTAATGTGGGAACTGAATGAAACCCTTCAGAAGGGTGTGTGGCCAGTGATGTGTGACACTGTTGAAGTGTCTGAGTCCGGTAATGTGGACACTGAAGGAAACCCTTCAGAAGGGTGTGTGGCCAGTGATGTGTGACACTGTTGATGTGTTTAAGTCCAGGAATGTGGACACTGAAGGAAAACCCTCAGAAGGGTGTGTGGCCACTGATGTGTGACACTGTTGAAGTGTCTGAGTCCGTGTTAGACCTGTCAGCCCTAGGGTGGTCTTTCCCTATTTTTTTTTTCTCGCCCTTGCCTAATTTTTTTACACCTTCTTTTTGTTGGCCGTAGGTCTCCCAGCACCTTCCCATTGCTAATCAATGCTAAGGTACAGGTGCTCTCTTCCCCCAATATGGCTGCCACTGACCCCTGCTACTGCAGCGTGGTCTTTGTAGACGCACTCTAGTAGCCAGGAGCTGGCTGGAACCCCTAAACATTGTTGCGACACCAGCCTACCTTCCCTGCCCTTAGCTAGAGTGAGGAAGCTCCTGGAACCTTCCGGAATAGGGGAGTGGTCACCAACTGCCATCTCAGAGAGTGGTCACCTGACCTGGGACTATAAAAGAAAAGGGAGGGAAACTTTCCAGTCAGTTGGGGCATCACTGACCTGGGGGACCCTACGCAGGAGCCTTAGGCGGTAGGGCCTCGTCAGAAACCTATACCACTGGGGGTGACAGGGTTTAGGCGCTGCCCACCAAGCTGAGTAAGGAACACTGATCTAGCCCACTGATCTGGCCCGGCGGGAGGGGAACCCAGGGACCACCTGAAGTGACCTGCTGAGGAAACTTTTCAAGCCTTCAACTCCAACCCCCCCCTTCAAGCAACTACCTTCAAAGGGCACCAGAACCACTGGGCTGCGAATCTGGTTGCCCTACCTTCCCAGCGCTCTCCTACTGTGCCTCTGAGAAGCGCTGTGGACTTCCGCAATTGCTGTATGTGGGAAGCGCTATACTGGTCCCCCAAGCGCTGCAGCCTGCCGTTCTGTCAATTGCCTCTAAAGCGCTGTGAACTATAATTTCCCAGCGCCGTACTGCCTGCACCCGCGCTGCCCTGATCGCTGCTGCCGAAATTGTTGTTGTTGTTGTGTATTTTGTAAAGCGCACAGCTGCCCCAACGGGGCGGCCCGGCGCTGAATAACGCTGTGGAACCCTTCCTGGCTCTCCCTGTGAGATGCCCCTCCTGGGCACCCCCAAGGTGAAGCCAGGCATCCCAGTGCTGTAGGGGCCGTTGTGGAGATTAAGCAAGCTATTGCCCAGAGTTGCAGCGTGGGACCCATGATTAGAGTAGGCGCCGAGGCGAGAATTATCGAGTCAGCGGACATTGAGCTCAAGACCCTGCCGCGTCAGGACTTGAACCCTGGTCCCGGGCCTGATCTCTGCTTCAGAGTCTGCTGCTCTAACCAGTGAGCCACACTTCTCTGCTGTGTCCTGGGAAGCGCTATACTGGTCCCCCAAGCGCTGCTGCCTGCCGTCCTGTCAATTGCCTCTAAGGCGGTGTGAACTGTCCCTGAGGCGCTATAATTTCCCAGAGCCATACTGCCTGCACCCGCGCTGCCATGATCGTTGCCCCGCCTTTTGAGGAACTTAGCGCTGTGGCTGAGAAGCGCTGCGGCAAGGAACTGACTGGGCTGCGAATCTGGCTGCCCTACCTTCCCAGCGCTCTCCTACTGTGCCCATGAGAAGCGCTGTTGACTGCCGGAATTGCTGTACGTGGGAAGCGCTATACTGGTCCCCTAAGCGCTGCAGCCTGCCGTCCTGTCAATTGCCTCTAAAGCGCTGTGAACTGTCCCTGAGGTGCTATAATTTCCCAGCGCTGTACTGCCTGCACCCGCGCTGCCCTGATCGCTGCCCCGCCTTGTGAGGAACTTAGCGCTGTGGCTGAGAAGCGCTGCGGCAAGGCCAGACTCACCGCTGCGGCCCGGGAGTCCTCGGGGCTTCCCCTGTCAGCACCGCCGCCCAGCACTCTCCCCTTGGGGCCAGCTCCGTCAACTTTGCCCCCGCTGCGGCCCCCGGTGTCAGGAGAGGGCCGCCGGAATTTCTGACAGGCCGCGCTAGGCCTTGAAGCCTGCGACCTGCGTCACGTGAGGGGGCGCATCCTGGACTCCGCCCCCGCTGCCCCGCCATTGGCTGGGCCTGTTGCACTCCTCGCCGGCCGCGCTGGGATTGGCGGCTGGCTCCACACCTCCCAGGGACCGTCGGGGATTGGCCTAGAGACACCGGGAGAAACCCCGGATCACCGGAGCAACGTCGGGCCTCCCCTGATCGGCCTAATTCCCGTCAAGGCTGAGAGTACCAGCGAGGGGGCTCCGGAGTCAGCGTGAGCCCCCTCCCCCTGCCAAACACGCTGTAACGCCCAGCAAGGGCCCGGGAGGGCCGAAGGTAAAGGTCATCCCCAGGGAGGCGGGCGGGAGGCTCCGAGTGCGCCCCTCCCCATGGAAAACTAGTGACTGGGCCCCATTGGCCCCTAATTAGCCCACGAATGAGTCAGAACTGGGGCCAGAGTATGCAGTAGGCCTCTGTAACTGTGGGATAGTGGAGTTACCTCCGGAAATGTTACCAGGGGTTACTAAAAGAGGTGTACTTGCTACTGCAGACAATGAGATGTTCTTTCTGGCTTCATGAGGGGTTTACTGAATGCCCACAGTTATATTGTGTAATGGTTACTTTACGTAAGGAAATGTCTATCCTGGCCTGATGTGATGTTCATATTGCTAATGTATTGAGAAGCTGACTGCGACCTCATGCACCAGATCTGCCCCTGCTAAATGCAATATTGATGGTGGTTTCCACTAATGAATTTCTTGCAGGTGCTGACTAGGAGCAAGGCTGATGCCAGGCCTACAGTTATTTAATATTTAATATTTATGTATTTATATATTTATGGCTGAGTAATGAAAAGTATGCTTTTTAAGGAAATGTGAATTGAGTTAATGCAACCTTGATGACTTGTTCACCCTGAATGAACTATCAACCGTGATCTTATTCTAGATAAAAGTACATTGTTTAATCAGCCTCACTGGTGTGGTCTCAGTCTTTGCGTGCATTTATTGTTTCAGTGGATGTGTGTGCTGTGTAGTCACTTAACACCTAAGCTTTCGGATGTCTACCCGCTCGAGCCAGGCTACCCACGGGGAACTGGTGACCCCAGTTCCTACAGTCCGGTAATGTGGACACTGAAAGAAACCCTTCAGAAGGGTGTGTGGCCGGTGATGTGTGACTCTGTTAATGTGTCTAAGTCCAGCACTCCAGTGAAGCGAATGAGGTCAAAAGTGTGAAGAATGGGCGAGACCCTTCAGCAGTGTGTATGCCCACTGATGTGTCAGACTCCTTTAAAGTGTAACAGGCCAGTGATGTATGGCACTCCAATGGAGTGTCTGAGGCCAGTGATGTGGAGAACGAGCGAGACCTTGCAGATGTGTGTGAGGCCAGTTATGTGCAGCACATCAATGAAGTGTCTGAGGCCACTAAAGTGGAGAATAAGCAAAACATTGCAGAAGTGTCTGAGTCCAGTGATGTGGAGCACTCCAATGAAGTGTCTGAGGCAACTAAAGTGGAGAATGAGCGAGACATTGCAGAAGTGTCTGAGGCCAGTGATAAGCAGCACTCAAAATGCCTGAGCCCACTAATGTGGAGAACGAGAGAGACCTTGCAGAAGTGTCTGAGGCCAGTGATGTGCAGAACTCCAATGAAATGTCTGAGGCCAGTAATGTGCAGACCAAGGGAGACCTTGCAGAAGTGTCTGAGGTCAGAGATGTGTCAGACTCCTTTGAGGTGTCTGACGCCAGTAATGTGCAGCACTCCAATGAAGTGGTTGAGGCTAGTAATGTGGAGAATGAGTGAAACCCTTCCGAAGGGTCTGAGGCCAGTAATGTGGAGAACGAGAGAAACCTTGCAGAAGTGTCTGTGGCCAGTGATGTGCAGCACTCCAATGAAATGTCTGAGGCCAGTAATGTGGAGAACAAACAAGACCTTACAGAAATGTCTGAGGCCAATGATGTGCAGCACTCCAATGAAGTGTCTTAGGCCAGTGATGTGGAGAACGAACGAGACCTTACAGAAGTGTCTGTGGCCAGTGATGTGCAGCACTCCAATGAAGTGTCTTAGGCCAGTGATGTGGAGAACGAACGAGACATTACAGAAGTGTCTGTGGCCAGTGATGTGCAGCACTCCAATGAAGTCTCTGAGGCCAGTAATGTGGAGAGCAAGCGAGACCTTGCAGAAGTGTCCCAGGCCAGTGATGTGCAGCACTCCAATGAAGTCTCTGAGGCCAGTAATGTGGAGAACCAACAAGACCTTGCAGATGTGTGTGAGGCCAATGATGTGCAGCACTCCAATGAAGTGTCTGAGGCCAGTAATGTGGAGAACGAGCGATACCTTGCAGAAGTGTCTGAGGCCAGTGATGTGCAGCACTCCAATGAAGTCTCTGAGGCCAGTAATGTGGAAAGCAAGCGAGAGCTTGCAGAAGTGTCTGAGGCCAGTGATGTGGAGAGCAAGCAAGACCTTGCAGAAGTGTCTGAGGCGAGTGATGTACAGTACTCCAATGAAGTGTCTGAGGCCTGTAATGTAGAGAAAGAGTAAGACCTTGCAGAGGTGTCTGAGGCCAGTGATGTGGAGAACGAACGAGACCTTGCAGAAGTGTCTCAGGCCAGTGATGTGCAGCACTCCAATGAAGTATCTGAGGCTAGTAATATATATATCTATAGGTCCGGATGATGGAAACAACCCTGTGCTAGTGACTGCTGTGAGCTTCTGCCCACACTGTACACCGACATTTCCTCTGCTGATCTGAGCATGTCCTGCTTGCTGCTGCCTGACTTCCGGTAACGCACCCGTGGCCGTCAGCTGCTCCCGCGCCGAGAGCTGAGCCGGGTGTTTGGAGAAGTTCCTCGCGGCCGAATTTCTGCAACTGCGGCAATCCCGCGTTCAGCCGTCGAGCCTGGGAGGCCTGTGCGCTTGAGTCTGCCGCTGTTGCCAGCCACCACTGCTGCCTTACATTGAGACGTACATTGAGACAGAGTCAGCCACCACATCACCGCCGCGACCGCCCCCCCAGTCCCTCCCTTCTGCCGCGGTAAGACTTTAACCAGCAACCAGAGGGCTGCTGTGTGGTTTGCGGCCGTGGGGGTGTGGTGGAGGGAGCGTGGTGCGGGGGTGTAGATGAGGCACTGCTGATTGGCATTGCTGATTGGTGTGACTGGCGTGGCTGCGGATTTGTGGCAATCCTCGACTCCACAATTGCGTGGTGCTGGACACCCGTTCAGCCCACCACGGCACACCACTGCCCTCTAGCCAATCTGCCCTATTTGCCGCTTGCTTGTCCCCTATCTCCCCCTCATTACCCCATATCTCCTATTCCTAGGTCTCAGACTCTGGCCGCTCTTGCCTATTGCGGTGCCTGAGAGCTTGGGGTTTGAGGCCTGGGGGGCCTGGAGGCGTGGGGCTGGAGGGGGTCTAGCAGCGGCTGGCAGTGGAGTTGGCGGTGGAGCTAGAGGGGTGTAATATCAGTATGGCTGTAGCTACTGTCAGGGCTGGTACACTGCAGCCTTTACAGTCATTAAGATCAGCCAGCCCATGCCCATGCTGGCAGAAGATACACCGGCCTTGCCATTCCTGCTTTGCTCTCTGAGTGGCCTACAGAAAGCAGAGAGCTGGTGAACACAGTCTGCCTCACTCATCTCATTTGGGTGGTAGCATGGGAGAAGGAAAGGGGAGAGAAAAAAATAGAGCCCGCCTGGACTTCTCTGGATACAAGAAAAGGAAAAGAAGCGGTGATTAAAAAAGGAAATTTAAAAATTTTAAAAAGGAAATTTCCCTCTGTAATCAAAGAGGATGTCAAAGGACAACAAAGGACAGCAAAAAAAAAAAAAAAAGATAGTGAAAGTAAGTGAAACCTAGAGAAAGACACCAAGGCAGGCAATAGTCCTGCAACAGCCAAGGTTCGAAAAAAAGGACATTATTCTTAGAAAGTGCTATATAAGACAAGTGGCAGCCACAACAGCTAAAGACAAACAAGACAACCAACTCAACTTAATTGGCCCACAACATCTCATACGCAATAATGCGGTCCGGGAAGACGAGGCAGCTGGCAGCAGTAAACCCTGCCAAAAGTACGAGGAGGACAACCAAGAAGACTCAAAAAAAGGGATGTGCCAAAGCCACTGCGAGGACAAAAGACGAAGATGAAGCATCCAATTTGATTTCGCCACTTATCGCTAGCCCACAGCCCTCATCAAACAGCATGGCTAGTAGTTTAAGCAGTGGGCTTAATTTGCCCAATCCAAGTTACCAACCAAAAATATACACCAAATTCTCATTTATAAAGGACGTGGGGCCTGTACTGTGCTTAAATAGTAGCAAAGTAACTAATCTACCCGATCCACTCCAACCTCTCAAAGTTCACCAAACGGAACATCAGATGGTACAACAGCAACACCAGGGAACGGTCTGCAGGGGCTTATCAGTCTCCAGAAAAAGCCAGAGCATCGGCGATGAAAGCCCTGTAGAGGGAACAGACGTGATAGAAGCAAACAAAGAGGCAAAGGCCCAAGGAATCAAGATAAACAAACATCTAAGACAAGATGACTTGAGGCAATGGGAGGTAGATCCGCACATAAACACTACCACAGATAATGAGACTAGGCATGGCACGCTCGGACCGGCAGTGAGCCGCGGAGCAACAACTAGAGAGGAAGGAACAGAAGGAATGAAGAAAGAAAAAAGGGAAAGCTACAACAATTGCACCCCCTACAAGCACGCCAATGATGGATCCTTGGATAAAATGCCAACACACCAATTGGGAGAAGAGCAGGAAGATTCGGAAGAACATAAGTATAGCACAGCTCTCCTTGGATCTACACAGCATCCTAATACTTCGCCAAAGGCCAAAGCAGAAGACATCCATAAGGAAAATCCCTTCTCCGCGGGCACTCTCGGCCAGGCGTTATCTGAGACACTCGAGAGACTGGGGTTTAGTGAACATAAGGAGGCGAGCATTGCCAATGCGGTCAAAGTAGACAGCAAAGACTTCCACAATACGACAACAAACGCTGAAGCCGGGAAAGATCCACCTACACTCCGCTTACCAGCACAAGATGAGCCCGCTCAACTAATCTCGGGTCAACTAAAAACCCAATATGGTCCCGGTATCGCCTTAGTTCAACCCAACAGTAATATACAACAAGCTCCAACATGATCTCTAACGTCCCAAGAAACCAAGCCAGAGTCATAATACCTCATACCGGAAGAATGGGAGGAACTGGTCGCGTCATATTTCACTGACCCTGGAGGTGAGCCAGAAGGAAGGAATAACAGCTCCCCGAAACCCAACCTTGAAAAAGACAAATCGCAAGACAAAGAAGTCATCTGGTCCACCCTGCTGCACACAATGCAAATGTCAGTGAATGCAGCGCAATATCAATCAGACAAGATGGACCTACAGTTGTCAGTCCTCAACTCGCTTTCCATTTTCAATGCTAATATAGACGATAAGCTGGCAGACCTTAACAATCTGATCAAGAGGGCTCAGTCAGAGAAACAACTTACCCAGGCTACCTTCACCTGCATAACAATTGTGGACAAGCTAGCGACGTTACGGTTAGCAATGGAAAGTCTCCTCTCTGACATAAGGAAGGCAGTGCCAGTCAAACCAGCTTTGGGCTCGGCTCACACCAGCAACGGCGAGCAAGTAACAATAAACTCAACTAAAAATCCAGGACCCCAGGCACAGGCCCAGCAAATTGCAAAAGGGACAAACATCAGCTCACTGAGCCAAGGAGCCACAGTACCCCAAACAAGCAACACCTCGCAATCCAGAGAACTCCCGGAAAAACAGGCTCCAACCAATGGCGTACAATCATCCTCCAAACAGCGGAGAAAACAAAGGAGGAAGGGGCGAAATCAAAAACCAACGCAGGCTCTGCCACACAGCAGGGATGGAATTTATAGCCCCCTGAATGCACCTTCGGACAACCAACAAGATTCCCCTAGTAGGGAGGAAGAGGCGACAGACCCAGGCCGGGAAAGAAATAAGAGGCCAATCATTGAAAAAGCACTAGACAAGATAGAGCGAATATCTCTCAATAAATCCACAACTGTCAGTCCGGACCAGAAATCGGAGAACAAAAGTTGGCGCTCGACAAGGGAACCATCAATTACAACAATAACGGATTGGGCGCTCGATAAGGCAGCACACGATATAGTAACTTCACCTACAAGAGATCCTATGGATACAGCAGGTAATCAAATAGCCAAAAGCATAGAGAAAGTCTCAGCAAGCGACAATCAGTTACTCGGCCGGACAAAACCATCACGGGGCTACCAACGTTAACAGAGGTCCCAAAAGCCACAAAGAATACCTTGGGCCAACAAATAGTGCTCTCAAGCACAACAACAACAATCATGTTTTACCCGGAGTATATATCAAAGGGACGGGTCGATATGCTTAACAGGGGCACCAAACTGCGACTACTAAGGTCTATCGATAGCCTAAAAAATATAAAAACCACCGACCTGGAGTCAGTTGAGTTCAAAGAATCACCTGATCGACCTGGAACAAAGTCAACTAAAACAGTCTGGGCTACACCAGACTTAGCCGAGAGAGTCCTAAAGGAACAAACTAGATTCAACGCATGGGCCACTTGCAAAACCAAGGTATCCTGACCCCTTATTGGCCGATTCAAAGAGGAAAGAAGAACACCCTAGCTCTGGACAATTTAGCCCACGATTATTCTCAGTACTGCGAGGGGCACGCAGCATTAGCACTGAGCACAGGGAAAATGGAGAACATATTGACCAAAGGGCTCACTCTGCTAGAAGCAAGGCCACACTAGAGTGGAGTAGGGTTTCGAGGACAATATACAACAAACCTGAAAGATCGTGACATTCCAAACTCAATGCATCCTCACGCAAGAATTCCTTGAAAATCTGTTCCTGGACCATCAATGGCCTGGGAGATTAGACCTCGGATCCGGAACTACAAACTTATCTGAAGAAATTCTACATCGTATCGCTCCAAGAAACATGGAGCGGAGTACCAATTGCACTGCACGGTTTCAACTTGCTCTATCAACCGGCAATAAGAACCTCCAAATTTGGCCACAATAAGGGAGGCCTAGCCACATACAGATCCTTAAGTAGCATCTATGCAGCAGAATCGCTGCCATATAACTTATCCCCACCCAACGCAATGCAAGGAATTCGAATCACCTTACAGTGGAAATAAACAAAGAGTTCATAATACTTGTAAATTTATATCTGCACCCAGTGGTAAAATCCAAGGGAGTCAACAATTGAAGGAAGAACTAGTGAAAATAATAACAGAAGAGAAAGCAAATAGTTGGATAATCACAAGGGATTTCAATCTAAACATGCTTAGTAAAAGAGAAGATGATATTTATTCAGTAGAGGATCCATTCGCTTGGGAGGATATGCCTCAAGACAACAACACCGAGGGTATACCAACAAAAACCTCGAAAAATCTACTGCCATTCCTTGAACAACTTGGCTCTCGTGCATTAAATGGTAGATTTCCCGGAGATCGCCCACAGACAGCAACATTTAACAACGCAATAACAAGGACCACAATTGATTATACCTTCTGCTCTTGCTGCATGTTCTCAAAAGTAAAAGATTACTGTATTGGGAGCGTGGATTTTAGTGATCATCTACCCCAGGAAATCACGGTAGAAGAGCCATTAACACGCAAATTGCCCCCAGCAAATACACTCTGCTTAGAATTTACCAATAACGAGAAAAGAGTAAAATGTAAGTACCAAAGACCCCGAAGGCCTCCTTTCCCTTGCAAAACAACTATTGGAAGATGTGGAAATGGCCAACCCCGATATAATAGGAGGCTGGGAGGCATTTACAAAAGCCTTACAGAACAGCTATGGAGATACAAAGGGATGCTCTCGAAATAGAACAGCTCGCCCCTGAAACTAACGGTCAAGCTCCAACCGATGGAATAATGCAGAACTAAAAAAGTTAAAGGCACAGATAAACTACACACTACGGAGGCTGAAGAAGGAACCAACGACTTTGCAAGAACTGAGGCAGCTATAAGCCACCCGCAAAAAATTAATCTGGCAAAATAAAAAGGATGCAGAAGAATCTCTTTGGGCCAGACTTCTGCATGATAACAAAAACAACAATAGAGCACAATTCTGGAAAAAGATAAAATCTCTGTCTAACCCGCAAGGTCAGTGTATTAACTCCAACGTCACAGAAGAAGCTTGGATAACTTTCTTAGAATCGCACTTCAACAAAGACCAGACTCCCCAAATTGGCTTAATTAACTCGGCGACCACTTTGGAATCTCAATCATCACAGTTAAACTCCAAAGCAGAACTGGGACAGGACTTCACCATCACGAACACACAAGTTCGTAAAAGAATTTTGAAAGGCAGACGTGAGGGAGCTCCTGGCCCGAAAGGGATCCCGCCCATACTTTTTAAACACAATCCAGAATTTTGGGCTACAGTTCTAACGCCGATCTTCGACACAATTCTGCAAACGTCAATAGTACCATCATCATGGAGGGGCTCGATAATCTCTCCCATCTACAAAAAAGGCAACAGGAGTGACCCAAAGAGCTACCGGCTGGTAGCTCTTCTGGACAATGAAGCCAAATACTATGCCGGTGTACTCCTCCAAGAATTAACAACATGGGCCACAGAAATCAAAGCAATACCTTACAACCAAACTGGATTCTGTAGAGACATGGACACTGCCCCTAACATCTCAGCCCTCTCATTATTGATAGATGCTGCACTTGTAATCAAAGAACAAACTTGTCAGCAACAAACGAACTCCCAACAACACAGGACTCATCTAATTCCATCAACCTCTCTTCACATCACGTTTCAAAAAAGAGAAGAGTTGAGCAGATGTACAGATCGGCAGCCCTAAAGAAATCTCACCAGAACAAGAAGGACTTTAATAAGCTTCAGAAAATAGTGAGCAAGCTAGCACAAGCCACTATGAATACCGTACAGGCGTTAGAAAAAATCAAAGAGTTGACGGCGAATACTCACGCCAAAGTCACGGATATCCAAAATCTTGTTCATGCCTCACATAGAAAGAGCAACGAGGCGGACATGCGTTTAAAACAGAGAGACAACCGACCAGACAGGACGAAATCATTATCTAAAGAGGAATTGCGTGACCTAATCCGAACATATGACCTATCGGACCACAAGGAAGATGAAAGAATCAAAACAGTCCCAATAGACGCTAACAGAACAGTGAGAAAAAACGACAGAACATCCAACCCCCACAATTTACAGCACATACAGCTAACACCAAATGAAGCCGAAAATGAGAACGCTAGTAAAAATGAAAAACATCTATCCTGCCTACTACTCAACTGCCGATCAGCAACCAAACATGCATCGGACATAGCGGACCTCATCCTCAACAAGGACATTGACCTGGCAATCCTTACAGAAACTTGGCTCACGGAATCCTCATCCCCAACCATGGATCTGTTGATACCACCGCAATTCAACGTTTTGAGACTGGATAGACACGGAAAGCTAGGGGGAGGGATAGCCTGTATTCATCGATCTGACATAGAGGTTAAACAAATTCAGGCCGACCCACTTGAATCCTGTGAGTATCTTGGTCTTAACATAAGATCAACTAACACTCAATGGTGTAACCTGCATTCTTTCTACCACCCACCAGGAGATAACACAAAGTTTATAGCAGAGTTAATGGAGATCATAACAGCTAACTCTAATGACGCTGCCAATAACATATTTCTAGGCGACTTCAACCTGCACTGGGAGAACTGCAATGACAAACTGGTCAACATGCTAAAAGGTTTCCTCACTGAACTAAACCTCACTCAAGCGTGCACACTGCCCACACATTCTAAAGGAGCGACGTTAGACTGGATAATCTCAAGAAACAAAGCTGCAACAATCCACTCCATAACACCATGTGACTGGTCTGATCATCACGCCATAATATTCATGATACCCACGACGAGAAAAGGTAGGACCAGGCAACCGTTCAAGACCAAAAAATGGACTCGAGACACAAAAGAAACAAATATGGAACTACTGGTCGAAAGATGTGAAAGAGAATTAAAGCCACCCAACAACCTGGAAAATGTTAATGAGCTGACGGAACACTACATAGCAACTGTTGAAAATATCATTGATAATACCATGCCATTAAAATTGAAACGAATCTCTGAAAAGACCAAAAACCCGTGGTTCGACGAAGCTCTAAACGAAGATAGACGCAAATTGAGAATGGCCGAAAGAAAATGGAGGCAACACCCATCATCTCCTGAACTGGAAGTCCTCAGAAAAACAAGGAAACAATATAATAAAAAGATCATCAACTCAAAAAAGGAATTTATAAGAGCAGAACTCGATAATGCCAAAAACAGACCACGAAAACTATTTGAAATACTAAAGGAGCAATCAAACAAACTAGCCAAAACAGTGCAAGAAAATTCAAAAACACCGCTAAGCTGTGATGAGTTCTCCACATTTTTCACGGAAAAGGCCAAAGCCCTCGAAATAGAGCTTAAAAACTCGGCGGTGAATCTCCCCAACGATCCTCGGTCTACTAACGACGCCAACTCTACAACGGATTGCACCATGACAAAAAACAAGGCGAGCTGGGAAACATTCGAAATGTACGACCAACACATGATCGCCAAGACGCTCTCTGGAATCAAACCTAACAACCACTACCAAGACCCTCTGCCTGCAAAATGCGTAAAAGAGATCAATCACATCCTGATTCCAATATGGACCGAAATAATAAATGCGTCACTGTCACAAGGGATCCTTCCCGACTGCCTAAAAGCAGGCCAAGTCGTTCCCATAATCAAAAAACCCACAGCAGATACATCAGATCCTAATAACTTTCGCCCAGTGACCAACATCCCTTTACTGGCCAAGCTGACGGAGAAATGTGTGCAGAACCAACTGACCCAACACATCACGAAATTCTCCTTGCTAGATGAATGCCAATCAGGATTCAGAGCTGGGCACAGCACTGAAACAGCGATTCTCCACATTACTGATGACGCATTACAGGCCCTTGACCAAAACCAAGCATGCTTACTTATTCTCCTAGACCTGTCATCGGCATTTGATACGGTAAATCATGAAGCATTACTGACCAGACTACGGGACAGGATGGGAATATCGGGAATAGTGCTGAAATGGTTTGAGTCCTTTTTACAGAACAGAACACAGCGCTTCCTGGTTAACCAATCAATCTCACCTCCTAGCCCTAACGCAATTGGAGTCCCTCAAGGATCGACACTATCCCCAGATCTGTTCAACCTATACGTTGAACCACTCACAAAAATTCTCCAAAAATCCCGAATATCCTATCACATGTATGCTGATGACACGCAAATTTACGTAAAGATCGGATCCATAAAAGAATTGGAATTAATGAATGAGACAATAAAAATGGCACTTCAATGGTTAACGGCTAACCACCTGAAGCTGAATGCACATAAAACAGAGTTCCTACTTATCTCTCCACCAAGGAGCAACATAGAAATAAAGGAATGGATGAAAGTCATGACTGCGCTAAACTGCACCCCAACCCTTGTCAACTCAGCCAAATCTCTAGGAATCATCTTAGATGAGAATCTAGACATGAAAGCCCACATTAACTCAATGGCGAAAAGTGCCCGCTTTCACTTGAACTACCTAAGAAAATTGAAACCCTTCATCACAGAGTCAGACCTCAAATTGGCAATCCAATCCTTGGTTATCTCGAGAATTGAATATGGGTGCACCACCTTGGCTGGTCTACCAAAAACGTCCACAGCACCATTGAAAGCCTGTCTTAACGCTGCTGCAAGACTTATCACCGGAACTAGGAAATATGACCATATATCCCCGCACCTGAAAGCATTAAACTGGCTACCATATGAAGCAAGAATCCAAATGAAGATAGCATGTATCACACATAAAGCACTACACGACAACACCCCAAGATATCTAGCAAAGAAAATTCAGTTGTCCGGTGGCAAGCGACCATCGAGGAGTGCTGAGGAGCTGCTACTACGACCAGCCTTCTTCCGAAAGAAAAAAACCTATGAAAGAGCGTTCTCAGGAGCGGCCCCCAGAATATGGAACTCACTCCCCCCAAACATCAGGAAAATCCAGAACCTGGTAACATTCAAACGGGAAGTGAAGAGCCTACTGATGAATAGATACATTACTTAGTGGAGATCACTGATCATGGATCTGCTGTACTACTGCCTTAGTTTAGATCAAGTACGATATTAAAATGGGAAGCACAGACTATAATATAACAGAATACGTATAAGAACAACCCAAAGGCCGACAGGAATGAATACTTGATTGAACAAGATAACAGCATCTTTCTCGAACTTATACCGTTCTACCTCATATCTGTTTATATATACATGTTTTGTTACTATTTAATCATAGAATATATACTTACGTTAACGTCACATGTGGTACGAATATATATGTCATCTACCTCACTGCAATTGCTTATTTCTTGTTAAGCGCTCTGATACCCACGGGTCTTGTTCGCGCTATACAAAACTTTATAATAAATAAATAAATAAATAATAATAAATAAACAGCCCCTGTACATCTGCTTCATTGATTATAGCTCGGCGTTTGTACACATAAACAGAAATATTCTGTGGCAAAAACTAAAAAGGCTAAGTATTCCACCATTGCTCCTAAAACAACTAATCCTTTTGCATAGTAACACCTGGGTACAAGTAAAGTTGGGGGCAGGAGACCATCTAACGAAGAAGATAAACACAACCTCAGGATTAAAACAAGGCTGTGTACTTGCCCCTATCCCCTTTAATCTTTTCATGGCCGAGCTTTCAGTCCAACTCAATGAAAGCAACTCGCACGCCCCGAAGCTAGGAGGGTGTCAGCTATCTAACCTCCTATACGCAGATGACCTAGTACTCATCAGCCTAACACCTGTAGGACTACAACGCTTGCTTGACATCCTCCTCAGCGCCTGACATCGCCATAGCCATCCCGGACGGATACAAGATCACCCTGAGGGACCGCGTCAACCAGACAGGAGGAGGCATCGCCATCGAACACAAGAACACCATCCGCATCTCGACCAACTCCGACGACACCTTCACCGCCGCCCAACACCTCCACTTCCAGATACACACCGACCCCAAGACGACCCTCAGAGGCACCCTCATCTACAGACCCCCGGTACCACGCACACAATTCAGCAAAGACATAGCAGACTTCATCAGCCCGCACGCCCTCCCCTCCGCTGACTACATCCTCCTAGGAGACCTCAACTTCCACCTGGAGAACAACAATGACATCAACACCACCACCCTGCTGGACAACCTCGCCAACCTCGGACTCAAGCAACTGGTGAACACCCCCACCCACTATGCCGGCCACACGCTTGACCCCGTCTTCTCATCCAGCAAGCACATCTGCTTCAGCCACTCCACCGGACTTCATTGGACTGACCACAGCTGCGTCCACTTCAGCTTCAGAAGAACCACAACCCACCACCACCCGCAACAGGTTCCTCGCCGGTGTTGGAGCAAGATCACCGCCGAGCAGCTCACCGCCTCCCTCAGCCAGAACCCCCCCACCAGCACAACGGACCCCAACGAAGCTGCCAGCAACCTCACACAGTGGCTGACCACCTGCGCCGATGACCTTGCACCACTAAAAAACCCTCCCAGCAGACCCGGCAGCAAGAAAACCCCCAGGTTCACCGACGAACTCAAGGACTCCAAGAAGAACTGCCGCACCCTCGAGAAAGCCTGGCGCCACGACCAGACCACAGACAACAGGACCGCCCTCAAGCACGCCACCCGCAAGCACCACCAGCTGATCCGCGCCACCAAGAAGACAGCACTCAAAGAACGACGGGACAACAACGCCCACAACAGCAAGGAACTCTTCAGCATCGTCAAAGAGTTCTCCAACCCCAACGCCGGAAACAACAACATCACTCCCTCGCAAGACCTCTGCGACTCACTCGCCTTGTTCTTCCACCGCAAGATCGCCGACATACACAACAGCTTCGGCGCACAGACCACGCACCCAACCACCGAACCAACGCCCGCCACCACGACCCTCTGCAACTGGACCCCGGTCAGCACTGAAGACACCACCCGCACGATGAACACCATCCACTCCGGATCCCCAACCGACCCCTGCCCCCACCACGTCTTCAACAAGGCTGACGTCATCATCGCACCCCATCTCCGGGACATCATCAACACCTCCTTCCACACCGCCACCTTCCCGGAGAGCTGGAAGCACGCCGAGCAAAGCGCCCTCCTGAAAAAAACAACAGCGGACCCCACTGACCTCAAGAACTTCCGCCCGATCTCGCTCCTCCCTTTTCCTGCCAAAGTCATCGAGAAGACCGTCAACAGACAGCTCGCCGCCTTCCTTGAGACGAACGGATCCCTCGACCCCTCGCAGTCCGGTTTTCGAGCCAACCACAGCACCGAGACCGCCCTAATCGCAGCCACCGATGACATCAGATCCCTGCTCGACAACAGGGAAACAGCGGCCCTCATCCTCCTGGACCTCTCTGCAGCGTTCGACACTGTCTGCCACCGCACCCTAGTGCAGCGCCTCAGCAACATCGGAATCCAAGAGAAGGCACTGGAGTGGATCATCTCGTTCCTCGCCGGAAGAACCCAGAGAGTCCGCCTCCCCCGTTCAGATCCGAGGCCACCGAAGTCATCTGCAGCGTACCACAAGGATCATCACTCAGCCCAACCCTCTTCAACGTCTACATGAGCCCCCTCGCAGCCATCGCACACCAGCACAACCTCAACATCATATCCTACGCCGACGATACCCAGCTGATCCTCTCCCTCACCAACGACCCCGCCACCGCCAGAGCCAGCCTACACGAAGGGATGAAAGACGTCGCCGAGTGGATGAAGAACAGCTGCCTGAAACTGAACTCAGACAAGACGGAAGTCCTCATCCTGGGATCATCGCCCTCCGCCTGGGACGACTCCTGGTGGCCCCCTGCCCTGGGCACCACTCCCAAGCCAATGGACCACGCACGCAACCTGGGCTTCATCCTGGACTCCTCCCTCTCGATGACCAGACAAGTTAACGCCGTCTCCTCATCGTGCTTCAACACCCTGCGCATGCTCCGCAAGATCTTCCGATGGATCCCCACCGAAACCAGGAAGACAGTCACCCAGGCACTCGTCACCAGCCGACTGGACTACGGGAACACCCTCTACGCCGGAACCACAGCCAAACTTCAAAAAAGACTCCAACGCATCCAGAACGCCTCCGCACGACTCATCCTGGACATCCCCCGACACAGCCACATCTCCGGCCACCTGAGAGACCTGCACTGGCTTCCCGTCAGCAAGAGAATCACGTTCAGGTTCCTCACCCACGCACACAAGGCTCTCCATTACCTGGGCCCCAAGTACCTCAACGACCGCCTGACCTTCTACACGCCCACCCGCCAGCTACGATCGACCAGCCACGCCCACGCCGCTGTACCACGCATCCGCAGAGCCACCGCCGGAGGAAGATCCTTCTCCTACCTGGCAGCCAAGACTTGGAACTCCCTCCCCATCCACCTTCGGCTGACCCAAGACCATCTCTCCTTCAGGAAGCAGCTCAAGACCTGGCTGTTCGAGCAGTGAGGTACCCCTCTCCCCCAGCGCCTTGAGACCCTTCCGGGTGAGTAGCGCGCTATACAAATGCATTGATTGATTGGTTGATTGATTGATTGACATAACATCTCAATATTCGGAGACCAACAGATTAAGCATTAATCAAGATAAAACAAGAATCATGTGTGTAAATTACCGGAAATCAACAACAAAGTACAACTGGTACCTGGCAAAAGTCAAGCTGGAAGTTGTACAAGATTACAAATACCTATGGGTTATGATTGACAACAAAGACAATTATAAAGCACAATGAAAGGCAATAAAAAGAGGGGACTAACGACAGCGGTGGCATTACAAAACCTGAAAAATATGACCGTGGGACCAAGCCTTCTCCCTCTGATCAGCGTGATACAGGCCAAACTCATTCCATCAATCACTTATGAAAGTTAAGCCATGAGAGCGAGAGATGCGGAAACATTGAATGGTACCATTGCAAGAGCCCTGAGAATAATTTACGGGTTGCCTGGATATACATCACAGGCGCAAATGAGGCTTGAATTCAGGATGCAAAGACAAGAGCTGGCCCGAAAAAAAGCTTTCGTAAAAATCTGGTACAAAATCAAAAAAGGGCAGCCAGAAACCTTAAATTCCTACTTGTGGAGGGAACTAGAAGCCTCTGAAACATGCCCAGCCAGGCATTTCTTGGATACTGCATTAGACCAGCTGGGGTTATGGCAACTCTGGGCATTATCAGGGACCATGGCAAGCTTCAAAAAAATTGTAAATAACATTGTCAAAAAATAATCTATTTTACAAGACTAAGCGGTCCTGACAGAACGCACACATGGCTGGCTCACTGTACAATCCTACAGTAAAGCGACTCCTCAAGCATACCTCCTTTCCAACTTCTCCAAAACCACCAAAGAAGTTTCTGAAACTCCGGTTAGGTCCGGTCCGGTTAGGTTTATTACCATTTGCATACCATCTGTCCCCATGGCTACGCCCTCCAAAGCCAGCAATTTGCCGCCTTTGCAGGGAAGGAGAGGAGGACATAGTCCACATTATAACTATATGCCGGGAACTGATGCAGGAGCGCCGGTCACTACTTAGACCTATCTTTAACAGGAAACAAATATGGTCGTGCAGACACGCGGTGCTTGCAAGCTTGTCTGGTGAAGATATTCAACTAAGCTGCTGCCTGGTAAAAGTTTTAACTGCTGCTGATTCCCGATTGAAACGGATACCGCCAGATCATCAGAGAAGTTGCACTGGAACTGGGATGAAGCCGGCCTGTTAACCCTTTGAGTAACAACAGTAACAGCGCTTTGCGCACAAAGCAAGCACTTTTGCACACTCAAGCCCCAACGAAAAGCATCTACAGGCTAACCTACGGACATTTTTGTACTAAGCAATAAATGTTGATGCGGCACTATGCACTTTAAAATTCGCCTATTTGCCTGCCCTCATTGTGTAGCCAAGGCTCTGGCAAGAGGGGTAACTCTATCTCATGAACTGCTGCTAACATCCACAAACAAAAATGAAGTAACAGGACTATGGGTCACCAAGGCCGGGGGAGTGGATCTTATCTGTAATTTTAATGTGTGTTCCTAACTGAGGCTATCAACCTTTTAAATTGATGTTTTACTGTTTATAAGAGATGGCCGATTTTTGTAAAGGTTTTAATTAACTCTACAATAAACACATTACAGTAATATAGAGAAAGAGTAAGACCTGGCAGAAGTGTCTGAGGCCAGTGATGTGCAGCACTCCAATGAAGTGTCTGAGGCCAGCAATGTGGGAACGAACCAGACCATGCAGATGTGTGTGAGGCCAATGATGTGCAGCACTTCAATGAAGTGTCTCAGGCCAGTAATGTTGAGAATGAACGAGACCTTGGAAATGTCTGAGGACAGTGATGTGCAGCACTCCAATGAAGTGTCTGAGGCCAGTGATGTGGAGAACGAACAAGACCTTTCAGAAGTGTCTGAGGCCAGTGATGTGCAGCACTCCAATGAAGTGTCTGAGGCCAGTGATGTGGAGAACGAACGAGACCTTGCAGAAGGTTCTAAGGCCAGTGATGTGGAGAATGAGCGAGACCTTGTAGAAGTGTCTTAGGCCAGTGATGTGGAGAACGAACGAGACCTTGCAGAAGGTTCTAAGGCCAGTGATGTGGAGAACGAACAAGACCTTTCAGAAGTGTCTGAAGCCAGTGATGTGCAGCACTCCAATGAAGTGTCTGAGGCCAGTGATGTGGAGAACGAACGAGACCTTGCAGAAGTGTCTGAGGCCAGTGATGTGCAGCACTCCAATGAAGTGTCTGACGCCACTAATGTGAAGAACTAGCGAGACCTTGCAGAAGTGTCTGAGGCCAGTAATGTGCAGCGCTCCAATAAAGTGTCTGAGGCCACTAATGTGAAGAACGAGTAAGATCTTGCAGAAGTGTCTGAGGCCAGTGATGTGCAGCACTCCAATGAAGTGTCTGAGGCCAGTGATGTGGAGAACGAACGAGACCTTGCAGAAGGTTCTGAGGCCAGTGATGTGGAGAACGAGCGAGACCTTGTAGAAGTGTCTGAGGTCAGTGATGTAGAGAATGAACAAGACCGTGCATATGTGTCTGAGGCCAGTGATGTGCAGCACTCCAATGAAGTGTCTGGGGTCAGTGATGTGGAGAACGAACGAGACCTTGCAGAAGTGTCTGAGGCCAGTGATGTGCAGCACTCCAATGAAGTGTCTCAGGCCAGTAATGTTGAGAACGAACGAGACCTTGCAGAAGTGTCTAAGGCCAGTGATGTGCAGCACTCCAATGAAGTGTCTGAGGCCACTAATGTGAAAAACTAGCGAGAACTTGCAGAAGTGTCTGAGGCCACTAATGTGAAGAACGAGTAAGATCTTGCAGAAGGGTCTGAGGCCAGTGATGTGCAGCACTCCAATCAAGTGTCTGAGGCCAGTGATGTGGAGAACGAGTGAGACCTTGCAGAAGTGTCTGTGGCCAGTGATGTGCAGCACTCCAATGAAGTGTCTGTGACCAGTAATGTGGAGAACGAACCAGACCGTGCAGATGTGTGTGAGGCCAGTGATGTGTAGCACTTCAATGAAGTGTCTCAGGCCAGTAATGTTGAGAACAAACGAGACCTTGCAGAAGTGTCTGAGGACAGTGATGTGCAGCACTCCAATGAAGTGTCTGAGGCCAGTGATGTGGAGAACGAACAAGACCTTGCAGAAGTGTCTGAGGACAGTGATGTGCAGCACTCCAATGAAGTCTGGGGCCAGTGATGTGGAGAACGAACAAGACCGTGCAGATGTGTGTGAGGCCAGTAATGTGATGAACGAGCGAGACCTTGCACAAGTGTCTGAGGCCAGTAATGTGATGAACGAGCGAGACCTTGCAGAAGTGTCTGAGGCCAGTGATGTGCAGCGCTCCAATGAAGTGTCTGAGGCCAGCAATGCGGAGAACGAACGAGACCTTGCAGAAGTGTCTGAGGCCAGTGATGTGCAGCCCTCCAATGAAGTGTCTGAGGCCAGTAATGCGGAGAACGAACGAGACCTTGCAGAAGTGTCTGAGGCCAGTGATGTGGAGAACGAGCGAGACCTTGCAGAAGTGTCTGTGGCCAGTGATGTGGAGAACGAACGAGACCTTGCAGAAGTGTCTGAGGCCAGTGATGTGCAGCACTCCAATGAAGTGTCTGAGGCCAGCAATATGGGAACGAACCAGACCGTGCAGATGTGTGTGAGGCCAATGATGTGTAGCACTTCAATGAAGTGTCTGAGGCCAGTGATGTGGAGAACGAACAAGACTTTGCAGAAGGTTCTAAGGCCAGTGATGTGGAGAACGAGCGAGACCTTGTAGAAGTGTCTGAGGTCAGTGATGTAGAGAATGAACAAGACCGTGCAGATGTGTCTGAGGCCAGTGATGTGCAGCACTCCAATGAAGTGTCTGGGGCCAGTGATGTGGAGAACGAACGAGACCTTGCAGAAGTGTCTGAGGCCAGTGATGTGCAGCACTCCAATGAAGTGTCTGAGGCCACTAATGTGAAGAACTAGCGAGACCTTGCAGAAGTGTCTGAGGCCAGTAATGTGCAGCGCTCCAATAAAGTGTCTGAGGCCACTAATGTGAAGAACGAGTAAGATCTTGCAGAAGTGTCTGAGGCCAGTGATGTCCAGTACTCCAATTAAGTGTCTGAGGCCAGTGATGTGGAGAACGAACGAGACCTTGCAGAAGGTTCTGAGGCCAGTGATGTGGAGAACGAGCGAGACCTTGTAGAAGTGTCTGAGGTCAGTGATGTAGAGAATGAACAAGACCGTGCATATGTGTCTGAGGCCAGTGATGTGCAGCACTCCAATGAAGTGTCTGGGGTCAGTGATGTGGAGAACGAACGAGACCTTGCAGAAGTGTCTGAGGCCAGTGATGTGCAGCACTCCAATGAAGTGTCTGAGGCCACTAATGTGAAGAAGTAGCGAGACCTTGCAGAAGTGTCTGAGGCCACTAATGTGAAGAACGAGTAAGATCTTGCAGAAGTGTCTGAGGCCAGTGATGTGCAGCACTCCAATGAAGTGTCTGAGGCCACTAATGTGAAGAACGAGTAAGATCTTGCAGAAGTGTCTGAGGCCAGTGATGTGCAGCACTCCAATGAAGTGTCTGAGGCCAGTGATGTGGAGAACGAGCGAGACCTTGCAGAAGTGTCTGTGGCCAGTGATGTGCAGCACTCCAATGAACTGTCTGAGGCCAGTAATGTGGAGAACGAACCAGACCGTGCAGATGTGTGTGAGGCCAATGATGTGTAGCACTTCAATGAAGTGTCTCAGGCCAGTAATGTTGAGAACGAACGAGACCTTGCAGAAGGGTCCTGAGGCCAGTGATGTGCAGCACTCCAATGAAGTGTCTGAGGCAACTAATGTGAAGAACGAGCGAGACCTTGCAGAAGTGTCTGAGGCCAGTGATGTGCAGCGCTCCAATGAAGTGTCTGAGGCCAGCAATGCGGAGAACGAACGAGACCTTGCAGAAGTGTCTGAGGCCAGTGATGTGCAGCCCTCCAATGAAGTGTCTGAGGCCAGTAATGCGGAGAACGAGCGAGACCTTGCAGAAGTGTCTGAGGCCAGTGATGTGCAGCACTCCAATGAAGTGTCTGAGGCCAGCAATATGGGAACGAACCAGACCGTGCAGATGTGTGTGAGGCCAATGATGTGTAGCACTTCAATGAAGTGTCTCAGGCCAGTAATGTTGAGAATGAACGAGACCTTGTAGAAGTGTCTGAGGACAGTGATGTGCAGCACTCCAATGAAGTGTCTGAGGCCAGTGATGTGGAGAACGAACAAGACTTTGCAGAAGGTTCTAAGGCCAGTGATGTGGAGAACGAGCGAGACCTTGTAGAAGTGTCTGAGGTCAGTGATGTAGAGAATGAACAAGACCGTGCAGATGTGTCTGAGGCCAGTGATGTGCAGCACTCCAATGAAGTGTCTGGGGCCAGTGATGTGGAGAACGAACGAGACCTTGCAGAAGTGTCTGAGGCCAGTGATGTGCAGCACTCCAATGAAGTGTCTGAGGCCACTAATGTGAAGAACTAGCGAGACCTTGCAGAAGTGTCTGAGGCCAGTAATGTGCAGCGCTCCAATAAAGTGTCTGAGGCCACTAATGTGAAGAACGAGTAAGATCTTGCAGAAGTGTCTGAGGCCAGTGATGTGCAGTACTCCAATTAAGTGTCTGAGGCCAGTGATGTGGAGAACGAACGAGACCTTGCAGAAGGTTCTGAGGCCAGTGATGTGGAGAACGAACGAGACCTTGCAGAAGGTTCTGAGGCCAGTGATGTGGAGAACGAGCGAGACCTTGTAGAAGTGTCTGAGGTCAGTGATGTAGAGAATGAACAAGACCGTGCATATGTGTCTGAGGCCAGTGATGTGCAGCACTCCAATGAAGTGTCTGGGGTCAGTGATGTGGAGAACGAACGAGACCTTGCAGAAGTGTCTGAGGCCAGTGATGTGCAGCACTCCAATGAAGTGTCTGAGGCCACTAATGTGAAGAAGTAGCGAGACCTTGCAGAAGTGTCTGAGGCCACTAATGTGAAGAACGAGTAAGATCTTGCAGAAGTGTCTGAGGCCAGTGATGTGCAGCACTCCAATGAAGTGTCTGAGGCCACTAATGTGAAGAACGAGTAAGATCTTGCAGAAGTGTCTGAGGCCAGTGATGTGCAGCACTCCAATGAAGTGTCTGAGGCCAGTGATGTGGAGAACGAGCGAGACCTTGCAGAAGTGTCTGTGGCCAGTGATGTGCAGCACTCCAATGAACTGTCTGAGGCCAGTAATGTGGAGAACGAACCAGACCGTGCAGATGTGTGTGAGGCCAATGATGTGTAGCACTTCAATGAAGTGTCTCAGGCCAGTAATGTTGAGAACGAACGAGACCTTGCAGAAGTGTCTGAGGACAGTGATGTGCAGCACTCCAATGAAGTGTCTGAGGCCAGTGATGTAGAGAACGAACCAGACCGTGCAGATGTGTGTGAGGCCAATGATGTGCAGCACTCCAATGAAGTGTCTGAGGCCAGTGATGTGGAGAACGAGCGAGACCTTGCAGAAGGTTCTGAGGCCAGTGATGTGGAGAACGAGCGAGACCTTGTAGAAGTGTCTGAGGCCAGTGATGTGCAGCACTCCAATGAAGTGTCTGAGGCCAGTGATGTGGAGAACGAGCGAGACCTTGTAGAAGTGTCTGAGGCCAGTGATGTGCAGCACTCCAATGAAGTGTCTGAGGCCAGTGATGTGGAGAACGAGCGAGACCTTGTAGAAGTGTCTGAGGCCAGTGATGTGCAGCACTCCAATGAAGTGTCTGGGGCCAGTGATGTGGAGAACGAACAAGACCGTGCAGATGTGTGTGAGGCCAGTAATGTGATGAACGAGCGAGACCTTGCAGAAGTGTCTGAGGCCAGTGATGTGGAGAACGAACGAGACCTTGCAGAAGTGTCTGAGGCCAGTGATGTGGAGAACGAACGAGACCTTGCAGAAGTGTCTGAGGCCAGTGATGTGCAGCCCTCCAAAGAAGTGTCTGAGGCCACTAATGTGAAGAACTAGCGAGACCTTGCAGAAGTGTCTGAGGCCAGTGATGTGCAGCACTCCAATGAAGTGTCTGAGGACAGTAATATAGACAATGAGTAAGACCTTGCAGAAGTGTCTGAGGCCAGTGATGTGCAGCACTCCAATGAAGTGTCTGAGGCCAGCAATGCGGAGAACGAACGAGACCTTGCAGAAGTGTCTGAGGCCAATGATGTGCAGCACTCCAATGAAGTGTCTGAGGCCAGTAATGTGGAGAACGAACCAGACCGTGCAGATGTGTGTGAGGCCAATGATGTGCAGCACTCCAATGAAGTGTCTGAGGCCAGTGATGTGGAGAACGAACGAGACCTTGTAGAAGTGTCTGAGGCCAGTGATGTGGAGAACGAACAAGACCTTGCAGAAGGTTCTGAGACCAGTGATGTGGAGAACGAGCGAGACCTTGCAGAAGTGTCTGAGGCCAGTGATGTGCAGCACTCCAATGAAGTGTCTGAGGCCAGTAATGTGGGAACGAACCAGACCGTGCAGATGTGTGTGAGGCCAATGATGTGTAGCACTTCAATGAAGTGTCTCAGGCCAGTAATGTTGAGAATGAACGAGACCTTGCAGAAGTGTCTGAGGATAGTGATGTGCAGCACTCCAATGAAATGTCTGAGGCCAGTGATGTGGAGAACGAACAAGACCTTTCAGAAGTGTCTGAGGCCAGTGATGTGGAGAACGAACAAGACTTTGCAGAAGGTTCTAAGGCCAGTGATGTGGAGAACGAGCGAGACCTTGTAGAAGTGTCTGAGGTCAGTGATGTAGAGAATGAACAAGACCGTGCAGATGTTTCTGAGGCCAGTGATGTGCAGCACTCCAATGAAGTGTCTGGGGCCAGTGATGTGGAGAACGAACAAGACCTTGCAGAAGTGTCTGAGGCCAGTGATGTGCAGCACTCCAATGAAGTGTCTGAGGCCACTAATGTGAAGAACTAGCGAGACCTTGCAGAAGTGTCTGAGGCCAGTAATGTGCAGCGCTCCAATAAAGTGTCTGAGGCCACTAATGTGAAGAACGAGTAAGATCTTGCAGAAGTGTCTGAGGCCAGTGATGTGCAGCACTCCAATGAAGTGTCTGAGGCCAGTGATGTGGAGAACGAACGAGACCTTGCAGAAGGTTCTGAGGCCAGTGATGTGGAGAACGAGCGAGACCTTGTAGAAGTGTCTGAGGTCAGTGATTTAGAGGATGAACAAGACCGTGCAGATGTGTCTGAGGCCAGTGATGTGCAGCACTCCAATGAAGTGTCTGGGGCCAGTGATGTGGAGAACGAACGAGACCTTGCAGAAGTGTCTGAGGCCAGTGATGTGCAGCACTCCAATGAAGTGTCTGAGGCCACTAATGTGAAGAACTAGCGAGACCTTGCAGAAGTGTCTGAGGCCAGTAATGTGCAGCGCTCCAATGAAGTGTCTGAGGCCACTAATGTGAAGAACGAGTAAGATCTTGCAGAAGTGTCTGTGGCCAGTGATGTGCAGCACTCCAATGAAGTGTCTGAGGCCAGTAATGTGGAGAACGAACCAGACCGTGCAGATGTGTGTGAGGCCAATGATGTGTAGCACTTCAATGAAGTGTCTCAGGCCAGTAATGTTGAGAACGAACGAGACCTTGCAGAAGTGTCTGAGGACAGTGATGTGCAGCACTCCAATGAAGTGTCTGAGGCCAGTGATGTGGAGAACGAACAAGAACTTGCAGAAGTGTCTGAGGCCAGTGATGTGCAACACTCCAATCAAGTGTCTGAGGCCAGTGATGTGGAGAACGAACGAGACCTTGCAGAAGGTTCTGAGATCAGTGATGTGGAGAACGAGCGAGACCTTGCAGAAGTGTCTGAGGCCAGTGATGTGCAGCACGCCAATGAAGCGTCTGAGGCCAGTAATGCGGAGAACGAACCAGACCGTGCAGATGTGTGTGAGGCCAATGATGTGTAGCACTTCAATGAAATGTCTCAGGCCAGTAATGTTGAGAATGAACGAGACCTTGCAGAAGTGTGTGAGGCCAATGATGTGTAGCACTTCAATGAAGTGTCTGAGGCCAGTAATGTGGAGAACGAACGAGACCTTGCAGAAGGTTCTGAGACCAGTGATGTGGAGAACGAGCGAGACCTTGCAGAAGTGTCTGAGGCCAGTGATGTGCAGCACTCCAATGAAGTGTCTGAGGCCAGCAATATGGGAACGAACCAGACCGTGCAGATGTGTGTGAGGCCAATGATGTGCAGCACTCCAATGAAGTGTCTGAGGCCAGTGATGTGGAGAACGAACAAGACCTTGCAGAAGTGTCTGAGGCCAGTGATGTGGAGAACGAGCGAGACCTTGTAGAAGTGTCTGAGGCCAGTGATGTGCAGCACTCCAATGAAGTGTCTGAGGCCAGTGATGTGGAGAACGAACGAGACCTTGCAGAAGGTTCTGAGATCAGTGATGTGGAGAACGAGCGAGACCTTGCAGAAGTGTCTGAGGTCAGTGATGTGGAGAATGAACAAGACCGTGCAGATGTGTCTGAGGCCAGTGATGTGCAGCACTCCAATGAAGTGTCTCAGGCCAGTAATGCTGAGAATGAACGAGACCTTGCAGAAGTGTCTGAGGCCAGTGCTGTACAGCACTCCAATGAAGTGTCTGGGGCCAGTAATATAGACAATGAGTAAAACCTTGCAGAAGTGTCTGAGGCCAGTAATGTTGAGAACAAACAAGACTGTGCATATGTGTGTGAGGCCAATGATGTGTCGCACTCCAATGAAATGTCTGCGTACAGAAGTGTGAAGTAAGGTGCGAGACCCTTCAGAAGTGTGCATGTCAGAATCCCTTGAAGTGTCTGAGGCAAGTCATGAGAATGAGTGAAAACCTTTAGAAGTGTGCATGCCAGCACTGTGGAGAACGAGTGGGACCCTTTGGCAGCATGCAAGGCGAGCAACATCTGGAGGTCTGGCGCCTCCTGTCCGAAGGGAGGGGCACTACAAGTGCTCGTACCACAATGAAGAGGAGCTCGTCCGTCAGCTTCTGGTGGTTGGTGTCAATGCGCTGCAGCAGTGAGTTGCCCTCATGGATGTGGTCCATCTGCTCTTTCACGGTCTGCAGCATCTGTTCGTGCACTTTCAGCGTCTCCTCCATTCGTGCCGTCTCCTCCACGGCCTCGTCCAGCGCCTCCATCACTAGCGCCACCTGTTGCTCTGATGAGATGATGCACTGCAGGTTGGCCTGTGACAGTGGAGAGCAAAGGGGTGACAGTATGTATGAAGAGAGAGACTTCAAGAATAACACACACTGATACATGGATACCTCCTCCTGTGTTTTCGTTGGATTTCAGTACTGGATTACCAGAGAGTGTTGCATGCCGGAGAGTGCTGTATGCCAGAGCTTTGTGTTGGTTTTAATACTAGATTAGCAGAGAGTGTTGCATGTCAGAGAGTCCTGCATGCCAGAGCTCTGTGTTCGTTTCAGTACTGGATAAGCCCAGAATATTGCATGCCAGCAAGTGTTGTATGTCCGCGATCTGTGTTGGTTTCGGTACTGGATTAGCAGAGAGTGTTGCATGCCGGAGAGTGCTGTATGTCAGAGCTTTGTGTTGGTTTCAGTACTGAATTAGCAGTGTTTCATGCTGTAGAGTGTTGTATGTCAGAAAGTGCTGTATGTCAGAGCTCTGTGTTGGTTTCGGTACTGGATTAGCCGAGTGTTGCATGCCGGAGAGTGTTGTATGTCACAAAGTGGTGTATGTCAGAGCTCTATGTTAGTTTCAGTCCTGGATTAGCAGAGAATGTTGAACGCTGGAGAGTGCTGTATGTCAAGTCTTTGTATTAGTTTCAGTACTGGATTAGCAGAATGTGTTGCATGCCGGAGAGTGCTGTATGTCAGAGCTTTGTGTTGGTTTCAGTACTGAATTAGCAGTGTTGCATGCTGTAGAGTGTTGTATGTCAGAAAGTGCTGTATGTCAGAGCTCTGTGTTGGTTTCGGTACTGGATTGGCAGAGTGTTGCATGCCGGAGAGTGTTGTATGTCACAAAGTGGTGTATTTTCAATCAAGGAGGGGGGAGAAGGAAGGTTCGCGATCCCTTCAGCTTCCTAGGCAAGTTACAAAAAAAATCAATGATGGGAGGGGGGGAGGGGGGGGGGGGGGGAGGGATCACTTGTCCTGAGTAACCAGGGTTATTTTCAATTTTCGTTCCTGTACCGATAAAAAACCCTCATTCACATACTTAGGAGTCGGTTGGCGGTATATCTTGTTTCTCCGCCTCACTTACTATGTGATAGCATCATCATAGGGTCCGTTGTTGTGCTTCCTCCACCAGGAGGTGAACCACTGGTTAGTACAGTAGTGATGAGAAACAGTTGGGATCAGTGCATTAAGGAAAATTTTTTAAAAAGCCTTGATAACCATAGAAAAGTGAATTTTATTGAATCTTGGTGTTAGGCGTATTAAAATATTATTGGCGTGCGTAGGAAGGGTGATTAGGGATCTTCCGCACTATTTTGCGTCCAGTAAAAAGGTCGACATGTTTCAGCCCTTGTTTGCCCAGAAGGGGTCAGGTGGGCTTTCTTCAGGACCTAAGGATTATGAAAAGATGTGGTTGACCTGTTTTTTAGCAAGGTCGGTCTAGGTATTGTGCCTGACCGGTATGGAGGTCTGGTGGTACCTCGTTTGTTTTAACTCTAAAACATCATCAGGTTGCCACGGGGAGGGGGTAGACCTGCTCCTCGGCGGTCATGCACTGCTTGTGCTTGCTCTTCCCCTCTGGACCCGGAACCCATTTGATTCCGGGCTCACCTCTCCCAGAGATTGGAAGTGCATGCAGGTCCCATCAATGGCACACTCATCCCAGAGCTTGGAAGTGCGTGCAGATACCTACAATGGCTCACTCCTCCCAGAGCTTGGAAGTGCATGCAGATCCCTACAATGGCTCACCTCTCCCAGAGCTTGGAAGTGCATGCAGATCCCTACAATGGCTCACCCCTCCCAGAGCTTGGAAGTGCATGCAGATCCCTACAATGGCTCACCTCTCCCAGAGCTTGGAAGTGCGTGCAGATCCCTTCAATGGCTCACCCCTCCCAGAGCTTCCAGTGCATGCAGATCCGTACAATGGCTCACCCCTCCCAGAGCTTGGAAGTGCGTGCAGATCCCTACAATTGCTCACCCTCCCAGAGCTTGGAAGTGCGTGCAGATACCTACAATGGCTCACTCCTCCCAGAGCTTGGAAGTGCATGCAGATCCCTACAATGGCTCACCCCTCCCAGAGCTTGGAAGTGCATGCAGATCTCTACAATGGCTCACTTCTCCCAGAGCTTGGAAGTGCATGCAGATCCCTACAATGGCTCACCCCTCCCAGAGCTTGGAAGTGCGTGCAGATCCCTACAATGGCTCACCCTCCCAGAGCTTGGAAGTGCGTGCAGATCCCTTCAATGGCTCACTCCTCCCAGAGCTTGGAAGTGCATGCAGATCCCTACAATGGCTCACCCCTCCCAGAGCTTGGAAGTGCATGCAGATCCCTACAATGGCTCACCCCTCCCAGAGCTTGGAAGTGCGTGCAGATCCCTATAATAGATCACCCCTTCCAGAGCTTGGAAGTGCATGCAGATCTCTACAATAGCTCAGCCTTCCCAGAGCTTGGAAGTGTGTGCAGATCCCTACAATGGCTCATCCCTCTCAGAGCTTGGAAGTGCGTGCAGATCCCTACAATGGCTCACCCCTCCCAGAGCTTGGAAGTGCATGCAGATCCCTACAATGGCTCACCCCTCCCAGAGCTTGGAAGTGCGTGCAGATCCCTACAATGGCTCATCCCTCTCAGAGCTTGGAAGTGCGTGCAGATCCCCACAATGGCTCAACCCTCCCAGATCTTGGAAGTGCATGTAGATCCCTACAATGGCTCACCCCTCCCAGATCTTGGAAGTGCATGTAGATCCCTACAATTGCTCATCCCTCTCAGAGCTTGGAAGTGCATGTAGATCCCTACAATGGCTCACCCCTCCCAGATCTTGGAAGTGCATGTAGATCCCTACAATGGCTCACCCCTCCCAGAGCTTGGAAGTGCATGTAGATCCCTACAATGCCTCACCCCTCCCAGAGCTTGGAAGTGCATGTAGATCCCTACAATGGCTCACCCCTTCCAGAGCTTGGAAGTGCATGCAGATCTCTACAATGGCTCACCCCTCCCAGAGCTTGGAAGTGCGTGCAGATCCCTACAATGGCTCACCCCTTCCAGAGCTTGGAAGTGCATGCAGATCCCTACAATAGATCACCCCTTCCAGAGCTTGGAAGTGCATGTAGATCCCTACAATGGCTCACCCCTCCCAGAGCTTGGAAGTGCATGCAGATCCCTACAATGGCTCACCCCTTCCAGAGCTTGGAAGTGCGTGCAGATCCCTACAATGGCTCACCCCTCCCAGAGCTTGGAAGTGCATGCAGATCCCTACAATGACTCATCCCTCCCAGAGCTTGGAAGTGCGTGCAGATCCCTTCAATGGCTCACTTCTCCCAGAGCTTGGAAGTGCATGCAGATCCCTACAATGGCTCACCCCTCCCAGAGCTTGGAAGGGCGTGCAGATCCCCACAATGGCTCAACCCTCCCAGAGCTTGGAAGTGCATGCAGATCCCTACAATGGCTCATCCCTCTCAGAGCTTGGAAGTGCGTGCAGATCCCTACAATGGCTCATCCCTCTCAGAGCTTGGAAGTGCGTGCAGATCCCTACAATGGCTCATCCCTCTCAGAGCTTGGAAGTGCGTGCAGATCCCTACAATGGCTCATCCCTCTCAGAGCTTGGAAGTGTGTGCAGATCCCTACAATGGCTCACTTCTCCCAGATCTTGGAAGTGCATGTAGATCCCTACAATGCCTCACCCCTCCCAGAGCTTGGAAGTGCGTGCAGATCCCTACAATGGCTCACCCCTTCCAGAGCTTGGAAGTGCATGCAGATCTCTACAATAGCTCAGCCTTCCCAGAGCTTGGAAGTATGTGCAGATCCCTACAATGGCTCACCCCTCCCAGAGCTTGGAAGTGCGTGCAGATCCCTACAATGGCTCACCCCTCCCAGAGCTTGGAAGTGCGTGCAGATCCCTACAATGCCTCACCCCTCCCAGAGCTTGGAAGTGCATGCAGATCCCTACAATGGCTCACCCCTCCCAGAGCTTGGAAGTGCGTGCAGATCCCTACAATGGCTCAGCCTTCCCAGAGCTTAGAAGTGCGTGCAGATCCCGACAATGGCTCACCCCTCCCAGAGCTTGGAAGTGCGTGCAGATCCCTACAATGGCTCAGCCCTCCCAGAGCTTGGAAGTGCGTGCAGATCCCTACAATGGCTCACCCCTTCCAGAGCTTGGAAGTGCATGCAGATCCCTACAATGGCTCACCCCTCCCAGTGCTTGGAAGTGTGTGCAGATCCCTACAATGACTCATCCCTCCCAGAGCTTGGAAGTGCGTGCAGATCCCTACAATGACTCATCCCTCCCAGAGCTTGGAAGTGCGTGCAGATCCCTACAATGACTCATCCCTCCCAGAGCTTGGAAGTGCGTGCAGATCCCTACAATGGCTCACCCCTCCCAGAGCTTGGAAGTGCGTGCAGATCCCTACAATGGTTCACCCCTCCCAGATCTTGGAAGTACATGCAGATCCCTACAATAGCTCAGCCTTCCCAGAGCTTGGAAGTGCGTGTAGATCCCTACAATGGCTCAGCCTTCCCAGAGCTTAGAAGTGCGTGCAGATCCCGACAATGGCTCACCCCTCCCAGAGCTTGGAAGTGCGTGCAGATCCCTACAATGGCTCACCCCTCCCAGAGCTTGGAAGTGCGTGCAGATCCCTTCAATGGCTCACCCCTCCCAGAGCTTGGAAGTGCATGCAGATCCCTACAATGGCTCATCCCTCTCAGAGCTTGGAAGTGCATGTAGATCCCTACAATGGCTCACCTCTCCCAGAGCTTGGAAGTGCATGCAGATCCCTACAATGCCTCACCCCTCCCAGATCTTGGAAGTACATGCAGATCCCTACAATGGCTCACCCCTCCCAGAGCTTGGGAGTGCGTGCAGATCCCTACAATGGCTCACCCCTCCCAGAGCTTGGGAGTGCGTGCAGATCCCTACAATGGCTCACCCCTCCCAGAGCTTGGGAGTGCGTGCAGATCCCTACAATGGCTCACCCCTCCCAGAGCTTGGGAGTGCGTGCAGATCCCTACAATGGCTCACCCCTCCCAGAGCTTGGGAGTGCGTGCAGATCCCTACAATGGCTCACCCCTCCCAGATCTTGGAAGTACATGCAGATCCCTACAATGGCTCACCCCTCCCAGATCTTGGAAGTACATGCAGATCCCTACAATGGCTCAACCCTCCCAGATCTGGGAAGTACATGCAGATCCCTACAATGGTTCAGCCCTCCCAGAGCTTGGAAGTGCGTGCAGATCCCTACAGTGCGCCTCACCCCTCCCAGAGCTTGGAAGTGCGTGCAGATCTCTACAATGGCTCACCCCTCCCAGAGCTTGGAAGTGCGTGCAGATCCCTACAGTGCGCCTCACCCCTCCCAGAGCTTGGAAGTGCGTGCAGATCCCTACAATGGCTCATCCCTCCCAGAGCTTGGAAGTGCATGCAGATCCCTACAATGGCTCATCCCTCTCAGAGCTTGGAAGTGCGTGCAGATCCCTACAATGGCTCATCCCTCTCAGAGCTTGGAAGTGTGTGCAGATCCCTACAATGGCTCACTTCTCCCAGATCTTGGAAGTGCATGTAGATCCCTACAATGCCTCACCCCTCCCAGAGCTTGGAAGTGCGTGCAGATCCCTACAATGGCTCACCCCTTCCAGAGCTTGGAAGTGCATGCAGATCTCTACAATAGCTCAGCCTTCCCAGAGCTTGGAAGTATGTGCAGATCCCTACAATGGCTCACCCCTCCCAGAGCTTGGAAGTGCGTGCAGATCCCTACAATGGCTCACCCCTCCCAGAGCTTGGAAGTGCGTGCAGATCCCTACAATGCCTCACCCCTCCCAGAGCTTGGAAGTGCATGCAGATCCCTACAATGGCTCACCCCTCCCAGAGCTTGGAAGTGCGTGCAGATCCCTACAATGGCTCAGCCTTCCCAGAGCTTAGAAGTGCGTGCAGATCCCGACAATGGCTCACCCCTCCCAGAGCTTGGAAGTGCGTGCAGATCCCTACAATGGCTCAGCCCTCCCAGAGCTTGGAAGTGCGTGCAGATCCCTACAATGGCTCACCCCTTCCAGAGCTTGGAAGTGCATGCAGATCCCTACAATGGCTCACCCCTCCCAGTGCTTGGAAGTGTGTGCAGATCCCTACAATGACTCATCCCTCCCAGAGCTTGGAAGTGCGTGCAGATCCCTACAATGACTCATCCCTCCCAGAGCTTGGAAGTGCGTGCAGATCCCTACAATGACTCATCCCTCCCAGAGCTTGGAAGTGCGTGCAGATCCCTACAATGGCTCACCCCTCCCAGAGCTTGGAAGTGCGTGCAGATCCCTACAATGGTTCACCCCTCCCAGATCTTGGAAGTACATGCAGATCCCTACAATAGCTCAGCCTTCCCAGAGCTTGGAAGTGCGTGTAGATCCCTACAATGGCTCAGCCTTCCCAGAGCTTAGAAGTGCGTGCAGATCCCGACAATGGCTCACCCCTCCCAGAGCTTGGAAGTGCGTGCAGATCCCTACAATGGCTCACCCCTCCCAGAGCTTGGAAGTGCGTGCAGATCCCTACAATGGTTCAGCCCTCCCAGATCTTGGAAGTGCATGCAGATCCCTACAATGGCTCACCCCTCCCAGAGCTTGGAAGTGCATGCAGATCCCTACAATGGCTCATCCCTCTCAGAGCTTGGAAGTGCATGTAGATCCCTACAATGGCTCAACCCTCTCAGAGCTTGGAAGTGCATGTAGATCCCTACAATGGCTCACCTCTCCCAGAGCTTGGAAGTGCATGCAGATCCCTACAATGGCTCACCCCTCCCAGAGCTTGGAAGTGCGTGCAGATCCCTACAATGCCTCACCCCTCCCAGATCTTGGAAGTACATGCAGATCCCTACAATGGCTCACCCCTCCCAGAGCTTGGGAGTGCGTGCAGATCCCTACAATGGCTCACCCCTCCCAGAGCTTGGGAGTGCGTGCAGATCCCTACAATGGCTCACCCCTCCCAGAGCTTGGGAGTGCGTGCAGATCCCTACAATGGCTCACCCCTCCCAGAGCTTGGGAGTGCGTGCAGATCCCTACAATGGCTCACCCCTCCCAGATCTTGGAAGTACATGCAGATCCCTACAATGGCTCACCCCTCCCAGATCTTGGAAGTACATGCAGATCCCTACAATGGCTCAACCCTCCCAGAGCTTGGAAGTGCATGCAGATCCCTACAATGGCTCACCCCTCCCAGAGCTTCCAGTGCATGCAGATCCCTACAATGGCTCCCCCCTCCCAGAGCTTGGAAGTGTGTGCAGATCCCTACAATGGCACACCACTCCCAGCGCTTGGAAGTGCTTACAGATCCCTACAATGGCTCACCCCTCCCAGAGCTTGGAAGTGCATGCAGATCCCTACAATGGCTCACCCCTCCCAGATCTTGGAAGTACATGCAGATCCCTACAATGGCTCACCCCTCCCAGATCTTGGAAGTACATGCAGATCCCTACAATGGCTCAACCCTCCCAGAGCTTGGAAGTGCATGCAGATCCCTACAATGGCTCACCCCTCCCAGAGCTTCCAGTGCATGCAGATCCCTACAATGGCTCCCCCCTCCCAGAGCTTGGAAGTGTGTGCAGATCCCTACAATGGCACACCACTCCCAGCGCTTGGAAGTGCTTACAGATCCCTACAATGGCTCACCCCTCCCAGAGCTTGGAAGTGCGTGCAGATCCCTACAGTGCGCCTCACCCCTCCCAGAGCTTGGAAGTGCGTGCAGATCTCTACAATGGCTCACCCCTCCCAGAGCTTCGAAGTGCGTGCAGATCTCTACAATAGCTCAGCCTTCCCAGAGCTTGGAAGTATGTGCAGATCCCTACAATGACTCATCCCTCTCAGAGCTTGGAAGTGCATGCAGATCCCTACAATGACTCATCCCTCTCAGAGCTTGGAAGTGCGCGCAGATCCGTACAATGGCTCACCCCTCCCAGAGCTTGGAAGTGCGTGCAGATCCCTACAATAGATCACCCCTTCCAGAGCTTGGAAGTGTGTGCAGATCCCTACAATGACTCATCCCTCTCAGAGCTTGGAAGTGCATGCAGATCCCTACAATGACTCATCCCTCTCAGAGCTTGGAAGTGCGCGCAGATCCGTACAATGGCTCACCCCTCCCAGAGCTTGGAAGTGCGTGCAGATCCCTACAATAGATCACCCCTTCCAGAGCTTGGAAGTGCGTGCAGATCCCTACAATAGATCACCCCTCCCAGAGCTTCGAAGTGCGTGCAGATCTCTACAATAGCTCAGCCTTCCCAGAGCTTGGAAGTGTGTGCAGATCCCTACAATGGCTCATCCCTCTCAGAGCTTGGAAGTGCGTGCAGATCTCTACAATGGCTCACCCCTCCCAGAGCTTGGAAGTGTGTGCAGATCTCTACAATGGCTCACCCCTACCAGAGCTTCGAAGTGCGTGCAGATCCCTACAATGGCTCACCCCTCCCAGAGCTTCGAAGTGCGTGCAGATCTCTACAATGGCTCACCCCTCCCAGAGCTTCGAAGTGCGTGTAGATCCCTACAATGGCTCAGCCTTCCCAGAGCTTAGAAGTGCGTACAGATCCCGACAATGGCTCACCCCTCCCAGAGCTTGGAAGTGCGTGCAGATCCCTACAATGGCTCACCCCTCCCAGAGCTTGGAAGTGCGTGCAGATCCCTACAATGGTTCAGCCCTCCCAGATCTTGGAAGTGCATGCAGATCCCTACAATGGCTCAACCCTCCCAGATCTTGGAAGTACATGCAGATCCCTACAATGCCTCAGCCCTCCCAGATCTTGGAAGTACATGCAGATCCCTACAATGGCTCACCCCTCCCAGAGCTTGGGAGTGCGTGCAGATCCCTACAATGGCTCACCCCTCCCAGAGCTTGGGAGTGCGTGCAGATCCCTACAATGGCTCACCCCTCCCAGAGCTTCGAAGTGCGTGCAGATCCCTACAATGGCTCACCCCTCCCAGAGCTTCGAAGTGCGTGCAGATCCCTACAATAGATCACCCCTCCCAGAGCTTGGAAGTGCATGCAGATCTCTACAATGGCTCACTTCTCCCAGAGCTTGGAAGTGCGTGCAGATCCCTACAATGGCTCACCCCTCCCAGAGCTTGGAAGTGCGTGCAGATCCCTACAATGGCTCACCTCTCCCAGAGCTTGGAAGTGCATGCAGATCCCTACAATGGCTCACCTCTCCCAGAGCTTGGAAGTGCATGCAGATCCCTACAATGGCTCATCCCTCTCAGAGCTTGGAAGTGCATGTAGATCCCTACAATGGCTCACCCCTCCCAGAGCTTGGAAGTGCATGCAGATCCCTACAATGGCTCACCCCTCCCAGAGCTTGGAAGTGCGTGCAGATCCCTACAATGGCTCACCCCTCCCAGAGCTTGGAAGTGCGTGCAGATCCCTACAATGGCTCACCTCTCCCAGAGCTTGGAAGTGCGTGCAGATCCCTACAATGACTCATCCCTCTCAGAGCTTGGAAGTGCATGCAGATCCCTACAATGGTTCAACCCTCCCAGAGCTTGGAAGTGCACGCAGATCCCTACAATGGCTCACTCCTCCCAGAGCTTGGAAGTGCATGCAGATCCCTACAATGGCTCACCTCTCCCAGAGCTTGGAAGTGCATGCAGATCCCTACAATGGCTCACCCCTCCCAGACCTTGGAAGTGCGTGCAGATCTCTACAATGGCTCACCCCTCCCAGTGCTTGGAAGTGCGTGCAGATCCCTACAATGGCTCATCCCTCTCAGAGCTTGGAAGTGCATGCAGATCCCTTCAACAGCTCACCCCTCCCAGAGCTTCCAGTGCATGCAGATCTCTACAATAGCTCAGCCTTCCCAGAGCGTGGAAGTGCATGCAGATCCCTACAATGGCTCATCCCTCTCAGAGCTTGGAAGTGCATGTAGATCCCTACAATGGCTCACCCCTCCCAGATCTTGGAAGTGCATGCAGATCCCTACAATGGCTCACCTCTCCCAGAGCTTGGAAGTGCATGCAGATCCCTACAATGGCTCACCCCTTCCAGAGCTTGGAAGTGCATGCAGATCCCTACAATGGCTCACCTCTCCCAGAGCTTGGAAGTGCATGCAGATCCCTACAATGGCTCACCTCTCCCAGAGCTTGGAAGTGCATGCAGATCCCTACAATGGCTCATCCCTCTCAGAGCTTGGAAGTGCATGTAGATCCCTACAATGGCTCACCCCTCCCAGAGCTTGGAAGTGCATGCAGATCCCTACAATGGCTCACCCCTCCCAGAGCTTGGAAGTGCGTGCAGATCCCTACAATGGCTCACCCCTCCCAGTGCTTGGAAGTGCGTGCAGATCCCTACAATGGCTCATCCCTCTCAGAGCTTGGAAGTGCATGCAGATCCCTACAATGGCTCACCCCTCCCAGAGCTTGGAAGTGCGTGCAGATCCCTACAATAGATCACCCCTTCCAGAGCTTAGAAGTGCGTGCAGATCCCTACAATGGCTCACCCCTCCCAGAGCTTGCAGATCCCTACAATGGCTCACCCCTCCCGGAGCGTCCAAGGAGACCTCACCTCATCGAGTATCTGCAGGTCTTTGGCAAGTCTCTCGGTGAAGGCTTCAGCATTGGCCACCAGCGGCGCATATTCTTCCATCAGCCAAAGCATGTCTGCAGACTCTCTTGGAGTTATCTCCTGGTACTCCTCGTCTTCCTCCTCTGCCTCCTCTGTCACTACCTCAATGCTGCTCTCCTCGCTCTTCTGCTGGTAAGGGAGGTCTGCAAAGCCACAGGAAACAGCTGTCATATATGGTGGGAGAACATGCTTCTTGTGAGTTGTGAGGAACGTTCTACATTTTACTATAGCTCTGGACCAATAGCATAACCTGGCCGCAGATAAAGGGCTTATTGAACAACAAAGTATGCATGTCGTACAACCCCTTTGTAATTATGGGGACACAAATCAAAAATAATTAGAGATTTCACTTTATTTACAACAAATGAAAGTCAAGAGAAGTGAAATACAGAGTGCCACACATCACCAAACACATTTTCAAGTTACTGACCAACTTCAGTGTGAGCACCTACCACTACTTGAGCACAGATGTCATATGAAGAAATAGCTAACATCACGGAGAACCGCGCCGATACATTCGGATTTTCAGTAGTAGAAACCAGTCGAATTTATTCATTTTATTAATTTATTTATTTGAAAAGTTTTATATAGCGCTGGCTAGACCCGGAGGTATCAGAGCGCTTTACATTAGGATCCACAGGTTACAGGTTAGATGCAGGAAGTTGACCCTTCCACAACCAGCACTTTTTCTACACATAGCATGTTGAAACAATTGTTATACACATCCAAACGCGTAATAAACCAACGCTTACACGCAGGCACCCTCATCAGATACCATAAGGATCAGCTGATCCCAAGAGGCCTATGAATTGCATTGAAGCCCACACTTTGCAGGAACAACCCCAAGTTCACAGAGCGCTAATACGCAATTCTCAATAAGTGATCCCTCGATTTAATACTGTTAATAGTTGAAGAATTATCTAAGGTGATTGAAGATTTGTATAAAGACATCAAACAACTACAACACAATTTGAGCAACAATTTAACTAAGGATGAAATGGACAAGGCATTAACTGACATAAACATAAGATTGGATGAATACGCCAAAGAAATTAATGACAGAAAAATAGGAAAATATAAACGTGACACAATAGACTATAAGTTAGATGAAGTCTACAACTGGGCGGAGGTGTACGCCCAGCGTAGGCAGCAAAGACCTTTCAATAATCCCTCTTCTGAGGAAGGAAGTACAGCATCCAATGGATCCTCACAAAGAGGTGGACCAAGAACGTACAAAGAAAGAAGTGGAAACCAAGCAAGATCGGAAAGCGCACCAAGTACATCAAATAACACTACAACAGGGGCTCCTTTTTTAGAGAAAGGCCCAGCCATAAACGTCGAACCAGGAGGGGCAGAGGCCACCAAAGAGACAAACTCATTGATCGCCCAATCAGCACGGAGCAAAAGAACCTGATTATTAACATTTCCAACAGTTCACTTTCCAACACACAAATGGCTACATTACAACGAGGTACATCATTTGTGCCCACTTACCATTCCAATTATCTTGAAACTGAAGTCAGCTTGTTTAAATTCATGAGGAATCTGAGATTGAAACATTTTTTTAAAAACATGGTTCCTCAAACAGTTGTTAACACAGAAGACACGTGCATGAGTCTAAGAAGTAAAAGAGCGTTTACGGCACCCACAAGCCACAAAATACTTGACTCTTATGAAACCATCACTATGAATGAAATTAAAGAAGTATTCAAAAAACCTAATTCCAGGTGAACCAATTTCAATTCAAAGGAAAAGCAAGCTATCAATCAAATCATTGACAACAAAGATATTAAATGCTGTAAAGCTGACAAAGCATATATATTACAGGGGGAACCCAATTAACCCATAGGCATCTAGGTAAACAATACAGTAAGTAAAGAATATGAAGGCTACGGAACAATTACACATATATTTTTTCAGGAACAGATACCGTAAATTATCTATTCTTCAATACAGTTATTCTGTTTGAGGTAAATCGTAAATTTCTTTTAAATTTCTCCAAATGACAGGCAATTCAAACGAATGGTCTCAACTTATTGGTTTATATTTCCTTTTAATAAACCATTTTTTCAAAAATTAGTTACTTGTTACACATATATATACACAATTCATACATATATATATATATATACACAATTCATACATATATATACACAATATACAAACAAACGTATATATGTACAAACAAACACAAATTCCTTTGAACCGTTTTCAGGGTGCTTTGCCCACACTAATATCAAAAAGGATGTTTAACCACTCAATTATACAGAAACATTCCTTGTGTACAGGGCACCAGACCAACGTAGGAGTATCCAAGGTATCCTCCTTTTGACCTCTTACTATTTTACTACTCCTTACAGTTCATTTTCTCATATTCTCAAACAATGTATTTTGCAATGGTGCCTTCCAACAGAAATTGTCGACGTGTTTCAGCCTCTCATGATTTCAGGCATCATCAGGACTCTGGGCAAACAAAAATCTACCTAAGAAATCAAATACAATATATTTACATATTTATATTTATATATATATATATATATCTCGGGGATATCATTCACAAACTCTACACATTTTTATATATACATTCGAGGAAGTCTATATATATACATGGAGTAGTTCTTTCTAAATGATATGTCTCATTTCTCGAGGTAAATGGCAAAATAATATTACACATTTAAACACTCCTATGTGTGCACCAGATATTTCGACACCTATGTCAGTGAACCTATATTCATTTCAGTCCAAATCACCACTACTACCAGAGATAAAACTAACTAAACACACTTGCAACCACCAAGGTGAGGGTAATATTCAGCAAAAGCAACCCAAGCTATGCCAGAGTTCCTACCGTCATCTAATGTATTTATCCGCAGTCTCAATACTGGGCTCTTATTTATCCTCCCAATCACACTGCTCGATAATACTATAAGGGAAGGTAATTGAAAAACCTGTAATCAGTTCCTGCATCAGCGTATTCAAACCTTTCATTATAATGGGATTCTATCTAATGCTTACCCTCCGTCGGCAAAGATCGGGGTCAACACTCTCTACACCTTCTTTCTTCCGTTGTTCCTGAGAAATAATGTACCGGCATTACTCTCTATTCTCGGCTTCCATCAAGGTCTAAACTAATAGTATCACAAAGCAAATCTACAAAATATATTCAGAGACTGCTGTACCTTATTTAATTCCAACATAGAGTAAAGTAAGCTCTCAGGTCGCGATTACGATACCGAGTGAAACTCAGGCTCACGTCCGCGATGTATGTAGACGTGGGAACTTCCGTATTAAACATAGACTAAGGACTAACTAGGGACTAAATTAAACCACGCTCACCTTCTCTGTAACATACCGCGGTAAAGCTGACAAAGGAGGGGCACTTGTAATAATGGACTCTAAATTCTACCAGGAAAGTGTTAATGATCATATACATAACACAGAATTGTATATGGAACAACCCCAAGATCCAACGGGCGAGTTTGCAAAAGTTTTAAAAACCATCATCGACAAGGCATGTACCATGGGCAAGATCACAGAAAAGGACAAAACGTTTTTCATACAAGAATACCCAAAAACCCCCAGTTTACAGATGCTTCCAATAATACACAAGAACTTGACCAAACCACCATTTTGCCCTATTGTGTTAACTAAAGGTTCCATTCATGAGCCAACCGGAAAGTACATAGATAAACATCTTCAACCATTAGAGAAATCAATGACAACCTACATACGCGACACAACAGACTTCCTAATTAAATTGAAGGATACAGTACTTATCCAGACATGTTGATAACCTTGTGCACTATTGACGTACGTGCACTCTACACATCTATTCCCCATAATAGAGGCATTGATGCAATAGAATCATTCTTAATCAATCACAAAATCAGAGGAGTTGAAAATATTTCTACTTTAACTACTTCAATACACTCTGTATCATAGTTACTTTGAATGGAATAATAACTTCTTTTTACAACTAGCTGGTACATCTATGGGCAATTGTGCAGCCCCCAGCTATGCAAATTTGTTCATGCATCGTCTAGAACAGGATACCATCCTAACCAACCCGAGATGGACCAACAAAATACTGAAATTCTGGCGTTACATAGACAACATTTTTCTAATATGGTTGGGTCCACCTGAAGAGGTAAATGTATTCACCACTTTCATCAACAATATAGACGATCACATCCAGTTTACACATTCTGTCAGTACGGAATGTTTTCAGTTCCTTGACGTATTAGTTACCTGCCATTATAACAAAATTGAAACAGAAGTTTGCACTACAATAACAGACAGGAACAATTCCCTGCACTTTGACAGTTGTCATCCCATGTCTTTGAAAAGACATTTACCATATTCGCAATTACTTAGAATGAAAAGGATATCTTCAAAATCAAGCGAATATATTAAGAACCAGGATAGAATGCTGTTGAGATTCAAGGATAGCAAAACACACAAGATGATGGACGGAATGTTGCACAATGGCAAAACATTCACCCCCAGTCCAAGATCTGGGTTTAATCCATCGTTATGTTGCTCACCAAGCCACCCCAGTTCAGACATGGCCATATGCAAATCAGTCTTGACCCTGTGCCTCATGGGAACAGTCCAGCCCGAACTGCCAAGCCATGTCTTCCCTGGACCAGAATCAAGCATCCTAGGACCGGTTTCTGGCTATCAGCCGTCTTCTGTCAGGATAGCTTGACTCCAGTGGCGTAGTGAGCACGGGACCCACGTCTGGGCATACACTTCCCACATAGGGTGAACAGCAAAACACACAAGGTGATGGACGGAATGTTGCACAATGGCAAAACATTCACCCCCAGTCCCAGATCTGGGTTTAATCCATTGTTATTTTGCTCACCAAGCCACTCCAGTTCAGACATGGCCATATGCAAATCAGTCTTGACCCTGTACCTCATGGGAACAGTCCAGCCCGAACTGCCAAGCCATGTCTTCCCTGGACCGGAATCAGGCATCCTAGGACCGGTTTTTGGCTATCAGCCATCTTCAGCCAGGATAGCTTGACTCCAGTGGCTTCAAGTTAGGGTGTTGAAGAAGAATCAGTTAAGCATTAGACGGAACTGCCTTGGGAGGACAGACGGGTGCATCTGTTCAGCAGCTCTTCGCACAGTGTACCGGGTAAGGTCACCTTACCTGGTACACGGTGCGAAGAGCTGCTGAACAGATGCACGGCAGTTCTGTCTAATGCTTAACTGATTCTTCTTCAACGCCCTAACTCTGTGGAGACACACACGTCGAATTTATTGGAAATCTCCACTACCCTTCATCCAACGCGTTTGGAGTGTCCTACGCCATTGATTCACCTTACTATATCACGCACTTCGAATATATCTTTTGATAAAATTCTCCTACCACCGCTTTAGCAGCCAACAGTCCTGGGCCCTGTCGGGTCGGAAGTATCACCGACGGAGCGACTCTCCCTACTACAATTTTCGCTAGCCCTGAGGAGTCGCGGGAAGACTGTCCCACATGCGACAAAACACGTGTCGGCTGGTTCTCATGAACATTAAAGACACCCTTTCTAACAACTGATTCCAAGAAATCCATTGATTTGTTTGTAAATGAAATGCTTTTTCTCCATTATCTCTAGTGTCTACACTGACATCACTGTTTATTAATTAGAGTGTGCATAGGTTTCTGTGTTTTTTAGCCAATCAGATTGGCCTCACCCCATAGAACCCTCCTGAGAGTGCCTCAGAGCCTCAGATTTTCGTAGCCATTGTGTAACAGTAACAAGTTTTGCTGAAGGCCGAGCTTTCCCAGGGGAGGATGGTGGGCGCATGGGAATCTCTGAAAGTTACCAATACTGGAGAACCAAAGTTACAGGTAAGTAACTTGTTTTCTTGCCCCAGTATTGGAACTTTCATAGATTCCCATGCTTTGTATTAGAGTAGCTAGCAGTAATCCACCAGTGCACATTTTGCTACAAGTGTATTACAACATCACAGCATGACTGTATTCATATGACCATATATATCTCTATATATATATATATATATATATATATATATATATATATATATATTACCTACTGGCGGTCGCCAGTAGGTATATATAGTTAGGATTTTTTCTCTATGGGATTTTTGAAAATTCTATGTCTAATAACTTTGGCGTTTGTGGACGGAATTGGCTGACATTTTCAGGAAAATTGAACATTTTGTTTCTGAGCAGCCACTGAAAAGTTGGGGGGGGTTCGTCAAGGGGGGGCCGAGAAAAAAGGGGGGTTTTTCCCATGTTAATTTCCATAGGGCGGTTGGCCTCACTTTTAGCCCGAACGGCTGAATGGATTTGCACGAAACTTGGCAAAATTGTAGGGACTGGTAGCCCGATGTGCCTTTGCTAGGTCTCAATATATGTGTTCCAGTGGATTTTGAGAAATTAACGTTCAAAAAAATATATATATCTGTAAGCGCGCTCCGGGCAGCGCCCCGGTTCGCGTACCTGACGCGTAACGGAACTTCGCGAAGCGAAGCTGATTGGCTCTCCGGTGTCTGTCAACATTCTAAACAGTCTGGAGCGGCCGCCATCTTGTCTCTCGGTAGGATCGAGAGACAAGAGGAGGCCAAAACAAAGGGGGAAATGACCATAAGGGGGCATAGTAGATCCTTCCTGACCCCCTAGGTTTGATGTGGAGGCTTTAAAAGGGCCCCGCGGGGCAAAAAAAAAAAAAAAAAATTGTTTTTTTTGTGTGGGTAGCGCCCGGTACGCGCACCGGGAAGCGGTCCGGGGAGCGTACTATAAGGAAAAAAGAATGATAGACTATGATATTTTGAAATATTGTATGTTTATTCATTGTTCTTTTTGTTGTTTTTTTGTTATTTAAGTAGCAGTATGTATGATTATTAAATATAAATTTATTTTTGGAATTGTGCACAGTATACTATAAGTCTGACTTTACATTATAATCAATTTGGTACTAGTTTATGAATTACATATAAAAATGATTAAAGACTCAAACAATTTTTTAATATTAAATATAATTTAATTTTTCTGATTCTTTTTCAAAATTTAATAGAACATCTAACATTTGACTGTCCGATATGTCCTCTTGTTGAGTGAACATAACTTCCCACATTTGACCGTCATCATAATGAAGTAAATGATCCACAGATTCTACACATTGTAGAAGTTCATGGTCTCGTGATTCATCCATGAATTCCAAGTCAATGGGTTCAATTATTTCCTCATTGTTCATGTCTAGGACAATTTCAAAGGAAACGTTCTGTTCTCCTTGCATTTTTGTGCTGAAATTTGAATAAAAAATAAATATATCAGTAGAGATGGGGCACTGTTGGGTTTAAGTTCAGACAGGTACTTTTGAGGCATGAAGTAGTACTATTAAAAAGTGCCTGTGAGAAAGCCTATGTAAATTCATAATAATACCACAGAAACCTAAATCAATCCATAATTATAATAAACAAGCCTTTCTCAATGTCTAACTCTTACAGAGGGATAGTATATAACTATCTGAAAATGTTTTCAAATTTATAAAATAATATCTTACCTTTTAAAAACAAGTTTAAGTTGTGAGTGAAAATGATCTTGCAATGTAGTTCAGGGAGTAGTAGTCAAAATGGCTGTGTTTTTCTCTCTTTTTTTTAATATATATTCAGGTACATAACCAATCAAATGCCAGGTAAAAAAAGTAGAAAATGAAAGTAACATTTTAATTGGTTGTCAATTCCAACACTTCAGATGTGTTTTGTGAAGTAATTTACCTCAGGGTATTTAGAGAGGTCTACAGGCTAAATGGCTAAATGGAATTCCAAACAAATGTGTGAAAATGGTAGGGATTGGTATGTAGTATGAGCTAATCTATATTTGGTGAAAGTGTCTCCAGGGTTTCTTCTGTAAATTACTTTCCCACCTTTTTTAATGGAGCGCTTCCCGGTGAGCGCCCCGGTACGCGAACCAGCAGCGTTACGGGAGTCCACCATTTTGTGTTTCGGTCGAATTAAGATACAAGATGGAGGGCAAATAATGTTCAGAATGGGTAGAAGGGGGCACGGTAGACGTATTTTGACCCCCTAGGTTTTCTGAGGGTGGCTGAGGAGGCCCATGTGTGTGAAAAAAAATCATTTTTTTTTTAAATTTCGCGCGGTTAGCTTCCGGTTCGCGTACCGGGTAGCGCTCCGGGGAGCGTACTTTGTTGAAAATTAGTGAAAAAAGTTAGAGTAAAATAATAATTGTGAGTGATCAGATGTAGGGTAGCTCTGAGAAGAGCTTTTGGGTTTATGGTACATTTAGGTACTTATAAGTAGGTACCAATGCACATTTTTAAATTCAGAATGAAAATTCTGTTCCCTTCATCTGAGAAGTGAACTCCATCTCCTCTGTAGATATCTTGCATGTAGTAACGTAAGTTATTGTTGTAGATGGAGCCCATTCCATGGTCTCTCATGTAAGCTTTACATGCTTCCTCGATTTCTCAATTTGTGGACAAAATTGGTTCGACCACCTCCATTTCTGTCTTTGGCATATATTTGAATATACCAAGGCAGTTTGAGGAAAAAGTGCCATCAATTGCTCAAAGGTGTCCTTTAAAAGCATTTCCAGACCTACCCCAGTCAAAGTGCCCAAGTCATTTCCTCCACAGTGCACAATTAACAGGTCAGGTTTAGGCAAATGCATAAAGGTTTTCACCAATGGTATCAATTGGTGACATTTTAATCCTCTGTGGCCAAACCACTTAATTTCCACATCTTGTAAATTGAGGTTAGGTACATTTCTGTTATCAGCATACCTCTGAGCCCAGTAGATGTAACTATGTCCAACAATCCAGACAGAAAACATGGTGAGAGGAGGTTCTGCTGCAGTCAGATGAAGTGTGGCAATGAAATGGGAGTTGAAAAAATAAGAGTTTAAAATGAAAAAAACTGTGGAGTTTCTGTGTTAATGAAGCAGTAGCAGTGATTGGTGGATTTTGATTGCTGAAAACAGAAAGTTAGGGTGCATGGATGAGTTCTTTGAAAGATGTAATTTGAATGGTCAAAAAAAAATCATTTTATGAAAGATTGCACTGGATATGCAGGTGTACTGAGAGTTCAGAGTTCAATTGAAACATTGTTGTGTGAACTTGCAAACATGAGAGGTCTTTCAGGAGGTGGTTGCTATGCAAAAAAGGCAGAAAGGGTAGAGGGGGGAAGGGTGTTGATTTGAAAAAAGTGAGGGAAGAGTTTTGATTGGGTGACATGAGAGATATGTGTGATGAATTACAGCTTTTCTGTGCTTTTTATAGCTGCAGACTCTGGAGTGCATACCTTTTGCTCTGCTAAAGACAATTTGGTGTGTTTCTGAGACTGTTTTGAAACTCATAAAGTATTTGCTAAGGTGAGAAAAGATTCATTTAATTTAGATAGAGAATAGTATGGTTTAGGGAGAACATTATGAAGAAAGTTGTGTATTTAAAATTTTGATTTGTGTCAAGTGTTTTACAAATAGATTTTGTTTCTTTGTGTTACATAGCAATGTTAAAAGTGACGCTAAAATAGTGCAAGGGTCTTACAAAAATGCTTTCATGTGTCTTAGGGTATTTTAACTCACTTCCTCATGAATGTAGGTATATAATTGATTTAGATGTTGTGTTTAAAAACGATTTAAGAAAACAATTAGGTTTCTGGATATGTACTGCTAGAGATTCATAGGTTGCTTGGGGCATATTTATAAGGCCTTTGAGTCTCTCTGATGTTATTTTTCACATTTTAATTTAAGACCTTTCCCTGTGGTGCGAGGTCCTTGTAAATATGCCCCCATCTGTGCTTGGCAAATTTTGATTTTAATTCTTTGACTAACATAGCCATGTTAAAAGTGACCCAAAAATGTTGCAAGGGCCTTAAAAAAAACGCTTTCATGTGTCTTAGGCCATTTTAAGTCATTTCCCCTTGAATGTAGGTATTTAATTGATTTAGATGATGTGTTTAAAAACGATTTATGAAATCAATTAGGTTTCTTGATATGTACTGCTAGAGCTTCATAGGTTGCTTGGGGCATATTTATAAGGCCTTTGTGTCTCTCTGATGTTATTTTTCCCATTTTAATTTAAGACCTTTCCCTGTGGTGCAAGGTCCTTGTAAATACGCCCCCATCTGTGCTTGGCAAATTTAGATCTTGATTATTTGACTTACATAGCCATGTTAAAAGTGATCTAAAAATGGAGCAAGGGCTTAAAAAAACGCTTTCATGTGTCTTAGGGCATTTTAAGTCACTTCCCGATGAATGTAGGTATATAATTGATTTAGATGATGTGTTTAAAAACGATTTTTGAAATCAATTAGGTTTCTTGATATGTAATGCTAGAGCTTCATAGGTTGCTTGGGGCATATTTATAAGGCCTTTGTGTCTCTCTGATGTTATTTTTCCCATTTTAATTTAAGACCTTTCCCTGTGGTGCAAGGTCCTTGTAAATACGCCCCCATCTGTGTTTGGCAAATTTAGATCTTGATTATTTGACTTACATAGCCATGTTAAAAGTGATCTAAAAATGGAGCAAGGGCTTAAAAAAAACGCTTTCATGTGTCTTAGGGCATTTTAAGTCACTTCCTGATGAATGTAGGTATATAATTGATGTAGATGATGTGTTTAAAAACGATTTTTGAAATCAATTAGGTTTCTTGATATGTAATGCTAGAGCTTCATAGGTTGCTTGGGGCATATTTATAAGGCCTTTGAGTCTCTCTGATGTTATTTTTCCCATTTTAATTTAAGACCTTTCCCTGTGGTGCAAGGTCCTTGTAAATACGCCCCCATGTGTGCTTGGCAAATTTAGATTTAGATTATTTGACTTACATAGCCATGTTCCATACAGTTCTCACCTTCTGCGTAGTCTTTGATATGCTAGACTCCATCTGCACTATGAGATACCTAAGCAAAGGAAACACAGGTGATGTGATTGTGAAATGAGGAAAAGAAACTCCACATTTTTCAATTACATCACCTGTGTTTTCTAAGTTTACGAATGACATTGTGCAGATGAGGTTTAGGTCTGTCCACGGACACAGAAGAGGTCTGGCCTTTGTTCAAGAGTGAAGTGGACATGACTTACTTCATTGGTAGGCTTTCACATGTATTATCTCCTCTTTACTCTTCAACAAGCGTAAATTTCATCTGCAACCCTGAGTAGGCCTCACCTTAAACAAACCTCTGGATAGGCCACACCTTATCGTCATCCTGAATCAATCATTTAAAATGTTAGGGACAGATTTATGATAGGTGTATGACTCTTTTGCGTCACTGTGCGTCACTTTTGTGACGCAGCGGCGGTACAAAAGATTTGCTATGTGGCGACATATTTACAACTTGATGCATCTAGGCAGATGTGTCATGCTGTAAAGTCCCATGCCACATGAAACCGATGCAGCAGTGATGCAAAAGATGCACCATGTTGCAAGACAGGCCTCATTTCATCTCCAACAAGATAAGAAGCTGAATCTTCTGTAAATGTCAAAATTGTTGTATACACTGCTCAACTTATGTGTACTCTTTGATATGCTAGAGTCCATCTGCACTATGAGATACCTAAGCAAAGGAAACACAGGTGATGTGATTGTGAAATGAGGAAAAGAAACTCCACATTTTTCAATTACATCACCTGTGTTTCCTAAGTTTACGAATGACATTGTGCAGATGAGGTTTAGGCCTGTCCACGGACACAGAAGAGGTATGGCATTTGTTCAAGAGTGAAGTGGACATGACTTACTTCATTGGTAGGCCTTCACATGTATTATCTCCTCTGTACTCTTCAACAAGCGTAAATTTCATCTGCAACCCTGAGTAGGCCTCACCTTAAACAAACCTCTGGATAGGCCACACCTTATCGTCATCCTGAATCAATCATTTAAAATGTTAGGGACAGATTTATGATAGGTGTATGCCTCTTTTGCGTCACTGTGCGTCACTTTTGTGACGCAGCGGCGGTGCAAAAGATTTGCTATGTGGCGACATATTTACAACTTGATGCATCTAGGCAGATGTGTCATGCTGTAAAGTCCAGTGCCACATGAAACCAATGCAGCAGTGATGCAAAACATGCACCATGTTGCAAGACAGGCCTCATTTCATCTCCAACAAGATAAGAAGCTGAATCTTCTGTAAATGTCAAAATTGTTGTATACACTGCTCAACTTATGTGTACTCTTTGATATGCTAGAGTCCATCTGCACTATGAGATACCTAAGCAAAGGAAACACAGGTGATGTGATTGTGAAATGAGGAAAAGAAACTCCACATTTTTCAATTACATCACCTGTGTTTCCTAAGTTTACGAATGACATTGTGCAGATGAGGTTTAGGTCTGTCCACGGACACAGAAAAGGTCTGGCCTTTGTTCAAGAGTGAAGTGGATATGACTTACTTCATTGGTAGGCCTTCACAAGTATTATCTCCTCTGTACTCCTCAACAAGCGTAAATTTCATCTGCAACCCTGAGTAGGCCTCACCTCAAACAAACCTCTGGATAGGCCACACTTTATCGTCATCTTGAATCAATCATTTAAAATGTTAGGGACAGATTTATGATAGGTGTATGTCTCTTTTGCGTCACTGTGCGTCACTTTTGTGACACAGCGGCGGTGCAAAAGATTTGCTATGTGGCGACATATTTACAACTTGATGCATCTAGGCAGATGTGTCATGCTGTAAAGTCCTGTGCCACATGAAACCTGCGTCAGTTTTCATATAGGTGTTTTGTTGCAAGGTATGCATTAATTTGCATGAAAGCCCTGTAAAACTAACACAGTGAAATTTAGAAGATTTCACTGAGTCAGCTTTATAGCTGAATCAAATCCTTACGCCTGTTTGAAACAGGCATAAGAAGTGATGCACCATGCAATGTGAGGCTTCCTCCTGTGCATTGCAGTAGACATGTCGCGCTTATGACGTGATTCCTGCAATGTGCTGCTTTTGCGGCACAGATGCGTGACGCATCTGTGCTGTTTTTGCTCAATGGTGCTCCACATTGTAAATGCGGCACACTATGGGTGGCAGAGCAGCGGTGCACATTAACTGGTGCATCCGTGGGGATGCGCCAGTTAACATAAATCTGCCCCTTTACATTTAAGTATGAGCAGGGGACACAGAGTCGGTGAGGGTTATCCAAGGTTAAGAAGAGATGAGTCCTGTTCACTGAAAACTTGGACATAGGCCTCACCTCCTCAGCATCACTGGACATGGCTAAATAATAGCTGCAAAATGTTACTCTTGTTAAACAATTTTACTATTATAGTCTCTGAGATTTGTCTCTTACTCTGCAACATCTCATTGTTGTTCTCTTTCTTTAAAGATAACGACAACATCAAGCATGAGTGATAATGATCAATCTGTTGATCTCGACATTATCATTGAAATTGTGATTGAAACATCAGTGGAAGTAGATCCCTTGGATGATTTAAATCCTGAGGATGATGAAGAACATGATGAGGATGCCGATTTGTCAGAATTGTATGACATAGGGTGGGAAGCTGACCTGCTTGAGCCTATGGAACTATAAACATTTATTTTTAAAATGTACAATAAATGAAAAGTAAAAATGTAAACCGTTCCATTTAAAATTAAACACACCTTCAAAAACAGGTTATGTGTAGTGTCTTCAATAAAATATTAAAATATGCTCATAAAATTAGATCAGATTCACATATAAAACAGCACAGGTAAAATGTAGAAGCATTCCATTTCTTTTCTGCTATTTGTGTATTCTAAATTTGCCAAAGCACAAAAAAATATTCTATGTAAAAATGTCAATTAGTGTGTTAAGTTTTTGATGACTGTTATTGATTTACTGTTTGGTAATAGTGGTTAATAAATTTTTTTATTATATTTTACCACAGATTCAACTGCAGATCATTTCAAATTTTGAGAATGCCGTCTAAGGATAGAATCAGAAAGGCTACAAAACGTCAAAGACAGCAGGTTCATCAATTAATGCAGCAGTCCTCTACAATAAAAAATTGTCAAGTCACCAAGAAAGCACCGGGTAAGACCACGAAATCATTCATAAGAAACATTTGTAAAAAAAAAAGTAGTACTACAGAAAATGTTTTAGTCCAGAAAAAGAGAAGCAATTTAAACGGAAAGCAAAGGCCAATCAAAAATGTTACTGCTAGAGCAAGAGATAACTCTGTGCATGATAGTAGAAGGAAACAACAGTTTAGGGACATTCGTAAACGAATGTTCCGCAACAGGATAATTGGCAATTTGTTAAAAAATATTAAGAAAGGTCAACAGAAAGTGGTTTTTTATAAGAGAAAAAAAAAAGTTGAGAAAGTTATTGATCAGGCATTCGAAATTAAACGAAAGTTATTTATTTTGATAATCAATAGAATTAGGAAGCTAAACAAGGCAATTTATGATTTCAAAACAAATAGTAGATGGAAGAGAACAGTTAATCGTAGTAATTTTTGTGAAGTTTTTTCAGGAGAATGGATGCATAGTTCAAGTTGTGAGGCATTTTTTAATGAGGAGAGTTATTTCCAGGATAATGATTTGGTGCATGCAGTTGACACCAATGGTCGAGCTTATGAGGTGAAAGATGGTTGTCCAGTTGAAAAAGAAAAACTTGTGACAACAGAGACAGAAGAGGTGTTAGGTAATGAGGTTTTAGGAAGACGTCCTAAGGGACCTGTGTACACCTGGAAGTGTAGTAGTATTTGCAGTGTGCGACAGGATTCCATCAATTTGCTTTGTGATTTTGTACGGACATTTAATAAGAAAAGTTTGAAGCAGAAAATGAAGTTGTTGCAAGAATTAGATCCTTGCAGAGTGAGAGAAGTGACAGGTTTGCATGGTCATTCACTGGCTTGTCTTTCCAGGAGAGTATGCCAGAGTGTTTTTCATCATTTCAGGATGCTAGCAGTGCATCATAATAAAGTGAGGAAATTAGTTAGAATGTTGTATTATGCTAAGAGTCCAGCAGTTATGCTTAAACAATTATGCGCTGCTCTTTTGCATGGTTCTGAAATAGATGTGAAGAATATGTGTGAAGAAATTGAGTTTTGTTACTTTGGAAGTAAAGAGGAGAATGTTGAAATTGACCCAAAAGAAGAGGGTAATGTGGAAGATAGTGTACAGGTTTCCAGTACAGATAATTTTCAGAAGGAAATTGCCACGTTTCAGGTGAAATCAAGTGAGAGGCCTAATTTCACTTGTGTGTGTTGTCGACGCGCACTTATTATAAGAATCAGACTAAGTTAGTGGATTTATATGCAAAAAGTGAAAGGGAAAATAATAGTGAATGGAAGGATTTCGCAACATACTTGATGGTAGAAAATTGTTTTGATTTGGGATTGGATCAACGTGTGTGTACTTATTGTTGTAATAAATTAAATCAAAACCAGATGCCTGCTAGAGCGGTTCATAATAATCTGGAATTGGTTGAGATTCCTTCTGAATTGAAGGATTTAAATACTTATGAATCTATTTTGATTCAAAGTATCCATCCCTTTCAGGCTATTGTAAGAATGGAGCCAAAGACAGGGAAATTGCCTCCATCAGATTTACAGAGAGGATTAAAGGGAAGAGTTGTTTATTTGCCTCTAGATTTGAAGAAAAACATTAACACAATTGGAGTAGAAAAAGTGGAAGAGGAACCTCTGGTTATCTTAGTTAAGGGGGTTCCGACAAAGAATAAGAAAATATGGCAAGATTTAGTAGATGTTAGGAAAGTCAAAAAGGCAACATTGTATTTGAAAAAAAATAATAAGTACTATAAGAATGTATATGTTGCAGAAGAGGAAGTAAGTGAGGAAGAGGATAGCGATTTGTGTGCTGGTCAAATTGAGAAAGTAGAACCCTCTAAAAGTGAAGAAATATATGAACATTATAGTGTTCATCCTTTGCATTCCAAGGAAGTCATGGGGAATGCTATTGAGTTGTTTCAAATGAAACAAGCCAAAGGGAGTCCCATTAGTGTTTGGGAGGAAAGTTTGGAAGCTCGGTGTTTCCCACAGCTATTTCCAACAGGTCAAGGAGGAAGATATGATGAGCGACCTCATCAAATTCCTGCTTCTGAATACCGGACTTTACGATTGTATGCAGAAGATGCTAGGTTTCGACAATGCATTCCCTATTTGTTTCATCTCCTGTTTGAAAGCGATCTGTCTGGACTGTCATATGCAGTGAACCACATCTTGAAAAGTGGTATACAGATGCAAAACATCTCGGCAAGTGACTTTATTGATAAAGTCAATGTCCAAGACAGTATTTTGGATTGTCACCTGATTAATCTCATGGCGTGTCAGCGTGGTACTAATGAGTACTGGTACCGTCGTCATGGTGATTTAAAATGTATGCTGAGGAACTTAGGAACTCCCACATGGTTCCTCACTCTGAGCTGTGCCGAGTATGGCTGGGAAGACTTACTTGAATTTCTACGAGAGGCAAATGGAAACATTGAAAACATCGAATTCAAGACACCCGGAGAACTGTGCTCTTTGGATCCAGTGAATGTATGCAGGTACTTCAATCATAGATTTGAAGCTATGATGTCTTTCATCATGAATAAGAAGAATCCACCTCTTGGAGAGGTGTTGGATTTCTTCTGGAGAAAGGAGTACCAAGCAAGAGGTGCTCCTCATATACATATGCTGCTGTGGATCAAGGATGCACCTAAGTTTGGAACAGATCCAGAAGACTTAGTGATGAGTTTCATACAACAGTATTCTACATGTGCTGTTCCAAACGCAAAGGAGGACAAAAGCCTAAGAGAACAAGTTCTACGCTTCCAAAGCCATCGTTGCGGAAAGTACTGTCGTCGTAAATTCAGAAACAAGGACAAGTTCTACACCAAATGTCGTTTCGCCTTTCCACGACCGGTGATTTCTAAAGGAAGAGTGAACAGTTTGATGTCTTCGCTGCGACATAATGTGATGAAGAAATCACCTAAAAACACATACAATTTGAAAAGGAACGAAGAGTCCAAGTACATCAACGACTACAACCCAGTGATTTTGTCCATGTGGAATGCTAACATGGATATACAGTTTGTGGCTGATAACTGTATGGCTGTGGCTCGGTATGTGACATCTTACATCACCAAAAAAGAAAAGACAGAATTGAAGGATATGTGGGAGGACATTTCCCATGAAAAGAGCCTCAGTAAGAAGTTGTACAGTTTCAGTCTGAAGATGTTGTCGCATCGAGAAATCGGAGCTTACGAATGTTCTGACCGGTTGTCTTCAGCAAGTCTCTATGCCAAATCTAGGAGTATCGTTTGGGCGAGTCTTGGTCTTGCTGCAACGCGTAATCGAGTTCTGAAACCTGTGCGGGAAATTGAGTATTTGGCGGAAAAGGAGCCAAACAGTACCGATATTTTGAAGACCAACATGTTGGATACATATTATCCAAATCGAAGCAGTCACCTCGAGAATGTTTGTCTGTATGAGGTTCTACAAAATTACATATTCAAGAGGAACATCAAAGAAGATATTGATAAAGGAGTGTATGCTGTAATTGGAAGTGAGGGATGTCTGGTCAAGCAAAGAAAATGCCACTTGGTAAACCATTGAAAATTGAGTGGCGAATCTCCTGAAAAAAAGGAGTTTTTCTATTTAGCACTTTTGCAACTTTTTAAGCCTTGGCGTGCAGAAGAGGAACTGCTTGGAGATTTCCTCTGTTACGAAGACTCTTTCACTGCCGCCAAGGAGACCATAGAATGTCCTGCTTTTCCCAAATATCTTGAAATGTTGAATGCGGAAATCGAGCAGGAAGCAACGATTGCAGCCGAGATTGCCAGAGACAGTTCTCAGGACAGTCAGAGTTCTGTTTCATTGAGTCAGGATCCACTAGGAGGACCTGTTATCGAAAATGAAGCTGCCACTGCCATGAATGAAGTGGAAAGAGCCATGGCACATGCTCAAGAGGATGTGGTTAACTTAGAAGACTTGGAAAGACAACTCAACGTTGAGCAGAGGAAAATATATGACGAAGTTACCAAGCAAATTGATCATGGATTAAGTCATGAGAAGAAAGAGTGCTCATGTACGTCGTTGAAGCCTGTCCGACTGTACGTGAGTGGAGAAGCGGGAACTGGAAAAAGTTTCCTCATTAAAGCAATTTCATGTTATTTGCAGGAAAGGACTGAGTCATCGCTGTCTTGTGTTGTCACCGCTCCAACTGGACTGGCAGCACATAACATTAAAGGTATTACTTTGCATCGTCTATTGATGCTGCCAGTGGAGCATGATAACAAATTACAATACCACAAGTTATCTGGAGATGCTTGTTGTGAAGTTTCAAGAGTCTTGAGGAAAATGAAACTTCTTATCATTGACGAAGTAAGCATGGTTTCTAATGTCATGCTTGCCTTTGTGCATTTGAGAATGCAAGAAGTTCTTAAAACAGAGTATGATGTGTTATTTGGTGGCAAACACATCATTGTTTTCGGAGATCTTCTGCAGCTGACACCAGTGAAAGGACAACCTGTGTTCAAAATGCTCACGCATGAAGATACCAGGAAGTGCCTAGGGAGCATTGGCAACGTCAATATATGGTTAAACTTCAATTATGCTGAACTGCATGAAAATATGCGTCAGGCGAAGGATGAAGATTACAAGAATATTCTACAAGATGTTAGAATTGGAAAAGTGACCGAGCATGGGAAAGAAGCTTTACATGCACGATTACTGTCAAATTTATATCCAGAACAAGACGTTGTGCCTGAGAATATTTTTCAGAAAATTACTGAGAAGAAATCTGGAATATGTTTGATGCCAACTCTTGCAGAATGTGCCATCTTCAACAACAAAATGTTGCATTTAGAAAACCAAGAGATTGTGAAACTGGAAGCTATTGACAGAGTAGAGCATATGGGATCAACAATTATGTTGTCTGAGAATTTGAAAACAAAATTGGATTCATTAGAGAAGACTATATCTAAAACTGCAGGTTTTGAAAAGACTCTGAATGTGTGCTTAAACTGCCGTATAATTTTAAGAAGGAATTTACATGTTGAAAGAGGTCTGGTAAATGGATCAATGGGTAATGTTGTTGATTTTGTGAAATACAGAAATAGAGATGGAATTGAATTTTTAAAAATTAAATTTGATGGCATTGAGGAAGTACAGTTAATTGGTCGTTGTTCTGCTAGATTTTTGCTTGTAAAAGACTTATATGTTCGCCGTAAGCAGTTTCCTGTTTGCTTGGCATATGCGGTGACAATCCATAAATCGCAAGGTTTAAGTGTAGACAGTGCATTGGTGAATATTGGCAGTTCTGTGTTCAAGGAGGGTATGGCATATGTGGCATTGTCACGAGTTAGAACTTTATCGGGATTGTACTTGATTGAGTGTGATGTCACAAACATTTGTGCGGATCTAGATTGTGTTAAGGAATACAATAGGTTAAGAAGAGAGTATGCGCCACATTTGCCTCAATATCCTTTGTTTGAGAAACGTGTGGTAGGCCGGAAACGAAGAAATGTGACCAATAGTAGGGAGGTTGTAGCAAAAAGACGAAAAGTCGATGAACCTGAAATTATAAGCAGAAAGAAAAAGGATTCTGTTGAAGATGTTGTTGGTTTTCAATTTGAAAACAGTTCTGGTGTCAACTGCTATGCTAATGTAGTGGTTAATGTTTTGTTTTCTCTAGAAAATGTAAAAGAAGAGATTGTGGTCAATTCTGATCAAAGATTTTGCAGTTTTTTAAATTCTGTGTTAGAGAAATGTAGCACTGATAGAACAAAAATAGAAAGTGTGTCTGAAATTCGAAATCTGTTAGACAGATGTTCAGGTCAAACACAATTCTCTCAAAATATTCAGCAAGATTGTCAGGAGTTTTTAATGTATATGCTTGATGTATTGCATGCTGAAGGTGTAGATGTAGATCACCTGTTTGGGCTTTCTTATCAATGGCAGCATGACTGCGAGAACTGTAGGGTATCAAGTACTACTAGTGTAGACTCAGAAAGATTTATATATTTAACTTTGCCAGACAGTAAATCAGTGTCCTTTAATAAGCTAGTAAAAGCAGCTGATCACAACATGGAGTGTAGCCAATGTAAGTCTGAAATGTTGTCAACATTATTTATACGAACATATGGCCAGTATGTCATTTTAATGTTCCAACGATGTAGGCCTGATGGAACAAAATTGACAACTTTAATTAAAAATTTTGTGGCTTCACAGTTGTCAATATCAGGAAGGACTTTTGTAACTGCAGCAATTATATATCATGACGGTCCTTCAATAACATCAGGACATTACACAGCTTATTTAAAGTCTAGAAATGGCTGGTCATTCTGCAATGATTCTGTTTTAACTTTAAAAAAAAATTGCCTTTTGACCTTAAAAATTCTTACCTGGTGTTTTTAAAACCAACATTTTAGGGAAGGAATCTCAGGATTTGCTCTGAGGAATTTCAAGAGGTTCTAATGGCTCCTACACGATTTGGCCTTGAGGATAAGTGTGGTACAGAGTCAAAAGTTATTTTTGAGTTTTAAATAGTTCCTGGAAAAAAAGAAGATTTTCTTACAGAAAGTGGTGGGCAGAGATTAGTTGAAGGACAACAGAGTATTTCCCAAAGCAAACGGTGTTCTTACCATAACACTTGACGTCATGGAAAAATAACTGCACTTTGTATGAGTTCAGAAAAACTGTTTCTTTTTATAAGCTAATTCAAGCAGCCAATCAAAACATGGAGTAGAGGTAATGTAAGTCTGCAATGCTGTCTAGATTATTGGTCCAAACTTTTGATTATAATGTCATTTTGAAAATCCAACTATATAAACCTGATGAAAGTAAGTCTTCAACTTTAATTACAAATGTTGTGGCTACACAGTCGTTGATTTTAGGAAGAACATTTGTAACTGCAGCTATTATATGGCATGATGGTCATTTGACAGATCCGCTTATTACACAGCTTATTGAAAATGTAAAAAAATTTCTGTTTCGGAAATTATTCCCATTTGACTACGATACAATGTTGCCTTTTTATTTAAAAATATTCTTACTTTCTGTTTTCAGAAAAGAGAATTTAGGGTAGGTAACTGGCGTATAATGATTCTAGGGGTTGATATAATTTTATCTACTGTTTTATATTGCTTTGTGATTAAAAGTGATGTAGAGAATTAAATAATTGTAGTACTCATAGAGGTAGTGTAAGTCTGCTTCATAGTAAGCAGTATCAGTGTCATAGGAAATGTAGAACATGAGTGAGCAAGAAGGGTAAGATATTACTAGTCCAGGATTGTGAAAGTGATCTTGAACGTTTGCTTTCTGAAAGTTGCGGAAATACAAAATGACGGGATTTGCTTAGAAGAATTCCAAGAGTTATAAATGGCTCTTACACGATTTGGCCTTGTGGAAACGTGCGGTAGAGAGCGAGAAGTCATTTATTGTATGTAACATATTTTTCAAAACGATGGAGCTTTTCTTTCAGAAAGTGGCGGGCTGAAAATAATAGCAGCACAACAGAGTGTAAGCTGTTCATAGGATATCCTTCGACGTCATGGAAAGTAAGTTACTTTTCAGGAGTTCTGATTTCTGTTTGGTTATGTTATATGGGTTTTTTAAACACAATCATTTTGATTGTGTTTTTTTTTCCCCACTGTTATATGATGAATACCTTCAAGTCACTATTTTTAGTGAAATTTGATAAATTCTGAGAACAGCAAAAATAAACCATTTAACATGTATAATTAATTCTGTACTTTTTGTATTTATGATATACATTTAGAACTGTGTAGTAGGCATTGAAAAGCTGAGGCTTCTATAAGTGTCAAAGTTGTTGTATACAGTGCTCACATTCTACGTACTCTTTCATATGCTGGACTACATCTGCACAATGAGATACCTAAGCTAAGGAAACACAGGTGATGTGATTGTGGAATGAGCAAAAAAAATTGCACGTTTTTCAATTATATTACCTGGGTTTCCTAACATTACACATCACATTGTGTAGATGAGGTTTAGGCCTGTTCCAGGAGACAGAGGAGGTCTGACATTTGTTCAAGAGTGCAGTGGACATGACTCACTTCGTTATTAGGCCTGCACATGTATTATCTCCTCTATACTCTTCAACAAGCCTAAATTTCATCTGCAACCCTGAGTAGGACTTACCCGAAACAAATCTGTGGATAGGTTACACCTTATCAGCATCTAGAAACAATCATTTAAAATGTTAAGGGCAGTTTTATGAAGGCTGTGTGCCTCTTTTACGCCGCTGTTCCATCACTTTTGTGTAAAAGATGCACCATGTTGCAAGATAGGCCTCAGTTCATTTCCAGCAAGATACCGTCAGTTTAAAATGTATATAATTAGGACTGGGTAGGGGGCATGGAGAAGCTAAGGCTTCAGTAAGTGTCAAAGTTGTTGCATGCAGTGCATACTCTTTCATATGCTGGACTACATCTACACAATGAGATACCTAACCAAAGCAAAACACAAGTGATGTGATTGTGAAATGAGCAAATGAAATTGCACGTTTTTCATATACATTACCTGTGTTTCCTAACATTACGAATCACATTGTGCAGATGAAGTTTAGGCCTGTCCAGGGAAACAGAGGAGGTCTGAACTTTATTGGTTGGCCTGGACATGTATTATCTCCTCTGTACTCTTCAACAAGCCTAAATTTCATCTGCAACCCTGAGTAGGCCTCACCTGAAACCAACGTCTGGATAGGACACACCTTATTGCCATCCTGAAACAATCATTTAAAATGTTAGGAACAGTTTTATGATGATTGTGCACCTCTTTTGCGCTGCCATTGCGTCACTTTTGTGAGACAACAGCAGTGCAAAAGATGCACCATGTTCCAAGATAGGCCTCACTTCATCTGCATCAAGATACTGTTAGTTTAAAATGTATATCTTTAGGACTGTGTAGGGGGCCTGGAGAAGCAGAAGCTTCTGTAAGTGTCAAAGTTGTTGAAAAACTGTTTGTCCTTCAATCTTTTCCCTTGTCTTTTCTAATTTTTAAATACATGTTTTAATATTTTTCAAATGTTTGTTCTCTCTTTCACAGATTGAAAGTATAAAAATAACAAGTGACTAAGTTAACAACAATTATAAGGTAAATGTTTTGTACTCTTTTCGTTACATTTCTATCACATTTAACTACTATTAGTTCCACTGCTTCATTTCTTTAACCCTCACTTTCCTGCCTTTGCTACTTCCCTCATTCCTTTCTCTATTACTTACTTACTCTATTCCTTCCACTCCTTTTCTCAGTCTCTCTCTTCTCATAGTTCCTCACTCTTGTTCACTCACTCCGTCTCTATTACTCTTAGTGTCTCTGACTGATCACTCTTTCACTACTTGTTCATTATGCTTTCTCTGTATAGTTGAAGCACACTAAGGGGCATATTATGAACACAGCCAATAAAATTATTGCTGTTTTTATTGGCTGAAAACTGCTGCAAAAGTGGTTTTAGCGGCAGTTTTCTGCCGCAAAAGCGGCTTTAGCGACACATTTCTGCCGATAAAAGCTGCAAAACTTTTATTGCCTATGTTGATAATATGCCCCTATGTTATTTAGATTTCTTTGCTGTTTCAATTATTCTTTTTCTGTTACTTCTTCTTTTCTGCTCTCTGTTTTTTCTCTCTGTTATTCCACATGTTTTAATCTTATTTTGAACATTCACTCACATTCTCTAAGAAACTCTTCTTTGTTATTCTTCTACTCTCCTTTTTTTCTTTCACTTCCTTATCTATTTTGTTTTTCACAATTATATCCTCTTCCATCTTTTCTTCGGTAAATAAATCTATTAAACAGTATCTCTGTTTTAGTCCCTATAGCTATCTTTCTTTTAACATTACTCTCTGTTTACTTCCCTTATACTTACTCTTCTTTTAAATTTTTTTTGGTTCGCTCCCGGTTCGCGTACCGGAGAGCGAACCGGGAAGCGAACTAAAAGAATTAGAGGTTGCCAGAGTGCTAAACATTCTAGCAATTATTTTATAAAGGGGAGGTAGTTCTGAAAAGAACTTTTTTTTTTAATGTTTTTGTTGTTTTATATATTTTTTTTATTTTTCTGAACATTTTTTGTTTTTTTTGTATTTTTTGAACAATTTTATGGTTTTTTTGGTTTTTTTGGGGGGGAAACAATGAAAAACAGGCATTGGAAAGGGCTCAACAGGAGCAACATTTTTTTTATTTTTTGGGGCGTTTAGAGCACTTGTGGTTTTCATATGCTCTGTTTATCAAATTAATACTCATATTGCCACATGAGAGTAAGTTACCGCAATATATACACACTATCTTCATGTGCACATTGTTTTCTTGAATGTTTGGCACTGTTTCCCGTGCCTCTGGCCCCGACAGAGTTACCTGTGCCGATGTCCTGGCCACAGGAGTTGGTGGGTTGTCCTGGAGGTCACGCATCTCTGCCCTGCTGTAATTTAGTGGATGCCACCTCTGCATGTGACGGTGCATAGTATAGTTGCCGTAACTATACTTCTTATCTGTGCCTCTAGATAAGTCTTCTTTGCATATGAGGCATGTCACATAGCGAGCATTAACTTTTTTTTGTCCTTCAGGAAAAGAAAAAAACTGCCAAATAAAACTATTTTTATGGTGAGATATCCGGGGCTCCTCACGTAAAAACTGTGTTGCCTGTATTTCCTCTTCCTCTTCTTCATCCTCTGTGTTGGGAAGGAACTGTGGAGGTGGTCCTCTCTTCCTATGAGGAGGTGGTGGTGGTGGTGGGGGTGCACCAGCTGCAGCTACTAATGAAGCCATTTTCTACTCAGCAAAATAGGTCTTCCTTTCACAAAGTTGAAAGTCAGAGTGAGAAAAAAGGTGGGGGCTTTTATCATTTTGGAAAAAAAATAGTTCTAAACCAATGAAAAGTGTTATTTTTAGGTCACATGACCTAGCCTTACATCATTAGGAAACCAAAAGTGAAATGAACCAATGAAAAGTTTTATTAACAAGTCACATGACCTGTTACGCTTATGTTACGCGCTGCGGGACGCGCCCCGGATTGCTTCCGGGGAGCTGCGTTTCCCGCCTCTGTTCGCGCTCCGGAGCACTTCCGGGTGCGCTAATGGGGCGCGTCATTAGACGCATTACGCGGCAACGCGATACGTCGTGCTTTCGCGACGCGCCCCGGATCGCTTCCGGGGAGCTGCGCTTCGCGTCTCGGTTCGCGTACCGGAGCACTTCCGGGTGCGCTAACGCGGCGCGTCATAAGACGCATTACGCGACAACACGATACGTCGCGCTTCCGCGACGCGTCACGATGTTGATTTCTAACGCGGCAGTTGCGCAAACGGAACATTTACCGGTTCGTGGACCGGGTCGCGGCAGCAAATTGAGCTAACGGGAAGCTTCCCGGTTCGCGAACCGGGAGCGAACAAAAAAAAATAATAATAAAAAAAATTATTAATAAACATATAAAATATATTTTTTGATTTAAAGAAGAATACATTTTACAGCTATAGATATTAGCTTTTAAAAAAACCAATGAAATTCACTGAAAAAAACATAGGTTATAGACCATATATAGTTAGGAATTAGCATTTACAAAACCTTGAAAATTCACTGAAAAAACCATAGGTTATAGACCATATATAGTTAGGAATTAGCATTTAAAAAACCTTTTTTTACTCACACAAAACCATTGAAATTCCATATATAGTTAGTTGTACTAACTATATATCGCGCACCCGCAATCCACTGCTGATCATGTCACATATTACATCATTCATGACATGGTCAGTGACATCACTGATGACATCACTGATGACATCTCAAATGACATCACTGATGACATCACTGATGACATCTCAAATGACATCACTGATGACAACATCCAGGGACTGTATGTTTCTGTAAAGTTAAAATATGTCTTACATATTGAAGAATGAGTGGATTTATAAGTGTCTGGATGAAGGATTTATTAGGTGCATGACTGACTGTATGAGTGAGCGATTAAATGTGTCTCACTGAGTGCATGGGTTAGTGACTAAACTGTCTTAATTTGTGCATCATTATGTCTGTTGTTCTGTAAACTGCTGCATGTGTTGATCAGTACCTATATGAGTAACTATATGGGTTATTGGTTGATTGCCCAAGTATTTGTATGGGAGACTGAGTGTGTGTGTGGGTGGCTGGGAGGTGTATAACTCTGTGCATAGATGTGTGAGCAGTTGATTCACTAGATGTATGGGTTCAAAAGTGCATGTGGAAACACCTGTATGGGCGGTTGACTGTGTGCATGAGTGTATTGGTGAGTGAATGGATATCTCAGTGCTACATGTCAAAGTAAGTACATATGTAAAACAAAGTACATGTGAGAGTTGGCATATATAAATAACTGTGCATGAGAGCTAGTGAATGTGTGAGTGGCTGTATGGATCATTGTGAACTTCTATCAGGGATTGTATAAGAGAGTAAATATGTGTTAGTATATGTTTGAATAAGTAAGGTGTGTATAACTGTATAGTTGAGGAAATGGAGGTGTGATTGATTCTTTGCATGACTGACTAGGTGTGTGAGTAACTTCATGGATGAGTGACAGTCTGTGAGTGTCTGTTTACACTGAGTGTATCTAAGGTTATATTAGAGTCTGAAGAGGTTCATCGTATTATCACATGAATGATGTCATCAGTGATGTGATCAGTAATGTCAAATGAGATATCATCAGTGATGTCACCAGTGATGTCATTTGAGATGTCATCAGTGATGTCATCAGTGATGTCATCAGTGATGTCATCAGTGATGTCACTGACCATGTCATGAATGATGTAATATGTGACATGATCAGCAGTGGATTGCGGGTGCGCGATATATAGTTAGTACAACTAACTATATATGGAATTTCAATGGTTTTGTGTGAGTAAAAAAAGGTTTTTTAAATGCTAATTCCTAACTATATATGGTCTATAACCTATGGTTTTTTCAGTGAATTTTCAAGGTTTTGTAAATGCTAATTCCTAACTATATATGGTCTATAACCTATGGTTTTTTCAGTGAATATATATATGTATATATATATATATATATATACATATCGCACCCAAGCCGTGCTTTTCCAACTTGCACGGCAGAAACGGACACAGACCCGACTTCTTTCAGCAGCAGACGAAGATTTATTTAAATCATGGTCTTACACGCAAACATCACCCGACGCGTTTCAGTGCCATGTCACGTGTCATTTAAAAAGCCTATGCAGCATGAAATCCTACACTCATGACTAAGGTGCTCCGGCACTGAAACGCGTCGGGTGATGTTTGCGTGTAAGACCATAATTTAAATAAATCTTCGTCTGCTGCTGAAAGAAGTCGGGTCTGTGTCCGTTTCTGCCGTGCAAGTTGGAAAAGCACGGCTTGGGTGCGTTATGGAGAGGCTGCCTGCCTCGTAACGGACCGCTTTCGCGAAAGCGGCTGGGAAGGGGCGTTGCGAGCGTTGCTCGCGTTGGTGACTTGGATATATATACATATATATATATATATATATACTAGCAGCCCGCCCCAGCGTTGCCTGGGGCAGAAGGGGGCTGGGGGCTGCATTTTTTGGCCGGGGCAGAAGGGGGCTGGGGGCAGCATTTGGTGGAGCGAGCAGAGGTAGGTGTGATGTACCTCACGACCCCCACAGCCCCGACCCCCTGCGCTGGCAGATTGCTCCTCCACCCTGCTCCGCTCCGTTCTCGGCCGCCCTCAGCCCTCAGCCGGTCAACTCTGTTCCGCTCCCCTACGCTCGAAGTGCTGCAGCTGACGGGACTCCTCCTTCTCCTTCTTGCCGTCAGAACACGGACACGTTCACGGACACGGACCACCTCTCGCCCCCCTCCTGCCCCCGCTCCGACATTTCCATGTTTGTAAATGCCTTACCTGATCCGCTGCTCCTCACATCACCGCCGCTCCATGTCCCGTCATCACGCATGTCGCGGGCAGCGCGTCGCGGGCAGCGCTACGTCGCGGCCGGCGCTTCTTTCAGGGGACTACTTTGTTTTTAAAGTTAATTTTTTAAATGTACGTTTTATTTTTATTTTATGTAGCCTTTGTCCATCTACACACCCTGACATTTTCAAGGATGTATCGGGTGTGTAGATTGGGACTGTGGTTCCCGATTTTACCTGGCTCAAAGGTGAGAGTTCTCTCTTTATAATAGTAGTATAGATATATATATATATATTATACCTTGTAACAAAACATTATATGATACAAAATGTGCAATCATAGGAAGGAGGGATAGAAGGGAAAGCTCACCTCTCATTGGAAAAGATTCCTCAGGACTGCTTATTCTATTGCTGCTTCGCTTCTCAAGAAAGAATCCAGACAGTAATGCTTTGTGAAAGTATGGACACTGCTTCATGTGGCTGCCCTACAAATGTCTCTTAAAGGGACTCCAGCGAAGAGGGCTGCTGAAGATGAAACTGATCTTGTGGAGTGAGCTCTTACATGTCTCTCCAGCGGCTTTCCTGCCGCTCTGTGGCAAAAATGAATTGCACTTGAAATCTAGCGAGAGATTCCTTGCTTTGAGAGAGGAAGTCCTTTCCTGGGTGCACTAAAACCCACAAAAAGTTGAGATGATTTTCTGAAATCTTTTTTGCGTTCAAGGTAAAATTTGAGACCTCTCTGGACATCCAAGGAATGCAGAGACCGTTCTGCAGGGGATGTAGGTCGAGGAAAGAATGATTTTAAAACCACTGGCTCGTTCATATGGAAATCCGAAGGGACCTTTGAAATAAATTTCGGAATGGTCCTTAAAATCACGGTGTCTTTTTTTAACTGAAGAAAGGGTTCTTGAATGGATAGAGCTTGTAATTGTCCTACTCTCCTAGCTGAAGTGAGGGCTAAAAGGAGAGCTAATTTCCAAGACAAAAAGTTTAAGTCCACCCTATGGTTTGGCTCGATTGGAGACCTCATGAGATGAGCCCGAACCAGGTTGAGATTCCAAGTCGGGGGTGGTGGTCGCACTGGAGGAAAAACCATGAAAAGACCTTTCAGGAATTGTTTGATTATTCTGGCCAACCAGAGAGAAGGACCCAAAGCTGATCTTCTGTATCTTGAAATAGCCGCCAGATGGACCTTGACAGAAGAATGAGAAAGACCTGATTTAGCCAGCGATAGAATGTAAGGCAGTATCTGATGAGGGGCTGAAGAGAATGGATGGGTGCGTTCCCGATGACACCACAGACAGAAGCGCTTCCATTTAGCACAATAGGTTTTATTTGTTCTTGGTGCGCGTGCTTGACTTAATATCTCCTTACATTTCTGAGGGATATCTAGGCTGTGGAATTCTCTGTGCTCAGGAGCCAGGTCTTCAAATGAAGAGAGCCTGGATCTGGATGTACTACCTGTCTTTGGAACATTGTCAATAGAGCTGGAATGGGACACAGGTGAAATGGATGGTCCTGAGATAGAAGAAGAAGTTCTCTGAACCAGAATTGGCGAGGCCACGTTGGTGCTATTAAGATCATCCGGCAAGGTTCCATCTTTATTTTCCTGAGAAGTCGTAGGATATGGGGAATTGGAGGAAAGGCGTAAACAAATGCGCCTAACCAAGACATCGAAAGAGCATTCCCCAGTGATCCACAATGCTGATCCCTGCTTGCATAGAGACGGCATTTCCTGTTCTCAGGAGTCGCAAACAGGTCTATTGTTGGAGTTCCCCAGCGTTGAAACACTTCCTCCAGAATGACTTGTTCCAATTCCCATTCGTGACAAGTCGATTTTAGACGACTTAAGGTGTCTGCTTTCGTGTTGAGAGTGCCTGGTAGATGCTCTGCTGAAAGAATTACCTTGTGGAGAATCGCCCATTCCCATATTTCCTGGGCTTCTTTGGAGAGCAGACGTGACCCCGTACCTCCCTGTTTGTTTATGTAATGCATGGCCGTTGTGTTGTCCGTCCTGACCAGCACTGTTGCGTGTTGAACTTTCGGCCTGAAAGCTTGCAAGGCTAGGCGAACCGCTCTGAGTTCTAAGATATTGATATGAAGAAGACACTCTTCTGCACTCAAGTGATTGCTGACTTGGAGGTCCTGTAAGACAGCGCCTCAACCTTCCATTGAGGCATCTGTGGTTAGAATCAGAGGGGATGGAGCCATTCTGAAAGATAGACCTTTTGAGATGTTCACCTTGATAGCCCACCAACCAGCAGCTTTTCTCATGAGAGGAGTGATTCTTATCTTGTCCTCGAAAGTACCTTCCACCTGGCACCATTGTATATCTAGCTGTTCTTGCAAGGAATGCATTCTCAGTCGGCAATGCGGAACTAATGGTATGCAAGATGATATCGATCCTAGGAAAGACTTGTATTGACAAACTATCAGGAATCGCTTCTTTGTAAACTATTGGCAGAGCAGATTAGCTTATTTTGTCTTTCTTCCGTAGGAAAAGCCTTGCAGCTTCTTGTATCCAGAATGGCACCCAGGAACCTGACCCTTCTGGATGGAACAAAGACTGATTTTTCCTTGTTGAGATTTAGACCCAGGTGATTGAAAAGTTGGATGCAACTTTCGACTGCCCTTGTCGTTGCTTGAGACGATGGAGCCTTTATTAACCAATCGTCTAGGTAAAGGAAAACCTCTAGCGATTGTTTCTTAGGAATGCTGCTACCGGGGCAAACACCTTCGTGAATATCCGTGGCGCGGATCGGAGCCCGAACGGTAGTACTTTGAACTGAAAGTGGCTCTTGGCTACTGTGAAGTATAAATATTTTCTGTGATCTGGCTGTATTGGGACGTGGAAATAAGCATCCTGGAGATCCAGGGTCGCCATGTAATCCCCTGGATTTAGAAGACGTAAGACGTCTTGAAGAGAGACCATTCAAAAAGAGAGTTTTATGAGATAGGTGTTGAGCCCCCTCAGATCTAAGATTGGGCGCCACTTTTCCTCCATCTTGTGAATGAGGAAAAATCTAGAATAGAACCCTTTTCCTCTTTGAGAGAGTGGTACTGGTTCTATCGCTCCTTTGTTGAGCAGATGACAAACTTCGAGGCGGAGAAGATGCAGATGTTTTGACTCTGTGGCACGAGGGGCTCTGGGAGGTGGGAAGTTTTGGAATTCTAATGTGTGGCCAAATTGAACGATATTCAGGACTCACCGATCTGTTGATATGATCTTCCAGCAATCGAGAAAATGTGTAATCCTGCCCCATAACGATGTTACAAGTGGTGAAGGACCAGTAGGCAGAGCCAGGAAGCCGCTATTGGCGTTTTGAGGTGTCTCTCCCCTGCCGTCCTTGTCTACCTCTGGAAGATTGGCGAGAGAAAGACGCTGATTGATTTTGCCACTGAGAATATTGAGGTTTAAATGATTGAGAGGACTGTGAATAGGTAGAGTAGTGTTGCTGATAACCCCCCCTACATGTAGAGAATCCTTTACCTCTCGCACTCCGGAAAGGTACTTTTCGATATTGAAGTGTGCCCAAAGATTTCTCTGTTTCTGTATCTTTCTTAATGTCTTGTAAAGCTTCATCTATATGCTTGCCAAACAGCATATCCCCATCGTAGGGCAGATCCAGAATGTTATTCTGCACCTCCGGGCGAAACCAGGTACATCTCAGCCACCCTTGACGCCTCAGGACCACTGAACCTGCTAAGGCGCGAAAAGCCGTTGTAGCAATGTTCATTGCACAATCTATAATCTCAGATGAAGATTGTTCACCTTTTTCTAGGATCTTCCTCGCTTCCGTCTTGGCGCTCTCAGGAAGTTGATCAATGAAAGGGGAAAGATCGTACCACATTTGGCGATCATATCGTCCCAAAATCGCTAGTGCATTCGAGGCCCTAACAAGGAGGCTAGTGGTTCCCAGGCTCACATTCATACAGGTGTTTGCCATTTGACTTCGAGCGAACCACATTTAAATCACCATCCCGTCCTTGGGCTCATTGCATTTGATCCATCGAAGCCCGAAGGAGTGGTTACGGTATCTTTTACTGCAGAGACGCGTTTTATCCACTTGGAGGTAAGAAGTCGAATGCCCTGCCCTATATCACGACACACTACCTTTAGAACCAATGTCCACTAATTTATGTTTTGTTTTATTTTTCAGGATATCCTAAATTTTAAAGTGCACCATTCCTTACGACTTCTCTGTAACTGTGGTTTCCCCAAACGAGTCGTCTACTCCCCTGCAATTTGTCAGGTATTCCATCTTTTTATCGTTTGGTGCATTTTCGTTATTGTTGCTTTTTCTTTGCTTACAAGTAGTGTTTGGCCCTTGCTCTGGATAGTCGGGTTCTCCTGTATTGAAGGATCCCGTTCTTTCCTTCTGCATTAGCAGCCCTTCTTAAACATTTTTTCACGCGCTCCCTGTATAACTGACTGGACCTAGGCGTACAGTCGGGTTCTCCTTTTATGAAGTGTCCCGGCTATTTTTTGCGTCATTACTTGCCCCTTTTCTACATCTTCTTACGCGCTCCCTGTATAGCTGACGTTTCCGAGTCTTTTGACAGTATGTCCCCTACTCGGATACGCTGTTTCTTGACTGAGTACCCGAGCACCTGAACGGCTATTGCTGTCACAGGCTTGCTTACGGATTACTGTTTAGCCCCTACCATGCATTGTCGAAGTCTCTCTCTTCCTTAAGGGTCCCACCTTGTAATTTTTCATTACTTGCCCCCTTTTAACACCTCCTTGCGCGTACCATATACAGCTGATTGAATCGAGCCTTATTATGCTGTGTTCTCCATCTAGACAGTAACATCGGAATACAAGGAAAAGCACTTGAATGGATCACCTCGTTCCTCTCCGGAAGAACCCAGAGAGTCCGCCTTCCACCTTTCAAGTCCGAGGCCACTGAAGTAATCTGTGGCGTACCACAAGGATCCTCACTCAGCCCCACCCTCTTCAACGTATACATGAGCCCCCTCGCAACCATCGCCCGCCAACACAACCTCAACATCATCTCTTACGCGGATGACACTCAACTAATCCTTTCTCTCACCAATGACCCCAGCACCGCCAAAACTAACCTACACGAAGGAATGAAAGAAGTCGCCGAATGGATGAAACACAGCCGTCTGAAACTGAACTCAGATAAAACAGAAGTCCTCATATTAGGTACATCCCCCTCTGCATGGGACGACTCTTGGTGGCTGGAAGCCCTTGGAAAAGCACCCATACCGACAGACCACGCACGGAACCTAGGCGTCATCCTGGATTCTTCACTCTCAATGAACAGACAAGTCAGTGCCGTATCCTCATCCTGCTTCAACATTCTCCGCATGCTCAAAAAAACATTTCGCTGGATCCCCACAGAAACCAGGAAAACTGTCACCCATGCTCTGGTAACGAGCCGACTGGACTACGGAAACACCCTCTACGCAGGTACTACCGCTAAACTCCAGAAGAAACTCCAACGAATCCAAAACGCCTCAGCCAGAATCATATTAGACATCCCGCGCAACGAACACATCTCTGGTCACCTGAAAGACCTCCACTGGCTACCCGTCAACAAGAGAATCACTTTCCGACTACTAACCCACGCACACAAATCACTTTACGACATCGGACCAGAATGCCTCAACTCACGACTGTCCTTCTACACCCCCTCCCGCCAACTACGTTCTTCCAGCCAAGCCCTCGCCACTGTAAATTCAAATTATTTTATTATGATTTTGGCTCTCGTAAGAGGGCCACATAAAAGTGTACACATTTCCAGACATATCGGTTACATAAACACAAGAACCACATGAAAGTGTACATATTTCCAAACATATCGGTTACATAAACACAGAAAGCTAATAACAAGAGTAGAACATGTACCATTTACAAACCCTAGAATAAATGCAATACTAATTACGGAACCATGGGGAAAATACAGTGCTAACATGTGCCATAAAAAAAATATACAGAATCAACCCCACAAAACCACCTCCCAGAACTCAATTAATAAATAACAAGGAAGCCCTTAAAAAAATTAAAAATATAAAAACAAAACATTTCGTTGGGAGGGCAGTAAAGTGCAGAAAGGAAACCGTTCAGTGTAAGTATACCCAAACGAAGACAGATAGGTTTTAGCCATCTGCCACGCAGTTTACGAAGTGCAGGGCAGATCAATAACACATGCATGCAGTCCTGATTATTCACTTTACATAGGTTGCACAGAGGAGATGAACCATTCCATTTAGATAACAATTGGTTAAGAGGTATTAAATCATAGCGTAGGAGAAACCAGAACCTACGTATGCCATGAGGAAGGGACCATGAAACATAGGGTTGAGGTCGTCTCAACTGATACGAATCAAGGAGGTGAACGACATGGCTTTTCCCACAAATTAATTTTAAATCAGAGCGAAAACATAGATCCCATGAAGCAGCTTTCAGCACTGATTTCAACTGTGATGGTGAATACAGAAAAAGCGTGGTTTCATCTAAATTTAGCAAAGATACAGCTTTTCTAAAATTACAGACAAGTTGAGAAAACTCCTTAAAATTACCCAACAATTCATTTCTGACGAGGGCTCTCATTGTACCTACTTCAGCTCTAGCAAGGCAAGCCACCCATCTTACCAGGGCACATACTCCCTGGGCCCAACTACTCCTAAGTCCAAAATCGAGTCTACAGGCTGCCAGCGAGCACGCAGTATTTAAGGAAGAGAGAGATCTTAGAAGCTTCCCCTCGATCTTATGGCAAAAGTCCCATTTTCCCATATCAATTAGTTCAATACCATATAATATTGTAGCTGGGATTTTGGATCTAAATACTTCCAATAAAATAGGAAAGTGCCGTTTCCCCGTTACATGGTACAGGGCATTCAAACCTTTGCCATGGGCCAGAGCTTTGCGTGTACACTGCTCAATATGGAGTTTCTCACTCAAGTTAGCTGTAACAATTTTCCCTAGAAAAGTGTAAAACTTTACCACCTCCAGTTTTTGATCCCCAATGAACCAACCATAATCAACAGAACGGCATCTCTTCCTGCCAGCTATGCACATGACTTTACTTTTACTAATGTTGATCTTCATCGCATGGGCTACCGCAAACGAATGCAAAGCATGAAGCCGATTTGCTAAACCTTTAGGTGTTAGGTCAAGGATGAGAACATCATCGGCATACATCATGCATGAAATTGGTGCCCCCACAACCACCGGGGGAAAGCCCTCTCCGGCGGCCAGGGCAGCCGGAAGGTCTGCCGTGTATAGGGAGAACAAAAGGGGAGCCAGTAAACAGCCTTGTTTAAGGCCATTCAAAGTTTTTATTGTACCGGATAACCCCCTTTCGCCCCCCATCAAAACCTTGCACCAGGTCTCTGTATGTAGCGCCTTCACCAACTCCAACAAATAGTGTGGGAGCCTGAACGCTGCCAATTTTCTCCACAGCGTTCCACGATCAACTCTGTCGAACGCCGTGGAGAAATCAATAAAGGCAGCGTACACAACGCCACCTCTCACCTGCACGTATTTATTTGTTACCACCTGGAGGGCTGTAAGATTGTCCAGCGTGCCGTGATTCCTGCGGAAACCAGTCTGTTCTAATGGCAAAATATTGTTCTCCTCGGCCCAGTCGGAGAGGGATGTCAAGATACATTTCGCAAATACCTTTCCGACGGAGTCGAGAAGTGCTATCAGACGATAGTTACCAGGACTATCCCTGGAACCCTTCTTAAAGATAGGGACCAGGATACTTCCCCTCCACGAGGGTGGTACAGTTTTAGACAAAAAACACGCCCTAAAAAGTGGATACAGGATTTTACTCCACCTTACAGGATCGGATTTTAGGACCGTCATGGGTAGTTCATCAGGGCCCATTGCCCCAGAGACACGCATAGTTTTTATCGCCAACTCAATTTCTTTTTCAGCGGGGGAAATACAAAGGCCCAAAGAAGAGACACCACTGTCGGAGTCATTACAGCTGGGGGCACCCTTTGTAATATCCATAATTAAGCTCCCATTCCCTGAATAAAGGTCTTGAATATAGGCGGTCCAAGCTTTTTCCGCAATAGCGATAGGGGAAGGGCTTATATGAGAGCCACACCCCCTACCGATTATTGCCCAAAACTCTCTGATCCTGCCATGCAGAACTGCCTCCCTCAGACTAATCCATACTTTATCCTCCCCTTCCTTTTTTATTTTTTGCCGGAGTCTACTTCTCTTTCTTTTTAACCTAGAAATTTATTTTCCCCGGTCTCTAAGTCTATCAAGATATTGTTCACGGACCAGTTTGTTTATTTCCACATTCAAGCTACGCAAAACGCTAGGCACTACTTCTCCATTTTTGGGACAGGGCATTTTCTTTCTTTTAGCATACGAGGTAATTTTACGCATAAATTCCGCAAAATTAGCCATTTCATTACCGCGCCACTCATCTAGAGATAATAGTGTATAGGCTAGGAAATCCTGCACCTCATTAATGGCAGAAGGATTCCAAAAACATCTTCCAGAAGAAGCGTGGAAAGCCACATCCCTACCGTGCATAGACCACGGTGCAGTAGTCACAGGTTTTAAAGAGAAAGTTACCAGCAATATGCTATGATCACTTAAAGGGGTATCTATAACTTTAAGGTCCAGAATAGAAGGGAACAAACCATAGTCCGTGACTACATAATCCAGAATAGAAGACCCAAAGGGAGACTTATGAGTAAATTTAGCAGGCACATCCGATGGTAATCTCCCATTTAATATGAGCCCGTCGACGGCCGCTAATTCATTCAACAAAATCTTCCCACGTTTATTTGTCACTAATTTATCAGGGAACAGTGACTGAGGAATAAAATAAGCCTCTTCCCTAGGTATATTCCTAAAGAGTTCCAAACTAACATTGGAGATTTTGGAATTCAGGTCCCCCACCAGCAAAATTTCCGGAGGAGACGGAACATTTTTAATCAAAACTATATATTGAAATACCTGCAATAAAATCTTATTAAAACTCTCATCAGGAGGGATATAAACGTTCAAAATCACAATGGGGGATTTTATACCATTGTTCGACAAATTATCAATGGTTATAGCATGGAACAAATTGCTTGGATCAATATAGTGAGAGAATCTCCATTGCCATTTATTTAAAAGTAAACAAGCAATGCCCCCCCTAGCATGGCCTTTCTTAGAAGGGACCGCGGGCACTTCCAGGGCATAATAGTCCTTTGAAATCTTCAACGTATTAATACACCACGTTTCCTGTAGGCAGATCACATCAGCACCCAGGGAATATAAAAACTCCAGTTTCTCTGGGCTATTGTGGATCCCTGCCGCATTCCAGGAAATAATATTAAATGAGGTGTTAAAGATGTTGAAACAACCTGGGGTTATCTTTGGTTCTTGTAGATAGGGCGCTTTGTAGCCAGTTCCACCGATTATTGTCCTCAGACATAAAAGAATTCTGGGACAGCGGAGGTGGCTTTACTTGGGAGACCGCACGTTTACCCTTAGATACCCAAATCCTCAGGTCTGTAAAGGCGGAGTCTGCACCACTTATCTCTGCTCCTCTAAATAACTCCCCAGAAAGCAGGTTTGTATTTTCACGATTAAAAATCGGAAGAATATCAATACCTGAACGTTGAAAATACTCAGCTTGCCCTAATATCAAGTTTACAATGATGGGTGAATAAAATTTGACCCTAATACTTGTTACCTTTACTTCACCAAAAAGAGTAACTAGCTCTATATCTCTAGTTTGGATATGACGGAGACTTTCTATCTCAAAAAAACGTTTGAGGAGCCAAGACCTATTTAAGGGCAAGTCCCCGTCAAAAAGAGGTAAGAAGTCTAACTCAAGAGTTTCCACAGGAGTTTTTACGGCTATTACCGGACAATTAGGACCATGGCGCTCTCCCCTCTCAGCGACTACTAAGAAAGGAGAGGCCAGAGGATTCAAAGCCCCCGATGGATGTTGTGTGGAACCAACGATCCCAGTCGAGAGTGACAAGCTGGGAGGTAGAGTCCCCCTTTGTGGAAAATCATCCAAAGATGTTAATGGACACATTTCACCTTCCACATTAGAAGAGGTAGAAATAGGGGGGTTCGCTTCCATCTCAACATTCACATTCGTGGGTAGAAAAGACGGATCTACAACAAACACTTCTTTCTCCGGGGTAGTCAGAGAATCCGACGTTGCCTTTTCTTCTTATATTTCCTCAACGGTTTCTTTTTATTCCCCTTATTCTTTCTAAGATTGCCGGTTTTAGGCTTTATCTCTTGACCATCACTATTAGATTCTTTATTATTTTCAGGCATAAAAATAGGAAAAAGCTCTGGAGGAGCTTTAGGGCCAGATGTGGATATATCTTCCTCCACAATCTCAAGAACTGAGTTGTTAATACAGTTGGGCACTGCAGTTTGAGGCATAGTAACAAGATGTGATGTAATAACCAATGTCCCCACATTCTTTTCAAGATCCACTGGAGGGACGATCCGTTCCCCCAATGAACCATGTTCCATCCTAGTCGGGGGGGCACTTCCAGTTACCGATGCCTTTTGTAGCAGGGCCTTCAGTATTTGGGTGACAGACTCCAAAATACAATCCGAGTTACCCACAAATTTCCCCAAAAGAGATAAAATAGAAGCAAGCAATTGTTCCAAGGCTATCATCGATTCAGAGATTGGTTTTTCACATGCAGCGCCTGACCGTCCAATACCTGATAGGTCAAGTCCTGGAGTGCCAGAAGCTATTAACAAATCAGACAAGTCCTGACCATTCGGCGAGGGGGTACTACTATACAGCAACAACCCAGACGGGGTAGCACCCCCAGAAGATTTACCTGGGGCTAGAGGCTCCACCCTCCCTGTACTAACATATCGACCGCAGAGATCAAAGTCAATGGAGAGAGCCGATGACTCGCCCACCGAATGCCCCTTCAGCGGGGTTTGGGACACGGGTGGCAGGCTAGATTGAGCAAGCATAAGTTCCCCATCAGTTATTGGGAAGGCGGGCACACTCTCACCAATCCCCTCCGAGTAACCGCGGGGGGGAGATGCCCCCGACGCAAGCTGTTGCTGTAAAGGCTGCCCAGAAGAGAGCGACCCTGACACATTTGCTTGGCAAGGGCCCCCTCGAGTTATAACCCCTGCACCTTTAATTGTGGATAAATTAACGGACTTGGGGGAGGCTAAATCCCAAAACTCAAACAGTTGGCATTGTCCTTTCAAGGGGGGGTTATTTACCGATTTATTTCTGGTACGGTTAATATCTTTGGTCACCATAGGAATACCACCCACTTCCCTACCAGACCTTAATTTTTTAGACATGTTCCAAACCGGTATATTCACAAAAGAATGTTGTAATAAAAAATTATTCCTGATGACAATATAACACGGAATAAAATGGGCTTTCAAGATAATAAAATAATAGTCTAGGAGATGCAAATAAACACACAGGCGATAAAGGCCAAATAGATATGAAGTATCACATTAAAACAGCTTTCTTCAACAAACAAGCCTCAAACAAAATCACATGTACTTGCTGACGATGAAAATAACTGGGCCCAGCCCAGCCAACTTCGGCCACTGAGGGCCACAGAGGGCCCGCCCTTGTCCCGGGCTTCTCCCGGGCGCTACCCGCGCGCTACCGCGCAGCGGTGTACTGACACGCTATTTGTAGATTGCTGATAAAGGGGGGTGTGGCCTACAGGGAGAGCGTCACCAGGTGGGATCGGTGATGGAAACTGCTGGGACTCTTGGAAGTTGGAGTCCAGCAGTATGCTCGCTCGCAGCCCTGTAAGCCAGAGACCCTTAGTGGAGTGAGGTCAAATGTTAGCAAGGCTCTGCTCCGTGAAGCGGGACCCGCGGAGCGGGTCCGGCGAAAGGTAGCGCCTTACAAAGCGCTTCTGATGAACCTCGGCGCACCACCACAGTCCTCCAGCGCCAAACACGGTCTCCAAACGGCAAGTAGCGAGTGAATAATGTTATCCGCAGCTGTTTCTGATCCGGAGCTTTTTCACAGAGGAGCGGGGGGCGTGGCCTACAGGGAGAGCGTCACCAGGTGGGATCGGTGATGGAAACTGCTGGGACTCTTGGAAGTTGGAGTCCAGCAGTATGCTCGCTCGCAGCCCTGTAAGCCAGAGACCCTTAGTGGAGTGAGGTCAAATGTTAGCAAGGCTCTGCTCCGTGAAGCGGGACCCGCGGAGCGGGTCCGGCGAAAGGTAGCGCCTTACAAAGCGCTTCTGATGAACCTCGGCACACCACCACAGTCCTCCAGCGCCAAACACGGTCTCCAAACGGCAAGTAGCAAGTGAATAATGTTATCCGCAGCTGTTTCTGATCCGGAGCTTTTTCACAGAGGAGCGGGGGGCGTGGCCTACAGGGAGAGCGTCACCAGGTGGGATCGGTGATGGAAACTGCTGGGACTCTTGGAAGTTGGAGTCCAGCAGTATGCTCGCTCGCAGCCCTGTAAGCCAGAGACCCTTAGTGGAGTGAGGTCAAATGTTAGCAAGGCTCTGCTCCGTGAAGCGGGACCCGCGGAGCGGGTCCGGCGAAAGGTAGCGCCTTACAAAGCGCTTCTGATGAACCTCGGCGCACCACCACAGTCCTCCAGCGCCAAACACGGTCTCCAAATGGCAAGTAGCAAGTGAATAATGTTATCCGCAGCTGTTTCTGATCCGGGGCTTTTTCACAGAGGAGCGGGGGGCGTGGCCTACAGGGAGAGCGTCACCAGGTGGGATCGGTGATGGAAACTGCTGGGACTCTTGGAAGTTGGAGTCCAGCAGTATGCTCGCTCGCAGCCCTGTAAGCCAGAGACCCTTAGTGGAGTGAGGTCAAATGTTAGCAAGGCTCTGCTCCGTGAAGCGGGACCCGCGGAGCGGGTCCGGCGAAAGGTAGCGCCTTACAAAGCGCTTCTGATGAACCTCGGCGCACCACCACAGTCCTCCAGCGCCAAACACGGTCTCCAAACGGCAAGTAGCAAGTGAATAATGTTATCCGCAGCTGTTTCTGATCCGGGGCTTTTTCACAGAGGAGCGGGGGGCGTGGCCTACAGGGAGAGCGTCACCAGGTGGGATCGGTGATGGAAACTGCTGGGACTCTTGGAAGTTGGAGTCCAGCAGTATGCTCGCTCGCAGCCCTGTAAGCCAGAGACCCTTAGTGGAGTGAGGTCAAATGTTAGCAAGGCTCTGCTCCGTGAAGCGGGACCCGCGGAGCGGGTCCGGCGAAAGGTAGCGCCTTACAAAGCGCTTCTGATGAACCTCGGCGCACCACCACAGTCCTCCAGCGCCAAACACGGTCTCCAAACGGCAAGTAGCAAGTGAATAATGTTATCACTGCCACTGTACCTCGCATCAACAAGACCACCATGGGAGGCAGATCCTTCTCATACCTGGCTGCTAAAACATGGAACTCACTCCCTACTCACCTTCGCCTTACCCAGAACCACCTAGCATTCAGAAAGCAACTTAAAACGTGGATATTTGACAAATAATCCTCCTCCCCTTCCTAAGCGCCTTGAGACCCTCTGGGTATGTAGTGCGCTATATAAATTCTTTGACTTGACTTGACTTGACTTGACACGCTGCTCCCTTATTGAGCTCTCGAGCCCTCTACCTGCACCTCATGAAGTTTGGATTTCGATACTCTTTGGACCCAGACTGAGTTGTTCACACCACGACTATTGTTTCAGGTGAGCATTATCTGACTTTCCTCCTATTTTGAATTTAGGTCGACTAGAGGACGTGTTAGAACTATTGCACTTATGTTGGTCGAACAGTTTTTCTCTCCTAGATTTAGCCTTATAGCGACTCTGTATACCTCATTTGTCTTGGTTATTGTTTTATATGTAGTTGTACTGTCTCTTTTTTAGTTTATAAGGTATTATTTTGAGTCACCACCTAATTTTTTCCTTCCCTCTTTAGCACGAAGGGCATGTCTGTAAGTTGCTTGACTGTGTGAGTGCACACTGCCTTGCTCATGGTTGTGACCGTTTTATTTTTCGTTTGTAATTTTGCTATATTTTTACATACCCTTTTTTCGCCCACAGATATGCTGTGCCAGCCCTGATTAAGACTAGGACATTTGTTGTATAGTGGGTCATCGGATCTCGAGAGACCGTGCTGATCACTGTATTTATGATATGCGCCCTGATGAAGGAAGCTCCTATTGGCACTGTTCCGAAACGCGCGTCAGCGCTTTTTTTCTATATGATTGATGAAATATTGTTTCTGTCTGAGTCTGGTTGTGTGTAGTGGGTTGAGAATGAGTTTGTGGTTGATAGAATGAGTGATTGATCTGTGCGCCATTACCTAGTGCTTGTTGTGTTCCTGGGCTGAGGCTGTGCTTTTCATATGTATTTTTTTCAGACAATATGATATATTTTATATACAAATGAGATAGGTAAATGTATCATGTATTGACTTTTACCATTTCTCTATAAGAGTAAAAATAAAAATTTGAAAAATATTCAGCTGTTCTGTGGGCGTATTTTGCTGAGTATTGGAACCTTTGTTCTTTTTACTCTGGGAACTCCCTTTCCATGTTGTTTGATATTTATCTTGCCCTGGTGGGTTGTTCCCGTTATCCTATTTAGGTTTCAGGGTCCCTCTTTTGTTTCATTGTACTCCTAACAAGGAGGCTAGACATAGAGGAGAACATTTTGCCTACATTGTCCAGGCACCTGCCCTCTTTGTCTGGCGGTGCTGTCAGGGGTGCCGTCGGGTTCCTTGACTTTCTTTGGGCCGCCTGAGAAATAACCGAGTCCGGTTTAGGTTGTCCATTATTTTTTCTCAAGGCGCAGTAGAACCAGAGTTACAGTCGCTGGAGACTGGATTACCTTCTTGCCTTCATTTCAAAAATGTTCTACAATGGGTGTGGAACAAATGGATTTTTTGTAGGGCTCTTTAAAATCATAGAGCGAACAGTCTGATTGTAACACAGGAACAGGAAGGCCATATTTTTTAGATGCCCTTTCCATCAGATTATGGAAGCCGCCTATGTCCACAGGAGGTGAATCCACCGGGTCCGGAGATGGAGAAGCCGGATCTGGGATAACATAATCGTCCCATTCTGTGTTAGGATCTTGGGTCTGTTCCACATTCTGGTCCTCATCTGGTGAATCATCATCATCATCAGGTACTGTCACTATATCATGCTCTTCTATCGAAGGTTGTTCTCCCTGCCTATGAGAGGTTGATGCCACAGAAACAGGAGGTTGCTGATGTGTTGGCGGAGGAGGTTGTTGAGGTGGTGGCGGATTAGGTTGTATGGTTCCGGAGGTTTCTGATAGGAACCTCCTCTTGTAATCTAACAACATTAGTTGTAGATCATTTATAAGTGAAGATGGCATGGCAAACATAACTTGTCCTGATGGTTCCTGATATGTCTCCCGTGGAGTGTAATGAGGTTCTGGATGATGCTGATCCAGATAATAGTCCTCTGAGTCCGAGACCTGGTACTTCACCTGAAGTTGTGATGTACTATAAGCATCCCCATATGGACTCTCATCCTCATCAGAATATTCCTCCTCCAGAAGAAGAGGTGGAGGCAATGGCGTTACCCTACGGGGTTATGTAATTTCTGGTGTTATTAGTCTTTTCCTGATGGAAATCTTTACTTTTTGGATCGTCAATGGTGTCGACAACGAGGGAATCGTCGTCATTGGAAGCGTCGTCGACGGCGGAGTAGTCGTCGATGGAGGGCTGTCGACGTCAGGATCATCGTCGCCGAAGCCATCAAAGTTGTCGTCGCCACTATTGTCGACGACATCACCGTCGATGTAGAATGTAACGTTGACGAAGTCATCGTCGACAATGTCATCGGCGAAGCTCTCGATGACGGGCCCGTCAACGGAGTAGAAATTGAAACCACTTGAGTTTTTGATGTCGTCGTCGACGTACCTGAGGAGATTGTCGTCGACGGATGAATTTTCTTCTCTCCTTTCGCTTCCTGAGGCGTACTCGAAGGTTTCTTGAAGATCTTTTCCTTTTCTGATGGCTAAGAGGCAACAGAGAGGCCTTGACCTGCCTTTTTTCCAGATGACACCTCAGGAAGATGTCCCTTTTTCTCCTTTGAGTGGTGAGGAGATTCTTTGGGACTAAGCCTTCTAGACCTTTCAGAGGTCTTTTGAGAGGCTTTCGCAGGAGGTGCGGCTGAAGTAGAAGGGGAAGACCTACCCATTTTTTTTAGACCTCCTCGAAGATGTTGCTGAGGAGGAATCTTCACTGTCACTAGACAGAACCTCCTTCCGAGACTTCATCTTCTGTAGCCAAGTCAGAAGTCTTCCCTCTCGGTCTCTCAGAGTTTTGGTCGAGAAGGTCCTGCAGATCTTACACTCAGTGGCTTTGTGATCTGGATATAAGCAATAACTGCAATCTTTATGCTTATCTTCGACATATAGCCTCTTCTTTGAGCAAGTAGCACAAGCTTTGAATAAAGCTTTCTTTTCAGACATCCTGAAGAGAAAAAGGTGTAGAAATCCAAAGTTGAAGAGAAAACTGAGCAGAGCTCAGTGGAGACTCTATTAGCACAACGTGCGGTAGAGAATCTGAGGCTCTGAGGCTCTCTCAGGAGGGTTCTATGGGGTGAGGCTAATCTGATTGGCTGTTGCAAAATGTTGGTCTCTTTTACAAAAAGAGGCAGATAGGCTACAAAATGAGATGAGGCCTAGGCCTTATTTTCTCTTCTGTACATACCGCTATGGTATTTTCTATTTACCGAGGCTCCCAGGCTGACAACGGGGAATTATACAAAGCATGGGAATCTATGATACAAAGCATGGGAATCTATGAAAGTTCCAATACTGGGGCAAGCCTTTTTTCCAGACGGCAAGCTAGAGCCCTTGGCGGGCTGAGTTTTTCTCAACACATTCGCCCCAGTGGAAGATAGATCTTCCTCAGACATCCTCTTTCTTGTGGATACAGAAGAGGATACAGATGACCCTGAAGCCACACTTCCCACTTCAGAAATGGGGTTGTCCTGGTCTTTAATCTTCTGTAGCCCCAGAAGAAGTCGGCCTTCCCTGTCTCTGAGGGTCTTTTGAGGGAAGGTCCTGCAGATTTTACACTCTCTCACCTCATGATCAGGATAAAGGCAGTAGAAGAACTTTTTGTGGGGATCTTCTTTAAAAAGCCGAAGCTTTCCACAGGATTCACTAGGTCTGGAGAGTGATTATTTAGTAGAAGACATCTTGGATGAAGAAATCCAGTCAGAAAAGTGAAGTACTGAGCAGAGCTCAGGGAGACTCCCTTCACACGACGTGCGGTAGAAAATCTGAGAGCCTGAGCCTCTGGGGAGAACATTCTGATGGGTGCTGTCACCTGATTGGCTGCAGTTTGGTCTATACAAAATGACTAGGATGGTCATGAGTGTGGAAGATTTTGCTCTTGTAGCTTAGGGCTACTTTACTTCCTGGTTGGTTATTACCAAGGTTTTTTGGTTATTACGTGCATATTATTGCCTTTTTATGTACCATGGGACTCCCACTCCGACGACGGGGAATGATTCAGGCATGTGAATCTATGAAAGACACCCCAATACTGGAAAAGCTACACTTCCCACTTCAGAAATGGGGGTTGTCCTGGGCTTTAATCTTCTGTAGCCACAGAAGAAGGCATCCTTCCCTGTCTCTGAGGGTCTTTTGAGGGAAGGTCCTGCAGATTTTACACACTCTCACCTCATGATCAGGATAAAGGCAGTAGATGCACTTTTTGTGGGGATCTTCTTTAAAAAGCTGAAGCTTTCCACAGGATTCAAAAGGCCTGAAGAGAGATTTTTTAGTAGGACATCTTGGATGAAGAAATCCAGTCAGAAAAGTGAAGTACTGAGCAGAGCTCAGGGAGACTCCCTTCACACGACGTGCGGTAGAAAATCTGAGAGCCTGTGGGGAGAACATTCTGGTGGGTGCTGTCGCCTGATTGGCTGCAGTTTTGTCTATACAAAATGACTAGGATGGTCATGAGTGTGGAAGTTTTTTCTCTTGTAGCTTAGGGCTACTTTACTTCCAGGTTGGTTATTACCAAGGTTTTTTGGTTATTATGTACATATTATTGCTTTTTTATGTACCGTGGGACTCCCACTCCGACGACAGGGAATGATTCAGGCATGTGAATCTATGAAAGACACCCCAATACTGGAGAAGTCTAACTACCTCCCCATCTCCTTGTTACCTTATCCGTGCAACTTTTGGAAAACACATCAGCAAGTATCTCTCAAAGTACACCGAAGTAATAGTCGGCTCTGATTGCTGTTATGGACAACCTTAGGCACTCCCTGGATAATGGGCAAGCAGCATTACTGGTTCTACTGGATCTGTCAGTGGCATTTGACACGATATCGCATTCCATTATACTCAAAAGACTAAGTAACATCGGAGTTCAGGGCTCTGCTTTCCAGTGGTTAGCCAGCTTCTTAACCCACCGCACCCAAACCATCAATCTTGGCACTTTATTTAACATTTATGTGCCCCCCCCCCGGTGAATCTACTAAGGGATCAGGGCTTTATCCCTATCTCATACGCTGACGACACCCAGCTTCTATTGGCATTAGACAAAAATTCTCCCAACACCCAATCAACCTTCAGTGACGGCATGATAGCTATATCAGTTTGGATGCGGAACAATTTTCTCCAACTAAACACCAGCAAAACATTGATTATGCTGTTTGGAGAAGCACCCCTACTCTGATCCCCTGAATAGTGGCCAGCTGACCTGGGTGATACCCCCATCCCGAAAACAGTGGTTAAAATCCTAGGAGTACAATTAGACCAGAAATTAATGATGAAGACTCAAGTTACAACCATCGCAGGCTCTTGCTTAAATGCCTTTAGCCTCCTGAGAAGGGGTTTTCCTCTCCTCCCCATGACAGTCGTAAAAACTCTCCTTCAGACACTGGTAATCAGTCGTTTAGACTATTGCAATGCCCTCCTAATTTCAGCCAACGAGTCTTCTCTTAACAGACTTCAGGTGATCCAAAATACTGCAGCCCGCTTAGTCTCCAACTCTCCTGCTAGGACCGCATCTTTGCCACTTCTCCAAGGTCTGCATTGGCTACCCATCCGCAAGCGTATCTAATACAAGATCTGCTGCATAGAGCACAAGGCAATCAATGGTAATGGTATTCAGTTGGTGGTCAGCAATAGGCAAAATGGCGCTCCAAGGTCTATCACAAGTACAAATGAGTTATGGCAGGTAATCTGGAACTGTGCATAAGGTAGGGAAAAACACCAAATCCCCACATATGTGTCCAGAAGACCACTCTACTATATATACAAATTCTCTGCACATGTTTAAAAGTAAATACTTAAAGTTTCATACAATATCACAATGATGCTTGTCTTTGTATTTTCAGATGTCTTTAATTCAAGATCTTAAGCCTTCTTAGCCAACACGTGTTTTGTCGCTGTTACAGGGGATTACCACGCGACTTCTTCAGGGCTGAGGCCAGTTTCAAGTAGTTTCTTAGTTCCGGTGATAATCCCAACCCGGAAGGGGCTCTTACAATTTCTGCGCCTGGAAAGGTAGACTATTTAGTCTTGTGTCCGAATATCTTAATGTGCTTCCAAGTGTAAGGAAATTTCTTTTAGAAGAACTGCCCCATCCGGCAGTATTAGGTAGAACCCCTTGGATTTCGAGGCCATGGCGTGTTCGCAGTGCAAATCAGCAGTCAAAGAAACTCCCTTACACATTAAGATATTTGGACCGAAGTTTCTGGCATGGGTGAGACTCCTTTATTCAGAGTCTATGGCTAGAGTAACTGTAAATGGGGTTTGCTTGGCGACTTTCACCTTACAGAAGGGTACGAGACACAGCTGCTTTCCCCTTTGATTTTCGCTTTGGTCCTGGAGCCCTTGGCGATTTGGATTAGAGGCGACCCCCTTTTAAAGTGACTAAGGGCCAGATGTAGGTAATCTCAATTTACCTATTCTTAATTACCGAATTTTAACGATTCGGTATTTAAGAATAGGTAAATGGGATGTAGATAATTTTTCGGTAACAATTACTGAATCGGTAAGATTCGGTAATTAAGAATCGGTATTTACCGATTCGGTATTTACCGAATTGGTAAATACCGATTCAGTAATTCCCATTCGTATTCGTATTCAAAAACTTTATTCAATTCATAAAATGGATCATAAAAGTACTGAACATACAATATTTCATACCTCATAACAGGAAAGTTTAGTTTAAATACACATTTTTCCCAAATTTAAAAGGCATAATAATGACTGTTATAAAAATATATAATACATGATTTTCACCAGAGGGTATTATATACAATGTGATGCTAACCATAGACCTTCCTGATCTTTAGCGAAACTCTGATAAAATTTAGCATGGCACAGCAAATTTCTACAGATGATAATGCTGACAAATAGTCGTACCCTTCCTTATAAGTGCAAGGTTGCCTCCCCTTCAAGATTGGTTTAATAAACCGAAGTCTTGGCTCTTGATATAAGGAGCAAAAAAGGATCACATGTATAGTGCTTTGGCTATCCCTATTATTACATGGACATGGGGGCAGCCTCTCACACCAACCCCCTTGTTTCGGGAAGGCAAGCAGAAAATGCAAAATGTCCAGTCTAAACCTTGTTAGAAGGAATCGCCATTGCACATTAAGGGTGAATGTTAGGTAAAACTGAGGTTGGAGCTTACGAGCATAAACATTAACATTGTTAGGAGAAGGACCAACTTCCACGGGAGCGAAGATAAATCCCTCCACCTCCAGGACACAGAAGCAAGAATGTGAGAGATGACACACACTCCTGTCTACTGTCCCCTAAATGTATGAGGGAATTTACCCAAGGAGTGTCCACCACTCTCCTCATACGAGGGGTAACGAATAACAGAAGGCGTCTCAGGGGATGGTCCAGGCTAGGAAACAAAACCAAGGTATAAACAATAACAATCCCCACAGTTACTCTGAGTATTAAGAAAATAGCATTGACATGTGTGATTAACTCGATTGATCTTACCCCAAGTGTAGGTCGGGCGAGCTTCAACGATGAGTTCAGGAAACAGAGAACTGTAGATAATCCCAGTTGTGTCAAGGATAGTTGAGCTCAAGAAGGACTCACCAGACCTCAGACGTAAACTCAAAAAGGAATAAAGGGAGTGAAGTGCACCGCCCGGCTGCAAGGGGCAAACACAGCGGAGCAGTACAACCACACACATACACAACTCAAAAGATCAGAAGGGAGTGAAGTGCACCGCCTGGCTGCAAGGGGGCAAACACAGCGGAGCAGTACAACCACACACATACACAACTCAAAAGATAAGAAGGGAGTGAGGTGTACCGCCCGGCTGCACGGGGGTAAGTACAGCGGAACAGTACACTCTCAGGAGGAGAGACACCCGGCCCTTGTAGGAGCAGGGCGGAGCGCTCACTCTCATAGGAGTACTCACAAACAGAATGCCAAACTAAAAGGTATTGAATTCAGCCCCCAGGAGTGAAGGGAATGAAAGCAACGAGCTGAATACGCCCGCGAAATGCGTGAGCATTGGTAGGGCCGCCGCATTCAGAGGCTCGCGGACAACGAGGAATTGCCGAGTACCGGCTGGCATTCAGGCACAACACACAAGGGCTAAACTCTCACGGAACAAGGTGGCAGCAACAGGAAAAGGGCGAAGGGAACCTCTCCGAAACACCAGAGGTCCAACAAACGCCAACAAACACACGAGCAGGAACCAGGAAGTGGAGAGGGGGCGTGGTCACGATGAAGTAAGCCAAGCAAAGGCTTCCGTCTGCCGCTCCTCCTTATTCACTGTAGGGAGCGTCTACAAATGTTCTAGCTCTCACATCCAGGGGTAGGTAAAAACTATCAGACCAGAAGAAATCACACAAGTCAAGGCTGCTAAACCCTAACAAACATTGTCCGAGGATGGTGGATTCAGTGATTTCCAATACATTGCCTTTATGTCCACCTTATGGTTTCCCTCTATTTTTTCAGGATTATCATAATAGGAACCCAATCCAATTTTATTAAACGTGTTACAAACATAGGACAACCAGGGGATCTGTTTTGAATTTTCTAAGGCCATGCAATCAGTGATAATGTCTTTGGTAAGTTGCAGGTCTTCAGATTTCCATACTTTGCCCCATAACAATAAAGGGGACAAACGAATCGTATCTGAAACACTGACCATTCCAATTTCCTTGTGGCAGAAGATGTTTGGGCAGCCTTTGGGAACTGATAAAACCCTTTTTATAAAATTATTTTCCACCACCTGTATCACAGATGGTGTTTCAGTCCCCCACACCCCTACCCCATAAGTGGCCACCGATATACATTTTGATGTATAGAGGGTTTTGAGGTGCGTAACATGTTTTTGCCCCAGTTTGCTACAGAAACGGAAAATACCCTCTATAGCCCGTGTCGCGCTCTGGGCTCGAACCTTCATGACTGGCATCCAGCTTAATTTGCTATTAAACAAATTACCAAGGTAGTTAACATTTTCCACTTTTCCAATTACGCGATTATTGACCACAAACTTCCTAATGTTTGTCCCTTTAGGGCCACAAGACATTACAAAGGATTTATCAAAATTCACTTTTAAGTCAAGGTCAAGCATGAAAGTATTGAAAGCATCTAAACATATTTGCATGCTATTTCCAGTTAATGTCATTAGGACAGTATCGTCTGCATAAGAAAGCATGGGAATGCTTTTACCTTTAATTTTTGGAAAATCACAACCCTGGTTTAGTAGATACTTTTCTAGCCCATTTGTATAAACCAGAAAAAGAAAAGGCGCCAAAATGCATCCTTGACGCACACCCTCAGTGGAAGGAATTGATTTTGTCATTTCACCTCCAGAGCCAAATCTAACTGATACAGTTGTTACTGCATGTAACCTACGAAGCAATGTGACCAAGGGTTCCTCAAAGCCCATATCGTCCATCATCTGCCACAACCTATGTCTACAAACTGTATCGAATGCACTTGTCAAGTCCATGAAGGCAAGATGTATTGAGGATTTTTTTGCCTTCGTGTACTTGCCTAGAATTAATGCCAGGTTGAGACATTGCTCATTGGTCCCCTTTCCACGCCTAAAACCGTATTGGGAGTCAACTATAAATCCTGTAGAATCTGCCCAACTTTCTAATCTCGCTAGGATTACCCTACCCAGGATTTTACATGACGCATCTATTAAAGAAATCGGGCGATAGCAACATGGGTCGCCCCTATCACCCTTCTTAAAAATCGGCACTACGATTGCCTCCTCCCATGTACCAGGGATGCGCCCGACCACAACAGCCTTAAAAACATTCAGTAGTATGGGTGCCCACAAACTAACATTAGATTTAAAAAGGTCCAAAGGGACAGCATCTGGGCCTGGGGCTTTTAATGATAATCCCTTCCCTAGGGCTTCCTCAATCTCTATCAATGTAAGTGAAGAGCTGAGGGTCAAAGCTGAGGGAGGTGCCACCCATTCCCCTATCCTTTCCATACTTGCCATAGAAATAGAATTGGGATTAAAAATCTTAGTAAAGTGTTGAACCCATTGTTCTGCGGTGACCTGCATAACTATAGATTCTTTATTGTCGCTCTTAAAAAGGGGGCGATTTAGAACCTCCCAAAAGAGTCTGCTATCTTTTAATTCTGCTGCCTTTTCAAGGTCTTCCCAGGCAATGTTTTTTAGGTCCTGCTTTCTTTTTGCAATTGCCTCCCTATAAGCCTTTCTGCTAGTTCTTACAAGCTCTTTGTTTCTTGGTTTTTGACGCAGAGCTAGTTTTAGGGATCGGTGTGTGACAGAACACATGGAGTCAAACCATCTAAAGGCCTTGTGACCACCCTTCCCCTTGGGTTTCCTAAGGTGCTTTGCTGCATGACCACACAATTTCTCAAAGCTGTCAATAACCTCATGGGGGTCAGATACAGGAACTAAACATGATTCTATTTCCATTTTACAATTTACAACAATATCTTCTTCCAATTTTATCGCATTTACCTTCCCCCATTTCATGGTAACGCCCTGATTCTTGCTGTACTTAATTGACTGTTCCCAGATCTTTGGTGATTCTTGTGCTGGCACACACAATGACAACATTAGGGGGTTATGGTCACTTGCGGGGTTAGCCACCACCTCCAACTTATCAACATATTTGAGGAAGCTGCTGGATACCAGGACAAAATCAATTGTGCTCATCTCCCCCCTTGTACCCTGAAAAGTTGGTATATGCGGTGTATCAAGGGCAGACCCAGGATCTACCACACACAAGTCATTCATGATGATAATATTGTTCAGAGCATCCCCCTGAGGTGTGTGTTTAAAGTGGGTCAAGGGCTGAGCGTTTACGTCCTCCAGACCGCACACGTTCGAGCCTCCAAAACTGCACAACGTGCAGTTGAAGTCGCCAACCCAAATGACAGACGATAGGGGGTGTCTGCTGCGTGCTTTAGCCACTGCCTCCTCCAAACTTTGAATAATCGATATGTCATGTCCATTGAAGATGTTATAATACCAATTGATTAACAACACAGGTTCTGGGAAAAGATGTTCTAATAACAGCAGTTGGTACCAGTTTGTGTCCACCAGTTTTGAAGTTTTCAACTTCTGTAGTTTTATAGACAACGCTGTCGTTATACCACCCTTTGCCCTCCCAAATGTTGATGGAACGGCCAAGACCGAGAATGATTGAAAACCCTCAATGTCACAGGTAGTCCTGGTCCAAGTCTCCTGTAAACACAGGATTCCCTGGGCTCCCACAAAGTCCAGCCATGCCTCATCTTCCAGTCTAGCTGTTAGACCCGCAATGTTCCATGATATTAAGGATATTAAAGACGACCCCTGTTTCCCACAGTTACTTCCCAATACATCTCTTGTACTTGAGGGGTCTTGGTCAGGTAGTAATATATGTTTCTCACAACCCAAAGGGATATTTCCCCCAAAAGTAACAACGTTCTCTACGTATGGGGGGCCAATGCTCACAGTATCACAATTAACATTCACCAACACTAAGTCATCATTGAGAAGTATCCCTAAATCTTCCCTCTTTCCTGAAGCTAGGACGGTAGGCGCATTGCCCTTAAACCCAGTTGGTGGTCAGTCTATTCCGTCCAAACCCATTAATGGGTCAAAGCGATTCATCAATGGGATATTATTATTGTTATTTGAGATCCATCCTGGGTATTCTACGCCCTGAAGCCTTGGTCTTCGTGGGTTAAACGGGACTTGTGTAAACGGGCCCATACTTAGTGGTCCCATGAAGGGGCCATTTGTCTCATGCCAGGGGGCGTAATAGTTTAGCGGGCCTTGATTCATGTTCAAATTATGTGCCCAACCCACGTGATTTGTACCATTTGTTCTACGGCGGTGGTGGTTGGGGTTTGGGGTAGTATGATAAAGGTTGGGATAGAAATATTCCAGACCCACACACTGGATGTCCCCCATCCTTCCAAACCTCGCTTTGCTACAGATAATATCCTTGACCCAGATGTCTCTAAAGTTAATCAGGATGCAATCTCCCTCCAGATCTTTCTTGCTTGGACCAACCCAGGGTACCCTCCGCACACTTAGAATTTTTGTAGCAGTGCTTTCGGTTAGGGGCCTGTTATTATTTAGCCAAAATGTTGTTTTATTTAAAAGGTCCTCCATTTTCTCATATTTGTTCTCTGCAATTAATGGAACACCTGTCAAAATTGCCATAAACGGGGCAGCCTCAGGGGGTATATGTACATAGATCTGTTTACCATGTAGGGGTGTTTTGCTAGGAACTAGGGGTTTACTAACTGGAGTTTCTTTCCCTTCTGTGTTTGGCAAGGTTGGGGCAGCTGTATTTATTGGTGTAGCCACCACCATAGAATTATTTAGCTTATATCCTGCAGTGGTCACCGGCTTAGTTTTGGACAAGATAGCTGGTGCTAAACAGGGTATAATACCATTAGGGTCTACAGACACTGCAGTTTTAGGTTGCTGTGCTTGTGTCTGGTTATTCTTAACACACTGTTTAACTAAACTAGTATTAGTATTATTATTATTACCCCCAGTAGCAACAGGTTGTTTGCTGTTCCCTACAAGGCTCTCCAATAAAGCAGTGTTTTTAGATGTTAAAGACTCTAGTTGATCTAATTTTAGATTAACGACTTGGGTTTTTTCCATCAAGGGATTCAGCAGAGTTTTTATCAGCTTCTCAAGACTGGCCATAAGGTCCTTGTCTTGACTATGGGTTGGTTTTTTATTTAAGTTCAAAATACTTTTTTCCATTTCCAAGAGCTGGGATCCTATCTGTGAAAGTCTCTCTTCAAAGGGATTTAGGAGCTTTTTAAGTGTTTCCCATACCACAGTCAGGAAATCTACGTCTTTCCCTTTTATGACGCAGAGTGGCACCCCATTGGTTTCATTCTCTATTACGAGGTTCTTATTTTCATGAGTTACCACCAGCAAATCTGTATCGATTTCAGGTGCTAAATCAGATGGCTGTGTGTTACTCATTGGGGGTAAATGTTGGAATAGCGGAAATAGTGCCTTGGAAGGTAACTGTACCTTCGCAATCTTAGCCTTTTTTCTTGCGTATGCTGTCAAGTGATTACGCTTCCTTTTATTTAGTGGCCCTCGTTGTTTAATACAACAATTTCCCTCACCCAATTCTATGGGATTAGGTCTTAGCGCAATTTCCGGGGGTCCGCCCTCACCCTCCTTCTCTTCCCCGTCTATCCCGACCATAGAAGATTTTAGGGAATTAGTAAATAATAATGGTGGTGAGCCCCCCTTTGATATAAATGTGGTGGGTACTGATGTCTGGTGAATATCTGCCTTGGTTTCAATCAAAATGAGAGGTGGTCCAATTAAACGATCAGGAGTTTTAGCGAAGGCTATGGACCCTAATGAAGATTTTTTGGCTGCTGCTAACTCCTGTGACAGTCTCCTTGCGGCATCTAGTTCAATAGATACTCGGTGCTGCATTTTGGCAATCTCTGTGTCAATGGCTGTGTTGGTCCTGGTGATAAAATCATCTAGGGTACCATTTTTCTGTCTGGACTTAGCTGCCCTCTCTTTATACTCACGGGATGACATATTGACTATAACAAGTGGGCTAAAGGGTAGGGCCAAGGAGAGTGGCCCAGTCCAGTCTCTCCCAGCCTCTAACGGCCTCAAACGGCCCGCTCTTTGCCCGGTCTTCGCCCGAGCTGCGTCCCGCGCTGCGGGAGAACTAACCCTAGATGTAGTGAAGGTAATGGTAATGGGCGGTGGGCGGGCCAACGGGGAGAGCGGACCGGAAGGTCTCCCACGGTCACGCAGGGACTCCTGGGCAATGGAGTCCCTGCAAAACGCTCGCAGCCCCGCTGAGCCTCACACCCAAGCCCGAGTCCTCCGCAGCGCCGGATGGAGCAACCAGGGTCCAGCCCCCAGCAAGGTCGACGAAGCGGCACCCGCGGAGCGGGTGCGGCGAACTTTAAAAGGTAGGAAGTGCAGGAATCCCAACAAGCGCCGTCAGGCACAAGCGCTAATTTAAAAGTTTATGGCGTCCCAGGTAGAAGAGAGATACAGGAGTTAAAATACCCTCCAAGGGGCAGTGGGCGGGCCAACGGGGAGAGCGGACCGGAAGGTCTCCCACGGTCACGCAGGGACTCCTGGGCAATGGAGTCCCTGCAAAACGCTCGCAGCCCCGCTGAGCCTCACACCCAAGCCCGAGTCCTCCGCAGCGCCGGATGGAGCAACCAGGGTCCAGCCCCCAGCAAGGTCGACGAAGCGGCACCCGCGGAGCGGGTGCGGCGAGCTTTAAAAGGTAGGAAGTGCAGGAATCCCAACAAGCGCCGTCAGGCACAAGCGCTAATTTAAAAGTTTATGGCGTCCCAGGTAAAAGAGAGATACAGGAGTTAAAATACCCTCCAAGGGGCGGTGGGCGGGCCAACGGGGAGAGCGGACCGGAAGGTCTCCCACGGTCACGCAGGGACTCCTGGGCAATGGAGTCCCTGCAAAACGCTCGCAGCCCCGCTGAGCCTCACACCCAAGCCCGAGTCCTCCGCAGCGCCGGATGGAGCAACCAGGGTCCAGCCCCCAGCAAGGTCGACGAAGCGGCACCCGCGGAGCGGGTGCGGCGAGCTTTAAAAGGTAGGAAGTGCAGGAATCCCAACAAGCGCCGTCAGGCACAAGCGCTAATTTAAAAGTTTATGGCGTCCCCATAGGAATGAATGGGAATTACCGATTCGGTATTTACCGATTCGGTAAATACCGAATCGGTAAATACCTAATCGGTAATAGGGGGAACCCTTTCAAGGGTGGCAGGGTGTCACATTGACACCCTGTTGCACCCCTGAATAGTGCATGGGTGCACATGTGGCACTCATACATGCCCTAAGGGCATGTATGTCTGCCACATGGCACTGAATAAAAAGCACAAAATTGCTTTTTAAAAGGCATTCGGAATTTACCACCAACTAATAGTTGGTGGTAAATAACGAATCCTTAAATGTAAAAAGCACTCACTTGAGTGCTCTCTACATTAAGGATTCGGTAATTTATAGAATCGGTATGTTAAGAATTCTGTAATTTACCGATTCCTTAAATTACCGATTCGGTAAATTACCGAATCTTACAATTTGGCCACCGACATCTGAAAAGCCTAATTCCGGTCGGTAACGGCCGAAATTCGGTAATTTCGTCCGTTACTGACCGGAATTAGGCTTCCTACATCTGGCCCTAAATTTGATGCCGGACTAGGAGGATAGAATCTCCCTTTACGCGGACGATATATTGCTTTATTTGGCCAAACCCTGTAACTCATTAGAAATTTACACATATTCGCCCTTTTCCAAAAATACTCTGAGTATACCATTAATTGGGAAAAATAACTTTTACATATATTAGATGGGAACGGTTTTACTCCGCCCAGAGTGTGCGAAGCCAGAGTAGTCACTGACGGCTTTCGCTATCTAGGGATCTATGCAATTCCAGCCCCAGTAGCGTTTTACAATCGTATTGCCCTCCCAGCGAATAAAAGTTACTATTGAGCCTTTCAGTTCGTGGTCACCAATCATTGGGTGCACTAGCCGATAACTGATCCTGCCTATAGGATGGACAGATATAACATGACACCAGGGACATATCAGAGGGCATTATATGGGGGAAAGACACATAGGGGTCTATTAGAATGGCGGACGGATGGCCGCCGCCGGTGGCAATCGCCGGACCAGCGGCAAGCATCCGCCTGCGATCGCAACCCGGAAAACCGCTGGTCCCATTAGATTGGCGGTAACGACCGCGGCGGTGAGATTTTCTGCAAGCCACTTTTCCACCGGTACCAGTCTGCATGCATGCTTAGCGGGCAGAACTGGACTGCTACAATGGTGCCAGTGCAGGGCCAGGCACCGACAGCTTGATTATGATGCCGGCGGTAGCCAGCCTTTCCATGGCGGTGGGACCGCCATGGAAAGGCATGCGGGGAATGTTTCCGGGGGCCAATTGCAGGCCCCCAATGTGTCGGGGGGGGGGTGTTGGTGCACTCGGTGTCCCTGTACCAGGTGGTAGGTACTGTGCAGGGCCTGCCACGCAGTGCAGTGATAAGCATGACAGGTTCCTTTTCACATTGCGGTGGTGCTGCTGGCAGCAGCAACCGCCGCAATGTTAATGCCTGCATTCATACCCCTGCAGTCGGACTTCGACTGCAGAGCATGCTAATCAGACTGGTGATTATGCCACTATCCTTGCGGGCGGTCTTTTACTGCTACCATGGCGGTCGGGCTGATCTTCTGACCGCAATCCTAAAAGACCCCATAGTCCATTGTATACTCCAACAGCGACCACAGAAAAGCTCTGGTAGGTGGTCACTTCTGCATTGGGATGAAAGAACAAGATTACGCAGGCCACCGGCCTTCTGGAGACAGAACAGTTGGTGCTCCTGGCAACTTGTGCTGGATTTGATAAGTTAGAACTTATTGGGCTCTCGAGGGTCGGAGATGTCTAGGTAGGAGGTAGTGTAGTTCCCTTTGCAGACCTTCAGCGTGACTATGAGTGGGGGAGTGACCATTCTATACCTGCAGGTCAGGAATGCTTTGCTTAGGGCTATCCCCAAAGGCACAGATCTGCAGGCCGCTTCCCCCCTAGAGGACAGACTCCTTGACAACTACCTTAAAGACAGAGCAATGTCCTTGTCCGATAGAAAGATATTAAATAATACACCTAACGTGCTAGAGAAGATCAGGGCCAAATGGGCGGAGGAGGTGGGCGATTTATATGAGTAGGACTGGCGGGAGGCATTGGCATCCCCCCAGGTGGTAGCAATTCGGTCCAAGTTCAAGTTAATCCAGCTCAAGCTCTTACATAAGGTATACCATACCAGGGTGATGTTTGTGAAGAAGGGTATCCTGAGCTCCCCATTATGCCCTAGAGGCTGTGGTCAAGAGGGGATGTACCTCCATCAGTGGTGGGACTGTCCGGTGGTACAGACATACTGGGAGAAAATGACAGGAAAATGTGGGAAGTCTATGGACATCAGGCCCCGGTTGTGTCTTCTTAATATTTGGGAAGCAACAAATTTTTCAGCAAAAGAGAGGACCTGGGTCACCTTGGGCAACGTGGTTGCAAAACAAAGCATTGCAAGAACTTAGAAGGAAGTCACAGTGCCCAGGCTCCGGGGCTGGCAGGCCGACATGGGCTGGTGCTTGCAGACAGAAAGGGTCATATATGAAGGGATGTTGTGTGTGCCACTGAACCCGTCCTCCCCCCGTTGGAGTGAAGGCTACCTGGCCACAGTGTGGTTGCAAACTGAGTTGTAAAACCGTACTGTACGATTGGGTTGCTCAAACAAACAGAAAAGATTGTGATTGTCGCATGCACTATAATTTCATTCTCAACATTGGCTGACACATTTTCTTCTTCAATAAAAGTTTTAAAAAAGCATATATATCTATCTATGTATATATCTATATCTATCTATCTATCTATCTATCTATCTATCTATCTATATATATATATATATGTATATATATATATACTTATTATCTATATTCAAAACGTCTATATATTCTTAACCACAATATTATAACTTGGAAATTAAATGCCATTGATATTCTGCCTTTGATGTTAAATATCCACACCCTATCCTTGATGTTAGCTTGGAAATGCCCAGTCACCCTGTTATCACATATCACAGAAGGCAACAGGCCAGCCTGCCTTAAGACTGTCACTCTGCTGTCACATTCAGTAGATGGAAATGGGTCAATCTGTCTCTGGAGTTAGCCTGGTACTGCTTAATGACTTGGCTATCAGATACCACAGAGAACAACAGGTCAGTCTGCCCTTTGAATTATCCTGACAGTGTCCAGTCACTCTGTTATAAGATGCCTCAAAGTGTGTTGTAGCAGCCTGTCCTTTGTGGTAGCCTGTACCTGCTTTGTCACTCTGCCACCACATACCACAGAGGGCAATGGGGCAACCAGTCCCTAGAATAGTACTGCTCGGTCACTCTGCTATCACATGCTATAGAGGGCAATGGGTTAGTCTGTCTTTGATTAGTAGCTCAATACTGCCCAATCCCTCTACTATCAGATGGCATAGAGAGCAAGAGGTTTGACTTTTGACAGCCTGGCACCACTCGGTCACCCTGCTTTCACATAACACAGAAGGCAATGAGCCAGCCTACCCCTAGACTGTTACTCTGCTATTCAATTCTGTATATGGCAATGAGTAATGAGTAAGTTTTCCCCTGGTGGTACTCTTGTACTGACCCGTTACTGATTACTGCCCTAGCACTGCCCAGTTGCTCCATGACATATCATAAAGGCCAATTGACCAACCTTTCCAAGCTGGTACCCTGGTACTGCTCAGTCGCTCTGCTATGACAAACAATAGAGGGAAATGGACCAGCCTTTCCATACTAGTACCCTGGCACTACCCAGTTACTCTATGACATATCATAGAGGGCAATGGGCCAGCCTTTCCATACTAGTACCCTGGCACTGCCCAGTTACTCTATTACATACCCCAGAGGGCAATGGACCAGCCTTTCTATGCTAGTACCCTGGCACTGCCCAGTTACTCTATGACACACTGTAAAGGGCAATGCACCAGCCTTTCCATGCTAGTACCCTGGCACTGCCCAGTTACTCTATGACACACCGTTAAGGGCAATGAACCAGCCTTTCCATGCTAGTACCCTGGCACTGCCCAGTTACTCTATTACATACCCCAGAGGGCAATGGATCAGACTTTCCATGCTAGTACCCTGGCACTGCCCAGTTACTCTATGACATACCATAGAGGGCAATGGGCCAGCCTTTCCATACTAGTACCCTGGAACTGCCCAGTTACTCTATTACATACCCCAGAGGGCAATGGATCAGACTTTCCATGCTAGTACCCTGGCACTGCCCAGTTACTCTATGACATACCGTAGAGGGCAATGGACGAACTTTTTCATGCTGGTACCCTGGCACTGCCCAGTTAGTCTATTACATACCCCAGAGGGCAATGGATCAGACTTTCCATGCTAGTACCCTGGCACTGCCCAGTTGCTCCATGACATACCGTAGAGGGCAATGGACCAGCTTTTCCATACTAGTACCCTGGCACTGCCCAGTTACTCTATGACATATCATAAAGGGCAATGAACCAGCCTTTCCATGCTGGTACCGTGGCACTGCCCAGTCACTCTGTTCTGACATACCGTAGAGGGCAATGGACCAGCATTTCCATGCTAGAACGCTGGCACTGCCGAGTTGCTCTATGACACACCGTAGAGGGCAATGAACCAGACTTTCCATGCTAGTACCCTGGCACTGCCCAGTTGCTCCATGACTGCTCAGTTGCTCCATGACATACCATAGAGGGCAATGGACCAGCCTTTCCATACTAGTACCCTGGCACTGCCCAGTTACTCCATGACATACCGTAGAGGGCAATGGGCCAGCCTTTCCATACTAGTACCCTGGAACTGCCCAGTTACTCTATTACATACCCCAGAGGGCAATGGATCAGACTTTCCATGCTAGTACCCTGGCACTGCCCAGTTGCTCTATGACATACCGTAGAGGGCAATGGACGAGCTTTTTCATGCTGGCACCCTGGCACTGCCCAGTTACTCTATGACAAATCATAAAGGGTAATGAACCAGCCTATCCATGCTGGTACCGTGGCACTGCCCAGTCACTCTGTTCTGAAATACCGTAGAGGGCATTGGACCAGCATTTCCATGCTAGAACCCTGGCACTGCCCAGTTGCTCTATGACACACAGTAGAGGGCAATGAACCAGCCTTTCCATGCTAGTACCCTGGCACTGCCCAGTTGCTCTATGACATACCGTAGAGGGCAATGGACGAGCTTTTTCATGCTGGTACCCTGACACTGCCCAGTTACTCTATGACATATCATAAAGGGCAATGAACCAGCCTTTCCATGCTGGTACCGTGGCACTGCCCAGTCACTCTGTTCTGACATACCGTAGAGGGCAATGGACCAGCATTTTCATGCTAGAACCCTGGCACTGCCCAGTTGCTCTATGACACACCGTAGAGGGCAATGAACCAGCCTTTCCATGCTAGTACCCTAACACTGCCCAGTTGCTCAATGACATACCGTAGAGGGCCAGGGCAATGGACCAGCCTTTCCATATTAGTATCCTGGCACTGCCGAGTTACTCTATGACATACCGTAGAGGGAAATGGGCCAGCCTTTCCATACTAGTACCCTGGCACTGCCCAGTTGCTCTATGACATACCGTAGAGGGCAATGGACCAGCCTTTCCATACTAGTACCCTGGGACTGCCCAGTTGGTATATGACATATCGGAGAGGGCAATGGACCAGACTTTCCATACTAGTACCCTGGTACTGCCCAGTTGCTCTATGACACACTGTAAAGGGCAATGCACCAGCCTTTCCTTGCTAGTACCCTGGCACTGCCCAGTTGCTCTATGACACACCGTAGAGGGCAATGAACAAGCCTTTCCATGCTAGTACCCTGGCAATGCCCAGTTGCTCTATGACACACCGTAGAGGGCAATGCACCAGCCTTTCCATACTAGTACCTTGGCACTGTCCAGTTGCTCTATGACACACCGTAGAGGGCAATGAACCAGCCTTTCCATGCTAGTACCCTGGCACTGCCCAGTTGCTCAATGACACACTGTAGAGGGCAATGAACCAGCCTTTCCATACTCGTACCCTGGCACTGCCCAGTTGCTCTATGACATACCGTAGAGGGCAATGAACGAGCTTTTCCATGCTGGTTCCCTGGCTCTGCCCAGTCACTCTGTTATGACATACCATAGAGGGCAATGGACCAGCATTTCCATGCTAGTACCCTGGCACTGTCCAGTTGCTCTATGACACACCGTAGAGGGCAATGAACCAGCCTTTCCATGCTAGTACCCTGGCACTGCCCAGTTGCTCAATGACACACTGTAGAGGGCAATGAACCAGCCTTTCCATACTCGTACCCTGGCACTGCCCAGTTGCTCTATGACATACCGTAGAGGGCAATGAACGAGCTTTTCCATGCTGGTTCCCTGGCTCTGCCCAGTCACTCTGTTATGACATACCATAGAGGGCAATGGACCAGCATTTCCATGCTAGTACCCTGGCACTGCACAGTTACTCTATTACATACCATAGAGGGCAATGAACCAGACTTTCCATGCGAGTACCTGGCTCTGCTCAGTAGCTCTATGACATACCGTAGAGGGCAATGGACGGCCTTTTTCATGCTAGTACACTGGCACTGCCCAGTTGCTCTATGACATATCGTAGAGGACGATGGACCAGCTTTCCATGCTAGTACCCTGGCACTGCCCAGTTGCTTGATGACATATCGTAAAGGGCAATGAACCAGACTTTCCATACGAGTACTCTGGCACTGCCCAGTTGCTCTATGACACCGTAGAGGGCAATGGACGGCCCTTTTCATGCTAGTACACTGGCACTGCCCAGTTGCTCTATGAGATATCGTAGAGGACGATGGACCAGCTTTGCATGTTAGTATCCTGGCACTGCCCAGTTGCTCTATTACATACCGTAGAGGGCAATGGACCAGACTTTCCATGCTAGTACCCTGGCACTGCCCAGTCACTCTGTCATGACATATCGTAGAGGACGATGGACCAGCTTTCCATACTAGTACCCTGGCACTGCCCAGTTGCTCCATGACGCACTGTAGAGGGCAATGAACCAGCCTTTCCATACTAGTACCCTGGCACTGCCCAGTTGCTCTATGACACACCGTAGAGGGCAATGGACGAGCTTTTCCATGCTGGTACCCTGGCACTGCCCAGTTGCTTTATGACACACCGTAGCGGGCAATGGACCAGACTTTCCATGCTAGTACCCTGGTACTGTCCAGTTGCTCAATGACACACCGTAGCAGGCAATGGACAAGACTTTCCATACTAGTACCCTGGCACTGCCCAGTTGCTCCATGACGCACTGTAGAGGGCAATGAACCAGCCTTTCCATACTAGTACCCTGGCACTGCCCAGTTGCTCTATGACATACCGTCGAGGGCAATGGGCGAGCTTTTCCATGCTGGTACCCTGGCACTGCCCAGTTGCTTTATGACACACCGTAGCGGGCAATGGACCAGACTTTCCACGCTAGTACCCTGGTACTGTCCAGTTGCTCTATGACACACCGTAGCAGGCAATGGACAAGACTTTCCATACTAGTACCCTGGCACTGCCCAGTTACTCTATTACATACCATAGAGGGCAATGGACCAGACTTTCCATGCTAGTACCTGGCACTGCCCAGTAGCTCTATGACATACCGTAGAGGGCAATGGACGGCCTTTTTCATGCTAGTACACTGGCACTGCCCAGTTGCTCTATGAGATATCGTAGAGGACGATGGACCAGCTTTGCATGTTAGTACCCTGGCACTGCCCAGTTACTCTATTACATACCATAGAGGGCAATGGACCAGACTTTCCATACGAGTACCCTGGCACTGCCCAGTTGCTCTATGACATACCGTAGAGGGCAATGGACGGCCTTTTTCATGCTAGTACCCTGGCACTGCCCAGTAGCACTATGACATATCGTAGAGGACGATGGACCAGCTTTCCATGCTAGTACCCTGGCACTACCCAGTTGCTGTATGACATATCGTAAAGGGCAATGAACCAGACTTTCCATACGAGTACTCTGGCACTGCCCAGTTGCTCTATGACATACCATAGAGGGCAATGGACGGCGCTTTTCATGCTAGTACACTGGCACTGCCCAGTAGCTCTATGACATATCGTAGAGGACGATGGACCAGCTTTCCATGCTAGTACCCTGGCACTACCCAGTTGCTGTATGACATATCGTAAAGGGCAATGAACCAGACTTTCCATGCTAGTACCCTGGCACTGCCCAGTCACTCTGTCATGACATATCGTAGAGGACGATGGACCAGCTTTCCATACTAGTACCCTGGCACTGCCCAGTTGCTCCATGACGCACTGTAGAGGGCAATGAACCAGCCTTTCCATACTAGTACCCTGGCACTGCCCAGTTGCTCTATGACATACCGTAGAGGGCAATGGACGGCCTTTTTCATGCTAGTACACTGGCACTGCCCACTTGCTCTATGAGATATCGTAGAGGACGATGGACCAGCTTTGCATGTTAGTATCCTGGCACTGCCCTGTTGCTCTATTACATACCGTAAAGGGCAATGGACCAAACTTTCCATACGAGTACTCTGGCACTGCCCAGTTGCTCTATTACATACCATAGAGGGCAATGGACCAGACTTTCCATACGAGTACTCTGGCACTGCCCAGTTGCTCTATTACATACCGTAGAGGGCAATGGACCAGCTTTCCATACTAGTACCCTGGCACTGCCCAGTTGCTCTATGACACACCGTAGAGGGCAATGAACCAGCCCTTCCATGCTAGTACCCTAGCACTGCCCAGTAGCACTATGACATATCGTAGAGGGCAATGGACCAGCTTTCCATGCTAGTACCCTGGCACTGCCCAGTAGCACTATGACATATCGTAAAGGGCAATGAACCAGACATTCCATACGAGTACCCTGGCACTGCCCAGTTGCTCTATGATACACCGTAGAGGGCAATGAACCAGCCTTTTCATGCTAGTACCCTGGCACTGCCCAGTTGCTCTATGACATACCGTAGAGGGCAATGGACCAGACTTTCCATGCTAGTAACCTGCCACTGCCCAGTAGCACTATGACATATCGTAGAGGGCAATGGACCAGCTTTCCATGCTAGTACCCTGGCACTGCCCAGTAGCACTATGACAAATCGTAAAGGGCAATGAACCAGACATTCCATACGAGTACCCTGGCACTGCCTAGTTGCTCTATGACATACCGTAGAGGGCAATGGACCAGACTTTCCATGCTAGTACTCTGGCACTGCCCAGTTGCTCTATGACATACCGTACAGGGCAATGAACCAGCCTTTTCATGCTAGTACCCTGGCACTGCCCAGTTGCTCTATGACACACCGTAGAGGGCAATGAACCAGCCTTTTCATGCTAGTTCCCTGGCACTGCCCAGTAGCTCTATGACATATCGTAGAGGACGATGGAGCAGCTTTCCATGCTGGTACCCTGGCGCTGCCCAGTTGCTCTATGACATACCGTAGAGGGCAATGGACGAGCTTTCCAATGCTGGTACACTGGTACTTTCCAGTCGCTCAGCTATGTATACCATAGAGGGCAGTGAACCTGTCTGTCCCTTCGGTGCAGTGGCCCAGAGTTCATCCTTACCGGCCTACTTTGTAGAGCACTGGCATGCGCAGAAATGACTCCATTCGCCCCACCTCCGCCCGGTCAGTCTGTAGTGACCCATCCCAGGGGTCCAGCTTCCTCACTGTTGTGCCAGTGTTGGGGTTCCTTCTGATTGGCTGACCTCTCATGGGCACAGCTTTTGGACTGGCCTCGGCTCTCAGACTGCTGCAGCAGAGGCTAAAGAGACAAGTTGTTCCTGAAGAATAGTTCTGTCAAAAGCAAAAAGACACTTTAATTGCAAATTAAGCAGAAACGAGCGCCCTGTTATAGGGAATTGATCACCGTTCATCAGCTTAAAGGTTACCGTGAAAAACTACATTCACTGCGTTTTCCAATTTCACTGTCTGCCCCTGGGGAGCGTGTGTCTGCGCCGCAAATCATGGGACGGGGCCAATGCTGCAGGGAGCCCTCCCCCCCCCTCTGACTCCCTGAATGAGGAATGGACATGTTGGTATTCTATGCAGGCTGCAGGGGAGGGGAGGAGAGCTTCTCTCTGCACTCAGAGAGATGAGACGGCCCTTGACTGGTGAGGTACCAAGAGTGATGAGACAGCCCTTGACTGGTGAGGTACCAAGAGTGATGAGACAGCCTTCTGTGAGGGAAGACATGAAAGCTTCTCTCGGCACTTAGAGTGATGCGACAGCCCTTGACTGGTGAGGTACCAAGAGTGATGAGACAGCCCTTGACTGGTGAGGTACCAAGAGTGATGAGACAGCCTTCTGTGAGAGAGGACAGGAGAGCTTCTCTCGGCACTTAGAGTGATGCGACAGCCCTTGACTGGTGAGGTACCAAGAGTGATGAGACAGCCTTCTGTGAGAGAGGACAGGAGAGCTTCTCTCGGCACTTAGAGTGATGAGACAGCCCTTGACTGGTGAGGTACCAAGAGTGATGAGACAGCCCTTGACTGGTGAGGTACCAAGAGAGATGACACAGCCCTTGACTGGTGAGGTACCAAGAGAGATGACACAGCCCTTGACTGGTGAGGTACCAAGAGTGATGAGACGGCCCTTGACTGGTGAGGTACCAAGAGAGATGACACAGCCCTTGACTGGTGAGGTACCAAGAGAGATGACACAGCCCTTGACTGGTGAGGTACCAAGAGTGATGAGACAGCCCTTGACTGGTGAGGTACCAAGAGAGATATCACAGCCCTTGACTGGTGAGGTACCAAGAGAGATGACACAGCCCTTGACTGGTGAGGTACCAAGAGTGATGAGACAGCCCTTGACTGGTGAGGTACCAAGAGTGATGAGACAGCCCTTGACTGGTGAGGTACCAAGAGAGATGACACAGCCCTTGACTGGTGAGGTACCAAGAGAGATGACACAGCCCTTGACTGGTGAGGTACCAAGAGTGATGAGACAGCCCTTGACTGGTGAGGTACCAAGAGTGATGAGACAGCCCTTGACTGGTGAGGTACCAAGAGAGATGACACAGCCCTTGACTGGTGAGGTACCAAGAGAGATGACACAGCCCTTGACTGGTGAGGTACCAAGAGAGATGACACAGCCCTTGACTGGTGAGGTACCAAGAGAGATGAGACGGCCCTTGACTGGTGAGGTACCAAGAGTGATGAGACAGCCCTTGACTGGTGAGGTACCAAGAGTGATGAGACGGCCCTTGACTGGTGAGGTACCAAGAGAGATGACACAGCCCTTGACTGGTGAGGTACCAAGAGAGATGAGACGGCCCTTGACTGGTGAGGTACCAAGAGTGATGAGACAGCCCTTGACTGGTGAGGTACCAAGAGAGATGAGACGGCCCTTGACTGGTGAGGTACCAAGAGTGATGAGACAGCCCTTGACTGGTGAGGTACCAAGAGTGATGAGACAGCCCTTGACTGGTGAGGTACCAAGAGTGATGAGACGGCCCTTGACTGGTGAGTTCCCAAGAGTGATGAGACAGCCTTCTGTGAGGGAAGACATGAAAGCTTCTCTCGGCACTTAGAGTGATGAGACATCCCTTGACTGGTGAGGTACCAAGAGTGATGAGACAGCCTTCTGTGAGAGAAGACATGAGAGCTTCTCTCTGCACTCAGGGTGATGAGACGGCCCTTGACTGGTGAGGTACCAAGAGTGATGAGACAGCCTTCTGTGAGGGAAGACATGAAAGCTTCTCTCGGCACTTAGAGTGATGAGACAGCCCTTAACTAGTAAGGTACCAAGAGTGATGAGACAGCTTTCTGCAAGAGAGGACAGCTGACCAGTCAAGGGCCGTCTCATCTCTCTGAGTGCCAAGAGAAGCTCTTCTGTCCTCTCTCACAGAGAACCATCTCATCACTCTTGGCACTGAGAGTGATGAGACAGCGTTCTGCAGGAGAGGGTAGGAAGGCTTCCCTCTGGTGCCAAGAGTGATGAGATGGCTCTCTGTGAGAGAGGACAAAAGAGCTTCTTTTGGCACATAGAGTGATGAGACAGCATTCTGCAAGAGAGGACAGGAGAGCTTCTCTCTGCACTCAGAGAGATGAGACGGCCCTTGACTGGTGAGCTACCAAGAGTGATGAGACAGCCTTCTGCAAGAGAAGACAACTCACCAGTCAAGGGCCGTCTCATCACTCTAAGTGCCAAGAGAAGCTCTTCTGGCCTCTCTCACAGAGAACCATCTCATCACTCTTGGCACTGAGAGTGATGAGACAGCCTTCTGTGAGAGAGGACAGGAGAGCTTCTCTTGGCACTCAGAGTGATGAGAAAGCCCTCGATGGCTAGGTACCAAGAGTGATGAGACAGCCTTCTGCGGGCAAGGACAGGAGAGCTTCTGACGGCACTCAGAGTGATGAGACAGCCTTCTGCGGGCAAGGACAGGAGAGCTTCTGACGGCACTCAGAGTGATGAGACAGCCTTCTGCGGGCAAGGACAGGAGAGCTTCTCCTGGCACTCAAAGCGATAAAACGGGCCTCTGCTGGCGAGGACAGGGGAGCTTCTCCTGGCGCTCAGAGTGATGAGAGAGCCTTCTGCTTGTGAGGGCAGGATAACTCCTCTCTGGTACTCAGAGTTATGAGATTACTTCCTGCAGTTAACAGCAAGGCACCTACTCTCTGGTACTCAGAGTGATAAGATGCCTGTAACAGGTGAGTTGGCTGGTTGGAGTAATCTGGCGGCCTGCTGTCCAGTGGCGGCTCCTCCTCTATGGCAGAGGAGAGTTGCCCTACTGCTTTCAAGCAGCGCTAGAAGTAAAAACATTAAATGATACCTTTCAGGTATTATCATTTTATGATTCCTTTGCGGGCGGGCTGCTCTGCTAGCAGGGCAGGGGAGGAGTGGTTTGCCCACTCCTAAGTGTGCAACAACTGTTTGGTCCATCCTCTTGGGCCGCCCAAACCAGACATGCGCACTGTCCCACTTCTCCATGCAGGCTGCATTACAGCCTGCATGGAGAACATGTCCACCCCTCCAGCCCCTGGCTGAGCGCCCTGTGATGGCGCTCAGACCAATCACAACGCTGCATTGCAGCGTTGTGATTGGCTTAGGGAAAGGAGTCTGGCTGCCTGCTTTCTATTCTTGAAGGCAGGAGAATAGGAGCATAGACGCGGGACTCGGCGGCGACAAGGTAAGTGATTTAAAAAAAATGTATTGTGCTCCCTCCCACCATTGCAACCCCCACGCGCCCCCGCATCCCTCCCACCCATGAGCCATGCCGGCCGCAACTGCTGCTGTCCTGCTACAGGAGAGCTTTGCAGTGGTTGTCTGCCTCAAGTTATATGGTTTCAAGCCATAGGTGAACACTGAAATGATGGTTGCCTTCTAGTAGTGCAGCTTCCTCCAACCGGAGAGGTTTTCCACAACTCAATCCACAATGTGTGTGGTTTACTACTACAGGGGGTGCTGCATTGGCTGTGTCCTTACAGTAATGCTACTAGTGAGTAATGCAGTGATTGCCTCGTCAGATAAACATTCTGTTTTCCTTTAGGTGGGAGTGGAATTCTCCTCTGTATGAAGTCCTACTTTTTTACGAGTGACTGCTGCTGCTGGTATCTCCTTAGTCATGTGCTTCTTTCCTACTGGTGACTGTTGAAGTGGTTGTCTCCTCAGAGTCATGTGCTTCTTTTCTACTGGTCACTGCTGAAGTGGTTGTCTCCTCAGAGTCATATGCTTCTTTTCTACTGGTCACTGCTGAAGTGATTGTCTCCTCAGAGTCTTGTGCTTCTTCCCTACTGGTGACTGCTGCCGCAGGTATCTCCTCAGAGTCATGTCCTTCTTTCCTACTGGTGACTGCTGCCGCAGGTATCTCCTCAGAGTCATGTCCTTCTTTCCTACTGGTGACTGCTGAAGTGGTTGCCTCCTCAGAGCCATGTGCTTCTTTCCTACTGGTGACTGCTGTTGTGGGAATCTGATCAGAGTCTTATGCGTCTTTCCCACTGGTGACTGCTGCTGGTATCTCCTCAGAGTCATGCGCTTGTTTCCCGCTAGTAACAGCTAAAGTGGTTTACTCCTAAGAGTCTTGTAGTTCTTTCCTACCGGTGACTCTAGTTGTCTCCTCGAGTCATGTGCTTCTTTCCTGCAAATAATTGCTGGAATGTTTGTCTTCTCAGAGTCATGTGCTTCTTTTCTACTGGTCACTGCTGCAGTGGTTGTCTCCTCAGAGTCATGTGCTTCTTTACTACTGGTCACTGCTGAAGTGGTTGTCTCCTCAGAGTCATGTGCCTCTTTTCTACTGGTGACTGCTGAAGGGGTTGACCTCTCAGAGTCATGTGCTCCTGTTCTACTTGCAACTGCTACCATATGCATCTCCTCAGAGTCTTGCATTTCTTATATACTAGTGTCTACGGATGCAGGTATCGCCTTAGAGACTTGCACCTCGTTCCTACTGGTAACTACTACCGTAGATATTGCCTCAGAGTCTTGTGCTTCTTTCCTTCTGGTAACTGTTGCCCCAGGTATGGCCTCAGAGTCTTGTGCTCCGATCCTACTGATGGCTGCTGCTGCAGGTATCCCTTCAGAGTCTTGCACTTCTGTACTACTGGTGACTGCTGCAGTCGGCATCTCCTCAGAGCCATCTGCTTCTTTCCTACTGACGACTGCTGAAGTGATTGTCTACTTAGAGTTTTTTGCTTCATCCCTACTAGCAACTACTGCTACGGGTATCTCCTCAGAGTCATGTGCTTCTTTCCTACTGGTGACTGTTGAAGTGGTTGTCTCCTCAGAGTCATGTGCTTCTTTCCTACTGGTTACTGTTGAAGTAGTTGACCTCTCAGAGTCTTTTGCTTCTTTCCTACTGGTGACTGCTGAAGGGGTTGTCTCCTCAGAGTCATGTGCTTCTTCCCTACTGGTGACTGTTGAAGTGGTTGACCTCTCAGAGTCTTTTGCTTATTTCCTACTGGTGACTGCTGAAGGGGTTGACCTCTCAGAGTCTTGTGCTTCTTTCCTACTGGTGACTGCTGCTGGTATCTCCTCAGTCATGCGCTTGTTTCCCGCTAGTGACAGCTAAAGTGGTTGTCTCCTCAGAGTCTTGTGGTTCTTCCCTACTGGTGACTGTTGAAGTGGTTGACCTCTCAGAGTCTTGTGCTTCTTCCCTACTGGTGCCTGCTGCCGTAGGTATCTCCTCAGAGTCATGTCCTTCTCTCCTACTGGTGACTGTTGAAGTGGTTGACCTCTCGGAGTCTTGTGCTTCTTTCCTACTGGTGACTGTTGAAGTGGTTGACCTCTCAGAGTCTTGTGCTTCTTTCCTACTGATGACTGCTGCTGGTATCTCCTCAGTCATGCGCTTGTTTCCCGCTAGTGACAGCTAAAGTGGTTGTCTCCTCAGAGTCTTGTGGTTCTTCCCTACTGGTAACTGTTGAAGTGGTTGACCTCTCAGAGTCTTGTGCTTCTTCCCTACTGGTGCCTGCTGCCGCAGGTATCTCCTCAGAGTCATGTCCTTCTCTCCTACTGGTGACTGTTGAAGTGGTTGACCTCTCAGAGTCTTGTGCTTCTTTCCTACTGGTGACTGTTGAAGTGGTTGACCTCTCAGAGTCTTTTGCTTCTTTCCTACTGGTGACTGCTGAAGTGGTTGTCTCCTCAGAGTCTTGTGGTTCTTCCCTACTGGTAACTGTTGAAGTGGTTATCTCCTCAGAGTCTTGTACTTCTTTCCTACCGGTGACTGCTGCCGCAGGTATCTCCTCAGAGTCATGTCCTTCTTTCCTACTGGTGACTGTTGAAGTGGTTGACCTCTCAGAGTCTGGTGCTTCTTTCCTACCGGTGACTGCTGTTGTGGGTATCTCCTCAGAGTCTTATGCTTCTTTCCTACTGGTGACTGCTGAAGTGGTTGTCTCCTCAGAGTCAATTGCTTCTTTCCTACTGGTGACTGTTGAAGTGGTTGTCTTGTGGTAAATAAATAATTAATTACCTGATCTATTTTTGACTATAATCAATAAACGGTTAGCTCAATAAATAAGAGTCAAGATACGAGGTAGCTAGAGTGTACAGGCTTTAATCAAGCATAAAAGGACTGGAACAGGACAGCCTGCATGGGAATGGGATGGCAGGGCCCGACAGCTGCCGGGGCAGGATCTGGGAATGGCTAGCAAACTTTAATAACAGTGCACAATATTTATAGTTAAACAAATACATTGTATTCAATACAGTAGGCGTAGCAGTAGGCGGAGTTTGTAGCAGTCGCGAAAGATAAGGCATAAAGTGGGTGTAACAAGAGGTGTGTACAGGGCGTATACATAGACATGTGATGCAAACGTAACAGAAGTGTCATAAATGGGGCGGAAACATGGAGGGGGCTACCTGAGCAGCTGGGACCTCTAACCTAGTGGTGCGCGCAAACTGACAATGACGTGTTACTAGGGAGAACTGGGGGGCTATGACTTCTGTGCTAGAAGAGGAGACGAAAGTCTGGAGTGTCAGAGCGACATGTACCTAAAGCCTATCTAGTATCTCGTGTTTAGAGAACATGTTGATAGAATCCAAAAGTTATCAGGGTAAAGGCTAACAGACACTAAGACTGGTGCATGCATAATTCTACATGTAGTGTGTGTGCAAGGAATATTCTATGAATATTAATACAGTATTTCTCTTACATGGAGACATAAAGGCTAGACCATGACGGAAACTATTGATGCGATTCAGTAGCTTAGGAATGCAGAGAAGGAGGGCTGGACTGATAACTAGAAACATAACATACTCTTGGCAGACTGGGAGGCAGAGCCAGGCCGAGCCGGGCACTGCGAGACATGAAAGCAAGTGAAGGGTCAGGGATACAGGTGGGGGCTGTACCGCTCCTCGAGGAGGGTTCAGGAGACAGGAGCTGAATCTGAGTCCGGGCCCTTTTGAGGCCTAGAAACGGGGACAATTCAATGAATTAACGTGCACACTGAAAAACGTGGCAACGTAGCTTTACATAGGCCTAATATTCGTTGTATTCACGAAGACTGGAAACTGGCATACTAGAGATGGACACAACTGTAATTGCGTCTTTAATCGATCAGAGGGGGGATACATGCATATCGATCATGCACATATAACGTAACATGGGGAACACGTAGGCACATATAACATGGCAAAATTTACTTTTCCACATTCCCTCCTTGTGCCCTACGTTTCCATCAGGAAACATCAATATTCATGATACCATCTATCATTTCATATAGCATCATTTGCTCGTCTCGAATTGTCTTGGAACGGGACTTAGGACTAGGAATACAAGAGGTAGCACAAATGCCGCAAATCGCAGGGCCACATTGTATACAGAGGCAGCAACTGAAAATGATCATTACTGCAATACCTAGGAATGACAATACTTTCCATCCCCAGGCAGATATAATACTCCAGAGCCAACCGGACCATGTCCAGGTGCCTGGATTCTGGTGTAACTGATGGGCAATTTTATGAAGTCTGGTTATAGCTGAATAAACAGACGGCGCGTTATTAGGAATGAAAATGCAGCAACTAGATCCGATGACTCTACATGCTCCTCCTCTATCGGCCAGTATGACGTCAAGAACGAGACGATTTTGGAGCACGACAAATCTCATAGCAGATTGCTCTTCGGTTAAGTTACCTAGAGCAGAAGTAGTCTCATTCACTACTGCTTCAAGGGTTCTGGTTAACCTACGGATTAACTTACTATTCTGGACAGGGCCTATAAAGAAGAAGAAACCTTTATTGAAGTCTTGATATTGTTCTAGAGCAGTTTCAGTTTGATCGACAATTGGGGACTCGATCTCCCTTCTAGGTCTGACGTGTACTAGATGTGTGTTTCTGTGATAATCAGATGGGGCTAGAAAAACTGGTGGCAGTAGGAAGGCAATGAAACATGTTCCATCCCAATCGAGGGGCAGACGAACATATGCGGCCTGACCACAAACAAAATAAGAATGACGTGAGGCTTTGAAAATAGATTTCCCACTGGCACTATACTCGACAGTAGTAGTACAATCACTATGTCCTACATGTGCAGAACCATTCTTTCTGACACATAATTCGCCTTTGACTGGTAGTACTGAAATAGCAGGTAAGTCTGGAGTAGTATCAGACTGAACATTCAGGACCATAAAATTCGAAGAATAATTACCTAAATTATAAACTTCATTTTCTAGATCTAACCCTGTTCTATGGGGGAGACCTTGCTTGTCTGGAAAACATGTTCTATTCAGAAGGGACATATCATTTGAAGATGACGTTAACGTGGACCATGCTCCACACGAACCATTATGTGAAAACGGATAAGGAAAGAGTGGCAGAACTCCCTTCGGTGTCTGGAAAGGGGGGAGTCGACCACACACCCAACAATTAGTGGCATTGCTGGTCTGGTGTGAATAGTGTAACATTCTGATGAATGTATTATTTCTCATAGCAAGACGATAGGATAACTCGTGAGGAGGCAGATCACTAAATGTGTGCTCTACTGTAGCATTAGAAAACTTATTTACATGCGAAATTGGAAAACATAAATGCAATGCATAACTTGTGCAGGTAACCATCAAACTTAGAAACAATAGAAAACTTAGAAAAACGATACATCGGATAGAGTTTTGACTAACTCTCTCACTATGGGGGTCTATCTCATACATGTCAGATACCTGTCTAACCGTTTCACCCGAGAGGGACTTAGACAATTAAACTGGCTGACTTATTTTACTAGACCGGAGTTTTAATTTATACTCCTGTTGCGGAGTTTTCTCTAACAGAGGAACTTTCAGTTCGGGATTGAGAATACTGTCTGATTTAGAGTCTGGTTTCAGGCAGTCTTTAGAGATGGAACAGTCCTTGATAGTAGAAGAGTCGTTTTCCTTCTCGCTTACTTGTACTGCTTTACGATTGTCGTGTAACCTTATTATTTCCTTACGAATTTTCTTGTACATACTCTCTATACTACTGAGTGTCTTGTGTCTACCCTCGGCTATATTATCACTCCACCTTGTCAGGACTTTCATTTCGGTCGGATCTTTAGTCGGACAATCTTGTTCCCTTATTAAACAATTGATTAGAAATTTTAATAGCATGAGCTGGGTCTCAGCTTTCCTTAGAGACATGATTTCGCCAATACTTCCTGAATCGTCTCCTGTACGGATGAAACGATATATTCTGTCTAGATCTTCTTTCATATTCGGTAGGGTGTCCAAATACTCGGTCACCCGTCTTACACGCAATGAATATATAACCATATTATCATCGCCTGGGACTGGGTCATAACGGCATTCGGTAAGAGCTCGTCTGATATCTGCAACGGACTGATATTTGGGCGTACGCTGTAACGCACGTTCATGTAACTCGACTAATGTTACACGTTTGTGTGGCGGCGGGGTACCAGGAGGACCTCCTCCCGCGGCCCCTAAACTGGAATCATCGACTGAAACTCTTCGTGCTGGCAGAGTGACTGATGTGGCGGGAACTTGTACTATGGGCTGGACCGGGGGTACCGTAACAGGTACTGTAACAGGTGCCCTGGTGACTGGAGAAACAGGAATTACATTATTTACAGGAGCTGGCGGAGCAGGATTTGCATATTCTGGGACTGTGTCGTCCAAGTAGGACGAGAGAAAAATATCAGCTGCGGTCGGTTTGTGACGTAGCTTAATCGGAACTAATGGTGGCGGAAAATTACATGGTGCTTCCGGGGTTGCTTTTGGCAAGCCCTCGGTAAGAAGAGGATAAGGGCATTTCTCTGTCTGTCTGACTGTTCGGTTTTAACTCGTTCACCTATTTCGATTAATTCCCTTTCTTGGGCTCTTTCTGAGGATTCTCTACTTAATTCTGACTTTCTGATTTCTTTCTCTGTTCTTTTATGAGATTCTTTGCGCCATAACTCGATGGCATCTTTCTGGGACTGTCTTGATTTCTTTTTCCATAATGCTTCTTCTACTCGCATGATGCACTCGGCATCCCATGTACCTGATACAGGCCAACTATATTTCTCTTCTAGATCTTTAGTATACTCGACCCATAAATCTAGATATAATATGGCACTTATGCCATGCTTGTGATACATAAAATGACCTGGACTGTCCCTAGGCGGGACAGGAACTGCTTCCTCGAGCAGACCTTTTCTAGTTCTTAACTGACGTAACTTCGTGAACAGAGGCATAACTAAGGCTGGACACAATACAATACACGATAACACAATAATTACTTGAAAACAAATCATTCATACCACGACATTGAAAACACATGAAATAACATTTATAATAACGGTTCGGACAGAATACTACCTGAAATACTGAGAACAGAACACATGAATTTCTCGAGAACAGAACTTACTGGACTGACTAGATGCACTGCTAAAACAGTACGAAACTTACCGGTCCCATAAAGAGACACGTCAGGACCCGCATCCACCTAGGTGGACACTTCGTGTTGGATCTGTGTACCCAAACCCACGGACCAGAGACAAATTAATTGACCCTGTCTAGATACTACCCCAGCAACGGTACTCACCGGGCAGCAAGAACGGAAGGCCTCGGACTGGACTGGACTGCTACGACGACGGACGGACGAACTTCGGACTTCAGTTACAGGTGGGCCTCCGGATACCTCGGACCTTGGACTCTCGGCTTGGGCTCTGGTCGGGACTCGCCGCGTTCCTCCACCACCTCGTCTGGATGCTGGACCGCAACCTCCGTCTCCTCCGTGGGCCTGAGGGATACTTGAAGCAGAAATATCTGCACGTGCACGGTATGGTTCCGTCACGGCTGCAGAGGATCAGGGGGCCTGCGTGGCTTCTCCGGCGCGTGGGGAAAGGGCAAGTCCCTATTCGGGCGCCATTATGTGGTAAATAAATAATTAATTACCTGATCTATTTTTGACTATAATCAATAAACGGTTAGCTCAATAAATAAGAGTCAAGATACGAGGTAGCTAGAGTGTACAGGCTTTAATCAAGCATAAAAGGACTGGAACAGGACAGCCTGCATGGGAATGGGATGGCAGGGCCCGACAGCTGCCGGGGCAGGATCTGGGAATGGCTAGCAAACTTTAATAACAGTGCACAATATTTATAGTTAAACAAATACATTGTATTCAATACAGTAGGCGTAGCAGTAGGCGGAGTTTGTAGCAGTCGCGAAAGATAAGGCATAAAGTGGGTGTAACAAGAGGTGTGTACAGGGCGTATACATAGACATGTGATGCAAACGTAACAGAAGTGTCATAAACGGGGCGGAAACATGGAGGGGGCTACCTGAGCAGCTGGGACCTCTAACCTAGTGGTGCGCGCAAACTGACAATGACGTGTTACTAGGGAGAACTGGGGGGCTATGACTTCTGTGCTAGAAGAGGAGACGAAAGTCTGGAGTGTCAGAGCGACATGTACCTAAAGCCTATCTAGTATCTCGTGTTTAGAGAACATGTTGATAGAATCCAAAAGTTATCAGGGTAAAGGCTAACAGACACTAAGACTGGTGCATGCATAATTCTACATGTAGTGTGTGTGCAAGGAATATTCTATGAATATTAATACAGTATTTCTCTTACATGCAGACATAAAGGCTAGACCATGACGGAAACTATTGATGCGATTCAGTAGCTTAGGAATGCAGAGAAGGAGGGCTGGACTGATAACTAGAAACATAACATACTCTTGGCAGACTGGGAGGCAGAGCCAGGCCGAGCCGGGCACTGCGAGACATGAAAGCAAGTGAAGGGTCAGGGATACAGGTGGGGGCTGTATCGCTCCTCGAGGAGGGTTCAGGAGACAGGAGCTGAATCTGAGTCCGGGCCCTTTTGAGGCCTAGAAACGGGGACAATTCAATGAATTAACGTGCACACTGAAAAACGTGGCAACGTAGCTTTACATAGGCCTAATATTCGTTGTATTCACGAAGACTGGAAACTGGCATACTAGAGATGGACACAACTGTAATTGCGTCTTTAATCAATCAGAGGGGGGATACATGCATATCGATCATGCACATATAACGTAACATGGGGAACACGTAGGCACATATAACATGGCAAAATTTACTTTTCCACATTCTCCTCAGTCATGTGCTTCTTTCCTACTGGTGACTGCTGAAGTGGTTGTCTCCTCAGAGTCATGTGCTTCTTTCCTACTGGTGACTGCTGAAGTGGTTGACCTCTCAGAGTCTTGTGCTTCTTTCCTACTGGTTACTGTTGAAGTAGTTGACCTCTCAGAGTCTTTTGCTTCTTTCCTACTGGTGACTGCTGAAGGGGTTGTCTCCTCAGAGTCATGTGCTTCTTCCCTACTGGTGACTGTTGAAGTGGTTGACCTCTCAGAGTCTTTTGCTTATTTCCTACTGGTGACTGCTGAAGGGGTTGTCTCCTCAGAGTCATGTCCTATTTTTCTACTGGTGACTGTTGAAGTGGTTGACCTCTCAGAGTCTTTTGCTTCTTTCCTACTGGTGACTGTTGAAGTGGTTGACCTCTCAGAGTCTTTTGCTTCTTTCCTACTGGTGACTGTTGAAGTGGTTGACCTCTCAGAGTCTTGTGCTTCTTTCCTACTGGTGACTGCTGCTGGTATCTCCTCAGTCATGCGCTTGTTTCCCGCTAGTGACAGCTAAAGTGGTTGTCTCCTCAGAGTCTTGTGGTTCTTCCCTACTGGTGACTGTTGAAGTGGTTGACCTCTCAGAGTCTTGTGCTTCTTCCCTACTGGTGCCTGCTGCCGTAGGTATCTCCTCAGAGTCATGTCCTTCTCTCCTACTGGTGACTGTTGAAGTGGTTGACCTCTCGGAGTCTTGTGCTGCTTTCCTACTGGTGACTGTTGAAGTGGTTGACCTCTCAGAGTCTTGTGCTTCTTTCCTACTGATGACTGCTGCTGGTATCTCCTCAGTCATGCGCTTGTTTCCCGCTAGTGACAGCTAAAGTGGTTGTCTCCTCAGAGTCTTGTGGTTCTTCCCTACTGGTAACTGTTGAAGTGGTTGACCTCTCAGAGTCTTGTGCTTCTTCCCTACTGGTGCCTGCTGCCGCAGGTATCTCCTCAGAGTCATGTCCTTCTCTCCTACTGGTGACTGTTGAAGTGGTTGACCTCTCAGAGTCTTGTGCTTCTTTCCTACTGGTGACTGTTGAAGTGGTTGACCTCTCAGAGTCTTTTGCTTCTTTCCTACTGGTGACTGCTGAAGTGGTTGTCTCCTCAGAGTCTTGTGGTTCTTCCCTACTGGTAACTGTTGAAGTGGTTATCTCCTCAGAGTCTTGTACTTCTTTCCTACCGGTGACTGCTGCCGCAGGTATCTCCTCAGAGTCATGTCCTTCTTTCCTACTGGTGACTGTTGAAGTGGTTGACCTCTCAGAGTCTTGTGCTTCTTTCCTACCGGTGACTGCTGTTGTGGGTATCTCCTCAGAGTCTTATGCTTCTTTCCTACTGGTGACTGCTGAAGTGGTTGTCTCCTCAGAGTCATGTGCTTCTTTCCTACTGGTGACTGTTGAAGTGGTTGTCTCCTCAGAGTCATGTGCTTCTTTCCTACTGGTGACTGCTGAAGTGGTTGTCTCCTCAGAGTCATGTGCTTCTTTCCTACTGGTGACTGCTGAAGTGGTTGACCTCTCAGAGTCTTGTGCTTCTTTCCTACTGGTTACTGTTGAAGTAGTTGACCTCTCAGAGTCTTTTGCTTCTTTCCTACTGGTGACTGCTGAAGGGGTTGTCTCCTCAGAGTCATGTGCTTCTTCCCTACTGGTGACTGTTGAAGTGGTTGACCTCTCAGAGTCTTTTGCTTATTTCCTACTGGTGACTGCTGAAGGGGTTGTCTCCTCAGAGTCATGTCCTATTTTTCTACTGGTGACTGTTGAAGTGGTTGACCTCTCAGAGTCTTTTGCTTCTTTCCTACTGGTGACTGTTGAAGTGGTTGACCTCTCAGAGTCTTGTGCTTCTTTCCTACTGGTGACTGCTGCTGGTATCTCCTCAGTCATGCGCTTGTTTCCCGCTAGTGACAGCTAAAGTGGTTGTCTCCTCAGAGTCTTGTGGTTCTTCCCTACTGGTGACTGCTGCAGTCGGCATCTCCTCAGAGCCATCTGCTTCTTTCCTACTGACGACTGCTGAAGTGATTGTCTACTTTGAGTTTTTTGCTTCGTCCCTACTGGCAACTACTGCTACGGGTATCTCCTCAGAGTCATGTGCTTCTTTCCTACTGGTGACTGTTGAAGTGGTTGTCTCCTCAGAGTCATGTGCTTCTTTCCTACTCGTTACTGTTGAAGTAGTTGACCTCTCAGAGTCTTTTGCTTCTTTCCTACTGGTGACTGCTGAAGGGGTTGTCTCCTCAGAGTCATGTGCTTCTTCCCTACTGGTGACTGTTGAAGTGGTTGACCTCTCAGAGTCTTTTGCTTATTTCCTACTGGTGACTGCTGAAGGGGTTGTCTCCTCAGAGTCATGTCCTATTTTTCTACTGGTGACTGTTTAAGTGGTTGACCTCTCAGAGTCTTTTGCTTCTTTCCTACTGGTGACTGTTGAAGTGGTTGACCTCTCAGAGTCTTGTGCTTCTTTCCTACTGGTGACTGCTGCTGGTATCTCCTCAGTCATGCGCTTGTTTCCCGCTAGTGACAGCTAAAGTGGTTGTCTCCTCAGAGTCTTGTGGTTCTTCCCTACTGGTGACTGTTGAAGTGGTTGACCTCTCAGAGTCTTGTGCTTCTTCCCTACTGGTGCCTGCTGCCGTAGGTATCTCCTCAGAGTCATGTCCTTCTCTCCTACTGGTGACTGTTGAAGTGGTTGACCTCTCGGAGTCTTGTGCTGCTTTCCTACTGGTGACTGTTGAAGTGGTTGACCTCTCAGAGTCTTGTGCTTCTTTCCTACTGATGACTGCTGCTGGTATCTCCTCAGTCATGCGCTTGTTTCCCGCTAGTGACAGCTAAAGTGGTTGTCTCCTCAGAGTCTTGTGGTTCTTCCCTACTGGTAACTGTTGAAGTGGTTGACCTCTCAGAGTCTTGTGCTTCTTCCCTACTGGTGCCTGCTGCCGCAGGTATCTCCTCAGAGTCATGTCCTTCTCTCCTACTGGTGACTGTTGAAGTGGTTGACCTCTCAGAGTCTTGTGCTTCTTTCCTACTGGTGACTGTTGAAGTGATTGACCTCTCAGAGTCTTTTGCTTCTTTCCTACTTGTGACTGCTGAAGTGGTTGTCTCCTCAGAGTCTTGTGGTTCTTCCCTACTGGTAACTGTTGAAGTGGTTATCTCCTCAGAGTCTTGTACTTCTTTCCTACCGGTGACTGCTGCCGCAGGTATCTCCTCAGAGTCATGTCCTTCTTTCCTACTGGTGACTGTTGAAGTGGTTGACCTCTCAGAGTCTTGTGCTTCTTTCCTACCGGTGACTGCTGTTGTGGGTATCTGCTCAGAGTCTTATGCTTCTTTCCTACTGGTGACTGCTGAAGTGGTTGTCTCCTCAGAGTCATGTGCTTCTTTCCTACTGGTGACTGTTGAAGTGGTTGTCTCCTCAGAGTCATGTGCTTCTTTCCTACTGGTGACTGCTGAAGTGGTTGTCTCCTCAGAGTCATGTGCTTCTTTCCTACTGGTGACTGCTGAAGTGGTTGACCTCTCAGAGTCTTGTGCTTCTTTCCTACTGGTTACTGTTGAAGTAGTTGACCTCTCAGAGTCTTTTGCTTCTTTCCTACTGGTGACTGCTGAAGGGGTTGTCTCCTCAGAGTCATGTGCTTCTTCCCTACTGGTGACTGTTGAAGTGGTTGACCTCTCAGAGTCTTTTGCTTATTTCCTACTGGTGACTGCTGAAGGGGTTGTCTCCTCAGAGTCATGTCCTATTTTTCTACTGGTGACTGTTGAAGTGGTTGACCTCTCAGAGTCTTTTGCTTCTTTCCTACTGGTGACTGTTGAAGTGGTTGACCTCTCAGAGTCTTGTGCTTCTTTCCTACTGGTGACTGCTGCTGGTATCTCCTCAGTCATGCGCTTGTTTCCCGCTAGTGACAGCTAAAGTGGTTGTCTCCTCAGAGTCTTGTGGTTCTTCCCTACTGGTGACTGCTGCAGTCGGCATCTCCTCAGAGCCATCTGCTTCTTTCCTACTGACGACTGCTGAAGTGATTGTCTACTTTGAGTTTTTTGCTTCGTCCCTACTGGCAACTACTGCTACGGGTATCTTCTCAGAGTCATGTGCTTCTTTCCTACTGGTGACTGTTGAAGTGGTTGTCTCCTCAGAGTCATGTGCTTCTTTCCTACTCGTTACTGTTGAAGTAGTTGACCTCTCAGAGTCTTTTGCTTCTTTCCTACTGGTGACTGCTGAAGGGGTTGTCTCCTCAGAGTCATGTGCTTCTTCCCTACTGGTGACTGTTGAAGTGGTTGACCTCTCAGAGTCTTTTGCTTATTTCCTACTGGTGACTGCTGAAGGGGTTGTCTCCTCAGAGTCATGTCCTATTTTTCTACTGGTGACTGTTTAAGTGGTTGACCTCTCAGAGTCTTTTGCTTCTTTCCTACTGGTGACTGTTGAAGTGGTTGACCTCTCAGAGTCTTGTGCTTCTTTCCCACTGGTGACTGCTGCTGGTATCTCCTCAGTCATGCGCTTGTTTCCCGCTATTGACAGCTAAAGTGGTTGTCTCCTCAGAGTCTTGTGGTTCTTCCCTACTGGTGACTGTTGAAGTGGTTGACCTCTCAGAGTCTTGTGCTTCTTCCCTACTGGTGCCTGCTGCCGTAGGTATCTCCTCAGAGTCATGTCCTTCTCTCCTACTGGTGACTGTTGAAGTGGTTGACCTCTCAGAGTCTTGTGCTTCTTTCCTACTGGTGACTGTTGAAGTGGTTGACCTCTCAGAGTCTTGTGCTTCTTTCCTACTGGTGACTGCTGCTGGTATCTCCTCAGTCACGCGCTTGTTTCCCGCTAGTGACAGCTAAAGTGGTTGTCTCCTCAGAGTCTTGTGGTTCTTCCCTACTGGTAACTGTTGAATTGGTTGACCTCTCAGAGTCTTGTGCTTCTTCCCTACTGGTGCCTGCTGCCGCAGCTATCTCCTCAGAGTCATGTCCTTCTCTCCTACTGGTGACTGTTGAAGTGGTTGACCTCTCAGAGTCTTGTGCTTCTTTCCTACTGGTGACTGTTGAAGTGGTTGACCTCTCAGAGTCTTTTGCTTCTTTCCTACTGGTGACTGCTGAAGTGGTTATCTCCTCAGAGTCTTGTGCTTCTTTCCTACTGGTTACTGTTGAAGTAGTTGACCTCTCAGAGTCTTTTGCCTCTTTCCTACTGGTGACTGCTGAAGGGGTTGTCTCCTCAGAGTCATGTGCTTCTTCCCTACTGGTGACTGTTGAAGTGGTTGACCTCTCAGAGTCTTTTGCTTATTTCCTACTGGTGACTGCTGAAGGGGTTGTCTCCTCAGAGTCATGTGCTTCTTCCCTACTGGTAAAAAAAAGTAAAAGTCCACATTTGTAAAGCGCACAATCACCCGTAAGGGTCTCTAGGCGCTGGGGGCCGTCGGGAAGATTAAGCGAGCTATTGCCCAGAGTCACATGGTGCTGGGCAAACCTGCCGCTGGAGCCGGGGATCGAACCGTGGTCCCCAGATTCCAGCGTCAGTCGCCCTGGCCGCGGCGCCACACCTCTCCCTGGTGACTGTTGAAGTGGTTGACCTCTCAGAGTCTTTTGCTTATTTCCTACTGGTGACTGCTGAAGGGGTTGTCTCCTCAGAGTCATGTCCTATTTTTCTACTGGTGACTGTTGAAGTGGTTGACCTCTCAGAGTCTTTTGCTTCTTTCCTACTGGTGACTGTTGAAGTGGTTGACCTCTCAGAGTCTTGTGCTTCTTTCCTACTGGTGACTGCTGCTGGTATCTCCTCAGTCATGCGCTTGTTTCCCGCTAGTGACAGCTAAAGTGGTTGTCTCCTCAGAGTCTTGTGGTTCTTCCCTACTGGTGACTGCTGCAGTCGGCATCTCCTCAGAGCCATCTGCTTCTTTCCTACTGACGACTGCTGAAGTGATTGTCTACTTTGAGTTTTTTGCTTCGTCCCTACTGGCAACTACTGCTACGGGTATCTCCTCAGAGTCATGTGCTTCTTTCCTACTGGTGACTGTTGAAGTGGTTGTCTCCTCAGAGTCATGTGCTTCTTTCCTACTCGTTACTGTTGAAGTAGTTGACCTCTCAGAGTCTTTTGCTTCTTTCCTACTGGTGACTGCTGAAGGGGTTGTCTCCTCAGAGTCATGTGCTTCTTCCCTACTGGTGACTGTTGAAGTGGTTGACCTCTCAGAGTCTTTTGCTTATTTCCTACTGGTGACTGCTGAAGGGGTTGTCTCCTCAGAGTCATGTCCTATTTTTCTACTGGTGACTGTTTAAGTGGTTGACCTCTCAGAGTCTTTTGCTTCTTTCCTACTGGTGACTGTTGAAGTGGTTGACCTCTCAGAGTCTTGTGCTTCTTTCCTACTGGTGACTGCTGCTGGTATCTCCTCAGTCATGCGCTTGTTTCCCGCTAGTGACAGCTAAAGTGGTTGTCTCCTCAGAGTCTTGTGGTTCTTCCCTACTGGTGACTGTTGAAGTGGTTGACCTCTCAGAGTCTTGTGCTTCTTCCCTACTGGTGCATGCTGCCGTAGGTATCTCCTCAGAGTCATGTCCTTCTCTCCTACTGGTGACTGTTGAAGTGGTTGACCTCTCGGAGTCTTGTGCTGCTTTCCTACTGGTGACTGTTGAAGTGGTTGACCTCTCAGAGTCTTGTGCTTCTTTCCTACTGATGACTGCTGCTGGTATCTCCTCAGTCATGCGCTTGTTTCCCGCTAGTGACAGCTAAAGTGGTTGTCTCCTCAGAGTCTTGTGGTTCTTCCCTACTGGTAACTGTTGAAGTGGTTGACCTCTCAGAGTCTTGTGCTTCTTCCCTACTGGTGCCTGCTGCCGCAGGTATCTCCTCAGAGTCATGTCCTTCTCTCCTACTGGTGACTGTTGAAGTGGTTGACCTCTCAGAGTCTTGTGCTTCTTTCCTACTGGTGACTGTTGAAGTGGTTGACCTCTCAGAGTCTTTTGCTTCTTTCCTACTGGTGACTGCTGAAGTGGTTGTCTCCTCAGAGTCTTGTGGTTCTTCCCTACTGGTAACTGTTGAAGTGGTTATCTCCTCAGAGTCTTGTACTTCTTTCCTACCGGTGACTGCTGCCGCAGGTATCTCCTCAGAGTCATGTCCTTCTTTCCTACTGGTGACTGTTGAAGTGGTTGACCTCTCAGAGTCTTGTGCTTCTTTCCTACCGGTGACTGCTGTTGTGGGTATCTCCTCAGAGTCTTATGCTTCTTTCCTACTGGTGACTGCTGAAGTGGTTGTCTCCTCAGAGTCATGTGCTTCTTTCCTACTGGTGACTGTTGAAGTGGTTGTCTCCTCTGAGTCATGTGCTTCTTTCCTACTGGTGACTGCTGAAGTGGTTGTCTCCTCAGAGTCATGTGCTTCTTTCCTACTGGTGACTGCTGAAGTGGTTGACCTCTCAGAGTCTTGTGCTTCTTTCCTACTGGTTACTGTTGAAGTAGTTGACCTCTCAGAGTCTTTTGCTTCTTTCCTACTGGTGACTGCTGAAGGGGTTGTCTCCTCAGAGTCATGTGCTTCTTCCCTACTGGTAAAAAAATAGTAAAAGTCCACATTTGTAAAGCGCACAATAGCCCGTAAGGGTCTCTAGGCGCTGGGGGCCGTCGGGAAGATTAAGCGAGCTATTGCCCAGAGTCACATGGTGCTGGGCAAACCTGCCGCTGGAGCCGGGGATCGAACCGTGGTCCCCAGATTCCAGCGTCAGTCGCCCTGGCCGCGGCGCCACACCTCTCCCTGGTGACTGTTGAAGTGGTTGACCTCTCAGAGTCTTGTGCTTCTTTCCTACTGATGACTGCTGCTGGTATCTCCTCAGTCATGCGCTTGTTTCCCGCTAGTGACAGCTAAAGTGGTTGTCTCCTCAGAGTCTTGTGGTTCTTCCCTACTGGTAACTGTTGAAGTGGTTGACCTCTCAGAGTCTTGTGCTTCTTCCCTACTGGTGCCTGCTGCCGCAGGTATCTCCTCAGAGTCATGTCCTTCTCTCCTACTGGTGACTGTTGAAGTGGTTGACCTCTCAGAGTCTTGTGCTTCTTTCCTACTGGTGACTGTTGAAGTGATTGACCTCTCAGAGTCTTTTGCTTCTTTCCTACTGGTGACTGCTGAAGTGGTTGTCTCCTCAGAGTCTTGTGGTTCTTCCCTACTGGTAACTGTTGAAGTGGTTATCTCCTCAGAGTCTTGTACTTCTTTCCTACCGGTGACTGCTGCCGCAGGTATCTCCTCAGAGTCATGTTCTTCTTTCCTACTGGTGACTGTTGAAGTGGTTGACCTCTCAGAGTCTTGTGCTTCTTTCCTACCGGTGACTGCTGTTGTGGGTATCTCCTCAGAGTCTTATGCTTCTTTCCTACTGGTGACTGCTGAAGTGGTTGTCTCCTCAGAGTCATGTGCTTCTTTCCTACTGGTGACTGTTGAAGTGGTTGTCTCCTCAGAGTCATGTGCTTCTTTCCTACTGGTGACTGCTGAAGTGGTTGTCTCCTCAGAGTCATGTGCTTCTTTCCTACTGGTGACTGCTGAAGTGGTTGACCTCTCAGAGTCTTGTGCTTCTTTCCTACTGGTTACTGTTGAAGTAGTTGACCTCTCAGAGTCTTTTGCTTCTTTCCTACTGGTGACTGCTGAAGGGGTTGTCTCCTCAGAGTCATGTGCTTCTTCCCTACTGGTGACTGTTGAAGTGGTTGACCTCTCAGAGTCTTTTGCTTATTTCCTACTGGTGACTGCTGAAGGGGTTGTCTCCTCAGAGTCATGTCCTATTTTTCTACTGGTGACTGTTGAAGTGGTTGACCTCTCAGAGTCTTTTGCTTCTTTCCTACTGGTGACTGTTGAAGTGGTTGACCTCTCAGAGTCTTGTGCTTCTTTCCTACTGGTGACTGCTGCTGGTATCTCCTCAGTCATGCGCTTGTTTCCCGCTAGTGACAGCTAAAGTGGTTGTCTCCTCAGAGTTTTGTGGTTCTTCCCTACTGGTGACTGCTGCAGTCGGCATCTCCTCAGAGCCATCTGCTTCTTTCCTACTGACGACTGCTGAAGTGATTGTCTACTTTGAGTTTTTTGCTTCGTCCCTACTGGCAACTACTGCTACGGGTATCTTCTCAGAGTCATGTGCTTCTTTCCTACTGGTGACTGTTGAAGTGGTTGTCTCCTCAGAGTCATGTGCTTCTTTCCTACTCGTTACTGTTGAAGTAGTTGACCTCTCAGAGTCTTTTGCTTCTTTCCTACTGGTGACTGCTGAAGGGGTTGTCTCCTCAGAGTCATGTGCTTCTTCCCTACTGGTGACTGTTGAAGTGGTTGACCTCTCAGAGTCTTTTGCTTATTTCCTACTGGTGACTGCTGAAGGGGTTGTCTCCTCAGAGTCATGTCCTATTTTTCTACTGGTGACTGTTTAAGTGGTTGACCTCTCAGAGTCTTTTGCTTCTTTCCTACTGGTGACTGTTGAAGTGGTTGACCTCTCAGAGTCTTGTGCTTCTTTCCCACTGGTGACTGCTGCTGGTATCTCCTCAGTCATGCGCTTGTTTCCCGCTATTGACAGCTAAAGTGGTTGTCTCCTCAGAGTCTTGTGGTTCTTCCCTACTGGTGACTGTTGAAGTGGTTGACCTCTCAGAGTCTTGTGCTTCTTCCCTACTGGTGCCTGCTGCCGTAGGTATCTCCTCAGAGTCATGTCCTTCTCTCCTACTGGTGACTGTTGAAGTGGTTGACCTCTCAGAGTCTTGTGCTTCTTTCCTACTGGTGACTGTTGAAGTGGTTGACCTCTCAGAGTCTTGTGCTTCTTTCCTACTGGTGACTGCTGCTGGTATCTCCTCAGTCACGCGCTTGTTTCCCGCTAGTGACAGCTAAAGTGGTTGTCTCCTCAGAGTCTTGTGGTTCTTCCCTACTGGTAACTGTTGAATTGGTTGACCTCTCAGAGTCTTGTGCTTCTTCCCTACTGGTGCCTGCTGCCGCAGCTATCTCCTCAGAGTCATGTCCTTCTCTCCTACTGGTGACTGTTGAAGTGGTTGACCTCTCAGAGTCTTGTGCTTCTTTCCTACTGGTGACTGTTGAAGTGGTTGACCTCTCAGAGTCTTTTGCTTCTTTCCTACTGGTGACTGCTGAAGTGGTTATCTCCTCAGAGTCTTGTGCTTCTTTCCTACTGGTTACTGTTGAAGTAGTTGACCTCTCAGAGTCTTTTGCCTCTTTCCTACTGGTGACTGCTGAAGGGGTTGTCTCCTCAGAGTCATGTGCTTCTTCCCTACTGGTGACTGTTGAAGTGGTTGACCTCTCAGAGTCTTTTGCTTATTTCCTACTGGTGACTGCTGAAGGGGTTGTCTCCTCAGAGTCATGTGCTTCTTCCCTACTGGTAAAAAAAAGTAAAAGTCCACATTTGTAAAGCGCACAATCACCCGTAAGGGTCTCTAGGCGCTGGGGGCCGTCGGGAAGATTAAGCGAGCTATTGCCCAGAGTCACATGGTGCTGGGCAAACCTGCCGCTGGAGCCGGGGATCGAACCGTGGTCCCCAGATTCCAGCGTCAGTCGCCCTGGCCGCGGCGCCACACCTCTCCCTGGTGACTGTTGAAGTGGTTGACCTCTCAGAGTCTTTTGCTTATTTCCTACTGGTGACTGCTGAAGGGGTTGTCTCCTCAGAGTCATGTCCTATTTTTCTACTGGTGACTGTTGAAGTGGTTGACCTCTCAGAGTCTTTTGCTTCTTTCCTACTGGTGACTGTTGAAGTGGTTGACCTCTCAGAGTCTTGTGCTTCTTTCCTACTGGTGACTGCTGCTGGTATCTCCTCAGTCATGCGCTTGTTTCCCGCTAGTGACAGCTAAAGTGGTTGTCTCCTCAGAGTCTTGTGGTTCTTCCCTACTGGTGACTGCTGCAGTCGGCATCTCCTCAGAGCCATCTGCTTCTTTCCTACTGACGACTGCTGAAGTGATTGTCTACTTTGAGTTTTTTGCTTCGTCCCTACTGGCAACTACTGCTACGGGTATCTCCTCAGAGTCATGTGCTTCTTTCCTACTGGTGACTGTTGAAGTGGTTGTCTCCTCAGAGTCATGTGCTTCTTTCCTACTCGTTACTGTTGAAGTAGTTGACCTCTCAGAGTCTTTTGCTTCTTTCCTACTGGTGACTGCTGAAGGGGTTGTCTCCTCAGAGTCATGTGCTTCTTCCCTACTGGTGACTGTTGAAGTGGTTGACCTCTCAGAGTCTTTTGCTTATTTCCTACTGGTGACTGCTGAAGGGGTTGTCTCCTCAGAGTCATGTCCTATTTTTCTACTGGTGACTGTTTAAGTGGTTGACCTCTCAGAGTCTTTTGCTTCTTTCCTACTGGTGACTGTTGAAGTGGTTGACCTCTCAGAGTCTTGTGCTTCTTTCCTACTGGTGACTGCTGCTGGTATCTCCTCAGTCATGCGCTTGTTTCCCGCTAGTGACAGCTAAAGTGGTTGTCTCCTCAGAGTCTTGTGGTTCTTCCCTACTGGTGACTGTTGAAGTGGTTGACCTCTCAGAGTCTTGTGCTTCTTCCCTACTGGTGCCTGCTGCCGTAGGTATCTCCTCAGAGTCATGTCCTTCTCTCCTACTGGTGACTGTTGAAGTGGTTGACCTCTCGGAGTCTTGTGCTGCTTTCCTACTGGTGACTGTTGAAGTGGTTGACCTCTCAGAGTCTTGTGCTTCTTTCCTACTGATGACTGCTGCTGGTATCTCCTCAGTCATGCGCTTGTTTCCCGCTAGTGACAGCTAAAGTGGTTGTCTCCTCAGAGTCTTGTGGTTCTTCCCTACTGGTAACTGTTGAAGTGGTTGACCTCTCAGAGTCTTGTGCTTCTTCCCTACTGGTGCCTGCTGCCGCAGGTATCTCCTCAGAGTCATGTCCTTCTCTCCTACTGGTGACTGTTGAAGTGGTTGACCTCTCAGAGTCTTGTGCTTCTTTCCTACTGGTGACTGTTGAAGTGGTTGACCTCTCAGAGTCTTTTGCTTCTTTCCTACTGGTGACTGCTGAAGTGGTTGTCTCCTCAGAGTCTTGTGGTTCTTCCCTACTGGTAACTGTTGAAGTGGTTATCTCCTCAGAGTCTTGTACTTCTTTCCTACCGGTGACTGCTGCCGCAGGTATCTCCTCAGAGTCATGTCCTTCTTTCCTACTGGTGACTGTTGAAGTGGTTGACCTCTCAGAGTCTTGTGCTTCTTTCCTACCGGTGACTGCTGTTGTGGGTATCTCCTCAGAGTCTTATGCTTCTTTCCTACTGGTGACTGCTGAAGTGGTTGTCTCCTCAGAGTCATGTGCTTCTTTCCTACTGGTGACTGTTGAAGTGGTTGTCTCCTCTGAGTCATGTGCTTCTTTCCTACTGGTGACTGCTGAAGTGGTTGTCTCCTCAGAGTCATGTGCTTCTTTCCTACTGGTGACTGCTGAAGTGGTTGACCTCTCAGAGTCTTGTGCTTCTTTCCTACTGGTTACTGTTGAAGTAGTTGACCTCTCAGAGTCTTTTGCTTCTTTCCTACTGGTGACTGCTGAAGGGGTTGTCTCCTCAGAGTCATGTGCTTCTTCCCTACTGGTAAAAAAATAGTAAAAGTCCACATTTGTAAAGCGCACAATAGCCCGTAAGGGTCTCTAGGCGCTGGGGGCCGTCGGGAAGATTAAGCGAGCTATTGCCCAGAGTCACATGGTGCTGGGCAAACCTGCCGCTGGAGCCGGGGATCGAACCGTGGTCCCCAGATTCCAGCGTCAGTCGCCCTGGCCGCGGCGCCACACCTCTCCCTGGTGACTGTTGAAGTGGTTGACCTCTCAGAGTCTTTTGCTTATTTCCTACTGGTGACTGCTGAAGGGGTTGTCTCCTCAGAGTCATGTCCTATTTTTCTACTGGTGACTGTTGAAGTGGTTGACCTCTCAGAGTCTTTTGCTTCTTTCCTACTGGTGACTGTTGAAGTGGTTGACCTCTCAGAGTCTTGTGCTTCTTTCCTACTGGTGACTGCTGCTGGTATCTCCTCAGTCATGCGCTTGTTTCCCGCTAGTGACAGCTAAAGTGGTTGTCTCCTCAGAGTCATGTGCTTCTTTCCTACTGGTTACTGTTGAAGTAGTTGACCTCTCAGAGTCTTTTGCTTCTTTCCTACTGGTGACTGCTGAAGGGGTTGTCTCCTCAGAGTCATGTGCTTCTTCCCTACTGGTGACTGTTGAAGTGGTTGACCTCTCAGAGTCTTTTGCTTATTTCCTACTGGTGACTGCTGAAGGGGTTGTCTCCTCAGAGTCATGTCCTATTTTTCTACTGGTGACTGTTGAAGTGGTTGACCTCTCAGAGTCTTTTGCTTCTTTCCTACTGGTGACTGTTGAAGTGGTTGACCTCTCAGAGTCTTGTGCTTCTTTCCTACTGGTGACTGCTGCTGGTATCTCCTCAGTCATGCGCTTGCTTCCCGCTAGTGACAGCTAAAGTGGTTTTCTCCTCAGAGTCTTGTGGTTCTTCCCTACTGGTGACTGTTGAAGTGGTTGACCTCTCAGAGTCTTGTGCTTCTTCCCTACTGGTGCCTGCTGCCGCAGGTATCTCCTCAGAGTCATGTCCTTCTCTCCTACTGGTGACTGTTGAAGTGGTTGACCTCTCAGAGTCTTGTGCTTCTTTCCTACTGGTGACTGTTGAAGTGGTTGACCTCTCAGAGTCTTTTGCTTCTTCCCTACTGGTGACTGTTGAAGTGGTTGACCTCTCAGAGTCTTGTGCTTCTTCCCTACTGGTGCCTGCTGCCGCAGGTATCTCCTCAGAGTCATGTCCTTCTCTCCTACTGGTGACTGTTGAAGTGGTTGACCTCTCAGAGTCTTGTGCTTCTTTCCTACTGGTGACTGTTGAAGTGGTTGACCTCTCAGAGTCTTTTGCTTCTTTCCTACTGGTGACTGCTGAAGTGGTTATCTCCTCAGAGTCATGTCCTTCTTTCCTACTGGTGACTGCTGAAGTTGTTGTCTCCTCAAAGCCATGTGCTTCTTTCCTACTGGTGACTGCTGCTGGTATCTCCTCAGAGTCATGCGCTTGTTTCCCGCTAGTGAGAGCTAAAGTGGTTGTCTCCTCAGAGTCTTGTGGTTCTTTCCTACTGGTGACTCTAGTTGTCTCCTCGAGTCATGTGCTTCTTTCCTGCGAATGATTGCTGGAATGTTTGTCTCCTCAGACTCATGTGCTTCTTTTCTACTGGTCACTGCTGAAGTGGTTGTCTCCTCAGAGTCATGTGCTTCTTTACTACTGGTGACTGCTGAAGTAGGTATCTCCTCAGAGTCATGTCCTTCTTTCCTACTGGTGACTGTTGAAGTTGTTGACCTCTCAGAGTCTTTTGCTTCTTTCCTACTGGTGACTGCTGAAGGGGTTGTCTCCTCAGAGTCATGTGCTTCTTCCCTACTGGTAAAAAAAAGTAAAAGTCCACATTTGTAAAGCGCACAATCACCCGTAAGGGTCTCTAGGCGCTGGGGGCCGTCGGGAAGATTAAGCGAGCTATTGCCCAGAGTCACATGGTGCTGGGCAAACCTGCCGCTGGAGCCGGGGATCGAACCGTGGTCCCCAGATTCCAGCGTCAGTCGCCCTGGCCGCGGCGCCACACCTCTCCCTGGTGACTGTTGAAGTGGTTGACCTCTCAGAGTCTTTTGCTTATTTCCTACTGGTGACTGCTGAAGGGGTTGTCTCCTCAGAGTCATGTCCTATTTTTCTACTGGTGACTGTTGAGGTGGTTGACCTCTCAGAGTCTTTTGCTTCTTTCCTACTGGTGACTGTTGAAGTGGTTGACCTCTCAGAGTCTTGTGCTTCTTTCCTACTGGTGACTGCTGCTGGTATCTCCTCAGTCATGCGCTTGTTTCCCGCTAGTGACAGCTAAAGTGGTTGTCTCCTCAGAGTCATGTGCTTCTTTCCTACTGGTTACTGTTGAAGTAGTTGACCTCTCAGAGTCTTTTGCTTCTTTCCTACTGGTGACTGCTGAAGGGGTTGTCTCCTCAGAGTCATGTGCTTCTTCCCTACTGGTGACTGTTGAAGTGGTTGACCTCTCAGAGTCTTTTGCTTATTTCCTACTGGTGACTGCTGAAGGGGTTGTCTCCTCAGAGTCATGTCCTATTTTTCTACTGGTGACTGTTGAAGTGGTTGACCTCTCAGAGTCTTTTGCTTCTTTCCTACTGGTGACTGTTGAAGTGGTTGACCTCTCAGAGTCTTGTGCTTCTTTCCTACTGGTGACTGCTGCTGGTATCTCCTCAGTCATGCGCTTGCTTCCCGCTAGTGACAGCTAAAGTGGTTTTCTCCTCAGAGTCTTGTGGTTCTTCCCTACTGGTGACTGTTGAAGTGGTTGACCTCTCAGAGTCTTGTGCTTCTTCCCTACTGGTGCCTGCTGCCGCAGGTATCTCCTCAGAGTCATGTCCTTCTCTCCTACTGGTGACTGTTGAAGTGGTTGACCTCTCAGAGTCTTGTGCTTCTTTCCTACTGGTGACTGTTGAAGTGGTTGACCTCTCAGAGTCTTTTGCTTCTTCCCTACTGGTGACTGTTGAAGTGGTTGACCTCTCAGAGTCTTTTGCTTCTTTCCTACTGGTGACTGCTGAAGTGGTTGTCTCCTCAGAGTCTTGTGGTTCTTCCCTACTGGTAACTGTTGAAGTGGTTATCTCCTCAGAGTCTTGTACTTCTTTCCTACCGGTGACTGCTGCCGCAGGTATCTCCTCAGAGTCATGTCCTTCTTTCCTACTGGTGACTGTTGAAGTGGTTGACCTCTCAGAGTCTTGTGCTTCTTTCCTACCGGTGACTGCTGTTGTGGGTATCTCCTCAGAGTCTTATGCTTCTTTCCTACTGGTGACTGCTGAAGTGGTTGTCTCCTCAGAGTCATGTGCTTCTTTCCTACTGGTGACTGTTGAAGTGGTTGTCTCCTCTGAGTCATGTGCTTCTTTCCTACTGGTGACTGCTTAAGTGGTTGTCTCCTCAGAGTCATGTGCTTCTTTCCTACTGGTGACTGCTGAAGTGGTTGACCTCTCAGAGTCTTGTGCTTCTTTCCTACTGGTTACTGTTGAAGTAGTTGACCTCTCAGAGTCTTTTGCTTCTTTCCTACTGGTGACTGCTGAAGGGGTTGTCTCCTCAGAGTCATGTGCTTCTTCCCTACTGGTAAAAAAATAGTAAAAGTCCACATTTGTAAAGCGCACAATAGCCCGTAAGGGTCTCTAGGCGCTGGGGGCCGTCGGGAAGATTAAGCGAGCTATTGCCCAGAGTCACATGGTGCTGGGCAAACCTGCCGCTGGAGCCGGGGATCGAACCGTGGTCCCCAGATTCCAGCGTCAGTCGCCCTGGCCGCGGCGCCACACCTCTCCCTGGTGACTGTTGAAGTGGTTGACCTCTCAGAGTCTTTTGCTTATTTCCTACTGGTGACTGCTGAAGGGGTTGTCTCCTCAGAGTCATGTCCTATTTTTCTACTGGTGACTGTTGAAGTGGTTGACCTCTCAGAGTCTTTTGCTTCTTTCCTACTGGTGACTGTTGAAGTGGTTGACCTCTCAGAGTCTTGTGCTTCTTTCCTACTGGTGACTGCTGCTGGTATCTCCTCAGTCATGCGCTTGTTTCCCGCTAGTGACAGCTAAAGTGGTTGTCTCCTCAGAGTCATGTGCTTCTTTCCTACTGGTTACTGTTGAAGTAGTTGACCTCTCAGAGTCTTTTGCTTCTTTCCTACTGGTGACTGCTGAAGGGGTTGTCTCCTCAGAGTCATGTGCTTCTTCCCTACTGGTGACTGTTGAAGTGGTTGACCTCTCAGAGTCTTTTGCTTATTTCCTACTGGTGACTGCTGAAGGGGTTGTCTCCTCAGAGTCATGTCCTATTTTTCTACTGGTGACTGTTGAAGTGGTTGACCTCTCAGAGTCTTTTGCTTCTTTCCTACTGGTGACTGTTGAAGTGGTTGACCTCTCAGAGTCTTGTGCTTCTTTCCTACTGGTGACTGCTGCTGGTATCTCCTCAGTCATGCGCTTGCTTCCCGCTAGTGACAGCTAAAGTGGTTTTCTCCTCAGAGTCTTGTGGTTCTTCCCTACTGGTGACTGTTGAAGTGGTTGACCTCTCAGAGTCTTGTGCTTCTTCCCTACTGGTGCCTGCTGCCGCAGGTATCTCCTCAGAGTCATGTCCTTCTCTCCTACTGGTGACTGTTGAAGTGGTTGACCTCTCAGAGTCTTGTGCTTCTTTCCTACTGGTGACTGTTGAAGTGGTTGACCTCTCAGAGTCTTTTGCTTCTTCCCTACTGGTGACTGTTGAAGTGGTTGACCTCTCAGAGTCTTGTGCTTCTTCCCTACTGGTGCCTGCTGCCGCAGGTATCTCCTCAGAGTCATGTCCTTCTCTCCTACTGGTGACTGTTGAAGTGGTTGACCTCTCAGAGTCTTGTGCTTCTTTCCTACTGGTGACTGTTGAAGTGGTTGACCTCTCAGAGTCTTTTGCTTCTTTCCTACTGGTGACTGCTGAAGTGGTTATCTCCTCAGAGTCATGTCCTTCTTTCCTACTGGTGACTGCTGAAGTTGTTGTCTCCTCAAAGCCATGTGCTTCTTTCCTACTGGTGACTGCTGCTGGTATCTCCTCAGAGTCATGCGCTTGTTTCCCGCTAGTGAGAGCTAAAGTGGTTGTCTCCTCAGAGTCTTGTGGTTCTTTCCTACTGGTGACTCTAGTTGTCTCCTCGAGTCATGTGCTTCTTTCCTGCGAATGATTGCTGGAATGTTTGTCTCCTCAGACTCATGTGCTTCTTTTCTACTGGTCACTGCTGAAGTGGTTGTCTCCTCAGAGTCATGTGCTTCTTTACTACTGGTGACTGCTGAAGTAGGTATCTCCTCAGAGTCATGTCCTTCTTTCCTACTGGTGACTGTTGAAGTTGTTGACCTCTCAGAGTCTTTTGCTTCTTTCCTACTGGTGACTGCTGAAGGGGTTGTCTCCTCAGAGTCATGTGCTTCTTCCCTACTGGTAAAAAAAAGTAAAAGTCCACATTTGTAAAGCGCACAATCACCCGTAAGGGTCTCTAGGCGCTGGGGGCCGTCGGGAAGATTAAGCGAGCTATTGCCCAGAGTCACATGGTGCTGGGCAAACCTGCCGCTGGAGCCGGGGATCGAACCGTGGTCCCCAGATTCCAGCGTCAGTCGCCCTGGCCGCTGCGCCACACCTCTCCCTGGTGACTGTTGAAGTGGTTGACCTCTCAGAGTCTTTTGCTTATTTCCTACTGGTGACTGCTGAAGGGGTTGTCTCCTCAGAGTCATGTCCTATTTTTCTACTGGTGACTGTTGAGGTGGTTGACCTCTCAGAGTCTTTTGCTTCTTTCCTACTGGTGACTGTTGAAGTGGTTGACCTCTCAGAGTCTTGTGCTTCTTTCCTACTGGTGACTGCTGCTGGTATCTCCTCAGTCATGCGCTTGTTTCCCGCTAGTGACAGCTAAAGTGGTTGTCTCCTCAGAGTCATGTGCTTCTTTCCTACTGGTTACTGTTGAAGTAGTTGACCTCTCAGAGTCTTTTGCTTCTTTCCTACTGGTGACTGCTGAAGGGGTTGTCTCCTCAGAGTCATGTGCTTCTTCCCTACTGGTGACTGTTGAAGTGGTTGACCTCTCAGAGTCTTTTGCTTATTTCCTACTGGTGACTGCTGAAGGGGTTGTCTCCTCAGAGTCATGTCCTATTTTTCTACTGGTGACTGTTGAAGTGGTTGACCTCTCAGAGTCTTTTGCTTCTTTCCTACTGGTGACTGTTGAAGTGGTTGACCTCTCAGAGTCTTGTGCTTCTTTCCTACTGGTGACTGCTGCTGGTATCTCCTCAGTCATGCGCTTGCTTCCCGCTAGTGACAGCTAAAGTGGTTTTCTCCTCAGAGTCTTGTGGTTCTTCCCTACTGGTGACTGTTGAAGTGGTTGACCTCTCAGAGTCTTGTGCTTCTTCCCTACTGGTGCCTGCTGCCGCAGGTATCTCCTCAGAGTCATGTCCTTCTCTCCTACTGGTGACTGTTGAAGTGGTTGACCTCTCAGAGTCTTGTGCTTCTTTCCTACTGGTGACTGTTGAAGTGGTTGACCTCTCAGAGTCTTTTGCTTCTTCCCTACTGGTGACTGTTGAAGTGGTTGACCTCTCAGAGTCTTGTGCTTCTTCCCTACTGGTGCCTGCTGCCGCAGGTATCTCCTCAGAGTCATGTCCTTCTCTCCTACTGGTGACTGTTGAAGTGGTTGACCTCTCAGAGTCTTGTGCTTCTTTCCTACTGGTAACTGTTGAAGTGGTTGACCTCTCAGAGTCTTTTGCTTCTTTCCCACTGGTGACTGCTGTTGTGGGAATCTCCTCAGAGTCATGTCCTTCTTTCCTACTGGTGACTGCTGAAGTTGTTGTCTCCTCAAAGCCATGTGCTTCTTTCCTACTGGTGACTGCTGCTGGTATCTCCTCAGAGTCATGCGCTTGTTTCCCGCTAGTGAGAGCTAAAGTGGTTGTCTCCTCAGAGTCTTGTGGTTCTTTCCTACTGGTGACTCTAGTTGTCTCCTCGAGTCATGTGCTTCTTTCCTGCGAATGATTGCTGGAATGTTTGTCTCCTCAGACTCATGTGCTTCTTTTCTACTGGTCACTGCTGAAGTGGTTGTCTCCTCAGAGTCATGTGCTTCTTTTCTACTGGTCACTGCTGAAGTGGTTGTCTCCTCAGAGTCATGTGCTCCTTTTCTACTTGCAACTGCTACCATATGCATCTCCTCAGAGTCTTGCATATCCTTTATACTAGTGTCTACTGCTGCAGGTATCGCCTTAGAGACTTGCACCTCGTTCCTACTGGTAACTACTGCCGTAGATATTGCCTCAGAGTCTTGTGCATCTTTCCTTCTGGTAACTGTTGCCCCAGGTATAGCCTCAGAGTCTTGTGCTCCTTTCCTACTGATGACTGCTGCCGCAGGTATCCCTTCAGAGTCTTGCACTTCTGTACTACTGGTGACTGCTGCAGTCGGCATCTCCTCAGAGACATCTGCTTCTTTCCTACTGACGACTGCTGAACTGATTGTCTACTTAGAATTTTTTGCTTCGTCCCTACTGGCAACAACTGCCACGGGTATCTCCTCAGAGTCATGTGCTTCTTTCCTACTGGTGACTGTTGAAGTGGTTGTCTCCTCAGAGTCATGTGCTTCTTTCCTACTGGTTACTGTTGAAGTGGTTGACCTCTCAGAGTCTTTTGCTTCTTTCCTACTGGTGACTGTGTTACATTCTGTATTTCATATTAATACACCATTTGTATATATTGATGTATGTCTTTAAGGCATGAGACATGTTATGTTTCTGTATTGGTTCTTCATTCTAAACAGAACTGAGCTAATGTAGCATTCTGTACTTGGAAGGCAGTTGTATCCTGCTTCATCCTTGACAGGATCTTTGCTGTGCTGTATCTTCAATAAACTACAGGAAAATTATATTTTGGATTGATTCTTACAGACTGCTGAAGGGGTTGTCTCCTCAGAGTCATGTGCTTCTTCTGTACTGGTGACTGTTGAAGTGGTTGACCTCTCAGAGTCTTTTGCTTCTTTCCTACTGGTGACTGTTGAAGTGGTTGTCTTCTCAGAGTCATGTGCTTCTTCCCTACTGGTGGCTGTTGAAGTGGTTTACCTCTCAGAGTCTTTTGCTTCTTTTCTACTGGTGACTGCTGAAATGGTTGTCTCCTCCGAGTCATGTGCTTCTTTCCTACTGGTCACTGCTGAAGTGGTTGTCTCCTCAGAGTCATGTGCTTCTTTCCTGCTAATGATTGCTGGAATGTTTGTCTCCTCAGAGTCATGTGCTTCTTTTCTACTGGTCACTGCTGAAGTGGTTGTCTCCTCAGAGTCATGTGCCTCTTTTCTACTGGTGACTGCTGAAGGGGTTGACCTCTCAGAGTCATGTGCTCCTTTTCTACTTGCAACTGCTACCATATGCATCACCTCAGAGTCTTGCATTTCTTATATACTAGTGTCTACCGCTGCAGGTATCGCCTTAGAGACTTGCACCTTGTTCCTACTGGTAACTACTGCCATAGATATTGCCTCAGAGTCTTGTGCTTCTTTCCTTCTGGAACTGCTGCCCCAGGTATAGCCTCAGAGTCTTGTGCTCCTTTCCTACTGATGACTGCTGCCGCAGGTATCCCTTCAAAGTCTTGCACTTCTGTACTACTGGTGACTGCTGCAGTTGGCATCTCCTCAGAGCCATCTGCTTCTTTCCTGCTGATGACTGCTGAAGTGATTGTCTACTTAGAGTTTTTTGCTTCGTCCCTACTGGCAACTACTGCCACGGGTATCTCCTCAGAGTCATGTGCTTCTTTCCTACTGGTGACTGCTGCAGTCGGCATCTCCTCAGAGGCATGCGCTTCTTTCATAATGACAACTGTTAAAGTGATTGTCTACTCAAGATTTTTCTGCTTCTTTCCTACTGGTGACTGCTGCGGTCGGCATCTTCTCCGAGGCATGTGCTTCTTTCCTACTGACGACTGCTGAAGTGATTGTCTACTTAGAGTTTTCTGCTTTGTTCCTACTGGCGACTACCACCGTGGGTATCTCTTCAGAGTCATGTGCTTCATTCCCACTGATGACTGCTGAAGTGGTTATCTCGTCAGACAAGTGTGGGTATGTCCTACTAACATGGCAACACGGTAGATATTCTCTCTTAAGATGCCTAAACACCCCTCGCCTTCAATGGTTATCTTGTTTTTAGCAGTGACCAACAGAGTCCAAAACCTTCTATCTAACTCCAGTGACATGCCCACTACTGATCTAAGACCTGTCCCAAACCCTTCCCTTCAACCCATGCTTCCTGAACCATCCCTCTCTCACAACATGCTCCACCGTGTAACGATGCACCATTGGCATCATTTTGGTAGATACAAAATTAGACCTAGTTGGTGTCATTTGGGGGGAGTCCACCATCGTTCCCCAAAAACATTTATGGAAGACCATAGATAACAAAGTGGCCTAATTGAGAGTCCAATTTGTAAACAACAACTATGTGTAGGGGAAGATAAGTATCAATATTTTTGCAGTTCCAGCTATAACCACCTGCCTCAGTGAGGTGCCCAGGTTCAACAAGCCAACCTTCGGAAGTGTGGTCAGGCAGTCCTTAAGGTCAGCGGGCTCTGTGCCTTCATGGAGATAAGGACTGGTGGTCAGCTCGCTCGCTTCTTAGAGCAGGGGGGTTCAAGGCTACTGGAGCTACCCGTCTACCCTAATAGGCTGAAAGATCAAACTAGAATCTTTCGCAACATCTTTCATCATGTCATTCATTCACATATTGAGAAACCCTGCACAGGTCCAAGCTCTGCTCTGATGTGTCCCCGCTCCACCTTCCCCTGATGTGACATCACATGTTTCATGGCAGTTATCTGACCTACCTACACACAGTGAACGGGGTTTAATAATGACCAACCAGGTGGTTTCACAAGAATCCTGAGGCCATGTCAAGTGACCTGACATGTAGCAGATCAACAGAGTGTCCTACTCCTTTCCTTGCCACAGACAACTTCTTTCTTGGAACCTCTATATACAGTGGATGAGTGACTTGGAGAAATGCACAGGGTTGCAATCCTGTAACTCGCACTTGATGGTCTTGGCCTAAAGGTGCAAAGGTATGTCATTGCTAGTTTTTATTGCTCAGTATTATTTGATAATATTGATCACTGGTATAGTGTAAGATAGTATTTCTATTAGTGGGTTTCGTAAATAACTCCACTTGGAGTATCTTGTCCACTGCTTACTTTTTAATATCCAAGAAATTACAAAAAATTGATTCATCGTTGATGTGAATTTCAGATTCATATCTCCGCAGTTAATCCATTCTATAAAGTCCTCCAGGGTACTCTTATCACCATGCCAGATGAAAAAAACATAATCTATAAAACGGGACCAGTGTTCAATAGCCTCAAAAGAACGACAATGCTTAATTTTTTTAATGAAGCATGCTTTTCCTAATACTGGTCCATTTCGTTTGGAGAACGTATTTGCCATCGAATAAAAAGATGTTGTTACTCAAAACCATAACCTAATGACTATAACCAATCAATCAGTCATTTGTTAAGCGTACTACATACCCATGAGGGTATGTACCCTAATAAATAGAAATTGTTCCTTACTTAATGTCCCTGATAAAACTGATTTACCTAAACCCATATTTGCTTTTAGGGATAATTGCATCATCCGCAATGAACTAGTGCATATACGTACAGGGAAAATCCAGTGGCACAACTAATCGGTTTATCAGATGGTCGGAAAGTGGTGGCCACTTTCCCATGTGGCAGTTATGGAAATAACAATTCCATGATGAAAGGAAACATTGTGGAATATAATGGTAAAAAAACATCAGTGTAGGACGCTGATGAACTGTAAAATTAAAAATGTGGTCTATTTGATTATATGTCCCTGCATAAAAGGTTATGTAGGTGAGAGTAAGAGAGAGCTATGGATGCGACTCAATGAACATAAATCTGCCATTAGAACCAACAAGAAAAATGCCCCCCTAACAGAACATTGCTCCCAATATAAACACAATGCAAAGGACATCAAATGGTGTATATTTGAATGCATTATAAGATCTTGTAGAGGGGGGGATGCAGATAATAAGAGAAAAAAGTAAGTAAGTTTGATACCTATAAAACTGGGCTCAATAATCGTGAGGAGTGGGAACGTCTAATTCTGTAGGCCAAATGTAGGTTTTCTTGCAGGTGTTTGTATATATCATAACTTGTATTAATGAATTAAGCAGGACGAACTATATAGAGGACATTAAGTACAAGGAGTAGTTTTGATATTCTGCAATATAGCAGTATATCCCATCTAACCATGTGTTTATATATTCACTTTTGTGAGTAATTGTAGGAGTATGGCTAATAGGTTACACCAACACTGTATAATTGAATTGACCCTCAAAATATGAATGTGATGTCATTGCTATGAAAAGGTTCTGAATACCAAGCGCATTGAACCTCTGAAATTAAATATTATTAACTATAATTCACATATATATCCTGGCAGTAAGTAGATTGTGATTTAGACAGGGGAAATAATTTTGAGATTGAAATAAACAGCGATTGTAGTGTAATTATTAAAGGTGTAACACTTATGTAACAATGTTTTTGTCGGTTACATGAGTGTCAACAAAGTTTTACTGAAACACGCGCCCCAAACACGGGCACGTTGCCATATGTAACGGTCTGTAAATGAATATAAGCGGGATGGGTCGCGCATCATGTACGACGCCCGATCGGGGGGACGCGAGTTAAAAAAAGACGAAAGTGAGTATGCGGAACGTGTGGCTCTGGGCAGAACATGGCAGCTCATTAGAAAAGCCTCCCCTGTTAAAAAAAAAAAAACAAGTGGAGGGATTTATACACGGATTTAACTAAAGCCTCGTACTCGAATGTATAATTCTGGTTATGATAATAATGGTTGGATATCATTACCATCCTTAAATTAAATAGAAGCTACCATTGCTTTAATGATGCTAGAGCTAATCCAGGATACTAACGTATCAACAATAGGGTCATTAATATAATACAACGATTGGAAGTAACGTTATGGATTGAGCTTTATCCCCAGACCGATATTTGGTCAATAATATTAATCACCGCACTTTATTGGATTAGGAAAGTAAATATCCATTTTTATCATAGTGTGTAGAAATCACCCTTATACCCCTGTTTTTAGGAATTTATTCACACAGACTCCACAAGGATACTTGAGGAAAATTAGGGGAGAAGTGTGAAATATTAGACGGATAAATGTATTTGTCATCCAAAAAGTGAAAGAAAAGTGGAGAACATTAACAGAAGAGGTAAGCAATATAAATGTGGAATTAAGGTCTTTATATATATATTGCCCAGGTTCAACAAGCCAACCTTCGGAAGTGTGGTCAGGCAGTCCTTAAGGTCAGCGGGCTCTGTGCCTTCATGGAGATAAGGACTGGTGGTCAGCTCGCTCGCTTCTTAGAGCAGGGGGGTTCAAGGCTACTGGAGCTACCCGTCTACCCTAATAGGCTGAAAGATCAAACTAGAATCTTTCGCAACATCTTTCATCATGTCATTCATTCACATATTGAGAAACCCTGCACAGGTCCAAGCTCTGCTCTGATGTGTCCCCGCTCCACCTTCCCCTGATGTGACATCACATGTTTCATGGCAGTTATCTGACCTACCTACACACAGTGAACGGGGTTTAATAATGACCAACCAGGTGGTTTCACAAGAATCCTGAGGCCATGTCAAGTGACCTGACATGTAGCAGATCAACAGAGTGTCCTACTCCTTTCCTTGCCACAGACAACTTCTTTCTTGGAACCTCTATATACAGTGGATGAGTGACTTGGAGAAATGCACAGGGTTGCAATCCTGTAACTCGCACTTGATGGTCTTGGCCTAAATAATATATATATATATATATAATATATATATTATATATATATATATATATATATATATATATATATATATATATATATATATATATATATATATTCACTGAAAAAAAGATAGGTTTCAGGCCTGATATAGTTAGGAATTAGCATTTTAAAAAAACTTTGAAATTCACTGAAAATTTTTTAGATTTTAGGGGTGTTATAGTTAGCTGGACATTTCACTCATACAAAACCACTGAAATTCCTCCGATATAGTTAGTTGTACTAACTATATCTCGCGCGCCAGCAATCCACTGCTGATGATGTCACATATTACATCATTCATGACATGGTCAGTGACATCACTGATGACATCTCAAATGACATCACTGATGACATCATCCAGTGAATATGGTTTGCTTTGGTATTTAAATATGCATTATATATATAGCAATTTGCATTGAAGAATGAGTGGATATATAAATATAAATATCTGGATGGAGGATTTAGTAGCAGGGTGATTGACTGTTTACTTGACTAATTTAAAGTGTCTCTCTAAATATATTGGATAGTGACTAAACTGTGTGAACATCTGTATCACTTTGTCAGTTGTTGTAAAAACTACTTCTCCAGTTGGTTACTAGCTATTTGAAAGTCTATATTAGTTATTGATTAGTTAACTAAGTATTTGTATGGGAGAGTGAATGTGTGTGTGGTTCGGTGGGAGGTGAGTGACTGCCCAAAGATGTGTGAATTGTTGATTTAGTAGGTATATGACGTTAAGAATACATGTTATAACAGTTGTTTGGGTGAGTGAATATCTTTATGGGTGTGGTGATGAGCAAATATCTCTCTTAATGGTACATGTCCAACAAAGTAGAAAAATAAAAGGCAATGTATGTGTCAGTTGTTGTTTATAAATAAGTATACGTAAGACTCACTGATTGTATGCTTGACTGTATAGATAACTGTATACTTGTAATAGTGATTTTATAACACACTAAGTATAATTTACAATCTATATCTTCTATACTAATATAATAAAGAGAGAGCCCAAACCTTTGAGGCGGGTAATCTCAGGAACCACAGCACCAATCACAACACCCAATACAGCGTTGAAAAGGGCAGTTGCAGCAGAAGGACATAGGCTATGCAGACGCCCACCATATACATTTAAAAGGTAAAAGAACCGTGCCAGCAAAGTAGTCCCTTGTGGGCGTGTCTGCGTTGTGCTGTGGGCGTGTGATGGGGGGGTGACAAACGCTGGGGACATGTGGTACGTTCCGCCCTTCATGCCAGGTCTCATATCGTGTGCTAATCCCACCCTGCTCCCTTTAAATACCCCTGCACTCCATAATCATAACCCACCCTTACTCCTTAAAATACCCCAACACCCTTAAACACTAACCCATCTTAACCCTATAAATATACCCTGTACCCCAAAACCCAAACCTATCCCTAAACCCTAAAAATACCCCTGTACCCCAAAACCCAAACCTAGCCCTGAACCCTAAAAATAGCCCTGTACCCCAAAACACAAACCTAGCCCTGAAACCTAAAATTACCACTATACCCCAAAACCCAAACCTACCTCTGAACCCTAAAATACCCCTGTACCCCAAAACCCAAACCTAGCCATGAACCCTTAAAATACCCCTGTACCCCAAAACCCAAACCTAGCCCTGAACCCTAAAAATAACCCTGTCCTCCAAAACCCAAACCTACCCTTGAACCCTAAAATACCCCTGTACCCCAAAACCCAAACCTAGCCCTGAACCCTAAAAATACCCTTGCACCCCAAAACCCAAACCTAGCCCTGAACGCTTAAAATAACCCTGTACCCCAAAACCCAAACCTACCCCTGAACCCTAAAAATACCCCTATACCCCAAAACCCAAACCTAGCCCTGAACCCTAAAAATACCCATGTACCCCAAAACCCATACCTATCCCTAAACCCTAAAACTACCCCTGTACCTCATAACCCAAAAGTATATCTGAACCCTTAAAATACCCAAACACCCCAAAACATATACCTCACTACCCCAAAACATATACCCCTATTCCCATACTTACCTTATCCAAACATTAAAAAAAAAACATGCTTTTACTATTCATGCATTTACAACGAATTTCGTTGTAAATGTATGCGTGGTAAAAGCATATAAAATGTAATGCCATGCATTATAATGGCATTGCGGAGTCCTGGTACTTTCGTAATGAAAGTATGCGGAGTGATGGTATGCGGAAAGAAAGTTGCGGAATAATGGGCGTTTACCCTCCCCCGGTAAGTACATTGGTGACACGGCGGCCCACATACTCATATTTTTTCACCACCCATTTGAAAAATGCACAGGTCTCTCTCATTGATGGCCAGCACCGACATACACTTTTAGACACACCTCCCACCACAAGTTCTAGAATTGCGAACTTTAGAGCTGGGGAGCTACGTTCGAATCTCGGCATCAGCGCAACATCCTGTGATTCCAGGCAAATCGCTTTGTCTCCCCGTACCTACCACAAATTAATGTGTTTTTCTGTAAAGTAAATTGTGCTCATGCCATGTTGTCGAGTTTGCGCTATATAATATTGCAAGGAAAAATAAAGTAGGGAAACTCGAGTTCACACACTACTGAACGCGCACTCTTAAGTGCATCAGCAGTGCACTGTGAATCGGAGCGTTTCACAGGCCTGTCACAGATAAGAAATGCTATCAAAACGAAATCCTACAAAACAATATACTACTGGCCGGCAGCAATTCATACCCGGACAACGTCGGGACGGGCTGCTAGTGAATAGATAAAGTGGGGTTTGTATAAGTGTATAGCTAAGTAAATGTAAGTATGATCCATTGTTTGCATGAGTGAATAGGATGAATTTATAAGTGAATAGGATGTGTGCTGGTGTGTAATGTCGATATAGGTGTATAAGTATATTTGATAGTGTTCTATTGATCATTGTCTGCATGTATGAGTGAATCTGTAGGTAAGTGATTAGATGTGTGTTTAGATCTAGGAATCACTGAGTGGTTTTTTAGAAACTTGTATCGGTGTGTCAATGGATTTAAATATAGTACTCTGTATTTTACAGTGAGTGACGAAAGGTTATACTAGTGTATGATGAAGTGTATCGTCACGTGGATCATGTCATCAGTGATGTCATTTGAGATGTCATCAGTGATGTCACTGACCATGTCATGAATGATGTAATATGTGACATAGGAGATAGGAGAAGTGTGGCTCAATGGTTAGAGCGGCAGACCCTGATGCAGATGTCTGGCCTGGGACCAGGGTTCAATTCCCGCCTCGGCGGGTCTTGGGCTCAATTTCCTCGGACCTGATAATTCTCGCCTCGGTGCCTATTCCAATCATGGAGTCCCACTCTGCAACTCTGGGCAATAGCTTGCTTAATCTCCACAATGGCCCCCACAACGCTAAGGATGCCTGGCCTCCACCTTGGGGGTGCCCAGGAGTGGACACCTCACAGGGAAAGCCAGGATGGGTTCCACAGCGGTATTCGTACAAGCGCCTTGAGACCCTTGCGGGTGAGTAGTGCGCTATACAAGTATCAATTTACATTTACATTACATTACATTACATCATCAGCAGTGGATTGCGGGCGCGCGAGATATAGTTAGTACAACTAACTACATCGGAGGAATTTCAATGGTTTTGTATGAGTGAAATGTCCAGCTAACTATAACACCCCTAAAATCTACAGTTTTTCAGTGAATTTCTAGGGGTTTTTAAAATGCTAATTCCTAACTATATCAGGCCTGAAACCTGTGTTTTTTTCAGTGAATTTCAAAGGTTTTTTAAATGCTAATTCCTAACTATATCAGGCCTGAAACTTATGTTTTTTTCAGTGAATTTGCAAGGTTTTTTAAATGGTAATTCCTAATTATAACGTGTGTGAAATCTGTTTTGTTCAGTGATTTTACAAAGTTTTTTAATTGCTAATTCCTAAATATAACGTGTGTGAAACCTACGGTTTTTTCAGTGAATTTCCAAGGTTTTTAAAATGCTAATTTCTGTATCAATTTTTATATTTTTTAATATTTATTTTCCAACAAACTGCCTTTGTATATTGTAATACATTGACTGTATCCTGTAATATGCAACGGCACAGACAGTTTTTATGATTTGGATAAAGTTAAACAGTATAGTCTACATCTTCAATTAAAATATAAACAGTCACATTTGTCAATTAATTAAAAAAAAAATTTCAACGTGCGCGCAACGTGGGCGCACCTCGTGTTTTTTTTGCCCTTCGGGGTCCTTCAGAGACCCCCTGAGAAGGACTAGGGGGTCAGGGAGTCTCTACCCTGCCCCCTTTTCACGTTCTCCACTATTGTTTTTGACTCAGTTCTGCCTCAAGGGTGCGAGCAACGTGCGCGCACATCACGATTTTAAAAAAAACACATTTTTTTTGCCCTTCAGGGTCCTTCAGGGACCCCATGAGAAGGCCTAAGGGGCCTGGGAGTCTCTTCCCTGCCTCCTTTTCACGTTTTTAAAAGCTTTTACGAAAATCGGGTAAAATGTCATTTATATGCGACGGTCGCGCAACCTGCACGCATGCGTGCGCACACGTTGCGCGCACGTAAAGTCATGTGACATGAAAACAACACTTTTGATTGGTTTATAGAGTTTCTTTTCCAGAATCTTGAAAAACCCCACCCACTTCCCTCACTATCTATTTTGCTTTCCTGAGAGAAGGATCTCTGCTTTGTTCCAGCTTTTTTCATATCAAAATGGCAGAACAGCAGCCACAGGATTCTTCTGAGTTTGTGTGTGAGTAACTCTATAGATGAGTGTCCGTGTGTAATAAGATGTATAGGTGTATGAGTACATATGATGAGTGAGTATATGTATGAGTGCCCATATAGAACTGTTAGTGAATGACTGGATGTGTATGTAGATTTTGGAATTACTGAATAGGTTGTTCTAACTGGAATTGGTATCTCCATTTTTTTGAAAATTTTAGTTTCTATTTTTTAATGTGTGTATCAAGGTTTATATTACGCTGGGAGGAGGTCTGCCACTCTTTCACAAGGATGATGTCATCAGTGATGTCATAGGTGATGTCATCAGTGATGTCACTGACCATGTCATGAATGATGTAATATGTGACATCATCAGCAGTGGATTGCGGGCGTGCGAGTTATAGTGAGTACAACTAACTATAACGGGGGAATTTCAAAGGTTTTTTAAATGGTAATTCCTAACTATAACGTGGCTGAAACCTATGGTTTTTTCAGTGAATTTCAATGGTTTTGTAAATGATAATCTTTAAATGTATTAATTGTTATTTTTTTATACTGATTTACTACATTATTTTAAATTATTTATTCTAAGATATTTTATTTTTTAAATTACATTACATATTTTTAATATAAATTGAAAAAAAAAATGTTTTTACACCTCTCTGCAACGCAGCCCCCTGACGCGTTTGCAGAGGGGGAACTACTTCCCCTTGCATACTGGGGGTCTCTGGGGGCCAACTAGCCCACCAGGAACCTCTAGTATTCCCCAGGGGGCTGCATTGCAGAGAGGTGTAATGAGGCCACACCCTTTTTTACACCTCTCTGCAGCACAGCCCCCGGGCACGTTTGCAGAGGGGGAACTAATTCCCCTTGCATACTAGGGGTCCCTGGGGGCCAACTAGCCCACCTGGAACCTCCAATAGGCGCCAGGGGGCTGCATTGCAGAGAGGTGTAATGAGGCTATGCCCCTTTTTACACCTCTCTGCAAGGGATTTACACCATTTAAGCAAAAGCATGATCTGCGAATCAGATTCTACCATTTTGCCAAATTTCTTGTAATTCCGTTCAGCCGTTCGGGCTGTAGCCGTGTCTAAACGTCCTATGGAAAATGACATGGGGAAAACACGTTTTGGGACCCCCCTTTTTTCTCAGCCCCCACTTGGCAAATCCCCCCAAAACTTTCAGGGAAGGAGCGGAGCGGAGCGGGTCATCTTCTTTGAGAAATTTGCGAAGATTCATCAACCAGCGCCAAAGTTATTCCAAATAGAATGTTGTGGATTTCCTATGGAAACTAGGTCCTAACGATATCTACCTACTGGCGACCGCCATTAGGTAATATATCGACCCACGCTCCCAAAGCACGCCGCACAAACAGCACCTTCAAGGAGAAAACGGACACTTCAATCCAGTACGGTTGCAAAATATTTCTTTTTATTTTCAGTGAAATAGGAGTGCCTCGATCCGACGCGTTTCGGCGAACTCAGTCGCCTTGCTCACCAGATGAAAGTGGTTGAAAATCACACTCACTTTAAAGTACAAACCACCAATGAAAAACCATATCTCAGATTGTCATGTGACCTAAATTGACATCGAAAAAGGACTAGATATTCATTTTGTGTATATTCCTCAGATTGGTGATATTTACAATCATGCTAACGAAAATGAGATTGCGTTTCTTTACATCGCTATTTGTAAAAGAGGCATTATATCTGTACAAATACACTTATCACTTCACCATATCGCGATGACTTGTCAATTATATCATGTCCATAATACATATACTATTTTCACTGCATAATGCAAGATATTTTTCCTATCTTGATCATTACTTAACCTCAAGTTCATCCCGATATATCCCATTACATTGCATGTCTTATAACATCACCAATTCGACTTTTAGTTCTACCTGTCCTTGTTTTAGCTTTTGGCCACAATCTGAAAAGTGCTTTAGTGTAAAATGCTAAATGTGAATACATTGAGGGTACATTGAGATTACCCTCTCAAACTTTTTTTATCCCACTTACAGTGCTAGATAGCACCCCTATACAGGTAGGCCCCATTGTCAAGGTGTTTCTGATCTTGAAGAATATTTGCATGCACTTCCATTTCTAACCATGTCATACGCGCCAACACACCTGTCTCAGCAGGGTGACTCATGATTTGATAATTTTTGAAAACAACAGTGGTCCCATGCACAAGAGATATTCACACAGCAATCAATATAGACACAATGGATACTATATTCGTTATGACATGTCCAGCCGGACAGAGGTCGCAATCTTTTACTTGGTAGAAAAAATAAGAAACAAAATTCCTTCAACAGTTCTTCGTAGGCTAGGTTTGACTGCTCCTCAGGGAGCCACGGCGCACAGTTTGGGAACCACTGTCCTACAGTATAGAACACATAATCAAATATCAGTTTGGAGTGCGAGTCTGAAGTCTAAGAATATTTTAATTAGCTTGGGAACGCTACTTTTTCGTCACCCTATAAAGGTAATGGTTGATACAGGGTCCTATGAGCTTTGGATATTTGAGTCCATGGCCATGATTTATATATTATTTTAAAAATAAAATTGGGGAGTATATCATTTTTTGGGATAGATCTCAACCCGGTTCAGAATCTACGAATAACTACTGGTTCCGTACACAACAACAAACAGGTATTTACATTGAGCATCCCTGGGTGACTTGTTGGACCCACAGATTATACAAGTGAGGGGGTATCAATTTGTAAGGGGTATAGTAAGAATATTTCATGGTGATAAGGGAATCTTACCATTTGACAATATGGACAAGCTTACTGATGGCATTAATCTATTTGTCCTAAATAAATCTTATAAATAGATTTATGTTTTAGAAACCAGTATGAATGAATTTAATAAATGTGTATGTATATTGGAATGAATGTATAACTAATATCTGAACTCTTTATATGTAATTGTGACATTTTGAAATAGTAGTAACTCTGTTTTATATTTTTACCATTAGATAATTGTAGTCACAGAAATAAAGTCCGCGTTGACAACTCTTTTGTTTTTTGGTTATTCTATATGTACAAATGGTGTAACATATACCAGACATTTCAATGTTTTTTTAAGTGATACAGATTATTTTATATGTTTTTTAATTCATGTACATTGAAGTGTATAGTGCTCTTTGACAAAATAGATAAAAAAAATTGAGATTAAATGTCACTATCTGTCAGACTGTGATTTTACAATAAGTATTGTTTTTAAAATAATGTTTATACTACTCATATAATACAATGTTACAATATTGCATATAGTTGGGTTCAGTTATTTAGATTGCATGAGTGTGTTGTGAATAAGGTTAATAAAGGTTGTATCTGAGTTGTAAGAAAGTTTAGTGCCACGTGGTAGACACTACTTTGATATCTTGCCTATAAAATCCAAGCACGCAGTGTGCCGCACCTTTCCCAATACCATTTGTCACTCTACTAGAAGGCGATTTAAGCAATCTGCCTGAATGTTATGCCATCCATAAATATGTTCCACTGAATACGAGTACTCATGGAGCCGGGATGCCAACCTTGCTTAGCTTTTACCTGCCCCCCAGGCAAAAGTACTTAGACCACTGGTTTGTGATCTGTCCCACTGGTATGCCCCAAATATATGTGTGGAAATACTGCATCCCCCAAGCCGTAGCCAAGGCCTCCCTTTCAATGACTGAGTAGTTTCTCTCACTGAGAGTAAGAGACCTTGATGCAAATGCTACTGTTCATGGGTCAATACTGTTCCTACTCCCACCGCACTTGCATTTACCTTAATGATAGTTTTACTCTTTGTGTCAAAAGGAGCAAGTACATTGGCTCTGCACATTTCATCCTTAATAACTGCAACAGCAGTTTGCTGTCTCTCCTCCCACACAAAATTACACCGTTTCCTCAAGAGCTTTCTCAAATCTTCTGGTTTACCTGTAAAATATTGTATTAATTTGGAATAATACTCTATAGGGCCCAGAAAGGTCCTCAGTTGATCCTTATTGACTGGAACGGGGGCATCTTTAATGGCCCTCAACAAATCTTTTTTGGGCATCACACCTTCCTTTGAGAGTAAGTACCCCAAATACTAAGGGGGATATTATCAAGGGATTTATCTCCGCTTTTTTGGATTTAAAAAGCCAAGAAAACGGAGATAAAATTATCTCCCTATCAGCAACAGGGTGCTAACATGCAAATTCGCATGTTAGCAAACTTTTTCTCCATGCTTCCCCTTGCATCTCTAATGAGATGCAAAGGGGGCGTTCCAGAGAAAAATAATAGGAGAAATGTTGTTAAGCGACATTTCTCCTATTATCAAGGATTTCTCTAACCCTGTTAGTGATAAAAAAGCAGCGCTAACCGCGTTTAGCGCTGCATTTTTTACACCTGGTATTTTCCTGAATGGGGTGGGGTCGCACACTACTCACACACCAGCTGGATCGCCCCTAAGGACTGTGGTAAGTGTAGTTCGTGTTCCGCAATGCATCTTCTTTCGATTCTCTGCTATCTCCGCTATCTTCGCCACCGGCAACCCCAGAACACGGCCTAATCCCTGCTGATGAGGGGTAAATACCCCGAAACACGTGTCCAGGGATGGCGAAGATAGCGAAGATAGCAGAGAATCGAAAGAAGAAGCATCGCGGAACACGAACTACACTTATCACAGTCCTTAGGGGCGATCCCGCTGGTGTGTGAGTAGTGTGCGACTCCACCCCCATTTGTAATGTTAAAGCTTCCTCGAGCAGTTGGCTGACGAGCCTGGGACCCTGCACCTACGCGCCTGAGTGGTACTAAACCTGGCAATATTTGGCAGCCACCGGCAACCCCAGAACACGGCCTAATCCCTGCTGATGAGGGGTAAATACCCCGAAACACGTGTCCAGGGATGGCGAAGATAGCGAAGATAGCAGAGAATCGAAAGAAGATGCATCGCGGAACACGAACTACACTTACCACAGTCATTAGGGGCGATCCCGCTGGTGTGTGAGTAGTGTGCGACCCCACCCCCATTTGTAATGGTATTTTCCTGACTTAGCCACGATATCCTATGGAAGGTGGATATCATGGCTAAGTTTGTGAGCCCCTATCATCAAGCTAACGCCAAACTTCAAGAGATTATCATTGGTTTTCCAGCGATAATCCCTCTTTTGGCAGTTAGCGGGAGGATTTTTATCACTTCTGAGATAAACCTTGCTAATAGCAAGTTATTTCTGCGATAATTTCCGGCGATGCTTAGCGTTAAAAAATTCGTTGCTAAGCCTCGTTAGCGATAAATATCGCTAATCGTTGGTAATATGCCCTTTAATTTCTTCCCCTAGGAACTTGCATTTCTGTCATTTGAGTGTTAAACCTGCAACCATAAGTCTGTCCAAAACCTGTTTAAGTGTGATATTGTGGCTTCCTCTGGCCTCACCAAACACCAAGATATCGTCTTTGGAAAAACATAATATTGTCCAGACATTTGAGGACCTCTGCCATCATTCTTTGAAAAACGCTTGCAGACGACGATAATCCGAAAGGCATCCTGTTGAACTGAAAGATATCTTCCATGCTTATGGAGGCTGTGAGTTTTTTTGATTCTTTGAGTGACCTGATCTGATGATATGCACTGCTCAGATCAGGTTTGCTGAAAAAACATCCTACCATGAGCATCAACACCAATTCGTTGATATGTGGCAGTGAAAAATTGTCAGGTATAATATTTCGATTGACGCTGCGCAGGTCAATGCAAAACCTCAAGCTACCCTCCGCTTTTTTTGTAATGACGACCAGTGAAACCCACTCTGAGCTCTCGACCGGTTCAATAATTCATTCACCCACCAGGTCCTCAATCATTTTTTTCACCCCCTTCCTTACCACAAGTGGTACAATTTTAGTGTATGCTGTACAGGTACCGTATCTATCTTTAATACAATCTAATGTACATACCCTTTAAATTCACCCAGCCCTTCTGAAAAGACCCACTTCGCTCCCTTAATGATTTCCTCAATAGAAATGTCTTCAAAACCATTACCGGGTTGGGGGCCCTCGGGTTAATGATAATATCAAGAGCATATTGGTGCTACATAAATTAACATAACAGGTGTTACCCAACTCAATGGTACTCATTTTATCGACCTCAGATGGATGAAAGGCTGAGTGGACCCGCCGGGATTTGAAACTGTGACCATGAGGTCGAACACAGGCCCCTGCAGTAGACGCATTAGTCCACCGTGCCACCAGACCCGGCTACCCCTGCAGACTGTCTCTCTCCCTGCCCTTTGGGCCTTGGCTCCCAGTTTCTGGGCCCCTGCAGGCCCCCTATCTCTTGTGCTGCCCTTTTGGCCGTGGCTCCCAGTCCCTGGGCCCATGCAGGCCTCTCTCTCGCTGCCGTTTGGGCTTTGGCTCCCATCCCCTGGGCTGCTGCAGCCTTCTCTCCTGCAGACTTCTCTATTGCTGCCATTTGGGCTGTGGCTCCCACTCACTGGGCCCCTGCAGGCCCCTCTCACGCCATTTTGGGCTGTGGCTCACAGTCCCTTGGCCCCTGCAGACCCATCTCTCTTGATGCCCTTTGAGTCGTGGCTACCAGTCTCTGGGCCCATCCAGGCCCTCTCTCTCGATGCCCTTTGGGTCTTGGCTCCCAGTCCCTGGGCCCCTGCAGGCCCTCTCTCTCGCTGCCCTTTGTTTCTTGGCTTCCAGTCCCTGGGCCCCTGCAGGCCCTCTCTCTTACGGACCTTTGTTTCTTGGCTCCCGGGCCCGGGGCCCCTGCAGGCCCCTCTCTCACGCTGCCCTTTGTTTCTTGGCTCCCAGTCCCTGGGCCCCCGCAGGCCCTCTCTCACGCTGCCCTTTGTTTCTTGGCTCCCAGTCCCTGGGCCCCTGCAGGCCCTCTCTCTCGCTGCCCTTTGTTTCTTGGGTCCCAGTCCCTGGGCCCCCTGGGCCCCTCTCTCTCTCGCTGCCCTTTGTTTTGGCTCCCAGTCCCTGGGCCCCTGCAGGCCCTCTATCTCGCTGCCCTTTGTTTCTTGGCTCCCAGTCCCTGGGCCCCCTGGGCCCTCTCTCATGCTGCCCTTTGTTTCTTGGCTCCCAGTCCCTGGGCCCCTGCAGGCCCCTCTCTCTCTCGCTGCCCTTTGTTTCTTGGCTCCCAGTCCCTGGCCCCCCTGGGCCCCTCTCTCTCTCGCTGCCCTTTGTTTTGGCTCCCAGTCCTGGGGCCCCTGCAGGCCTCTCTCACGCTGCCCTTTGTTTCTTGGCTCCCAGTCCCTGGGCCCCTGCAGGCCCTCTCTCACGCTGCCCTTTGTTTCTTGGCTCCCAGGCCCGGGGCCCCTGCAGGCCCTCTCTCACGCTGCCGTTTGTTTCTTGGCTCCCGGGCCCGGGGCCCCTGCAGGCCCTCTCTCACGCTGCCTTACGGGCCGTGGCTCCCAGTCCCTGGGCCCCTGCAGGCCCTCTCTCACGCTGCCCTTTGTTTCTTGGCTCCCGGGCCCGGGCCCCTGGGCCCTCTCTCACGCTGCCCTTTGTTTCTTGGCTCCCAGTCCCTGGGCCCCTGCAGACCCCTCTCTTGCTGCCCTTTGTTTCTTGGCTCCCAGTCCCTGGGCCCCTGAAGGCCCTCTCTCTCTCACGCTGCACTTTTTTTCTTGGCTCCCAGTCCCTGAGCCCCTGCAGGCCCTCTCTCTCGCTGCCCTTTGTTTCTTGGCTCCCAGTCCCTGGGGCCCCTGGGCCCTCTCTCGCTGCCCTGTGTTTCTTGCCTGCCAGTCCCTGGGCCCCTGCAGGCCCTCTCTCACGCTGCCCTTTGTTTCTAGACTCCCAGTCCCTGGGCCCCTGCAGGCCCCTCTCTCGCTGCCCTTTGTTTCTTGGCTCCCAGTCCCTGGGCCCCCTGGGCCCTCTCTCGCTGCCCTTTGTTTCTTGGCTGCCAGTCCCTGGGCCCCTGCAGGCCCTCTCCTTCGCTGCCCTTTGTTTCTTGGCTCCCAGTCCCTGGGCCCCTACAGGCCCCTCTCTCTCTCGCTGCCCTTTGTTTCTTGGCTCCCTGTCCCTGGGCCCCTACAGGCCCCTCTCTCTCTCTCGCTGCCCTTTGTTTCTTGGCTCCCAGTCCCTGGGCCCCTGCAGACCCCTCTCTCGCTGCCCTTTGTTTCTTGGCTCCCAGTCCCTGGGCCCCTGCATGCCCTTCTCTCGCTGCCCTTTGTTTCTTGGCTCACAGTCCCTGGGCCTCTGCAGGCCCTCTCTCTCGCTGCCCTTTGTTTCTTGGCTCCCAGTCCCTGGGCCCTCTGTCATGCTGCCCTTTGTTTCTTGGCTCCCAGTCCCTGGGCCCCTGCAGGCCCTCTCTCACGCTGCCCTTTGTTTCTTGGCTCCCGGGCCCGGGGCCCCTGCAGGCCCCTCTCTCACGCTGCCCTTTGTTTCTTGGCTCCCAGTCCCTGGGCCCCTGCAGCCCTCTCTCCCGCTGCACTTTGTTTCTTGGCTCCCAGTCCCTGGGCCCCTACAGGCCCCTCTTTCTCTCGCTGCCCTTTGTTTCTTGGCTCCCTGTCCCTGGGCCCCTACAGGCCCCTCTCTCTCTCTCGCTGCCCTTTGTTTCTTGGCTCCCAGTCCCTGGGCCCCTGCAGGCGCTCTCTCACGCTGCCCTTTGTTTCTTGGCTCCCGGGCCCGGGGCCCCTGCAGGCCCCTCTCTCACGCTGCCCTTTGTTTCTTGGCTCCCAGTCCCTGGGCCCCTGCAGGCCCTCTCTCCCGCTGCCCTTTGTTTCTTGGCTCCCAGTCCCTGGGCCCCTACAGGCCCCTCTCTCTCTCGCTGCCCTTTGTTTCTTGGCTCCCAGTCCCTGGGCCCCTGCAGGCCCTCTCTCACGCTGCCCTTTGTTTCTTGGCTCCCAGTCCCTGGGCCCCTGCAGGCCCTCTCTCCCGCTGCCCTTTGTTTCTTGGCTCCCAGTCCCTGGGCCCCTACAGGCCCCTCTCTCTCTCGCTGCCCTTTGTTTCTTGGCTCCCTGTCCCTGGGCCCCTACAGGCCCCTCTCTCTCTCTCGCTGCCCTTTGTTTCTTGGCTCCCTGTCCCTGGGCCCCTACAGGCCCCTCTCTCTCTCTCGCTGCCCTTTATTTCTTGGCTCCCAGTCCCTGGGCCTCTGCAGGCCCTCTCTCTCGCTGCCCTTTGTTTCTTGGCTCCCAGTCCCTGGGCCCTCTGTCATGCTGCCCTTTGTTTCTTGGCTCCCAGTCCCTGGGCCCCTGCAGGCCCTCTCTCACGCTGCCCTTTGTTTCTTGGCTCCCGGGCCCGGGGCCCCTGCAGGCCCCTCTCTCACGCTGCCCTTTGTTTCTTGGCTCCCAGTCCCTGGGCCCCTGCAGGCCCTCTCTCCCGCTGCCCTTTGTTTCTTGGCTCCCAGTCCCTGGGCCCCTACAGGCCCCTCTCTCTCTCGCTGCTCTTTGTTTCTTGGCTCCCTGTCCCTGGGCCCCTACAGGCCCCTCTCTCTCTCTCGCTGCCCTTTGTTTCTTGGCTCCCAGTCCCTGGGCCCCTGCAGGCCCTCTCTCACGCGGCCCTTTGTTTCTAGACTCCCAGTCCCTGGGCCCCTGCATGCCCTTCCCTCGCTGCCCTTTGTTTCTTGGCTCCCAGTCCCGGGGCCCCTGCAGGCCCTGTCTCACGCTGCCCTTTGTTTCTTGGCTCCCGGGCTCGGGGCCCCCGCAGGCCCTCTCTCACGCTGCCCTTTGTTTCTTGGCTCCCAGGCCCGGGGCCCCTGCAGGCCTCTCTCTCACGCTGCCCTTTGTTTCTTGGCTCACAGTCCCGGGGCCCCTGCAGGCCTCTCTCTCGCTGCCCTTTGTTTCTTGGCTCCCAGTCCCTGGGCCCCTGCAGGCCCCTCTCTCTCGCTGCCCTTTGTTTCTTGGCTCCCAGTCCCTGGGCCCTGCAGGCCCCTCTCTCTCGCTGCCCTTTGTTTCTTGGCTCCCAGTCCCTGGGCCCTGCAGGCCCCTCTCTCTCGCTGCCCTTTGTTTCTTGGCTCCCAGTCCCTGGGCCCTGCAGGCCCCTCTCTCTCGCTGCCCTTTGTTTCTTGGCTCCCAGTCCCTGGGCCCTGCAGGCCCTCTCTCTCTCTCGCTGCCCTTTGTTTCTCGGCTCCCAGTCCCTGGGCCCCTGCAGGCCCTCTCTCTCGCTGCCCTTTGTTTCTTGGCTCCCAGTCCCGGGGCCCCTGCAGGCCCTCTCTCCCGCTGCCCTTTGTTTCTTGGCTCCCAGGCCCGGGGCCCCTGCAGGCCCCTCTCTCTCTCGCTGCCCTTTGTTTCTTGCCTCCCAGTCCCTGGACCCCTGCGGGCCCTCTCTCTCGCTGCCCTTTGTTTCTTGGCTCCTAGTCCCTGGGCCCCTGCAGGCCCTCTCTCACGCTGCCCTTTGTTTCTTGGCTCCCAGTCCCTGGGCCCCCTGGGCCATCTCTCTCTCGCTGCCCTTTGTTTCTTGCCTCCCAGTCCCTGGACCCCTGCGGGCCCTCTCTCTCGCTGCCCTTTGTTTCTTGGCTCCTAGTCCCTGGGCCCCTGCGGGCCCTCTCTCTCACTGCCCTTTGGTTCTTGGCTCCCGGGCCGGGGGCCCCTGCAGGCCCCTCTCTCTCGCTGCCCTTTGTTTCTTGGCTCCCAGTCCCTGGGCCCCTGCAGGCCTCTCTCTCTCTCACGCTGCCCTTTGTTTCTTGGCTTCCAGTCTTGGGGCCCCTGCAGGCCTCTCTCTCTCTCACGCTGCCCTTTGTTTCTTGGCTTCCAGTCTTGGGGCCCCTGTAGGCCTCTCTCTCTCTCTCACGCTGCCCTTTGTTTCTTGGCTTCCAGTCTTGGGGCCCCTGCAGGCCCCTCTCTCTCTCTCGCTGCCCTTTGTTTCTTGGCTCCCAGTCCCTGGGCCCCCTGGGCCCCTCTCTCTCTCGCTGCCCTTTGTTTCTTGGCTCCCAGTCCCTGGACCCCTGCAGGCCCCTCTCTCTCGCTGCCCTTTGTTTCTTGGCTCCCGGGGCCCCTGCAGGCCCCTCTCTCTCTCTCGCTGCCCTTTGTTTCTTGGCTCACAGTCCCGGGGCCCCTGCAGGCCTCTCTCTCTCACGCTGCCCTTTGTTTCTTGGCTCACAGTCCCGGGGCCCCTGCAGGCCCCTCTCTCGCTGCCCTTTGTTTCTTGGCTCACAGTCCCGGGGCCCCTACAGGCCCTCTCTCTCGCTGCCCTTTGTTTCTTGGCTCACAGTCCCGGGGCCCCTGCAGGCCCCTCTCTCTCTCTCGCTGCCCTTTGTTTCTTGGCTCCTGGGCCCGGGGCCCCTGCAGGCCCCTCTCTCTCTCTCGCTGCCCTTTGGTTCTTGGCTCCCAGGCCCGGGGCCCCTACAGGCCCTCTCTCTCTCTCGCTGCCCTTTGTTTCTTGGCTCCCAGTCCTTGGGCCCCTGCAGGCCCTCTCTCTCTCTCGCTGCCCTTTGTTTCTTGGCGCCCAGTCCTTGGGCCCCTGCAGGCCCTCTCTCTCGCTGCCCTTTGTTTCTTGGCTCCCGGGCCCGGGGCCCCTGCAGGCCTCTCTCTCTCACGCTGCCCTTTGTTTCTTGGCTCACAGTCCCGGGGCCCCTGCAGGCCCTCTCTCTCGCTGCCCTTTGTTTCTTGGCTCCCGGGGCCCCTGCAGGCCCCTCTCTCTCTCTCGCTGCCCTTTGTTTCTTGGCTCACAGGCCCCTCTCTCTCACGCTGCCCTTTGTTTCTTGGCTCACAGTCCCGGGGCCCCTGCAGGCCCCTCTCTCTCTCTCGCTGCCCTTTGTTTCTTGGCTCACAGTCCCGGGGCCCCTACAGGCCCTCTCTCTCGCTGCCCTTTGTTTCTTGGCTCACAGTCCCGGGGCCCCTGCAGGCCCCTCTCTCTCTCTCGCTGCCCTTTGTTTCTTGGCTCCCGGGCCCGGGGCCCCTGCAGGCCCCTCTCTCTCTCTCGCTGCCCTTTGGTTCTTGGCTCCCAGGCCCGGGGCCCCTACAGGCCCTCTCTCTCTCTCGCTGCCCTTTGTTTCTTGGCTCCCAGTCCCTGGACCCCTGCAGGCCCTCTCTCTCGCTGCCCTTTGTTTCTTGGCTCCCGGGCCGGGGGCCCCTGCAGGCCCCTCTCTCTCTCTCGCTGCCCTTTGTTTCTTGGCTCCCAGTCCTTGGGCCCCTGCAGGCCCTCTCTCTCTCTCGCTGCCCTTTGTGTCTTGGTTCCCAGTCCCTGGGCCCCTGCAGGCCCTCTCTCTCGCTGACCTTTGTTTCTTGGCTCCCAGTCCCTGGGCCCCTGCAGGCCCTCTCTCTCGCTGCCCTTTGTTTCTTGGCTCACAGTCCCTGGGCCTCTGCAGGCCTCTCTCTCTCGCTGCCCTTTGTTTCTTGGCTCCTAGTCCCTGGGCCCCTGCAGGCCCTCTCTCACGCTGCCCTTTGGTTCTTGGCTCCCGGGCAGGGGGCCCCTGCAGGCCTCTCTCTCATGCTGCCCTTTGTTTCTTGGCTCCCAGGCCCGGGGCCCCTGCAGGCCTCTCTCTCTCACGCTGCCCTTTGTTTCTTGGCTCACAGTCCCGGGGCCCCTGCAGGCCCCTCTCTCTCTCTCGCTGCCCTTTGGTTCTTGGCTCACAGTCCCGGGGCCCCTGCAGGCCCCTCTCTCTCTCACGCTGCCCTTTGTTTCTTGGCGCCCAGTCCTTGGGCCCCTGCAGGCCCTCTCTCTCGCTGCCCTTTGTTTCTTGGCTCATGGGCCCGGGGCCCCTGCAGGCCTCTCTCTCTCACGCTGCCCTTTGTTTCTTGGCTCACAGTCCCGGGGCCCCTACAGGCCCTCTCTCTCTCGCTGCCCTTTGTTTCTTGGCTCACAGTCCCTGGGCCCCTGCAGGCCCCTCTCTCTCTCTCGCTGCCCTTTGTTTCTTGGCTCCCGGGCCCGGGGCCCCTGCAGGCCCCTCTCTCTCTCTCTCGCTGCCCTTTGTTTCTTGGCTCCCAGTCCCTGGACCCCTGCAGGCCCCTCTCTCTCTCGCTGCCCTTTGTTTCTTGGCTCCCAGTCCCTGGGCCCCTGCAGGCCTCTCTCTCGCTGCCCTTTGGTTCTTGGCTCCCTGTCCCTGGGCCCTGCAGGCCCTCTCTCTCGCTGCCCTTTGGTTCTTGGCTCCCAGTCCCTGGGCCCCTGCAGGCCCCTCTCTCTCTCTCTCGCTGCCCTTTGTTTCTTGGCTCCCAGTCCCTGGGCCCCTGCAGGCCTCTCTCTCGCTGCCCTTTGGTTCTTGGCTCCCAGTGCCTGGGACCCTGCAGGCCCTCTCTCTCTCTCGCTGCCCTTTGTTTCTTGGCTCCCAGTCCCTGGGCCCCTGCAGGCCCTCTCTCTCTTGCTGCCCTTTGTTTCTTGGCTCCTAGTCCCTGGGCACCTGCAGGCCCTCTCTCTCTCGCTGCCCTTTGTTTCTTGGCTCCCTGGGCCCCTGCAGGCCCTGTCTCTCTCTCGCTGCCCTTTGTTTCTTGGCTCCCAGTCCCTGGGCCCTCTGTCATGCTGCCCTTTGTTTCTTGGCTCCCAGTCCCTGGGCCCCTGCAGGCCCTCTCTCACGCTGCCCTTTGTTTCTTGGCTCCCGGGCCCGGGGCCCCTGCAGGCCCCTCTCTCACGCTGCCCTTTGTTTCTTGGCTCCCAGTCCCTGGGCACCTGCAGGCCCTCTCTCTCTCGCTGCCCTTTGTTTCTTGGCTCCCTGGGCCCCTGCAGGCCCTGTCTCTCGCTGCCCTTTGTTTCTTGGCTCCCAGTCCCTGGGCCCCTGCAGGCCCTCTCTCACGCTGCCCTTTGTTTCTTGGCTCCCAGTGCCTGGGCCCCTGCAGGCCCTATCTCTCTCTCGCTGCCCTTTGTTTCTTGGCTGCCAGTCCCTGGGCCCCTGCAGGCCCTCTCCTTCGCTGCCCTTTGTTTCTTGGCTCCCAGTCCCTGGGCCCCTGCAGGCCCTCTCTCTCGCTGCCCTTTGGTTCTTGGCTCCCAGTCCCTGGCCCCTGCAGGCCCCTCTCTCTCTCTCTCGCTGCCCTTTGTTTCTTGGCTCCCAGTCCTTGGGCCCCTGCAGGCCTCTCTCTCGCTGCCCTTTGGTTCTTGGCTCCCAGTCCCTGGGCCCCTGCAGGCCCCTCTCTCGCTGCCCTTTGGGTCCTGGCTCCCGGGCCCGGGGCCCCTGCAGGCCTCTCTCTCTCGCTGCCCTTTGGTTCTTGGCTCCCAGTCCCTGGGCCCTGCAGGCCCTCTCTCTCGCTGCCCTTTGGGCCTTGGCTCCCGGGCCCGGGGCCCTGCGGGCCCTCTCTCTCTCTCGCTGCCCTTTGTTTCTAGACTCCCAGTCCCTGGGCCCCTGCAGGCCCTCTCTCTTACGGACCTTTGTTTCTTGGCTCCCAGTCCCTGGGCCCCTGCAGGCCCCTCTCTCTCGCTGCCCTTTGTTTCTAGACTCCCAGTCCCTGGGCCCCTGCAGGCCCTCTCTCTTACGGACCTTTGGTTCTTGGCTCCCAGTCCCTGGGCCCCTACAGGCCCTCTCTCACGCTGCCCTTTGGGTCATGGCTCCCAGTCCCTGGGCCCCTGCAGGCCCCTCTCTCTCGCTGCCCTTTGGGCCTTGGCTCCCGGGCCCGGGGCCCTGCGGGCCCTCTCTCTCTCTCGCTGCCCTTTGTTTCTTGGCTTCCAGTCCCTGGGCCCCTGCAGGCCCTCTCTCTTACGGACCTTTGTTTCTTGGCTCCCGGGCCCGGGGCCCTGCAGGCCCTCTCTCTCACGCTGCCCTTTGGGCCTTGGCTCCCGGGCCCGGGGCCCTGCAGGCCCTCTCTCTCTCTCGCTGCCCTTTGTTTCTTGGCTTCCAGTCCCTGGGCCCCTGCAGGCCCTCTCTCTCGCTGCCCTTTGTTTCTTGGCTCCCAGTCCCTGGGCCCCTGCAGGCCCCTCTCTCTCACGCTGCCCTTTGGGCCTTGGCTCCCGGGCCCGGGGCCCCTGCAGGCCCCTCTCTCGCTGCCCTTTGTTTCTTGGCTCCCGGGCCCGGGGCCCCTGCAGGCCCCTCTCTCACGCTGCCCTTTGGGCCTTGGCTCCCAGTCCCGGGGCCCCTGCAGGCCCTATCTCTCTCACGCTGCCCTTTGGGCCTTGGCTCCCGGGCCCGGGGCCCCTGCAGGCCTCTCTCTCGCTGTTGTCCTCACCACAGAGGTTGTGGTACTCTCCACATCTCCTCGGCAGCCTCAGCCCTTGATGGATCTGGTGTCAGGGCGCTGCCTCACCAGCTGATTTGAATTCTGCAGAACCTGTCGCAGTTCCCTGATTTGAAGGCTCGGGGCAGAGCCATTACCGCGCTGTAAACCCCGCCATTCATCATGGCGGCCTGTCCTCGAACACCACATCGGGTGCGCTGCTAAGGTCAGCCGAGTAAATATTATCCGGCTGCATAAATCCTGTGCCGACAGAAGCTCTAGACACTGGTGATTCATGGCTGCCCCCTGTAGTGCCCTCGCCTCCCTGTACCCTCCGCCTCCTGCCCAGCGTCAGCATCTTCACCTCCGTCTCCCCTCTCCCTCATCAGCATCTTCACCTCCGTCTCCCCTCTCCCTCATCAGCATCTTCACCTCCGTCTCCCTTCTCCCTCATCAGCATCTTCTTATCTCTCTCCCCTCCCCCTCATCAGCACCTTCCGTCCCGTCTCTGCTCTCCCTCAGCATCTCCATCTCTGTCTCTCTTCTCCCTCATCAGCATCTTCTGATCTGTCTCCCCTCTCCCTCATCGGAACCTTCTTCTCTGTCTCCCCTCTCACACATCAGCATCTCGTTCTTTGTCTCCCCTCTCCTTTAACATCTTCTTCTCTGTCTCCCCTCTTCCGCTTCCACATCAGAATCTTCTTCTGTCTCCCCTCTTCCTCTTCAGAATCTCCTTCTCTGTCTCCCCTCTCCCACAATAGCATCTCCTTCTCTGCCTCTCCTACATCAGCATCTTTATTGCCATCTTCCTTCTCCCTAATCAGCACCTCATTCCCTCTCTTCTCTCGCTCATCAGCATCTCATTCCCTGTCTCTCCTCTCATCTCTCACACACATCAACATCTCCTTCTTTCTCCCTCCTCCCCTCTCCCTCATCTCCTTCTCTGTCTCCCCTCTCCCATATCAGCATCTCATTCCGTCTCCCCTCTCCCTCATCAGCATCTCATTCTGTCTCCCCTCTCCCTCATCAGCATCTCATTCTGTCTCCCCTCTCCCTCATCAGCATCTCATTCTGTCTCCCCTCTCCCTCATCGGATCACTGAAATAATATCGAGGGACAGAATATCGACCAACAAAAATATCGTTGACAAAATATCGAGAGACAAAATATCGAGTTTCTATCTACAAACAGGTAAGTACAAAAATATCGAGTTAAAAATATCGTTTACAAAAATATAGTTGTAAAAAATATCGACTTTAATAAAAACAATGTTTAATTACATTAATATAAAAAATTAATTACTAAAATATACTTAACAATACTTAAAATAACTTTTAATAATTAAATAATTAATGAAAGTAAAAAAATAATATTTTTTTAATCATATTTCTTAAAACATATATATATATAGTAACAAAATCTAATTAAATAATAGCCAATATTATTAACGTACAAATACAAAAGAGTAAAAATTACTATTCCCACTCCAGTGGGTGCAACAGTAGGGAAAGCGTTGGATAGCGTAGGGGTTAAAATTACTATTCCCACTCCAAAGAGTGCAACAGTGGGTATATGACGTTACAACGCAACTTTTACAACGCACTACCATTACAACGTAAGTATTGGTAAGTATATAATCATTTTTTTAATTTAAATTATTTAAAATTAATTTAATATAATTTAATTTAATTTAATTTCATTAAATTAATTTAATGTAAATTTAATTTTACTTTATTTTTACACTGTACCCCTGTACCCCAAAAACCCAAAACTGACCCTGAACCCTAAAAAAACCGCTTTATCCAAAAACCCAAAACTGACCCTGAACCCTAAAAATACCCCTTTACCCAAAAACTAAAAACTGACCCTGAACCCTAAAAATACCCCTTTACCCAAAAACTAAAAACTGACCCTGAACCCTAAAAATACCCCTTTACCCAAAAACTAAAAACTGACCCTGAACCCTAAAAATACCCCTTTACCCAAAAACTAAAAACTGACCCTGAACCCTAAAAATACCCCTTTACCCATAAACTAAAAACTGACCCTGAACCCTAAAAATACCCCTTTACCCAAAAACTAAAAACTGACCCTGAACCCTAAAAATACCCCTTTACCCAAAAACCAAAAACTGACCCTGAACCCTAAAAATACCCCTTTAATTTAACATAATTAGCAATTAATCAATTAAATTAAATTAATTACCAATTACATTTTAATTAATTAACAAATATTTTTTAATTAACAATTAATTAAATATTACTACCAATTACTAAATTTACATATTTAATTAATTATAATTAAATTACTTCCCACCCTATTCCCCTATAAACCCACAACCCGCTACAGGAAATAAATTATTTAAATTTACACAATTAGCAATTGATCAATTAAATTAAATTAATTACCAATTAAATTTTAAATAATTAACAAATATTATTTAATTACCAATTAATGAAATATTACTACCAATTAATACATTTACATATTTAATTAATTATAATTAAATTACTTCCCACCCTATTCCCCTATAAACCCACAACCCGCTACAGAATAAAATTACACAATAATTAAAAAAAAATCATTAATTAAAAATAATTATAACATAAAATGACACTTTTCACACATATTATAACATAAAAAACACTATAAATAATTAAATATTATTTAAAAAACGATATTTTTTACTATCTAGATTATATACTTGGATATTTTCACTTTCTATATTATTTACAGTCGATATTACTTCACTTACCTTAAAAACGATATTTTGGCTGTCTATATTCTGTCCTGTCGATATTTTGTCCAAACGATATTTCAAACTCGATATTCTGTCCAAACGATATTTTGGAGTCGATATTATGTCTGTGCACCCCCTCATCAGCATCTCATTCCGTCTCCCCTCTCCCTCATCAGCATCTTTTGTCTCCACTCCCCCTCAACAGCATCTTCAACACCGTCTCCCCTCCCACTCATCAGCATCTCATTCCCTGTCTCTTCTCTTCTCTCCCTCTCTCACATCACCATCTTCTCCTTCCCCCTCTCCCTCATCTGCATCTCATTCCCTGTCTCTCGTCTCCCTCTCTTACATCAGCATCCCTTCCCTGTTTCCCCTCTTCCTCCTCAGCATCTCCTCGTATGTCTCTCTTGCCCACCAGCAGCATCGCCTCCCCTCTCCCTCCTCAGCACCCGTCTCACCCTGAGCCCAGTGTGAATGAGACGTCAGCCGGACAGCAGGTGTTGTATCCCGTGGCTCTATTACAAGCCCTTGCCAGGAAACAGCGACAGAACCTTTTAGCACAGGGTCATGAAAGGTGATCTGTGGCAATGGTGCTGCATGACAAGAAAGTGACGAACTGCAGCTGAGGCGCCATGACAATACCACAGCACCACACTGCAAACATCAACAGCTAAAGAACACTGGAGATGCAAAACAGGAGCTCAGCAACACACAACCGCGCAATGACAATACCACAGCACCACACTGCAAACATCAACAGCTAAAGAACACTGGAGATGCAAAACAGGAGCTCAGCAACACACAACCGCACAATGACAATACCACAACACCGCACCGCAAAAATCAACAGCTAAAGAACACTGGAGATGCAAAACAGGGGCTCCGCAACACACTACCGCGCAATGACAATACCACAGCACCACACCGCAAACATCAACAGCTAAAGAACACTGGAGATGCAAAACAGGAGCTCAGCAACACACGACCGCGCAATGACAATACCACAGCACCGCACCGCAAACATCAACAGCTAAAGAACACTGGAGATGCAAAACAGGGGCTCCGCAACACACGACCGCGCAATGACAATACCACAACACCGCACCGCAAACATCAACAGCTAAAGAACACTGGGAATGCAAAACAGGAGCTCAGCAACACACAACCACGCATTGACAATACCACAACACCACACCGCAAACATCAACAGCTAAAGAACACTGGAGATGCAAAACAGGGGCTCAGCAACACACGACCGCGCAATGACAATACCACAGCACCACACCGCAAACATCAACAGCTAAAGAACACTGGAGGTGCAAAACAGGAGCTCAGCAACACACAACCGCGCAATCACAATACCACAACACCACACAGCAAACATCAACAGCTGAAGAACACTGGGAATGCAAAACAGGAGCTCAGCAACACACAACTACGCATTGACAATACCACAACACCACACCATAAACATCAACAGCTAAAGAACACTGGAGATGCAAAACAGGAGCTCAGCAACACACAACCGTGCAATGACAATACCACAGCACCACACTGCAAACATCAACAGCTAAAGAACACTGGAGATGCAAAACAGGGGCTCAGCAACACACGACCGCGCAATGACAATACCACAGTACCACACCGCAAACATCAACAGCTAAAGAACACTGGAGATGCAAAACAGGAGCTCAGCAACACACAACCGTGCAATGACAATACCACAGCACCACACTGCAAACATCAACAGCTAAAGAACACTGGAGATGCAAAACAGGAGCTCAGCAACACACAACCGTGCAATGACAATACCACAACACCGCACCGCAAATATCAACAGCTAAAGAACACTGGAGATGCAAAACAGGGGCTCAGCAAGACACGACCGCGCAATGACAATACCACAGCACCACACTGCAAACATCAACAGCTAAAGAACACTGGAGATGCAAAACAGGGGCTCCGCAACACACAACCACGCAATGACAATACCACAACACCACACCGCAACATCAACAGCTAAAGAACACTGGAGATGCAAAACATGGGCTCAGCAACACACAACCACGCATTGACAATACCACAACACCACACCGCAAACATCAACAGCTAAAGAACACTGGAGATGCAAAACAGGGGCTCAGCAACACACGACCGCGCAATGACAATACCACAGCACCGCACCGCAAACATCAACAGCTAAAGAACACTGGAGATGCAAAACCGGGGCTCAGCAACACACGACCACGCAATGACAATACCAAAGCACCGCACCGCAAACATCAACAGCTAAAGAACACTGGAGATGCAAAACAGGGGCTCCGCAACACACGACCGCGCAATGACAATACCATAACACCGCACCGCAAACATCAACAGCTAAAGAACACTGGAGATGCAAAACAGGGGCTCAGCAACACACGACCGCGCAATGACAATACCACAACACCGCACCCAAACATCAACAGCTAAAGAACACTGGAGATGCAAAACAGGGGCTCAGCAACACACGACCGCGCAATGACAATACCACAACACCGCACCGCAAACATCAACAGCTAAAGAACACTGGAGATGCAAAACAGGGGCTCAGCAACACACAACCGCGCAATGACAATACTACAGCACCACACCGCAAACATCAACAGCTAAAGAACACTGGCGATGCAAAACAGGGGCTCAGCAACACACGACCGCACAATGACAATACCACAGCACCGCACCGCACCGCAAACATCAACAGCTAAAGAACACTGGAGATGCAAAACAGGGGCACAGCAACACACGACCGCGCAATGACAATACCACAGCACCGCACCGCAAACATCAACAGCTAAAGAACACTGGAGATGCAAAACAGGGGCTCCGCAACACACGACCGCGCAATGACAATACCACAGCACCGCACCGCAAACATCAACAGCTAAAGAACACTGGAGATGCAAAACAGGGGCTCCGCAACACACGACCGCGCAATGACAATACCACAGCACCGCACCGCAAACATCAACAGCTAAAGAACACTGGAGATGCAAAACAGGGACTCCGCAACACACGACCGCGCAATGACAATACCACAGCACCAAACCGCAAACATCAACAGCTAAAGAACACTGGAGATGCAAAACAGGGGCTCCGCAACACACGACCGCGCAATGACAATACCACAGCACCACACCGCAAACATCAACAGCTAAAGAACACTGGAGATGCAAAACAGGGGCTCCGCAACACACAACCGCGCAATGACAATACCACAACACCGCACCGCAAACATCAACAGCTAAAGAACACTGAAGATGCAAAACAGGGGCTCCGCAACACACAACCGCGCAATGACAATACCACAACACCGCACCGCAAACATCAACAGCTAAAGAACACTGGGGATGCAAAACAGGGGCTCCGCAACACACTACCGCGCAATGACAATACCACAACACCGCACCGCAAATATCAACAGCTAAAGAACACTGGAGATGCAAAACAGGGGCTCAGCAACACACGACCGCGCAATGACAATACCACAACACCGCACCGCAAACATCAACAGCTAAAGAACACTGGAGATGCAAAACAGGGGCTCAGCAACACACGACCGCGCAATGACAATACCACAACACCGCACCACAAACATCAACAGCTAAAGAACACTGGAGATGCAAAACAGGGGCTCAGCAACACACGACCGCGCAATGACAATACCACAACACCGCACCGCAAACATCAACAGCTAAAGAACACTGGAGATGCAAAACAGGGGCTCCGCAACACACGACCGCGCAATGACAATACCACAGCACCACACCGCAAACATCAACAGCTAAAGAACACTGGAGAAGCAAAACAGGGGCTCAGCAACACACGACCGCGCAATGATAATACCACAGCACCACACAGCGAACATCAACAGCTAAAGAACACTGGAGATGCAAAACAGGGGCTCAGCAACACACGACCGCGCAATGACAATACCACAGCACCACACCGCAAACATCAACAGCTAAAGAACACTGGAGATGCTAAACAGGGGCTCCGCAACACACAACCGCGCAATGACAATACCACAGCACCACACCGCAAACATCAACAGCTAAAGAACACTGGAGATGCAAAACAGGGGCTCAGCAACACACGACCGCGCAATGACAATACCACAACACCGCACCACAAACATCAACAGCTAAAGAACACTGGAGATGCAAAACAGGGGCTCAGCAACACACGACCGCGCAATGACAATACCACAACACCGCACCGCAAACATCAACAGCTAAAGAACACTGGAGATGCAAACTGGGGCTCCGCAACACACGACCGCGCAATGACAATACCACAGCACCACACCGCAAACATCAACAGCTAAAGAACACTGGAGATGCAAAACAGGGGCTCAGCAACACACGACCGCGCAATGACAATACCACAACACCGCACCGCAAACATCAACAGCTAAAGAACACTGGAGATGCAAAACAGGAGCTCAGCAACACACAACCGTGCAATGACAATACCACAGCACCACACTGCAAACATCAACAGCTAAAGAACACTGGAGATGCAAAACAGGAGCTCAGCAACACACAACCGCGCAATGACAATACCACAACACCGCACCGCAAATATCAACAGCTAAAGAACACTGGAGATGCAAAACAGGGGCTCAGCAAGACACGACCGCGCAATGACAATACCACAGCACCACACTGCAAACATCAACAGCTAAAGAACACTGGAGATGCAAAACAGAGGCTCCGCAACACACAACCACGCAATGACAATACCACAACACCACACCGCAACATCAACAGCTAAAGAACACTGGAGATGCAAAACATGGGCTCAGCAACACACAACCACGCATTGACAATACCACAACACCACACCGCAAACATCAACAGCTAAAGAACACTGGAGATGCAAAACAGGGGCTCAGCAACACACGACCGCGCAATGACAATACCACAGCACCACACCGCAAACATCAACAGCTAAAGAACACTGGAGATGCAAAACAGGGGCTCAGCAACACACGACCGCGCAATGACAATACCACAACACCGCACCACAAACATCAACAGCTAAAGAACACTGGAGATGCAAAACAGGGGCTCAGCAACACACGACCGCGCAATGACAATACCACAACACCGCACCGCAAACATCAACAGCTAAAGAACACTGGAGATGCAAACTGGGGCTCCGCAACACACGACCGCGCAATGACAATACCACAGCACCACACCGCAAACATCAACAGCTAAAGAACACTGGAGAAGCAAAACAGGGGCTCAGCAACACACGACCGCGCAATGACAATACCACAGCACCACACCGCAAACATCAACAGCTAAAGAACACTGGAGATGCAAAACAGGGGCTCAGCAACACACGACCGCGCAATGACAATACCACAGCACCACACCGCAAACATCAACATCTAAAGAACACTGGAGATGCTAAACAGGGGCTCCGCAACACACAACCGCGCAATGACAATACCACAGCACCACACCGCAAACATCAACAGCTAAAGAACACTGGAGATGCAAAACAGGGGCTCCACAACACACAACCGTGCAATGACAATACCACAACACCACACCGCAAACATCAACAGCTAAAGAACACTGGAGATGCAAAACAGGGGCTCCGCAACACACAACCACGCAATGAGAAATACCACAGTACCACACCGCAAACATCAACAGCTAAAGAACACTGGATATGCAAAACAGGGGCTCCGCAACACACAACCGTGCAATGACAATACCACAACACCACACCGCAAACATCAACAGCTAAAGAACACTGGAGATGCAAAACAGGGGCTACGCAACACACAACCGCGCAATGACAATACCACAACACCACACCACAAACATCAACAGCTGAAGAACACTGGAGATGCAACACAGGGGCTCAGCAACACACAACCAAAGAACAGAAAGAAAGAATGCTACAATGCTTATAACATAGGCGACACTCAGTACAATACAATAAAATACAGCACTCCATCTCAATACAATGGCAACACAGCAGAAGACACCAAAACACCAACACAGTAGTCACAGCCCAATGCACTGCACCTACACAACATACCAACCCAACACCACAAATACACCAATAAGAAGCAATACCAACATAATAGTACAATAAAGCAATTGTGTTGTGTTTTTGTACTATTGTGATTTGGAGATATTTTGGTGTATTGTTGTGTTTCTGTATTGTGGCACCGTGTTTTATGTTGCATTTCTAACATTGCTGAACTATTGTACTATTCAGAAAAGGGGGTGGTGATGAACAGAGTGTCTGAATTAAGCAGACCACTCTTACCCAGTCCAAAGAGCAGGGCTTGATCCATCACCGTTATTTAGCTCACTGCCCCATCCCAGCTCAGAACCTGGCTATATGCAAATTAGTCTGTCCCTGGCCCAGTGCATCATGGAAACAGGGCAGACCAAACTACCAAGCCAATTCTTCACCAGAAAGGATACAAGCTTCCGGGGACCGGTTTCTGGCATTTCAGCCTCGTCGGCCCGGCTTGCTTGAATCCTGATGGAGCAGTGAGCAAGGGACTAATGTCTGAGTATACCCTGCCACACCTATAGTGGCCAAAAACGATTCAGAAAAGGGGGTGGTGATGAACAGAGTGTCTGAATTAAGCAGACCACTCTTACCCAGTCCAAAGATCAGGGCTTGATCCATCACCGTTATTTAGCTCACTGCCCCATCACAGCTCAGAACCTGGCTATATGCAAATTAGTCTGTCCCTGGCCCAGTGCATCATGGAAACAGGGCAGACCAAACTACCATTTTGTCCACCATAAGCGTGGAAGGGTATACTCAGATGTGAGTCCCTTGCTCATTGCACCATCAGGATTCAAGCAAGCCGGGCCGACGACGCCTGAAATGGCAGAAACCGGTCCCCGGAAGCTTGTTTCCTTCCCAGTACAAGAATTGGCTTGGTAGTTTGGTTTGCCCTGTTCCCATCATGCACTGGGACAGGAACAGACTAATTTGCATATAGCCAAGTTCTGAGCTGGGATGGTGCAGTGAGCTAAAAAACGGTGATGGATCAAGCCCTGATCTTTGGACTGGGTAAGAGTGGTCTGCTTAATTCAGGCACTCTGTTCATCACCAACCCCTTTTCTGAATCATTTTGTCCACCATAAGCGTGGAAGGGTATACTCAGATGTGAGTCCCTTGCTCATTGCACCATCAGGATTCAAGCAAGCCGGGCCGACGACGCCTGAAATGGCAGAAACCGGTCCCCGGAAGCTTGTTTCCTTCCCAGTACAAGAATTGGCTTGGTAGTTTGGTTTGCCCTGTTCCCATCATGCACTGGGACAGGAACAGACTAATTTGCATATAGCCAAGTTCTGAGCTGGGATGGTGCAGTGAGCTAAAAAACGGTGATGGATCAAGCCCTGATCTTTGGACTGGGTAAGAGTGGTCTGCTTAATTCAGGCACTCTGTTCATCACCACCCCCTTTTCTGAATCATTTTGTCCACCATAAGCGTGGAAGGGTATACTCAGATGTGAGTCCCTTGCTCATTGCACCATCAGGATTCAAGCAAGCCGGGCCGACGACGCCTGAAATGGCAGAAACCGGTCCCCAGAAGCTTGTTTCCTTCCCAGTACAAGAATTGGCTTGGTAGTTTGGTTTGCCCTGTTCCCATCATGCACTGGGACAGGAACAGACTAATTTGCATATAGCCAAGTTCTGAGCTGGGATGGTGCAGTGAGCTAAAAAACGGTGATGGATCAAGCCCTGATCTTTGGACTGGGTAAGAGTGGTCTGCTTAATTCAGGCACTCTGTTCATCACCACCCCCTTTTCTGAATCATTTTGTCCACCATAAGCGTGGAAGGGTATACTCAGATGTGAGTCCCTCGCTCATTGCACCATCAGGATTCAAGCAAGCCGGGCCGACGACGCCTGAAATGGCAGAAACCGGTCCCCGGAAGCTTGTTTCCTTCCCAGTACAAGAATTGGCTTGGTAGTTTGGTTTGCCCTGTTCCCATCATGCACTGGGACAGGAACAGACTAATTTCCATATAGCCAAGTTCTGAGCTGGGATGGTGCAGTGAGCTAAAAAACGGTGATGGATCAAGCCCTGATCTTTGGACTGGGTAAGAGTGGTCTGCTTAATTCAGGCACTCTGTTCATCACCACCCCCTTTTCTGAATCATTTTGTCCACCATAAGCGTGGAAGGGTATACTCAGATGTGAGTCCCTTGCTCATTGCACCATCAGGATTCAAGCAAGCCGGGCCGACGACGCCTGAAATGGCAGAAACCGGTCCCCGGAAGCTTGTTTCCTTCCCAGTACAAGAATTGGCTTGGTAGTTTGGTTTGCCCTGTTCCCATCATGCACTGGGACAGGAACAGACTAATTTGCATATAGCCAAGTTCTGAGCTGGGATGGTGCAGTGAGCTAAAAAACGGTGATGGATCAAGCCCTGATCTTTGGACTGGGTAAGAGTGGTCTGCTTAATTCAGGCACTCTGTTCATCACCACCCCCTTTTCTGAATCATTTTGTCCACCATAAGCGTGGAAGGGTATACTCAGATGTGAGTCCCTTGCTCATTGCACCATCAGGATTCAAGCAAGCCGGGCCGACGACGCCTGAAATGGCAGAAACCGGTCCCCGGAAGCTTGTTTCCTTCCCAGTTCAAGAATTGGCTTGGTAGTTTGGTTTGCCCTGTTCCCATCATGCACTGGGACAGGAACAGACTAATTTGCATATAGCCAAGTTCTGAGCTGGGATGGTGCAGTGAGCTAAAAAACGGTGATGGATCAAGCCCTGATCTTTGGACTGGGTAAGAGTGGTCTGCTTAATTCAGGCACTCTGTTCATCACCACCCCCTTTTCTGAATCATTTTGTCCACCATAAGCGTGGAAGGGTATACTCAGATGTGAGTCCCTTGCTCATTGCACCATCAGGATTCAAGCAAGCCGGGCCGACGACGCCTGAAATGGCAGAAACTGGTCCCCGGAAGCTTGTTTCCTTCCCAGTACAAGAATTGGCTTGGTAGTTTGGTTTGCCCTGTTCCCATCATGCACTGGGACAGGAACAGACTAATTTGCATATAGCCAAGTTCTGAGCTGGGATGGTGCAGTGAGCTAAAAAACGGTGATGGATCAAGCCCTGATCTTTGGACTGGGTAAGAGTGGTCTGCTTAATTCAGGCACTCTGTTCATCACCACCCCCTTTTCTGAACTATTGTACTAGTCTCTTGTTATGTTGTTATTATAGTGTATAATGGTGACGCAGCTGTGTTCTGTTGTTTCTTGTTATGGTTCCTATCATTGTTCCATTGCATTTGTGTTGTGCTATTATTGATTTGTGTTGCACCATGGTGTTTTGAGCGGCTTTATTGTGTTTTATTTGTGGTGTGTGATGGTGTATTTGGATATGGTTGTTTTGTTGTTTTCTGTGCTATTTTATGCTGTGTGATTTTGGAGCTTGTTTGTGGTGTGTTGTACTGTGGTGGTGTTGTCATTATGGTTCCATGCTGTTTACTATGTGTGTTGTGCTGTGTCGTGGCCTACGTTTTCATAGTGCTGTATTGCAGTGTTGTTGCTTTGCCATGTTGTGTTACTGTCTTGTTTATTATGTTGTGTTTTGCTGTGTTATGTTATTTAGCGGCTTCAACAATGCAGCCAAGCTTCCAACCAAAGACATTTAATTTCCAGTAAAAAGCAGCCATTTCTCGATGGCTCAGGTAATGACCTCCACCCCCGCTTAATATGATATCAGTCAGTCTGACCCCACGTGACAGCCCGTGCCTTAAAATGACACTTCCCACAGATTGACTCTACGTGCCTCCTACACTTTGTGTGGGGCGTGGCGACACCTGGTGTACTACCAGAGGCTGCATCTTATACAAGTGCTTTAATTGTGCCAGTGTGTGCCGGGACAATACTGGTATATGTCTATGAGAGTCCAGCAAATGGTGGAGGTGTGTGTCATTTGTTTTTAAACAGAACGTGGAACGTTCAACTAGTTAAGATACTTTAAAAAAATGATAAAACTAGAAGGTCAGTAATGCTGGCAAGGGCAGTGGCCGGAGCTGTGGGGGGTACCAGCTGCAGTGGACTCCTACGACACACATTGGGCCCTGGCACTTAGTTGTTTACAAATTAAGCACCGTCTAAACGCTGACTACCTGGGCAGGTGAAGTGAGAAGCTTGCCTGGAAATCTAGCGCTTCATGAAAGTGAAACATGGCACAGCACACCTCTGTGCTGCAGAGACCTGACATCAGATACATGCCAACTGTGAGTAGAGGACGCGCCAAGGTTGGAGGGCTCCTAGCAGGCACTCCACCGCTGTCCATGCTGCAGCAGGCATTGGTTTCCATTACCGGACAGGGCTGCAGAGGCCAGACCTCAGATACATGCCTGCTGTGAGTAGAGGACGCGCCACGGGTGGAGGGCTCCTAGCAGGCAATTCATCAGGACCATGTGTGAACTATCTACACACCGTGGTAGTGGTGGACCAACCTACCTACCACGTGTAAACATTCTCAGAAGGCAACCGCACTCACCTAAAATCAGCCTCACCGCGCCATACGTAGAGAGTTCACACATGGTCCTGATGAATTGCTGTTTGATCCATAGAACGATTTCGGCAAGAAACATGTTGACCCCTTTAGAGTAGAGTAGAGGGCTAGGATCTGGAAACATTACATTCAGATAAGTCGCCACTCTTCCTTCTTTTAATGAGGTAGGAGCCATCTTATTAAAATTGCTTTTGGACTACCCAACCTGTATTTAGCCCACACTTTCACTACACTACATCTACACATGACTAGGCCCCCTCACCCCCACTGCACCCTTACGGCAAGGAACAAAAGATCTCCGCTAAAGAGCCCCTCATTGGATGCCTGTTGGGTATTGCAGCGCCGACCCGACGAGGAGCAGACCCAATGATGAAGCATGACACCTAGCTGGCTGGGTGTATGAGGGCCCTAGCTCCGAAGGCATACATCCCCTACTCCACTCCATGATATAGGACTACATTATCCTATATGCACCTCTCTCTACTACAAACCCCTTTTGACCCACTCAGGAACTGCATACCATTTCTTGTTTGATTTACCTGGGCATGTATGCTGGACCTTACCAAAAGCCCCTCTAAGTCCCTCTCTTGACTAATCAATAAATCTCTCAACACAAGCATCCATCCCTGGCCACCAATAATACTGCCTAGGAAATTTCTTAGTGCCAGTTACACTAGAATGTCCCATGAGGGCTAACTCAATGAGTTTCCTTCATAGACCAACCGGTGGAACAAAGAAATCTTGCCTTAAAAGGAAATCATTCTCCAAACTCAATTCACTGGACACCTGAGCAAAACTTTGAATTGCAGTGTCAAGACTTCTACTAGGTGGCCAACCATGAACAACACAATGTTTGACCTTTCCCAACTGTTCATCTTCTTTCAAACTTTCCAACTACCCAGACTCTGAAATGTCTTCTTCACAACTAATCACCACAGCCACTACACTTTCATGCTGATCCAGAACATTCTCTACCAAAACATCCTTAGGTGGCAACCTTGACAGACAATCAGAAACACTGTTCTTCCCACCAGAAATATGCTGAATAAACAAATTAAACTCTTGCAGTTTTTTAATAAGCCTAATAAGTCTTGAAGATGCTTTATCTGATCTAACTCCACCCATCATAGACACCAAAGGTTTGTGATCAGTGACTAATACAAAAGGCTTCCCCCACAAAATGTTTTTAAACTTCTCCACTGCCCACACACAGGCTAAAGCCTCTTTCTCAATAGTACTATAATGCTGCTCTGCACCCCTGACTGCTCTAGAAATGACTCTGTCCTTGCTATCAACCAACTGACTGAACACAGCACCCAAACCTATGGAGCTAGCATCCACCATAACATACGATTTAGCATTAGGATCAAAGATGTTCAGAGCAGGAGCTTGTGCAATCAACCCTTCCACTTGCTCAAAAGCCTCATCATGCTCCTTATTCCATTCAAAAGGAACCCCTTTCCTCAGAAGACTTCTCAACGGTTCAACCAATACAGCATTTCCATGTACAAACCGGGAATAGTATTCCTCAAGTCCTAAAAAGGATCTCAATGAACCTGTGTTGTATGGTTTGATTGCATTACTATGAGTTTCAACCAGTTTTTTTTTGGGAGAAATACCCTCACTGGAAATCCTATGACCTCAATACACAATCTCCCACAAAAAAATACATTTGTCTTTACTTACAGTCATGCCCCTGTGCCCTAACATTCCTGGAACCTTGTCTAACAAGTCATCATGTTCTTCAACAGTTTGGGCAAAAACTAGTATATCGTTCTGGAACACTTTTAACTCCACTCAATTCCAAAAACAGCACATCAACGATGTTCTGGAATACGCTAGCTGCAGAGGCTAAACCAAATAGCATCCTTAAAAATCTACACACCCCAAATGGAGTCACAAATGCAGTCAGATCTTTGAACGCATCATCCAATGTAACCTGATGATATGCCGACTTGAGGTCAATAACAGAAAAATAGTTGGCACCATTAATAGCTGCCAATAACTCTTGGATATATGGGAGTGGGTGACTGTCAACCACAATGTTTTTATTTAACAACCTCAAGTCAATAAAGAGCCGCAAATCACATTTTTTTAAGGCAATAACAATAGCGGAAATCCACTCAGAGCTATTAGTCCTATACACAATTCCCTAAGCACACATATAACCAGATGATCCTTCAGTTTTCTGCAGAACACTTAAAGGTACCATTCTAACCTTGTGTTGAACTGGCACGGCCCCTTTTTAAGTTTAACATGGTGGGTAGGGTAAAACAGCCCCTTGACCTATTTTATCCTGAAATACTCCCTCATGTTTAGAAATATTTTGGTGAAAATTAGACCCTTGAACTACAATACTACTCAAGGTCAACTCCCTCAAGACAATGGGACCTAACATCACCCCTAGTTTTCACAAATCAAACCTCCCCACAATGTCCTTGCCATTGACTGCAACATACATTGTTGTAGAAATTGTACACCCCAGAAACTCTAAATTATTCTCAAAGAAGCCTAACATGGTGATATCAAAATTTCCAAAAGGTTTTGGATTAACATCAGTTTTTTTCTAACTTCATTTCTTCCCACTTTTTGTTAAAAGTGATCTCCGATACAATGGTGAATGTCGAGCCTGAATCAGCCATTACTTCCAACTCGACTGCCCATATATACCCTCCCCAAAGGTGCTTCGAAACCATCACCCACCATGTTTACGTCACACAAAACCCGAGGATCATACAAGGTGAGTATCAAATTTTCCAAACTATCATTGCCCCAGTAACAGTACTGACACTCACTTGATACATCTCCTTTTAATCGCAGGACAATCACGACTGTTACCAAGATGCATTTTCGACCCAAACCTATAACAATAGAATTTACTATCCCTATTCTTACTTTTACCGTCCCCTGCCTTAAACAATCTCTTATCTGCTTGTATAACACACACAGGTGCACTAGCAGTACCTGCCACAGTGAAAGTTAATGCTTTTGATGATGGAATAGATCTTTCAATTCCTTTGGCTACGTCCAGAACCTCATCAAGAGTGGGATAACAACATGCTAATAACCTCTCCTGAATCTTTTTCGATTCACAATTGAACACAAATCGATCTCAGATATAGGTTTCCACAGTAGCTTCAAATTTGCAATTTGCAGCCAGCAACCTCAGAGCTGCAACAAACTCTTCCACAGATTCGTATCCAAATAGCTTCCTTTTAAAAAACGCATGTCTTTCAATCATGACTTTTGGTGCACCTAAAAAAACTGTCTCTCAAGTCTTGCTACCGCTTCCTTGAACACATTCCACCCCTCACCTTGGCCTTCAGCTGGCAATATTGCCTACAAATTCTCTAAAATCTCAACGGCAGAATTGCCTAGAAAACCAAATAGGGCTAATTTTCTCTCCGGTTTGGAACTTACACCATCAATAGCAACTATGTAATTTTCAAATGTTTAAAACCATTTATTCCATGCCAAAACAGTTTTTTTAGATATTGGTAGAAATAAAGATGGTTGATTGTACATTTCAGTATTGGCCATATGAAATAAACCACCAAGTTTCAAAAGGATAAGTTACTTACCTGTAATCCTCGTTCTCTCCCAGGGGTATCCTCATCGAAGTCATAAGCACTGAATGTTCCCGCCCATGTGCGGGGACCCCGGAAATATAAAAATTATATATGGAACTCACATATATCTAGCTCCACATATATGTATGCACATATATCATTTTTTCTCATACCAATGCAGCCCCAAAACTGAGGCTAAACAATGCAATTACCCATAAAGAGACTGTATTTGGAAGCATATAAAAACACACATTCGGTCAAATAGCACTTGAACTCTGTGTTTTAATGAGCAAAACACTCATATATCATGAAAAATGCAAATAAACTAGACATTGTTAGCCCACAGGCTGAATTGTAAAACAATAGCATAGAAAATGAAAGCATTTTCAACAAAAACCTGGCACCGTGCCTTTAAGACAGCCATGACCCCTGGCTTCCCATCATGCCTCAGGGGTGACCGTTAGGTCAGTTGTTCTTTGCATCAACCTGAAAGTCAGGGCTCGACAACAATACCATAAACACTTTGACATCATCTCATTTACCTGGGGAGGCGGGTGGGTTGCTTATGACTTTGATGAGGATACCCCTGGAAGAGAACTAGGATTACAGGTAAGTAATTTATCCTTCTCTTCCAGGGGATCCTCATCAATAGTCATAAGCACTGAATAGAATAGCAAGCCCATCAACCACCTGCAGGCAAATGAGAAACACATGACCCAACCAAAAACTGTAACAGCTGAAAATCAGCCGTTAAACAGATTCCGCAAGGAGGCCAGGGCCGGACTGGGAGCCACAACCGGCCCTGGCAAAGTGCTCGGCCAGCCCACCCTCCCCACTCGGGGGGGTTGGAGGTGCCGCCGAGCTCTTTGCCGGGGCCGGTTTTCGGCCGATTTTGCTACAGGGCCGATTTTGCAGCTATGCGAATCACCCACTCGCTGACTTGCATTTACTGAAGTAATACAATGATTCTGTTATAAAGGCCAAGACGATATCAAAGCTGAAACTGCTAAACTTCAGCTGAGATGGCCGCCATATACGTAATCTGTGTGATGCACTGAAATAATGATGTGCTCTAGACTGCATCCAATGTGGCTACCACGTAAAATGTGATGACAGCACAAGCGTGGTACTGCAGCTGGGATTCCTAGCTGTGCGTGTGGGTCGCAGACAGACAAGCACAGCGAAGGACATGTGAACCTACTGTCACGCTCCTCACCGTCGACCAAACGCGCCTCCTGAGACCGTCTTCAAAATGATCTTGAGAGTTGGCAACACATCACCATCCAAACGAGACCACAAAAACAAATCCATGGTAAATAAAGTACCTTTAACTGAAGCAATTCAGCGGTGAATGTCCAAAGAAAACTCAACATCTTACTGAAAGAACTCCCGCGATGAACACAACACTATCCTTTAGATCAGTAGTTACTCACAGTGGGCCGACACTGAGACCAGCTCGTCGCCATTGAAAAGGCGAGAGAAAGCCAGCTGGGCATAAATAAACAAGGGTTTATTTATCAGTGTCATTACAATGGCCCACTGGGAAGACACACATAGCATGTCCTGAGTCCACCACCAGCACCGCTCCACCTGACCCCCAACATCCCACATTCCCTTAACTAACCACCCCATAATTCCACAAGCTATGTCATAACATGACATAGACAAGATCTACATTAATCACAATACAACAGCGCTCCTGTATTTTTTTATTTTAAAAGATTTTCACTTTGCAAAGTATAAAAAAACTAAGTTTAGAATCATCGAAGTTCGCAATTTTCCACACCCTACTTATAACCACTACGAGATCACGTTTTTCTTTCTTGCAAAGTTGCATCTCTGATGCTGCAACATACACCACTCCAGGGCCCGTTACCTCTAACTAGTGTGAGATGTGCTGACTTCTCTCATAGTACAGAGGCAGTGCCCAGGTGCCTGCTAAGTTGTTACAAGTGATGGATGAGATGACATCTCTCATACCATAGGGATATCTACCTGAAGGCCTGTTCTCTTACAGGCACTGTGGGATAACAGTACTCTTAGATATTATGAGAAGCAGGAGACCAACTGCCTGCTAACTTACAACCATTGAAAGATGAGCCAACATCTAAACTGTGGAGCTATCTCTCTGGGTGCCTTTTAAAGTGGTGACATCCCATGCACCTCAGAAGACATTACAACACAGCAGTCAGACAGTTACTCCACCTCCATCGATAAATGCAAGACTCCAGTGCTCCATGCACTGCACCGGCTACCAACAGCCAGACGTTCTGCCTTCAAGATACTCAGTACAGTCTGCAGACCCATCAAAGGTAAAGAGCCATGGGTTCCTTATATCAAATTCCAAGGATATTCACAGAATAAAACACACTTATCAAGACCTACACCTGGTCTAACTTTTTCCATGAAGAAGGAAAAGCCCTGAGAACTTTAAAGAAGAAATGGTGACAATCACCCTCCACCCTTTAACCTCACATGTGTCCATAACACAACATCACTCTACAAAAAGTAGATTTTCTGTGAAAAAACAAAATATTTAAGCTCACTCCCTAACTCAGCCAAGAACCGACCTAAAAAACTCTAGAATCTAGACAAAGCCATTAATTATCACTCTATGTACGCATTTGTCAAGCTACCTTGAAAGCAGAAGAATTTGTTCAATTCTCTGACACCAAAGCAAAATCTCTTCTGTGTCGAGACCTTATAGAACAGCAGATGAAAACTTGCTGAAGACTATCAGGAGAACCGAACCATCAAACCACTTTACGGACCCTACCCTGGGTAAAATTGCCTAATACCTATACACACACATACTCCCCTACTGGACAAAACTGGTGAATCTATGACTCAGTCAAATAATATTTCGTGACTGCCTTAAGAAAGGTCAAGTCACACCACTTCTCATAAAACTCTCTGCAGATGTGGACGACCTCAACAACTGTCGGCCTGTCTCCAACTTCCCTTCCCTTGCAAAGATCATTGAGAGATTTGTTGCTGATCAAGACACCCATCACATCAGGAACAATAACCTCATGGATGAAGACCATTTTTTAAAATACATGTCTTTATTGAAATTTGCATAACACATGAAAAACAACTGTAATGAAATATAGAGTACTCCACAAAGTACTCCCCTCCAACATACATGCTATACTAAATAAGATCCCAAAAAGGAGCAAAAGAAATTGAGAGAAAAATAAAATCCAATAAGAATCAAATAAGCCAACTCCCTTACCCAGCATTGTTTAAGCAATGCCTGAGGTAACATATCCCCACACTTAACATGTAACCTACAAACAAAAGGATTACGCGAAAAGCCTCAAACATTTCATCCCAAACTTAAATCACAGATGAAAGCACTCCAAGCACTATGACAATTGAACGGATAAAAGAAGTATGCTCCACGCAAGAGGAAGGTAGAATTCACATAGACTCAAAAAGGGACCCCAAATCTCATCCAATACCTGGGTTTTATCTTAAATGAGTGGGCACCTGCCATGACGTGCAGATATTAGCCACCATAAGGGCCGTCAACATCTAACCAATGAGAAGTCATACAATCTGAAGCGATAAAATCACGTAACAAGGCCAGCCTGTCTGACTCCTCAAAAGGAATACAAGTAGTTGAGTGTAACGTCTCCCATACATAACACCAGTTGGTATCTAATGTATGGCATGACCAAAGTATGTGGCACAAACCACATGCAACGCCTGGACACCTCCATCATATCGCACTTGGAACTAGATGAGCCTTTTAGAATTTTTAAATGAGACCTATACGAATTATGGAGGATTTTTAAATAGGTGTAGTTTAAGCAAGCTTCTCTTATTGAGCGTTCATGATATGCTAGGATTCCCTTCTATTCAGCCTCTGAGTGCTCTTCACCTAGCCGCTCCTGTCAGTAGGATATAGCCGCAGAGCAAGTATGAAAACAAGTTACTTACCTGTAACTACAGTTATCCAGTATTGGTATCTTTCATAGAGTCACATGCCTGAATCATTCCCCGTCGCCGAGGCGGAAGTCCCACTGTAAATTACAAAAGTAGTGCCAAAGGTAAATAATAGTAATAGGCCCAACGAAAAAGGCCTGAGGCCTAAATCTTAGTAGTTTATCTCCCTGATTATGGTAAAAGAACCAAAAGTCAGCTCCAACCAATCAACTACCAGCACCCTCTAGAACAGTCTCAGCAGAGCCAGTTCTCCTCAGATTTTCCTTAGCACAAGTGGGAAGTAAGTATACCAAATAATAGAGAACTGACTCTCCGGGGAGGAGGGAGGGTGCATGTGAATCTATGAAAGATACCAATACTGAATAACTGTAGTTACAGGTAAGTACATTATTTTCTTATCCAGTATTGGGGTATTATTCATAGATTCACATGCTTGAATCAGAGTAGCAAGCAGTATACCAAGTATACAGTCGGTTGCGGATGGTAGGAGACAAGTGTTCGTAAACTCCCAAATTGTAACCATAACGGTTAATAAAATTTAAAATAAACAAGTCCTTAAGAACTTAAAATCATGTCCGATACATATTGAAATGAAACATGCATACAAATATCACTATATGGACATGTATTTATAATCATGTCTATAATATATATATACATATAAAACATTTCTATAAAGGCATAATTTGTCTGTATCATGAATAATGACAGCCATAAAATAGCATTTAAAAAACAGAGAGGGTACCTGAATCAGCCCTCAAAGAAAAAGATGGCGTAGGACAGCCTGTACAACCGCTGCATCATCTTGCTGTGCAGGTTGAAGACAATAATGCTCCGTGAACGTGTGGACATTTTTCCATGTCGCAGCACGACAGATATTTTCCAGAGTCACTCCGGCAACCAAAGCTGTAGACGCCTCCACAGTTCTTGTAGAATGGGCATTGGCTTTCCTCAGCAACGGTTTGTTGGCCGTGTCATGGCAGAAATGGATTGTAGATGCCAGCCATCTGGCGATTGTGGCTTTCGTTACTGCATTTCCCAGTGTTGCTTGGCCATAAGCCACGAATAGCTGGTCAGATCGTCTCATGTCCTTTGTTTTTTGTAGGTAGAATTTTAAACAGCGTTTAATATCAAGAGAGTGCAAAGCTCTTTCCTCTGGAGTGGATGGATTCGGAAAGAAAGTTCTCAATCTTATAGGCCTGTTTAAATGAAACTGTGACGGAACTTTGGGGATGAATGTAGGATTAGTCCGGAGGGTCACGTAATCCTGAGTAAAATGTAGAAATGGTTCCTTGATAGTGAAGGCTTGGATCTCACTCACCCTTCTCGCGGACGTTAGAGCCAAAAGCAGGGAGACCTTCCACGTGAGGAATTTGAGTTCGGCCTTGTAAATCGGTTCAAATGGATGTTTCATTAACTGTGTTAGGATAGTGTTGAGTTCCCACTCCGGCGGTGGAGGCCGTACTGGAGGGAAGGCTCGGAAAAGCCCTTTCATGAATTATTTGATCAAAGAAGATGAACATAGAGCACTTTTTCTGAATCTGGACCTTGACCGATGAAAAGTTAAGTCCAGACCTCACTAGAGAGAGCAAATAAGGGAGAATTTGTTCCGCAGGAGCTTGAACCAAGTGAATATTATTCGTCTCACACCAACAGCAAAAACGCTTCCATTTTAGATGATAAGTCTTGATAGTGCTCTGGGCTCGAGATTGTGTCAAGATTTCAGGAAAGTCTTGTGAGATGTTAAGGTCCTTGAATTCTAAGAAGTCAGGAGCCATGCATGTAAATGTAGAGACTCTGGGTCCGGGTGGACTACCTGACCTTTGTCCCTCGACAACCTTATATGCGTTGGAAGAAGGCGAATTGGCTCTTCTTGAGATAGTAGCCTAAGTTCTTGGAACCAGTACTGTCATGGCACCGGGGTGCGATCAGGATGATACGGCAACCCTCCAGCTTCATCTTGTCGATTACTCTCGGGATTAATGGTATTGGGGGAAAAGCGTAAGCCCAAATCCCTGACCAACGCATGGACATGGCATTGCCCCTTGAGCCCTGTTGAGGGAACCTGCTGGCGTAATATCGACATTTCTTGTTCTCTCTCGTTGCGAATAAATTCAGTGCTGGCTTGACCCAAGTTTGGAACACTCTGTTAACTTGGTCCTGCTCTAGTTCCCACTCGTGGCAGTTCGATTGTGACCTGCTCAGCGTGTCCGCCAGTGTATTGTGGAGACCCTGACATGTTCGGCTTTTATTTATTTATTATTTATTATTATTTATAGAACTTATAGAGCGCACTGTCGCCGTTACAGGCATCCTGGCGCTGGAGCTCCAAAGACATGAACGGGGGGACAGCAAAAAACAGCCAACTCAAACCCTAGGGAACAGCCAAGTTTTCAAGGATTTTCTAAACGGGAGAAGTTTATCCAGTTGCCTAATCTCCCAAGGTAGACTGTTCCATAGTTTGGCCGCAGCCACCCCAAAAGATCTTCCCCCAGCCCTGACTTTTTTAAATCTAGGGACTCTCACCAGGCGTGCTGACGAGGAGCGCAGTGCTCTGGTGGGGGTATACCATGCAAATTTAGCTTGCAGCATTCTGGGTCCAAGCCCATGGAGGGCCTTAAAAACAAGGCAGAGAGACTTAAATCGTATTCTCTGTCTAAGGGGGAGCCAATGGAGTTCGGCCAGGGCCGCGGATGCTGATGTTCTTCTGGGCCACCCCAAGGCCATTCTGGCCACCGCTGATTGAATTCTTTGAAGCCTATCAATCAGAAAACTAGGAGACTCGAGCAACAGTGCATTGCAATAGTCGAGTCTACTCAGAATTGTACATCAGGCCACCAGGGCCCGGGCAGAGGGAGGTAAAAATGGCATGATTTTGCGAAGGGACCTAATCAGGGCGAAGCAGGACGATACCGTTTTTGCAACCTGAGCCTCCATAGACAGCTTATTGTCCAGCATAACACCTAGGTTACGCACTGTTTTAACAGGAGAAACCCTAGTGGCAAATTCTGGGGGCCAGAGATTATCAGGGAGAGAGTGTGAAATCTTACTCCCCGCATAGAAGAGCAATTCAGTTTTACCTGCGTTGAATTGCAGGGAGTTTACCTGTAGCCAGCCAGCCACGTCCCTCAAACACTCATGGAAAACCTCAACCGATATTGAATCCTCCCCCTCAAAGGAAAGGATCAGTTGAGTGTCGTCCGCATAATTAATCATATTGATCTTATAGAACTTAATCAGGGAGATCAACGGTTTTAAATAAAGATGAAACAAAATAGGGCTAATAGCCGAGCCCTGAGGAACACCATGTGGTACTGGAAAAAATGCAGATTGAAAAGGGGGAGGGCCACAGCCTGCTGTCTGTCTTCTGTCTTTTAGGGTTATGTTGTGGAGTGTGAACCTTTCCCACAATTCTTGAGCCTCTCGTGACAAAGTTGCTGACCTTGTCCCTCCTTGCTTGTTTACGTAAAAACATGCTGGTGGTATTGTCAGTGCGGACCAACACTGATGAACCCGCAATCCTTGGAAGGAAATGTTGTAGGGGTAGGAAATTGCTTGTAACTCCAGACTGTTGATATGCTGTGTCTTGTGTACTTGAGACCATTTCCATGTATCTGTAAGTCTTGTAGATGACCTCCCCAACCTTCCATGGAGGCATCTGTCGTCAAAACAAAGTCTGGAATATCTTGTGCTAAGTTCGTCATCTGTGACCACCAATGGAGAATGTTTCTCATGCTTGATGTGACTTTGAGGGTATCGTCGAAGGAACCCACGGCTTGTTGCCACTGAAGGTGTAGCTCCTCTGGAAGAGGTCTCATTCTGAGTCTTGCTAAGGGGATGAGATTTATCACCGAAGAGCACATTCCAGGAGCGAAGCAAACATGTGGACAGAAACTGACTTTTTTCTTGAAATTAGAGTTGCCAGCTTTTGAAGTCGTACTTGCCGTTCGTGAGATAAGAATGCCTTGCACTGGACTGTGTCCAGTAGCGCTCCAAGAAATGGAAGGACTTGCATCGGGCTTAACTGCGATTTGCTCTCGTTGATAGTCAGCCCCAGAGAATGAAGAGATGTAGTTGCGGCAACCTTGACTGCCTGTTCCGAAGGACATTTGATTAGCCAATCGTCTAAATAAGGGAATACTTGGATTCCCCCCGAAATCTTAAAGTTGCTGCCACAGGTGCCAAGCACTTCGTGAAGATCCTCTGAGCCAATTTCAGCCCAAACAGGAGCACTTTGAACTGATAGTGGGCGCCAGCCACAGTGAAGCGAAGGTATTTGCGATGTTTGGGGTAGATTGGCATGTGGAAGTAAGCATATTCCATATCCAGAGAAGCCATAAAGTCTCCTTTGTTTAGACAACCTAGAATCTCTGAAGGCGTGACCATCAGGAAACTTTGTTTCTTGAGGAATTTGTTTAGTTTGCGAAGGTCTAGAATAGGTCACCATTCCCCCGATTTCTTTTTCATCAGGAAGAAACAAGAATAGAAACCTGTTTGTTTCTGCTGTGTTGGAACTTTCCCTTTTGCATTCTTGAGGAGCATCGTTAAGGCTTCTTTGAATAATAAGTGAAGATGAGGGGGAGGGGTCCCTTGGGCGGAGCAGTAGGTGGCTTTTTGATAAATTCCAGGGTATGCCCGTTGGTTACTAGGTCCAGAACCCATTGATCTGAAGTCATTTCTTGCCACTTTTCCACAAATGCTGACATTTTTGCGCCCACAGGAATAGGAGTTGATGTGGTTGGCACCCTGCGGAAATCACTGTCTTCTGTTGATGTCTCGACCTTGATTTTGTGATCGCTTTTACCACCCTGACGAGAGAAAACAGCTGTGTTGGATTGCCGGTAAGATGACTGGCTGAAAGTCTGTTTATACTGGGGTTGGTATTGCCTGTTTTGTTGGTTTTGGTATCCTCCTCTTGAGGAAAAACCACGTCCTGTTGTGCCTCTGAAAGAACCTTGTTTGTATTGCAGTGTGCCTAACGATCTAGCTGTATCCGTGTCAGTCTTTATCGCTGAAAGGGCTGCATCGATGTGTTTACCAAACAACGATTTTCCGTTATAGGCCATGTCTAAAATCTTTGTCTGGACTTCAGGCCTGAAAGTGGTGGCTTTAAGCCAACCCTGACATCTGAGCACCTGCAAGCTGGCGAAAATCAGTGTTAACTATGTCTAGTGCGCAATCTATGCTTTCAGATACAGCACGTTCTCCCTCCAACAAGATATTTTGTGCTTCCTGTCTCCGGTCTCCAGGAATAAGCTCAATAAGCCAGGTCATGTCTGATCGCATTTGGCAGTCATAACGTCCAATTATTGCTAGGGAATTAGCCGCTCTAATGGAAGCTGCTGCCATGGTTGAGAATTTTCTGCCTATAAGGTCAAAACGGCACCCTTCCTTGTCAGGCAGTGTAGTAATGGGTGTCGCCGGGTTTTTAGATCTCTGCTGGGCAGCTTGAGAAATGACTGAATCTGGTCGAGGATGGCCAATCAGACAGGAAAGTCTGTTAGCAGGAGCACGATATTTCTTCTCAATCCGGGGAAGCACTGCTGGAATGGATAAAGGCATCTTCATTATTTTCACCCCTTTGTTCCAGATATAATCAATGATAGGAACAGCTCTCGTGATCTTTCTGGACTCTTCCTTAAAGTCATGTAAAAACATTCTGTCTGTTCGACCATGACAGGCAATTGGAATCTGGCTGCAGCTCGCTGCATTAAATTGAGAAATCCTCCGATATCCTCTGGTGGTGAATCAGAAGGTAGAGAAGGCGGTGGAGAGGGCATTGGTATAATGTAATTCGTCCCAAGGATCTGTAGTATGGGCATCTGGAAGCTCGCCCTCCTCAACTTTATCCTCAGAGGAAGTAGTGTCTTGTCCCTGAGGTGGGCATGGAGGCTGAGGCGCTGAAGCAGGGACCTCAGGTTGAGGTAAAGGATCCAAAACCACCGCAGGCATAGGTGGATTCTCTGGAACAGTCTGTTGTGGGGGAAATCTTTGCTTGTAATCCGCAAACATGGCTTGCAGAGCCTGCATGAGAGTAGGAGGTAGGTGGCTCATCTCAATCTTGCGATACGCCCTACGATAAACTCTATGATGTGGAACTACAATATCCTACTGATAATATTGTTCCTGATAATCCTCCGCATCATCATCATCATCATCTTGACACTTGATGTGGAGCTCAGGAGGATGGTGAGCTATTCCAAACGGTCCCTCATCCTCTTCCTCCTCATAATCATCATCCTGCACATATGTTTCTAGGAGATGTGAAGGAGTAAGCGGGGAAATCCTGCTATAATCCTGTCTCTGAAAGGTCTTGAGCTGGAAAACCCCAGATGAAACAGGCGTTGACTGAGTAGGACCAACAGTCATAGCTGGTGCTGTAGATTGAGCAGGTAAGCTCGCCGTCGATGGATTCTTCATCCACGGTCTCTCCGTCGACCGGTACTCCGTCGACGGGCTCTTCGTCGATGTCGACGGGACCATCATCGACGGGATCTTTGTCGACTGGATCATCATCGACGGGCTTTTCGTCGAACGCAATGCTGGCGTCGTCGTCGACGGGACTGTCGTCGATGGCGTCGTCGACGTGGACATCGTCGACGGGGCAGTAGACAATTTAGGCTTTGACGATACCTTAGTCAATGGCGGAGGCTTCGTCGATGGTACCGTCGTCAACGTGGACATCGACGGTGACTTCGTCGAGGAGGTCTTCATGGACAATTCCTCAACTACGGTCTTCTTGGAAATGATGGAAATTTTTGTAGACAGTAAAGAAGAAGTTATAGACGTCGTCGAGAGTGTAGCCATCAACGATGGAGCAGAAGAAGTAACAGAAATCGTCGACGAAGGAGCCAAATTAACAGATTTTGAAAGGCTTTTACTCACAGTTTTAGTAGACACCTTCTTAGACTCCTTGAGAGCAGAGGACGGAGGAGACAGCGATGACCCAGAGGAAATTATAGAAGACCTCTGTGAAGGGTCAGAAATAGAGTGGGAAGATTTATGGTGTGTTCTTCCCTCACTCAAAGAACTGTCCTGGGATCTAGCTCTCTTGCTAGAAGTTGAGGCTCTGTCATCCTCCTCAGGTCTTAGTAGGGAAAGTACGGCAGATCTTGCAATCTTTTGCCTCAGACTTAGGATAGAGGCAGTAGATGCAGTCCTTATGTTGGTCATCAACATGGACCCTCTTCTACTCACAGGTCCTGCAGGGCTTGAATAAAGCTTTTCTGTCAGACATCATGGAGTTGAAGTGAAGAAACTGAGTGGCACTCAGGGAGACTCCCTTCCACACTACATTACATAGAGTGCGGGGGCCTTAATATTTGCATTTAGCTCATTGGCAAAGAAGTTGGAAGGGCCATCCCTGAGGCCACTCCTGACGATTATCTCAAGTAAAGCAATGCCAACCTTATCATATGCTAGCGCCGCCATGTACGGAAAAGACTCGGAAATTCTTAACAAATGAATAACAAAAATTTATAAAAAGGTTCTTCAAATTTCCAGTTCTGCCTCACCTGCGCAAATGCGACTAGAATTTGGTTTAATGAACGAATCACTAGGCAGACTTTATACATATGTAAAGGTGTGGTATCGAATCAAGCAAAGCGCTAGTGAAAACAATCTCAATAAACTCTTATGGCTGGAATTGGAAACACAAAACAAATCGCAGGTCCACACATTTTTGACCAGTTCATTAGAGGCAACGTGCTTTTCAAATTTTTGGAATAAAAATGTGCCTTTTTATCATTTAAGCAGGCATTAAATAGAGCAGCAAAACGTCATTCGTTGTTAACAGACAAAGGTATTTTCTCACTTCGCTCTCACTCTTGGACTGTGATTAATAACTACAAAACTCTTATACCAGCGTCCTACCTAGACACCACGTTCTCTATTTATATTAAAAAACAACTAATGGCATTGCGTTTTGGCAAATTCCCAACTTTAACCGACGAACCATCTTGGAGGCATATTGAGTCAAAAGAATGTGGTTACGAAAAGGAAGACTTAATTAATCTAATATGCCACTGCAAGAAGCTGCAACCAGAGCGTGTCACCTTTCTGAAGAAAATCTCCCTGGATAGGAGAATACTTTCATGTAGAACCGCCATTATTGGAGGCCTGGAAGCAACAGACCCCCAAATGAATTGTAAAATGATAACGTTTTTGCAAGCTCACGAAAAACTATCGAAAGCAAGCGAGTCCTTACCGAGATAATCTCAACTAGGCTGAAGGTGAAATGAAAAAAAAAATAAACCACAAAATTGTTGCTATTTCAGATCATTCAGACTTGTGGTTAAAAATGTAGATGAATGTCTCTTATCAATACTGTGAAATATTTTAATTTTGACTTATGAATTTCTTTTATACAGTTCACGAAACAAAATCTTATGAAAACATGTTTTAAGCTAACGTTTGCTGAATGTTGTTTTATGTAAATTGTTACGGTTTTTATAAACTAAACAATAAACAAATTATTATATTATTATGACTCCCTTCCACACGACGTGCAGTGAAAATCTGAGGAGAACTGGCTCTGCTGAGAGTGTTCTAGAGGGTGCTGGTAACTGATTGGTTGGAGCTGACTTTTGGTTCTTTTACCATAATGAGGTAGATAAGCTACTAAGATTTAGGCCTCAGGCCTTTTTCTTTGGGCCTATTACTGTTATTTACCTTTGGCACTACTTTTGTAATTTACAGTGGGACTCACGCCTGGGCGACGGGGAATGATTCAGGCAAGTGAATCTATGAAAGATACCCCAATATTGGATAAAATGTGAGTAGAGATTGTCAGTGAATATTTGGTACATATTTGACACACCTCCCTTGGAAAAGCCCGACAACTTGAGGTAGTTTAGCATTGATGAGAGATGAATAAGATCTTGTCTGAGCTTACCTCTTAAGTAATGCTGCACTTGCCAACATGGGTGACAACTCCAGCACCTGCTCACTTATGCCAGAGTGAGATGATGACACAACTGATCACACAGGTGACAACCCCAAGCGCCTGTTCACTTATGCCAGAGTGAGATGACACACCTGATAAAATAGGTGACAACCCCCAGCCCATGTTCACTTATGCCAGAGTGAGATGACACACCTGATAAAATAGGTGACAATCCCCAGCCCATGTTCACTTATGCCAGAGTGAGATGACACACCTGATAAAATAGGTGACAATCCCCAGCCCATGTTCACTTATGCCAGAGTGAGATGACACACCTGATAAAATAGGTGACAATCCCCAGCCCATGTTCACTTATGCCAGAGTGAGATGACACAACTGATCACACTGGTGACAACCCCCAGCGCCAGTTCACTTATGCCAGAGTGAGATGACACATCTGACCCCACGGGTGATAACTACCAGAACTCCCAGCACCTGTGCACTTATTGCCAGAGTGAAATGACACGCCTGATCACATAGGTGACTAATCCCAACGCCTGTTCACTTATGCCAGAGTGAGATAACATACCTGATCACATGGGTGACAACCTCCAGCGCCTGTTTACTCATAGCCAGTTTGAGATGACCCAACTAATCACACAGGTGACTACTCCCAGCGCCTGTTCACTTATGCCAGAGTGAGATGACACACCTGGTCCTATGGGTGACAACCCCCAGCACTTGTTCACTGATGCCAGAGTGAGATGACACACCTGATCATACGGGTGACAACCCCCTGCACATGATCACTTATTCCAGAGTGAGAAGACACACCTGATCGCACGTGTGACAACCCCCAGCGCCTGTTCACTTGTGCCAGAGTGAGATGACACACCTGATAACATAGGTGACAACCCCCGCACCTGTTCACATATGCCAGAGTGAGATGACACGCCTGATCACATAGGTGACTACTCCCAGCGCCTGTGCACTTATGCCAGAGTGAGATGACATACCTGATCACATGGGTGACAACCCCCAGCGCCTGTTCACTTGTGCCAGAGTGAGATGACACACCTGATAACATAGGTGACAACCCCCGCACCTGTTCACATATGCCAGAGTGAGATGGCACGCCTGATCACATAGGTGACTACTCCCAGCGCCTGTGCACTTATGCCAGAGTGAGATGACATACCTGATCACATGGGTGACAACCCCCAGCGCCTGTTTACTCATAGCCAGACTGAGATGACACAACTGATCACACAGGTGACAACCCCTAGCGCCTGCTCACTTATGCCAGAGTGAGATGACATACCTGATCACACGGGTGACAACCCCTAGCGCCTGCTCACTTATGCCAGAGTGAGAAGACACACCTGTTCACACAGGTGTGGTGACAACCCCCAGCACCTGATCATCATGCCAGAGTGAGATGACATAATCCCAGCTACCTGGGACCTATGGTGACCAGCAGAGACAGAGCTCGTGTGTGCAGCGTCTCTGCCGGTGCACAGGGTTCACTCTCAAAGGCGGGCTGCATGGACAGCTCTAGCACAGTGTCTCGGCCTCACCTTCCAGGTCCCCCGAGGAGACATTGATGAAGCTGATGCTGCCCGAGAGGTGCCGCGTGTTCAGCTTCCAGAGGCAGGAGAGCAGCGTGGTCTTCTGGGCCGAGCTGCTAGCAGTCCACCTGTACAGCTTATCGAACTGCAGCTCGAAGTCTGGCGTCACCTTCGAAAACGAACAAAGAATGGTGGTCAGAACACGAATCACACCTTAGAATACCAGGGGGGCACGAGTGCCATCCTCCAGCCAAATGCCTCCATGCCCAGCGGCCTGTGACGTCACGGCAAACCACTACAAGGGCACCCAGCTCCTACTTCTCCCTCAGGCCCAATTCTACTTAGGGTGGCTGGGACTGTGCTTACATTTATATCTACATGACCTATAACTGCGTGGAAAAGTCCAAAGACATTTACGTTCCCCCACCCCCATTTAGGTAGTTCGTCTTTCGAAAAAAGAATATTTCCCTGAGGTCAGCCATGAAACTACTATACTGACCACAAGGAAAACCCTAGAACAAGAACCAGGGGTAACAAATACTGCAGTCCAAACAAAGGTTATTGAGCTACATATTCATACTTAACCACTAACAAAAGACTAAAGAAAACTCCATATAACAAAAAAGAAGAATAAAGAAAAGAGCCTGTGAATGTCACAGTGTCACAAAAAACCAAGTACATAAATATTTACATAAATAAGTTTAATGAAATTGATGAAAACAAAAAGGGTTCTCAAACAGTTACACTCGTACTATACATTCAAAAACATAAACATGTGTGAAATCAAAAAAACAGTGGTAGAGAAAAATAAACATTGAACAATATGCGCAGTACATAATCAAGAAATGAATATCATCTCTGATTTAAGCCATGTTAAAGGCGTCGACGGCGTTTCAACCCAAAATTTCTTTAAGGGTCATCATCAGGACAATAAGCTTCAAGAGTGGAAGCGACCACTTGATTGACTTTCTTAGCAATCTTCCTGCTTGTAGCAGTGCTCTTCTCCTATCGTATCAAAGTAATTTACAAAAGGGGGGGACCTGGCAGTGCATAAAAATCCCATTTAATGAGGATCCTCCAAACTAAATAGCGAAATGTTATAAGGCTTGAGTAATAATATGGAGCCAGGCTCTCAAAATCTTGTGGAGACACCGAGGAGGCTGATAATTCATACATTTAAAGCCTTGTGTGCTCCAGTCCCGTTCTCCATCAAAAGAGCCGGCATTGTTGGAGAACCGGACTGGAGCACACGAGGAGCTTGAATGTGATCCTCTTGTCGACGGGGAGCCAGTGTAGGTCACTCAGGTGGAGGGGTGATGTGGCTGTGGCGGGAGACGTTGACGATTAGTTGGGCGGAGGCATTTTGGATGCGTTGTAGTCGTTGTAGGTGTTTGGGAGGGATTCCTGCGTAGAGTGCGTTGCCGTAGACCAGTCTGCTGCTCACGAGGGCCTGTGTCACCGTTCTTCTTGTTTCTGTCGGGATCCACCTGTAGATCCTGTGGAGCATGCGGAGGGTGTTGTAGCAGGAGGAGGAGACGGCGTTGACCTGCATAGCCATGGAGAGGGAGGAGTCGAGGATGAATCCTAGGTTGCATGCATGGTCGGTGGTTGTTGGTGCTGTTCCCAGTGTGGTTGGCCATCAGGAGTCATCCCAGGCTGAGGGGGTGGGTCCGAGAATAAGTACCTGCGTCTTGTCCGAGTTCAGCTTCAGACGGTTGCTCCCCATCCAGTCGGCGACGGTCTTCATTCCCTCGTGGAGGTTGGTTTTGGCGGTGTGTGGGTCCTTGGTGAGGGAGAGGATGAGCTGGGGGTCGTCAGCGTAGGAGATGATGTTGAGGTCATGCTGGCGGGCCACTTGTGCGAGGGGGGCCATGTAGATGTTGAACAGCGTCGGGCTGAGGGATTAGCCCTGGGGGACGCCACAGATGATGTCAGTGGCTTCGGATCGAAAGGGTGGGAGGCAGACGCTCTGGGTTCTGCCGGAGAGGAAGGACGTGGTCCAGTCAAGGGCCTTCTCTTGGATTCCGGCTTCTAGGAGGTGTGTCTTTAGAGTGCGATGGCAGACCGTGTCAAAGGCGGCCGACAGGTCCAGGAGGATGAGGGCTGGTGTTTCGCCATTGTCTAGTTGGCGACTGATGTCGTCTGTGGCGGCGATGAGGGCTGTCTCGGTGCTGTGGTTTCATCTGAATCCGGACTGGGACGGGTCCAAGATGTTGTTGTCTTCCAGGTGGGGGGCCAATTGCCTGTTCATGATTTTCTCGATGACCTTTGCAGGGAGCGGGAGCAGGGAGATGGGCCGGAAGTTCTTGAGGTCCTTGGGGTCCGCCTTGGGATTCTTGAGGAGGGAGTTGATTTCGGCATGCTTCCAGCTTTCCGGGAATGTCGCTGTGTCGAAGGAGATGTTGATGACCTTCCGTAGTTGGGGTGCGATGGCTGCGGCTGCTTTGTTGAATACGTGGTGTGGGCACGGGTCTGACGGAGATCCTGAGAGGATGGAGTTTATGACCTTGCGTGTCTCGTCATCGTTGACATTGGACCAGGTCAGGCGGATGGCGCTGTTGGTGTTCGCAGGAGAGGTGGAGTCTGGCGTAGTCGGGGCGGTTGTGGTGTTGAAGCTGTCGTGGATGTCAGCGATCCTGCGGTGGAAGAAGATGGCTAGAGAGTCGCACAGTTCTTGTGAGGGAGGGATGTCGTTGGCGTTGGCGCTCGGGTTGGAGATTTCCTTTACGATGCTGAAGAGCTCTTTGCTGTCATGTGCGTTGTTATCCAAGCGGTCTTTGAAGGAGGATCTCTTCGCTAATCTGATGAGGTGGTGATGTCTGCGGGTGGCGCCCTTGTGGGCTGTGTGGTTGTCCGGTGTGCGTTAGAGGAGCCATATTTTCTCCAGTTTCTGGCATGCACGTTTGGAGGTCTGGAGCTCGTTGATGAATCAGGTGGCACTCTTGCTGGCATGGCTGTTGGAGGGTTTCTTGAGCGGGGCGAGGGTGTTGGCGCAGTCGTTGATCCACTGTCTGAGGTTGCGGGCTGCGGCGTCTGGGTTGGTGGGTGTGTTCTGGTCGAGGGTTGTGATCAGCCGGTCTTCGGTGACTTTACTCCAGCAGTGGCGAGGCAGCTGTTGGGTGCGGTGGTGCGTGGTTGGTTTCTTGAAGGTGAAATGAATGCAGTGGTGGTCGGTCCAGTGGAGTTCGGTGGTGTGGTTGAAGGCCATGTGGGTGCCTGTGGAGAAGACGGGGTCCAGAGTGTGGCCGGCGGCGTGGGTGGGTGTGGTGACGAGTTGTTTGAGGCCGAGGTTGGCAAAGTTGTTGATCAGGGTGGCGGAGTTGGCGTCGTTGTTGTTCTCGAGGTAGAAGTTCAGGTCCCCGAGGAGGATGTAGTCCGTGGAGGTGAGTGCGTGGATGCTGGCGAGGTCGGCGATGGAGTTGCTGAACTGAGCCAGGGGTCACGGGGTCTGTAGATGAGTTTTCCTCTGAGGTTGGGGTCGGTGTGGATCCGGAAGTGCAGGTGTTCGGCGGTGTGGAGGGTGTCGTCTGCGTGGGTGGCGACCTTGAGGGTGGACTTGTGGACGATGGCTATCCCTCCTCCGGTTCCGTTGGCGCGATCCCTGCGGGTGATCTTGTATCCATCCAGGATGGCTATAGCGATGTCGGGCGCTGAGGAGACGTTCCACCAGGTCTTGGTCAGGAAGGCCACGTCTGAGGCGGAGGTGTCGAGTAGATCCCAGAGCTCGACGGCGTGTTTGCGTGCGGAGCGGGTGTAGAGGAGTATGCAGCGGAGGTAGTTGGGTCCAGTCCTTGAAGGTTTGGTGGTTCTGTGGCAGGTGAAGCTGCAGGTGCGGCAGGAGAAAGGTCCGTGGGTCCGTTTTGGGGTGGCCTTAAAGCAGGTGTGGTTTCGGCCAACGTAGAGTGTGTGGAGGCTGCTGGCGTTGTAGTGGAGTCTGGTGTTGTGGCGTTTGCGGTGTCCAGGGGTTCTGGCGCTGGGTGCCCTCCAGGCGCGGACAGGCGGGCTTGCCTAAGGTGCGCCAGCAGCGCAGCCGCACAGCTGCCGCCATTTGAAGGGGATCTGGGAGGGAGGAGAAGGGAATGGCGAATGGGTGCAGACGGGGCGGGGCCGCAGGGGCAGCAGGTGAGCAGTGGGCATGGGTGGGAGGGAAATATCAGGGGCAGCGAGGGGGACAGAAGGCAAGAAAACGAGCACAATTAGGGGAGCAGAAGGCAAGAAAACAAGCACAATCAGGGAACAAAGGCAAGAAAAACGATCACAATCAAGGAACAGAGGCAAGAAAAACGAGCACAATCAGGGAACAGAGGAAAGAAAAACAAGCACAATCAGGGAACAGAGGCAAGAAAAACTAGCACAATCAGGGGGGCAGAGGCAAGAAAAAACTAGCACAATCAGGGGGCAGAGGCAAGAAAAAACGATCACAATCAGGGAGCAGAGGCAAGAAAAACGAGCACAATTAGGGGAGCAGAAGGCAAGAAAACGAGCACAATCAGGGGAGCAGAAGGCAAGAAAACGGGCACAAATCAGGGGCAGTGAGGGGGAGCAGAAGGCAAGAAACGAGCACAATCAGGGAACAGGAGGCAAGAAAACGGGCACAGATAAGAATGTAGTCACAGGGGGGAGACAGGCAACGGCGGTCACAGACATCAGAAGACAATATGGGCAGTACAGGGAAGACAGACAGACAGTGACAGTGATACAAACCTAAGGCCTACCACTGGCCACCAGGGATGAGGAGCAGGTGGTAGAGCAGCGGCAGCTGGGGCAGGGTCAGGACACACAGGCGGAGCTGTGTGGTGGGGGAGCGACCTACAAGCAGGTCAAGGGTCGCTCGCTATGATAGGGGAAGAGCACTGCTACAAGCAGGAAGATTACTAAGAAAGTCAATCAAGTGGTTGCTTCCACTCTTGAAGCTTATTGTCCAGATGATGACCCTTAAAGAAATTTTGGGTTGAAACGCCGTCGACGCCTTTAACATGGTTTCAATCAGAGATGATATTAATTTCTTGATTATGTACTGCACTTATTGTTCAATGTTTCTTTATTCTTCTTTTTTTGTTATATGAAGTTTTATTTAGTCTTTTTTAGTGGTTAAGTATGATTATGTAGCTCAGGAACCTTTGTTTGGACTACAGCCATGAAACTACGGCATGGCAGACCCACTGTCAATCTTTTCTTTGCCAACATTGCTGCTGGGAGGAGAGATCTCAGTTTGGTGGAATAGACATGGCTGGGCGAGCAGACATGGCTGTCCCACCATTCGGTGCCTTTGCCGCCACAGCACTTTAGAGGCCAGTCTGCGCACCCTTTAGGGGAGGCCCCCAGCGCTTTAGAGGCCAGTCTGCGCACCCTTTAGGGGAGGCCCCCAGCGCTTTAGAGGCAAGCCTGAGCACCCTTTAGGGGAGGCCCCCAGCAGCTTGGAGGCCAGTCTGTGCACCCTTTAGGGGAGGCCTCCAGCACTTTAGAGGCCAGTCTGCGCACCCTTTAGGGGAGGCCCCGAGCAGCTTGGAGGCCAGTCTGTGCACCCTTTAGGGGAGGCCCCCAGCAGCTTGGAGGCCAGTCTGTGTACCCTTTAGGGGAGGCCCCCAGCAGCTTGGAGGCCAGTCTGGGCACCCTTTAGTGGAGGCCCCCAGCAGCTTGGAGGCCAGTCTGTGCACCCTTTAGGGGAGGCCCCCAACAGCTTGGAGGCCTGTCTGCACACCCTTTAGGGGGGCCTCCAGCACTTTAGAGGCCAATCTGTGCACCCTTTAGGGGAGGCCCCCAGCAGCTTGTAGGCCTGTCTGCGCACCCTTTAGGGGAGGCCCCCAGCACCCTTAGAGGCCAGTCTGCGCACCCTTTAGGGGAGGCCCCCCAGCAGCTTGAAGGACAGTCTGCGCACCCTTTAGGGGAGGCCCCAAGCACTTTAGTGGACAGTCTGCGCACCCTTTAGGGGAGGCCCCCAGCAGTTTGGAGGCCAGTCTGGGCACCCCAAGGTTTCTTGGAATGGGACGTCAACAGGTAGACTCATACTGTTGATCAGAGAGTAAACATACAAGGACACGCCTTCTACTGGGTGCGAGGCTAGCAGAAAGTAAACATACAAGGACACGCCTTCTACTGGGTGCAAGGCTAGCAGAGAGTAAACATAAAAGGACACGCCTTCTACTGGGTGCGTGGCTAACAGAGAGTAAACATACAAGGACACGCCTTCTACGGGGTGCGAGGCTAACAGAGAGTAAACATACAAAGACACGCCTTCTACTGGGTGCAAGGCTAGCAGAGAGTAAACATGCAAGGACACGCCTTCTTCTGGGTGCGATGCTAGCAGAGAGTAAACATACAAGGACACGCCTACTCCTGGGTGCGAGGCTAGCAGAGAGTAAACATACAAGGACACGCCTTCTACTGGGTGCGAGGCTAGCAGAGAGTAAACATACAAGGACACGCCTTCTACTGGGTGCAAGGCTAGCAGAGAGAAAACATACAAGGACACGCCTTCTACTGGGTGCGAGGCTAACAGAGAGTGAACAAACAAGGACACGCCTTCTATGGGGTGTGAGGCTAGCAGAGAGTAAACATACAAGGACACACCTTCTACTGGATGCGAGGCTAGCAGACAGTAAACATACATGGACACGCCTACTCCTGGATTTGAGGCTAGAAGAGAGTAAACATACAAGGACACGCCTACTACTGGGTGCAAGGCTAGCAGAGAATAAACATACAAGGACACGCCTTCTACTGGGTGCAAGGCTAACAGACAGTAAACATACCAGGGCACGCCTACTTCTGGATGTGAGGCTAGAAGAGACTAAACATACAAGGACACGCCTACTACTGGGTGCAAGGCTGGCACAGAGTAAACATACAAGGGCACGCCTTCTACTGGGAGCGAGGCTAGCAGAGAGTAAACATACAAGGACACGCCTTCTACTGGGTGCAAGGCTAGCAGAGAGTAAACATGCAAGGACAAGTCTTCTCCTGGGTGGGAGGCTAGCAGAGAGTAAACATACAAGGACACGCCTACTCCTGGGTGCGAGGCTAGCAGAAAATAAACATACAAGGACACCCCTTCTACTGAGTGCGAGGCTAGCAGACAGTAAACATACAAGGACACGCCTTCTACTGGGTGCGAGGCTAGCAGAGAGTAAACATACAAGGACATGCCTACCACTGGGTGCGAGGCTAGAAGAGAGTAAACATACAAGGACACGCCTACTCCTGGGTGCGAGGCTAGCAGAGAGTAAACATACAAGGAACGCCTTCTACTGGGTGCGAGGCTAACAGAGAATAAACATAGAAGGACATGCCTTCTACTGGGTGCGAGGCTAGCAGAGAGTAAACATACAAGGACACGCCTTCTACTGGGTGCGAGGCTAGAAGAGAGTAAACATACAAGGACATGCCTACTCCTGGGTGCGAGGCTAACAGAGAGTAAACATACAAGGAACGCCTTCTACTGGGTGCGAGGCTAACTGAGAGTAAACATACAAGGAAGGCCTTCTCCTGGGTGCGAGGCTAGCAGAAAGTAAACATACAAGGACACGCCTTCTACTGGGTGCGAGGCTAGCAGAGAGTAAACATACAAGGACATGCCTACCACTGGTTGCGAGGCTAGAAGAGAGTAAACATACAAGGACACGCCTACTCCTGGGTGCGAGGCTAGCAGAGAGTAAACATACAAGGAACGCCTTCTTCTGGGTGCGATGCTAGCAGAGAGTAAACATACAAGGACACGCCTACTCCTGGGTGCGAGGCTAGCAGAGTAAACATACAAGAACACGCCTTCTACTGGGTGCGAGGCTAGCAGAGAGTAAACATACAAGGACACGCCTTCTACTGGGTGCAAGGCTAGCAGAGAGTAAACATACAAGGACACGCCTTCTACTGGGTGCGAGGCTAACAGAGAGTAAACATACAAGGACACGCCTTCTATGGGGTGTGAGGCTAACAGAAAGTAAACATACAAGAACACAACTTCTACTGGATGCGAGGCTAGCAGAGAGTAAAAATACTAGGACACGCCTACTCCTGGGTGTAAGGCTAGCAGAGAGTAAACATACAAGGATACGCCTTCTACTGGGTGCAAGGCTAACAGACAGTAAACATACAAGGACATGCCTACTCCTGGATTTGAGGCTAGAAGAGAGTAAACATACAAGGACACACCTACTACTGGGTGCAAGGCTAGCAGAGAATAAACATACAAGGACACGCCTTCCACTGGGTGCAAGGCTAACAGACAGTAAACATACAAGGGCATGCCTACTCCTGGATGTGAGGCTAGAAGAGACTAAACATACAAGGACACGCCTACTACTGGGTGCAAGGCTAGCAGAGAGTAAACATACAAGGGCACGCCTTCTACTGGGTGCGAGGCTAGCAGAGAGTAAGCATGACACGCCTTCTCCTGGGTGCGAGGCTAGCAGCGAGTAAACATACAAGGACACGTCTTCTCCTAGGTGCAAGGCTAGCAGAGAGTAAACATACAAGGACACGCCTACTCCTGGGTGCGAGGCTAGCAGAGAATAAACATACAAGGACACGCTTTCTACTGAGTGCGAGGCTAGCAGAGAGTAAACATACAAGGACACGCCTTCTACTGGGTGCGAGGCTAGCAGAGAGTAAACATACAAGGACATGCCTACCACTGGTTGCGAGGCAAGAAGAGAGTAAACATACAAGGAACGCCTTCTACTGGGTGCGAGGCTAACAGAGAATAAACATAGAAGGACATGCCTTCTACTGGGTGCGAGGCTAGCAGAGAGTAAACATACAAGGACACGCCTTCTACTGGGTGCAAGGCTAGAAGAGAGTAAACATACAAGGACATGCCTACTCCTGGGTGCGAGGCTAACAGAGAGTAAACATACAAGGAACGCCTTCTACTGGGTGCGAGGCTAACTGAGAGTAAACATACAAGGAAGGCCTTCTCCTGGGTGCGAGGCTAGCAGAAAGTAAACATACAAGGACACGCCTTCTACTGGGTGCGAGGCTAGCAGAGAGTAAACATACAAGGACATGCCTACCACTGGTTGCGAGGCTAGAAGAGAGTAAACATACAAGGACACGCCTACTCCTGGGTGCGAGGCTAGCAGAGAGTAAACATACAAGGAACGCCTTCTTCTGGGTGCGATGCTAGCAGAGAGTAAACATACAAGGACACGCCTACTCCTGGGTGCGAGGCTAGCAGAGTAAACATACAAGAACACGCCTTCTACTGGGTGCGAGGCTAGCAGAGAGTAAACATACAAGGAACGCCTTCTACTGGGTGCGAGGCTAACAGAGAATAAACATAGAATGACATGCCTTCTACTGGGTGCGAGGCTAGCAGAGAGTAAACATACAAGGACACGCCTTCTACTGGGTGCGAGGCTAGAAGAGAGTAAACATACAAGGACACGCCTACTCCTGGGTGCGAGGCTAACAGAGAGTAAACATACAAGGACACACCTATTCCTGGGTGCGAGGCTAGCAGAGAGTATACATACAAGGAACGCCTTCTACTAGGTGCGAGGCTAACTGAGAGTAAACATACAAGGAACGCCTTCTACTGGGTGCGAGGCTAACTGAGAGTAAACATACAAGTAACGCCTTATACTGGCTGCAAGGCTAACAGAGAGTAAACATACAAAGAAACGCCTACTCCTGGGTGCGAGGCTAGCAGAGAGTAAATACAAGGACAAGCCTACTCCTGGGTGCTAGTCTAGCAGAGAGTAAACATAGAAGGACACGCCTACCACTGGGTGCGAGGCTAGCAGAGAGTAAGCATACAAGGACACGCTTACTCCTGGGTGCGAGGCTAGCAGAGAGTAAACATACAAGGAACGCCTTCTACTGGGTGCGAGGCTAACAGAGAATAAACATACAAGGACACTCCTACTCCTGGGTGTAAGGCTAGCAGAGAGTAAACATACAAGGACAAGCCTATTCCTGGTTGCGAGGCTAGCGGAGAGTAAACATACAAGGACACGCTGTGCGAGGCCAGCAATTCGATGGAGCATCACCATCTCACCTGGGTGCCTTCTTTGCCGTCCACCAGTTTCAAGTTGTAAAGGGACCAGGTCTCACTGCGCTTGTACTGGTCGCGATCTACTTTCTTTAGCTTGACCAGGGTCAGGTTCAGGGGTCGGTACGCAGACACTAAGGAGAGGGGAGGGAATAGAAACATTGTTGAGGGATAAAAACTTACTCGCAGAATACTTCTGTCCCAGTGTTGTCAATGACCCTAAATCCTGACCCATAGCTCACACAATCTATGTCAGTACTAGGCCCCAACCTATTTCTCTTTTAAAGTATCACAATCCAACATGCAACATCCATGCTGTGCCAACAGTGGGGAACATGAACAAAGAAATTCCATTGGTCTGAAGAGAAAGCGGTTATTAGATTTTGGAAAATGCCTGGGGTAGCATGATGCTGAGTGGGAGGGCGTTGGCTTTGGGCATGAAAGGGTTTAAACTATGTAGGAGTTACCAAGAATTTATTGTGAAAAATGTTTCATGATCGAGAAGTCTGTACAGAGGATGGCCAACGCTACTCAATCATGCTCTGTGGCAAATGTCAATGCTGCGCCACAGGGCCTTCACACAACTCTGTCAATGACAACCAGTCCCTCACTACCACAGCCACTGTTCCTGATATCCTGTAGTTTCATCCACAGATGACAATCAATCCTGATAACTACAGCAGCCACTGTTCCTGATATCCTGTAGTTTCATCCACAGATAACAATCAATCCCGCACTTCAGCAGGCACTGTTCTTTATCGATCCCAAACCACAGCAGCCACTGTTCTGGATAACCTGTAGTTTCATTCACAGCTCTGGCAATGACGATAGATCCAGAACTACAGCAGCCACTGTTCTTGATATCCTGTAGTTTCATCCACAGATGACAATCAATCCTGATAACTACAGCAGCCACTGTTCCTGATATCCTGTAGTTTCATCCACAGATGACAATCAATCCCGCACTTCAGCAGCCACTGTTCTTTATCGATCCCAAACCACAGCAGCCACTTTTCTGGATAACCTGTAGTTTCATTCACAGCTCTGGCAATGACGATCGATCCAGAACTACAGCAGCCACTGTTCTTGATATCCTTTCGTTTCATCCACAGCTCTGGCAATGACAATCGATCACAGCCTTCAGCAGCCACTGTTCTTGATATCCTGTAGTGTCATCCACAGCTCTGGCAATGACAATCGATCCAGAACTTCAGCAGCCACTGTTCCTGATATCCTGTAGTTTCATCCACAGCTCTGGCAATGACGATCGATCCAGAACTACAGCAGCCACTGTTCTTGATATCCTGTAGTGTCATCCACAGCTCTGGCAATGACAATCGATCACAGCCTTCAGCAGCCACTGTTCTTGATATCCTGTAGTGTCATCCACAGCTCTGGCAATGACAATCAATCCAGAATTTCAGCAGCCACTGTTCTTGATATCCTGTAGTTTCATCCACAGCTCTGGCAATGACGATCGGTCCAGAACTACAGCAGCCACTGTTCTTGATATCCTTTCGTTTCATCCACAGCTTCGGCAATGACAATCGATCGCAGCCTTCAGCAGCCACTGTTCTTGTTATCCTGTAGTGTCATCCACAGCTCTGGCAATGACAATCGATCACAGCCTTCAGCAGCCACTGTTCTTGATATCCTGTAGTGTCATCCACAGCTCTGGCAATGACAATCAATCCAGAATTTCAGCAGCCACTGTTCTTGATATCCTGTAGTTTCATCCACAGCTCTGACAATGACGATCGGTCCAGAACTACAGCAGCCACTGTTCTTGATATCCTTTCATTTCATCCACAGCTCTGGCAATGACAATCGATTGCAGCCTTCAGCAGCCACTGTTCTTGTTATCCTGTAGTTTCATTCACAGCTCTGTCAGTGACAATCAATGCCGCTTCAGCAGCCACTGTTCTAGATATCCTGTAGTGTCATCCACAGCTCTGGCAATGACGATCGATCCAGAACTACAGCAGCCACTGTTCTAGATATCCTGTAGTGTCATCCACAGCTCTGGCAATGACGATCGGTCCAGAACTACAGCAGCCACTGTTCTTGATATCCTTTCGTTTCATCCACAGCTTCGGCAATGACAATCGATCGCAGCCTTCGCAGCCACTGTTCTTGTTATCCTGTAGTGTCATCCACAGCTCTGGCAATGACAATCGATCACAGCCTTCAGCAGCCACTGTTCTTGATATCCTGTAGTGTCATCCACAGCTCTGGCAATGACGATCGATCCAGAACTACAGCAGCCACTGTTCTTGATATCCTTTCGTTTCATCCACAGCTCTGGCAATGACAATCGATCACAGCCTTCAGCAGCCACTGTTCTTGATATCCTGTAGTGTCATCCACAGCTCTGGCAATGACGATCGATCCAGAACTTCAGCAGCCACTGTTCTTGAAATCCTGTAGTTTCATCCACAGCTCTGGCAATGACGATCGATCCAGAACTACAGCAGCCACTGTTCTTGATATCCTGTAGTGTCATCCACAGCTCTGGCAATGACAATCAATCCAGAATTTCAGCAGCCACTGTTCTTGATATCCTGTAGTTTCATCCACAGCTCTGGCAATGACGATCGGTCCAGAACTACAGCAGCCACTGTTCTTGATATCCTTTCGTTTCATCCACAGCTTCGGCAATGACAATCGATCGCAGCCTTCAGCAGCCACTGTTCTTGTTATCCTGTAGTGTCATCCACAGCTCTGGCAATGACAATCGATCACAGCCTTCAGCAGCCACTGTTCTTGATATCCTGTAGTGTCATCCACAGCTCTGGCAATGACGATCGATCCAGAACTACAGCAGCCACTGTTCTTGATATCCTTTCGTTTCATCCACAGCTCTGGCAATGACAATCGATCACAGCCTTCAGCAGCCACTGTTCTTGATATCCTGTAGTGTCATCCACAGCTCTGGCAATGACAATCAATCCAGAATTTCAGCAGCCACTGTTCTTGATATCCTGTAGTTTCATCCACAGCTCTGGCAATGACGATCGGTCCAGAACTACAGCAGCCACTGTTCTTGATATCCTTTCATTTCATCCACAGCTCTGGCAATGACAATCGATTGCAGCCTTCAGCAGCCACTGTTCTTGCTATCCTGTAGTTTCATTCACAGCTCTGTCAGTGACAATCAATGCCGCTTCAGCAGCCACTGTTCTAGATATCCTGTAGTGTCATCCACAGCTCTGGCAATGACGATCGATCCAGAACTACAGCAGCCACTGTTCTAGATATCCTGTAGTGTCATCCACAGCTCTGGCAATGACGATCGGTCCAGAACTACAGCAGCCACTGTTCTTGATATCCTTTCGTTTCATCCACAGCTTCCGCAATGACAATCGATCACAGCCTTCAGCAGCCACTGTTCTTGATATCCTGTAGTGTCATCCACAGCTCTGGCAATGACGATCGATCCAGAACTACAGCAGCCACTGTTCTTGATATCCTTTCGTTTCATCCACAGCTCTGGCAATGACAATCGATCACAGCCTTCAGCAGCCACTGTTCTTGATATCCTGTAGTGTCATCCACAGCTCTGGCAATGACGATCGATCCAGAACTTCAGCAGCCACTGTTCTTGAAATCCTGTAGTTTCATCCACAGCTCTGGCAATGGCGATCGATCCAGAACTACAGCAGCCACTGTTCTTGATATCCTGTAGTGTCATCCACAGCTCTGGCAATGACAATCAATCCAGAATTTCAGCAGCCACTGTTCTTGATATCCTGTAGTTTCATCCACAGCTCTGGCAATGACGATCGGTCCAGAACTACAGCAGCCACTGTTCTTGATATCCTTTCGTTTCATCCACAGCTTCGGCAATGACAATCGATCGCAGCCTTCAGCAGCCACTGTTCTTGTTATCCTGTAGTGTCATCCACAGCTCTGGCAATGACAATCGATCACAGCCTTCAGCAGCCACTGTTCTTGATATCCTGTAGTGTCATCCACAGCTCTGGCAATGACGATCGATCCAGAACTACAGCAGCCACTGTTCTTGATATCCTTTCGTTTCATCCACAGCTCTGGCAATGACAATCGATCGCAGCCTTCAGCAGCAACTGTTCTTGATATCCTGTAGTGTCATCCACAGCTCTGGTAATGACAATCGATCACAGCCTTCAGCAGCCACTGTTCTTGATATCCTGTAGTGTCATCCACAGCTCTGGCAATGACGATCGATCCAGAACTACAGCAGCCACTGTTCTTGATATCCTTTCGTTTCATCCACAGCTCTGGCAATGACGATCGATCCAGAACTACAGCAGCCACTGTTCTTGATATCCTGTAGTGTCATCCACAGCTCTGGCAATGACAATCGATCACAGCCTTCAGCAGCCACTGTTCTTGATATCCTGTAGTGTCATCCACAGCTCTGGCAATGACAATCAATCCAGAATTTCAGCAGCCACTGTTCTTGATATCCTGTAGTTTCATCCACAGCTCTGGCAATGACGATCGGTCCAGAACTACAGCAGCCACTGTTCTTGATATCCTTTCGTTTCATCCACAGCTTCGGCAATGACAATCGATCGCAGCCTTCAGCAGCCACTGTTCTTGTTATCCTGTAGTGTCATCCACAGCTCTGGCAATGACAATCGATCACAGCCTTCAGCAGCCACTGTTCTTGATATCCTGTAGTGTCATCCACAGCTCTGGCAATGACAATCAATCCAGAATTTCAGCAGCCACTGTTCTTGATATCCTGTAGTTTCATCCACAGCTCTGGCAATGACGATCGGTCCAGAACTACAGCAGCCACTGTTCTTGATATCCTTTCATTTCATCCACAGCTCTGGCAATGACAATCGATTGCAGCCTTCAGCAGCCACTGTTCTTGTTATCCTGTAGTTTCATTCACAGCTCTGTCAGTGACAATCAATGCCGCTTCAGCAGCCACTGTTCTAGATATCCTGTAGTGTCATCCACAGCTCTGGCAATGACGATCGATCCAGAACTACAGCAGCCACTGTTCTAGATATCCTGTAGTGTCATCCACAGCTCTGGCAATGACGATCGGTCCAGAACTACAGCAACCACTGTTCTTGATATCCTTTCGTTTCATCCACAGCTTCGGCAATGACAATCGATCGCAGCCTTCGCAGCCACTGTTCTTGTTATCCTGTAGTGTCATCCACAGCTCTGGCAATGACAATCGATCACAGCCTTCAGCAGCCACTGTTCTTGATATCCTGTAGTGTCATCCACAGCTCTGGCAATGACGATCGATCCAGAACTACAGCAGCCACTGTTCTTGATATCCTTTCGTTTCATCCACAGCTCTGGCAATGACAATCGATCACAGCCTTCAGCAGCCACTGTTCTTGATATCCTGTAGTGTCATCCACAGCTCTGGCAATGACGATCGATCCAGAACTTCAGCAGCCACTGTTCTTGAAATCCTGTAGTTTCATCCACAGCTCTGACAATGACGATCGATCCAGAACTACAGCAGCCACTGTTCTTGATATCCTGTAGTGTCATCCACAGCTCTGGCAATGACAATCAATCCAGAATTTCAGCAGCCACTGTTCTTGATATCCTGTAGTTTCATCCACAGCTCTGGCAATGACGATCGGTCCAGAACTACAGCAGCCACTGTTCTTGATATCCTTTCGTTTCATCCACAGCTTCGGCAATGACAATCGATCGCAGCCTTCAGCAGCCACTGTTCTTGTTATCCTGTAGTGTCATCCACAGCTCTGGCAATGACAATCGATCACAGCCTTCAGCAGCCACTGTTCTTGATAACCTGTAGTGTCATCCACAGCTCTGGCAATGACGATCGATCCAGAACTACAGCAGCCACTGTTCTTGATATCCTTTCGTTTCATCCACAGCTCTGGCAATGACAATCAATCACAGCCTTCAGCAGCCACTGTTCTTGATATCCTGTAGTGTCATCCACAGCTCTGGCAATGACAATCAATCCAGAATTTCAGCAGCCACTGTTCTTGATATCCTGTAGTTTCATCCACAGCTCTGGCAATGACGATCGGTCCAGAACTACAGCAGCCACTGTTCTTGATATCCTTTCATTTCATCCACAGCTCTGGCAATGACAATCGATTGCAGCCTTCAGCAGCCACTGTTCTTGCTATCCTGTAGTTTCATTCACAGCTCTGTCAGTGACAATCAATGCCGCTTCAGCAGCCACTGTTCTAGATATCCTGTAGTGTCATCCACAGCTCTGGCAATGACGATCGATCCAGAACTACAGCAGCCACTGTTCTAGATATCCTGTAGTGTCATCCACAGCTCTGGCAATGACGATCGGTCCAGAACTACAGCAGCCACTGTTCTTGATATCCTTTCGTTTCATCCACAGCTTCGGCAATGACAATCGATCACAGCCTTCAGCAGCCACTGTTCTTGATATCCTGTAGTGTCATCCACAGCTCTGGCAATGACGATCGATCCAGAACTACAGCAGCCACTGTTCTTGATATCCTTTCGTTTCATCCACAGCTCTGGCAATGACAATCGATCACAGCCTTCAGCAGCCACTGTTCTTGATATCCTGTAGTGTCATCCACAGCTCTGGCAATGACAATCAATCCAGAATTTCAGCAGCCACTGTTCTTGATATCCTGTAGTTTCATCCACAGCTCTGGCAATGACGATCGGTCCAGAACTACAGCAGCCACTGTTCTTGATATCCTTTCATTTCATCCACAGCTCTGGCAATGACAATCGATTGCAGCCTTCAGCAGCCACTGTTCTTGTTATCCTGTAGTTTCATTCACAGCTCTGTCAGTGACAATCAATGCCGCTTCAGCAGCCACTGTTCTAGATATCCTGTAGTGTCATCCACAGCTCTGGCAATGACGATCGATCCAGAACTACAGCAGCCACTGTTCTAGATATCCTGTAGTGTCATCCACAGCTCTGGCAATGACGATCGGTCCAGAACTACAGCAGCCACTGTTCTTGATATCCTTTCGTTTCATCCACAGCTTCGGCAATGACAATCGATCGCAGCCTTCGCAGCCACTGTTCTTGTTATCCTGTAGTGTCATCCACAGCTCTGGCAATGACAATCGATCACAGCCTTCAGCAGCCACTGTTCTTGATATCCTGTAGTGTCATCCACAGCTCTGGCAATGACGATCGATCCAGAACTACAGCAGCCACTGTTCTTGATATCCTTTCGTTTCATCCACAGCTCTGGCAATGACAATCGATCACAGCCTTCAGCAGCCACTGTTCTTGATATCCTGTAGTGTCATCCACAGCTCTGGCAATGACGATCGATCCAGAACTTCAGCAGCCACTGTTCTTGAAATCCTGTAGTTTCATCCACAGCTCTGACAATGACGATCGATCCAGAACTACAGCAGCCACTGTTCTTGATATCCTGTAGTGTCATCCACAGCTCTGGCAATGACAATCAATCCAGAATTTCAGCAGCCACTGTTCTTGATATCCTGTAGTTTCATCCACAGCTCTGGCAATGACGATCGGTCCAGAACTACAGCAGCCACTGTTCTTGATATCCTTTCGTTTCATCCACAGCTTCGGCAATGACAATCGATCGCAGCCTTCAGCAGCCACTGTTCTTGTTATCCTGTAGTGTCATCCACAGCTCTGGCAATGACAATCGATCACAGCCTTCAGCAGCCACTGTTCTTGATATCCTGTAGTGTCATCCACAGCTCTGGCAATGACGATCGATCCAGAACTACAGCAGCCACTGTTCTTGATATCCTTTCGTTTCATCCACAGCTCTGGCAATGACAATCAATCACAGCCTTCAGCAGCCACTGTTCTTGATATCCTGTAGTGTCATCCACAGCTCTGGCAATGACAATCAATCCAGAATTTCAGCAGCCACTGTTCTTGATATCCTGTAGTTTCATCCACAGCTCTGGCAATGACGATCGGTCCAGAACTACAGCAGCCACTGTTCTTGATATCCTTTCATTTCATCCACAGCTCTGGCAATGACAATCGATTGCAGCCTTCAGCAGCCACTGTTCTTGCTATCCTGTAGTTTCATTCACAGCTCTGTCAGTGACAATCAATGCCGCTTCAGCAGCCACTGTTCTAGATATCCTGTAGTGTCATCCACAGCTCTGGCAATGACGATCGATCCAGAACTACAGCAGCCACTGTTCTAGATATCCTGTAGTGTCATCCACAGCTCTGGCAATGACGATCGGTCCAGAACTACAGCAGCCACTGTTCTTGATATCCTTTCGTTTCATCCACAGCTTCGGCAATGACAATCGATCACAGCCTTCAGCAGCCACTGTTCTTGATATCCTGTAGTGTCATCCACAGCTCTGGCAATGACGATCGATCCAGAACTACAGCAGCCACTGTTCTTGATATCCTTTCGTTTCATCCACAGCTCTGGCAATGACAATCGATCACAGCCTTCAGCAGCCACTGTTCTTGATATCCTGTAGTGTCATCCACAGCTCTGGCAATGACGATCGATCCAGAACTTCAGCAGCCACTGTTCTTGAAATCCTGTAGTTTCATCCACAGCTCTGGCAATGGCGATCGATCCAGAACTACAGCAGCCACTGTTCTTGATATCCTGTAGTGTCATCCACAGCTCTGGCAATGACAATCAATCCAGAATTTCAGCAGCCACTGTTCTTGATATCCTGTAGTTTCATCCACAGCTCTGGCAATGACGATCGGTCCAGAACTACAGCAGCCACTGTTCTTGATATCCTTTCGTTTCATCCACAGCTTCGGCAATGACAATCGATCGCAGCCTTCAGCAGCCACTGTTCTTGTTATCCTGTAGTGTCATCCACAGCTCTGGCAATGACAATCGATCACAGCCTTCAGCAGCCACTGTTCTTGATATCCTGTAGTGTCATCCACAGCTCTGGCAATGACGATCGATCCAGAACTACAGCAGCCACTGTTCTTGATATCCTTTCGTTTCATCCACAGCTCTGGCAATGACAATCGATCGCAGCCTTCAGCAGCAACTGTTCTTGATATCCTGTAGTGTCATCCACAGCTCTGGCAATGACAATCGATCACAGCCTTCAGCAGCCACTGTTCTTGATATCCTGTAGTGTCATCCACAGCTCTGGCAATGACGATCGATCCAGAACTACAGCAGCCACTGTTCTTGATATCCTTTCGTTTCATCCACAGCTCTGGCAATGACAATCGATCACAGCCTTCAGCAGCCACTGTTCTTGATATCCTGTAGTGTCATCCACAGCTCTGGCAATGACAATCAATCCAGAATTTCAGCAGCCACTGTTCTTGATATACTGTAGTTTCATCCACAGCTCTGGCAATGACGATCGGTCCAGAACTACAGCAGCCACTGTTCTTGATATCCTTTCATTTCATCCACAGCTCTGGCAATGACAATCGATTGCAGCCTTCAGCAGCCACTGTTCTTGCTATCCTGTAGTTTCATTCACAGCTCTGTCAGTGACAATCAATGCCGCTTCAGCAGCCACTGTTCTAGATATCCTGTAGTGTCATCCACAGCTCTGGCAATGACGATCGATCCAGAACTACAGCAGCCACTGTTCTAGATATCCTGTAGTGTCATCCACAGCTCTGGCAATGACGAACGATCCAGAACTACAGCAGCCACTGTTCTAGATATCCTGTAGTTTCATTCACAGCTCTGGCAATGACAATCAATCCCGGACTTCAGCAGCCACTGTTCTTGATATCCTGTAGTTTCATCCACAGATAACAAAATATACAACATTATACCCCGTATAACATATTCACATCCTATATTGATTAATAGAGAATGTCCCACAGAGTGAATGACAATTTTTATTTAAAGTTTTTGTTTTTTATCAAAATAGTAAACGTATACTTATTCTTTTCTTTAAATTACTTTTGCATGTATAGCTATACAACAAATTCACGATAAATTCAGCCTGTAACCTGTTTAATTAAAAATTCATTTTAGACAGAGGAGCCCCAAGGCGAACAGGAGCAAACCACTTAATTAAGGTACATGTCGCCACATAGAACAATCAAACAAGCATTTACAATGCAATGGTCTCGGCATTATTAAAGGTAGAGCTATTAGCATTGCTCATGACATTTTTTTTTAAAAATCAAAAATAAATGGCATTGTCATTTACAATGCCAATAGCTTAATCGCTCGTAAATGCATGAACTATTGCATTTACACCCACACAGAGCCACACACACAAAGCCACCCACACACACACACACAGCCACTCACACAGAGCCCCACACACACAGAGAGCCCCACACACACACACACACACACAGACAGCCCCACACACACACACAGAGCCACACACACACCCAGGGCCACATACGCAAACAGGAGAGCAAGCACAGCGAGGGGGCAGGGAAGCAAGCACAGCGAGGGGGAAGGGGAGCAAGCACAGCCAGGGGGCATGGGAGCAAGCACAGCCAGGTGGCAGGGGAGCAAGCAGAGCCAGGTGGCAGGGGAGCAAGCACAGCCAGGGGGCAGGGGAGCAAGCACAGCCAGGGGGCAGGGGAGCAAGCACAGCCAGGGGGCAGGGGAGCAAGCACAGCCAGGGGGCAGGGGAGCAAGCACAGCCAGGGGGCAGGGGAGCAAGCACAGCCAGGGGGCAGGGGAGCAAGCACAGCGAGGGGGCAGGGAAGCAAGCACAGCGAGGGGGCAGGGAAGCAAGCACAGCGAGGGGGCAGGGAAGCAAGAATAGCGAGGGTGCAGGGAAGCAAGCACAGCGAGGATGCAGGGAAGCAAGCACAGCGAGGGGGCAGGGGAACCAGGAGGCAGGGGAGCAAGCACAGCCAGGGGGCAGGAGAGCAAGCACAGCGAGGGGGCAGGGAAGCAAGCACAGCGAGCGGGCAGGGAAGCAAGCACAGCAAGGAGGCAGGGGAGCAAGCACAGCCAGGGGAGCAAGCACGGCCAGGGGGCAGGGAAGCAAATACAGCCAGGGGGCAGGGAAGCAAGCACAACCAGGGGGCAGGGAAGCAAGCACAGCCAGGGGGCAGGGAAGCAAGCACAGCCAGGGGGCAGGGAAGCAAGCACAGCCAGGGGGCTGGGAAGCAAGCACAGCCAGGGGGCAGGGAAGCAAGCACAGCCAGGGGGCAGGGAAGCAAGCACAGCCAGGGGGCAGAGGAGCAAGCACAGCCAGGGGGCAGGGGGACAAGCACAGCCAGGGGGCAGGGGGGCAAGCACAGCCAGGGGGCAGGGGAGCAAGCACAGCGAGGGGGCTCCTCGACATTGGCATTCACCCTTGTATAGCGCTGGCTAGACCCGCAGGTATCAGAGCACTTTCCCGTAGTAACGAAGTAAGGGAGAAACAAACTGTGTGCCCAATTATAGACAACCTGGAGCACGGCGCCCTGTGCTGTTCCAAGCTCTGTGGAACTTTGCAATTTCGACGAACCCGTAAATTTAGGCCATTTCAAGTGTATTATATCACCCGTCACAGCCACGAGTCACACACAGGCTAAAAAAGAACTGAGAATGGTGGCCCTTTGTGTTAAACAACACACCTTTGGCGGGCATTCAAAACATCACACTGCTCAGTGGCGTCACTGGGAGGGTGCGGACCGCACCGGGTGACACCGACGCTCTCAGCACGACTACGGCTACACAGTGACCAGGGAGCAGGCTTCACAGGCTGAGATTCAAGGTGGAAGCGAGCCTCATGGTCAGACTTACGCACACTCTCTCAAACACACACGCACACACGGAATGTTTCAAGCTTCTCTCACACACTTCCATTTCCCTTCAAACGAACAGCCTCAAGCCAGGACACGCTCGTCGTCGTCTTCCAATTCGGTCACAGACGCATTGCTGTCAGCTCCTTAAGCACAAGGACAGAACAGGTGGAAGGAACCCAGTGACACCACATCTGACAGTGTGGATAGATAGATGAATGGCGCTTCCAGCCGCTACTCACACAGACACAGCTGCAGAGCTCCGGTCACAGTTTTAGGCAGGCGGAATCTTGCAGCGTTTGGGCAGCGCAAGTGTATCCAGCTGAGCAAGACAAGTGCTAGACCCCCCACCCTTCTGAAACACAGGTCAGAATGACACAAGGCGCTGCGGGCTGTCCCTGCGACCCTTCATCCGGACAGGGGCTAATCTACCCTCCTGGGGCCCTTGAGACACTCCCGTAGCTCACAAAAACAAGCTAAATACGGTGCAAGGGCAGCAGGGACATGTCTGTGTTCAGACCCCGCATTCCGAGGGCCGGGGGGGGCTCAGAGTGTCCATCAAAGAAAGGCGCCACACCAAAGTGCGGCCCCCTCAAGTATGCACATTGCAACAGAATACCATACAATCATGTACATCTGAATACCACTCATGAGAGCTGCATTTCCCTAGAAAGTAAGTTACGTAAACAACTCACATTATGTAACTAAAAAATCCGACAATCTACTTACAACTAGAAGGCCTGCTTTTTTGGGGAACTCTGTGAGGAACCTGTGTCCTTACTCCACACACATCAGCAGGAGAGAGCGGTGTACCGGGATAAACGCGCCTTCTGTTATATCTTTGTCAGCGGTACGGCTTTGGCATACGGGGGAGGGCTTGGGGTTTGGCATGATTTGGGTGATCTTCTCCTTTGTACTGATTCGGCTGTTTACACCATAAGCGCTTAGAGACCTATCGGTGATAATTGCGCTATACAAGTTGAATAAATAAAAATAAATAAATAAATAAATGTATGATAAAGCAGGGGCCGCGCCCCAGGCTTGCTCTGGTGTGGACCTTGGTGCAGAATAAAACGTCTGCGATAATTAACGAGCGATCTAGAGTTTCCAAGAGCTAAAGCACTCCCAGCGACTGCTAATGCACTTCTTCGCCCCGGGGCCAACTCCCAACAAACATGGATGTCCTGGCACACGGGACTGGAGGCTATTATCGTGCTACAGGCAAATAATGTCTTTCGCAACTCGTTTAAAAATACTCCTGATAAGCGATGACCGGGCTGGTTTGGGATTGGGAGCGAGCGTGGGTCAGCAGAAAGGGCGACAAAAACGAGCGCCATAGCGAAGCAGCTACGTTTGTGTCCGTTAGCTTTCAAATTTACAAAGCCCGAGGTGACCAGGGGGTTGTTTAGGTTGAAGCAATCTATGTCCGAGTTCACGTGGAGGGTCACCGTCTCCCTGGGGAAGAGCAAGTGAAGGGGAGGGAGAGATGAGAGCACGTTACGCATTTTACCCACTGACCAAGCGACTAATGGCTGCAGGAAAGAATCACTTTCCCAACGAGGACAGCGGGAGCCACTGAGAGCGGAAGCAGCGCACAGCGAGAGGGGGCGGGAACGAGCACAGCGGGAGCCACGGAGAGCGTGAGCAGCGCACAGCGGGAGGGGGCGGGAACGAGGACAGCGGGAGCAGGTGACCTACCTCATCTTTAACAAACACAAAAATGGCGGCCTCAAAGCTCGAAACATTTTCGGATTCGGGGGCGTGTTTTACTTTGCTGAGTGACGGACGACGTCACGAGCTAAGGAACAGCAAAACTTACGCCCCCGAATCCGAAAGAGACGGGGCTTGTTTGGAGTGGCTCCCTTCTCTTCCAATGGCTGGCCTCCATTTAGGAAGCCAGCCAATGGAAGCGAACGGAGCTGAGAAGCGGGTCTAAACTGCCCTACTATACAACATAAGATCTCCGGACCGGAAGCTGCTTCGCAGCTTATATGTCCCTCGACCTAAAAAAGGAAGAAAAAATAAACATATACTCCATAAAATCACAATCTGGCACCTCCTGGCTCCAGGTAGATGGCATCTACCGTGCCGAGATATTGCCCGCGGTACAATCTCTGGAGGGGCGAGTGCAGCTGGTTGGATCTCCCCTAGCGCCATCTGGTTCTGAACCATGCAATAACAACAGTTAATGAACAGAATGAAGAACAATGTCAAACATTCACCCCAGTACAGAGATCTGGGTCTAAATCCATCGTTTTTTTGCTCACCTATGCAATTCCAGTTTGAACCCAGCCATATGCAAATCAGTCTTGACCCTGTGCCCCATGGGAACAGTCCAGCCCGAACAGCCAAGCCAGGTCCTCCCTGGACAGGAAACAAGCATCCTAGGACCGGTTTTGGGCTTTCAGCCCTCATCAGCCAGGATAGCTTGATTCCAGTGGCATGGAGAGCACGGGACTGACGTCTGAGCATACCCGTCCCACTCTGGGTGACAAATGCAAAAACAACAGTTGATGGACAGAATGCAGAACAATGTCAATAATTTACCCCAGTGCAGAGATCTGGGCCTAAATCCATCGTTTTTCTGCTCACATGCCATTCCAGTTTGAACCCAGCCATATGCAAATCAGTCTTGAGCCTGTGCCCCATGGTAACAGTCCAGCCCGAACTGCCAAGCCAGGTCCTCCCTGGACTGGAAACAAGCATCCTAGGACCGGTTTCGGGCTTTCAGCCCTCATCAGCCAGGATAGCTTGATTCCAGTGGCAGGAAGAGCACGGGACTCAAGTCTGAGCATACCCGTCCCAGTCGGGTTGACAAATGCAAAAAGAACAATTGATGGACGGAATGCAGAACAATGTCATACATTCACCCTAGTACAGAGATCTGGGCCTAAATCCAATTTTTTGTGCTCACCATGCCATTCCAGTTTGAACCCAGCCATATGCAAATCAGTCTTGACCCTGTGCCCCATGGGCTGGACTGTTCCCATGAGGCACAGGGTCAAGACTGATTTGTATATGGCCATGTCTGAACTGGGGTGGCGTGTTGAGCAAAATAACGATGGATTAAACCCAGATCTGTGACTGGGGGTGAATGTTTTGCCAATGTGCAACATACCGTCCATCATCTTGTGTGTTTTGCTGTTCGCCCTATGTGGGAAGGGTATGCCCAGACGTGGGTCCCGTGCTCACTATGCCACTGGAGTCAAGCTATCCTGGCTGATGACGGCTGATAGCCAGAAACCGGTCCTAGGATGCTTGATTCCGGTACAGGGAACACATGGCTTGGCAGATCGGGCTGGACTGTTCCCATGAGGCACAGGGTCAAGACTGATTTGCATATGGCCATGTCTGAACTGGGGTGGCGTGGCGAGCAAAATAATGATGGATTAAACCCAGATCTGTGACTGGGGATGAATGTTTTGCCAATGTGCAACATTCTGTCCATCATCTTGTGTGTTTTGCTGTTCGCTCTATGTGGGAAGGGTATGTCCAGACGTGGGTCCCGTGCTCACTACGCCACTGGAGTCAAGCTATCCTGGCTGATGACGGCTGATACCCAGAAACAGGTCCTACGATGCTCGATTCTGGTCCAGGGAAGACATGGCTTGGCAGTTCGGGCTGGACTGTTCCCATGAGGCACAGGGTCAAGACTGATTTGCATTTGTCTGAACCGGGGCGGCGTGGTGAGCAAAATAACTACGGATTAAACCCAGATCTGTGACTGGGGAAAAATGTTTTGCCAATGTGCAACATTCCGTCCATCATCTTGTGTGTTTTGCTGTTCGCCCTATGTGGGAAGGGTATGCCCAGACATGGGTCCCATGCTCACTACGCCACTGGAGTCAAGCTATTCTGGTTGATGATGGCTGATAGCCAGTAACCGGTCTTAGGATGCTTGATTCCGGTCCAGGGAAGACATGGCTTGGCAGTTCGGGCTGGACAGTTCCCATGAGGCACAGGGTCAAGACTGATTTGGATATGGCCATGTCTGAACTGGGGTGGCGTGGTGAGCAAAATAACGATGGATTAAACCCAAATCTGTGACGGGGGGTAAATGTTTTGCCAATGTGCCACATTCCGTCCATCATCTTGTGTGTTTTATCTGGTGCTGAACCGGCGCCAACCTAAACTCGATCGGAGTAGACTACTGTTCCAGTAGATCTCCCTTCAACGTCGATCCCGAAGTCACCGGCGCCTCACCTGGCGCCTCTGATGCCTGTTCCAAGGATGAGGTCTAGAAGAGAGGCACAGAGATTAATGGAAGAGGAGGAATACCAAGAACACCATGATGAGGCTGAGCAAGGGGAGATTGTGGATCCTTATCAAGATTTTGAAGGTCTGCAGGAGGCTAGTGGCCTGGATAACTCTCCTGAATGAGAGCTCTAAGCTACGAAAGATCTCCCAACGCAGGAGGTAACTTCTTATCACGCGGTGATCAGGAAGGCAGAGGATCTGCTGGACTTGCCTCTTCCCACAGTAGAATTGACATCTAACATTTTCACAGAGCTGCTTTATTCCCCTTCTTCTAGCTCAGAGCCTTTACTCCCTTTCTCAGAGGCTTTGACTGAGCCCATCCTTGATGTATGGCAGTGGTGTCCAGGTCAGTGGCATGGAGGTATAAGGTGGCCCCGGGGGCTACTGCTTTCCTGTCCACTCATCCATCTCCAAAAAATGTGGTCGTTCACGGTTCATGCTCCTCAAAACAGTCTGCAGGGTCCTTACCATCTACACCTGCAGATAGGAAGTCGAAGTGTATAGAGCAATCTGCGAAGAAAGAATTCTCGTCCGGCAGCATGCCTCTCAAATCAATAAATACTACGTCTTCTTCTCTTTTTTCCTTCTTGTTTCTGTCTAGTATCCTCCCCTTTGTCTCATCTTGACATAGATAAAAATATTTTTTTATTATTATGATAGATGTCATAGATAGGATTTACAGTCTGTTCTGTATTATTCTGCTAAGTGGAATTACTCTTTTGTTTTTTTTAATATCCCTTAGTGTGATCAACAACAGCTTGTATGATTTTGTTTATTTACAAAAAAATATCAAGCCCACACTGACCTCATAAGCCTTTTGAAAAATAAAAGCAGGAGTTTCTTGCCTCAGACAATATAAGGTAAGTTTAACAGTCATCTGTAATGGACAATAGACGAGATTGCCCTTGTTTAAAAAGATAGTTTTTTGCGAACTATTTAAAGAGGTAACTCTAGCACCTTTGGTCAGGTGAGCAAATCAGACTTTGCTGGATAGACCAGATCAAACCATCTTGCATCCCATGATCTATTTTGGAAAGTTATTAAAACTCCTTCACCACTCAGTTCAGTGAAGCAAGACATACAGTAGTTTAAATAATTTCATCTGTCAGTCAATCATCATCATGCCCCCCACATTACTCTCAGTGGTTCCTTTAAACTTTGATTTAATTAATGGACTATACATTTTGGAAACCTGGGCAACTTTATATCTGAATGCTTAGTCCTGTAATTCCTGCTCCACCAAAAAACATTATGGTGAGTGCAAGAATTATCATTATAATATACTCTAGAAATGAACATCATAGTGCTCTTCGTTGAAGCTATAAAATAGAATAATTTCCTGCTGTGTGCTGGGACCCGGGAACACGTAGGGGCCCATTAGGATCACGGGCGGATCGCCACCGCCCGCATGGCGGTGCCGATCCGCCCGTGATCCTGCCTGTCATGTTGTGCATGGAAGTGCACAACATGCCTTCTTGGCATTGTGGCGGGCGGTGCCACAATGCCAGGAATGCAGGATGCACCCGCCACTGTGGCGGGCATATCCTAATTGCTTCCACAGGACCCCCGCCCTTATGGCGGGCGGTCCCCTTACTGTGAGGATCCTAATGATGCCCTTAATCTTCAAAAAGGTGCAAACATTAGCATGTCCGGTGCAATAAAGCACCCTCTAACAAACATATTGAGGCCAAGCTTTTTTCCCAAAATGCTCACTTCTCAACCCCATATCACAATGAAAATTACATTCCAGCACCATGAAACTAAACTGTTGCTGAAATGTGTATTCCACCCCCACAATGCACTGTACTGGAATTTGCCTGTCAGAGTCAGTTCTTTCTGACAGATATGTGAATTTGCATCGAAACAAGTTGATTAACTTTTATCTTTATGGCTGAGAAAGCCGGGAAGGAGGGAGGGTTGTTTATGTCTTCAATCAAGATCATTATGAAGCAGAGCCACAACAACAAAAAAGTAATTTATTTTGCTTCGTAGGATCTTGACCGATAGTCATTAATGTTAGAATAGAATAGCAAGCAAATCCCTCAAATCTGCAGCAGGGGTAAGTCCATCAATTCCACAAAACTATCAAATGGCTGCACCGTAAACTTTATGTAACTATATTCTTGAGGATAACTTGATCAACTATGGTGTGAGCTGAAGAGTCTGCATCAAAACAATAGTGTCTTATAAAGGGGAGTCGGCAGTGCGCGCGAAACAAGATGGCTGGCGCGCCTTGAGTTCTGATCTCACCTGCATCACCAACTCGTTTCTCACGACAATAGGGGCTTCGTTGCGACTTTCTTTTTTGCCAGGTGCTCCTAGTGGCCTGGGAGGCTTTGGGCTGAATTTCGGAGGTCTGGTGCTTTCGTTCTGAAGAGCGGTAGTCGTTTTGAGCTTCTCCTCAGAGTGGGCTCTTGTTCCCTGCAGCAGAGGAGGCGGGCATACCTTGCTGGGCACCTCCTCTCTCCAGAAGCCTTTCTACTCTTAAAGGGAGTTTTTCCTGCCTCTTGTTGGACACAACTTTTGTTTCTGCACAGGATTAATGGGATTTTGTCCTTTCTATTCTTCATTAAGCTTTATTGAAACACAGTTTTAAGACTTTCTGGAGCTGTTTTTTGCCTCATTAATTATATTGTCCTTTCAGAAGACCATATTATCAAAATCTTTGATATTTGTGGTGTGATTATTTTTTCTTGTTACTTGCCTGCTCTCTTTTTAACAGTATGGAGTCCAAAATACACGCAAACAAGCTGTTTCACCTCCTCCTACCAAATCCAAAGCTATTGATTCACAAGATAATTCATTGGCAAACATATTGGAGGAAATTCAAGCTATTCATATTAATACTGACACAATTTCTTCAGATATCAAAAATATTCAGAAAGATATGGCTTCACTATCGATGAGAGTTGCAGATAATGAGATTAAAATTTGTGATAATACTAAAGCCATTACAACTATGGCTCCACTTATTCCTCTGGTTACTTCTCTCCAACATTCCTTACTTGATTTGGAAAATAGAAATAGACAATACAACTTACTTATATTTAATGTCCCAGAGGGAGTTGAGGGACAGAGTTGTCGTCTTTTTTTGGAAAACCTTCTACCTAAACTATTAAAAATCAAATGTCCAGAACGTTTTGAGATTGATAAAGCTCACAGAATACCCTCAATTCGCAAACCTCATCAAGACAAATCATATTTAAAGTTCTGAGGCATCATCACCTCCTAATCCTACGAAAGGCTGCCTGAGAAATACCTTCTCTCCTAACTGAAGGAAATAAAGTCTTTATTCATCAGGACTATGCAAAGGAGGCAGTTCAAATATGACAGCAATTTTCAGAATTGAGGCCTCGTTTGCGAGAAGCTGGCTACAAATATGGCCTTTTTGACCCTGCGGGTATGCGCATCTGGAAAAATGTTGTCTCCACGATTTTTTCAGCTCCTGCAGATTTAATCAGATTCTTGGATCAGCATACTCCTATTCTCATGGGCTCTCAGTCTTCTGGTTCGGCGGGCTAATATTATATATCCCTTACTGTAGGTTGTTATTTTCTCTCTATGCAGATGCATATAATGGTGGTTTTCTTGCTTTGTACCTCCGTCTCCAATGTTCTATTGGTATGAGGTATTGGAGACTGACCTCTCTTTATGTTGTTTGTCTTGTTTTGTCTTTTTTATATGGGCTACTGTTCTTCTTTTATTCTCTTCTATTACTTTTAGGACAATATGTCTAGGCCACAAAAGTTAGTTGTTGCTTCATTAAATGTGAAGGGTCTGAGACACCCAGATAAATGACGTAAAATTTTATAATATCTCAACAAATCTAATGTAGATTTCTGGTTTGTACAAGAAACCCATGTGGATGATAAAATATTACATACCATGTCTAAAGATTGGGTAGGGCTTATAGTTTCATCTCTTGCTGCAAAACGTAAAAATTGTGTAGCTATATTTTTTTCACACAGAGCTCATGTACAAATATTGTCTCATCATCATGACGCAGATTGTAGATTTGTTTATGCTCAAGTTCAAATTGACAAACTCATTTAAATGTCATCAATATATACACTCCTGCATCTGATGATCCTACCTTCTGGTCTTATGTCTCTGCTGAAATACCCAAAATTGGTAATATATCCTCTATAGTAGGTGGTGATTTTAATCTTATCAGAGATCCTTTGTTGGACCGGTCTTCTGCTTTTAAGTTCCGGCCTAACAAAGCGTTTTTTGCTTTGAAATCTTTCCTTTCATTTACCAAATTGGTTTATTTTTGGAAATTGGAGCATCCTACGGACAAAGAATTTACCTTTTATTCTAATGCTCACTCTTCTTTTTCTAGAATTGATTACTTATTGACTTCACGTAATTTATGTCACATTATTAGTGAGGCGGTTAATCACCCTAGTACGGTTTCGGACCATACTTTAATTTCCTTTTCTCTATGTATTTCTGTCCCCCAAATTCCTAATAAAAATGGAGAATGAACTCGGAAATAGTTCTTAATCCAAACTATTCTAAAAAAATGGCCTTAGCTATTAGTGAATATTTTTTTAATAATAATTCAAGTGACACTTCCAAAATGATACATTGAAATGCTTTTAAAGCTTACATTCGTGGAGTTTCAATTTCTCTTATGGTGCATGAAAATAAATCTTTTTACTCCCACCTCACCAAATTAGAGAAACATATCACATCTGTGGAAATACTTTTTATTACATCTAGAGATCCATAATATATCGGTGGAAAGATATTTTATTACATCTAAAGATGCACAATATAAATTCCAACTTTCGAAATGCAGATACAAATATAATTGTATGCTTAGTAAAAGAGCAGGTTTACTTATGTCAAAAGAAAAATCAAATTTTCATTTTATTCCAACAAATCTGGTTGACTATTAGCTAATTATATACACCTCAAGCGAGATTGAATTCAAATTCCAGCCATCAAAAGGAATAATGGTGCATTGGTGACAGATGTTGAGGATATACTGAATGAGTTCCTTTCCTTCCTTACATCACAAACCTCTCGCCCCTCATAACAATGTTATCAGTGATTTCCTTAATTCTTGTCGATTGCCTCAGATTTCTGATACTGATAGATGAACCTTAGATAACCCCACTGAAGTTAAAGAAATTTTTGCAGCAATAAATGCATTAAATTCTAAAAAAAACTCCTGGCCCAGATGGAATTCCGGCTGAATTCTTTAAATGTTATCAGGACCAATTATCCAATTTTTACAGAATTTCAGCGCATTTCCACGATGGGGGATTCTTTTAATGAAGCCACTATATAATTGCTCTTCCCGAATCTAATAAAGACCATACCTTAGTATCAAATTTTCGTCCCATCTCTCTAATTAATCAGAACTGTAAAATATTTGCCAACATTTTAGCGAATAGATTATCATCCTTACTGTCCAATATTATACAACCTGATCAAACTGGATTTATGAAAGGTAGATTATCCACACATAATACCCGGTTACTCTGTCATGTATTATCCCATGCCAAAGAATCCAGCTGTCCAATTGGTGTAATGGCCTTGGATGCGGAAAAGGCATTTGATAAGGTTAATTGGCAATTTTTATTTAAAACTCTAGAAGTATTCCATTTTGATCCTATTTTTATTAATATGATTAAAGCAATTTATTCTACCCCCTCAGCTTCCATTTTTGTCAATGGTGTGTGCTCTTCCTCATTTTGTTTATATAGAGGCACTAGCCAAGGATGTCCTCTTTCTCCTTTACCTTTCCTTATTGCAATAGAACCCCTCTTATGTTCTCTCCGTATTAGTGATAGATATACAGGTGTTGTTTTGAAAAATACTAACATCAACATTTCTGCATATGCTGATGATATGTTATTATATGTTAATGATCCCCATACCTCTATACCTATTATTCTTGATATTATTCATAAGTATTCTGGTGTTTCTGGTTACTCCTCAAGTACTAATAAGACAGAATTTTTTCCATTAGATGTTTCATGTAATTCTAAAATGTTGGCAAATACTGATATAATATGGTCTCCAAAACAACTCAAATATCTAGGAATAACTTTTTCTGAGTCGGTTAAAGATACAGTTGAAACCAATTGTTCCACAATTTTAGGTAATACCAAATAGAGACTGGATAGATGGTCTAATCTTCATTTAAATTGGTGGGGACGTAACGAGGCAATTAAAATATCTATAACTTCACAAATTCTATACCTATTGTCTATGATACCCTTTTCTTTCCCGTCCACTTTTATGTTAAATTATATACGTTATTTACTAAGTTCATCTGGAATAATAAACCCGCACAAATCAGTCTTAAAACTCAAATGTGATGGTGGGGTTAGTCTTCCAGATTAAAAAATATATATTTTTGCACTCCTTGTGGCACAATGGCCCCCATTAGGATGACATCCCATCGGAAAAAGGGACCACCTGCCTTAAGGGCGGGGGTCCCGATGGTGGCATTAGGATGCGCCCGCCACAGTGGCGGGCGACTCCCTCATTTTTAACATTGTGGCGGGCGGAGCTCTCTGCAACGCCCGCCACAATGTTAAAAATGCATGCATGCATTTGCATACACGAAGCTGCAGGCACCGCGCGGTGCCTGCTGCTTCGTGTATGCAAATGCTGGTGGGTACCACAGGTACCCCCCGTGTGCACCCCCATCTCTCCTTCACTCTGGGGGCCCGCAGGGGGCCCCCAGAGTGAAGACCGCATGACTTTCCGTGGCGGCATCGCCGCCACGGAAAGGCATCTATAATATGGCTGGCGGTGTCTAATAGACACTGCCACCATATTAATCCTTTTCCGACCCGGCCGCAAGGCGACCAGGGCAGAAAAGCGGCGGACAGTATTTCCGTCCGCCGCGGTCCCCCCCGCCAGAATAATATGGCGGGGGGGAATTCAGGTGCGGATGGCGGGCAGATTGCCCCCGCCAGGCCGGCGGTGGCTACTGCCAGCCTGGCGGGGGCAATCCACCCACCATCCTAATGGGCCCCTAAGTTCCTTATGGTTCCATATTATTCCCCCTTTTAATGCAACTAAATGGCTTATACTGGAGAAAAATATTTTGGGTCCATATCCATTACTTGCGTTCCTTACCATGGCAAATGGCTCCTTTGGTAAACGTTCCCACATTATTGCAAACTCTAAAATCGCCCTTTGATCATTTGATAGTATCTTTTCTATTACTTTGTATTCCACTAAAAAAGTTTTGCTTTGGTTCAATCCTAAACTCCAATATCATAAGCATATTTCTTTCTGGAATTTATGGATTACTTCTGGCATTTTCTTTGTTGCTGACATATGTCAATATGATATGTTTTACATATTTGATGTTATTCAAGCTAAATGCAACCTACCTTTGTCTGAGTTGCCCAAATATACATTACTATGCAATACTGTTCTTAATGCTTATCCGCAACTACTTTCTATGTCTCAGTCCTCTGGTATGGAGTTTTTTATTTCTGTGTTCAGCCGCTCAGGACATATAGCTTCTAAAGTATATAAAAAACGTACCACTCCTAATTCCTCCTTCTCACATTTTAATCACAAATGGTCACCGCACATAAATCTTCAATCCACTAGCGTATCCTGGAAGGATATTTGGAAATCCAACACGGCTAATTATCTTCCGGCTACTCTCATACAAACTAATATTTATTTGCTTTACCAATGCTTTTGCACTCCAGACAAATTATTTAAAGCTAAACTTTTAGATACTCCAAATTGTTGGTATTGTCAGTCTTCAATTGGTAACCTACAACGTTAATTTTTCAATTCTTCTATTATTCATCAGTTTTTATCAGACATACGGAATATTATAACCCAGATCCTTAAGATCCAAACAACTTTATCTTTTCATATTCTAATACTCAAATCTTCTCTTTTTAAATCTACATTATGCCCTATGGATTGTTAATTGTTTGATTTCCTTATTTCTACTGCAATCAAATCTATTACTTGTAATTGGAAAAACGCTACATACTCTCAGTTAATGCATGGTGGGGATGGATTATTTTTCTTAGACATGGGCAATGTTCTTTTCCATGTTCTCCTAATGATTCCTCTCCTTCTAGGTCTAACATGTAGTCCAGTCTGGATTCCTACATCATTGCATGTTCTTCAATTTAAAAGACTTATTTGACTCTATATCAGTTAATTGTTCAATGTAGCCCTTTTTTGTTTATATTATCATTTATATCTATTATGTATTTATTAATGTAGGAGGGTGAGGAATCGATTCCTTTGGAATCCTTTCATGATTGTCTGCGTGATACGGCGGGCTGGCTACACAACAACTCACTGCAGTTTAACGCCTCCAAAACTGAGGTCTTGTACTGTGCAGGAAGCCGGATCCCTCGCCCTTTCCCGATGGATTTTTGGCCCTCAGAATCCTCGGAAAAACCCCAGCCGGTCACTACTGTTCGCAACCTGGGTGTTATGATGAACAACAAACTCAGTATGGAAGCGAAAACAGTGTCCACCTGTTCAGCCGTCACTCGTTCCCTACGTAAGATCCTGCCACTACTTCCTTTTCAGGCCCGGGCGTTAATAGTCAGGTGTACTATTCTTAGTCGCCTGGACTATTGTAATGCGCTGCTACTCGAGTCCCCAGCCTTTCTGTTAGACAGACTTCAAAGAGTACAATCTGCCGCTGCTAAGCTGGCCCTTGGTTGGCCAAGAAGATCCTCGGCCACAGCAGCGATGGCCGAACTCCACTGGCTCCCGTTGAAACAACGAGTGGCCTTTAAGTCCCTCTGTCTCGTTTTCAAGGCCCTGCATGGACTCGGGCCCAGCTCTCTGCAAGCCATGTTTGACTGGTACTCTCCAACCAGAGCACTTCGCTCCACAACAGCATCCCTTGTAAAAGTGCCGAGATTTTAAAAACGTTTGGACCGGAGGCAGATCTTTCAGAGTTGCGGCTGCTAAACTCTGGAATAGTATGCCCCTCGATATCCGTCAAACGAAAGAACTTCTTCCCTTTAGGAAACTTGTCCAAACTTGGCTGTTTCCTAAATGTTAAATTGCTGGCCATTGACCTGCTGCCCCTTCCCCTTGCTTCCCCCTCTGGGGTTATCTCAGCGCCAGGAAGCCTGTAAGGTGACAGTCGCGCTATATAAATGTTTTAAATAAATAAATAAAATAAATAAATAATGTTGGTATAAGTATTCTATTTAATTACTAATCGATGTTTATGTTTCTTATATTGTAATATGTTCCTATACTTTGCTGTTTGGTATTATTCTTTGTATTGTGTTTAATATTTATGAAAAATGTATTTACTAAAACATTTTGAACACAAAAAAAAATAGTGTCTTGTAAATGTGTAAACAGACTTCCAAGTGGCAGTTTTACAAATCTCAGGTAATGAAATGTTTTAACCACGCTTTTGTAGTTAATTTGCTTCTAGTGGAATAAACATTTGGCTTTACAGGTACTACCTGACTAACCAATTAGTAACAAAAAGAGACACTCCAATCTGAAATGAACTGCTATGAGGTAGCTCAACATGTTTCTCATTGGGTTTCAAATAAGAAAGACTTGGTTAGACTGGCGTATTGATTTGGTCTTGCTTAGATAAAACCGCAGCACCATCCTTAAATCGAACAAGTGAAGAGAACATTCTCCCATTTTAGAAGAATTGCTTAAGAATACAGACAAAGTGATTGTGTGATTAATATGGAACCACATTTTGCAGAAAAATAAGGCTAGTTCTCATCAGGACTAGAGTGAAAAACTGCATTGGGCTCAGTAGCTAACACACCCTGTCGTTTACTGAGCAGATGTTGTCGCAACCAGAAAAACTGTCTTCCAAACATTGTTGCAGTGGTCTTGGATAAAGACTTGTTTCTGGCACAGCAATCTGACAGGTAGTTGGAGTTCTAGACTTCTTAAGAAGATAACATTTTTCCCTGGTAAATGATACTCAGTCCTCTGAGGGAAACACTATGGGGCCGAATCACAGAACTGATTTAAGTCAAAATCCTAAACTTATTACTTTTGGTATTCACAGAGGTTAGGAGTTTGTCTTAAGACAGACTTAAGACAAAATCCTAACTTAAGTCTGTCTTAAGTCTGTCTTAAGTTTGTCTTAAGACAAACTTAAGACAAAATCCTAATCCAAGCTACACAGCCAACTAACAGCTGGACATAAAAGTAATAAACTCACTGAGCATACATGGATACGTTTCTGCGTGCGACCTCACCTGAAAAAGGCCTCTCCCTCGGATCAAGGTAAGCTCCACAGCCAGCTAACAGTTGGACATGAAGGTAATCAATCAATCAATCAGGGGAATTGTAAGCACGCTACTCACCCGTGAGGGTCTCAAGGCACTGAGGGGGTGAGGAGGTGGTCTGCTGATCAGTTAGCCGAAGTGCCAGGTCTTGAGGGCCTTCCTGAAGGTGTTCAGGGAGAGGGCACATCTGATGTCTGTCGGTAGCTCGTTGCAGGTTTTGGCTGCAATGTGAGAGAAGGGTCTTCCACCTGCTCGGCTCTGTGGATGCACATGGTTTCGGCCAGTGCGAGGTTGGAAGACCGGAGGTTTCTTTTGGGTAAGTGGAAGTTGAATCTGTCATTCAGGTATTTGGGTCCGTTATTGTGTAGGCATTTGTAGGCGCGAGTGAGGATTTTGAAGGTGACTCTTTTCTACACGGGGAGTCAGTGGAGTCTTCGTAGGTGTTGGCTGATGTGTTCGTGCCGGGGGATGCCGAGGATGAGTCTGGCGGTGGTGTTTTGTATTGTCTGGAGTTTGCAGAGTAGGGACTTGTTGCCGGCGTAGAGTGCATTTCCATAGTCCAGTCTGCTGGGGATGAGTGCGTGAGTGACTGTCTTCCTTGACTCAAGGGAGATCCATTTGAAGGTCTTGGGGTGGATGCGAAGGGTGTTGAAGCAGCTGGAGATGACTGCGTTGACCTGTCGGTTCATGGGGAGTGATAAGTCGAGTACGATGCCAAGGTTTTTGGCGTAGTCTGAGGGGGTAGGTGGGCTTCCGAGTGCGGTCGGCCACCAGGTGCTGTCCCATGCTGAAAGGGTGGTACCGAGGACGAGGACTTCTGTCTTCTTGGCGTTGAGCTTCAGGCAGCCGTTGGTCATCCAGACTGCAATGTCTTGCATTCCTTTCTTGAAGTTTAGTTTGGCGGTAGTAGGGTCTTTGTTGAGGGAGAGGATGAGCTGGGTGTCATCAGCATAGGATACAATGTTGAGACCGTGATGTCGGACAATGGCTGTGAGGGGGGCCATGTAGATGTTGAAGAGGGTCGATCTCAATGATGACCCCTGTGAGACTCCGCAGGTGATTTTCGTGGGGTCAGAGAGGAAGGGTGGCAGTCTGATCCTTTGGCTTCTTCTGGCGTGTAGTCTGGCGACTAGTGTGCAGTGGGAGACGGTGTCGAAGGCTGCTGATAGGTCGAGTAGGATGAGGGCTGAGGAGTGGCCTTGGTCCAGGAGGGTGCCGATGTCGTCTGTGGCAGCGAGTAGGGCAGTCTCTGTGCTGTGGTTGCTTCGGAATCCGGATTAGGACAGGTCGAGGACGGCGTTCTTTCGATGAATACTGTCAGTTCCCTGTTGACTGTTTTCTCTGCAACTTTGGCTGTGAAGGCGAGGAGCGAGATGGGACGATTGTTCTTGAGGTCGGTGGGATCAGCTGTGGGATTCTTGAGCAGGGGTCTGACTTTTGCGAGCTTCGAGTCGTTTGGAAAGGTGCCTGTTTTGAAGGTGGTGTTGATGGTGCATGGTATTTCAGGTGCGATGGCGGCCGCGGCTCTGTGATAGATGTGAGGGGGCAGGGTTTAGTGGGGGGCCCGAGTGGATGCCTTTCATGTTCGAGGTGGTGTCTCCGACCGTGACTGGTGTCCAGTTGGAGATGGTGGGAAGGCTGGTGTCTCCGTGGGGGTGGGGGGAGGCCATCTGTGGCGCCTGGTCGACGAAGTTGTCATAGAGGTTTGTGATCTAATCTTTACTGAACATACATGGATACGTTTCTGCATACGGCCTCACCTGAGAAAGGCCTCTACCTAGGTTCAAGGCAAGCTCCACAGACAGCTAACAGCTGGACATGAAGGTACTAATCTTCACTGAGCATACATGGATAGGTTTCTGCGTAATGCCACACCTGAGAAAGGGCTCTCCCTAGGATCAAGGCAAGCTCCACAGCCATCTAACACCTGGACATGAAGGTAATAATCTTCACTGAGCATACATGGATACGTTTCTGCGTGTGGCCTCACCTGAGAAAGGTCTCTCCCTAGGATCAAGGCAAGCTCCACAGCCAGCTAACAGCTGGACATGAAGGTAATAATCTTCACTGAGCATACATGGATAGGTTTCTGCGTATGGCCTCACCTGAGAAAGGTCTCTCCAGAGGATCAAGGCAAGCTCCACAGCCAGCTAACAGCTGGACATGAAGGTACTAATCTTCACTGAGCATACATTGATACATTTCAGCGTGCGGCCTCTCCTGAGAAAGGCCTCTCCCTAGGATCAGGGCATGCTCCACAGCCAGCTAACAGCTGGACATGAAGGTACTAATCTTCACTGAGCATACATGGATAGGTTTCTGCGTACGGCCTCACCTGAGAAAGGTCTCTCCCTAGGATCAAGGCAAGCTCCACAGCCATCTAACAGCTGGACATGAAGGTACTAATCTTCACTGAGCATACATGGCTACGTTTCTGCGTACAGCCTCACCTGAGAAAGGTGTCTCCCTAGGATCATGGCAAGCACCGCTCTCCTTAGGATCAAGGCAAGCTTCACAGCCAGCTAACAGCTGGCCATGAAGGTACTAATCTTCACTGAGCATACATGGATACGTGTCTGCGTACGGCTTCACCTGAGAAAGGTCTCTCCCTAGCATCAAGGCAAGCTCCACAGCCAGCTAACAGCTGGTCATGAAGGTACTAATCTTCACTGAGCATACATGGATACGTGTCTGCGTACGGCTTCACCTGAGAAAGGTCTCTCCCTAGCATCAAGGCAAGCTGCACAGCCAGCTAACAGCTGGCCATGAAGGTACTAACCTTTCCAGTGCATACATGCATACGTTCCTGGTAAAGCCTGGATAGGGGCTGGACAAAGGTAGCCTAGATCTGTGGTGCCTCACATGTTGCAGAGTTAACACAGGAAGAGAGCTGCAGGTGGGCAGTATGCCTGGGTCACACCATTCCACTTGTAACCTTTGGGAAGTAGTAGTACCGTACATACTTCCACTAAGGTCCTAGGTGGTTAAAGCTCTATAAGCATGAGCCTTTAGCTCCTCCAGCGCCTTCGTGCCACACACTGGAGAGCCAGGCACTCAGAGTTCATCCTCATATAAGAGTGACAGAGTCCTCAAAAGTATCCATTGGTCTGAATCATGAGGTCCAGAAGCCATCTTCATACTTAAAAGAAAGCCAGCTTATTGCAAATGCCTGATGTCAGACCCTTTGATGGTGGAGGCCTAGTCATCTGCTTTCTAGAACAAGGACTGCTCACAAAGCCTTGACCAATGATGGAGTTCCAAATAGAGATGGCACAAAGTCCAGGGTAAAGGTGTGCGTAAATAAATCCTATAGACGTATGTTAGCATGGGGCTGTAACTAACTCAGACTTATTTTGTAGGGTCTGAGAGGAAATAAGACTAGGATCCCTATCATGTAGTGATTACGTCCCATACTGGCCTACTTTGAATAAAATATCATAAAAGTGTAGTGTGAGCCCATTCGGTCTCCTGTGGGATTGACTGCTTTGTTTTGAGCAAAGACAAGATGAAGGCACTAAACTAAAGAAACGCCAGGGACTGTATGAAATGTCTGTGCTTGACACCTCCCATGAAGAGCAGAGAAAGAAGACAAGTAGTGAGGAAGCAAGTAGAGAAAGAGAGGAAGGAAGGAAGGAAGGAAGGAAGAGGAGGAGGAGGAGGAGAGGGAGAGTAATAAGGGAGGAGGACTGGAGACAGAACTGGTGTAAAGTAAGCCAAGGAGGACAGAGTGCTGGCTGGAAAGTTAAACCTGGGAAGAGTTTAATGAGAGGTTTTATGTGACGTGAAGGTCTCAGAGTAGAATCCTTGATTGATGAGGCTAGCCTGCTTTATCGCCCTGTTTTAACGATTGGAGAATGTGCTGCACTTGTTTCTTGTTGGTAATTTTGTTTTTTTAATTACAAGGACATGATTTTAATTTGCATTTGACCTGATGGGATAATAATCAGGCAGGAGGCAGATAGATCAATGATGTCTGAAACCTCTCCACAAACTCTGTCTGCCGGTTCCTTCCAGCATGACAACTTTATTACTTCAATTAGAATGACTACACACCTCCTTCCCCCTCCTCCCGTGTTTTATCTCTTTCCATCCTTTCACTGTCGGTCCTTCCCCTCTTCCTCTTCATCAAATTCCATTCCTCTCTCCACCTTCACTACCTCCTCTTTCCATTCTTTTCTGTATTCCTCTCCCCTTGCCTCCTTACTGTACCCCAGCCATCTCTCCCTCTTCTTTCATTCTCTCTATCCAACACAGGATTTTCTCCCCAGTCCTATCATCTTTCTCAATATCCTATCTACCATCCATCCTTCTCTTTCCCTCTACCCACTTTTTTCCTTATCCCACAGCCCCTACTGCCATCTTTCTTCTAACCTGATACTTCTTCCTTCATTCTTCCACTACCCCTTCCTTTCTAGTTCCATCCCTCCTTCTTGGGCTCTTTTCCACACATACACTTCTCACTCTACCCATTCAAAACAGAATCAAGACCTATCCATAACAGAGAGAAATTACTGATGATTGAACTCTAAAGAATGATTCTTCCAGAGCCACAATCAAATAAGATCTGACAAGAACATACTGGCCTGTCCAGTAACACCCCTCCTATTGGTTATATGTTGTACTGGCTTTTGTATACAGATAGATGTTTCACTTTTGGCATTATTGTTTACAGTAGTGGTTTAGAAAACACAGGACTATCCGCTGTCTCTCATGTGATAAGTGAGTATAGTAGTTGGTAAGGTTACAGTGAGCTCTGTGCTGTACGTCTCTCACCTGTGCCTTCTTTTTACTTAAAAAAAATGTAAATGGTGTTTTCTGTAGTATATTGAAGTTTACCTTGATGGATGATGTCGTTTGAGAGGTCATCAGTGATGTCAATGACCATGTCATCAGTGATGTAATATGTGAGGTCATAAGCAGTGCATTGCGAGGGCGTAAGTTAGTTAGCTCAGGTAACTGCCTAATTTCTATGGTCTTGTGTGTGTAAAATCTGAGCCTAACTATAAAGTCCCTGTAAGCTTTGGGTATTTCAGTGAATATATAAACACACACAAACACACACACACACACACACATATATATATATATATTTATACGTATGTACACACGCATGCATATACATAGATAGATACTTTATTCCCTGGGACTCACCTTTTGAACATTCCTTGTTTAACAGTCACTATACACTTTGCTTGGTTGCTGAAACTTTCTCTATACTGAGATTATTCTCTTAGCTCAACACTAAGGGCCTGATTCAAATGCCGGTTGGAAAGCTTTCACACCGAATCGATTTGGAAATGGTTTCCGACCCACTCGGATCGGGAGGGTCAGACCGACGGAGTACGATGCATCCGGATGCTTCCAGATACGATTTGGTTGAACTCCCATTGACTTCAATGGGAGCATATGTTCCTAACCGCATCATCATTGGGCCCTGGTTCGGGAAGACACATTCCCGATCCGATCTGGAAGGAGCAAATGCCATTAGGAGGCCTTCTTAACCACATCAGAATCAGGCCCTAGGTGGGAATGCTTTCCTAACCGCATCAGAAGCAGGCCCAATATCTGACACTTTTGAAATATTACCGTTATGTTTTTTCACGGCTGGTTCTTCTTCCTCTTCTCACTATCGAATTTTGAACATTTTAGCAGCACAACTCTTTTAACTCTAACAAGAATTAATACATTTTTTTAAATCAAGCTATATTGTATGTAATTATAGCCCTTAAGAAGCCCTCTCAAGGGCAAAATGCATTGGCTGTACCACTTTGTGAAAAGAAATAAAGAATTTGCAATGAATAACAACAGAACTTGTAAAAGAAACTTTATTGATCACTGACTCATCACTGTTTTTATTTGTATTGCCTCTCATCATTCTGTGCAATTTGTATCTTGTCTATGGCCATGTGGCGGCTAGTCATTTGAGGTGGGCAATATGCGTGCCAGTAAACATAGTGACCCGACTAGGTAGTGCACTGTGAGCCAACCTTGCTGCCATTCTGTGCCTCAAATAACCTTGGAAGCCTTTTGATAGGCATGTCTGAAAGGATTTACAGCCAAAGGAGAAAAAGGAAGAAGCATTTGCAAAGTCAATAGGTTGAACTTTTATGTGTTAACACTTAACGCTTATCTGTTAACACTTGCAAGCACAGACATGCAAAAAATGCTGTATGCATGCGCTACCACACTAAATACATACCTATTGGCTTTCCAATGATACGTGTCTCAGGAGGAAAATTATTTTCCATGCCCCATTGTGCAAGGTAACTTCGGTAAAATAATATCTGGGAGAGACACAGTCTAGCCGCAGAATCCTTAACACTTGACTATTGAATTCTACCCAGGTAACAGTCTGGATCCGGAATTAGTTTAACAGTATCTCTGCACACCGGGGGTCGACGTCATACGGCTCTGTGATGATGTTGATTCCGGTTATGACGTCAGTGGAGCCATATAAGTCCCTCCAGCGCGCGGACAACAGTTTTGTCTATGAAAACGTCTGCGCCAGAACACGGAGTCACTCTAGAAACTGGCTGTGGTAGCAGTGTGCCCAAAAACTATCGTAATCTTTAAAAACACCAATTACAAACAACATGAAATGGTATGCCAATACCATCCAAAGGGTTTAAAGTAAAAACCCCACATTAATCAACAATGCTTAGGCTATGTGAAACCCAGACCACTCACCAATGGAAGTGAGAGGTATGGTCGTACCAATATAAGACCCATGAAACAACAACAAAATGTTTGCTAAGTCACCATTACGTGAGATAGTGACTACTGATATACAAACCAGTATTGATACAGGGTATAACCCCTTGTCTCATAGGTCTTTTGCAGAGTGGGGAGGATGAGCAGGGCATTAAGGAATTTGTAGCTAGACTGTGTCTCTACCAGATATTACATCACCGAAAGTAAGTAACTTGTACATCTGATAGAGTCTAGCTGCAGATCCCTTAACTTTTGAATTAAATACCAGAGCTATACTCACCAGAGGAGTGTCTGCAAACTAATCATACAACAGTTCCCAAAGAGAACTAGCCGGTCAAAACCAACAACTGACTAAATGTACGTAGGAATAGTGCCTGGCTCTTAATAGTACCTATGATCACTATCACAGAACATATAAATAATAAACCGCCCTATAGACCTGAAAAAACTGGATTCCTGAGGGAAAAGAGGGAAACCCCCTAAATAACCATCTGGCAGTCATCAGATACTATCATCTATTCACCAAAGGGTAAAGAGAGATTGTGAACCAAAAGGGTTGAATATGGCATAGAGGGCCATGCCTTTGACCTCTTGCAATGCTCCTTACCGTGTGATGTCAATGAAGCCTGGGAACGTTGCCGATAACTACGGGGCAAAGAGCAGCTCTCCCGGGAACGATCTCTGGCCCGGGAGGAAGATCGATGACGTGAGCTGGAAGTCCGCGACAACCGCACCGTCAGAAGCTTCATGCGCCACTCCCACAGAGCCTTCGGCTTCATCCATTGGCAGGCATCACACTCGTCGGCATTGTGGTGCTCGCCCAGGCACCACATACAGATAGTGTGGGTCCGTACCCAACATCTTCCAAGCACAGGACACACAAGACTTAAACCCAGAGGGTTTTGAGCACACTGTTTCAGATGAAAAGAGTTTGTCACAGCAGGCCGAAAAAACGGCCAGAGATACGCTTCTCTGGATCCACGTTGCAGCGCGAAAATGAAGAAACTGTTGTCCGTGTGCTGGAGGAGACTTATGTCGCTCCACTGATGTCATGATCAGAATCAACATCATCACGGAGCCGTATGATGCCGTCCCCATGCGCGCAGAAGTACTGATAAAAAAATATTCGGATCCAGATTGGCGCCAGGGGAGAATTCAAAAGTCTAAAGTTAAGGAATCTGCGGCTAGATGTCTCTATCAGATCTAAATTAAAATTCACTGTTTGGTTACACACTTTCAACTAGGAGTAAGGTCTGTTTTTTATATTGTTAATTGTGTGAATTATTTATTAATAATTGTTTTTAATGTGCTTGTTAATTGTTATTAATTTATGAATTAATTGTTAATTAATTATGTTAATTGTGTCATGTTTTAGGACATTGGTGGTGTCATTTATAGGGGAATATGGTGGGAAGTAATTTTTTATTAATGAATGATTTGTTAATTGATGGTAATTAATTTGCTGGAGTGGGAATAGTAAATTATTCCCCTACCTTTATCCAACACTTTCCCTACTGTGGCACTTGCTGGAGTGGGAATAGTAATTTTTACCGCTCCGCTATCCAACACTTTCCCTACTGTTTCACTATCTGGAGTGGGAATAGTAATTTTATCCCCTCCGCTATCCAACACTTTCCCTACTGTTGCACTCGCTCGAGTGGGAATAGTAAGTTTATCCCATTCGCTATCCAACACTTTCCCTACTGTTGCTCTCGCTGGAGAGGGAATAGAAATTGTATCCCCTCTGCTATCCAACACTTTCCCTACTGTTGCACTCTCTGGAGTGGGAATAGTAAATTGTATCCCCTCCGCTATCCAACACTTTCCCTACTGTTGCACTCATTGGAGAGGGAATTGTAAATTATTCCCCTCCTCTATCCAACACTTTCTCTACTGTGTTGCACTTGCTGAAGTGGAAATAGTAATTTATCCCCTCTGCTATCCAACACTTTCCCTACTGTTGCACTAGCTGGAGTGGGAATAGTAAATTATTCCCCTCCCCTATCCAATACTTTCCCTACTGTTGCACTCCCTTGGAGTGTGAATAATAATTTTTACCCCTACGCTATCCAACACTTTCCCTACTGTTGCTATCCCTGGAGTGGGAATAGTAAATTATTCCCCTTCGCTATCCAACACTTTCCCTACTGTTCCACATGCTGAAGTGGGAATAGTAATTTTTACCCCTACGCTATCCAACACTTTCCCTACTGTTGCACCCCTGGAGTGGGAATAGTCATTTATACCCCTTCGCTACCCAACACTTTGCCTACTGTTGCACTCGCTGGAGTGGAAATAGTAATATTATCCCCTCCGCTATCCAATACTTTCCCTACTGTTGCACTCTCTGGAGTGGGACTAGTCATTTTTATCCCCTGCGCTATCCAACATTTTCTCTACTGTTGCACTTGCTGGAGTGGGAATAGTAAATTATTACCCTCCGCTATCCGACACTTTCTCTTCTGTTGCCATCCCTGGAGTGGGAATAGCAATTTTAACCCCTACGCTATCCAACACTTTCCCTACTGTGGGACTCCCTGGAGGAGTGGAAATAGTAATTTTCACCCCTACCCCATCCAACACTTTCCCTACTGTTGCACTCAGTGGAGTTTCAATTGTAATTTTTACCCCTACGCTGTCCAACAATTTCCCTACTGTTGTACTCATTGGAGTGGGAATAGTAAATTATTCCCTTTAGCTATCCAACACTTTCCCTACTGTTACATTCATTGGAGTGGCAATAGTAAATGATTCCTCCCTGCTATCCAACAATGTCCCTACTGTTGCTCTGGCTGGAGTGGGAATAGTCATTTTTACCCCTACGCTATTGTAGCGTGGGTGTATGGACTGGCGGTGGTCGTACTATAGGGGAAGTAGGAACAGGCTGGAGACTTAATCTGCGTAAGGATGGCTTTATTTTTATGAAGGTTTTTCGAGTCCTGAATGTCAGTCTTTCTCTAGCGAAGTCGGCCCGGTCCGTGGTGGCGTCCGGTCTGGTCGAGGATGGCGAGGCTGTCCTCTTCTTCCCCTCGCTGGTATGGATCTCCTCAAGGGGCTTCGTATGCTGAGTTGGCTCAGAGAAAAGAGAAACCAACAGAGGGACACCGTCAGTCAAGTTATCTGATCTCGAACAACCCCCGGGACCCAAGTGTAGTGAGGGAACACCAGTGCTTCACAGAGTAATGTCGGTGCTCGGTGCACGGGAGATAGTGAGGTTCGAGGGGGGGGTTTTAGGAAGGTAGGTAGTGATGGAGGGGACACGAAGGTGCGGAGCGGACTATTTACACTATGTAACACGGGCCCCCTTGCCCTTGACCCAAGCTGCCCAACGCCGCCGTACCTGTGACAGCCACACTCCTCCTCGGGAGTGTGGCACGGCGGTTCGCAGGGTCGTTGGCCTCCTGGCTTTCCTCCGTCTCCCGCTCTCTCTCCTTCGGTCTTCTCTCGTTCTCTCCTCGGCTCTCCGTCCTCCTCCCGGTCCTCGTCTCGCCTCTCTCGATTCACTTCCTCCTGGGTGTAAACACACCCTCCATAGAGGGCTTCCTCTCTTTTCTCCAAACCCGGTCCGCCTACGTCATGAGGGGGCGTGGTCTCCTCGTCTGCGAAGGCCCAGTTAAAGGCGCCCTCCTGAATTTCCTCCCCGTCCTCGGATAGTAGCGGACTGGCGTCCCATTCGGACTGAGGAGAAGGAGGGGAAGTGTCAGCAACAATCCACCATGGTAACGATGTTCCCCTTCCCACCCCGTCACAGCTATCCAACACTTTCCCTACAGTTGCTATCCCTGGAGTGGGAATAGTAATTTTTATCACTACGCTAACCAATACTTTCCCTACTGTTGCATTTGTTGGAGTGGGAAAAGTACATTATTCCCCTCCGCTATCCAACACTTTCCCTACTTTTGCACTCCCCGCAGTGGGAATAGTAATTTAATCCCCTCCGCTATCCAACATTTTCCCTACTATTGTAGTTAATGTAGTGTAAAATGTAGTTTAAAAAATATATATATTTAAGATTTTGATTTATTATATATATATATGTTATTTTTATGTCACAGGTGTATGTTTATACATATGTATTTATTATTTTTAATATGTTTCTAACATTTTATATTTAATTAAAATAATTATTTACTTAATAATATTAAGTAAATATATGTTATATTTTATATATGTGTTTTTAATTTATTTTTACATTATACATTATATTTATTACTTATCATTTTTTTTAATTTTCTAATAATTCTAATTATGTATTTTTCAATAATATGTAACATTTAGTTTATTTTACATTCTTTTTTATACATTTAAAAACAATATTTTTAACAACAATATTTTAATAACGATATTTTTAACAACAATATGTTTTCCCGGTATTTTAGTACTTACCATAATAAAGATAGGATGTCGATATTTTTGACAACGATATTTATTTCCTGATATTTAGGTACAACGATATTTTGTGTAGTCGATATTATGTTAGTGATCCCTTCTTAATATATCTTGTAACCACTATGGCCCTGACTGGGAGATACCAGAACTTTACACCTAAATACGGAGGTTATCTCACATTCCCATGCCCATGGACATTAGTAGACTGTTGCTGCTATAGTACTGAAGAGTTGATTCAGGATTTTAGCATTTAGCTCTCAGCATTCAGACATTTTTACGCACTGAGACATCCAACTAAAAGGAAATGTTTGGGGATTGAAATCCATCACCTGTCCATCAACCAGCGAAATGCGTAATAAATATCTTGTTCCCAGAAAAAAACAAGTGACCATAAGGAGACATCCTTACTGGCTGGAGTCTATTAAACCATGATCTCACTGATTTTAAAGTCAGTGTAAGAGTTAAAGAGTGAGCCTTTGTGTCTAACCCAGGGTGGTGTGGAGTGCAAAAAAACGATGGATTTAGGCCCAGATCCTTGTACTGGGGTGAATGTATGACATTGTTCTACATTCTGTCCATCAACTGTGTTTTTTGCAATGAGCCTTTGTGCTGGCATGGATTCTACTGCAGAACCTGTATAGCACTTCACACCCCGAAGAGGCCTCAAATCACTCTTGCATTGGGTTCCTGTGTGCTCCTTTGGAATGCATGGTTGGAGTGATGTGGGCTGTGGCATGTCTTGTGTGTAAGGCAGAGGCGTTTGCCAAAATGTGTCAGGTCATGTTAAGAATCAGATGTCATGTACCAGTCATGGTCATCTACTGAGTCTACACTTCTTCAAAGATTGTGTCGCTTTTGGAACCATGTATGGGTGAATGGAAGACACCCATGAGCCAGGATGGGTGGGTATCTCTCTGGAGGACACTGTGATTTAAGCACAAGGACAACAGTCCAAGAAGAGTCTGAGATGTGTGACTTCACGTGTCTCAGGAACCCCCCTCAATGTGGATGGACATGTCATTCCCAATCTCAAGACTGGCTATCTATATATATTTATATATGTATGTGGATCACTGACATAATATCGAGGAGCAGAATATCGCTCTGCCAAAATATCGATGAAAAAATATAGAATGACAGAATATCGACTTCCTATCTACAAACAGGTAAGTACAAAAATAACGAATCCTAAATATCGTTGTAAATAATAGTTTGCTAAAATATCGAATTTTTTAAATGACTTAAAAGTAATATGACATTAATTAAATTATCAATATAATTAAGTAAAACATACTTACAAATAATTAAAATCTTTATAATTAATAAATAATAAATAAAATGTTTTAAAAACATGAATTTTTTATTATTATATGCATTAACTTAATATTAATAAAAATAAATAATATTTGTAATTATAAAATATTGAAAATATAATTTAAAATATAATTACATATATATATATATATATATATATATATATATATATATATATATATATATATATATATATATATATATATATATATAAATAAACCTATAAAATAAATATAAAAATACATCATAAATAATAAGTTAAAACATTAAAATAAATATTTTTTACACATTATATTTTACACTACATTAAATATAACATTACTGGAAACATTGCATAGTGTAGGGGATAAAATAACTATTTCCACTCCAACAAAGTGTTGTATAGCGGGTAGATAAAAATTACTATTCCCACTCCAGTGAGTGCAACAGTAGTGAAAGTGTTGGATAGCGGGTGGGTAAAAATTACTATTCCCACTCCAGTGAGTGCGACAGTAGGGAAAGTGTTGGATAGCGGGAGGGTAAAAACTTACTATTCCCACTCCAGTGAGTGCAACAGTAGGGAAAATGTTGGATAGCGGGTAGATAAAAACTACTATTCCCACTCCAGTGAGTACAACAGCAGGGAAAATGTTGGATAGCGGGTTGGTAAAAATTACTATTCCCACTCCAGTGAGTGCAACAGTAGGAAAAGTGTTGGATAGCGGGTAGCTAAAAATTACTAGTCCGACTCCAGTGAGTGCAACAGTAGGGAAAGTGTTTGATAGCGGAAGGGTAAAAATTACTATCCCCACTCCAGTGAGTGCAACAGTAGGGAAAGTGTTGGATAGCGGGTAGATAACAATTACTATTCCCACTCCAGTGAGTGCAACAGTAGGGAAAGTGTTGGATAGCGGAAGGGTAAAAATTACTATTCCCACTCCAGTGAGTGCGACAGTGGGGAAAGTGTTGGATAGCTGGAGGGTAAAAATTACTATTCCCACTCCAGTGAGTGCAACAGTCAGGAAATTATTAAAAATGATATTTCTTACCTGCATTTCTATATTCTGCACCACTATATTCTTGTAAATCAATATTATGTCCATTCTATATTTTAGACTCGATATTTTGTCATGTCGATATTACAAATTTTATATTCTGACTGATTACCATGTATGCATATACGTCTGCGTGTCTGTGTTAATGTGAATATGTATGGCAGAAACGTAGCTGTGGCCGTGCTACTTTACAAATCAACATAGCAACATGAAACAAGACATAGCATAGCATAACATTACATTAGTGTATGATTTTGAGTAAAAAGGGTATAGTATGGTCTTTATTTCATTCAATTCAAAATTGCTTTATTTTGGTCTCTAGAGCCATACAAGCACAGGTTTAAAAACATAATAAAATCAATAAAACTGTACATGTAACATGAAACGAAACAGTACATATCCGTAAAAAGAGCAAAAGATCTAATATTTACAGTGCAGTAAAATATCCAGCATAATAATGCGGGAATTTCCCACCATCTTGGAAGCGGACTTCGAGAGACTGGCGCATGGGATCTCTTCGGGCTCTCCTCTCGACCCTTTGCCCCCTAAAACCTGGAAAGCTTTCGAAACAGAACTCTTCTGCACTCTTTGCAGGATCTGCAATCAATCCCTGCGCTGCGGTTTTGCTCCGACTCCTTGGAAGCAGGCTCTTATCACTCCGCTGCTGAAGAAACCCTCCTTGAACCCTGAGTGTTTACTGAACTATCGGCCTATCTCTCTGTTACCTTTCCCGGCGAAAGTTGCGGAGCGCTGGGTGAGCTCTTGTCTCTCTAAACATCTGGAGCAGAATCACATCCTGGACGAAATACAATTTGGTTTTCGTCCAGCCCATGGCACCGAAACAGCTGTCCTCACGGCCATGGAGGATCTTCGTATGCGTGCAGACAGGGGCCAGGCAGTAGCTCTGATCTTACTGGACCTGTCTGCCGCATTCGATACGGTCAATCAGGTGATTGTGCTGAAGAGACTAGGGGAGGCTGGGGTTGACGGCACCGCCCTGCTTTGGTTTCAGTCCTACCTGCGGGACAGGAAGCAGGCTGTGTCACTTCCCCCGTTTCAATCTGCCTTCTCCTTAGTACCCCATGGGGTGCCTCAAGGCTCGTCCATCAGCCCCATTCTTTTTAACGTTTACCTTAAACCTTTGGTTACGTTAATAAAATCCCATGGGCTAAAAGCCATAAACTACGCGGATGACACCCAGCTCATCCTCTCTTGGGAGGGTGAAGAATCGATCCCTTTAGAATCATTCCATGACTGTCTGAGAGATACAGCTGGCTGGTTGCACAAAAACTCCCTGCAATTCAACTCCTCCAAAACCGAGGTTCTGTTTTGTGCTGGAAGCCGGATTCCTCGCCTTTTCCCAGCCGAATTTTGGCCCCCGGAAGCCCCGGAAAAGCCACAGCCGGTCACCACTGTCCGCAACCTGGGTGTCATGATGGACAATAAGCTTAGCATGGAAACTCAGGTTGCGAAAACAGTGTCCACTTGCGCGGCCTTATTGCGCTCTCTACGCAAGATCATGCCACTCCTCCCCTCACAGCCCCGAGCGTTAATAGTCAGGTGTACTATTCTTAGTCGCCTTGACTATTGCAACGCTATGCTGCTCGAGGCCCCAGCTGTACTGCTAGACCGACTCCAAAGAGTCCAGACGGCCGCTGCCAAACTGGCCCTTGGCTGGACCAGGAGATCTTCGGACACAGCGGCCTTGGCCGAGCTGCACTGGCTCCCTTTGAAGCAGCGAGTGGCTTTTAAATCACTCTGTCTTGTTTTTAAAGCACTGCATGGAGTCGGGCCCAGATCCTTGCAAGCCATGTTCACCTGGTACATTCCAACCAGAGCTCTCCGCTCCTCCTCAGCCTGCCTTGTCACAGTACCAAGATTCAACAAGGTCAGGACTGGGGGAAGATCCTTTAGAGTTGCAGCTGCAAAACTGTGGAATAGCTTGCCCCTTGACATTCGCCAAACAACGCAACTTCTTCCTTTTAGAAAGCGGATTAAAACCTGGCTTTTCCCTTAATTGTTTACTCTGGCTACCTGCTCTCAGTTGTTCTCCCACCGCCTTCCACCCTAGGAGTAATTTTCCAGCTCCAGGATACCTGCAAGGTGACAGCTGCGCTATATAAGTGTTAATAATAATAATAATAATAATACATATACATTAGCAGATCATTTTGCAAAGTTTCCACATTGTACCCTACAATTTAGCCACTGAGGCAACAAGTGAAGGGCTGGAGTCTGATCGCAAAATTTGCAGGGCCACAAGGTAATTATGCACAACGAGGCACCTGCAGGTAGGGGCAAGGCAAAAGCTACGTCTTTATTTATAATGTACAAAATTACCATGAGATGATGACAGCTTCCAGGCACAGAAATAAAATACTACCAAAAAAGGAGTACGATAAAATGCAAGGGATAAAAGAACTAACCCCAGACACTTGCTCAAATTCTGGGTAAGGTAAGATGACACAGAGGGCTCTCAGGTGGAGTTTGACATCTCTGTCGCAGCTCACGTTCAGCACTCGCTCACGTTCAGCGTATGGTAAGATGATGCAAAGATGGATCTCATACGGATCCCTGACATCTCTGCCAGAGCTCACGTTCAGCACTCATTCACATTCTGTGTAAGATAAGATGATACAAAGATGGATCTCATGCGGATCTTGACTTCTCTGCATGATCTCACGCTTAGCACTCATTCACATTCAGCGTAAGGTAAGATGGCACCGAGGGCTCTCATGCGGATCTTGACATCTCTGCCGGAGCTCACGTTTAGCACTCGCTCACATTCAGCGTGAGTTAAGATGACACAGAGGGATCTCATGCGGATCTTGACATCTCTGCCGGAGCTCACATTCCGCACTCGCTCACATTCTGTGTAAGGTAAGATGACACAGAGGGCTCTTATGTTGATTTTGACATCTCTGCCGCAGTTCACGTTCAGCACTCGCTCTCGTTCAGCGTAAGGTAAAATGATACAAAGATGGATCTCATGCAGATCTTGACATCTCTGCCGCAGCTTACGTTCAGCACTCATTCACATTCTGTGTAAGGTAAGATGATACAAAGATGGATCTCGTGCGGATCTTGACTTCTCTGCATGATCTCACGTTTAGCACTCATTCACATTCACCGTAAGGTAAGATGGCACAGAGGGCTCTCATGCGGATCTTGACATCTCTGCTGGATCTCATGTTTAGCACCCAATCACATTCAGCGAAAGGTAAGATAATACAAAGAGGGCTCTCAAGCGGATCTTGACATCTCTGCCGGAGCTCACGTTCAGGGTGCACAGACATAATATCGACTCCAAAATATCGTTTGGACAGAATATCGAGTTTGAAATATCGTTTGGACAAAATATCGACAGGACAGAATATAGACAGCCAAAATATCGTTTTTAAGGTAAGTGAAGTAATATCGACTGTAAATAATATAGAAAGTGAAAATATCCAAGTATATAATCTAGATAGTAAAAAATATCGTTTTTTAAATAATATTTAATTATTTATAGTGTTTTTTATGTTATAATATGTGTGAAAAGTGTCATTTTATGTTATAATTATTTTTAATTAATGATTTTTTTTTAATTATTGTGTAATTTTATTCTGTAGCGGGTTGTGGGTTTATAGGGGAATAGGGTGGGAAGTAATTTAATTATAATTAATTAAATATGTAAATGTATTAATTGGTAGTAATATTTCATTAATTGGTAATTAAATAATATTTGTTAATTATTTAAAATTTAATTGGTAATTAATGTAATTTAATTGATCAATTGCTAATTGTGTAAATTTAAATAATTTATTTCCTGTAGCGGGTTGTGGGTTTATAGGGGAATAGGGTGGGAAGTAATTTAATTATAATTAATTAAATATGTAAATTTAGTAATTGGTAGTAATATTTAATTAATTGTTAATTAAAAAATATTTGTTAATTAATTAAAATGTAATTGGTAATTAATTTAATTTAATTGATTAATTGCTAATTATGTTAAATTAAAGGGGTATTTTTAGGGTTCAGGGTCAGTTTTTGGTTTTTGGGTAAAGGGGTATTTTTAGGGTTCAGGGTCAGTTTTTAGTTTTTGGGTAAATGGGTATTTTTAGGGTTCAGGGTCAGTTTTTAGTTTATGGGTAAAGGGGTATTTTTAGGGTTCAGGGTCAGTTTTTAGTTTTTGGGTAAAGGGGTATTTTTAGGGTTCAGGGTCAGTTTTTAGTTTTTGGGTAAAGGGGTATTTTTAGGGTTCAGGGTCAGTTTTTAGTTTTTGGGTAAAGGGGTATTTTTAGGGTTCAGGGTCAGTTTTTAGTTTTTGGGTAAAGGGGTATTTTTAGGGTTCAGGGTCAGTTTTGGGTTTTTGGATAAAGCGTTTTTTTTAGGGTTCAGGGTCAGTTTTGGGTTTTTGGGGTACAGGGGTACAGTGTAAAAATAAAGTAAAATTAAATTTACATTAAATTAATTTAATGAAATTAAATTAAATTAAATTATATTAAATTAATTTTAAATAATTTAAATTAAAAAAATGATTATATACTTACCAATACTTACGTTGTAATGGTAGTGCGTTGTAAAAGTTGCGTTGTAACGTCATATACCCACTGTTGCACTCTTTGGAGTGGGAATAGTAATTTTAACCCCTACGCTATCCAACGCTTTCCCTACTGTTGCACCCACTGGAGTGGGAATAGTAATTTTTACTCTTTTGTATTTGTACGTTAATAATATTGGCTATTATTTAATTAGATTTTGTTACTATATATATATATGTTTTAAGAAATATGATTAAAAAAATATTATTTTTTTACTTTCATTAATTATTTAATTATTAAAAGTTATTTTAAGTATTGTTAAGTATAGTTTAGTAATTAATTTTTTATATTAATGTAATTAAACATTGTTTTTATTAAAGTCGATATTTTTTACAACTATATTTTTGTAAACGATATTTTTAACTCGATATTTTTGTACTTACCTGTTTGTAGATAGAAACTCGATATTTTGTCTCTCGATATTTTGTCAACGATATTTTTGTTGGTCGATATTCTGTCCCTCGATATTATTTCAGTGATCCCACGTTCAGCACTCGCTCACATTCTGTGTAAGGTAAGATGACACAGAGGGCTCTCATGCGGATCTTGACATCTCTGCCGGAGCTCACCTTCAGCATTCATTCACATTCAGCGTAAGGTAAGATGACAGAGAGTGCTCTCATGCGGATCTTGACATCTCTGCTGGATCTCATGTTTAGCACTCGATCACATTCAGCGAAAGGTAAGATGATATAAAGAGGGCTCTCATGCGGATCCCTGACATCTCTGCTGGATATTATGTTCAGCACTCGCTCACTTTCAGCGTTTGGTAAGATGACACAAAGAGGGCTCTCAGGCAGATCTTGACATCTGTACTAGATCTCACGTTTAGCTTTGCTCACATTCAGAGTAAGGTAAGATGACACAAAGAGGGATCTCATGTGGATCCTGACTTCTCTGCATGATCTCACGTTTAGCACTCGTTCGCATTCAGCGTAAGGTAAGATGACACAGAGGGCTCTCATGCGGATCTTGACATCTCTGCTGGATAAAGGGGGTAGGACACGCACAACCAGTTAATTCAATAATTGTTCAGTTCACTCGGTGTCGCGTGTACAGAGAGGAAAGTTCGCACCCATATTCTTGAGCACAAGAGCAACATTCGCACAAGAAACCTGAAATCCACAGTGGCCACCCACTTTGTGGAAAACAGACACAGCGTCTCTCAACTAAAGTTCCTCATCCTTGAGGTCATTAAACCAGGAGAAGGAGTACACAATAAAAACAAACTGCTACAGCGAGAAAATTATTGGATCCGGTATCTTTGCACGATGCAGCCTAACGGGCTGAATGACAGAATGGATTTCTTGTGTTATCTTTGAGCCATAATTTACCAGTCAATTGCATTTCAGACATAACGATTAATGGTGTTTTCATTCTATTAATGTATTGTCTTTTTATCATTTCACATTATATTTTTTTAATATGTTGTTCACCACAAATTTGATTTTTAGCTATGGTATACTGTTGTTGCAGTTATCTTTTATTTGTAAGACTTGATGCGTTTTTTCACTGTTCCTTACACCTTATTAATCACTGCATGTTTCACGGTATGTCACACACTCCTCTTTAAAATGGCGCCCATTGCCGGAGACTGTCTCCTTAGTACTTCCTCTATTTCTGGCACTTTTGTTCTTCAACCACGCACGCCGCCACACTTGGCTTACCGGCGCAGTGTAGCAACAATCGAGCACACCACCATTGCGACCAAAGGAGGAATCGATCTTTTGCCCCCGAGCACCCCAATCTTGTAAGTACCTCGCCGTGAGGCCCTTCGAGATTATTCAGTATTACATGGCCTTTTCAGGTTGCTCATTGGTTGTATCATATCTGTTTATTCACAGTGAGTACAGCCGCAATGGACCAGTATTGATTACGTGAGACTTCGTCACTTTTCCTTCACTCATTCGTTCTTTCTCCGTTTCGGTCACCATTCCATCAAGAAGATATTTAGATTGTTTATAGCATTCACCCGGCAGGTTTCCGTTTCACCTACTGTTCATTGGCACAGATACACGATTTTGGCGTTCACGGCCAGCACACCCATTAACCAGAGATCGTCAGTTTATCAGCACAACTAGTGGTTCTTTCTCTTTGTGCACACGCTTGATTTATCGCACACATATGCTAACCCTCACTTGTCACCTTGTGTATACTTTCGACCTTTTCTCTAACACTCGTTCACCTTCAATGTGTCAGCTCACTTGGGTCCTTCCTCTGTTTAACACCGCGCATCATGCACTCTGTGAATATTGATGGCCTTCACTATGACTTTACAAACTCACCGATTTGTACTTTGATTCATTGTTTTAGACATAGCGAGGTGCTCCTCACTAAGACCTGCTTATTATTCTTTTGTCTAGAATCATCCCCTGACGAAGGGCAGACTCGATGCCCAAAATGCATTGGGATTATTGATCAACTGTAGAAAAACACTTGAGAGATACTTTGTATTATTTCATGAACATTACAAGATATGATGAAATCTTGGACACTGCCTTGGAATAATGACTGCTGCGAATGTACTCTGACTCGCTGAGTCCACCTGGTATCCTTTTTACTCTTGTAACCTTCATGAGGCTCCGTGGGAGGGGGGGGAGGAGGGGAGAGAGAGGGGTGCGAGGGACCCTGAGAGCAGGAGAAACGCATGTTGTTTTGCAGTAACTGAGTGCTCTTGCAATGATATGATCCTGTCTGCTGCCCCCTACAGTGTGAGCTGGACTAGGCCTTCACCCTGAACTTTCACAGACACACCTCACTGGTTTGGCGGGAATGAAGGGGGGCCCCCCCCCCAAGAGAAGGCCGGTAACAGTGACTGATTATAAGCAATGACCCTCCCGGCGGCGCCGTTGAGCAGGCGACACCGACTGACATGGTCCATTGGATGTGGCTTAAGTGTAGCAGACCCCCCAAGAGCGTATGCATGGTTCATTGTTTGATTTTGTTGTACTGTTTCATGTTCGGCACAGCTGGGTTCCGAGGCTGCGCCTCCAGAGTTGGGGTTTGGGGGTGGGAGGGAACCGTCTTCTGGTCACCGAGGCGAATGCACACACTACACTATATCTTGTTGTCTACTCGAGCATCGGTATCTGATTATGGCTGACACGAAAGGGAAGTATAGGCTGGTTACGTGGAATGTGAGAGGATTAGGGGCGATACAGAAACGACATAGGGTGCACGCCTTCCTGCTCCGTCAGAAAGCACACATTGTGTTCCTCCAAGAGTCCCACCTAACACAGCCCGAAGTGCACACCCTGCGGAAGAAATGGAGGGGGACTGTCTTTTCCACAAAATATTCTGCCTTCTCTAGAGGAGCCACGATCTGGGTGCGCTATGGTGTCCCCTTCGTGGAGATAGATAGGAAGACAGATGACCAAGGGCGATACCTCTTGGTTAAAGGCACTCTAGACGGGGTGTTGGTAGTCCTGGGCAGTATTTATGCCCCGAATCACGACCAGGACAGATTCCTCCCAATTGTGAGTAGGGCCTTAGCAGACTGGGCGGACATCCCCTGGATCCTGGGTGGGGACTGGAACATGATACTGGACACAGGGCTGGACAGATCGCACCCTCCGCTTCAGGGGACAGGGGTTCACAAACTGTCTGACTCCTTTCAAACATGGCTTCAAGGGTGGGGGCTGGCAGATATGTGGCGTACACTATATCCGACACATAAAGAGTACTCATACTATTCCCCACTACATAACTTGCATACACGCCTGGACAGATTTGTTTGCACCAAGTCCTTGATGGCACACTGTACGTCCTCGGCATACCTCGCCAAGATGTTTTCGGACCATAGGCCGCTAACGCTAGATTTGGACTGGGGCAGGATTCCCTCTCCAGTGCCCACCTGGAGGCTCAACCCATCACTACTTGAAGATGGCCCGTTCCGTGCCCACATGGGGGACACACTAACGGACTACTTCAGGGACAACTGGGACTCTGCGTCCTCGAACCTGGTTGTGTGGGACGCCATGAAGGCGGTGGTGAGGGGCGCTGCGATTGGCCGGCTGGTGGGCGCCAGGCAGGAGGTACATGACAGACTTCGTACGATTGAGGACCTCCTGGCAGTGCTTGAGACCGTAGTGGGGACGGACCCTGAACGTAGGGGGGATCTCCAACTGTGCAATATTGAGCATGCAGAGCTCTTGGAATCCCTAAGGGTAATGGACTACAGAGAATACTTGCGACGGCAACAGGCGGAAGCGGACAGGTCAGGTGCACTGCTGGCTCGTCTGATTAGAGACACCCCTGAGACCCCGATAATCACGAGTGTCAGAGATGACACGGGCAGACAGGTGAATACGCAGATAGAGATCAATAATGTGTTTAAGACCCATTTGGAGAGACTGTACGCCCCACCCCCTACTGATACTAGGGATGCCATGTTAGACTTCCTGGACGAGCTGCCGTTCCCGGCCCTTCCCCGAGATATCCAGACGATCCTAGCAGGGCCTGTTACACAGCAGGAAATTAAAATAGCCATCCACTCTCTAAACCGAGGCAAGACCCCAGGCATGGACGGTCTGCCGGGTGAGTTTTACCAAACTTACTGTGATACGTTAGCCCCTATTCTAGAAAATATCTACAAAACCGCTTATGAGACTGGCCACCTACCGGCTTCGACTATGCAGTCCTTGGTCATCTCTATCCCGAAGCCCGGCAGGGATGCACTGGACATGAGTAATTATAGGCCTCTGTCTATGCTCCCCTCGGAGTATAAAATCCTTAGTAAAGCTATCGCCCTGAGATTACAAGCCCACCTCCCTGGCCTGATCCACACGGATCAGTGTGGCTTCCTCCCGGAGAGGAGCACTTCTCAAAATACGAGACGTCTACATGCCCTCATGTCCACGACCCCCCCGGACTTGCCGCAGGCTGGATGTATAACCCTGGATCTGCGGCAGGCGTTTGACTCCCTGACTTGGGACTTCATGTTTGAAGTTTTACGTCGCTTTGGACTTCCGGACGCCCTAATAAAATGGGTTTGTCTACTATATACAAACCCAACGGCCCGGGCACGCACCAGCCGACACACGTCGGACAGTTATGGCGTACATAGGGGCACCCGACAGGGCTGCCCACTGTCACCGCTGTTATTTGTCCTTACGTTAGAACCCCTGGCGACTGCACTCCGGACTAGGGCGGCAGAGGCGGGAATCCAGGTTGGTGATACCCATAATCTGATCTCCATCTACGCCGACGACATATTGCTGTTCCTATGAGACCTGCAGGGGGACCATACCCTCCTGGCACATACCTTTGAGCGGTTCGAAAGGGTATCGGGCCTGGCGATTAACCCCGGGAAATCACTGGGGTTCTTTTTCCGCGACGGGCGACTACCCACCCACATACAGTTTGGGGAGCACGCGATCCAGGTGGCCCCGACTACATTTAAGTACCTCGGCATTAATGTTTATCGGAACCCTGACGACCAGATTGAGGGCAATGTGCGGAGAGCAATTACAGGCCTCCGTAGTAGTGTGAACTTCTGGACGTCCCTGCCCCTGTCTGTCATGGGTCGGGTGGCACTTTCAAAGATGGTCCTGCTTCCCCGAATCCTGTATTATTTTGTGAACCTGCCGGTCCTCCTACCACAACCCATATTTACCATGTTGAACTCGTTATTGATCACCCTGATTTGGGGTTCGGGGAGGAGATGGATAAGCCTCAAGAAACTACAACTGTCCACCAGACAAGGGGGCCTGGGAGTGCCTGACCTATGTGGCTACTACTACGCTAGCCAACTTCAGTGTCTGACTAGGTGGGTGGCGGGTAGAAACCTCCATGAGATTGCTTTCACACCACAAGAGCTGGCGCGAGGGGTTCTCCATTCCCTTCTGCTGCCTGCGGCCAAGATTCCGAGGGACTGCCACCCCTTATTGCTCGTGGCATTGAAGTGCTGGCGGAATGCACTTAAATACACGGCAGGGACCCCTCCTTATGCAGACAACATCCCCCTACTGGGCCTACCGACTCCACAGGGACCCCTGACGAGACGCAGATTACAACCCTGGATAGTTGCTGGGGTAGACAGGGTTGGAGACTTATTTGGGGACGACAACTTGCTGGACCATGCCACCTTTACACAATCCACGGGAGCCCCGCAATGGCTTTATCTTCTACACGCCACGGTCTCCCATTATGTAAGGCGCACTTGGGCTACACAACGCACTAAACCAACACAACACGAATTGGTCCGTCTCCTCCACTACATGGGGTCGGGCGGACATTTAGTGAAATGGCTATATGTGGGCATTAGAGAACACGCAGCTGGATCCCTCACCCCACTCAGGGAGGCCTGGAGCACAGACACAGGAGAGGAAATTACAGACGGGGACTGGAAGATCATCCTCGGACACCCCAGGAGAGTGTCCAGGAATGCTAAATTCAAATTTATACAAGCCATGGTGCTACATAGGGCTTACCTCACTCCACAAAGATTACATAGGATATTTCCCACCGTCTCCCACTGTTGCCCTAGGTGTCAGGGTGATGACGCTGATATTGTCCACATGATGTGGGCGTGCCCGAGACTGCGCACATACTGGGAGACAATCCGACACGCACTACACACTATAACGGGTATGCAGGTCCCGGTGGGCGCTTTACCCTGCCTGATAGGTAATAGGAAGAGACCCAAGGCCTGTAGGGCACAGCTGAAATTTACAGACCTAGCCCTCTTGTTGGCACTCCGGACCCTCACTATGAGGTGGAAGTCCCTTAGACCCCCAGCCATAGAGATGTGGAGATCCGACATGCTGAAATGGGGAAAGGCGGAGGCAGCGGAACTGCGCAGGGAGGAGGAGAAGGGCCACCGGAAATAATCTGTAGCACAAGATTGGGACCGCATGCTGTTGGAGCTGGAGGATGAGGACCTGGAATTGCCCCGGGATGAGGGTGCCTGAATACTCACCAGCGGTGGGGGGAGGCGATATGTAAGGCCGACCGACCTAGATAAACTGGTGACCACACCTATGACCTGTAATGTCCATTCATACCGTCACATCACTGTTAGATGAGCGTTCTAAAAATGTACATGGGAATGGCCAGGAGACGGGAACAGGGTGGGGGGAGGTGGGAGGGAACGGGAAACGGTTGGGCGATACAGTACCCTACTGACATGTAATAAGTGATAAGTAATACTCTGAGTTGATATTTGGAATTTCACGAACCGTGATGTAGGATCTGATGTATGGAGCACTGCGCCAAAGTTATGTTTCAGAAAACGGAAAAGCCTGACAGTATGTTAAAAGAAATGTTTTGCAAAATGTAATATTTGATCCAGTCATGAATAAAGAGTTTAAAAAAAAAAAATTTACAAGATATGACCAATAATGATCATTGACTTGAAGTGGTCATTAAAGAACTTTTGATGATGATGGACTGCTTGTCAACGTTTTGATTTATCTTAGCATTGGATTTAAACATTTGTTTGTTAGTCTATGCTGTGCACTGGGGGACAACCCCTATATTGGGGCTGCACCATTGACATCGCTGCTGGATCGCATGTTTAGCACTCGATCACATTCAGCGAAAGGTAAGATGATACAAAGAGGGCTCTCATGCGGATACCTGACAAATCTGCCAGATATTACGTTCAGCACTCGCTCACATTCAGCGTTTGGTAAGATGACACAAAGAGGGCTCCCAGGCGAAAACCTGACATCTCTGCCAGAGCTCACTTCAGTACTCGCTCACATTCAGCATAAGGTAAGATGGCACAAAGAGGGCTCTACATGTGAATCTTGACATCTTTGCCGGATCTCACATTTAGCCTTGCTCACATTCAGCGAAAGAAACAAGTTACTTACCCGCAACTATAGTTCTCCAGTATTGGAATCTTTCAAAGATTCACATGCTTGAATCATTCCCCGTCGTCGAAATGGTTATCCCCGGTATTATAAAAATAATTGTCTCAATAGACATAGAAACCTAAGGCCTAGGCCTTTAAATCTGTTATAACATATTTATGTCCTTTAACAAAAAAATTAAAAAACTTGAAACTCAACCAATCAGAAGAGACACCCTATAGAACCTTCCTGAGAGAGGCTCCAGTCCCTCAGATTTTCTAAACACAAGTGCTCATAATAGATAAAAACTGAGATAAGTAAGTGAGCCTTCTCCAGGGGAGGCGGGCGGGTCGGATGTGAATCTATGAAAGATTCCAATACTGGAGAACTATTGTTACAGGTAAGTAACTTGTTTCTTACTCCAGTATTAGAACTTTCATAGATTTACATCCTTGAATCAGATTAGTTAGCAGTAAGTACCACATTTTCATGCCATAAAGCTACAACAGTAGATACATTCCTGAAAGCATTATTTGTGTACATTAATATATACAAATAAATGCATAAGCAAAAAGAATATTCAAACCATTGAAGATGTGCGACAGAGTAGGATGTTGGGAAGGAACCCAAGAAGAAGGCTCACCTTATTGAAAGATATGTCTGAAAACCACTTGTCCCACTGCTTCATCTCGCCTATTCCCAGCATCCAAGCAGTAGTGCCTGGTGAATGTGTGCGGCATCTTTCATGTTGCTGCTCTACAAATGTCCAGCAGGGACACGCCTGCAAACAGCACTGTAGATGTGGATATCGCTCTTTTAGAATGGGACGAACTCTTGACGTCACAGGATAACCCGCTTGTTGACGACAGAATACAATTGAACATGAAATCCATCTAGAGATGCTCTGTTTAGTGATGGAGAAACCTTTTCTATGTGCACTGTATGCAATAAGGAGTTGATTTGACTTGAGGGCGCTAGAGGGCGCCGAGCAAGATGGCCGCACAAATGTGAGGCTCTGCTGGATCGGATGAAAATCCTTCACAAATCCTGCTGGTTCCGCCCCGGTGCAGTGCCTGGTGTTGCGGCCCGATATAAAGAATTACTGGGTGCCTGAACGGTGCTGATGAGCTGGCTGTTTGGACTGGCTTAGCGGGAGATAGCGGCGAGTGTGTGCAGCCTGGAGGCCCGCCATAGTGCAGAGCGGGAGAGAAGACGTTACCAAGAGCTTGCAACGAGGAGAGTTCCTGACGATTGTGACGGAGACGGCTGCTGATACCTGAGCGCGGAGTTGCTCCGACGGATTATCGGAGGGGGCGTGTAGTCTACGGCGGTGTAGAAGACCAGCAGGGCTTTGTCCGGCTTCCGCCGGTTGCGGTGAGTGGGGTGGCGGCCTGGGAAAGCCCGAGGCTGTGGAGGCGGCGTCGGGCCGCGCTAGGCCGCGCCGCGCGAGCCGTGATGGGTGGGGGTGGGGCGGGTCTGAAAGGGCCAGCGGGGGCTGCGTTAGCCCATTAAAGCACTTGCGGATATCTCTGAGGGACCGAGCTCGGATGGTTTGCACCTCTGTCGCCTGCAGCGCTGACATCTAAGCAATTTGTGGCTGGGCTGTGAGCAACAACCATACTGCCGGTGCGAGATCGTAAAGGGTCAGGCGGAGGCTGTGTGGGCGCATTGCTGTGACTGAGCTGTTGGCTGTCTATTGTGCCCGTCGTGGGGAAAAATCAGGCCCTGCTCACGCGAGTAACAATCCGGAGGTATAGGATTTGAGACTTGAAGGTGAGGATTGGACTAGTGCTGGTGGTGTATGCAGCGGAAGACACAGGCGACCATAAGCGCGACCTCCCTTTTGAATCTAGGGCTCCGTGCAGACACAGTACTACCCCTGAGGTGTGAACTGCTGAGTGAACTGCGGCATGGGCAGGACGGAGAGGAATCAGCCTAAGTTGGTATTTGAAGCAAAGAAGGCCACCATGTCCACAGTACAGGATCCGCCGGTTACTGATGCTGCTGGTGCAACGGGCGGTACGCCAAACTTGGAGGGGGTCCTGGCGGCTATGCAGAAGACGCTGCAGTCGATCGAGGGCACTATGGAGGCGGTTAATCACAGGTTGGATCACATGGCGACTCAGTTTGATAGACAAAATGAGCGGATGGGGGAGGTGGAACAGAGGGTGTCAGCCACGGAGGAAGGTTTGACCACAGTGACTACGAAAGTGTTCAACATAGAGCGCGTCCTGGCAGTCATACAGGCCAAGAACGAGGAGTTGGAAGGGAGGTCCAGGCGCAATAACATCCGCGTCACGGGCCTTCCTGAATCCATGAATGTTGGTCGCATGGAAGATTTCATGGAGCGGCTGATCACTGACATATTTGGAACGGAACAACTGTCTAAAGTGTTCATAGTGGAGCGAGCCCACCGTTCCCTGGCTAAGAAACCTGTGTCCGGAGCGCCACCGAGGCCAGTTATTGTTCGAATACTGAACTATAAGGACAGAGATGTGATCCTTCGGCTGGCGCGTGAAAAGGGCACCATAGACTGGCAAGGCAGTAAACTGGAGTTTTACCCTGATTTTACTGTGGCGGTGCAAACAGCAAGGAAAGAATTTCAGACTGTGAAACAACTTCTTAGGGCCGAAGAAATCCCGTACGCAATGCTGTATCCTGCCAGGCTCCGGATTGGCCCGCCGTCGGATAACAAGATATTTGCCTCATCACGGGCAGCTATGGAATATGCGAAAAAGCAAAAGAAAAGACAGCGAGACGCTAATGCGGCGAGAGACAGGGATGGGGATCCTCTGGATGCCGCTGAGTGATTGGACTTTTTGGAGGACATGGTCGTTACCAGCTGTCTTCTATGTTGGCGTGAGCTGGAACGTTGGAACTGATGGTTGCGGGCAGCCCTCGATATCGGAAAGTGAACTGTGATAGCTGTTTATGCAATGCTGGAGGGTGTATAGTCATGCGTATATGGTTCATGTGTTTGCTTGTGCTGCTTGATGGCGATGCCGGCTGTAGCGCGGCTGGAGTAGGCCACTATAACTTCTCTGATAGAGGGGCTGAATATGACACTGATCACTGTTTGGTATAGCGATGTTATGTTTATTGTTGGGTGACTGCTGTTGGCTTATGGGGCTGCGCCTGTCATTATGGTAGGGCCTGGCACAGCTGACGATGGGCAGCGATGCTTGGTTAACTGGGGTGGAAGTTTGACTGTGTATCTGATCCCTTCTTCCTACACATGTAGGTGGAAGTAGGGCTCCTCTGCGCCCTCACATATGGGAGTTCCCCACGGTGTGCTACAAATAGGGGATTTGGTTGGGGGTCTGGAGGGATGGGGACGGCTTTGGCAGGTTCGGGGTGCTGAAGTGGGTGGGGGGAGGATGGGGGTAGGTTTATGGTTTCAGATGAATACGAAGCTAAATAGATGTATGTGCGACAGGGAGGGCTATGATTTCACAATGTGGGCTGATGAAACGTAATAACTGCTGGTTGATGACTACAATTCCCTACCTGATGGGTCACCATTTTCACGGTGAGGAGGTGAGATGTACTTACGGGCTGACGAGGTATGAAGTGGGTGGATATGGTGGCTGATACTGGGAAAATCTGCTGGATATCATGGAATGTGCGCGGACTGAACAGGCCACAGAAATCTAGACAGATGTTGTCATTTCTCTCTAAGCATGAGGCACACGTGGTCTTTCTTCAGGAGACACATCTCCGGGGGAAAGCTATAGATGCTGTGGCTCGGCAGTGGGCCGGGGTGCGAGTTGCAACGGACTATTCTTCCTACGCACGTGGGGTGGTGATATTAATCAAGAAAAATGTGCAGTTCGAATTGATACACAAAGAGGTGGATACTGAAGGCAGGTATATTATTCTGCATGGGAAACTCTATGGCACATTACTAACCCTGGTGAATGTTTATGGCCCGAATGTGGATGATCCTGATTTCTACATTGCTCTGTGGAATAAGGTGTATGCTCTGCCACTGTCGGCTATTTTATGTGGGGGAGATTGGAATGTGACATTGGATGCTATGCTGGATAAAAAGGGTGAGAGGTCAACTGTGCATAGGAAAGCTGCTGATGTGGTCTGCGATGGGATGCGGGACTTTGGCTTGGTGGATGTGTGGAGGTTAGGACACCCGGGTGCGAGAGAAGGCACTTGCTACACGTCCGCGCATGACACTTGGTCGAGAATAGATTATTGGCTGGTTACCCGGGATGTCAGCGGGTGGGTCAAGCGTAGTGCCCATCTACCCAGAACCCTGTCAGACCACGCTCCGGTGCTCTTGGAAGTGGGCTGGCCGTCGCACACTCCGGCACCGTTCTCATGGCGCTTGATTCCAGGCATGTTGCGCGATCTGGTGCTGCGGGAGGAATTGCGCACTTGTATTGAGGACTTTTTTGATAGAAATGTGGGGTCGGTGGAAAGCATGGGCACGGTGTGGGAAGCGTTTAAAGTTACGATTCGAGGTGCTTGTATCAGTACGCAATCTGGGGTGCTTAAATCTCTGAGGAACTCGATGAGTAAACTGGAGGAGGAGTTGACAGCATTAGAAAGGCAGCAGGAACGAGACTCTACAAATGATAGGCTGGCTGAGATTCGTAGGAAAGTTACTGAATATAATGAGCTGGCTGATCAAGAGATTAACTTCTTATCTAAACGCACTAGGGCGCGGTACTATGGCGAGGGAGGGCGTGCGGGGCGAGGTCTAGCGGACAGAATTAGAGAGCCATGGGCGAAGCACTGCGGGGTTCAGGAGATACTACGAGAGGGCGACGCGGTCACAGATGCTGTGGGTATCCTAGATTGCTTTGCGCTATACTATGAGCGGATGTACAGCCATGTGGACACGGCAGATGAAGCGGACTTGGCGAAATACTTGGATGACATTGCTCTAGTTTGGCTGTCTAAAGGGCAACAAGAATTTTTAATGTACCATATTACAGAAGGGGAGCTCCGAGATGCGAATTCGGCGCTACCTAATGGCAGAGCGGCAGGCACAGACGGTTTACCGTCAGAATTTTATAAGGAGTACGCTGATTTGTTGGTACCCCGACTGGCGGAGGTGCTCGAGGACTCCATGGATCAGGGGCAACTGCCAGCCACTATAAGAGAAGCTCTATTGGTGGCTCTGCCGAAGCCGGGCAAGCCCCCCAATTTGTGCGAGTCATACAGACCGTTGTCACTAATAAACACGGATATTAAAATTATTGCTAAAGTACTAGCGACACGGCTGCGGCTGGTTCTACCGGTTATGGTCCTACCGGATCAGTCTGGTTTTGTTCCGCTGCGTTCCACAGCTCACAACCTGAGGGCCTTGTTTGCGGTCTTACACCTTCTCAAACTGGAGCTCTCTGCGGTGGCGGTTCTATTGGATGCAGCCAAAGCATTCGATTCGGTGGCTTGGCGATACATGCTGGCGGTGCTGCATCGAATGGGGGTACCGTATTTTTTCACATCACTGATTACCTTGTTGTATACTAAGCCGATGGCCAGGGTGAGGATCAATGGCCATGTGTCTTCGTCATTCTGTATTCAAAGGGGAACTCGGCAGGGGTGCCCTCTTTCACCCCTGCTCTTTGCTCTTATGCTAGAACCAATGGCCTGCATTTTAAGGCAAAGATACGCTGATGCAGCGTTACGTTTCCCGCTCAGGTCATTCGCAGTGTCTATGTACTCTGACGACATGGTGCTATACATTAGAGACCCAGCTACACATCTGGAGAGAGTATTGAGGGAGTTCATAAGATTTGGTCAGTATTCTGGTCTCTCGATCAACTGGAATAAATCCATTCTCTTGCCGCTTACTGATGCCACCACGCCGTTCCCGCTACAATTCCCATTAGAATGGGCGGTGGAACCGGTGCGCTATCTGGGTATCTGGGTCCACAGGGACTGTACTGAAGTACTGAGAGCCAATTACGGAGTGGCGATATCGAAATTGGAAGACCAGGTGGAAAAGTGGAGAAGGTTACCGCTATCGTTCGCTGATCGGGTATCCATCATCAAAATGGTGGTACTACCTAAATTTCTGTATTATTTTGTCAATGTACCCATTCTCCTAACGTCACACTTTTTTGCACAATTCCGATCGTTGCTCATCACGCTGGCCTGGGCCGGTAAGAAAGCACGGGTGAGTTGGGATGTGTTAACGAAGCCATACGAGCTGGGGGGCTTTGCAGTACCGGATATGAAACTGTACTATCTGTGTGTACAGGCACATTTCGCTACATACTGGATATCGGCACCGCCATACACACCACATGTCGCGCTCGAGGCTAGCGCAGTGACTCCGCGGCCATTGAAAGCCATGATAGTAAATCAGTACTCAGTGTTTGAGACGGGGGAGGTGGATACGGTGCGTAGCACGCATCACGCTTGGCACGAATTAGGCAAACGATCGGATAGATTACCGCTGTATGCCCCGGATATGCCGCTTCTGTATCATGACGAGATCTCAGTCTCTAGTGAAATAGGTGCGCTGCAACTTCTCCATGGTGCTGGCATACAAAACATGGGGCATGTGTTCCCTGCTGCTACTTTCCTTCAGCTGCAGACTCTACTAGATACTACGAATAACCCTACTATGGCCACATTCATCTATGTTAGGCTGCGCGCGGCGCTGCGGGACTTATACCCCTCCTTCCCGGATGAACCCCCGGTGTTGAATGCCTTACAGTTGCTTTATTCCTCAACGACGGGTGTGAAACTGATATCACGATTGTACCGAACTTCGCAAGAAGATGAGGGTGGGGGTGGCGAATTGGCCAGAGCGAGATGGGATGCAAGTTTGCCGGATCCATTGTCAGACGAGGAATGGAGTGAATGCTGTACTGGGATGGGTGGCTTTGTAGCTAATGGGAATTTTCGTCTGATACACTATAAATATCTACAGCAATGGTATTACACTCCTGCACGACTGATGAGATATGGGCTACGCATGCACTCCAGATGTGTGAGATGTAATGAGGACGAAGCTGATTTCATACATTTGGCGTGGGGCTGTACCAAGATATATGAGTTCTGGACTGCAGTAACGAGAGCGCTGTCTGAGATGACTTCCACAGAGGTGCCTGCAGAACCACAATTGTGCTTGTTGGGAATAGCATCGGGATTGTCTGTTAGATATCGACGCTTGATAGTGCTGGCATTGCAGGTGGCTAAGCGGAGAGTGGCTATGATGTGGGGAGGGAGGCGAGCGCCAACTGTCGAGTTATGGTTGCAAGACATGGCGTACTGCCGTGACCAACTAACCTGTTACTATGAAGAATTGCCGGAAACCTCAAGGCCTAGGGATGTCTGGGAACCATACACACTGTACATGTTATCGAGAGTAGCGGAGGAGGGGAGTCCATAGTTTGCAATGGATGTGAATGACACACTCAGATGATTGTGATTGGCGTGTGGGTGACCTCTCAATGCAAGGGATAATGTTGGGAATCAGAGAATGTTTATTGTTTCATCAACGTCTGTGGAATCCTAGTTACTCACGTCATAGATATTGTTTTATGTACCTCACTGGATGCACATTTACGCTCGCAACATGCCGGAATTGGACCTGGAACCTGCATTGTTGGTTGGGGGGGTTGTTTATGGTTCTGTACTGTTAAGTTACCTATGAAACAAGACTGATTATTGTAAGTGTTGGAACACCTGCGAGACTCAGCTTCGGCATTTTTGACTACTCTTAGTGCTTTCACGGATTGATTGGATCATATGATTTTTACATGTGTTGCACTACGGATGTACTTAGCGGCCGGCCCATATTTGGGTTGTAGGCCTAAAGCTGTGCTCTTGTACTTTACCCAATAAAAGTCTTTAATCAAAAAAAAAAAAAAAGGAGTTGATTTGACTTACAAAATGACTTAGTCCTGTTCAAGTAGAATTTTAGGCACACATCTAGAGTGCAGAGCACACTCGGCTGCAGTTTGTGGATTTGGGAAGAATGAGTTCAGAACAATGGATTCGTTAAGGTGGAAATCCGAAAGAACCTTAGGAATCAATTTAGGGGTTATTCGTAGAATAACCTTGTCTTGTTTAAACTGTAAGAAAGGTTCTTCAGTAGTAAAAGCTTGACGTTCTCCCACCCTTCTCGCCGAAGTAAGAGCTAGGAGAAGAGCCACTTTCCAAGATAGGAACTTCATGTCCGTTTTATGAATAGGCTCAAACGGGTGTTTCCTTAGTTGACTAAGCACCGTATTTAGTTGCCATATAGGAGGAGGTGGCCTTAATGGAGGGAATATTCTAAAAATCCCCTTGAGAAACTGTTTTATTATTCTGCAGGACCATAGAGAATGAGCATTAGTTGTTCTGCGGAAACTGGAAATGGCAGCCAAATGGACTTTAATTGACGCGTGGGCTTAACCTGAGTGAGCCAAGAGAAGTAAATAGGGTAAGAGTTCCTCAGGAGGAGAATCGAGAGGATTAACTTTTGACGATGCACACCACGTGCAGAATCTTTTCCATTTCAATGAGTAAGTCCTGTTAGTACTATCTACTCTTGCTTTAGCCAGCACCTGTCTGCAGTCTTGTGGGATTTTTAGGTGCTGAAATTCTCAGAACTCAGGAACCAGGCTGACAATATCAGAGAACTGTGGTTCTAATGGCACACTTGTGCCTGGTTCCTTGTCAAGAGAGACGGAATTGGTCTAGGGTGAATCGCAGACTTGACTGACAGTAGGTGTAGTTCTGTGTACCAGTGCTGGCGAGGCCAGGCTGGAGCTATCTGAATGACTTTGCAGAGTTCTGTCTTTATCTTCTTTAACACTCGTAGCAGGAGAGGAGTGGGGGGAAAGGCATAAGCAAATATGCCGGACCAAGCTATTGAAAAGGCATTCCCCCATGAACCCTGATGGTGATACAACTTGCGAAGCACTGGCATTTCGCGTTTTCTGGAGATGCAAACAGATATATGTTTGGCTTGCCTCATTGGGAGAAAATGTTGTCTAGAGTGTGCTGGTCTAGCTCAGGGCTGTAAAAATCATTAAAAATGCACAAAGCCTGCAGGTCTAGTAAACTATAAAATCTCCTTGACCTAACTAAAAGGCACTTGACCTCAAACTCTGAAAACTGAGCAAATATGACAAGTTAACAAGATTTAAAAGCATTTTTATTGCTCATTTACTTTGTGAGCAATAAAAATGCCTTTAAATCTTGCTATCTTGTCACATTTCCTCTGCTTTTAGAGGCAGAGGTCAAGTGTCAGTTTGTGTTCCTACTCGCCAGAAATGGCGAGTAGGACCTAAAAATAGCTCAACCTTAATCAATCTGACTCGCAAATGCGAGCGGTCGAGTGAATTTTTCGAGCCCTGCAGCTCCTCGTGGCAATCTGCTCAATGTGTCCACTATGACATTTTATTTTCCTGGGATGTACTCCGCTGATAGATGCACTTTGTGACAAATTGCCCAAGGCCATATGAGTTGGGCTTCCTGAGAGAGCAGAAGACATCTTGTTCCTCCTTGAGCCCGGGTTACGTACCTGCGTGCCATGAGCGGTACCGGACCTGAGAACATTTTTTGGCAGCCTACGCAGCACCCCTACATATATGCCTATTCCCTGCTGACGAGAGGTAACAACCTCGAAACAAGTGTCCAGGGATGGCCAACGCGACAGTGATTTTTGCTCAAGACCATGGCAGAGGCGCACCCGCTGATGCTTACTTCATGGACCACAATGCTTTGGGGCAACACGCTGGTAGGACAAGCAGTGTGCAACCAATTGGACTTTTTTTTATATATTCAGGCTCCCTGGAACTGGTGGGGCTGACGATCCCGGGTTACGCACCTGCGTGCCACGAGTGGTACCGGACCTGAGAACATTTTTTGGCAGCCTACGCAGCACCCCTACATATATGCCTATACCCTGCTGACGAGAGGTAACAACCTCGAAACACGTGTCCAGGGATGCCCAACGCGACAGTGATTTTTGCTCAAGACCCTGGCAGAGGCGCACCCGCTGATGCTTACTTCATGGACCACAATGCTTTGGGGCAACACGCTGGTAGGACAAGCAGTGTGCGACCAATTGGACTTTTTTTTATATTCAGGCTCCCTGGAGCTGGTGGGGCTGACGAGCCCGGGTTACGCACCTGCGTGCCATGAGCGGTACCAGACCTGAGAACATTTTTTGGCAACCTACGCAGCACCCCTACATATATGCCTATTCCCTGCTGACGAGAGGTAACAACCTCGAAACACGTGTCCAGGGATGGCCAACGCGACAGTGATTTTTGCTCAAGACCCTGGCAGAGGTGCACCCGCTGATGCTTACTTCATGGACCACAATGCTTTGGGGCAACACTCTGGTAGGACAAGCAGTGTGCGACCAATTGGACTTTTTTTTATATTCAGGCTCCCTGGAGCTGGTGGGGCTGACGAGCCCGGGTTACGCACCTGCGTGCCACGAGCGGTACTGGACCTGAGAAAATTTTTTGGCAGCCTACGCAGCACCCCTACATATATGCCTATTCCCTGCTGACGAGAGGTAACAACCTCGAAACACGTGTCCAGGGATGGCCAACGCGACAGTGATTTTTGCTCAAGACCCTGGCAGAGGCGCACCCGCTGATGCTTACTTCATGAACCACAATGCTTTGGGGCAACACGCTGGTAGGACAAGCAGTGTGCGACCAATTGGACCTTTTTTTTATATTCAGGCTCCCTGGAGCTGGTGGGGCTGACGAGCCCGGGTTACGCACCTGCGTGCCACGAGCGGTACCGGACCTGAGAACATTTTTTGGCAGCCTACGCAGCACCCCTACATATATGCCTATTCCCTGCTGACGAGAGGTAACAACCTCGAAACACGTGTCCAGGGATGGCCAACGCGACAGTGATTTTTGCTCAAGACCCTGGCAGAGGCGCACCCGCTGATGCTTACTTCATGAACCACAATGCTTTGGGGCAACACGCTGGTAGGACAAGCAGTGTGTGACCAATTGGACCTTTTTTTTATATTCAGGCTCCCTGGAGCTGGTGGGGCTGACAAGCCCGGGTTACGTACCTGCGTGCCACGAGCGGTACCGGACCTGAGAACATTTTTTGGCAGCCTACGCAGCACCCCTACATATATGCCTATTCCCTGCTGACGAGAGGTAACAACCTCAAAACACGTGTCCAGGGATGGCCAACGCAACAGTGATTTTTGCTCAAGACCGTGGCAGAGGTGCACCTGCTGATGCTTACTTCATGGACCACACTGCTTTGGGGCAACACGCTGGTAGGCCAAGCAGTGTGCGACCAATTGGACTTTTTTTTATATTCAGGCTCCCTGGAGCTGGTGGGGCTGACGAGCCCGGGTTACGCACCTGCGTGCAACGAGCGGTACCAGACCTGAGAACATTTTTTGGCAGCCTACGCAGCACCCCTACATATATGCCTATTCCCTGCTGACGAGAGGTAACAACCTCGAAACATGTGTCCAGGGATGGTCAACGAGACAGTGATTTTTGCTCAAGACCCTGGCAGAGGCGCACCCGCTGATGCTTACTTCATGGACCACAATGCTTTGGGGCAACACGCTGGTAGGACAAGCAGTGTGCGACCAATTGGACTTTTTTTTATATTCAGGCTCCCTGGAGCTGGTGGGGCTGACGAGCCCGGGTTTCGCACCTGCGTGCCACGAGCGGTACCGGACCTGAGAACATTTTTTGGCAGCCTACGCAGCACCCCTACATATATGCCTATTCCCTGCTGACGAGAGGTAACAACCTCGAAACACGTGTCCAGGGATGGCCAATGCGACAGTGATTTTTGCTCAAGACCCTGGCAGAGGCGCACCCGCTGATGCTTACTTCATGGACCACAATGCTTTGGGGCAACACGCTGGTAGGACAAGCAGTGTGCGACCAATTGGACCTTTTTTTTATATTCAGGCTCCCTGGAGCTGGTGGGGCTGACGAGCCCGGGTTACGCACCTGCGTGCCACGAGCAGTACCGGACCTGAGAAAATTTTTTGGCAGCCTACGCAGCACCCCTACATATATGCCAATTCGCTGCTGACGAGAGGTAACAACCTCGAAACACGTGTCCAGGGATGGCCAACGCGACAGTGATTTTTGCTCAAGACCCTGGCAGAGGCGCGCCCGCTGATGCTTACTTCATGGACCACAGTGCTTTGGGGCAACACGCTGGTAGGACAAGCAGTGTGCAACCAATTGGACTTTTTTTTATATTCAGGCTCCCTGGAGCTGGTGGGGCTGACGAGCCCGGGTTACGCACCTGCGTGCCACGAGCGGTACCGGACCTGAGAACATTTTTTGGCAGCCTACGCAGCACCCCTACATATATGCCTATTCCCTTCTGACGAGAGGTAACAACCTCGAAACACATGTCCAGGGATGGCCAACGCGACAGTGATTTTTGCTCAAGACCCTGGCAGAGGCGCACCCGCTGATGCTTACTTCATGGACCACAATGCTTTGGGGCAACACGCTGGTAGGACAAGCAGTGTGCGACCAATTGGACTTTTTTTTTATATTCAGGCTCCCTGGAGCTGGTGGGGCTGATGAGCCCGGGTTACGCACCTGCGTGCCACGAGCGGTACCGGACCTGAGAACATTTTTTGGCAGCCTACGCAGCACCCCTACATATATGCCTATTCCCTGCTGACGAGAGGTAACAACCTCGAAACACGTGTCCAGGGATGGCCAACGCGACAGTGATTTTTGCTCAAGACCCTGGCAGAGGCGCACCCGCTGATGCTTACTTCATGGACCACAATGCTTTGGGGCAACACGCTGGTAGGACAAGCAGTGTGCGACCAATTGGACTTTTTTTTATATTCAGGCTCCCTGGAGCTGGTGGGGCTGACGAGCCCGAGTTTCGCACCTGCGTGCCACGAGCGGTACCGGACCTGAGAAAATTTTTTGGCAGCCTACGCAGCACCCCTACATATATGCCTATTCCCTGCTGACGAGAGGTAACAACCTCGAAACACGTGTCCAGGGATGGCCAATGCGACAGTGATTTTTGCTCAAGACCCTGGCAGAGGCGCACCCGCTGATGCTTACTTCATGGACCACAATGCTTTGGGGCAACACGCTGGTAGGACAAGCAGTGTGCGACCAATTGGACCTTTTTTTTTATATTCAGGCTCCCTGGAGCTGGTGGGGCTGACGAGCCCGGGTTACGCACCTGCGTGCCACGAGCAGTACCGGACCTGAGAACATTTTTGGCAGCCTACGCAGCACCCCTACATATATGCCTATTCTCTGCTGACGAGAGGTAACAACCTCGAAACACGTGTCCAGGGATGGCCAACGCGACAGTGATTTTTGCTCAAGACCCTGGCAGAGGCGCGCCCGCTGATGCTTACTTCATGGACCACAATGCTTTGGGGCAACACGCTGGTAGGACAAGCAGTGTGCAACCAATTGGACTTTTTTATATATTCAGGCTCCCTGGAGCTGGTGGGGCTGACGAGCCCGGGTTACGCACCTGCGTGCCACGAGCGGTACCGGACCTGAGAACATTTTTTGGCAGCCTACGCAGCACCCCATCATATATGCCTATTCCCTTCTGACGAGAGGTAACAACCTCGAAACACGTGTCCAGGGAGGGCCAACGCGACAGTGATTTTTGCTCAAGACCCTGGCAGAGGCGCACCCGCTGATGCTTACTTCATGGACCACAATGCTTTGGGGTAACACGCTGGTAGGACAAGCAGTGTGCAACCAATTGGACTTTTTTTTATATTCCGGCTCCCTGGAGCTGGTGGGGCTGACGAGCCCGGGTACGCACCTGCGTGCCACGAGCGATACCGGACCTGAGAAAATTTTTTGGCAGCCTACGCAGCACCCCTACATGTATGCCTATTCCCTGCTGACGAGAGGTAACAACCTCGAAACACGTGTCCCGGGATGGCCAAGGCGACAGTGATTTTTGCTCAAGACCCTGGCAGAGGCGCACCCGCTGATGCTTACTTCATGGACCACAATGCTTTGGGGCAACACGCTGGTAGGACAAGCAGTGTGCGACCAATTGGACTTTTTTTATATTCAGGCTCCCTGGAGCTGGTGGGGCTGACGAGCCCGGGTTACGCACCTGCGTGCCACGAGCGGTACCAGACCTGAGAACATTTTTTGGCAGCCTACGCAGTACCCCTACATATATGCCTATTCCCTGCTGACGAGAGGTAACAACCTCGAAACACGTGTCCAGGGATGGCCAACGCGACAGTGATTTTTGCTCAAGACCCTGGCAGAGGCGCACCCGCTGATGCTTACTTCATGGACCAAAATGCTTTGAGGCAACACGCTGGTAGGACAAGCAGTGTGCGACCAATTGGACTTTTTTTTAATATTCAGGCTCCCTGGAGCTGGTGGGGCTGACAAGCCCGGGTTACGCACCTGCGTTCCACGAACGGTACCGGACCTGAGAACATTTTTTGGCAGCCTACGCAGCACCCCTACATATATGCCTGTTCCCTGCTGACGAGAGGTAACAACCTCGAAACACGTGTCCAGGGATGGCCAACGCGACAGTGATTTTTGCTCAAGACCCTGGCAGAGGCGCACCCGCTGATGCTTACTTCATGGACCACAATGCTTTGGGGCAACACGCTGGTAGGACAAGCAGTGTGCGACCAATTGGACTTTCCTTTATCTTGTTCCTCCCTGTTTGTTGGGTTAGTGCATTGTCGTGGTGTTGTCCGTCCTGACAAGCACCAATGGGTCCTGTATTTTTGGCAGTAATGCTTGGAGCGCTAGGTAAACTGCTCGCACCTCGAGAAGATTTATATGAAGATCCTTGTGGGAAGGTGGCCATCTTCCGCTGACCTGCAAGTCTTGCAGGAAAGCACCCCACCCCTCTAGTGATGCATCCGTTGTAATCACAAGAGGATTACAATGATAGGATAGGAACGGTAGACCTTGCGATAGTTGGTGAGGTTGCATCCACTAGTCCAAGGCCGTTATCATGGGAGGAGTGATTTAGATCAGATTGTTGAAAGAGCCCTCTATTTGTACCCATTGTTTGTTTAAAGCCTCCTGAAGAGGACGCATTTGAGGACGACAATAAGGTATGAGGGGGATACAAGATGAAATCATCCGTAGGAGGGATTTGAAAAGATACACTGAAATGGACTTTCATTTTTGGACCCTGCTTGCCAAGGAACTTATCCTCTGTTGTCTCTCCAGAGAAGGATAAGCCTTTTTTTACACAGTGTCTAGAGTAGCACCCAGGAACCCCAGTCGGCGGGATGGTTGTAAAATCGACTTTTCTACATTTAAAGTGAGGCCCAAGTTCTTGAAAAGTTGTAGACAGGCTTTGGTGGATACTTTTGCTGCTTCATATGTGGGGGCTTTGGGAAGCCAATCGTCTAGGTAAGGGAACATTTGATGAAGCTGCTGCCTTAGAAATGCTGCGACTGGTGCAAAACATTTTGTGAAAATACGGGGAGCCGATTTTAGTCCGAAGGGTAAGAGACGGAATTGAAAGTGACTGCCGACCACTGTAAATCTTTTTTTTTTCTGTTGTTAAATTTGTTTATTGAGTACAGTCAGCATTAAAACACAGCTCTCATTGCAGTACATCATTTACACGAATAATACAATTGCACTTCACATGGTATACAATCATTAATTGCATGTTGTGTTGTTTATCATTCAGAAAAGGGGGTGGTGATGAACAGAGTGTCTGAATTAAGCAAACCACTCTTACCCAGTCCAAAGATCAGGGCTTGATCCATCACCGTTATTTAGCTCACTGCCCCATCCCAGCTCAGAACCTGGCTATATGCAAATTAGTCTGTCCCTGGCCCAGTGCATCATGGGAACAGGGCAGACCAAACTACCAAGCCAATTCTTCACCAGAAAGGAGACAAGCTTCCGGGGACCGGTTTCTGGCATTTCAGCCGTCGTCGGCCCGGCTTGCTTGAATCCTGATGGAGCAGTGAGCAAGGGACTCATGTCTGAGTATACCCTGCCACACCTATAGTGGCCAAAAAAGATTCAGAAAAGGGGGTGGTGATGAACAGAGTGTCTGAATTAAGCAGACCACTCTTACCCAGTCCAAAGATCAGGGCTTGATCCATCACCGTTACTTAGCTCACTGCCCCATCCCAGCTCAGAACCTGGCTATATGCAAATTAGTCTGTCCCTGGCCCAGTGCATCATGGGAACAGGGCAGACCAAACTACCAAGCCAATTCTTCACCAGAAAGGAGACAAGCTTCCGGGGACCGGTTTCTGGCATTTCAGCCGTCGTCGGCCCGGCTTGCTTGAATCCTGATGGAGCAGTGAGCAAGGGACTCATGTCTGAGTATACCCTGCCACACCTATGGTGGCCAAAAAAGATTCAGAAAAGGGGGTGGTGATGAACAGAGTGTCTGAATTAAGCAGACCACTCTTACCCAGTCCAAAGATCAGGACTTGATCCATCACCGTTATTTAGCTCACTGCCCCATCCCAGCTCAGAACCTGGCTTTATGCAAATTAGTCTGTCCCTGGCCCAGTGCATCATGGGAACAGGGCAGACCAAACTACCAAGCCAATTCTTCACCAGAAAGGAGACAAGCTTCCGGGGACCGGTTTCTGGCATTTCAGCCGTCGTCGGCCCGGCTTGCTTGAATCCTGATGGAGCAGTGAGCAAGGGACTCATGTCTGAGTATACCCTGCCACACCTATAGTGGCCAAAAAAGATTCAGAAAAGGGGGTGGTGATGAACAGAGTGTCTGAATTAAGCAGACCACTCTTACCCAGTCCAAAGATCAGGGCTTGATCCATCACCGTTATTTAGCTCACTGCCCCATCCCAGCTCAGAACCTGGCTATATGCAAATTAGTCTGTCCCTGGCCCAGTGCATCATGGGAACAGGGCAGACCAAACTACCAAGCCAATTCTTCACCAGAAAGGAGACAAGCTTCCGGGGACCGGTTTCTGGCATTTCAGCCGTCGTCGGCCAGGCTTGCTTGAATCCTGATGGAGCAGTGAGCAAGGGACTCATGTCTGAGTATACCCTGCCACACCTATAGTGGCCAAAAAAGATTCAGAAAAGGGGGTGGTGATGAACAGAGTGTCTGAATTAAGCAGACCACTCTTACCCAGTCCAAAGATCAGGGCTTGATCCATCACCGTTATTTAGCTCACTGCCCCATCCCAGCTCAGAACCTGGCTATATGCAAATTAGTCTGTCCCTGGCCCAGTGCATCATGGGAACAGGGCAGACCAAACTACCAAGCCAATTCTTCACCAGAAAGGAGACAAGCTTCCGGGGACCAGTTTCTGGCATTTCAGCCGTCGTCGGCCCGGCTTGCTTGAATCCTGATGGAGCAGTGAGCAAGGGACTCATGTCTGAGTATACCCTGCCACACCTATAGTGGCCAAAAAAGATTCAGAAAAGGGGGTGGTGATGAACAGAGTGTCTGAATTAAGCAGACCACTCTTACCCAGTCCAAAGATCAGGGCTTGATCCATCACCGTTATTTAGCTCACTGCCCCATCCCAGCTCAGAACCTGGCTATATGCAAATTAGTCTGTCCCTGGCCCAGTGCATCATGGGACCAGGGCAGACCAAACTACCAAGCCAATTCTTCACCAGAAAGGAGACAAGCTTCCGGGGACCGGTTTCTGGCATTTCAGCCGTCGTCGGCCCGGCTTGCTTGAATCCTGATGGAGCAGTGAGCAAGGGACTCATGTCTGAGTATACCCTGCCACACCTATAGTGGCCAAAAAAGATTCAGAAAAGGGGGTGGTGATGAACAGAGTGTCTGAATTAAGCAGACCACTCTTACCCAGTCCAAAGATCAGGGCTTGATCCATCACCGTTATTTAGCTCACTGCCCCATCCCAGCTCAGAACCTGGCTATATGCAAATTAGTCTGTCCCTGGCCCAGTGCATCATGGGAACAGGGCAGACCAAACTACCAAGCCAATTCTTCACCAGAAAGGAGACAAGCTTCCAGGGACCGGTTTCTGGCATTTCAGCCGTCGTCGGCCCGGCTTGCTTGAATCCTGATGGAGTAGTGAGCAAGGGACTCATGTCTGAGTATACCCTGCCACACCTATAGTGGCCAAAAAAGATTCAGAAAAGGGGGTGGTGATGAACAGAGTGTCTGAATTAAGCAGACCACTCTTACCCAGTCCAAAGATCAGGGCTTGATCCATCACCGTTATTTAGCTCACTGCCCCATCCCAGCTCAGAACCTGGCTATATGCAAATTAGTCTGTCCCTGGCCCAGTGCATCATGGGAACAGGGCAGACCAAACTACCAAGCCAATTCTTCACCAGAAAGGAGACAAGCTTCCGGGGACCGGTTTCTGGCATTTCAGCCGTCGTCGGCCCGGCTTGCTTGAATCCTGATGTAGCAGTGAGCAAGGGACTCATGTCTGAGTATACCCTGCCACACCTATAGTGGCCAAAAAAGATTCAGAAAAGGGGGTGGTGATGAACAGAGTGTCTGAATTAAGCAGACCACTCCTACCCAGTCCAAAGATCAGGGCTTGATCCATCACCGTTATTTAGCTCACTGTCCCATCCCAGCTCAGAACCTGGCTATATGCAAATTAGTCTGTCCCTGGCCCAGTGCATCATGGGAACAGGGCAGACCAAACTACCAAGCCAATTCTTCACCAGAAAGGAGACAAGCTTCCGGGGACCGGTTTCTGGCATTTCAGCCGTCATCGGCCCGGCTTGCTTGAATCCTGATGGAGCAGTGAGCAAGGGACTCATGTCTGAGTATACCCTGCCACACCTATAGTGGCCAAAAAAGATTCAGAAAAGGGGGTGGTGATGAACAGAGTGTCTGAATTAAGCAGACCACTCTTACCCAGTCCAAAGATCAGGGCTTGATCCATCACCGTTATTTAGCTCACTGCCCCATCCCAGCTCAGAACCTGGCTATATGCAAATTAGTCTGTCCCTGGCCCAGTGCATCATGGGAACAGGGCAGACCAAACTACCAAGCCAATTCTTCACCAGAAAGGAGACAAGCTTTCGGGGACCGGTTTCTGGCATTTCAGCCGTCGTCGGCCCGGCTTGCTTGAATCCTGATGAAGCAGTGAGCAAGGGACTCATGTCTGAGTATACCCTGCCACACCTATAGTGGCCCAAAAAGATTCAGAAAAGGGGGTGGTGATGAACAGAGTGTCTGAATTAAGCAGACCACTCTTACCCAGTCCAAAGATCAGGGCTTGATCCATCACCGTTATTTAGCTCACTGCCCCATCCCAGCTCAGAACCTGGCTATATGCAAATTAGTCTGTCCCTGGCCCAGTGCATCATGGGAACAGGGCAGACCAAACTACCAAGCCAATTCTTCACCAGAAAGGAGACAAGCTTCCGGGGACCGGTTTCTGGCATTTCAGCCGTCGTCGGCCCGGCTTGCTTGAATCCTGATGGAGCAGTGAGCAAGGGACTCATGTCTGAGCATACCCTGCCACACCTATAGTGGCCAAAAAAGATTCAGAAAAGGGGGTGGTGATGAACAGAGTGTCTGAATTAAGCAGAAAACTCTTACCCAGTCCAAAGATCAGGGCTTGATCCATCACCGTTATTTAGCTCACTGCCCCATCCCAGCTCAGAACCTGGATATATGCAAATTAGTCTGTCCCTGGCCCAGTGCATCATGGGAACAGGGCAGACCAAACTACCAAGCCAATTCTTCACCAGAAAGTAGACAAGCTTCCGGGGACCGGTTTCTGGCATTTCAGCCGTCGTCGGCCCGGCTTGCTTGAATCCTGATGGAGCAGTGAGCAAGGGACTCATGTCTGAGTATACCCTGCCACACCTATAGTGGCCAAAAAAGATTCAGAAAAGGGGGTGGTGATGAACAGAGTGTCTGAATTAAGCAGACCACTCTTAACCAGTCCAAAGATCAGGGCTTGATCCATCACCGTTATTTAGCTCACTGCCCCATCCCAGATCAGAACCTGGCTATATGCAAATTAGTCTGTCCCTGGCCCAGTGCATCATGGGAACAGGGCAGACCAAACTACCAAGCCAATTCTTCACCAGAAAGGAGACAAGCTTCCGGGGACCGGTTTCTGGCATTTCAGCCGTCGTCGGCCCGGCTTGCTTGAATCCTGATGGAGCAGTGAGCAAGGGACTCATGTCTGAGTATACCCTGCCACACCTATAGTGGCCAAAAAAGATTCAGAAAAGGGGGTGGTGATGAACAGAGTGTCTGAATTAAGCAGACCACTCTTACCCAGTCCAAAGATCAGGGCTTGATCCATCACCGTTATTTAGCTCACTGCCCCATCCCAGCTCAGAACCTGGCTATATGCAAATTAGTCTGTCCCTGGCCCAGTGCATCATGGGAACAGGGCAGACCAAACTACCAAGCCAATTCTTCACCAGAAAGGAGACAAGCTTCCGGGGACCGGTTTCTGGCATTTCAGCCGTCGTCGGCCCGGCTTGCTTGAATCCTGATGGAGCAGTGAGCAAGGGACTCATGTCTGAGTATACCCTGCCACACCTATAGTGGCCAAAAAAGATTCAGAAAAGGGGGTGGTGATGAACAGAGTGTCTGAATTAAGCAGACCACTCTTACCCAGTCCAAAGATCAGGGCTTGATCCATCACCGTTATTTAGCTCACTGCCCCATCCCAGCTCAGAACCTGGCTATATGCAAATTAGTCTGTCCCTGGCCCAGTGCATCATGGGAACAGGGCAGACCAAACTACCAAGCCAATTCTTCACCAGAAAGGAGACAAGCTTCCGGGGCCGACGACGCCTGAAATGGCAGAAACCGGTCCCCGGAAGCTTGTTTCCTTCCCAGTGTAAGAATTGGCTTGGTAGTTTGGTTTGCCCTGTTCCCATCATGCACTGGGACAGGAACAGACTAATTTGCATATAGCCAGGTTCTGAACTGGGATGGTGCAGTGAGCTAAAAAACGGTGTTGGATCTAGCCCTGATCTCTTGACTGGGTGAGAGTATTCTGCTTAATTCAGAAACTCTGTCCATCACCACCCCTTGTTGTTAAATATTTTGTCCACCCTAAGCGTGGAAGGGTATACTCAGATGTGAGTCCCTTGCTCATTGCACCATCAGGATTCAAGCAAGCCGGGCCGACGACGCCTGAAATGGCAGAAACTGGTCCCCGGAAGCTTGTTTCCTTCCCAGTGTAAGAATTGGCTTGGTAGTTTGGTTTGCCCTGTTCCCATCATGCACTGGGACAGGAACAGACTAATTTGCATATAGCCAGGTTCTGAACTGGGATGGTGCAGTGAGCTAAAAAACGGTGTTGGATCTAGCCCTAATCTCTTGACTGGGTGAGAGTATTCTGCTTAATTCAGAAACTCTGTCCATCACCACCCCTTGTTGTTTAATATTTTGTCCACCCTAAGCGTGGAAGGGTATACTCAGATGTGAGTCCCTTGCTCATTGCACCATCAGGATTCAAGCAAGCCGGGCCGACGACGCCTGAAATGGCAGAAACCGGTCCCCGGAAGCTTGTTTCCTTCCCAGTGTAAGAATTGGCTTGGTAGTTTGGTTTGCCCTGTTCCCATCATGCACTGGGACAGGAACAGACTAATTTGCATATAGCCAGGTTCTGAACTGGGATGGTGCAGTGAGCTAAAAAACGGTGTTGGATCTAGCCCTAATCTCTTGACTGGGTGAGAGTATTCTGCTTAATTCAGAAACTCTGTCCATCACCACCCCTTGTTGTTTAATATTTTGTCCACCCTAAGCGTGGAAGGGTATACTCAGATGTGAGTCCCTTGCTCATTGCACCATCAGGATTCAAGCAAGCCGGGCCGACGACGCCTGAAATGGCAGAAACCGGTCCCCGGAAGCTTGTTTCCTTCCCAGTGTAAGAATTGGCTTGGTAGTTTGGTTTGCCCTGTTCCCATCATGCACTGGGACAGGAACAGACTAATTTGCATATAGCCAGGTTCTGAACTGGGATGGTGCAGTGAGCTAAAAAACGGTGTTGGATCTAGCCCTGATCTCTTGACTGGGTGAGAGTATTCTGCTTAATTCAGAAACTCTGTCCATCACCACCCCTTGTTGTTAAATATTTTGTCCACCCTAAGCGTGGAAGGGTATACTCAGATGTGAGTCCCTTGCTCATTGCACCATCAGGATTCAAGCAAGCCGGGCCGACGACGCCTGAAATGGCAGAAACCGGTCCCCGGAAGCTTGTTTCCTTCCCAGTGTAAGAATTGGCTTGGTAGTTTGGTTTGCCCTGTTCCCATCATGCACTGGGACAGGAACAGACTAATTTGCATATAGCCAGGTTCTGAACTGGGATGGTGCAGTGAGCTAAAAAACGGTGTTGGATCTAGCCCTGATCTCTTGACTGGGTGAGAGTATTCTGCTTAATTCAGAAACTCTGTCCATCACCACCCCTTGTTGTTAAATATTTTGTCCACCCTAAGCGTGGAAGGGTATACTCAGATGTGAGTCCCTTGCTCATTGCACCATCAGGATTCAAGCAAGCCGGGCCGACGACGCCTGAAATGGCAGAAACCGGTCCCCGGAAGCTTGTTTCCTTCCCAGTGTAAGAATTGGCTTGGTAGTTTGGTTTGCCCTGTTCCCATCATGCACTGGGACAGGAACAAACTAATTTGCATATAGCCAGGTTCTGAACTGGGATGGTGCAGTGAGCTAAAAAACGGTGTTGGATCTAGCCCTGATCTCTTGACTGGGTGAGAGTATTCTGCTTAATTCAGAAACTCTGTCCATCACCACCCCTTGTTGTTAAATATTTTGCCCACCCTAAGCGTGGAAGGGTATACTCAGATGTGAGTCCCTTGCTCATTGCACCATCAGGATTCAAGCAAGCCGGGCCGACGACGCCTGAAATGGCAGAAACCGGTCCCCGGAAGCTTGTTTCCTTCCCAGTGTAAGAATTGGCTTGGTAGTTTGGTTTGCCCTGTTCCCATCATGCACTGGGACAGGAACAGACTAATTTGCATATAGCCAGGTTCTGAACTGGGATGGTGCAGTGAGCTAAAAAACGGTGTTGGATCTAGCCCTGATCTCTTGACTGGGTGAGAGTATTCTGCTTAATTCAGAAACTCTGTCCATCACCACCCCTTGTTGTTAAATATTTTGTCCACCCTAAGCGTGGAAGGGTATACTCAGATGTGAGTCCCTTGCTCATTGCACCATCAGGATTCAAGCAAGCCGGGCCGACGACGCCTGAAATGGCAGAAACCGGTCCCCGGAAGCTTGTTTCCTTCCCAGTGTAAGAATTGGCTTGGTAGTTTGGTTTGCCCTGTTCCCATCATGCACTGGGACAGGAACAAACTAATTTGCATATAGCCAGGTTCTGAACTGGGATGGTGCAGTGAGCTAAAAAACGGTGTTGGATCTAGCCCTGATCTCTTGACTGGGTGAGAGTATTCTGCTTAATTCAGAAACTCTGTCCATCACCACCCCTTGTTGTTAAATATTTTGTCCACCCTAAGCGTGGAAGGGTATACTCAGATGTGAGTCCCTTGCTCATTGCACCATCAGGATTCAAGCAAGCCGGGCCGACGACGCCTGAAATGGCAGAAACCGGTCCCCGGAAGCTTGTTTCCTTCCCAGTGTAAGAATTGGCTTGGTAGTTTGGTTTGCCCTGTTCCCATCATGCACTGGGACAGGAACAGACTAATTTGCATATAGCCAGGTTCTGAACTGGGATGGTGCAGTGAGCTAAAAAACGGTGTTGGATCTAGCCCTGATCTCTTGATTGGGTGAGAGTATTCTGCTTAATTCAGAAACTCTGTCCATCACCACCCCTTGTTGTTAAATATTTTGTCCACCCTAAGCGTGGAAGGGTATACTCAGATGTGAGTCCCTTGCTCATTGCACCATCAGGATTCAAGCAAGCCGGGCCGACGACGCCTGAAATGGCAGAAACCGGTCCCCGGAAGCTTGTTTCCTTCCCAGTGTAAGAATTGGCTTGGTAGTTTGGTTTGCCCTGTTCCCATCATGCACTGGGACAGGAACAAACTAATTTGCATATAGCCAGGTTCTGAACTGGGATGGTGCAGTGAGCTAAAAAACGGTGTTGGATCTAGCCCTGATCTCTTGACTGGGTGAGAGTATTCTGCTTAATTCAGAAACTCTGTCCATCACCACCCCTTGTTGTTAAATATTTTGCCCACCCTAAGCGTGGAAGGGTATACTCAGATGTGAGTCCCTTGCTCATTGCACCATCAGGATTCAAGCAAGCCGGGCCGACGACGCCTGAAATGGCAGAAACCGGTCCCCGGAAGCTTGTTTCCTTCCCAGTGTAAGAATTGGCTTGGTAGTTTGGTTTGCCCTGTTCCCATCATGCACTGGGACAGGAACAGACTAATTTGCATATAGCCAGGTTCTGAACTGGGATGGTGCAGTGAGCTAAAAAACGGTGTTGGATCTAGCCCTGATCTCTTGACTGGGTGAGAGTATTCTGCTTAATTCAGAAACTCTGTCCATCACCACCCCTTGTTGTTAAATATTTTGTCCACCCTAAGCGTGGAAGGGTATACTCAGATGTGAGTCCCTTGCTCATTGCACCATCAGGATTCAAGCAAGCCGGGCCGACGACGCCTGAAATGGCAGAAACCGGTCCCCGGAAGCTTGTTTCCTTCCCAGTGTAAGAATTGGCTTGGTAGTTTGGTTTGCCCTGTTCCCATCATGCACTGGGACAGGAACAAACTAATTTGCATATAGCCAGGTTCTGAACTGGGATGGTGCAGTGAGCTAAAAAACGGTGTTGGATCTAGCCCTGATCTCTTGACTGGGTGAGAGTATTCTGCTTAATTCAGAAACTCTGTCCATCACCACCCCTTGTTGTTAAATATTTTGTCCACCCTAAGCGTGGAAGGGTATACTCAGATGTGAGTCCCTTGCTCATTGCACCATCAGGATTCAAGCAAGCCGGGCCGACGACGCCTGAAATGGCAGAAACCGGTCCCCGGAAGCTTGTTTCCTTCCCAGTGTAAGAATTGGCTTGGTAGTTTGGTTTGCCCTGTTCCCATCATGCACTGGGACAGGAACAGACTAATTTGCATATAGCCAGGTTCTGAACTGGGATGGTGCAGTGAGCTAAAAAACGGTGTTGGATCTAGCCCTGATCTCTTGATTGGGTGAGAGTATTCTGCTTAATTCAGAAACTCTGTCCATCACCACCCCTTGTTGTTAAATATTTTGTCCACCCTAAGCGTGGAAGGGTATACTCAGATGTGAGTCCCTTGCTCATTGCACCATCAGGATTCAAGCAAGCCGGGCCGACGACGCCTGAAATGGCAGAAACCGGTCCCCGGAAGCTTGTTTCCTTCCCAGTGTAAGAATTGGCTTGGTAGTTTGGTTTGCCCTGCTCCCATCATGCACTGGGACAGGAACAAACTAATTTGCATATAGCCAGGTTCTGAACTGGGATGGTGCAGTGAGCTAAAAAACGGTGTTGGATCTAGCCCTGATCTCTTGACTGGGTGAGAGTATTCTGCTTAATTCAGAAACTCTGTCCATCACCACCCCTTGTTGTTAAATATTTTGTCCACCCTAAGCGTGGAAGGGTATACTCAGATGTGAGTCCCTTGCTCATTGCACCATCAGGATTCAAGCAAGCCGGGCCGACGACGCCTGAAATGGCAGAAACCGGTCCCCGGAAGCTTGTTTCCTTCCCAGTGTAAGAATTGGCTTGGTAGTTTGGTTTGCCCTGTTCCCATCATGCACTGGGACAGGAACAGACTAATTTGCATATAGCCAGGTTCTGAACTGGGATGGTGCAGTGAGCTAAAAAACGGTGTTGGATCTAGCCCTGATCTCTTGACTGGGTGAGAGTATTCTGCTTAATTCAGAAACTCTGTCCATCACCACACCTTGTTGTTAAATATTTTGTCCACCCTAAGCGTGGAAGGGTATACTCAGATGTGAGTCCCTTGCTCATTGCACCATCAGGATTCAAGCAAGCCGGGCCGACGACGCCTGAAATGGCAGAAACCGGTCCCCGGAAGCTTGTTTCCTTCCCAGTGTAAGAATTGGCTTGGTAGTTTGGTTTGCCCTGTTCCCATCATGCACTGGGACAGGAACAGACTAATTTGCATATAGCCAGGTTCTGAACTGGGATGGTGCAGTGAGCTAAAAAACGGTGTTGGATCTAGCCCTGATCTCTTGACTGGGTGAGAGTATTCTGCTTAATTCAGAAACTCTGTCCATCACCACCCCTTGTTGTTAAATATTTTGTCCACCCTAAGCGTGGAAGGGTATACTCAGATGTGAGTCCCTTGCTCATTGCACCATCAGGATTCAAGCAAGCCGGGCCGACGACGCCTGAAATGGCAGAAACCGGTCCCCGGAAGCTTGTTTCCTTCCCAGTGTAAGAATTGGCTTGGTAGTTTGGTTTGCCCTGTTCCCATCATGCACTGGGACAGGAACAGACTAATTTGCATATAGCCAGGTTCTGAACTGGGATGGTGCAGTGAGCTAAAAAACGGTGTTGGATCTAGCCCTGATCTCTTGACTGGGTGAGAGTATTCTGCTTAATTCAGAAACTCTGTCCATCACCACCCCTTGTTGTTAAATATTTTGTCCACCCTAAGCGTGGAAGGGTATACTCAGATGTGAGTCCCTTGCTCATTGCACCATCAGGATTCAAGCAAGCCGGGCCGACGACGCCTGAAATGGCAGAAACCGGTCCCCGGAAGCTTGTTTCCTTCCCAGTGTAAGAATTGGCTTGGTAGTTTGGTTTGCCCTGTTCCCATCATGCACTGGGACAGGAACAGACTAATTTGCATATAGCCAGGTTCTGAACTGGGATGGTGCAGTGAGCTAAAAAACGGTGTTGGATCTAGCCCTGATCTCTTGACTGGGTGAGAGTATTCTGCTTAATTCAGAAACTCTGTCCATCACCACCCCTTGTTGTTAAATATTTTGTCCACCCTAAGCGTGGAAGGGTATACTCAGATGTGAGTCCCTTGCTCATTGCACCATCAGGATTCAAGCAAGCCGGGCCGACGACGCCTGAAATGGCAGAAACCGGTCCCCGGAAGCTTGTTTCCTTCCCAGTGTAAGAATTGGCTTGGTAGTTTGGTTTGCCCTGTTCCCATCATGCACTGGGACAGGAACAAACTAATTTGCATATAGCCAGGTTCTGAACTGGGATGGTGCAGTGAGCTAAAAAACGGTGTTGGATCTAGCCCTGATCTCTTGACTGGGTGAGAGTATTCTGCTTAATTCAGAAACTCTGTCCATCACCACCCCTTGTTGTTAAATATTTTGTCCACCCTAAGCGTGGAAGGGTATACTCAGATGTGAGTCCCTTGCTCATTGCACCATCAGGATTCAAGCAAGCCGGGCCGACGACGCCTGAAATGGCAGAAACCGGTCCCCGGAAGCTTGTTTCCTTCCCAGTGTAAGAATTGGCTTGGTAGTTTGGTTTGCCCTGTTCCCATCATGCACTGGGACAGGAACAGACTAATTTGCATATAGCCAGGTTCTGAACTGGGATGGTGCAGTGAGCTAAAAAACGGTGTTGGATCTAGCCCTGATCTCTTGACTGGGTGAGAGTATTCTGCTTAATTCAGAAACTCTGTCCATCACCACCCCTTGTTGTTAAATATTTTGTCCACCCTAAGCGTGGAAAGGTATACTCAGATGTGAGTCCCTTGCTCATTGCACCATCAGGATTCAAGCAAGCCGGGCCGACGACGCCTGAAATGGCAGAAACCGGTCCCCGGAAGCTTGTTTCCTTCCCAGTGTAAGAATTGGCTTGGTAGTTTGGTTTGCCCTGTTCCCATCATGCACTGGGACAGGAACAGACTAATTTGCATATAGCCAGGTTCTGAACTGGGATGGTGCAGTGAGCTAAAAAACGGTGTTGGATCTAGCCCTGATCTCTTGACTGGGTGAGAGTATTCTGCTTAATTCAGAAACTCTGTCCATCACCACCCCTTGTTGTTAAATATTTTGTCCACCCTAAGCGTGGAAGGGTATACTCAGATGTGAGTCCCTTGCTCATTGCACCATCAGGATTCAAGCAAGCCGGGCCGACGACGCCTGAAATGGCAGAAACCGGTCCCCGGAAGCTTGTTTCCTTCCCAGTGTAAGAATTGGCTTGGTAGTTTGGTTTGCCCTGTTCCCATCATGCACTGGGACAGGAACAGACTAATTTGCATATAGCCAGGTTCTGAACTGGGATGGTGCAGTGAGCTAAAAAACGGTGTTGGATCTAGCCCTGATCTCTTGACTGGGTGAGAGTATTCTGCTTAATTCAGAAACTCTGTCCATCACCACCCCTTGTTGTTAAATATTTTGTCCACCCTAAGCGTGGATGGGTATACTCAGATGTGAGTCCCTTGCTCATTGCACCATCAGGATTCAAGCAAGCCGGGCCGACGACGCCTGAAATGGCAGAAACCGGTCCCCGGAAGCTTGTTTCCTTCCCAGTGTAAGAATTGGCTTGGTAGTTTGGTTTGCCCTGTTCCCATCATGCACTGGGACAGGAACAGACTAATTTGCATATAGCCAGGTTCTGAACTGGGATGGTGCAGTGAGCTAAAAAACGGTGTTGGATCTAGCCCTGATCTCTTGACTGGGTGAGAGTATTCTGCTTAATTCAGAAACTCTGTCCATCACCACCCCTTGTTGTTAAATATTTTGTCCACCCTAAGCGTGGAAGGGTATACTCAGATGTGAGTCCCTTGCTCATTGCACCATCAGGATTCAAGCAAGCCGGGCCGACGACGCCTGAAATGGCAGAAACCGGTCCCCGGAAGCTTGTTTCCTTCCCAGTGTAAGAATTGGCTTGGTAGTTTGGTTTGCCCTGTTCCCATCATGCACTGGGACAGGAACAGACTAATTTGCATATAGCCAGGTTCTGAACTGGGATGGTGCAGTGAGCTAAAAAACGGTGTTGGATCTAGCCCTGATCTCTTGACTGGGTGAGAGTATTCTGCTTAATTCAGAAACTCTGTCCATCACCACCCCTTGTTGTTAAATATTTTGTCCACCCTAAGCGTGGAAGGGTATACTCAGATGTGAGTCCCTTGCTCATTGCACCATCAGGATTCAAGCAAGCCGGGCCGACGACGCCTGAAATGGCAGAAACCGGTCCCCGGAAGCTTGTTTCCTTCCCAGTGTAAGAATTGGCTTGGTAGTTTGGTTTGCCCTGTTCCCATCATGCACTGGGACAGGAACAGACTAATTTGCATATAGCCAGGTTCTGAACTGGGATGGTGCAGTGAGCTAAAAAACCATGTTGGATCTAGCCCTGATCTCTTGACTGGGTGAGAGTATTCTGCTTAATTCAGAAACTCTGTCCATCACCACCCCTTGTTGTTAAATATTTTGTCCACCCTAAGCGTGGAAGGGTATACTCAGATGTGAGTCCCTTGCTCATTGCACCATCAGGATTCAAGCAAGCCGGGTCGACGACGCCTGAAATGGCAGAAACCGGTCCCCGGAAGCTTGTTTCCTTCCCAGTGTAAGAATTGGCTTGGTAGTTTGGTTTGCCCTGTTCCCATCATGCACTGGGACAGGAACAGACTAATTTGCATATAGCCAGGTTCTGAACTGGGATGGTGCAGTGAGCTAAAAAACGGTGTTGGATCTAGCCCTGATCTCTTGACTGGGTGAGAGTATTCTGCTTAATTCAGAAACTCTGTCCATCACCACCCCTTGTTGTTAAATATTTTGTCCACCCTAAGCGTGGAAGGGTATACTCAGATGTGAGTCCCTTGCTCATTGCACCATCAGGATTCAAGCAAGCCGGGCCGACGACGCCTGAAATGGCAGAAACCGGTCCCCGGAAGCTTGTTTCCTTCCCAGTGTAAGAATTGGCTTGGTAGTTTGGTTTGCCCTGTTCCCATCATGCACTGGGACAGGAACACACTAATTTGCATATAGCCAAGTTCTGAACTGGGATGGTGCAGTGAGCTAAAAAACGGTGTTGGATCTAGCCCTGATCTCTTGACTGGGTGAGAGTATTCTGCTTAATTCAGAAACTCTGTCCATCACCACCCCTTGTTGTTAAATATTTTGGCCACCCTAAGCGTGGAAGGGTATACTCAGATGTGAGTCCCTTGCTCATTGCACCATCAGGATTCAAGCAAGCCGGGCCGACGACGCCTGAAATGGCAGAAACCGGTCCCCGGAAGCTTGTTTCCTTCCCAGTGTAAGAATTGGCTTGGTAGTTTGGTTTGCCCTGTTCCCATCATGCACTGGGACAGGAACAGACTAATTTGCATATAGCCAGGTTCTGAACTGGGATGGTGCAGTGAGCTAAAAAACGGTGTTGGATCTAGCCCTGATCTCTTGACTGGGTGAGAGTATTCTGCTTAATTCAGAAACTCTGTCCATCACCACCCCTTGTTGTTAAATATTTTGTCCACCCTAAGCGTGGAAGGGTATACTCAGATGTGAGTCCCTTGCTCATTGCACCATCAGGATTCAAGCAAGCCGGGCCGACGACGCCTGAAATGGCAGAAACCGGTCCCCGGAAGCTTGTTTCCTTCCCAGTGTAAGAATTGGCTTGGTAGTTTGGTTTGCCCTGTTCCCATCATGCACTGGGACAGGAACAGACTAATTTGCATATAGCCAGGTTCTGAACTGGGATGGTGCAGTGAGCTAAAAAACGGTGTTGGATCTAGCCCTGATCTCTTGACTGGGTGAGAGTATTCTGCTTAATTCAGAAACTCTGTCCATCACCACCCCTTGTTGTTAAATATTTTGTCCACCCTAAGCGTGGAAGGGTATACTCAGATGTGAGTCCCTTGCTCATTGCACCATCAGGATTCAAGCAAGCCGGGCCGACGACGCCTGAAATGGCAGAAACCGGTCCCCGGAAGCTTGTTTCCTTCCCAGTGTAAGAATTGGCTTGGTAGTTTGGTTTGCCCTGTTCCCATCATGCACTGGGACAGGAACAGACTAATTTGCATATAGCCAGGTTCTGAACTGGGATGGTGCAGTGAGCTAAAAAACGGTGTTGGATCTAGCCCTGATCTCTTGACTGGGTGAGAGTATTCTGCTTAATTCAGAAACTCTGTCCATCACCACCCCTTGTTGTTAAATGTGTTGTTTATCATGGCATCTTGTAGCAAGGGGGGATCACAAATACAATAACACACCACAAATCAATCATCACAATTCCAGGTGTCACAAACATTTCTGACATTGCAGTTGGCCTTCACCATCTTTCATAACATGTGTATGTTGTTAAGACATGGCTTTGAGTCCCCACACCCTCGGGGGTTCGCCAGGAGTGCCCTATACTCCACTGTCATCCTGTGTGCTCTAATGTTCACTCGTCCGTCTGTATATTCTGGAGATATTGCAGTAGGGGTTACCAATAATCTCTTGGCCTGAAGGCTCTTGGTAGTTCTTACGCATAAGTTTCTAAAGTGTCCCTACAATATGTCATGTCCTTGAACCATTCTTTAAATCTGGGGGGCGCTTACTGCCCCATCTAATGGCGACGTTCTACAGCTAAGAATTTCCTTCTTCTGACAGGTGTTAACTCATATATTCCCAGTAAGCAGACCTGTGGTGCATTAGGTATCATCTCGGATAGCATGATAGTGAGTGCTTCAGTTACTTCTCCCCAGTATTTGAATATCTGTGGTCATGCTCGTGCCGTGTGCAAGAAGTCAGCCCTCAAAGCTTCGCACCTGTAGCACTTATCATTTGGTCGAAGCCCGTATTTATGTAATTGGGTCAGGGTATAGTAAAACTGATGAAGGAATTTAAAATGCACTATCCATAAGTTACAGTTTAGTGTCATTAGTTGCAGCTGCATACAGCTAAATTCCAAATCTTGTTCACTAGTAGTGTCTCCCAGCATCATTTCCCATTTATTAAGCGATCTGTTTACTAACTCTTTTTTTTCTAATTGTGACGTATTGTATAAACGGGTGACAAGTTTCCGGCGACTAGACGCAGTTAACAGTGCCTGTACGGCCACCGTAAATCTTAGAAACGTTTTGTACTTTTGGCGTATGGGTATATGAAAATATGCGTCCTGGAGAGCCAGCGATGCCATGTAATCGTTTCTGTTGAGGAGGTGAAGCATATCCTGAACAGAAATCATACGGAACAATTGTTTTTTGAGGAATTTGTTTAAGTTCCGCAAATCTAAGATGGGTCTCCAGTTTTCCAGTTTCTTCCGTATCAAGAAAAACCCGGAGTAAAGCTCCTTCCCTCTCTGACTGAAAGGAACACTTTCTATCGATCCTTTTTGTAACATGTTGGTAACTTCCATCTTTAAGAGGTGTAGGTGCTTCTGGAAGCGAGGCTGAGGAGGATTTGTTGGAGGGATCTCTATAAATTCCAAAGAGTGGCCGAATTGGATAAGGTTTAGGACCCATTAGTCCAAAGTTATGTCCCGCCACTGCTGTAAATAACGGGATATTTTGATTCACACCAGTGATGGAGTTAGTGGGACAGAGGTCGATAGCTGGGAGAGGTCATTGTGGTCGACAGGACTCCTTACCCTGATTTTCCTCTGAAAGAAGCCTTGCTGGCTGCCGCAGGTGGTTGGCAGCTAGAATACTGTGTCTGTATTGTTGAGCGGTTGCAGGATATGTTAAATAATGGGATTGTTGGTATCCTGATCTGTAAGATTGATAACTTCTTCCTCGTGAGCCACGTAAAATGTTCTTTTTGTATTGTAAAGTACCCAGAGACTTAGCCGTATCAGTATGTTTCTTGATAGTCTGCAAGGCTTCGACAACGTGGCTACCAAATAATTCTTCACCATTGTAAGGAGATCAAGAATTTTCATTTGTATTTCAGGCCTGAATGAGGTGGCTTTGAGCCAACCCTGACGCCTCAAGACGGCCGCTCCTGCTAGCTGCCTGAATCCAGTGGAAGCTACATCCATAGCACAGTCTATCACTTCAGAGGCAGTCCGTTCGCCCTCAAGAAGAATTGTCTTAGCTTCCTCCTTGTCATCTGGTGGAAGTTTGTCCAAAAGTGGTGACAAGTCCGACCACACCTGCCTATTATAACAGCCCAGTAAAGCCAGAGAGTTCGGTGCTCGGACCGTTATAGCTGACATTGTTGAAAAACGCTTGCCAATGTTGTCAAGCTTTCTTCCTTCTTTGTCAGGAGGAGCCGGCAGGGGAGCTGAAGGAGTTTTAGAGCTTTGCAGCGCTGTTTGTGACATTACAGAATCTGATTTTGGATGACCTATTAAACAAGCTGGAGCATCATCTGGAGCTTGATATTTTTTGTCTAGTCTCGGTTACACAGGTGTAACTGTTGCTGGAATTTTCATTATTCTTAGCCCCTCCTTCCATATGTAATCTTTAATAGGCAAATATCTTACTGTGTTCCCATAAGACTCTTTGAAATCATACAGAAAACATTCTTGCCGATGCATAGGCATTGGTAAATCAAAGCGCTTAGCAGCTCTCTCCAGAAGGTTGTGGAAGCCCCCAACATTTTCCGGAGGTGAATCCGCTTGTGGGGGAGATGGAGATGCTGCAGTGGGGATGATGTAGGAATCCCTTTCATCCTGTTGAATCTCTCCTTCCTCTCACTCAACATCCTCATCAGAGGATGTAAACTATTCGACAGGAGGAGCTTCAGTAGGAGGCTGTACCCTAGGAGACTGTTGGAGAACAGGAGAATGAACCTGTTGAATAACAGGCGGAGAAGGCGTAGGAGGCAAAGTCTGATGGATATTCTGCTCTGGCAGAAATCTCCTCTTATAGTCCGCCAGCATAAATTGCAGGTTTGTCATAAGACTTGACGGGATGTACATCATCTCCTGTTAGTGATATTGCTGTTGTAGATGGTATTATTGCCATCCATAACCATCATCTTCATCAGACTCTTCATGATATTTGACATGAAGATCAGATGGGTTCAAGACTGTCCCAAAGAGGCTATCTTCGTCAAAATCTTCGTCCTCATCATCCTCTTCTTCTAAGAACTGTGATGGCAAAAGGGCTTGCATCTGAATAGGCGAGGTTACAGCTGGTATTAACTGCATGCAAATTAGAAATTGTATGTTTTTCCTTCCTCGTCGAGTCACTGCCGGAATCATCTTCATTGACGAAGGCTGCTTTTCTTGCCCTGTGCCGGAATTGTCGTCATCAACGTCAAACTGCCAGCGACAGGGATCTTCGTCGATGGTAAGGCAGATGACACTTCCATCGTCGATGCTGCTTCTCACGTGGATGCCGCCGTCGACAAGGTCTCCGAATACGGGATTGGTGTCGTCGACAGATGGGTCGTCGTCGGAACTTGACTCCTCGACGACGATGAAAATTTCGACAACACGATTTGCTTCGTCGACGGTACAGGTACGTTACCCATTGACGATGTCATCATCTACGATGTCATTGATGCCGCAGAAACAGTCACAGTGTTAATTGAAGATGCCGTCGTTGTTACTAGAATCACCTAAGCTGATGATCTTGTCGTCAACTGTGGTATCGTTGACGGGCTACTCAACTGCGGAGCTGAGGTAGATTTTTTGAAGGTATGCTTCAATTTCATAGGTGGTGTTCTAGGTTCTGAAACTGGTTTCTTGATCTTTAAAACCTTCTTTTCTTCTTGAGAGGCTTTGCTGGTAGATACAGACTATTTTGGAGAGGGCTCAACAAACTTCTTTGATGCTTTTTTAGGTGGCTGCGACAATGAGCCTGCAGGGTCATCTAAAGGTTGATTCTGAGGTGTTCTTGAGGAGGATTTAGATGATGTATCACTCTCCTCATCAGATACCACATTATCTCTCTTTTTCAGTCTCTGAAGCCACAACAGAAGCCTTCCTTCTCGGTCTTTAAGATCGTTAGTAGAAAAGGTACGACATACATTGCACTCCTTTGTGGTCAGGGTATAAATAGTATAAGGAGTCCTTATGCTTATCATGAATATTCAGCTTTTTCTTACTGCAGGTTCCACCGGCTCTAAGTAAACCGTTTTTAGGTGTCTCTGACATGTTGGACTTCGTTTTGAATCACCTTCAAATAATTCCAATGAGTTGGTAGAAAGTTGAAAGGGTGAAAAACTCTCCAAATCTTGAAAAGGGAAGAAAAACTGAGCAGAGCTCGGTGGCGACTCCCTTAGCACAACGTGCGGTATAAAATCTGAGGGACTGGAGCCTATCTCAGGAAGGTTCTACGGGGTGGTCTCTTCTGATTTGTTGAGTTTTAAGTTTGGCCCTTTTTTATTAAACTACAGAAATATGTTATAAAAGATTTTAAGGCCTAGGCCTTATGTTTCTATGTCTATTGAGACAATTATTTTTATAATACCGGGTACTCCCATCTCGACGACGGGGGAGGATTCAAGCATGTGTATCTTTGAAAGTTTGAAAGTAAGGTAATATGACACAGAGGGCTCTCATGTGGATCCCTGACATCTCTACCAGATCTCATGATTAGCACCTGATCACATTATGCGTAAGGTAAGATAATACAAAGAGGGATCTCATGCGGATCCCCGACATCTCTGTCGGAGCTTAAGTTCAGCACTCACTCACATTCAGCGTAAGGTAAGATGGCCCAGAGGGCTCTCTTTTGGATCCCTGACATCTCTACCAGATCTCATGTTTAGGCTTGCTCAGATTCAGCATAAGGTAAGATGACACAAAGAGGGATATTATGGGGATCTTGAAATCTCTGCCAGATCTTATGTTCAGCACTCGCTCACGTTCAGCGTAAGTTAAGATGACACAGAGGGCTCTCATGCGGATCCCTGACATCTCTGCTAGAGATCACTTTAGCACTCACACACATTCAGCGTAAGGTAAGATGACACAAAGAGGGCTCTCATGTGGATTTTGACATCTCTGCTGGATATTACGTTCAGCACTCGCTCACATTCAGCGTAAGGTAAGATGACACAAAGAGGGCTATTATGGGGATCTTGACATCTCTGCCAGATCTCACGTTCAGCACTCGCTCACATTCAGCGTAAGGTAAGATGACACAGAGGGCTCTCATGCGGATCCCTGACATCTCTGCTAGAGCTCACTTTAGCACTCACACACATTCAGCGTAAGGTAAGATGACACAGAGGGATCTCATGCGGATCTTGACATCTCTGCCAGATCTCACGTTTAGCACTCGCTCACATTCAGCGTAAGGTAAGATGACACAGAGGGATCTCATGCGGATCTTGACATCTCGGCCAGATCTCACGTTTAGCACTCGCTCACATTCAGCGTAAGGTAAGATGACACAGAGGGATCTCATGCGGATCTTGACATCTCTGCCAGATCTCACGTTCAGCACTCGCTCACATTCAGCGTAAGGTAAGATGACACAGAGGGCTCTCATGCGGATCTTGACATCTCTGCCGATCTCACGTTTAGCACTCGCTCACATTCAGCGTAAGGTAAGATGACACAAAGAGGGCTCTCATGTGGATTTTGACATCTCTGCTGAATATTACGTTCAGCACTCGCTCACATTCAGCGTAAGGTAAGATGACACAAAGAGGGCTATTATGGGGATCTTGACATCTCTGCCAGATCTCAGGTTCAGCACTCGCTCACATTCAGTGGAAGGTAAGATGACACAGAGGGCTCTCATGCGGATCCCTGACATCTCTGCTAGAGCTCACTTTAGCACTCACAGACATTCAGCGTAAGGTAAGATGACACAGAGGGATCTCATGCGGATCTTGACATCTCTGCCAGATCTCACGTTTAGCACCCACTCACATTCAGCGTAAGGTAAGATGACACAGAGGGGTCTCATGCGGATCTTGACATCTCTGCCAGATCTCACATTCCGCACTCGCTCACATTCAGCGTAAGGTAAGATGACAGAGAGGGCTCTCATGCGGATCTTGACATCTCTGCCAGATCTCACCTTTAGCACTCGCTCACATTCAGTGTAAGGTAAGATGACACAAAGAGGGCTCTCATGTGGATTTTGACATCTCTGCTGGATATTACGTTCAGCACTCGCTCACATTCAGCATAAGGTAAGATGACACAAAGAGGGCTATTATGGGGATCTTCACATCTCTGCCAGATCTAACGTTCAGCACTCGCTCACATTCAGCGTAAGGTAAGATGACACAGAGGGCTCTCATGCGGATCCCTGACATCTCTGCTAGAGCTCACTTTAGCACTCACACACATTCAGCGTAAGGTAAGATGACACAGAGAGATCTCATGCGGATCTTGACATCTCTGCCAGATCTCACGTTTAGCACTCACTCACATTCAGTGTGGTAAATAAATAAATAATACCCTATTTTTGACTAGACTTATAGCATAACAGATAGCTCAATAAAATAAGAGTCAAGATTCGAGGTAGTAGGAGTTTCTGCAGGTTTATTACAGCATAAGGACAGGATCAGAACAACCTGCATGGGAATAGGACAATAAGGCCCGGCAGCTGCCGGGGCTGGGTCTGGGATGAGCGCGCTCACATTCAATAACAAAACATTGACTTATATACATAGCGCAAACACATAGCATTACATTGCAGTAGGCGTAGCAGTGGGTGGAGCAGAAGGCGTGACGCGTAGCAGTCGCGAGAGATAACAGTAAAAAGAGGTGTAACTGGGCGTATACATAGACATGTGGTGCAAACGTAACAGAATATGTCATGAATGGGCGGAAACTTTGGAGGGGGCTCCCTAAGGAGCCGGGACCTCTAACCTAATGGTGCGCGAAAACTGGCAATGACGTGTTACTAGGAGAAGCTGGGGGCTACGAACTCTGTGCTAGGAGCAGAGACTAGAGTCTGAAGGGTCGGAGCGACATGTACCTAAACCCTATCTGGTATCTGATGTTTAGGGAACATGTTGATATAAACTAGAAGTCATGAGGGGAAAAGCTAACTTGATTCTAAGACTGGACCATGCATTATTCTACATGTAGTGCGTGATGAAGAATATTAAATGACCATTAAATACAGTATTTCTCTAACATGGAGACGAGAAGGCTAGACAATGACGGAAACTATTGATGCAGTTCAGTAGCTTAGGAATGCAGAAGGAGGACTGAACTGATAACTGGAACTATAACATACTTTTGGCAGACTCAGAGGCAGAGCCAAGCTGCACCGGGCACTGCGAGGCAGGAAGTAAGTGAAGGGTCGAGGATACAGGTGGGGGCTGTATCACTCCTTAGCGAGGCTTTCAGGAGACAGGAGCTGAATTTGTGGTCTGGGCCCTTTTGAGGCCTAGAAACGGGGATTTTATAATGGAATAACGTGCACACTAAGAAACGTGGCAACATTACTTTACATAGGCCTGATATTCGTAGTATTCACGAAGACTGGAAAATGACATACCAGAGGTGGACACAACTGTAATTGCGTCTTTAATCGGACATGGGGAATAACATATGCATATTGGTCATGCACACATAACATATGATGGATGAAGCGTAGGGACACAGAACATGGCAAAATTTACTTTTCCACATTCCCTCCTTGTCACTACGTTTCCATCAGGAAACATCAATTTTCATGATACCATCTATCATTTCATACAGTACCATTTGCTCGTCTCGAATTGTCTTGGAACGGGATTTAGAACGGGGCTTGGGACTAGGAATACAAGAGGTAGCACACATGCTGCAAATCGCAGGGCCACATTGTATACAGAGGCAGCAGCTTAATATGATCGCTACTGCGATACCTAGAAAGGACAGGACTTTCCATCCCCATGCGGAAATTATATTCCAGAACCAACCGGACCATGTCCAGGTGCCTGGATCTTGATGTAACAGATGGGCAATTTTATGGAGTCTGGTTATAGCTGAATAAACAGACGGCGCGTTATTTGGAATGAAAATGCAGCAACTAGATCCGAGGACTCTACAGGCCCCGCCCCTATCGGCCAGTATGACGTCAAGGACGAGACGATTTTGCAAAACGACAAATCTCATAGCAGATTGTTCTTCGGTTAGGTTACCTAGAGCAGAGGCAGTCTCATCTACTACTGCTTCAAGGGTTCTTGTTAGCCTACGGATTAGCTTACTGTTTACAACTGTGCCTAAATAAGGGAACACACCTTTATCAATATCAATGAATTGCTCTGCAGCAGTTTCAGTATAATCGACAATCGGGAGATTTCTCTTGTGTCTGGTATGTACTAGGAAGGAATTCCTATGATAGTCAGGTGGGGCTAGGAAAACAGGTGGCAGTAGGAAGGCAATGTAACAGGTTCCCTCCCAATCGAGGGGCAGACGGACATATGCAGTTTGACCACAAATAAAATAAGAATGACGTGAAGCTTTGAAAATAGATTTCCCACTGTCACCATATTTGACAACAGTAGTACATTCACTATGACCTATGTGTACAGAACCATAACTACGGACACATAATTCGCCTTTGACAGGTAGTACTGAAATAGCAGGTAAGTCTGGAGTAGTATCAGACTGAACATTCAGGACCATGAAATTCGACGAATAATTACCTAAATTATAAACTTCATTTTCTAGATCTAAACCTGTTCTGTGGGGGAGACCTTGCTTGTCTGGGAAACATGTACTGTTAAGAAAAGACATATCTGTTGAGGATGACGTTAACGTGGACCATGCTCCACACGAACCATTGTGTGAGAATGGATAAGGAAAGAGTGGCAGAACTCCCTTCGGTGTCTGAAAAGGGGGAAGTCGACCACACACCCAACAATTAGTAGCATTGCTGGTCTGGTGTGAATAATGTAACATACGGATAAATGTGTTGTTGCGCATAGCGAGGCAGTAAGAATATTCGTGAGGAGGCAGATCACTAAACGTGTGCTCTACTGTAGCATTAGCAGACATATTTACATGAGGAACTGGAAAACACAGGAAAAGTGCGTAACTAGTGCAGGAAATCATTATGCTGAGAAATAATATGAAACTCAGAAAAACGATACATTTGATTGAACTTTGACTGACTCTCTCACTATGGGGGTCTATTTTATACATGTCAGAAACAGTCTAACCGTTTCACCTAGGGGAGGACTTATACAATCAAACTGACTGACTTATTTTACAAGACCTTAATTTTAGCTTATACTCTTGTTGCGGAGTTTTCTCTAACAAGGGAGGGGTTGTAATAATGTCTTGTGCGGGACAGTCCTTTAAAACAATGTTCTGGCAGTCCTTCGAATCCTGGAAATCCTTGGAAATGTTCTTGGAGACTGATTTCAATGGATTGAAAAGTTTTACATGAGAAAGGTGGACCCACCCCTTCCTGCCTTCCAACTTGACGGCAGTACGGGTGGTCAAGAGGACCTGACGTGGCTCCTTCCAACGTGGTTCCAGCGGACTTGATCTGTCAAAATTTCTGATCATCACAAGGGAGCCTGGAACGATCTCGTGCGGTGCCACCTCGGTATTGTCTGGAAATGCGGCGGCAACCTGTGAACGACATGAGTTGAGGGCAGACATCAAGGAAGCTAGGTAATCTGTCAGCATATTACATGAAACATCGGTAATACTTCGGGGTCTAGGAGTACCCCACATGTTAGGGGGGCGGCCGAATACGACCTCATACGGGGACAGACCTGATCTGGAATGTGCGACCATACGCATATAAAATAAAGCGACTGGCAGAGCTATTAACCAGTCCACACCTTTGTCCTTACAGACTTTTGCAATGCGGATTTTTAGAGTCTGATTATGTCTCTCTACAAGACCGGCTGCTTCAGGATGGCGTACACAATGAAACTTCCACTGGTACCCTAACAAAAGGGAAACGTGCTTCATGAGTTCAGATGAGAATGGCTGGCCGTTATCAGAATATACGACTCTAGGGAGTCCGTATCTAGGGAAAAATTCACGAACCAACTGCTTGGCAGTGGTCGCGGCTGTGTAATCTGGGACTGGATATGCTTCTGTCCACCTGGACAAAGCGCATACAACTACAAGGACATACTTGAAACCTCGACATCGCTCCATCTGAATATAATCCATCTGGAGGACCTCAAAAGGGTGGTCAGGGGGCTGGAAACCACCTTGTTCCACCGGGACACTTTTACCTGGATTAAACTGACAACATATCATACAGGTACGGACTTTCTGCTTGGCTGCAGCTCGTAAATGCTTGTTGAACCAAATGTTCTGGATACTGTCTAACATAGCTTTTTCTCCTAAATGTGCTGGACTATGTGCGGTATTGATAATGACTTGAACCATAGAATCGGGGAGAAACCATGTGGCTCTACCCTTCGTTAACCATCCTTGATCTGTCTGGACCCCTCCTTGTTCGGACCATTTCTTGATTTCATCGGGAGTAGCATGTAACTGTATATCTATGACATCTTGTGTAGGGTCCTTAACTGTCATGCATGTAATCGGATCTGGAGTATGTGTCATATTAACTGGAATGTCTGGAGTCTGTGCTGTAAGCTTGGCTGTACGGTCTGCTAGATCATTACCTTGGGAAATAATGTCAGTGACTTTCGTATGTGCTTTGCATTTCATGATAGCAATAGATGTCGGTAAATGTATGGCATCTAACAGGGCTTGAATAAGGAGACCATGCTGAATCTTGGTTCCATGAGAAGTCATGAAACCTCTCTCCTGCCAGAGCACTCCGAAGTCGTGTACAACTCCGAATGCGTAACGTGAATCTGTGTAAACATTAACTTTCAGGTTCTTGGCATGTATACAGGCTTGTGTCAGAGCGACTAGCTCTGCTGCTTGAGCGGACAGGGTATCAATACGGTGTGTTTCAATAACTTCAGTGTCAGTAGTCACTGCATACGCGGCGACCAGTTCTCCTGTACTAGTTCTCATACATGAACCATCCACATAAAGTGTCAGGTCAGGATCTGGTAACGGAATGTCTGTCAGGTCTTGTCTTGGTTTTGTCGTAATATTAACTACTTCCACACAGTCATGTGGGTCTGGATTTGGATTAACTGATGGTAACAGTGTAGCGGGATTCAGAACGTTGCAGCGTCTAATTTCTATGTGTGGCTGGAACAGTGTCAATTCATAACCTGTTAAACGTGCAATTGTCAAGTGCTGAGTTTGTGTTCGGTTTAAAAGAACTTCTACTGAATGTGGGACTTGTACTGTCAGGGAGTGTCCTAAAACTATGGAATCACTTTGTCTGATAGCTAGTGCTGTGGCTGCAACTGACTTGAGGCACGCAGGCAACGCCTGGGCGACTGGATCTAATGTGCTCGAAAAATAAGCACAGGGCTTGTATTGTCCTGCTTGATCTTGTGTGAGAACAGATAATGCTGTACCTTCGCGTTCAGTAACAAAAAGTGTAAAAGGCTTACTGTAGTTCGGTGTAGCTAGAACTGGAGCTTGACATAGGGCTTTCTTTAACTCATTGAAACTAAGTGTATGTTCAGACGTCCAAGGGAGGACAGTCGATACGGCTGCCTCCTGTGTCGTTAACTGTATCAGTGGCTTGGCTAGAAATGCATACTGGGGAATCCATTGTCTACAATAAGAAGTAAGGCCGATAAAGGCACGTACCTCCTTCTGGGTTCTGGGCTGGGGAAGACTCGCTATTAACTGGATACGGTCTGGTGTCAACTGCCTACCCCTCCTGGACAGCAAGTGTCCTAAGTATACCACTTGCTGGACACAGAATTGAAGCTTCGAAGGTGACACCTTGTGCCCCATCTCGGCTAGAAAATACAGAACTGTAAGTGATGCTCGCTCGCAAGCACGTTCAGAACGGGCAGTGATCAGTAGATCATCGACATACTGGAGCAGGGCAGTGTCAGTTGGCATGTGAATGTTGTCTAGTTGTCTCTTGAGTGCCTGACTGTAAATACTAGGACTTTCTGTGAAACCTTGAGGAGCGCGTGTAAACATATAGCTCCTTCCATTTAAACAGAATCCGAAAAGAAACTGGCTGTCTGGATGAATTGGAACACTAAAAAATGCATTCTTGAGGTCTATGACAGTGAAAAACATGGCTTCGGAATCAATGGCTGTTAACAGGGAAGAAATATCTGGAACAACTGGGTACTGAGGAATAATACATTTATTAAGCTCTCGTAAATCAATCACTAATCGATATACCGGGGGTGCATTCGGATCAGTACGTTTCATGACTGGAATGATCGGAGAATTGCATACATTGGAGTCAGTTTCTACAACTACTCCTTGAGCCATGAGCTCGTCAATAATTTTGGATAAGGCTGCTACAGCCTCAGGTGGCAATCTGTACTGCCTGATTCGTGGTAACACTACACCTGGTTTGAGAGTCACACGATGGGGTGTGATTTGCATGTAACCTACATCAGTTGGACCTTGCGCCCATAAATGCTGTGGAACATTAGACAATCTTGAATCAAAATCTCGTAACACATAGTGACCCTTAAAGTCACGTAGGAACAGACGTATTCCCTCTGGGGAACAGCAAATAACTGCACCTAACTCTTTCAGTGTCTTAATACCTAATAGATTTTCTGGACATGACTTAGTAAGTAACAGGTCAGTAGTGCGGGACAATGGACCTACTTCTAGAGTAAGTGGCTTAGATATCTCATTAACGATGGGTTTTCCTGAAAATCCAAGGGAAACATTTCTTGAGCCTGAGAGCGGAGCCCCTGGAACTTCGGCATGACTAATTGTGGTCCTACTTGCCCCTGTATCGATCAAAAACTTTCTGTCTTTCCCTAATACTTGACTGTGAACATAGGGACCTTCTTGATCTACAGGTATCTCGATGAGAGGCAAGCCTACCTCCCTCTCTAGGCTGTTTCATGAATATGACTGGTACTCTGGATACTCGGACTGTGCATACTGGTACATCTGTGATGTAACGTGCTGTGTTGCAGCAATAGGCTGCGGTGCGGAAACTGTCTGTTGTGTATTCTGTAGCTGAGGAGTCTGTGAAACTTGTTCTTGTCTAGGCGGACGTGGTCTTTCTTTAGTCTTACCAGTAGCTATGTTGTGTTTCAGAACTGCACACTCGTTTATAAAATGACCTGGCTGTTTACAATAATTGCAGTTCCCTTTAACGGGAGCTGCAGGATGACTGGCTTGATTCGGACCCCTCTTCTGACTGTCTTGAGGAACAGATTGTGCAACTAGCACTTTCATTTTCGTGTCTTTCATACGTTTTCTCTCGTGTTCTTGCTCTTCCCTGATTCTATTCTGGTGGTACTGGAGCATCTGGAGCATCTGGGACGGAGTATTTGCTTGCCAGGTGCTTTCGACTTTCAAAACTCGATTTTTAATTTGCGGACTTGAATTCTCGACTAATTTAGTAACGAAAAGGTGAGGGTATGACTCACTACTTGTCTTGAGACCACTGTTGATACTGAAACATTTCTCAAATCTAGAATAAAAATCACTAATATCTTCATCTTGTTTCTGTTTACAGGCTGAGATTGCATCCCAGTCTTCTTTCCTAGTTGTCAATAATCTGGGTAAAACTTGAATCAATAATTCTGGTAAATCTTTACATTTATCTCCAAGACCGGTACCTGGTACTCGTGCCTTGTCTTCAGCTTCTAGAGCTGCCCAATCGATCTTTTTCTCTCCCACCTCCCATTCTTTTTCCTTTAACTTTTCATACACGCCTGCGGGTAACAGGACCTTTAACATTTTAATGATATCTGGGTAAGTGTATTCTCCCATACGGAGCATGTCTTTTAATTCTCTATGGAACCCTGCTGGATCTTTGTCATGACAGGGAATTAATTTCTTCATTTCAAGAAGTTCCATCTTTGAAATCGGAGTGTATACAAACACTCGTTGCATTACGCCACCCGCCCCTTGGACTGGGTGGACTTCTCGTAACGGATTCTGTCTGTCTATGTAAAATGATTTATTTTCTGGGGGTGAGACATGAACAAAATGCGGATTCAAAAACGTTCTATACTTGTGACGCTGTTCTAGAATGACACTAACTAAATCGGTACCTAGACCTCTCCATCTATACTGGAGTAACTCGTTCAGGATATCGTGCAGCGGGCCTGGATCAGAATGTTGACCCTCATACAGAGTAATGAGGTGCTGGATCATATACATACCCACCAGTCGTTGCTCGGCTGGGGGCAGTTTCAGAAACACTTGTGCCACTATTTCGTCTGGAAAAGTGGTAGAATCAGTAATCCATCGGACTGCTGATCGGGCTAGTTCTTGTTCATGTATAGTACTTAGTTCACTGTAACCGACTCGTGATTTCAGAATGTGATCGGTAGCTTGAAATACTTGTTCTAGGGAACCTTGTTCTGGTGCTAGATGTTGAAAAATAGACTTGGGTTCTAGACGTAAATGGCGATCTGGAAATCTGGATTTTCCTACATACGCTATTCTGGCGGGATTCTCGTTCTCTTCCTCTTCAGGATCAGAGATACTTTCTTTCTCACTTACTTGTGCTGCTTTACGCTGGTCGTGTAACCTTATTATTTCTTTACGAATTTTCTTGTACATACTCTCCATGGCACTGACGGTCTTGTGCTTACCCTCGGCTATATTATCACTCCACCTTGTCAGGATTCTCATTTCGGCGGGATCTTTAGACGGGTAATCTTGTTCTCTTATTAAACAATTGATCAGGAACTTTAATATCATGAGCTGAATCTCGGCTTTCCTTTGAGACATAATTTCGCCAATACTTTCTGGATCATCCCCTGTACGGATGAAACGATATATTCTGTCTAGATCTTCTTTCATATTCGGCAAGGTGACTAGATACTCGGTCACTCTCCTTACACGTAAGGAATATAAAACCATAGTATATTCGCCTGGAACTGGATCATAGACACATTCGTTAAGGGCTTGCCTGATTTCTGTGACAGACTTATTACTTTTAGGAGTACGCTGTGATGCTTGAGCATGTAATTCGAGTGCCGATAAACGCTTGTGTGGCGGCGGGGTTTGAGGAGTAGCTCCTCCTGCGGCCCCTAGACTAGAGTCGTCTACTGAGGCTCTACGTCCTGGCAGAGTGGGAAATGGAACTGTAGGCTGGACCGGGGGTACCGTAACAGGTACTCCGGTGTCTGGAGAAGCGGGAAGTGCCTGATTTACAGGGACTGGCGGAGCACGAACAGGATTTGCATATTCGGGGACTGTGTCGTCCAAATAGGACGAAATAAAAATATCAGCTGCGGTCGGTTTGTGACGTAGCTTGGTCGGAATTAATGGCGGCGGGAAATTACTGGGTGCCTCTGGGGTCGCTTTTGGCAGGCCTTCGGCAAGGAGAGGATACATACCCTTAATAAGGGCATGCCTCTGTCTGTCTGACTGTTCGGCTTTGACTTGTTCACCTATCTCGATTAATTCTCTTTCTTGGGCTCGTTCTTGGGATTCTCTACTTAACTCTGACTTTCTGACTTCCTTTTCCGTTCTTTTATGAGCTTCCTTGCGCCATAACTCGATGGCATCTTTCTGTGACTGTCTGGCTTTCTTTTTCCATAATGCTTCTTCTACTCGCATGATACATTCGGCATCCCATGTACCCGATACGGGCCATCTATACTTTTCTTCTAACTGTTTGGTATACTCTACCCATAAATCTAGATACATTATGGCGCTTATGCCATGTTTCTGATACATAAAATGGCCTGGACTGTCCCTAGGCGGGACAGGAACTGCTTCCTCTAACAGACCCTTTCTAGTTTTTAACTGACGTAACTTGGAAAAGAGCGGCATTCTAAACTTGAATCGGAACACAATACAATACACGAAAAACAATAACAATTGGGAAAACAATTCAGGCATACCACGACATTGGAAATACATTAAACCATATCATAACATAACAGTTCGAACAGAATACTACCTGAAAATACTGAAAACAGAAACAGAACAGAATTCTCGAGAACGGAACAGACTAGAGTTACTGGATGCACTGCTGCAACAGTACGGAACATACCGGTCCCATAAAGGAACGCATCAAGACCCGTATCCACCTAGGTGAACACTTCGTTTGTGGGCTTGGGTACCACCAACCCACGGACCAGGAGTCAATTTAGATTGGTCCTGTCTAGATACTACCCCAGCAATGGTACTCACCGGGCAGCACGGAACGGAAAACCTCGAACGGGACTGGACTACGACGGACTTCGGACTTCGGACTTCAGTTACGGGTGGGCCTCCGGATACCTCGGACCTTGGACTCTCGGCTTGGGCTCTGGTCGGGACTCGCCGCGTTCCTCCACCGTCTCGTTTGGATGCTGGACCGCCTCCTCCGTCTCCTCCGTGGGCCTGAGGGATACCTGGAGCAGAAATATCTGCCAGTGCACGGTATGGTTCCGTCACGACTGCAGAGGGTCAGGGGGTCGGCGTGGCTTCACCGACGCGTGGGGAAAGGGCAAGTCCCTGTTCGGGCGCCATTATGTGGTAAATAAATAAATAATACCCTATTTTTGACTAGACTTATAGCATAACAGATAGCTCAATAAAATAAGAGTCAAGATTCGAGGTAGTAGGAGTTTCTGCAGGTTTATTACAGCATAAGGACAGGATCAGAACAACCTGCATGGGAATAGGACAATAAGGCCCGGCAGCTGCCGGGGCTGGGTCTGGGATGAGCGCGCTCACATTCAATAACAAAACATTGACTTATATACATAGCGCAAACACATAGCATTACATTGCAGTAGGCGTAGCAGTGGGTGGAGCAGAAGGCGTGACGCGTAGCAGTCGCGAGAGATAACAGTAAAAAGAGGTGTAACTGGGCGTATACATAGACATGTGGTGCAAACGTAACAGAATATGTCATGAATGGGCGGAAACTTTGGAGGGGGCTCCCTAAGGAGCCGGGACCTCTAACCTAATGGTGCGCGAAAACTGGCAATGACGTGTTACTAGGAGAAGCTGGGGGCTACGAACTCTGTGCTAGGAGCAGAGACTAGAGTCTGAAGGGTCGGAGCGACATGTACCTAAACCCTATCTGGTATCTGATGTTTAGGGAACATGTTGATATAAACTAGAAGTCATGAGGGGAAAAGCTAACTTGATTCTAAGACTGGACCATGCATTATTCTACATGTAGTGCGTGATGAAGAATATTAAATGACCATTAAATACAGTATTTCTCTAACATGGAGACGAGAAGGCTAGACAATGACGGAAACTATTGATGCAGTTCAGTAGCTTAGGAATGCAGAAGGAGGACTGAACTGATAACTGGAACTATAACATACTTTTGGCAGACTCAGAGGCAGAGCCAAGCTGCACCGGGCACTGCGAGGCAGGAAGTAAGTGAAGGGTCGAGGATACAGGTGGGGGCTGTATCACTCCTTAGCGAGGCTTTCAGGAGACAGGAGCTGAATTTGTGGTCTGGGCCCTTTTGAGGCCTAGAAACGGGGATTTTATAATGGAATAACGTGCACACTAAGAAACGTGGCAACATTACTTTACATAGGCCTGATATTCGTAGTATTCACGAAGACTGGAAAATGACATACCAGAGGTGGACACAACTGTAATTGCGTCTTTAATCGGACATGGGGAATAACATATGCATATTGGTCATGCACACATAACATATGATGGATGAAGCGTAGGGACACAGAACATGGCAAAATTCTCACGTTTAGCACTCACTCACATTCAGCGTAAGGTAAGATGACACAGAGGGCTCTCATGCGGATCTTGACATCTCTGCTAGAGCTCACTTTAGCACTCACACACATTCAGCGTATGGTAAGATGACACAGAGGGCTCTCAGGTGGATTTTGACATCTCTGCCAGATCTCACGGTCCGCACTCGCTCACATTCAGCGTAAGGTAAGATGACACAGAGGGATCTCATGCAGATCTTGACATCTCTGCCAGATCTCACGTTCAGCACTCGCTCACATTCAGTGTAAGGTAAGATGACACAGAGGGCTCTCATGCGGATCTTGACATCTCTGCCAGATCTTACGTTTAGCACTCGCTCACATTCAGCGTAAGGTAAGATGACACAGAGGGATCTCATGCGGATCTTGACATGACTGCCAGATCTCACGTTCAGCACTCGTTCACATTCAGTGTAAGGTAAGATGACACAGAGGGATCTCAAGCGGATCTTGACATCTCTGCCAGATCTCAAGTTCAGCACTCGCTCACATTCAGTGTAAGGTAAGATGACACAGAGGGCTCTCATGCGGATCTTGATATCTCTGCCAGATCTCACATTCAGCACTCGCTCCCATTCAGCGTAAGGTAAGATGACACAGAGAGCTCTCCAGCGGATCTTGACATGACTGACAGATCTCACATTCAGCACTCGCTCTCATTCAGCGTCAGGTAAGATGACACAGAGGGATCTCCAGCGGATCTTGACATGACTGCCAGATCTCACGTTCAGCACTCACTCACATTCAGCGTAAGGTAAGATGACACAGAGGGCTCTCATGCGGATCTTGACATGTCTGCCAGATGTCACGTTCAGCACTCGCTCCCATTCAGCGTCAGGTAAGATGACACAGCTGGATCTCATGCGGATCTTGACATCTCTGCCAGATCTCACGTTCAGCACGCGCTCACATTCAGCATAAGGTAAGATGATGCAAAGATGGATCACACAGGGATCCCTGACATCTCTGCCAGAGCTCACGTTTAGCACTCGCTCACATTCAGCGTAAGGTAAGATGATGCAAAGATGGATCACATAGGGACCCCTGACATCTCTGCCAGAGCTCACGTTCAGCACTCGCTCACATTCAGCGTAAGGTAAGATGACACAGAGGGCTCTCATGCGGATCCCTGACATCTCTGCCAGAGCTCACGTTTAGCACTCGCTCACATTCAGCGTAAGGTAAGATGACACAGAGGGATCTCATGTCAGCTACTGAGTTGCGGAATCCCACTGAATTATTTGCGAAATGACCCTTGTGTAAAGTAATGTGATGTACGTACACAATGATATTTACAATGAATGGAGGATAAACATCATTAGCGTGGAGGTGATGCCACTGATGACAGGAGTATGAAAGGAGGGGGCGGACGAAGTTCAAAATGGAGCGATTTGAAATAAAACTAAATATCTACATATTAAAAGATAATTGGAAAAATGTAAATACATTGTATATTCCAGCCCATGTAACGTGAGCCCTCAGTACCTTGCAGGTGTGTAAACAGTCTCTAATCTACTTTACGTTATGAATGGACTTGCACATGCTCACACAAGAGGGAGGACAGAAAATAACTGGGTACTGAAAGAGGGAAAAGGCACTGTCCCAGAAGCACAAGTCAGTGTCCACACCTCACTAGAGTACAGAGGGATTCTAGCATCCAGAAAAGAAGGATGGCAGATGTACAACGTTGGAGGACACAGAAAAGACCCAGCTACTGTGAGACAGAAAGAGGGAAGAGGCACTGCCCCAGGACCACAGGGCAGTGTCCACACAGCACTAGAGTACCGAGGGATTCTGGCTACATTCAGAAAAGGAAGGCAGGATGTACAAGGTTGGAGGACAAATAAAATACCCAGATAATGTGAGGCTGAAAGAGGGAAAAGGCACTGTGCCAGGAGCTCAGGGCAGTGTCCACACACCACTAGAATACAGTGGGATTCTGGCTTATTTCCAAGAACGACGGAGGGATGTACAAGGTTGGAAGACACAAAAAAAGACTCATCTACTGTGAGACTGAAAGAGGGAAGGGGTACTAAGACAGGAGCACAGGGCAGTGTCCACACATCACTGCAATACAGAGGGATTCTGGCTTCTCTCAGAGAAGGGCAGAATGATGCACAAGGTTGCAAGACACAGAAAATATCCAGCTAATGTGAGACTGAAAGAGGGAAGGGGCACTACCCCATGACCAAAAGGCAGTGTCCACAAATCACTAGATTATAGTGGGATTCTGGCTTCTTCCAAAGAAGGATGGAAGGATGTAAAAGGTTGCAAGACACAGAAAAGACCCAGCTAATGTGAGACTGGAAGAGGGAAGGGGCACTGCCCCAGGACCACAAGGCGGTGTCCACAAATCACTAGATTATAGTGGGATTCTGGCTTCTTCCAAAGAAGGATTGAAGGATGTAAAAGGTTGCAAGACACAGAAAAGACCCAGCTAATGTGAGACTGGAAGAGGGAAGGGGCACTGCCCCAGGACCACAAGGCGGTGTCCACACATTACTAGAATACAGAGGGATTCTGGCTTATTTCAAAGAATGACGACAGGAGGCTGAACATGGTTGGAAGACACAGAAAAGACTCAGCTACTGTGAGACTGGAAGAAGGAAAAGGCACTGTGCCAGGAGCACAGGGCAGTGTCCACACATCACTAGAGTGCAAAGCGGTTTTGGCATCTTTCCTCTCCATGGGCAAAGTCAACAGTCTGGGAAGTGGCACTAATAACAAGACTCTCCTGTGCCTCGTAAGTCATCGTTCATGACCCTCACGCTCTGAAAGGCTTGAGGCAGCAACCCTTGATAAAGGCTGACAACACCTTGTGTGTTAGAACAGTTCAAGATATTGGCAGCAAAATGACTTCTCAAGTTTTTCATAAGTCAAAGATTTGCTGATGGACAACATACGGATGTCTAAGGGACTCTATCTAGCAACAAAGTGTATAAAGCAGCAACAGATTCAAGTTTGGCTTATCCAATACAATACAACAGTAGAACTGAAAAGCTGAGCCACAAAGTCAGGAAGTGATATCTTTTACATGGATTCACATCAGGACTATGGTCAGCCAGGAAAAGTAGTGCATGCAGATGCCTTGAAACAGGGCGCACCTACACCATTTGCTTGGGCACCCTTCATGGCAGACTAAGGTAACATAAGATATTGTGTGTCTTAACCTTTCTAGGACCCATTTCTCATCTCACCCTTTCAAAAAGACATAATTTCCCTGTAGAGTGATGTGCACGAGGCTGGATGAGACTCACCTACAACGCAGAGGATTCGAACCTTCCTCTTCCTGCCGGACTTCCACACAAAGGCCATTTCTAGGAGCCGCTCATCTCCAGGGCCAAACAAGTCCCTCTGCAGCAGGGTCCAGACACTGCTCATCACAAGCTGCACAAAACAAGGAAGACACCATGAGTCCGCTATGCAGTACCTTCTGCACAGGAGAGTGCAGTCATGGGGCAGGTTAAGCGGGTTCAGAAAACAGAGGGTGGTTGAGAACGGGGCCAGAGAAATACGAACATAGATTTGGAGAACACAGGATGTAATATGATTTTTAGGCCACATACTGACCAGTGGTCATGTCGTAAACTTGATCGCCTTGTGCAAGCGGCCATACTTTGCACAAATCAACAACCTACTTACAGATAACCTCTTTAAAGGGCGAGTCTTCCTCTTGCTATTCCCAGTCCTCATTTCACAAGATGCCACAATATTCCAGAGACAGAAGCCCTACTTGCTTCACCCTAATTTTGTGTAGATCTATAAAATATTCACCCCCTCCATGGCCCTTTAAGTCCTGTTTTGTCTGAATTGACCCTTGAGCAGAACCCAAAAAGGAGAAAGAGGTCGTAATACAGTGACAGGAGCTTGCTAGGGCTGTGATGAAAAATAGTTGACTAAATTCAATGTTATTAGTTTTGATCGTAGGTCTAAATAAAATAAAAACATGTAGTACATTGACAATTGTATATACTTAAAAACAATTCTTGGATAAAAAAAGAGAAATAGCAAAAACGTGTTTTAAGAAACTCTGAATATTAAAACATTGGCTTAAATAATTTGGGAGTTAGATTAAACGTAATGCCTCTGCAGCAGTTTTGTATCGTTCATACACATTTGTCCTAAATTACTAATTAATAGGGATTTTAGTGCAGGACAAATTAAAATGATGGCGCTGGTTCACGAAGCTAACTTACTCTTTTGAGCAAGTTACACCTTTGAGTAGGTGTATTACTTTTTGGTTATTCCAAAAACCTGACTGTAAATGTATTCCAAAAGTGTAACTTACATGTCTCCAACAGTCAGTCAGTCAGTCAAAACCACTTTATTCGATTAATTAAAATCATAAAAGTATACTAAAACATGTTAAATACATATTAAAAACAGTATAAAAGGTCAGATTAATACAATTAAATTCATGATTCCCTTTCCATACAAATCCCACTCTCGATAATTCATATACAAAATACAGTTAAAAAAAAAAAAAATTTGCAACATTAAAAATTCAATCTTAATCTCCTAATTCTTACAGCAGCTGTCAAAAAACTAGCAATACAATACATAATGACAGGGGTTTCCAACATTAACAAAAATAGCAGGGCAGGTTTATACTGAGAAAAACTCATCTCTTTCAGCAAAGGTTTGACATATCGCTTACGGGGTTCAGAAAACCAAGGACAAAAAAATAGGAAATGCGCAGTATCCTGAATAGACTTGTCATCACATTTACATGGGGTAGAATCCTCTAACTTACACCAGATTTTCATATCCCATAAGACTGTAGGAATTTGATTGAAACGGAATTTTGTCAGCAACCATCTATGGAAAAAGTTTGTTACCACTGACAAATAAGGCGCCAACTCAGGAGTGGTAGTTATCATTACATGACTCCTCACTGAGGATTTACCCAGTTCCTTCGCCTCTCGCTCCGCGTCACAGTGCTTAATGAAATTGATCTTCACCCATACTAGATCTTCTTTACATAGGGATTCCGGTCTTTCAAAAATCTCAGAGCGTCCTAGCATTGCAGCCACATTCTCTACATATGACAACCACTGGATATCCCTCACGTGATCTAGTTTCATACAGTCTTTAATGATTATATGATTCAAACTAAGATTCTGGTTTAACCAGAGTTTTATCCATAACATTATGGGTGCTAATTTTAGCATATCAGTAATAAATCCCACCCCTAATTCAAGGTGTAGGGGATAGGTCGCTGTTTGTTGGGGCAGACCAAGCAATGATCGTAGGAATTTATTTTCTTCCACTTGGATGCAATCTGTTTTTGTGTATCCCCAAATTGCTGCCCCATATCGTGCTATAGAAACTGATTTGGCTTTATAAATAGCCAGAATAGCCTCTGTGGGTTTCCCCCCCAAGTCTTTTTGCAAACCCCAATACTGCGGAAGCAGAACTTCTAACCGCATTTGCCTTGGGGAGGTTACCTGCGGAACCCAGGTTCCCCTTTGATCAAACACTACACCTAAGTAGGTAAAAACCTTTACACCGGAGATAACTTCACTGCCACAGAAGAATGTTTTTTCTTTGCTTTTAGAACAACCCACTGACATTGTATGCGATTTGGCACTATTAATGACCAAGTCCAGATTGGACATAAAGGATCCAAAAGAATCTAGGAGTTTTTGTAGGGCAATCGGGGTCCTGGCTATCAGCACCGCATCGTCGGCGTAGAGGAGCACCGGGATTGGCCCCCCCCCCCCCATGCACGGTATGTCCTGAGTTACAGCTGTTAAGTTGTCCTCCCACGAATTCACGTACAACGTGAACAGCATTGGGGCCAAAATACAGCCCTGGCGTACCCCTCGTCGGGACCTAAAGTTTGCTGTACGCTTCCCGTCGGTAGTCATCCTAATGGAGGCATTTAGATCTTTATGCAGCTCCGCCAGGAAGTATACCAAGGAGGAATCAAGGCCCATTGTCAGGAGCATAGTCCACAGCTATGATCTATTAACTAGATCAAAAGCTGTGGATAGGTCCATAAAGCCTAGGAATATAGATCCCCTTTTAGCCCTCGTGTACTTTGATATTATCAGGTGGAGGTTAAGACATTGGTCCTCTGTGCTCCTCCCCGCTCTGAAGCCATATTGTACATCCGTCAGGATATTATTCCTGGTAGCCCAAGCTGTTATTCTGGCTAGTACAACTTTTCCTAAGATCTTAACAGAGGAGTCCAATAATGATATGGGCCTATAGCATCTTGGATCTCCCCTCTGGCCTTTTTTAAACACGGGGATTATGGTAGCTCTGGACCAAGATTTCGGAAATCCCACAACAGTTGAAACATTAAAAACTTTAGATAAAATATCTGCCCAATAAAACGGGTTAGCCTTAAACATATTCGAAGGAACCCCATCGGGTCCAGGTGCCTTTTGACCTGCGCTACTCTTGATTGCTTCAATAACTTCAATTATGTTGAAGTTTACTGGCACTATGGGAAATTCTGAAGCAGGAAGCTCAAAGAGCTCCTGCTCCATGTTGCTTCCATAACTTTTTTCAAAATGGTTAAGCCAGTCGTCCTCAGGGATATTAAGTTCCAGTTCCACGTTTTGATCACGTGCAAATAGTGGGGTATTTATTATTGACCAGAACTTCGAGCTATTTTTTAAGGTAGCTTTATCCATGAGCTCCACCCAGGCTTCCCTTTTTAGATCATGTTTACGTGCTTGGGTTGCCCTGGAATAGTCCTTTCTCAGCTGCCGCACTAAGGCTATGTCCCTTGGGCAGGTATTAAGTGCTTTTTTTAGGCGGTTGTGAGCTTTACTACAAGTAGTGTCAAACCAACCTAATGCCGGTCTATTTTTCCCTCCCTGACCTTTGCATGTTAAATTCAGGGATACTATATGGCAAATGTCTTCAAATGAGGTTAGAACCTCCTCTCCTTTTGAAAGGGGATTAACACAGATGTTCAATTGTTCTGTAGCCTCAGTGGTTATGGTGAGAAAAAAATCATCTGGTACTACCTGTCCCCACTTGATCCTCCTCCCCTGGTCTTTGGTCTTAATTGATAAAACAACCTGAGATGTATCAGTAGAATTCATAAGGGAGAAGCCATTTACTAGCTCCATCCCCACGGGGTTATGGTCGCTCGCTGGCATCGGTACAGCGTTGTAAGAAATCACGAATTTAAGAAGACCTAACGATAAAAATATATAATCAATTATTGAATCACAGTCCCTTCCAGTATACGTAGATACCCTAGTATTTTTGTCAAAAAATTCTGCCTCATATAAATCATTGGTTGCCAATAGATTTTCCATAACCACCCCCTTCTGACTGTGTTCAAAATGCGGGGGGGAAATACTGTCAGGGGCATCTGAGTCAATTAGGTCACAATTTACACATAAATGTACATTAAAATCGCCCAACAGTATAAAGTGGCAATAAGTGGTTTGCTTTTCTTTATATGTAATTAAAAAGTCAGTTAGCCACACTAAGTGTTCATTTACTGGGTAGCCATTCGGTGAATTATAACAATTCACAAAGAGTACTTTGTTGCCGTCAACCAGAGTTACCTCTATGACTAGACAGTTATGGGTGTCACAATCAACTTTTATAATTTTACCCTTTACATTCACCGAAACCAACATCAGCAGGCCCCCTCTGTTCCTTCCTGCAGGAGATGGTAATGCCGGGACAAAGAAAGAAGTAAATCCATCCAACCAAAAGTCACAGTCCAAGTCCCAGGTCTCCTGCATAGCAACAATATCATAAGTTTTTACAAAGTTCAGCCAGTTGGGATCTTCTCTCTTAGACCGTAAGCCGGCAATATTCCAGCTTAATAATCTGATCTTATCCCTTTTATCAGGGGTACCCAGCTCCGGTTTACATCCATTGCTAACTGAAGAAGGTACAGGAGCCATAGGGGCATGGACCACTACAGCAGCATCTTCCATACCCTCTCCAGCCCCCCGTCAATCGCACAACTCGAGACCCGACAAAGCGTCAAATCTATTGTGCGTACTAATGTTGGGTCCAAACCTAAAGAGGTTCTCCCTCCCTGGAGCCTGGCTAGGGATAGCAGATAGAGGGCCATAAGGTGTGAATGAGCTTCTGCCTAAGCTGCCCGAGCTAGGGGTGGAAGGTCCTGTAAGATAATTATAGAAATAACCCAAAGGGCGCACACAGATACTGCTGCTATCGGTGGCCATCGAGGCTACCCTTAATAGAACTGTGGCCACATGCTGGGGGAATCTGAAATTTACCACCACGCAATCACCAGTGCAAGTTTTGCGTGTGGGGCGAATGCAGTTTACCCTCCTAACTGTGATTATATCTCCTGCGAATTTTGGAGGGAAACCACATTTTGAATTCAGCCAAGAGACAACTTTATATTTTAGGGAGTCATGTGACTCCTCAAATGGCTCAACCAAAGATGAGTTTTGTGGGGGCACATTTACTAATGCAATTACGTAAGGGGCACAACTAGGGGGAAGATCAATAAAATTACTTCTCCTAATAGGGGTAGCAATTGGCTTTGTGACTGGCCCAGGTTTGGGGTGTACTCCTGTACTGATAGATGGAGGTGGGGGTAGGACAGAAGAACCAGGAGATTCTTGCGTAGCACTAGAAGATTGAATTAAGGCGTGTAAGTTTTTATCAATCATGGCTGTCCCGTTCCTGCCATTCTCCAAGGAGTCTGTATTAGGTGTGGGTAGAGAGGGGTTAACTTTATCTATGTCAGCTAACTGCTTCTCTAACAGGCCACCTAGTCTTTTGACCTCTGCAGTAACGGTTTCCAGCTGAGACACTAGTGGTTTGAGGGCTTCCGCTAGTTTCAACTCGGATTTGGCTTCCATAGTTTGAATTAACAGGCCCAATTGCCCAGGGCTCAAAGTTATATTATCCTCACTCTTATTCCCCACCATAACAGGGAAATCCGGGAAGGGGTTGCTATCAGATTGATAAGTTTCTGCCTTTCTTTTCAGTGTATGTCTTCCCGCCCTCTTAACTTGCTGCTTCCTACAGGTTCTAACTGGCCTAGAATGGATTTGGACAGGAGCTGCCTCCTCATCATACTCTGAGATGGACTTGTCAAGTACTTCTGTATCCGGGGCCTGGTGGTTCAGTGCTTCTACTGCAATGATTGCCTCTGGTTCAATGTCTGTAATGGTGACAGTATCCGGTAGAACCTCTAATGGAAAGGGGCTCTCCTTGACTTGTCCTTGATCTTGATCTGAGGAATTACCTCTACCAAAGGAGACCCTTCTATCATTATTGATCTTGTTCACCATTTTTACAAGAAAATTGTCAATAGAACCCGCCCCCACAATAGCCTTGTCTTTCATGGGCCCCGGCATGAGTGCTGGGCCAAGAGTTTAATATACGCTAACCAGTTCAGAGCTTACGACGGTGAGGTCAATTCGATAGCACAGCAGTTCACGAAAGACCTTATGCTATTACACTCTCTTTACCTTGTGGTTGCGTTACGAGTCTCCAGATGAATTGAGCAGGGTCTCTGGCCCTGCCCTGCCTCTTCCGGCCCCGGACGGCCACAGACGGCCCCGCCCTTGTCCCGGACTTCTCCCTGGCGCCTCCCGCGCGCGACTCGCGGGGCGAGAGGGCGCGTCGGCTTTTCAAGCGCCTCCGTGCGCTAGATTCGCGTCACGGGCGCCCCTAAGGCTGCTGGGGAATGTAGTCTTACAGGAGGCAGTCTCCCGGCGCTCCCCTTCTGCAATCACGCAGCCGTTTCCCTCACGGCACCGCCCGATGGCGTCCTCAACACCGGCACTGGTCTCGCGCTGGTCTCGCTCCCCCAGGGGCTCCTGGGCGCGTCGGCTTTTCAAGCACCTCCGTGCGCTAGCCTCGCGTCACGGGCGCCCCTAAGGCTGCTGGGGAATGTAGTCTTACGGGAGGCAGTCTCCCGGCGCTCCCCTTCTGCAATCACGCAGCCGTTTCCCTCACGGCACCGCCCGATGGCGTCCTCAACACCGGCTCTGGTCTCGCGCTGGTCTCGCTCCCCCCTCTCGCTCTCCAACAGATTGAAGGGCCTGGGGGCCATACACTTTTGAGAAATTTACACGAGTAGGTTTATACATTTTTGGCTATTCCCAAAATCAGAGTATAAGTAACGCTTTTGGAGAAAGTCTGAATAAAATCTCAAGATCATATTGGCATTACCCCTTATTTATGGGATTCATGTTACCACAAAATTTGGAAAAACTCTTCTTCAGTATTAAAGGTTCTTTGATCTTGACCCAATCTACAACCCTCGACTGTATCCAAAACATTGCCCTTAAATGACACATCATGTTTAGCTAAACGCAAGTCAGTAATTTACTTAGCAGGATCCCATTTATTAGTGAGGGATACATTATCTCTAGGCCAGACATTCATGATCCAACTGGGTTGAAATTCAGAGCAAGAATTTTCCCTTGCATTAATTCAGAACAAGAGTTACCATTTACAATATGGCGGGCGGTCCGGTACCCCCACAGCATTAATCTAACTAAATCAAAGACATTCTGATTGCAGCGATAATCATTTTGCACATACTCTATAAGCATATCACTGAAAAGTTCAACCAACCTGTCATCTCTGGGATCTATACAAAGGGGTTTCTAAATGTTTGAACCCGACTGAATCGCCAAGTCACAGATTAATTCTGAGGTAGAAGTAACGCCTTTGGATAACTTTAGGCACACCCTCCTTAACAAAAACTTGTACAGAAAACCCCGCACTGCATCAGCAGTGGGCGCTTGATTAAATTTCACCTCAACCCAAGGGTATAAATTTGTAGACCAGGAAAAATATATACTTTAACTGTGCTGGCAAGATAAGGAAAAACCCTAACAATCTAAACCAACTCTTTTCCAAATCCTCAAATATGAAGCCATTGGATACTTGGGAGGGGAAGAGGTTGTTATATGATAGTCACTCTCTATAAAAGATGCAGACTCTTCTATGAACGTCTGAACCTCTGCGCCCTATTAGGCCACCAGTAATGTTCGCTCTTCTTTTTTGTTAGTGCGCTGCCAAGGTAGCCATTGTGAGAAGCTCCTATGATTTGATTTTATACCTCAATGTGGTGGAAAGAATGAATCTCTCACTGCGGAGCCATAACCCCTCACCCTCAGACAGTTTATTAAACGATTTCCTTAAGTCAACCTTGCATCATAGGTCAAGTAACCTTCGAATACTTCGATCTTGGACCATTTCACGATTCCATTCTTCTACACTTTAGCAATGATACACTCTTCATCATCAGCAGAATCATCCCACAAAACACTAGCAACTGGAAGCCGGAACAGGCTTCTTGCCACTCCGAGAGTTTGAGGGCCAGTTTAGCTATTCTCAAACTAGGTTTTTAAAAACATTTTAGCACCAGACTAACTTTCAGCAAGTGGCCTGTGATCATATAAAACAAAAAACGGCCCCCCCTCCTCCCCCAAACATAAAGATTACATTTTTCCACACCCCACAAACAAAGTTTTTTTTTTCCGATAACGGAATACCTGCGTTCCACGGGCCGCAGAGTGCAGGATGTAAACCCAATGATATGTTGTTGCTGACCATCAACTTGTGAGAGCCCTGCACCAAGCCCGGGAGAACAGGCATCCACTGGGACTTGACAAACTCTGCCTTCAGTGAACGGTTGTAATGGAGGAGCTTCTGATATAAAGTTATACAATGCTACTTCACATTCGTCACTCTGTGAAATCCATACTCTTCTTGAACAGTGTTCTAAAAAACTCAGACATGCTAGTGAACCCTTTAATAAACTCATAAAAAACCTGTTCATCCCAAGGAAAGATTTAAGGTGATCCTTATCTTCGTGGGAAAGAGAATTAACAATACTGCCAACTCAACCTAGTTTGGGATCAATACCACTATCCGTTAGGACATGCCCAAGACATTTGGGGGGCATATTACCAACAAGTAGCGATATTTATCGCTAAATAGGCTTAGCAACGATTTTTTTATCGCTGAGCATCGGCGGAATTTATCGCTGAGATAACGTGCAATTAGCAACGTTTAGCTCTAAAGCGATAAATTTTACGGCGATAGCGGCGAAATGCGTGAATATCGCTGACAATACAGCGATATTCACGCATTAGTGACGCAATGCTCTTAGCCATGTTATCCACCTCCCATTGAATAACATGGCTAAGAACTGGTCTGGGCAGTTGTTAGTATTTGGAGATATTTGCGCTTAGCGCGAATATTTCCATCGCTACGCCTGCCTTGCTAATAAGCGATAGCAATGTTAGCGACTGTGTTCAGTCGCGAACAGTTTGGGTACGCCCACTTTGCATGTCATTAGCGATAAATATCGCTAACATGCAAAGGGGCCCCAAACCGCTCGCTATCACCTAAAAGCTGTCGCTAACTGCGGTTAGCGAAAGCTTGCTAATAGGGCGATAGAATTATCGCCGCTTAGCGGCCGAAAGCGGCCGCTAAAGCGGCGAAAATTCACTATCGCCACCCTTGATAATATGCCCCTCAATTTCAGAAGTTTTAAACACACTCTTCACTGCTCAAAGTTACGCCTTGTACTTGTAATGGCTCCAAGACACTACAATTCTATCATGATCATTTTACCTGAAAATCAGAGAATCACCATGGAATGCCACTACATTGGCAACTCTTCATAAACTGTTTGCTATGAACCTCTGAAAAACAGAAGTCACAGATGCCAACCCGCAGAGCAAACAGGAAAACTGGTATGTGCCTGTGGGTGTAACGAACACTGCGGAATGTCTGGAATCAGGATCTAACTAAATCTGGCGGTGAGCAGACCTAAAGTGTAACTTTGTAAACTAGTGTGATCAGCCCACCTGTGACAGTAGACCTTCTCTTATGGGACGAGGAAAGCATTCAACTCACAGACCCTCATTCAATTTCCCATGGTCGACATAGTCCCGCAGATCACTACTTCTCTTGCATGCTAATACCAAAGGAGAAGCCCATGACGCCATCATCTAACATGTTCTGAAAGCATTTCTCTAGATCAGCTCACACACTGAAGGGAACATTGCACAACGTATGCGCAGCTGGAATGCAGTCTTTCCTCACCTTAACAACATGCTTATAAATCTGCATGACCCCCATTCCATCGCTGAATACACCTTTGAATTCTCTGTGCCACGACTCAACTATATCATCATCAACCACCGACACGGGACAAGGATTACCTCGACTTCAGATCATTTTAAAATCAGCCTGGTGCCATTACCCCAAGACATTCAAACCTTTCTTGGCAACATAAACGTTCCTGTTAATGGAACAACCTTCAAATACCATTTTGGCTTAAAATAGCCTAAAAGATCAATTGTTCTACTTTTGAAAGTCATGATGGTGACAGAGGCAGCAAAAGTTTGTCCTTCCAGCAACCTTTATAATTCTGAAGGGAAACAATTGTTATTTTTTGCCCCAGAATCAACTAAAAGATCAATAGGAACTGTGTCAATAAAAACTTGGATTCAAAATGTGATTGTTTCATACTCCTCACAAAAGTCAAGTCCTTTTTCTGGTTTGTATTTGTTTTTATTGAGCTTTGGGGGCTATCGTTGGCATCAAGGACACCTACCTGCTGGACCTGCTGGACAGGCGCTCGTGACTCCTGGGCCCCAAACGCTGTGGTCTCGCCGCGCCGCAAAGCTCCATCTCGCGGCTGGAGACTACAGCTCCCAGGGTGCCTTGCGCCCACTTCCGCCCACTTCCTGCTGCCTGACGCTGCGCGCCCGGAGGTGCTACAAAAACAGAACGCTCCCTTCGGTGGAGCGGGGGGCTATCATTGGCATCAAGGACACCTACCTGCTGGACCTGCTGGACAGGCAGGCGCTCGTGACTCCTGGGCCCCAAATGCTGTGGTCTCGCCGCGCCGCAAAGCTCCATCTCGCGGCCCGCGGCTGGAGACTACAGCTCCCAGGGAGCCTTGCGCCCACTTCCGCCCACTTCCTGCTGCCTGACGCTGCGCGCCCGTGATGGAGCGAGATAGAAAACAAAATTTTGTTTAAACTCGCAAAGTCACATTTCCATAACATGAATAATAATATTAATGATTTGTGATATGTCGTGCTAATACAACTTAGATTAAACTTTACACATGGGGGGACTAACATGTGTGCTCATAAACGTGCATAAATGTTGCATCTTTTTGTTCGTGCAAATAATAAAATAATTTATTGTTTTCGTTTTTGTCATTACTAACTGCTGCAAACTTAAAAGAAGCATGTGCTTGTTTTGCTTTTCCTTGTCTGTGTGATGTCATTTCTACTATTCTAGGTGCATATGGGTCTCATGGAATAACGGAGACTGGTAGATATAAACGCTGCTTTATTTGTTTGCAATGGCTAGGTAACATTTTGATTAATCAGGTGGGTTAATTAATTAGTAAAACTTGGGGTGGATACAGAATCTACATTATTTCTTACATTAATACTTTTCTTGTGTTTGTTTTATATTAGAAATCATAAGTTGCCTGCTTTTGGGCCTAGTCGTTTGAGTCGCAGAAAAGAGTTGACATGTAATTCTGCAGAAAGTCACGAGACGCCCATTCTGAAATAAATAATTCGTCAAAAGCTGCGTTCACAAAGCAAAAACTAATGTGCTGTCATCATTCTGTCGGACATGGCCAAGGTCGAAAGTGAACATTTTGTCAGCCTTAACTTGGCATCCGCGGAAGTCTAATGAAAGTCAATGGACGCTGCGAGAATGACTTTATACATTTGTTGCAATATGAGGAAGCTTCTGGCTTCACGTGGAAGGGACAATGGTCTCTAAGAAATATGATTTAGTGGAACTTTTTGAAAACTGGGTGACATGTCACTTGTCACTCTCAGCCAATGGGACGTCGAAGATTTCTGAAAACTTTCCTTTGCGTAGTTTAGTTAGCATAGAAAGGTATAAAAAGTCATGCCCTTAGGGATGGGCTGGCTGCTGCTTTCTGACTTTCCGATGAGGGTGATGTGCTGTTGGACTTTGCGTGGAGCACGTAAGAATCCTCAAAGAACTTTTCTTTAATTTCTATCTATTTAGTTCAGTTAGGGAATTAGGTTTTAGAAATGCTAAACTTTATATATTCATTTTAAATTTGATTTACTTGCTTAAATTGTATTTTTCTCATATTTCCTTACAATTATGCTTGCTTTATTGCAAATAAAATTCATTTATAAAATTATCAATTTATATACCATAATTTAGAAAATAAAATCTTACTTTTGACAAACAAGCTGGTCTTGGTTATTCAGGAGTATAGGTTACTATTAGCTAGATCACGTCGCCAAAGGTGGTCATTTAAATGGTATAGTTTTATTCTAATGACAACATTCCTTTCGCAGATGTATAAAATGTATATAGTTTGTAGATAATGTGTATATAGATTTAATTTGACCACCTGATTCAGTAGGCCCAAAATATGTCAGGTTTATAAATGGGTCCATATTTAGTATAGAATTTTGTTTATAGGTTATGAAGTTGGGTAGTGTTGTTTATGATATATTTTCTATAGGCCGCTGGATCAATTCTCTGGTAGCAGAAATTGATGGTTGCTAAAGGGTAACCAAGGTAATATGTTGATTGCTAAAGGTTACTAAAGCGTTATGGTATGGAAATAGGATCGATGTTTTAACACATGTTAAGTTCGTTTTTCGTGCTATCTGTAAAGCTATACCGGTATAGATTGTGTGGCGAGAAATTAGTCACGCAAGCCATCTGTTCTGTTTGTAGTGATATCGCCGAGTATCACAAGAGGTATCGCCGTGTACCATAGTGTTGTCGTCGAGCAGCACAGTTTTAGGGCTAGGTCTGAATCTTGTATAGTGAGGGTTTTCTAAGAAATTAAAGCAGCATGAGAATAGGGACAAAGCGCCTTCCATAAAACTCACTGTGATGAGAGTATTAGTTATATCCGAGCTTGAGTGAAGGGTAAATTAGCGTCGGTGCATGATTATCTATAAACAGGTTAGAGTCCTGTACAGGTACATGCTTCATATCTATAAACAGGTGAGAGTCCTGTACGGATAACGTCGTTATTTTGCTAACGGTGCATGATTTCTATAAACAGGTGAGAGTCCTGTACGGATTTCATGTGTGTTTGAAATTAGGGAATTTTCCGTATGAAAGTGCGAGTTTGAATTGTATTTTATGTTCAAGTGGAACTCTTAGAACTTTCACTTCGCGGTGGGTTCAGAGCAAAACGAGTTCATAATTATACGTGTTAGAAGGGTGGGGTAAGGTTACTCTGCTGACAATTGAATATTATCCTTAGTGTGAATAGCGCCGTCTATTCCGAAGTGTGGATACTTGAATGTATGTAATCTATCCTAAATAGTGAAACGAACAGATGTTGTCTTCATAGTCATTGTTAAGAATTAATTTACACTGAAAAGTGTTCTTAAAATGGCGCTGTGAAAAGATTTTGTGAAGGAGGGGTAAGCACCAGGAGTGAGAAACGAGAAACCGCAGCTGCTGTGTACGTCACAGAGCCGCGCTGGGATTGGGTGACCTACGTCACAAGCTATATTCTGATTGGCTCTTGAATCTCTAACGGCCTGTGAGCTGATTGGTCGTTCGGAAGAACTCCAAATTTATTGGTTGAGCAGAAAAGTGACGTAGCTCAACTGTCATTGGCTTGTTGGTGTGTTTCGCGCACGGATTGGTTGTTGTACGGAACATCCCGGAAATATTTTACGAACAATTTTGTGAATTAGATTTAACTCTTAAAAATGAGTTATCATTTTAAACATGTTGAGAAAAAGACAACATTATTTCAGAAATTTAAGAATTTATTTTCACCTGACAAGAAAATCGAAACGCGAGGTGGTAAACTACTTCATAAGTATAAAACTACCTGCAGCGTATATGGAAGGTGAATATGGATATCATACTGTCTTATGGTTCGATAGTTGGAAACGCTATACTAAAAACGACGGCGTTTTAACTTGGCCTGATGATGGTTCATTTAATGTAAGAGTCTTAAGAAACTTACGAGAGAAAATGAATGCTCTCATTCCAAAACCGAGACCAACTCAATTTGAAGCTTTAGTTGAGTGGGAAGACGAGATGTATCAGTTACAAAGAGAAGCTAGTGGAATTAAAAGACCTTCTAAAAATCCATCTTGGAAAAGAGAAACTCATGAAGATAGATTGCGAATGTGGAGACAGGGAAACATGAGTGAAGGATTGTATTTAATTCATGAAATGGTAATGGGTACTCCTACAGGGAAATCTATGGAAAGTGAATCTGAGGATGCAGTTATGGAAGAAATATATACAACAGCTAGAAAGAATCAGCCTAATCAGCCTTTGAGACCTCCTAGATCATGGTCTACTCCGGTGGTTTCTACTGAAACTTCACCGAGTGCACCTCCAATTAGTGAAGCTCCTAAACTTTATCCAAATAATTGTGAAATCACTGAAACTCCTAGAAGATCAGAATTCGAGAATGCTCGAAATGAAGGTAGACATTTTACAATGACTCCAAGAGCAAGAGAACCTCCAAAAGATTATACAAGAGAGACAAGAAATGTTGAAGATGTTGATTATAATGAATATATAAGATCAAAGGAAGAATTAATAAAAAGAATGACAAAAGGCATGGAAGCCGTGACAGTTCCAGTAACAATTGGTCCTGTTCAGCCCGTATTTGACCAAAGAGAAACAAACAAAACTGGATTAACTATTCCTTTAAATACAGAAATTCAAAAGGCTGCTGAAAAATTTTATTCAGATTTATCTGAAATAAACACTTCTAAATCGAGAATGCCTGATTTAACATTTAATGAGGATTTATCTCCAAAAACACCAATGGGTGCTGTATCAGATATAGGAAGTCCTGAAGTCAGGGTAACCACACCAAAACTTGATGTGGCCAAATTAAAAGCAAATATCGAAGAATTAATAATTGGAACAATTGGTCCAGATAGTTTAAATTACTATCGAGATGATGAACTACTGTTCATTTGCAAAAGCATTCAATGGAAAACGAAAAACAAATATGATCAACTAGAGGATTTAGCAGCAGAACTTGAAATCGATGTGAGTAAACAAAAGAATTTTGCAAAACATTACAGATTAGACTTTTCAGAAAGTGACATTGAGAGTTTGAACTCAATGGGAAGAATAGTTCATATTAAAGATTTAATTGTCTATATCAAAAAGCTAGGAGAACTGAATAAATGGAGAGTAAAATGGACGAAAAAGAAGGAAGATGAAAGATTGGAAAAATTGTCAAAACAATTTCCAATGAGAGAAGTTGCAGGTGGAGGATATGTTCATATCCCGTGGTCGAGACAGGACATTCTGTTATTCACAAATGACTTTCCAAAATTGAGGGAAAAACCAGTTGAGTGGTACAGGCAAGTCGATAGATTTATTAAAGTGTCAAAAGTTCTGTGGATTGATTTGGATGGATTTTTTGATATTGTCGTTCCATCTGATCTTTGGACAGAATGCAAAATATCGATTAGTTGGCCAAAAACAGAACCTGAGCGAATCAAAGAAACAGGTGCTCCTAATCCACTTGTAATGGATTTTTATGAAAAAGTAATTGTTTGGATGAAAAACAAAATTCCACCCAAAGAAGTCGATTGGGTTAAAATAGAAAGGACAGAACAGGAAACAAAAGAATCAGTTCATTCTTTTTATGAAAGACTACTGTTAATCTTTAAACAATACAGTGGTTATGAAAAATTAGATGAAAAAGACATGAGTCATTTTGTCTATAGATTTGTTTATGGACTAAAACCTGAAATTGGAGAAATGATCAGAACTAGTATTGTCGGATGGCAATCATTATCTGTAGATGATATTCTAAGAAAAGCAAAGTATTGTAGCGATGAAATAGAAGTAAAACAGAAAAAGCTGAAGGAGAAAGCCATGTGGGCTCAGGTAAAGGTGGCTGAGCAACAGATTGCCAGCATGGGAAATAAGAACACTAATTTTGTTCAAACTGGAAATACAAACCAGATACAAGGAAAGTTTAAAGGTAATAACTTCCCAAAGAAATTTAGCCCAAAGATTGAGGAGCTGAAGCAAAGATTACCTTGTTTTAATTGTGGCGAAATTGGACATTGGAGAGACGAGTGTCCTCATCCTCCTAAAAACTTAAAGAATCCCTTATTGAATCCACAGATGCAGAATGGTGTTGACCTGCAGCGACAGCTACAGATGCAACAGGGGTTAAACGAATTTAATATTCAGCGACAGTTACAGCAACAGCAACAACAACAGGTGAATAATCGACAAGATCAATTGCCACAACCACCTTTTCCGAATTGTGGGGGAGTTCAAAAATATAATCCAAATGTGGGATTTCAGGGAAGTGAACAGATAATAAAACCACAAAAACAGCAAAAGCAGCAAAGGGTTCAAATGCAAAATGCTTCACAACAATTTTTGTTAGCTGAAAGTCAAGACAGCGATTCTGATGATTATTGTTGACGGTGCCCGAGAGAGGAGGAAGAGTGTGTTGTTGGAGCCACTCTTGAGGTTGACCAGTCTGGTCCTTATGTGAACGGGAAAGTTAATGATGTAGACATCACTTTTCTAGTGGACACTGGTGCTACCCGTTCTACTGTTAGATCAGTGGAAATTGAAAACCTACCTCTCTCTGGGGATACCATCCAAGTTGTTGGAGTAAGTAATCAACAAATTAAAACAGACTTAACAGATCCAGTACCAGTTGAAATTGGAAATTACAGAGACAAACACAGATTTGTGGTTTGTAATAGTAGTCCAGTAAATCTGTTAGGCAGAGACATCCTATGTAAAATGAATTGTAGAATATATTGTTCTCCTGATGGAGTTGAATTACAAACAATGGAGGAAGATGGTTTATACAGAATGACAATGATGATGATGGAAGCAGAAGAAACAAAATTGTTTCCTGCTTTTGAAGAAAAAGATTTACCTGAAGAACTCAAAGAAACAGTGAAATCTGAAATATGGGATTTTACTGGAAATGAGATGGGTCTGATGAAAAACGTAGATCCAGTAAAAATTACATTGAAACAGGGAATAGAATTTCCAAACACTCCACAGTATAAAATGAAAACAGAAACAATTGAAGGTATTACACCTATAATTGAAAAATTAATCAAGCAAGGTGTATTAAAAGAAATGAAGAGTAGCTCTTGTAATTCACCAATTATGGGAGTTAAAAAGTCTAACGGAACATTTAGAATCGTACAAGATTTGAGAAAGGTTAATCAAATTGTCGTTCCATGTTGTCCTGTGGTTCCAAATCCAGCAGTAATTCTTTTTCAGATTCCACATGATGCTGAATGGTATACAGTCATTGACCTTTGCAACGCATTCTTTACTGTTCCCTTACATCCAGACAGTTATGAAATATTTGCTTTCAGATTCCAAGGTAAAACCCTCGGATGGTCAAGAATCCCACAGGGCTATACAGAAAGTCCTTCAATTTTTAACGAACTGTTAAAAAGATCAATAGAAGACCTAGACTTACCAGGTAGGTCTACGTTAGTGCAGTATATTGATGATTTGTTAATAGCTGCAAAGACAAGAGAAAATTGTGTAACAGACACAATAATTCTGTTAAATCGCCTTGCAGAAGAAGGACATAAAGTGTCCCCAGCAAAACTACAGTTTTGCAAACAAGAAGTAAAATATCTTGGTCACAGAATTGCAAAGGGAAAAAGACAAGTAACAATAGAGAGAATAAAAATGATTCAAGCAATGTTACCACCAAGAACACAAAGACAGGTCAGAATGTTCTTGGGAATGGTTGGTTATTGTCGACAATGGATAAGTGGATTTTCAGTAATTGCAAAACCACTACAAAGACTAACAAAGTCAGATGTAAAAGATCCAATTATTCTCAATGATGCTGAGATGGAATCTTTTGAGAACCTGAAAAAGAGCTTGTGTCAAGCTCCTGCTTTAGGTATGCCAAATTATGAGAAAGATTTTGAACTGTATTGCAGTGAGAGAGAAGGATGTGCATTATCTGTGTTAATTCAGAGACATGGAAATTTAAAGAAACCTATTGCATACTTCTCTGCAGTTCTTGATCCAATTGCAAAAGCATTACCAGGTTGCTTAAAAGCAGTTGCAGCTACAAGTATCAGCCTCGAACAAAGTGAGGGGATTATAATGGGATTTCCTGTGAAAGTTTTTGTGCCTCATTCAGTTGAAATATTACTGACAAGAGGTAAGACTCAACATTTAACAAGCAGCAGATTGACAAAGTATGAGAAAATCATACTAGGAGCAGATAATGTTTCGATTTCAAGATGTTTGAATCTGAATCCTTCTACATTACTGCCTGATTCTGAAATTGTTGATGACATTGAGACAGAACATGAATGTTTAGATGTCATGGAATTCTGCACTAAACCAAGAAAAGACATCAAAGACAGACCTTTGTCTGAATCGGATTTCGTCTACTTTGTAGATGGGTCATGCTTAAGATCCGAAGGAGGTGTCTTGAAAGCTGCATATTCGGTTTGTACAGTCGTAGATGTTGAAGAAGCATCATGTCTTGAAGGAGTTCGTTCAGCACAAGTGGCTGAATTGATTGCTTTAATTCGTGCATGTGAAATATCAAAGGATATAAGAGTTACCATCATTACTGATAGTCAGTATGGGTACGGAGTTGTGCATGATTATGGACAACTCTGGTCACAGAGAGGATACATGACATCAGCAGGATCACCAATTAAAAATGCAGTTTTCATTAGGAGATTAATTGAAGCAATACAATTACCAAAAGAAATCGCCATTGTTAAATGTGCAGCGCACACTAGAGGAACTGATTATATTTCCAAGGGAAATGCCTTCGCAGATGAAACAGCAAAGTACTGCGCAAGGAAAAATTATTCATACAATCGGGAAAGGAGTAAAGAAACTGATTCAAATTCATTAATGCTAACAACTGTTGTAGAAACATGGCATGAGATTAGAGATTTACAAAATGAAGCAGAAGATGAAGAAAAAGACTTATGGTTAAGATCAGATTGTAGACCACGTGAAGAAGATGGAGTGTGGGTTTACAAAGATGGCAGAGTAGTCTTACCAAATTGTTTGATTGCTGACATGGCCAGATTATATCATGGTCCAGCACATCTAGGAAGAGATTCTATGGTTAGACTTTTCAGAGAAACATGGTTCAATACCAAGTTTAGAACTATGGCTGAATCTTTTTGTCAAAGGTGTTTGTCATGCCAACAAATGAACCCAAACAGAAAATAAGTGGTGGGGACAGGAATAATTGGTCGAGAAGGTGGTCCCTTTACCAGGTTACAAATGGATTTCATTGAAATGCCCTTACACAATTGTTTGAAATATGTACTTGTAATTGTATGCTTGTTTTCACGATGGGTAGAAGCTTTCCCTACAAGACATTGTGATTCAATTACAGTGGCTATTCACAGGCGCGATCCCACTACTGATCAGCACGGGGGTTTTGACCTGCTCCGTTTCCGACCTGGGCCGATTCACCCCGCCTTAGACAACCTGGTTGTTCCACGCTCCCGTGGAATCACCATATAGATGCCGAACTTAGTGTGGACACCCGATCGACATAGCACACAGCAGCCCAGAACTCCTGGACTCAAGCGATCCGATGCTCAGAGAAATCATCCCAAGGTACGGTTTTCCAGTCACTATTGAAAGTGATGGAGGAAGCCATTTTGATAACAAACTGATGAAGTTAATTTGCGAAGCTTTGAGCATTGAGCAGAAAATACACTGTGCATACAGACCAGAGGCATCAGGAGTAGTTGAACAAATAAATGGAACAATCAAAAACAGAATTGGAAAAATGTGTCTTGAGACAGGTATAAAATGGACCGATGCTCTTCCACTTGTTTTAATGTCATTAAGAAGTACACCAGATAAAAAGACAGGTTTGAGTCCTCATGAAATTTTAATGGGAAGAGTTATGAGGCAAGCTTTTGTACCTGTAGGTAAATTGTTGAGCATAAATGACAGTGCAATTTTGGATTACTGTAAAAAGTTATCTGATATGGTAACTTCTGTGTCTAATCAGGTGGGAACTGAAGCTCAATCAAATGAAAAGGTTTTGACTCATGATCTGAGACCTGGCGATTGGGTCAGAACGAAAGTACATCGGAGGAGGAATTGTCTAGCTCCTAGATGGCAGAAACCTAGGCAGATAATCTTGATCACTACTAATGCTGTAAAGTGCAGAGGATTGAAACGTTGGATACATCCTAGTCATACTATTCCAGTACCAACTCCTGAGAGTTCTGATGTTGAAAGTGATACTACAGATGATTCTGATTCTGAAGCAGAAGACAGAACAGAAGGTGAAATAATTCCAGATTCTGAAGATCGACAAGAAAGTCGACATCTGGAAACTGTGCCTGTGAATGGAAATGTAACAAGAAAAGACTTAGAAATCATTGAAATAGATTCTGAAGGTGAAGAGAATCTGTTAAAAGGAAAGATAACTGAGGATTCGGTTGTTTCCATTGAAGACAAAGAAGCTGAACAAAAAGAAGTTTCAAATCAGGAGAGTATCGAAAGGCAGAGAACAAACTCTGAAGTAAGGAACAGAAATCCAAAATCTGGGAAGTTGGAGGTAATTGAGGAAGAGGAGGAGAACGAATTACCGAGTACCAGTGATGGAAGACAAAGTGTTCCTGAAGGAGTGAAATTGCCGAATAGAGAAGTTCCTGAGTCAAATGAAATTTCAGACTACGAAACTGAAGAAAGTGACGTGGAAGGTGAAAGTGAAAACGGAAAGAAAAGGACTTGGAAGTCAGAATCAAATAATTCTGAACCAAAGAAGAAGTACGTGAGAAAAGCAGACTACTGGCCAGGTGGAAGATTGAGAGTCAGATTAATAAAGAAACCAAAGGAACAAGTTGAAGAAATCAGTAGTCAAAAGAGTCCTGGAAAAGAAGTTGGAGTTGGAAGAAAAATTGAAGTAATATCGAGAAAAGGGAAGAGAATAATAAGACCAAACCAAAAATACAAGTCTCCTGAGTGGACTTACTTAGTAATTCCACCTGTTATTGACATATATGATAGTAGTGAAGAAGAAAACGAAATCCAAGAAATTAGTGACAATGATTGAAGTACAGAAATACTAAATTGGCAAAAGGCTGAAGAGAATTTGTTAGTTGACAAAAGGTCGAAGAAAAACTGTTTAGTTGAAGAAAACTTATGTATGACATAAGGTCGAAGAAATCTTGTTTAGAGTTTTAAAAGAAAAAGAAAAAGAAATTTTAAAAGGGGGGTGTAAATATAAATTTAGAGAATTTTAAAATTTATTTTTATTTTTTGAGGCTAAACTAACCAAGAATGCCTTATGTTAAGGAGAGCACTTCAAAGTGTTCTGTTTTCAAAAGATGCTGTAAGATGACTCTGGTATGTCTGCTCATTTTGGTTCTGCTCTGGTTGGTACTAGCTGTGATTATCCCTTTAGAAATGAATAGAGAATTACACAAAGTTAACATAACAAGCAAAGCTCTGGTTAGCCAAACTAAACATAGTACGTCTGCAAAAGTTATTGATCATCAGCCTAACATTCATCAAGATAAATCAATAGGTGATTTTTCAAGTAATACATTCACAAAGCTATTGAGTGAATATGTCAAAGTAATGGATGCAAAAGACTGCTATGTCTGTGTTAAATTACCTGCTTCTGTTTCTGAGGGAGTAACATATAATATGCTTCCTCTCACTTATGCTGTAACATGTAGTGTATTAACTAGTTTATTTTATCAAACTGGACGTTTAGAATATTACTATTCAAATTATGATGAGATTTTCGCAAATATTAAGATTGATAATGTTTTAAATAAGCACAAGAAAGCAAAACAAATGAGAGAATTTTTCCTTGTTACTAATGAACTCACTTACGAGTATGCTTACAAGAATAATCTAACATGTAAATTAAGTGCTGAAGGAAAGAAATTTTTGAATATGGTTGAGGAGAGAAGAGCAATTTATAAGAGGAATGAATTAGTCAAGCAGACTAAGTCTGCCTTCTGGCAGAAAGAGGATGAGAAATTAAATGGTAAAATGCTTGAAAATATTGCAATTCACATAGACAAACCAGTTAGTGGAAAGCTATGCATTAGAAGAGATAATACACTTTTTGATAATTATTTTGTAGGTGCAAGTAACTGTGAAGATACTTATCAGATTTTGGGAGGTTGGGGATTTAAAGGTGGAAAAGATCCTATCTTTCCCGGGATTTATTTTGTTTGTGGTAATAAAGCCTAATACAACCTTCCAGACCATTGGTATGGAACTTGTTATGTGGGAATTGTTTTTCCTAAAGTGTTTCATGTTGACAGAGATTCAGAAGGATTGTTTAAAATTCATAATTATGTAAATAGAGCTAAAAGAGAAACTTTTACTGAAGTTCTGGGAGATATTTTTCAAGCTGTAATACCTTTTGTTGGTATAACCCTAAATGCAGGGAGAATCAGAAAATTGTCCACTATAGTTGATAGATTATCAACTGACACAGCTGATGGATTTCAATTAGTAAATGTTGAAGTTATTGCAATTAGATCTATGGTAATTCAAGACCGCCTTGCTTTAGATATACTCTTAGCAAAAGAGGGAGGAGTCTGTGGCATTTTACATGTTCAACATTGCTGTACATATATACCTGATGAAAGTAAGAATATTGAAATGTATATTAAGAATATTACACAAATGCATTCAGAGATAATTCCTTTAGAAGAAGAAGATTTTACAGGGAAACTTTCAAAAAGGTTTCAAGCAATTAAAAACTGGTTTCATAACATCGGAAGTTCAATTCTTGGCAAGATTCTGGCACCTTTGATTATAATAGTATTCATTTTTATTTTGACAAAATTAGGTTGTTTGTTACATAAAAGAAAGAAACAGTTGAAAGAAAAGAAAAGAATCTATAAACTCAGAAAAGAAGAAGAAAGGGAGATCGAATTACAGGAGTTACATAGAGAGCGTTATGCTAATTGCAAAGATTATGCAGAAACAGACTTTTAGGTTTACTGATACAAATGAATTTGAATCGATTTCTTAGAAATTTAATTTACCAAAATTTTGAGTGCTAGTGTGGTGATTTGTTAATCACCAGATGAGGGAGTTGATGGAGCGAGATAGAAAACAAAATTTTGTTTAAACTCGCAAAGTCACATTTCCATAACATGAATAATAATATTAATGATTTGTGATATGTCGTGCTAATACAACTTAGATTAAACTTTACACATGGGGGGACTAACATGTGTGCTCATAAACGTGCATAAATGTTGCATCTTTTTGTTCGTGCAAATAATAAAATAATTTATTGTTTTCGTTTTTGTCATTACTAACTGCTGCAAACTTAAAAGAAGCATGTGCTTGTTTTGCTTTTCCTTGTCTGTGTGATGTCATTTCTACTATTCTAGGTGCATATGGGTCTCATGGAATAACGGAGACTGGTAGATATAAACGCTGCTTTATTTGTTTGCAATGGCTAGGTAACATTTTGATTAATCAGGTGGGTTAATTAATTAGTAAAACTTGGGGTGGATACAGAATCTACATTATTTCTTACATTAATACTTTTCTTGTGTTTGTTTTATATTAGAAATCATAAGTTGCCTGCTTTTGGGCCTAGTCGTTTGAGTCGCAGAAAAGAGTTGACATGTAATTCTGCAGAAAGTCACGAGACGCCCATTCTGAAATAAATAATTCGTCAAAAGCTGCGTTCACAAAGCAAAAACTAATGTGCTGTCATCATTCTGTCGGACATGGCCAAGGTCGAAAGTGAACATTTTGTCAGCCTTAACTTGGCATCCGCGGAAGTCTAATGAAAGTCAATGGACGCTGCGAGAATGACTTTATACATTTGTTGCAATATGAGGAAGCTTCTGGCTTCACGTGGAAGGGACAATGGTCTCTAAGAAATATGATTTAGTGGAACTTTTTGAAAACTGGGTGACATGTCACTTGTCACTCTCAGCCAATGGGACGTCGAAGATTTCTGAAAACTTTCCTTTGCGTAGTTTAGTTAGCATAGAAAGGTATAAAAAGTCATGCCCTTAGGGATGGGCTGGCTGCTGCTTTCTGACTTTCCGATGAGGGTGATGTGCTGTTGGACTTTGCGTGGAGCACGTAAGAATCCTCAAAGAACTTTTCTTTAATTTCTATCTATTTAGTTCAGTTAGGGAATTAGGTTTTAGAAATGCTAAACTTTATATATTCATTTTAAATTTGATTTACTTGCTTAAATTGTATTTTTCTCATATTTCCTTACAATTATGCTTGCTTTATTGCAAATAAAATTCATTTATAAAATTATCAATTTATATACCATAATTTAGAAAATAAAATCTTACTTTTGACAAACAAGCTGGTCTTGGTTATTCAGGAGTATAGGTTACTATTAGCTAGATCACGTCGCCAAAGGTGGTCATTTAAATGGTATAGTTTTATTCTAATGACAACATTCCTTTCGCAGATGTATAAAATGTATATAGTTTGTAGATAATGTGTATATAGATTTAATTTGACCACCTGATTCAGTAGGCCCAAAATATGTCAGGTTTATAAATGGGTCCATATTTAGTATAGAATTTTGTTTATAGGTTATGAAGTTGGGTAGTGTTGTTTATGATATATTTTCTATAGGCCGCTGGATCACCCGGAGGTGCTACAAAAACAGAACGCTCCCTTCGGTGGAGCGGGGGGCTATCATTGGCATCAAGGACACCTACCTGCTGGACCTGCTGGACAGGCAGGCGCTCGTGACTCCTGGGCCCCAAATGCTGTGGTCTCGCCGCGCCGCAAAGCTCCATCTCGCGGCCCGCGGCTGGAGACTACAGCTCCCAGGGAGCCTTGCGCCCACTTCCGCCCACTTCCTGCTGCCTGACGCTGCGCGCCCGGAGGTGCTACAAAAACAGGACGCTCCCTCCGCGTCGCGGGACGCGCGCGGGCGACGCCGGGCTGAGCCCGGGCAGAGGGCGGGCCGTCTGTGGCCGTCCGGGGACGACCAGGGACGGGACGGGCCACCAATCTTGGCTGCACGATAATGTACGATTATACTGGGCACTAATATACTGGGGACATCAAATAGCGGATGACTTACAACTGTGCTTATAAAAGCCCACACGGGTGGTGAAAGGTGCCACACGAATATTGACTTAGGCCATTGCGATAAAAGAGGAACGAATATTCAAAAAACCATACTAAACACCATGGCTACAAAACCCAAAACTCGTTCCACCAAGAGCAAATCAGATACACCCCTGAGATCAAAAAAGCCAGGGGTAGAGAGTAGTATCCCGGCACTCCACAAAAATACCCAAACTGCAATAGATTTAATGCTACAAAAGGTGGCGGGTGAGATAGAACGCACAGAAAGACGTATTTCTATGACATTAACCACTGTGCCGCTCTCGCCCACGCTGACTGGGGATGGGAATGGCAGTTTGCTATCTATTAATGATTCACAGAATGATTCCATCAATGATGTCCCATGCGCCCAGATAGTGATAGAGTATGAACCACTGATGAAGGCAGGGGAAACCATAATATCTAACAAGAGAAGCAGAAAAGGGGGGTGGAAAAACCCACAAGCACAAAATCTTAAGAAACCCGCAAGGAGTGGAAAACCAAGAGTTAGGGGGGAAGAGGTTTCTACAACAGTAACTAGTGGCCGCTGTATCCCTCCGGGATGGGTGAATGAGATAATCTTAGACCTCCAAAAACATCTAGAATCCTTTATAATAAGCCAAATCAAACCACTGACCAGTAGACTGGACAAAATAGCACATGAAATCCTGAAGCAGGGCAAGATCAAGGATGCACAAACTGTTAATCAACAAGGGAGTGTTAGCTTAGAAATCCCTGCTCCACCCCAGCAAACCCGTCAAACCAACAATTGTGTGAGCAATGAACACTGTAGTATTGTACAGGTGCATGCTGAGTCAACACCACCAGTTAACAGGGGTCAGGAAGGTAGAATGAAATCCCAGGGAATTAGGGACAATGATAAAGGACCGGGACAGGGAGACGCTGGGCATACGTACCCAGGAGCATCTGCTATCCCCAAGCAGTTGGATCCCCAATCAGGTTTTGCGCATTATGACAGACACCAAGCTCACTTGCCATATGTAAACCTCCAGCCGGAAGCCAGTCCCTTTGCAGTCATATTTACGGGGGTCCCCGAACTCAGAATAGGACAGAGAGAATCGCAGATGGAACTTAAAGGCAAGATTGTCAACTGGTTAAACATCCATAGACCATTGCAGGGGGAAGAACAGGGGGAAATCCTACATGTAAGAAGGGTAAATTGGGAGGGAAGGAGAAGAAAAGATAGAGAAGGAAACTGCATCATTGTAAATTTTAAAAACCCAAACTTAGTGCAATATATATTGGACAATCAAAATAGAAACTCCACAAGTACAATTAGGACAATGCCACTAGGTTATTTTCACCCCAGAAAACTTGTTGCGTACCCCCCAAATCCTAAACAGGGCACCAGAGGAAGAATTGTGGATGACCATTGGGTTAGGCATAATGATTTTACTACTCAGTATTTCCCACACCAGCTAGCCCCACAGTGGACCAATAGATTCAGCCCTTTGCAGACTCTAGATCACAATGAATGACTAGCGCTACCAACTAGGATTCAACTGGTCAAGAGAAGCAGGGACCTGACCAATGAGCTGGTAGCGAAGGAGCAAAGTAAGGGACAAGGAAAGCAAGTTGTAGACCGCACCCCACCTATTGAGAGAGATGGCTCCCCTCCCACTGATAGAGGATAAAATAGGGAAGGGAATAGGAAGTGACTGATGTTAAGCCACTGCCCCAGGACCCCAATGAAGAAAAAGACCAGGAGGGAAAGATAAATATTATATCCTGGAACATAGAAGGGCTAGCTGCTAAATTTGAAAATCCAGACTGGAGGAAGGAACTTCGTGGCTATCACATACTTGCCTTCCAAGAGAGATGGGCACTTAACCCGGCATTGTACCAGATAGAGGGTTATAAGTGCTTTGCGGTCCCAGCACAGGAAAGCAGAGCAGGGAGAGCGAGAGGAGGATTATCTATCTATGTTGACCTAACCATAGAAGGGAAATGGTCTGTGCCACTCTGGACGTTGCATACCCTCCAGGCAGTAACACTCCAAGGCAGAGGACAGAAATTACAACTTTTTAACATCTATAACCCAGGGCCCGTACATGGGGAGAATGCTGCCGTATTGGAGTTAAATGATAGATTAAGCAAAGAGGTTGAACAGAGAAAAGAGGGGGGGAGCCCAATTATATTATTGATGGGTGATTTCAACTCCCACCTTTGTCCAAACCTTCCTACTACATTAACAGATTGGGATGCTTGTCCACTAAGAAAGGGGCCGCACTTTGAGCACACTCAGGAAGGCACAATACTATCTACATTAATAGATACTTACTCATTAGTCCACACTATGGATATGGTAGCACAGGAGAGGGGGGGTACGCATGTCCCCACATTTAAAGGTAGAGGTTGTTCATCAACAATCGACTACATACTTATATCAGCTTTTGCGACACCACAAATTACAAAGGTTATAACAAAGTGGAGCCCCTTCAGCGACCATAACCCATTAGCTGTAGAACTAAGTCACATGAGTCGCAGGAGAAAGATCAACAAAAGGGAGGGCAGGCTACAGCCTGCAGACCAGGGGAGGCGACTTAAATGGATAAAAATAAACCCCCAGGAATTTTACAAAGCCCTAATCCAAAAAGGGGGGAAATACATAGAAGAATGCCTGAACCCCCAAATAGAAGGTCTAGATCTAGTAGAAGCGTTTGAATCCCTAACAAAACTAGCAGATAAACTGCTGGAAGCGAACGGTTCTGCCAAGACAACAACAAACCATCCACGTTGGTTTGATACAACCTGCTCCAAAGCATTGAGGAACCTAAAAAAAGCCCTCAAATGCAAACCAAGGAATATCGCACTAGTAGCCAAATATAGGCAAATCTATAAATCTAGTGTTAGGGAAAGGAAAGCAGCACTGCAGGCACAAGTCTGGGCAGATTTAAGAGAGGCAGGTGAAAATAGGGACTACTCTGAATTCTGGAAAATTGTGAATAGGCCATGTTTCCAGGCCAATTCAGCACCAGCCATTACCTCTAGCATCCTCCCAGACCAATGGGTTAAGCATTTTGAGGGCCTGTATAATAACACTAAGACGGGTGTCCAGGAGGGAGATTGGGAGGGCGACAGGAGTGTAGAAGTAACTTTCACCGTGGAAGAATTAAAAACGGCGATTCGAGGTCTTACCCCCAATAAAGCACCAGGACCTGATGGAACACCCCCAGACCTTTACAGAAGCAACATAGATCTCTGGGCACCAATTTTAACAAGGGTCCTTAATGCAGCCATTAGGTCTGGCCTACCACGTTCTTGGTCTACCGCACTGATTGTACCTATTTTTAAGAAAGGGAGCAGAGAAGATCCCAAATGTTATAGGCCGATCTCCTTAATCGATGGCTCTGCGAAAATATTAGGGCGGGTGATCCTGAATCGACTAATGGATTGGACGGAGGAACACCATACCATAGCGGATATCCAGTACGGTTTCAGTATGGGCAGATCTACTAGTGACCAGTGTTTGAACTTGTATCTGTTAACGGCCAAATACACCAAAGCTAGTAGTGGTACTGTTTTTATGGGGTTCATGGACTTGGCTGCTGCTTTTGACAATGTTAATAGAAGCAAACTATGGGCCATGATGTACAATATGGGAATGGAGGCGGAGCTCATTAACATTCTAAAAGAGCTCCACTGGAACACCACGGCTAGGGTGCGCGTCAGCCCAGAGGGGCGGCGAACTGAGCCTTTCCCCTGCTCAGGAGGCGTAAGGCAAGGATGCATCCTTACGCCTTTTCTCTTTTCATTATATATCAATGGACTGGAAAGCACCCTCATTTCCCTTGCCCTGGATTGCCCAAGAGTAGGATCGCGCCAGATCCCAGCACTGTTATATGCGGACGACGCAGTGCTCCTGGCCCGCACACCGAGTAGCCTACAACAACTGGTGAACGACTTTGTGAAGTTTATGGCCGACCTGGACCTGGCGGTAAATTTAAAAAAATCCTTTGTCATGGTGGCCGGTAAGAAACCAGCTAAGAAGCCTGTGTTTAAAATAGGGAAACACACGCTGGAAATAGTTAATACTTTTCCCTATCTGGGCCTCTTGCTGGATGGCGATATGCACTTTAAACGGATGTATGACGTTATAACGCATACTTTTACTCCGCAGACCATTACAACGCGACTTTTACACCGCATACCGTTACAACGCATAGCGCCTTGGGGCGCTGGATAGTGGTAAGTATAATTTACTATTCTAACTCCAGTCCCCGTGGACCCTAGGGAAGGTGTTGGATAGTAAATTATACTTATTCCCTATCCTAGAGCGCCCCCCAGCGCAATGCGTTGTAATGATATGCGGAGTAAAAGTCGCGTTGTAATGGTAGTGCGGAGTAAAAAATGCGTTGTAACAGGTGTATACCCTTTAAACCATTGGTGGAGGAACATTGTTCTAAACTGGTGTCTTCTAATGGGGCTATTTTAAGCTTTGCGCATAGATTGGGGCGTTGGTGCCCTGAACAAATAATGACTCTGTACAGATCAGTTACTATGCCAAAAACATTATATGGTGCAGAGGTGTGGGGATTCAGGGACGCGAAAAAGCTGCAGACCTAAGAAGATAAGTTTCTTTGTAGAATTCTTAAAATCCCGCCTTCTACCTCCGCTGATATTGCCCACTCAGAACTGGGGATCCAATACATCTCGGACCAAGTGAAGATTAGGCCAATCACCGCATGGATCAGAATATGGACTAACCCAGAGGCTGAATTGAGCAGGGAAATCACCAAAGATTGTCTGCAAAGGGACAATGCAATGCAAATCCCCTGGTTAAGATATGTTAAAAACACTTTGATAAATATTGACCAGTCTCATGTGTTTTATGACCTGTCTCCAATTACAAATAATTGTAAAATTACTGTAAAGAAATTGCTTCTAGAAAAGTTTGCAACAACTAGAGTAAATGCGGCAAAGGTCAAGACGTCAGTAATTGCACATGGTTTTGTGGCCAATGGGGTGGGCATGGAATCTTATTTGTTCCTGATGTATAACCAACAGACGAGATTTTTAATGTGCCGTTTTAGGCTCAATCTTTTACCTAATATTTTAGCCTATCCTTCTGGTTTTACTACAACGATTGAGCAGAAGGGTGCCTGCGGCTGCGACAATAGGTCTCCGCAGGACACCCTTCATTTTGCACTTTTATGTTCATTTTATCAACTGCCTAGGCGCCGATTCCTGGTTCACATCCTTAGAAAACAGAAACTACGTCATGCGAAAGCAGCCCTGCTATTCCTACAGAAAGCAAATGATATGTATACCTTGTGTGCCATCTCAAGTTTTTTAAAAGTAGCGGTTAGACTGAGAAATACAAGAAATTGATCTAACTTTGAATTGGAACTCATGTCTACCTCTATTTGTGATTTATATGTCCTGCTGCTGGTTTTTAATTTTATCTAAATTGTTTTTAAATATTACGGTAAAGTTCAGAAATGTAATTTAATGATATTTTAAGGGTAAATGTATTGTTACTATGTATTTTTATGATAATTTTTAATTGTCGAAATAAAAACTAACTGAACTGAACTGAGTTTTGCAATTACAATGGCATACTAGAAAAGCCCAAAAAACAAAACAGCATTTGAAAAACCTTCAGTGAACGGACAATTAGCATGTAGTTATAGAGAATAATAATGCAAACATACAGAATCAGATATTTCACATAGTTAATGCACAGCATTCTTACAGTAAGAGAGGGATGTATAAGGCGACAGGCCTACTGCATAATTTCAACTGACTGCTGGGCCAAGACTCAAGTTTAATTCACTTATGAGTAACAAAGCAGGATATTAGTCTAAAACACCTATTACACTGCATCTGCCTGTCAAGACCTTTTACTAATGTTGGATTTTTGGAAGAGAACAAACGCTCTTGAATGCTTTTAGAAGAACATCTTTCAATAAGTTGATCCCTGATTAGTTGAGATGGGAACTCTTCAAAGTACCAGTCTTTGACAAGAAGTTTCAAGGCACAACAAATGCTTCCACTGGTTCATCAGGCCCTTGTGCCATTAAAAAGATTTTGTATCTGAAAACTACCAAGTTCTTTTCACCTTCAAAATACTTTTCTAATTGTTTGATATCAATTTGAAAGGCCATGTCTCCGCCAATGAGTTCACTCTCTTGGGCCACATAAGGAGAGGTATGGCGCAGCGACCAAAGTGGCTGACTCCGGAGCAGGGGCTGCAGTTCGGTAGCCGGCGGCAGCTCAGCTTAGCATCATGTGACTCTGGGCAATAGCTCACTTAGTCTCCCTGATGGCCCCAGGGCCTTGAAACCCTTGAGGTGTGATAGGTTCGCACTTTAAAAAGAATAATATTTATTATTATTATAAGTTGATTGTCAAAAACATTTCAAACTTCCACCTCAGATAGCAGTATAACATATTTTTTCTCAATCTGGCCTAGAGCTGTGTTGGTTGATTGAGTCCAGATATGCATTGAAGGTTCTTATTCAAATTTTCCATGACCAGATTCCCAATGGAAGTAACACAGAGGTGTATAGCTAGCCACATTAACCATATTAGGAGAAAGAAAAAAATACAAAGCATGTGGGGTGGCCCGTACAGCTTCGCACCACTCCCCATTCCTTTGAGTCCCAACTTTCTCACAAAGATTTGGAAGGATCATGCGGTGGTGCTCCTGGTCATCCCGGATTGGTCCGTAAGGTCTTGGTTTTCCCTTCTTCTGGAACTGGAAGATCCCCAATAGGCAGTTCCTCAATTAGCCATCTTCCCTGAGTGATCCTCTTCTAAGCACTGCCGCTCTTCTGCGCCTCAAGCTTGGGGTATGGTACTTGAGTGAAGACGTTGTAGGTGCAGTGTTGTTCTCTTGAGGTTGCTAAAAGTATTAAGCTTTCATGAAACCCTTCCACCCTCAAATCCTACTTCCATCACTGGTGGAATTTTGATTCTTGGTCACGGGGCAGAGGTTGGCCCCCTGATTCTTGTGTACCATCAATGTATGTGCATTATATACATCCATTCCCCACAACAGAGGCCTTGAAGCAATAGAGTCATTTCTAGTTAACCATCCCATTAAACAGGAATTGTTATATTGGTTTTTGTAGCGCGCACAACTACTCTTGAGTATCCTGGCGCGAAGCAGTAGTAAACTGATGGCGAGAAAAGTGAATTAATAGGCCTGTTTAAAAAGGTAAGTTTTAAGGAGCTTTTTAAAACATTTTAGGTCCTGAGTGTGACGCAGCGCCAAGGGGAGGGCATTCCAGAGAATGACTGTTTTAACTGAAAGAGACTGGCCAACCATCCTAGCTCGACGAAAGCGGGGGACAACCATTAGTCGCTGGGCAGCTGACCTTAAAGATCGTTGAGGGATGTAGAAGGCCACTCTCTTCTTGATGTAGGAGGGGCCAAAGTCGTGTAAGGCTCTGTGTATTAGGACAAGAGCCTTGAATTGTAACCTCTGGGCCACCGGCAGCAAATGGAGCGAGCACATTTGTGATCTTATGCTGGTTCGTTTAGAAGTGCCGAGAAGAAGTCTTGCTACAGCATTCTGAATAAGTTGTAACTTGTTGATCAAGTATGCCGGAATGCCGAGGAAGAGCGCATTGGCCTAGTCCAATCAGGACAAGATGAGTGCCCGGGCAACCATCTCCTTGGCTGGTTGAGGGAGCAAAGGAAAGAATCTGCCTAGGGACTTGAGGGTCCCGAAGCAGACGCCCATGAGTCTTTTTATGTGCTCTGTGAACCTAAGGTCGTCACCAAACCTGATACCTAGATTCTTTGCTGGGCCCTCAGATATAGGGCGGGAAAAATCAGAGGGCCACAAAGCTTCTGTGAACTGAGAGGGAAATTGCCCGTATAATAAGATTTCTGATTTCCCCTCATTACATTTTAATTTTGCCTGGGCAAGCCATGTGAATACGGCGGCTAGACATCTTTGCACCGCTTCAGTGTCAGCGTTCAAGTCGTCCCAGGTGAACAGAAGCTGAGTGTCGTCAGCGTAGGCCATAATCTTGGCGCCCATTTCTTCGGCCAGGAAGATCAGGGGGGTCATGTAGATGTTAAAAAGGAGCGGGCTCAGTGTCGAGCCCTGGGGGACCGCCGTCTGAACCTCTCTGGCCGAGGAAGAATAAGGGGATATCCAGACTTGCTGGGAGCGGGAATTCAAAAAGGATTTCAGCCAGGCCCACACTGACCCGGAGAAGCCGATGTGTGATAGTCGCGCCAGGAGAAGTTGGTGAGGTACCGTATCAAAGGCGGCAGAGAGGTCCAATAAAATCAGAGCCGCTCTGCCGCCCTTGTCCAGACATTCCCTGATAGCCTCTGTCACCTCAACAATGACAGTCTCCGTACTAAAAGATGATCTAAAGACTGACTGTGCTGGGTGGAGGGCCCCCGAATCCTCCACAAAAGCATTCAGCTGGCGAAAGGCCACCTTCTCGCAGACTTTAGCTAATGCTGGTAGCAGGGAAATAGGCTGGTAGTTAGCCATTATGAGCGGGTCAGCCAATGGTTTTTTCAACAGTGGAAGGAGTTTGGCCTGCTTCCATTGTCTTGGCACCGTTGCTGACTGCAACAACCTGTTAACTATGTCTGTGACTTCCATGCCTATGGTATCAGCCACTACGGCCAGAACCCTGGCAGGGCAGGGATCTGAAGGGGATCCTGATTTTAATGATTTGAGGATGGTGAGGATATCTGGAAGTTCTATCATATTGAATTGTGAGAAGCACCTAATGGGGGGGGGAGCAGGTCGTAGAATCAGATGGAAAGTGTGATGGGGTGGCAGGCAGAGCTAAGCTTTCCTCAATAAGTTTAATCTTATTGATAAAGAAGAATAAAAGTTCCTCACACCAGCCTGCGGAGGCGGGGATAGACTTTCGCTCAGCTTGTGGTGACAGAAAGCTTTATACTATGGCAAAGATCTATTTGCCATTATTGTCTGCCTTCATAATTCTAGACGCATAGTACTCGCTTTTTGCTTTCCTCACCGCAGTGTAGTAAATTCTCTGAGAAGAGCGCAGCTTAGAGTTGGCTTGCGGGCAGTAGGCCGCCCTCCATAGCCGTTCTAACTTCTTACACTTCAGCTTCAGATCTCTTAGCATAGGCAAATACCAGGGTTGAGAGGAGAGCTCACGCTGGCGGGCTCTAGACACGGGTTTACAGATGGATTCAACCCCATGGCTGACCCAGGTGTTGAATTGGTCGACTTGCCCTGCCAGATCGTCAGCAGGGACAACCTGCGTATGAGACAAGGCCTCAGCCAAACCTGGAATGCTGATCTTGCGGGCAAGCGGCCCAGAGGAAGGAGGTAGTTGGCGAAACGGCTTTTCCATGTCCCATGAAAAGGAAATCAAGGCATGGTCTGACCAGGACACCAGCTGGGGATCTTTAACATCTAGTGCAAAGTTCGAACACACCAGATCTAGTATGGGACCCTGCGCGTGAGTGGGTTTGGAGACCCACTGGGTCAGCTGAGTTACACACAAAAGGTCGAAAAGGGCCAATGAGTCAGGGGCCCCCAGGGAATCTACATGGATATTGAAGTCTCCGAGAAGAAGAAATCTAGGGAAGCGAAGAACTCGCTCTGCCAAGGACTCGCCTAAAGAGTTTAAAAATGACCCAATCTGTCCGGGCGGGCGATAGATCAAAGTCCCCCCTAATGTAAAATGGGGCATCAGGATAAAGGAGAAATCAAACGCTTCCCCCTCCAACACGATCGTGGATTTTTCACAAACAAATGCCCATGCTTCCCTGAACACCACTGCAGTACCTCCCCCTCTCCCCGTGCTACGGTCGGCCCGAGCTAGACGGTAACCATGAGGGACGGCCAGCTCGACCACTGCTGCGCAAGACTCCATGAGCCACGTTTCTGTGATAAACAAGATGTCTAGCTTATGATCGAGTATGAGCTCGAAAATATTAGCAGCATGTTTCAACATAGAGCGCGCATTAATTAAAGCTGCCCGTACAGTTGGCGCTTGTTGATCCTTTAAGTGATATCTCGGCTGGAGAGAAAGGAGGTGAAAATCGCAGTCGCAGAATTGAAAATCTTCTAACTGGAGCTGTTACAGTACACTTTGGACCATAGTTATTTTACGTGGAATGATGAATTCTTTTTACAATTAGCCGATACATCGATGGGCAATTACGCAGCCCCCAGCTACGCTAATTTACTCATGCATCGCCTAGAACTGGACAACAACTTAACCAACCCGAGATGGCACAACAAAATACAAAAATGTTGGCGTTACATAGACGACAATTTTTTAATATGGAGTGGTCTACCTGAAGAGGCAAATTAATTCATCTCTTTTATTAACGACATAGACAATCACATTCAGTTCACCCACTCTGTCAGCATGGAAAGTTTGCCATTTCTTGATGTGTTAGTAACCTGCCACAACAAGATAGAAACAGGCGTTTATACGAAGCCTACAGATAGGAATAATTTGTTACATTTTGACAGCTGTCATCCCATATTACTGAAGAAACACTTACCATACTCGCAACTATTTAGGATAAAAAGGGTTTCCTCAAAACCAAGAGAATATACGAAGAATGAAGACAGAATGCTCGAAAGATTTAAGGACAGGAAATACCCATACACAGTGTTGAATACAGCAAAAGAACGGGCTGAAGCCACAAACCGCAACAACCTACTATCCCTTAACACAAAGGACAAGACAACCAACAGATCAGCATTGGTGTCGAAATTTTCAACCAAAAGCCCGCAAGTGAAAAAAATCATCTTAAAAAACTGGCAAATGATAAAAAACTAACCGGATTTTAATGGAATCTTCAATTACTCGCCATTATTTGCATATCAACGATCCAAGAATATTAAAGACTTAATAGAAGCAACACCCAGAGAAAAAGGTGTTACATACATGGGAACCAAACCATGTTTCAACTGCAGTCATTGCAATATTCTTATTCAAGACAACACATTGAACCATCCTACATCTGGAAAACAGAATAAACTATTCACCAACGCAACATGTGACACTAAAAACTTGGTATACTTACTTAAATGTCCGTGTGGCCTCCCATATGTGGGGAAGACAGAAAGAAAAAGAAAAGTTTGTCTGACAGAACACAAGAGCACTATCAGGAATAAAGTTATAAAATCACCAGTGGCTGCACATTTCACAATCTACAAACACAACATCAGTCAACTAAGATTTTTGATTTTGAAGGCTGTCCCTGTCAAACAGGGCACCGACAACAGAAAAAGACTATTACAACGCGAAATGTTTTGGATAAAGAAATTGGATGCCTGCCATCCAAAGGGACTCAATGATCGGATGGAATATAGTTGTTTTTTATAAACATTTTTGAATGATTCAACATGCTGACTCCAATGTTCCACCCTATGTTGACTCTTAAAAATAATGCTTTTATTTCCAGTATTACTATTAACTCATCTTTTGCACAACATTATTATTTTTGAATATATCATATTCATTCACAAACATAGATGTTTTCACCACGTTTCGCTTTCAGATAGCCACTATTTGGGTTACAATACACATAGGTTTGTATAGTACAGTTTATGGTTTGAAAGGTCGCTAAATCACCACTACAAGATGGCCGACGTTTTTCTGGTCCATTTTTTGTTTTTATTACCCAGGAAGATAGCACTTAATGCACCGTTACGCTCGCACACCCACATTACCGACTGTGAACACTGCCCCAGCACAGCACACAGAGTCTTAATGCGGTAAGATCATGACAACACGGGTCCCAGAACCCACACTAGCAACGCTTACTCACACCAATTGCCACCACAGTGTTTTGACGTCTCACGGCACATAGCGTTACTTTTTTGTTGTTTCTGCCTAAGATCTTTCATTGACCCGCATGCCGCGACCAGCACGTTTTTACTTTTAATCATCATTTTATTTATGCTCACACTAGCGCACGGTTTCACTTCACCGTTTTATCTACGACACGCAACTAGTCCTTTAATATCACTGCCGGTCACGTCGACCAATTATGATGATATCCCCACGCGTTTGAAACAACTCTTTCAGCGTATGTCGCTTCACTATACTATTGTGTATACAGCAGTACTGGTTTCAATGAGCTGAATAACTTTATTACACCACTCAGTGGTGAACATTGGTTGAGCCATAAATCCACAAAGGCACCGTTAGATTAATATATCACGAACACCCATTTTTCATCAGTTTTATAATGGAACTTTCACCTGCTTATATTCACAGTGCACATTGCGATGCATGGTCACATTTTCTCTAAGAATCATCACCAGCACATAAAGGTGAGACTCCCCAGTTTTTGTACTGTGTTGCCGGAGAGTAGACAGACCTGGTTACAGTTCAGTATTCCTTTTTCATTTTTTCCAGATCCAATGTAATTCCCCTTATGAAGGGCGCTGTCCCGAAATGCATAGTGATGTATATTTTGGAATTAGATCAATGCACATGAAGGAGACATAATTTGTGCAAAGAAATAAAGATATGAACAAATTATTGACATTGTGAAGCAACAATGGAATGGATTTAATTTAAGATGAACACTTAAATCAAAAGAGGATAAAAGGAGTTTTCTTGTATCTTTGTTATTTTTACAAGCGGAACCAAATTTGTGAACCATTATGAGACAACGTCTCAGAAGGAGTGCCTACTGGGTACAGTGTCATTTAATTGACATTGCATCTTCGTTATCTCGAAAGAACCAATACGTGTTCAGCATTTCGAACGTGACACGATTTACAAATACTCCTATTTTTTCACTCCCATAAACCCGTCACTGAACCAGGTCACCCGGGCGAATAACATTCAGGGCCGGAAGTTACTTGGTTTTCAAGGGGTGTTCAACACTTCCCTGATGTCGACGAAACATAGACCAGTGTTTGGGAACAGCAGAAGATTTCTGCAACCAGAGCCCTTCAGGGCCACAATATTCTGGGCCTCGAGTCCCTTATTGTTCTAGAAGTCTATGGAAGGTTTTGTACATTTTACGACACTTCTATTGTTTCAGTGCAGGAGAAAACGTCTCCAAAAGTAAGTAAGTAAAGTATTTATAGAGCGCACGAATGCCGAGGCGTCCTGACGCTGAGTGCAGCGTGTGTCATGTTCTGTTTCCAGGGACACTGAGGGGAATAGCCATGTTTTGTGCATTTTCCTAACAGGACTCTATTAGGTTGTCCCCTAATAGTAATCGGCAACTAGTTCCAAAAGTAATAAAGCTTCAGGATGAATCCGCACACTAGCTTTCTGCAGATTGTTTACAGCCACGTTTTGCTTTAAACATATGCACATTACCTTTTGCTGAAAAAGAAACACAAATTCACTTTTGCTGACAATTTCCTTCAAAAGTGGGATCGCAGCAGAAAACTGGATCTAAACTCCTGTGTATTTTTTCCCCTGGATCAAGGCTTTGACTGAGTGAAAGTTGGGGACCCAGGAGCCCCGCAGCGCCAGGGGAGGGGGTGAACCCTGCCAGCCGTCGAACCCACAGACGTGAACTCTGATCCCAGCATCCCACTTGACTCAACTGTGTGATGATGTCTTCCTGGGCACATGGCTTCCTTACAGTCTGAACTCTATACCTAAGTGCTGTATAGGAAGTAGGTACACGCATTCACCGCAGCCTGCCTACCTCTGTGGGGACACGGAGAGGAATCTGGGGTCGATGCCCTCTGGTGACGGGACAAGGCCGTGGTCCAGCGCTCTCGAGTGAAGAAGGCACCACCGCTCTAGGATGCTGCTGCTGGTTCAGAGCATGAGCGCGCCAGAGACCGGAAGCACCTAGATCTGAAGACAGGAAGTGCGGTGACCTGAATATGTGCAGAGAGGAAACGTGCAGACTCGACCCTGCCTCATGGGGCCGGGTGACGACAACTATCCGCAGAGGTGCAAAGAACCAGGGGGAGCACTTCTACCTCCCCCGAATTAAAGGAGACTCCGAAAGTCAAGCACTTACCATAGGATTTCCAGAAACTGAGCACCGCAGCATCCTCTGACAGACAGACATAAACCAAACCTACCAAAGTACCACAGCAAACCCGGCACAGTCATGTGTATCCCAGACACTGAGCACCGCAACATCATTTGACAGACACAGACTTACACCAAACCCATCAAAGTACCACAGCAAACCGGCACAGTCATGTAAATCCGGGCACTGAGCATCGCAGCATCCTTTGATAGAGGCAGATGTGTTCCAGATACTGAGCATCGTAGCATCCTCTGACGGTTACAGCTGTGCAAACCTACCAAAGTAATTACCAAACCTGGCATAGTCATGTGTATCCTAGTTCTCTTCCAGGGGTATACTCATTAAAGTCATAAGCACTGAATTATCTCCGCCCATGAGCGGGAACCCGGAACACATAACAATATACATATATATGTGTAAATATATCAAAAAGTACATTGTACTAAAATAATTATACACATATACATGTATAACAACCATAATATGCAGCCTAACATATACACATAGGCTAATAAAGCCAACCTTACACACGTTCTGAAGCATGAAAATATGCTAAATATAAATGCAATAAACAGGCATGAGCCTAAAATGCATTACATAACCATGAAAAAACTTTTATTTTCATCAAAGAACCTGTTGTAAACAGTTATTAGCCTAAAAGGCTGCATATGAAAATTTGTCTGTGTACAGAAAATCAGACTGGCACCCTGCCTTTAAGGCCCCAGAGAATCTGCACACTTTGCCTTTAAGGCCTCCAGGAGAACTCTGTTCCCATCATGCACCACAGGTGACAGTTAGGTCAGTTCTTTTGTACGGTACAGTAAACATTAGCAGGAAACTGCCCTTAAAACTTTACATTATATATTGAAAACTTCAATGCCACTGCTCGCCCGGGGAGGCGGGAGGGTGCTTATGACTTTAATGAGTATACCCCTGGAAGAGAACTAGGATTACAGGTAAGTAACTAATCCTTCTCTTCCGGGGGATACTCATTAATAGTCATAAGCACTGAATAGAGTAGCAAGCTCATACCCACTAGAAGCGGGCGAACAGATAAAAGCATAGCTATATTTCAAACAACACAGTGTTTAACTAGAAGTAGCAAACACATTTCTCAGTGATGCCTGTCCCACTTGAGCATCTGTTTGCGCATCAGAATCCAAGCAATAATGGCGTGTAAACGTATGCACTGAACGCCAAGTAGCTGCTTTACATATCTCTGACATAGCCACATTCCTGAGGAGAGCTGTTGTAGAAGCTTTTCCCCTCGTAGAATGAGCCCTAGGTCTACCTGATAAAGACTTGTGGGCTAGCTGATAGGCAAGTAAGATACATGACACTATCCATCTAGAAATGGATCTCTTGGATGCTGCCAAACCAGTATTCGTAGGACCATAGTTCACAAACAAACGGTCTGTGTGTCTCATAGTCTTGGTTTTATCTAAGTAAAACTTCAAAACCCTTTTTAGATCTAAAGAGTGCAAAGCCCGCTCAGCTGGACTTGAAGGGTTTGGAAAGAAAGTAGGCAATGTTATGGATTGGTTAATATGAAAATCCGACACCACCTTAGGTAGAAAAGAAGGATGAGTCCTGAGCACCACTCTGTTTGCATGAAAAACTGTGTACGGTTCCTTGCAACACAGAGCCTGAATTTCGCTCACTCTACGAGCAGACGTGATAGCCACCAGGAATGCTACTTTCCAAGATAAGTGTTGCAATGACGCTTTATGTATGGGCTCAAAGGGCGGGCCCATCAACTTAGCCAACACCACATTAAGCTCCCAAGGTGGAGAAGGAGACCTGACTGGAGGAAACACCTTTCTTAATCCCTCTAGAAAATCCTTCACCACAGGCATCCGAAAAAACGATATCTGTGTTGGCGATTTTCTATAAGCAGTTATTGCAGCAAGATGGACTCTGATAGAATTAAACTGCAAACCAGACTCAGCAAGATAAAGAAGATAAGGCAAGATCACCTGTTCTTGGCCTCGAATAGGGTCAAGACCCTTGCTCTGACACCAAAGAAAAAAGCGTTTCCACTTAAATCCGTAGGATTGTCTTGTAGAAGGCCGCTTTGCCTCTTTAAGAATGTACATACACTCCGGATTTAACTGTAAATGCCCGTACTGGATGACTTCAGGAGCCATGCTGCCAGGCGCAGGGAGGGCAGATTGGGATGAAACACACGCCCCTCCTGTTTGGACAGAAGATCCGGGCGACAAGGTAATCTCCTGTGTGGCCTGATTGACAACTGGAGGAGATCTGGGAACCACCATTGGCGTGGCCACTCTGGGCAAATCAATATCATTCTGGACTTGGTCTTGTACATCCTGTTGATCACTGCTGGTATCAACGGTGTCGGCGGGAAGGCGTACAGCAAATTTTGACACCAGTCTATCAAAAGGGCATTCCCTTGAGATCCTTTCTGGGAGAACCTGGACGCGAAGACGGGGCATTTTGCGTTTGCCGCGTCTGCGAACAGATCGATGTCTGGTGTTCCCCAAGCCTGGAAAATGCTGTGCGCGACTTCTTCGTTGAGAACCCAGTCGTGCGCTTCGACGAAGTCTCTGCTGAGGTCGTCCGCCTGCGTGTTGAGGCTCCCTGGCAAGTGAACAGCCGTTATGGACAGGTCTCGTGCAAGTAGCCAGTGCCAGATGGTCTGAGCTTCTATGGACAGAGTCCTGGACCTGGTACCCCCCTGCTTGTTTAAGTAATACATTGTAGTTGTATTGTCTGTTTGCACCAAGAGGGACCGAGTCTGAAGAGATGGAGCCAGGGACTTGAGAGCAAGATGGACCGCTCTGAGTTCGAGTAGATTGATATGATACCCTTTCTCGAAATCTGACCATAGCCCTTGTACTTGCAGCGGGCCCATATGTGCTCCCCAACCTTGGAGAGAGGCATCTGTGATCAGAGTCTGCGTTGGTGGGTCCTGATGAAAAGGAACTCCCTTCATCAAGTGTGTCTTCTTCATCCACCATCGAATGGAATCTTTTGCAGACTGTTGGAGAAGAATCTGATCCTCCCAGCATCCCGTCCTCTGCTTCCATTGATCTTCTAGACACTGCTGTAGAGGACGCATCTGCAAACGTGCGTTTGGCACTATGAAGATGCACGATGCCATGGATCCCAGAAGAGAGGACACTTGTCGAACTGTTGGACGTGCAGACTGAAGGAGAAACACACACTTTGTCTTGATGGATGACCACCTCTCCTCCGAAGGACACGCGTTTTCTTTTGCCGTGTCCAGTTGTGCACCCAGATAGTGGATCTTCTGGGTGGGATTCAATATGGACTTTTTGTAATTGACTTGAAGACCCAACTTGTACATGAGTTGGAGGCATATCGAAAGATGTTCTTCCAGTAAAGATGGGGATGAACTCTTCAGAAGCCAGTCGTCTAAGTACGGATAAATGAAAATCCGTTGTTTTCGAAGACAAGCAGCCACTACCGCCATACATTTTGAAAAAGTTCTGGGAGCTGATCTCAGGCCTAAGGGGAGCACTGCGTACTGATAATGACGAGCCCCTACTTGAAATCTGAGAAACTTGCGATGTTTTCTGGATACTGGGACATGAAAATAAGCATCTTTCAGATCTATGGAACACATCCAATCCCCCTGGTGTAATTGAGGGAAAATCTGATGAAGAGCCAGCATTCGAAACCTCTCCTTCCGAATGAATTTGTTCAAACGCCTCAAGTCCAGAATGGGTCTGAACTCCGTAACTGGACCTTTTTTCTTTACAAGAAAAAACCGAGAGTACAGGCCCTGACCTCTCTGTTGAAAAGGCACTGGTTCTATGGCATTCTTCTTCAGAAGGACATCCGCTTCCTGTTGTAAGCGCATTAAGTTCCACTGTACCATTTTCAGAGGACGCATGACAGGAGGTGGCTTCTTGAATTTCAAAAGGTACCCGCTCTGAATGACATTGAGTACCCATTTGTCCTTTGTGATCTGTTTCCACTCTTCCAGATAACACACAATACTTCCTCCAACCGGAGTGGCACACGGTTGTGGAGGAAGCTTCCATTCATTGTTTTTGAGGCTGCTTGGTAGCTGATGATTGCTGCCTATTTCCGCTGCCTCTGCCTCGTCCAGGTCGCCTCTGCTGGAATTGCGATCTCTGTTGACTCTGGCCTTGATTTTGCGAGGACCAATTCATCTGTTGGTCCCTCTGCTGAAAAGATCTTTTGTCATAGGGACGAAAATTACCTCGACGCTTAAACTCTTTTTTCTTTTCAAGACCAACGGCCTTAAGAGTGTCTAACTCCACTTTCATTTTAGACATTTCGTCATCGGCGTGAGATCCAAACAGAGTCGAACCATTAAAAGGTAGATTTACCATCTTTCTCTGAGCCTCAGGTTTTAGACCCGTAAGGCGAAGCCAAGCCGTACGTCTAGCACAAACACCATGTGCATAACCATGAGCTGACAGATCCGCCGCATCAGCAGCTGCACTAATGCTTTGATTAGCCACCAATCCTCCTTCTTCCACTATTTCCAGGAAGTCTTTCTGATCCTCTTTAGGGAGTTTTTCTGCAAAACGAGAAACTGAGTCCCACAGCAGACGATCATAGCGGCCCAATAAGGCTGACGCACTGGCCACTCTCATGACTGAACCTGAGGTGTTGCACATTCGTCTCCCCAAGGAATCCATACTCTTACTATCCTTCTCTGGAGGAGCAGAAGAGGTAGATGTTGCCGAATGTGCTTTTCTGACTGCCGCCACAATAAGAGAATCTGGAGGTGGGTCAGAACGCAAAAATAAAGGATCTTCCTCTGGAGCCTTGTACTTCTTTGCAATCCTAGAAGGTCCTGAACCCACTGTGGCCGGAGTTAAGAAAGTTTTCATCGCTGGTTCTATCAACCCGGGCACTAACGGCAGAAGAGGCCTACCAGTCGTCTTGTGATGTAGGGTTTCAAAGATGACTGACGTTGCTATTTGAGGAACTGCCATCTTGATCTTGAACTTATTCGCCCCACGACATAACACATCATTAAATGTGCCCAAATCATCCACTGGAGACACTCTGGACGGAGGAGTAGATGATATTGTGGGAGAATAGTCTCTATATGAAGATCTTGTAGAAGACGAAGACGACTTAGAAGACGGAGAAGGAGTTCTACCCCTCTCTTGAGGAGTTGCAGATCGCTGCCTCCTACGCTCCCTTGAACGAGATTTCCGTCCTTCTACAGACTTAGGAGATGGAGCAGGAGTCCTACGCTTCTCTTGAGGAGTTGCAGATCGCTGCCTCCTTCGCTCCCTTGATCGAGATTTCTCTCTTTCCAATGATCTCGAACGTGATCTTCTTTGCAGCTCCGTCCGAGGAACCGGAGCTCTGTCACCCAATAATGGACGCATCTTCCAATGCCGAAGACTTTCCAGCCATCTCGGTGACAAGTTGATGGGCCGACCTACACGCTCAGGTGAAACCTCAGGTGACACCTGCACAATATTCAGGTCTGCTGAAGACTTGGAAGCTCCGGAGACTACACTGTGCTCAGATACCACTGAGTTAGATGGAGTCCGCTGACTGGGCACCAATTGTCTATCATCTGCCTGGCCTGAGGTAGAGCCCGACTGAGCCACCATAGAAGAATCCTGATGCACTGCCTCGTGTCCCACCGCATCTTTCTGTTGATCCTGCGGTGAAGAAACCACTCTATGCTCAGGACTTATGTCTGACCTCGACAAAGACCTAACTGAGGTCCGAGAGACTGATCGTGACAGTCTCAACGCCGACCTGTGCACAGGTGGGGGAGACCTAGACATTCCATGCTTCGAGCCCGAAGCATGCTTCGACGCCGATCTACGTCGCGATGGAGACTTTGACCTCCTCTTCTTAGACCTCGACGTCGAATCCTTCGATCTTCCTCTCGACGTCGATCTCTTCCTCGACGACGATGTATGAATCTCCTTCGACGTCGACACTTTACTCTTCGACGTCGACATATGATCCTTCGACGTCGACACTTTACTCTTCGACGTCGACCCATGATCCTTCGACGTCGAACGCATCTTCTCCTTCGACGTCGCGTCGAGCGTTGAACCCCCGACATCGTCCTTACTGCAATCGACACCAGATGTCTCGACGTCGATAAAGATCTCGACGGCGAAGGTCGAGACGCTGTATTCTGCCTCACCGGCGAAGTCTTCGACGTCGACGGAGGCCTCGTCGACGGAGCCCTCTTCGACGCCGACAATGCTGACGGCGATCTGGATCTCGACGTCGAACGCCTCTTTTTCGCAGGAAAAGCTTCCTGGAGTCGATTTTTCTTCGTTTTACCTTCTGGAGACGCTGATCTTCGCCGTTTAGGCTGAGAAGGTGGCTTAGAAGTCGATAAGAAAACCTTAGAACTCTTCTCACCACGATTCTCTCTCTCCAGAAGGCCCAGAAGCCTCATTTTCTCTCTTTCTTTTAAAGTCCTACTAGAAAGGTTGAGGCAATGATAACAATCTTCCACCTTATGAGTATCAGGAAGACACACCACACAAACAGAGTGTGGATCAGTTTTTGCCATTTTCTTCCCACAGGAAGGACATTTATAAAATAAAGGTGGCATACTGACTAAAACATTCACAACAGTTTAGTCAGAAAAAAGGTAATAAACACCACCAAAGTACTATTTGTCAAAAAATGTCAAGAAAAAACCAACTTCTGACAGAAAATTACTACAAATGAGCAGAGCTCAAGTTCCAGGTTCCTCACAGAACAAGCCGGAAAAAAGAACTGACCTAACTGTCACCTGTGGTGCATGATGGGAACAGAGTTCTCCTGGAGGCCTTAAAGGCAAAGTGTGCAGATTCTCTGGGGCCTTAAAGGCAGGGTGCCAGTCTGATTTTCTGTACACAGACAAATTTTCATATGCAGCCTTTTAGGCTAATAACTGTTTACAACAGGTTCTTTGATGAAAAAAAAAGTTTTTTCATGGTTATGTAATGCATTTTAGGCTCATGCCTGTTTATTGCATTTATATTTAGCATATTTTCATGCTTCAGAACGTGTGTAAGGTTGGCTTTATTAGCCTATGTGTATATGTTAGGCTGCATATTATGGTTGTTATACATGTATATGTGTATAATTATTTTAGTACAATGTACTTTTTGATATATTTACACATATATATGTATATTGTTATGTGTTCCGGGTTCCCGCTCATGGGCGGAGATAATTCAGTGCTTATGACTATTAATGAGTATCCCCTGGAAGAGAATCATGGTATACAGCAGAGGTCTTCAAACTTTTGTAGGTTAAGCCCCCCCAGCTTATTTTTTTTAGATGTTGGGCCCCCCCACCACCTGACAGAAATTTCTGGACTCGACCGCCACGCGCACATTCCGGGCATATTCAGCGAATAACATTCAATACAATAAGATTGTTTAGTAAACTGCAATTTGCAAGCTGTTTAAACAACACATGGCTGGCTGGCATTTTGCGCGCCTGCCTGTGTAATTTTAAAAGAAACTTTCAGGGACGTTTTAAGGATTTTTCGGCCTGTGGGCCAAATGTATTTTCGGGGTCCCTGTTCAGACCAGCTTTGATTTTATGATCTAGTCTCGGCTCTTTCATGCCTTCTTTGGTCAAATACTAAATGTGTGTACATCGGATATTCAGAGATAGTGATGTGTGTTTTCAGTATGTAACACAACAGCAGTTCACTAATATTACTGCAAATAATCTTTCACACCCTTCTATTTCTCATATGTGAGGTCATGTATTGATCTAAAATAGACTTTTTATATGGATGTCGCATGACGCATAAACACATTTTGTCTGCAAAATGTCTGTAATAGACTTATACACATTGAAAATGAATAATTGAAAAGCGCTATTTACAACATTATGTTTTAAAATGATTCAAGGTAATGAGGGAAGACTGTAGAATAGTGCTGGCTCTTTCACCACCACCCCCACCCCCACACACACACACACTCCCACCCCCTTTGAAAGGCTGGGGCCCTGGGCTAGAGGCCACTTTTTTTTTTTTTTAGTGAGTTTTATATAGCGCGAACTTGACCTGAATCAGGTATCAGAGTGCTTTACATAGCACAAGTTGCATTACATGAGGACATATTCACTTTTTTTTGTTAGGCACGGGGAGATTAAGTGATTTGCCCAGAATCACAGGATGTTCAGCTTCAATGCCGAGACTCGAACTCTGGAAACTTTGTCTCCCTTCTGGGAAGAGCTAACTCTCCCAGGAGGGGTTTAATTCACAGCGCTGAAATGCTTCAGCTGCAGTGGGAGGCAAGGGGGCTCCTCTCCTAAAACCGAAAGCGTGTCTGTTTGTTTGCTTTCGTTTTTAGCAGAGGAGACTCCTTGTATCACACTGCTGTTGAAGCATTTCAGCGCTGTGAATTAACCCCCTCCTGGGAGATTTGCACGGAGGACGGAACAAAGGTCAGATTGTAGTGGAGGGCGCGCCCCCCCTGGGAAGGTGTCGCGCCCCCCCCAGTGGGGCGCGCCCCACAGATTGAAGAACACTGGTATACAGTGTATTCATTTATTTCTGTGTGTTAATTTGTTTTCGCTTACTTTTCATGTATCGTAATGCTTGGGCCTGGGAGGGAGTCCAAACCCCATCTTAGAAGTCCCTACTGCGCATGTCATCCTGGCAGAGGGAAGAAAACCTTGTACCAGTGGAACTCAGCCAGCTGGCAGCCATAGCCAAGATGCTCCTGAGAAAGTGACCTGCAACCCAGCAGAACAAAGCCGAACTGTCCTGCAAATGCAACAATTGTATATAATCCATTGTATTTTGTAGAACATGTCATGGGAACCCCAAATTCAAATAGGCGGTCCCAGAATATGTGAATTAGTTCTTGTAGAAATGAAATGTGGTTGGTGTGTTAACCTGGCCTACTTGTGGACCAATCGAAATTGGGAATTCTTACACTTGCAACAATTGGGGGGTGGTACACTGACCTGAAAACAGTATAACTAGCCTAGGTTTAGCTAGAGAAATTGTCCGACTTGTCCGAATAGCTGACCTGTCACTGACCCAACGCACTCAATAGGTGACTGATACAGACTGCTGCGGAGCACTCTGTCCGTAATTTCCATAGACTCAAGCGGGGTTTTGAAAACCTTAAGTGCTGGCGGAGCACTTTGCTGGGGAATTCGATAACCCAATCGGGGTTCTGACTGATAGCTGCAGCGAGGGTGGAGCGCAGGCGTTGCTTCCGAACTGCGGGTGCTGGTCTTACCTTGGTGGTCCCGTCCTGAACCTACTCTGGCTTTCCTGTCCTGTCCTGGGGTATCCATTCTGCATCTGTTGGCCTAGTGGTGACTGTCTTCCCTTGGGGTCCTTCCCGTCCTTAACTGACCCATGGCCAGGGTTGGTCTTCACACCATACTAGGTAAATATAGTGCTGAAAATCTACTCTGCATCTTCTATATTTTTCCTTTCTTTGCTTCAATAAAGTCATACTCTTGCACATTTTGATTTTCCATTCTTTCCGCACCACTAAATGAACAAGTCATACATTATTTGTTGTTAATCTAGCATGTTCCATTTATTACCAATCCTTTAGTCGATTCAAGTAATTGCACCTGTTTATTAGTATGGTCCATTCGTACTTTACTTATAGTTCCTCTTTATGGGGAAATATTTCACTGTGAAATTCTAGTATGTTCCTTATTTTCCCCGTCCTTTAGACAAAATACTGAGTCTAAACTCTGAAACTTATATTAGTATGTTCCCTGTTCTTACTTTTCTTTAAACTTATAAATGGTTGGTCTCATTTATTTCCTTTATGGATACGTGCTCTTTGTGATCTTGGTTACTGATTGCTTACTCATTGTAAATCTTATGCTATCAGATTCCGATGAAGTTTAGATCCATTGTGATCAATAGGTACCCGTAACGGTGGATGGGTAAGTTGGGTACACTGGAAATAAAATAGGAAGGAACTGGGATACTGGTAGTAGAGTGTAAGGTCACCTGATTAATGAATATAGAAAATTGGAATATATGGGCCCGATACGCATATGGTAAAATTGTTGGTTAGGTGACCTGAGCGCTCTATCACAGCAGCACAGCCTTCTCTTATAGGCACATATGTATACCAAACTGTTAGACCTGTCGGCCCTTTGGGTGGTCCCTCCTATTATTTATTTATTTTTGTCCTCTTTTTGCCTCCTAACTCTTTCCATTTTTATTTTTATGTCCACTGGAATTTTTGGTGTTGTCCTAGGGGATAGGTGCTACCTTGCCTCTCTAACTTTCTGAAGCCTAGCTGCCCACATAAAATGGTGAAAACAGAGTCACAAAATGGTGGCTTGTAACTGCCACATTTTTACCTCAGGATCTGGGGCCATAGGGTTGAATGGGGAAGCTCTAGAACCTTCTGGCTGATTCTGGTAGCCAGAGGCCATTCTATAAAAAGGCCAGAACCAAGGCGGCCATTTTGGAGTGACCAGAGAGCTTAAGGGGAGCTGAGTGAGGAGTGAAGCAATAGTGTGGGGAGGCAGGCGCACTGTTAGAAGCTAGATCGTCCTGTGGGCCGGCTGCTCGTCTCTGCTGTCGTGACCCCCTATCTACTGACTAAGCCCTGACATAGCTTAATGACCTTTTGCTCCCCAAGCTTGGTAGAGGGCCTGTGAGGAGATGCGGAGGACTGGCTGGGAAGTACATCAGAGATAAGATCTGGACAAAAAGAAGTTAACCAGCCTACCTTCCTCCCTTGTTTCCCCCCTCGACCCTCTCTTGTGACCCGAGCTGAACTGTCTCATCAGGGAGTCCAGGGATTAGTAGAGCATAGCCACTTTCCCCCGAGGATCCTCCTGCTTATCTGCATGCCGAGGAGTAAAACCCTACCTGGTAGCGGCTGGCGGGTGATGTTCCGGTCACTGAACTGCTGTCCCTGAGTTGTGGGCCCCTGTTGAGGAGAATCAGCGGGGCGGCCTGGTGGGTTCAGCAGAGTAGCGATTGTGGAGACCCGCGTTGCAGAGGGCAGCGTGTGCAGGCAGATGAGATCTCGGAAGAAGGGGGTGAGAAGGTGAAGAAGGCCGGGTCGCTTAAGTTCCCTCACCCCTCTGACGAGTGAGGAGAGGGCGGGACGAGACACTGAGGGAAACGCCAGAGGATACACTGCGTAGCTCGGGCCCAGTCAGCTGCCAGAAGTCCGCAGCGCTGGGGCCGGAATCGCCTCAGAAAAATTGAAACGAGCTTGGAGGTGGTAGCGCGGCCAAGGATTCGGGCCGGAACAAGGCTTCCCAACTCCCGGTAAGGCCGTGAAGAGAGTGCGGGGCCCCAGGGGCTAAGAGGGCCTCGCTACTGTCGGCAGAGCTGGTGCGGGAGGGGAGAGTCGGCATTAACCGGGCTAGCAGCCCTTGCCCATAAAACTGACAGTCATCGAGAGGGGGGGCCAAATCGGAACCATCAGGCTCTGAGATAATCCTTATCTAGTAAACGAAGCCTTTAACAGAACTCCAAAGTTGCAAGACTCTGTGTACGCGGTACTTCCACCGCTTAATTAAGTAGCCTGTAGGGAAGGAGAGTTCCTGAAGGAGGTTTAGTAACAGCTCAGGAAAATCGAGGTGAAAGGGCTGATCTGGGGGGATAAGGAAGAAATGATTGGGTAAATGTTTCTACTATGCACCTCAAGTAGAGCCAAAGAATGCCTCTATGAAGCCTATCGTTCAACTGTGATTTTAGAACAATCTGTAGGTCATATGTGAATGATGAAACATCTTGCCTGTTTTTATTCAGAAATCCAGCTGATTGAACCATGGTGCTAATGTGCTAGTAGTGGAACAGTTGCAGGAAACCTGTTTCTTCCATGTTGTAATGAACTTGAAGCCTTCCGGGTAACGTACCCCCTAACCTCACGGGAAGGGAAATTGATACCACTCTTTATTAAATCTAGAACTGTGGAGTTTATACTGCTTGCTGGAGTTACAGGAGCTATTTCTTGGTTCCCCATTGGTGGGACAGAAAATTATTAAGAGTACTATGAGAAATGGTGCATATACTGATAACCGAATGTAAAGATATGAAATGTACTGAATTTACCTTTTGCTAAAAGACAGAGAAATACCAAAGAATTTTATAAAAGTGATCTGTATTTTTCTAAGCTGGTGTAGTGTCATTCTTTTTAGTGGATGGGCGTTGGGTTACTGTAAGTGAATGATGTCAGCACAACACAATTACCTCTGAGTTTAGACCTTCCTACTCTGTGCCAGGCTACCCTATGTGGACTGGTAACCCCAGGTCCAACATAATTGGTGTTCAGTGGTGGGATTAGAGCTTGTGCTTACATCCACTTAGTAGTAGCTTGGTGTGCACCACATGCCTACACCTGGAGTTTTCTCCTAGCGGACTCCCTAATTAAAAGTTTTGTCTTTTTTTTCAACTTCTTTCCTGGTGGTGGGTGGAGGTAGCTTGTAATTATCGCCCTTTCTGGACTTCTTCCAAGTGACTGTCAGAGTCCCTGTTGGCTAAATGGAATTCGAATTGGAGGAGTTGGAGACCTACACTGCGGCCCAACTCAGGGAATTCTGCCAAAGTAAGGGGGTGTTTTTCAAACGTGGTGCTAAAAAGGGGGAACTTCAAACCAGTTTGAGAGCATGGGTGACAGCTCATCCAGATGGGAAGAAGGAGGAAGAAAAGGGGGATCGGGACACTGTCATCGGAGTGGATGAATTGTACCAAACCAAAAGGGGGAACCTATTGCAAGGTCCTAAGACACTTTCGAGGGAGGGCAGAAGTCTCTCTGTGAGGTACTTAACCGAAGCCGAATTGGCTGACCGGAGAGAGGAAAGGCAGTTGAAGTGGGGGTTAGCTAGATTGGAAAAGGAGAGGGAGGAAAAGAGGCTGGCTCACGAATTGAGTCTCAGAGAGTTAGACCTCAAGGCCCTGCAAATGGGGACTCCCAGTACTCCTGCTGGTGGCAGCGAATCCAAAGACATAACCAGAGAACCCAGACTCTATTTGCCAAAAGACGTAGTCGTCAGCTACAGTGTAGGAGACGACATTGCGACATGGTTGGCTGCCTATGAGGTCTCCTTAAGAGCCCATGGGATATTGGAAAAACACTGGGGGGGGGTGGTTTGTACAAATACATGCCTCCTGCAGGAAGGGATACACTTTTGGCCCTAGAGCAGGGGGAGCAGACCCACTACCCCACCATGAAAGTGGCGCTGATAAAAAAGTTTGGGCTGACTCCCGAAAAGTACCGACAGAAGTTTAGGAGCAGCCACAAACTGGCTACACAGAATTGGGTGGATTTTTTAGACTATGCAAAGAAGGCCCTACAGGGTTGGGTGCAAGGCAGCGAGGGGTTGTATGATCTTATCCTCAAGGAGCACCTACTCGAGAAATGTTTTCCCGAGCTGTGTCAACACCTGGTGGACAGCAAGCTGATCAGCCCCCAGAAGCTTGCTGAGGAGGCGGACATCTGGGCTAGTACCCGGGTGTCCTCAAAGGGGACTGGAGGGGATTCCCAAAGGACCGGACAGGGCGCTCCCCAGAAGAAAGAAGGTGGAGATAAGAAGAGGGAGTTCTCTAAAGGCCCCCAAAATAACTTCCAAGGCAAGGGATCAGGATTCATTCCTAGGGCCAGCCCGCCGAAAAACCCTCATCCTGACCATAGTCAGCAGCCAAGGGTTGTCCGCTGCTATGAATGTGGTGGGGTTGGGCACTACAAAGGAGATGCCAAGTGCCCAAGGAGACCACCCCCTCCCACTGGAGGAAAAGCCCCGGGAGTAGCTAGTGTAGTGCTCGGGGAGGAGTTGCCCTTAGATAAGGGGGGGAGTGGGCGGGAGTCACTTTAGTGTCCCTGGGAGATCGGGAGATGGTTCCTAAGATCCAGGTGCCCTCAAATACTACAGCAAACCGGCACTGTCACATGTATCCTGGACACTGAGCACCGCAGCATCCTCTGACAGAGACAGACATACACCAAAGTACCACAGCAAACCCAGCACAGTCACGTGTAACCCAGACACTGAGCACCGCAGCATCCTCTTCCATAGACAGACGTACACCAAACCCATCAAAGTACCACAGCAAACCGGCACAGTCATCTAAATCCGGGCACTGAGCATCGCAGCATCCTTTGATAGAGGCAGACGTGTTCCAGATACTGAGCATCGTAGCATCCTCTGACGGTTACAGCTGTGCAAACCAACCAAAGTAATTACCAAGCCCGGCACAGTCATGTGTATCCTAGACACTGAGCATGACACCATCCTGTGACGGAGACATACGTATACCAAACCCACCAAAGTACCACAGCAAACTGGCACAGTCACGTGTATCCCGGACACTGAGCACCGCAGCATCTTCTGACAGAGACAGAAGTGCACCAAACCTACCAAAGTACCTTAGCAAACCCAACACAGTCACATGTGTTCCAGAAAATGAGCACCACAGCATCCCCTGACAGAGATAGATGTATACCAAACCCACAAATGTACCACATCAAACCTGGTACAGACATGTGTATCCCAGACACAGCAGCACAGCCTTCTCTTATAGGCACATATGTATACCAAACCCACTAAAGTACCACAGCAAACCCGGCACAGTCACATGCATCCTAGACACTGAGTGCCACAGCGTCCTCTGACAATGACAGACACATACCAAACCCACCAAAGTACCACAGCAACCCGGCAAAGGCATGTGCACCCAGGACACTGTGCACCTCAGCATCCTCTGTTAGATAGAGATATATAACAAACCCACTAAAGTACCACAGAAAACCCTGCGCAGTCATGCGAATCCCGGACACTGGGCACCATGGCATCCTCTGACAGAGACAGATGTATACCAAATCAATCAAAGTACCACAGCAAACCCAGCGCAATCACTTGGATCCAAGACACTAATCTCAGTGGCAGCCTTTGATAGAGATGCAAAACTGGGTTTACAACGCGGTGCCATTACAACGCAGTCAGTACAACGACCGCGTTGTTACCACGCATACCATTACAACTCAAGTCATTACAACGACTTACTGTAGGGGGCTTTAGGTGTTGGATTTTAAATCAAACACCTTCCCTACTGTTGCACAGACTGGAGTTGGAATAGTAAGTTATACTATTTCAAACTCCAGCGCGTCATTGTAATGACTTGCGTTGTAATCGTACGAGTGGTAACAACGAGGTTGTTGCACTAACCACGTTGTACAGTCATGCGTTGTAAATGCATACAAAGCCAGCAAACGGGCTAAAGGGACTTAGGAGCACCAGAGCGTTGTGACCCTTTGTTTGATTCCTGACGCCGTGAGGATACCCTGGTCGTTTTGCCCTTCACCTCACCTGTGCCAGCGCTACTGTTTGCCGCTCCCGCTTCGCGGGAGCCGCTTCACGGGAGGACTCGTTGCCTGCTCTCCGTTTGCCCCGTGTCCACCTGTGGTGCAGAGAGGCTGCGGGGAGGCGCGCGGCAGGGACTCACTATCCCAGGAGTCCCTGCGTGACCACACAACATCCGGTCAGCGCCCCCTGCATGCCCCGCCCACAGCCGCCCTCCTTCTTATAATATCAGGTGAAGGACCGACTTGCGGGACGCAAGCGGGACGCAAGCGGGACGCCGAGCGAAGCCCGGGCAAAGGGCGGGCCGTCTGTGGCCGTCCGGGGCCAGCAGGGGCCGGGACGGGCCACTCCCCTAAGCTCTACACCAGGTAAACACAGTCTCCTTCCGATATATTGTCTGGGCAAACTGCTGTTATTAGTTCATGTCTAGTCACACACTCATGTCAACCCGATCAGGAAGATGTATGAGGCGAGAGGGACACTCTACAATAGGTACTATGGACCAGTTCATCACCCGGGCAGTTTCTGTTGTGGAGAAGGAGATTACTTTAGCAGAACGAAGACTATCACGAGAATATCTCGCACATAAGCGCTCCTCTCTGGGGGCACTGGCACGGGCTACATCTCCTATTAACATTGACCCAGCAGAATCTTCATTGACCATGACACCAGGCAATAGACAGCTCTGCATAGTCGATTCCAGGGAAAGTAATGGAAACCTTGACATTCTCCCTGACCCGGAGTTAATAAATAGGAGCATAAATAGTGCTGCTACAGTGCCGATCCATCCAGTTGCACCAGCAGCAGATTCTGCCACCTTGCCCATGATAACAATCCATGAAGCTTTTACACGACAAGATCCACCAGCTTCTCCGGTAAATTCAAGCAGTGTGGTATCAAAAAGGAAAAGATTAGTCTCCCCGCGCAAGGGCCATAGATCAAAAGCTTTTAAAAGAACACGAAGAAATCATGCGAATGTGGGTGGTTCTTGCAAACTCATAGGGATTGAGACTAAGAAAGTAGGAGTAGGAGATCGACAGGAGCTGGAACCTTTAAATGTTCAAAATAGTTCCCAACCTGATATTGACCAGGATAATTGCCTAATAGATCCATCTGTAGATAAATCTTTGATGGAGCAGATCCAACATCTAATGTCAACTTCGATTCTACCTGTGATCGAAAGATTGACAAGCTGACAAGGTAGCTGACTGCTGCGAGAGCGCTTCGCGCGCTTTACTAAGAACTGCTATTTTTAAAAATCTTTTTCTGTTTATTTGGTCATTTGACCCTGTTTTAATAGCGCCCCTTACCTGCACACTAAATTGTTCCCTGCACCGCCGTTTGGGCGGGTCTGGTCCTGGGGTGGGTGCCCTGCTCGACTTTGGTCGCCATCTTGGAGTGGGGTGAGTGGATGGAGGCGGGTCTACCTGCCAGCGTTTCTGTGCGCATGAGCCGCCTGGGAACACCTATTTAAGGCGAGTCCCTCCTGATACTGCCCCCTGACAAGGTAGCTGACTGCTGCGAGAGCGCTTCGCGCGCTTTACTAAGAACTGCTATTTTTAAAAATCTTTTTCTGTTTATTTGGTCATTTGACCCTGTTTTAATAGCGCCCCTTACCTGCACACTAAATTGTTCCCTGCACCGCCGTTTGGGCGGGTCTGGTCCTGGGGTGGGTGCCCTGCTCGACTTTGGTCGCCATCTTGGAGTGGGGTGAGTGGATGGAGGCGGGTCTACCTGCCAGCGTTTCTGTGCGCATGAGCCGCCTGGGAACACCTATTTAAAGCTCCTCCCCTAGCGCAGCGGGATCGCGCAGCGGGCGTGTCCTCGCGTGGCCGGAGTCGTGCCAGAGTCCTGCCCGTCTGCGCCCGTCCGCGCTCGGTCGTGCTGGCTCGGCGGCGACATTATCATCAGGTATTGCTCTAACTATGCCTACATATACCAGGGAAACTCTCTTGGCGATTAACAATCGTCTGCCACCCTGTGCTAGAGCCCGTGTTTACCCTTTATGTGGCCCTCACCGATGTTTTTGTGGTGGTTGGCTACTTGAAGCACCATCTCGCGTGGGGTCTAGCATAGTGCAGGCTGCTATTAGCAGTAATGCCTCTTCACGACATATTACCATCTGGAATTTGAACGTAAGGTCGGCGGTCAAGCATTATCAGGACATTGCTGACCTTATGGACAATGACCCCCCTGACATCTTTTGTCTGACAGAGACATGGCTGCAGGATACCGATTCGACGGTATTGAATTTGGCTTTTCCTGCCGAGTATTCCATCTACACGCTCAACCGCTCTTCTAGAGGGGGCGGAGTCGCTCTTGCAGTAAAATCCTGCTACTCCTGCGCCTGGAAAGTGCAGAACATTGTTGGATGCGAAAGCGCCCTGTTCAAGGTTGGCGTTACATCGCACTTTACCTTGTCAGGGTTGCTTATTTACCGTCCACCTGGTAGCTCCGTGGCATTTCGGGAGGCCCTTCCTGAGGCAGTTAGTTCATTAGCAGTAGGGTCGGCCAATTTTTCCATCATAGGAGACTTGAATCTCCATTTTGATACCCTGTCGCTTACCTCAGTGGGTGGGATGTTGGCGAACCTCGAGGCCCTTCAACTGTTCCAGCTGGTCTCGGTCCCCACTCATAGTGGTGGCCACATTTTGGACCCCTTCTTTTCCAACTTAGAGGGGGCTACAGTGGCCTCCCCCCTCCCCCTGACTTGGTCAGACCACTCGCTCGTGACTATTTACTGTCCTCTCATAGAGGCCCCACTTAAGGCGTCGCTGCGAGCCATGCCCAGACGGCGTTGGAGCAAGTTAAAGACGGAAGATCTCTATCGCCTTCTCACTGACGATCCACTGGGTGTAGCGGAGAATGTGGAATCTGGTTATGACCATTTTTGCGGATGGGTAACCAGAGCTCTCGACTCCCTTATCCCGATGGTCTCGAGTCAAGTCTGGGTCGCCGGCTGACCCGCTCAAGCCACTAATGTTCAGAGACCAGACTTTTGCTCGCCCGGTCTGTGACTTAATCAACATGTCGTTATCATCTGGCCAGGTGCCTTCAAAATGGAAGCATGCGGTAGTGATGCCCATTTTGAAAAAACCATCTCTCGACCCTACAAAATCGGAGAACTACCGCCCGATCTCGCTTCTCCCGTGGCCAGCCAAACTCGCGGAGGTGCATGTTAACACCGCCCTCACTGATCATCTGTCGCGTACCAACATTCTGGACGATACCCAGAACGGTTTTCGGGCTGGCCACAGTACGGAGACAGCACTGTTATTCATGGTCGAGCACCTGCGGGCAGTTCTGGATGCAGGTCAAACGGCGGCGCTTGTTTTGTTAGATCTAAGCGCCGCCTTTGATACGGTCTCCCATGAAATTCTCCTGCAGCGTCTTGAGGAGATAGGGGTGACCGGCACTGCACACCAGTGGTTTCGTTCGTTTCTCATGGACCGTTCCTTCTGTGTGGCTGCCCCGCCCTTTCAGTCCAAACGTCATCCTCTGTCTCTTGGGGTCCCACAGGGTTCCTCGCTGAGTCCCACGTTGTTTAACATCTACGTGAGGCCGCTAGCTGAGGTTGTGAAGCTCTGTGGTATGACCATGGTGTCGTACGCAGATGATACCCAGCTAGCGGTCACGATCAGCGGGGACTCCGGGGTGGATGCCCCAAGATTCAGAGAAGGACTTCGGGCGGTGGCTGGTTGGATGACGTCTAACTGTCTCCAACTAAATGCCAAAAAAACGGAGGTGATGGTCTTTGGTAGGCGGACGGAACTATGGGGAGACACTTGGTGGCCTCCTGAGCTTGGTCCCACCCCCACTCCGGTTGTGGAGATCAAGAATCTGGGGGTTTGGCTGGACCCCTCCCTCAACTTTGTTGGCCACACCAAAAGGACGGCGGCGTGTTGCTTCGGCATCTTGCGCAATTTGAGACCTGCTCTTAAGTACTTCGATGCCGCAACCCGTCAACTCGTGGTACAAGCAACGGTTCTGGCTCGGCTGGACTATGCCAGCTCCCTTTTTATAGGGCTAAACCAGGCCGAGCTGACCCGTCTGCAAAGAGTGCAGAACGCAGCGGCCAGAGCAATCGTAGGTCTTCCTAGGTTTTGCTCGGCCACTCCAACTCTGCGAGCCTTGCACTGGTTACCCGTTAGGCAGCGGATCCACTTTAAAGTGCTGTGCATGTCTTTTAAGATTCTGAAGGGTTTGTCACCCCCCTTATTGCGTCAACTTTTGTGCCCTTACATCCCGGGTCGCACTCTGCGCTCTCTGGATCAAGAATTAGCAGTAGCCCCTCGTTTCAAACTCAGTCGGGCGGGGGGCCGCTCCTTTAGGGTGCGGGCAGCCGCACTTTGGAACGCTCTCCCCTTGAAAATCCGGACTCTTGGCGACTTGCTCTCTTTCCGCAAGGCCGCTAAAACCTTTCTGTTTTCCCAGCTATGTTAAATTTAAACCCCTTTTTAAATATTTTCTGTCCCTTGTTGTGTTGTGTTCGCCACCTTGTCGGTGCGCCGGGACGCTCCTTCGCTGGAGCAGCTGTGCGCAATACAAATAGCACTAACATAACATAACATAACATAACATTGAAAAGGCTCTCGGATCGCTTGGACAAATTTGAACAAGTCTCACTTGATAACTTCTTTGCACTAAAATCATTAGTCAAATTGCACTCCAAAATCGGGGTTGACGCATCAAGGGGAGAACCAAGCCCGACAGCTATTAATTCACTCGACCAAACCCGACCATCGAGGAAAGAGAAGACCTCGACCCAGCAAAAGGGTACTGTGGTTCAGGGGGGATCGCCACTAGCCCCTCATGGAGCCCCCCATGGGGCTTCATTAAACAACGTTGGAACACAAATTGTGGTCCCTCCAAAGCCAGCGCCACGAAAAGGGAAACCGGATGTATTAATACGCAAGAAAGCATCTACAATTACTGGAACAACAGGGCCACTGAGAACTAATGAAAGGGCAGGCACGACCAATCGTACCGCAAATTGTGCTATCAATGTCAAAGATCCAGCACCTGATTATAATACAGGCAAATTAGCGCCAAAACACGCTCCAAATGCTGATCTTCCACCCGGGTGCCAACCGTACGTGGTAGTCCTTACAGGGGTCCCTCCTTTGAAAAATGATAGGAGGGAGTCCTATGATGAACTTAAAAACAAGACCTTGTATTGGCTAAGAGAAAACAGGCCTCTTCATCATACTACCAATTGTCAGGTTATACACGTTAGAAGAATTAATTGGTTGGGAACCAGACCTAAGGATATAAGGGGGGACTGTATCCTGGTGAACTTTAAAGACCCTTCAGTAGCCCATCTTGTTTATGGTCAAAATCAGCGGAGAGGACATTCAGGAATAGGAACTTATGACCTTAGTTACTTTTACCCAAAGCAACCAATACCAAGTAACAAAGGTCTACCCCGCGAGGTTACGAAGAGTAGTAGGTATTCGTTTTTTGACCCTCCAACACCAGGGGCCGGAATGCCATTAGAGTATATGGGTGTTGACACAAACTGGTCGTGGTGGGGCCAGTGACAAGGACGGTCTGAAGTTGTGGAATATCCCTTTCCTGCGCTTGATGAAGTTTCACTGGGTAGATGTGTAAGATCATGTGTAGCAAGTCCTGAAACTGAAACAGCTAAAGACCAATGGGTTGATATACCAGTTGTTAGAATTACTGGAGAATGCTTAAAGGGGGCACCTGTAGAAGCACCGACTGCCTTGGATAAAAACGTGTTATTACCAGTATGTATGGAGGGCCAAGAATCAGCGACTAGTAATGGGCTCTTGGGTGGATCAATGAGGGGAGAAATACCAAATGTACACATGGACTTGAATCTTTCCCCTAGTAATCCAGTACAATGTAAAATGATGCGAGAGGTAAAAATTCTGTCATGGAACATTGCAGGGGTAACGAGAAATCTTTGTGATAGTGTGTGGAGTTCTTTCATGGAAGAGCACAATATCATTCTATTACAAGAAACCTGGGCAATTGACATGATTCATAGACTCGGGTACAAGGCTTTCCATTGTGGGGCAATCCCGTCTAAAAGAGGTAGACCGTCTGGGGGTTTAATAATTTGGATAAGAATAACCCTGAATGTTGTTGTCTTGCCCCTTTGCCTTGATTCTAATGATCTGCTAGGGGTAAAAGTGACCACGAAGGAAATGGGGGTCGTATATATTATAAATATTTACAACAGGCCCAACGCACATAATAAGGAATCTATGGTTGTAGAACAGCTGAGTTCATATTTAGAGACACTTGAACTAAACTCTCAAGTTATAATAGGTGGGGACTTCAACTGCCAATTTGAACCTGTGCTGGGGCTTGAAAATCTATTAGATAACGAAGATAGGGCCCATGATATCCCCACACTAGATAGTGAGAAGATAGTTAAAAGTTCAGTGGCAGTTATACAGATCTTTGCACTTGTTGTGTCAAACAACTTAAGGGCCTGTAATGGCCGATTTGTTTCCCACAAACCTGCAAATTATACATACAGCAAGGGGATCTCTAAATCACTTATTGATTTTATCCTGGTTACCACTAATCTGTGGCACTTATTGCTGGACTTTCGAGTTGTGAATAGGCCTGAAAGCGACCATTTCCCTTTACAATTGGGGTTACACACTAATTTGTTTTCAAAACCGCTTGCTGAAACAGAGCTAATAAGGGAGGCGGGCGAGGTTGAGGTCTCCAATAATAGAAGAGCTATAAAGTGGCCACATATTCTTGCAAAAAAAGTCACACTTGCTGGTATTTATAATGCCTTTTCAGACACGATCTCTTTACACAATAATTTGTGTCTGGGCTCCGAGGAAGTCCTCAACATGCACTACCATTTGGTAGAGTCACTAATCCCCCTGTTGAGCAAACCATGTAGTAATGATAAAAATAACATAAGTAGGCAACTCGAATTAGAAACTCCATGGTATAATAAACAGTGTCGCCTCGCGAAAGGTAATTTAATTAAAGCGGTTAAGTCCAAGGACCAGAGGTTGATAAGAGAGTGTAGACAAGAGTATAAAACACTTCTCTCCAGGGCAAAAACAGAATGGGATAACTTGGTCTGGGAAGATCTCCTAAATGCAGCTAGGAAGCATGACCAATGTACTTTTTGGAGTTTGATATTTAAAAATAACAAAACAGGTCGCTCCAATATGGACTTTTACCTTGATGAGAAAATATGGTGTGACCACTTTCTTAAGTTGTATGATTCGGAAGATGTGTGTCTGGGTCCTAACGAACAAGGAATCTATTTGTCCACGTGTACTAGCCTACCCCAATTCAGTGAAGAGGAGACCCTATGTGCAATAAACGCCATTAAGGCGGGAAAGGCACCAGGCAGGCCCTGATAAACTGCCTGGTGACTTATTTACCCATAATACTGAAGTGTGGTGCCCATATATAAACTTTTTGTGCAACTCTATATTGGCAGGGACTCCAATCCCCGAGTCGTGGAAGGGGGCGGTAATAGTTACTATTTTTAAAAAAGGGGATCGTTATAATCCAGCCAATTACAGACCGATTAGTTTAATCGATATTTTACAAAAAATCTTTGCCAGGCATATTTTAAATCGACTTTTAGATTGGATGGATGAATTTAAAATTCTCTCCAAACATCAAGCGGGGTTCAGAGTTAAGACAAGTACTGTTGACCAGGTGTACAGGTTCATGTGCATCTGTTGGAAATATGTACAAATAAAGAAGGGCAGCCTCTACGTAGCATTTATGGATCTACGCGTGGCGTTTGATCTTGTCCCACGCTCCCTTCTCTGGGATACTCTAAGGAAAATGGGTGTTCCGGGTGAATTGTTAACAATTCTCATAAAGCTACATACAGATAATTTTGCCAAAGTAAGGTGGGGAAGTAACGGCGAATTGACTAAGGCTATACCAGTAAAAAGCGGGGTACGGCAAGGTTGCGTGCTGGCCCCCACCCTTTTTTCCTTATTTGTGAATGACATCCCTCCCTACTTGGTACAATGTAAACACGATTCCCCGAAATTGGTCAATGAGGCAATTACGGCATTGTTATTTGCCGATGACACCATCCTTATATCCCAAACCCCTAAAGGTCTGCAAAATTTAGTAAACCAATTCCAAAGTTATTGTGAAGTAGAGGGGTTAGAAGTTAACTCATCAAAAACAAAGTATATGGCCATTAATCCCCCAAAAACCTTTAAGAAGAATCTAGTCTTAAAAAATACAAAATTAGAGTATGTGGAGTCCTTTGATTACTTGGGCATTAGGCTAGATAGTAAAATGTCCTGGAAGAACCAATTGGAAAAAAGCAGTCTGACATTTAAACATAGTTCCCTTCCTATCTTAAAGATTCATGGAGGGAGTGCTTCCAAAGCCATAACTCCGGCAATGGAAGTATTTAAAGCCAAAGCTCAATCCGCAGCCATATATGGGGCAGAGATATGGGGATCTCATTCAAGTAAGACTTTTAATATTGATGAAAATGCATTTATTATTAGTTGATTGAGATTACCTTTAAGAGCGCCACTAACGCCTGTCTATCTGGACATTAATTTAAAACGTACAGATTTATTATGTTGCTTAAGGCCACTACTTTATTGGGTAAGACTATGGTCTACCCCGGAACTCGTTGACTATAGACTTGGTTTACTGGAAATCATGGAACTGGATACATTCAAATCAATCAAATGGCTGAGACACATTTCAACTTGGTTTACCAAAATAGGCTTATCACACTTTTGGAAAAACCCACTGACATTGACAATTAGTTGTAAAGAACACACAAAAGCTGCTTTTTGGTCTTATGTTAACAATGAATATTCACACGCTCGTGGTATCGGTTCCCTAACTTTGAAGTTTCTGCAATTTAAGGATACACCCATGTTTGAGCAGTTTATGGATGAAATCGAGCCACCACTGGCTAAAACTGTATATCTACAATATAGATATGGTGTATTACAAATAAATGCAAATACCTGCAGATGGGGACAAGGTATGGGAAACGAGCCGCACATTTGCAAATTGTGTGATCTCAAACATAAAGAAGATGAGGCCCATATTCTCTTCTTTTGTTCGGTTTATAAATATCTACGTATGAAATGGATCAAACCACTTTGTAAAAAATTGGGTATAAGATCTTACAAAGAGGCAGAGAGGATACTCCAATCCACAACTTCTCAGTTGGTAGCTTTTGGAGTCAGTAGATATCTCCTCAGTGTCTGCTTGATTAGGAAGAAACTTGGGGTTAAAACATAGGGAGTTACACCCCATTGTTCTGATTTCTATAAAGGAATTTTTTTTTAAAAATTCTAAAAAACTTATAAATTAGTTAAAACACGTTCTTAATTTACTGGCATTTTTTAACTATTTATATAAAGTAGATACGCTTTTAAAATTTGGTTCTGTAACTGACTATTAAATTGTATATTGTATGAACATACTTATAGCGAATTAGTAATGTATTTTCAATTACAACGTATATATCCTTGATGATACTGCCGTTGGTGTACCACAGATGTAGTTATTGTATTTTTTAGTAATCATGTCCTTTTCTTATCTGTAAATGATTGTATTTTAAAATTGTTATATGGCTTCAAGACAAAAGTGTCGAAATAAAGCTTTACAAACAAACAAAGCATACAAAGTAACGTCACATATTCCTCTCCGAACTACCAGATTATCACATCATCGACCAGCAGAGTCAAGGGTATCCTAGGCACTTCGTATGTAGAGACACGTATCCCAGGTTCACTAGACTACCTGTGCATTGCTAGGCAGAGCCACTTGTAGTCTAGAGTACGACAGTAATCTCCTGCAGAGCCACATTGTAGAAAGATGGCTCTCTATATAGTGTACTAAAATTAAGTGCAATGTGCAGACATCCCCAAAAGGTATACAGAGGTAAAAACAGATAATACTAATACTCATTTTGTGGTATTGTGGGAGACAGTTAGGCTTATCAGAGGGTTGTGCTAAGCATTTGTTGTACTTACGGAGGCAATAAATGAGGCACACACTGAAAAATAAATCCAAGACCAATTTATAAAAATATTATTGATTGTTATGTGATTTTTAAGACCAAGAACACAGTTCTAAGGTAAGTACTTTTGGAGTTATGATTTTTCAAAGTTCTGAAAATATATCAGTTTTGTGCACAATTATGCACCATTGAAAACAATGAGGAAAAAGCAGAAAAATGAATATAAAATCAGGCAATGCTTTCATGCAGTTCACCTTCTTGTTTTAAGTCGATGTCGGGACCAGGTCACAAGTTCCAGCAGGAGAAGTTTAGGAGCAGCCCGGATCAGCCGGAAGCAGAGTTCTGAGGGTCTTGGAAGCTGGTGCGCAAAGACAAAGGGGGCCTCATGAAAACACACTGCACAGGAGTACTTACAGGCAAGTCCGGTGGGTCTCCATGGAGGGGGGAGGTTGCAAAGGCTTGGGGAACACAAGAGTACAGCTGATTGGCCGGTGCCGGGGCAGATGGGGCTGGGTGCAGAGCAAATAGGTCAGCTGGGCATCATGCGTCCTTGCAGTCAGGAGCAGGCAATTTGAAGAGGCAATCGAGGGGCAGCTGGGCCACTCAGAAAGTGAGTCTCGGGTGCCTTGTCGTCCCTCGATGGGTGCTTGCTTCTGGTGTCTTGGGAGTCCGATGTGCACTCTTCTTCTTGGTGCTTGTTGTTGGGAATCCGGTGCCCTCAGTATTGGTGCGCTGAGGCTCTGGTAGGTCCTGGTGACTCTAAACTTGGTATGGAGTCAGATCTGACCCTTCTTTTCTTGCTTCCGTGCTGGGTCGAGGTCATTAAGGGAGCAGTATGTCGAAAAAACAGACTTCACAGGAACGGTGCCTGCGGGGTGCTGGGGAGTGATACCTTCACTCCAAGGGAACTTCTTGGTGATTTCTTGAAGGCTGGAGTTGCTCCAGGGTTCTTGGAGTCATTTCAGGTTCAGGACAACACAGTAGGCAGCGAATATAGAGTACTTGAGGCAGCAGGCATGGTTTGGCACCTTTTTCTTTTGCATAAGGGCCTCAGTCCGCTTGCAGTGGATCTTCTTTGTCCTGGTCTTCTCTTGTCCGTCAAATCTGACGTTCAGGTCTCGGGGTGCCACCTACATACTGAATTTAGGGGCGTTACAAAGGGAGACAGGTAGTAGCCAATGAGCTACTTACCATTAGGGTGTCTACACCATTCAGTGACCACTTCATGTGGGAAGGGTCACTACCCTAGCCATGATAGGTTGTTTTCCCAGCATTGAGTGAAAACGAGAAGGCACCTCACGGGCGCACCACCAACAGGAACCTGGCAGGTACTCACCAGGATTGCCCTGTTCTCATCATTGGCGCCTTCAAGCTTAGGAAAAAATAAGGTGTCCGAAAAACCACAAGAAGGTTGTGTAAAGATATGCAGTGAAAAGGAGGGAAACAACATATAAAAACACACACGACAACACAGATATATAATTTTATTCTGTTTCTTGTGTTGGGTGTGGAAATTTTAAAAATAGTAGACGTGGTTACTAACTATCCAACCACCACTACTATACTTGCCGACATGTTTCATTACCATCAAGAATTTTTGGCAATTTCTTCAGGGCGTCATGTACATTAAAGCCACTGCATATGGACAGATTAGTCTTCACAACTGAAAAAACATAAGTAGTGCACACTTGTAAACAACCTGCGTGTGGGGCTCAAGCCACTTATACCCAAAAGCATATACCTTGACAATAATTACCCTCACTCGGCCATTCACACTCGTACCGGCCGGGGGGTTCAAATACTCATGAAGCTGCAACTGCAACCATGGTTAAAAATCCTTCCCCTTCAGTTTACTGCAAAAGATTGACAAGAGGTTGGTTTCTTTATTTTTATAAACAACTAAGGCACATGGAGGGTAAAAAAACGATTTGTTAATTGCACCCTCTGTCTCATGTCTGATATGACCACCATATAACCCCTTTTAAAAAAAGTATTTTGGACAGTTTACTCGAGAAAACACGAACGAACAAGTGACCAAAAGGCTATTTTAAGCCGTGACAGACAATTTCTCATAAAGCTGCAACTGTAAACATGGTCGAAAAACCTTCCCCTTTAGTTTACTGCACAAGATTAACAGGGGTTTTGTTTCTTTATTATTATCGACAAAGGAGCGCATGGAAGGAAAACCTTGTTAATTGCACCCTCTCATGTCTAGTATGACCCCCTTATAGCCCCTTTCAAAAGAAGTATTCGGACCGGTTTTACTCTTGAAGCCACAAACGAAAAAGTGCCCAAAAAGCTTTTTTTAGCCGTGACAGACAGTCCCGGAACCCCTACTGCTTACCGACTTGGTGGAAGGCATCCGGCATTGAATCAGCCCGTGTTGCTTCCTCCAAATCCGGTTCGGAGATATTTGTTTTGGAAACATCACGTAGTCTCGCGATAACACGGCCGCCATTTTGGCATGGACATCTAACCATTAAAGTCAATGTAACTCCCGGTAGTGCGACGAACTCTCGCGTTCTATCGGTTTTCACTACTTTTCTCTAAAAGGCTCTATGACATAACTTTATTAAGCATCACGACAACAAACAGGGTAATTTATTAATGTCACATATCTGTCTTCTTTAAAGCACATTAGTGCTCAGTATGGAAACACAATTTTTACATTCCATTTTTATGCTATACATCAGCACACTGCGTATATTGTATATTAATACACAGTGCATGTGCTTATCATTCAAAAACGCGGGTTTACATACCTCGAGTAAAACTACATCGTGTGCCCCGCATGTCCCTAACAGTAACATAATGATACTGTGTGGGGGCCAATGTTATCGTATATACAGGGAGCTGGGTGATGTAATAACTAGTGCAAATGTCAGAAGAGCATTCAGTACAATGCTCATATGAACTATATACAACGGACAATGACAAGTTCATACAGATGCCAAGGATCATCCAATGCATATTTCAGTGTGTGGGAGCCACAGCTAACATATGTCCAAGGAGCTGAGTGATATACATACTAGTACAGATGTCAAAAGGAACATATAGTACAATGCTCATGCAAACTATAAGCAGGTACATAACAAGCTCATATAAATGCTAAAGTGTATTCAGTGCATAATTCAATGCAATTTGTTCCATTCAAGTAAATCATTCAGACCGAACCTCTCACTTTTTTCTTGAAAAATCCATTTAGCTTCTTTCATGGTAAGCAACCGTTCCACTGTGCGTGTATCTCCTGTCACTTTTTCTAGGACGAGCCACTTAAAAGAATGCTTGTTACTGAAGCAATGCTGTACCAACTTGGTAGTTAGTTTGCCAGATTTTGTGGTGCTGATGTGTTCCTGAATACGAGTTTTTACTTTTCGTGTGGTAAGTCCTATATACTGTAATCCACACTCACAGTCCAGCCTGTATACCACATTGGTAGTGTTACAGTTGCTGAACTGTCTCAACTCCCATTCTTTGCCTGACCTCAGAGTAACACTGTTGACCTTTGATGTAAGTGGGCAAACGGAGCAAGTGCCACACGGGTGGTGACCCGTAGTCCGTGTTCTACTAGAGGTTTTAGGGTTTTGCATCCTTGTGTACACCAGTTTATCCTTCAAATTACTGGTGCGCTTGAAGGAAAATCTAGGAGGTGGCATTTTGAAATCTTTATTAGACAAAATACCCCAGTGTTTGCGTATTGACTGTCTTATTTTCGTGGCCAACGGATCAAACGTCAAGACCACGGGCAGACACTCTCTTGATTCTTTCTTATTTTTCTCAAGCTAGGCATTTCTTGGAGTATTCAGCGCCCTCTTTCTAGCACACTTAATAATTTTAGCTGGATAGTCTCTTTGCAGAAGTTTATCACCAAGGACTTCTGCAAAGAGACTATCCAGCTAAAATTATTAAGTGTGCTAGAAAGAGGGTGCTGAATACTCCAAGAAATGCCTTGCTTGAGAAAAATAAGAAAGAATCAAGAGAGTGTCTGCCGTGGTCTTGACGTTTGATCCGTTGGCCACGAAAATAAGACAGTCAATACGCAAACACTGGGGTATTTTCTCTAATAAAGATTTCAAAATGCCACCTCCTAGATTTGCCTTCAAGCGCACCAGTAATTTGAAGGATAAACTGGTGTACACAAGGATGCAAAACCCTAAAACCTCTAGTAGAACACGGACTACGGGTCACCACCCGTGTGGCACTTGCTCCGTTTGCCCACTTACATCAAAGGTCAACAGTGTTACTCTGAGGTCAGGCAAAGAATGGGAGTTGAGACAGTTCAGCAACTGTAACACCACCAATGTGGTATACAGGCTGGACTGTGAGTGTGGATTACAGTATATAGGACTTACCACACGAAAAGTAAAAACTCGTATTCAGGAACACATCAGCACCACAAAATCTGGCAAACTAACTACCAAGTTGGTACAGCATTGCTTCAGTAACAAGCATTCTTTTAAGTGGCTCGTCCTAGAAAAAGTGACAGGAGATACACGCACAGTGGAACGGTTGCTTACCATGAAAGAAGCTAAATGGATTTTTCAAGAAAAAAGTGAGAGGTTCGGTCTGAATGATTTACTTGAATGGAACAAATTGCATTGAATTATGCACTGAATACACTTTAGCATTTATATGAGCTTGTTATGTACCTGCTTATAGTTTGCATGAGCATTGTACTATATGTTCCTTTTGACATCTGTACTAGTATGTATATCACTCAGCTCCTTGGACATATGTTAGCTGTGGCTCCCACACACTGAAATATGCATTGGATGATCCTTGGCATCTGTATGAACTTGTCATTGTCCGTTGTATATAGTTCATATGAGCATTGTACTGAATGCTCTTCTGACATTTGCACTAGTTATTACATCACCCAGCTCCCTGTATATACGATAACATTGGCCCCCACACAGTATCATTATGTTACTGTTAGGGACATGCGGGGCACACGATGTAGTTTTACTCGAGGTATGTAGACCCGCGTTTTTGAATGATAAGCACATGCACTGTGTATTAATATACAATATACGCAGTGTGCTGATGTATAGCATAAAAATGGAATGTAAAAATTGTGTTTCCATACTGAGCACTAATGTGCTTTAAAGAAGACAGATATGTGACATTAATAAATTACCCTGTTTGTTGTCGTGATGCTTAATAAAGTTATGTCATAGAGCCTTTTAGAGAAAAGTAGTGAAAACCGATAGAACGGGAGAGTTCATCGCGCTACCGGGAGTTACATTGACTTTAATGGTTAGATGCCCATGCCAAAATGGCGGCCGTGTTATCGCGAGACTACGTGGTGTTTCCAAAACAAATATCTCCGAACCGGATTTGGAGGAAGCAACACGGGCTGATTCAATGCCGGATGCCTTCCACCAAGTCGGTAAGCAGTAGGGGTTCCGGGACTGTCTGTCACGGCTAAAAAAAGCTTTTGGGCACTTTTTCGTTTGTGGCTTCAAGAGTAAAACCGGTCCGAATACTTCTTTTGAAAGGGGCTATAAGGGGGTCATACTAGACATGAGAGGGTGCAATTAACAAGGTTTTCCTTCCATGCGCTCCTTTGTCGATAATAATAAAGAAACAAAACCCCTGTTAATCTTGTGCAGTAAACTAAAGGGGAAGGTTTTTCGACCATGTTTACAGTTGCAGCTTTATGAGAAATTGTCTGTCACGGCTTAAAATAGCCTTTTGGTCACTTGTTCGTTCGTGTTTTCTCGAGTAAACTGGCGAAAATACTTTTTTTAAAAGGGGTTATATGGTGGTCATATCAGACATGAGAAAGAGGGTGCAATTAACAAATCGTTTTTTTCCCCTCCATGTGCCTTAGTTGTTTATAACAATAAAGAAACCAACCTTTTGTCAATCTTTTGCAGTAAACTGAAGGGGAAGGATTTTTAACCATGGTTGCAGTTGCAGCTTCATGAGTATTTGAACCCCCCGGCCGGTACGAGTGTGAATGGCCGAGTGAGGGTAATTATTGTCAAGGTATATGCTTTTGGGTATAAGTGGCTTGAGCCCCACATGCAGGTTGTTTACAAGTGTGCACTTCTTATGTTTTTTCAGTTGTGAAGACTAATCTGTCCATATGCAGTGGCTTTAATGTACATGACACCCTGAAGAAATTGCCAAAAATTCTTGATGGCAATGAAACATGTCGGCAAGTATAGTAGTGGTGGTTGGATAGTTAGTAACCACGTCTACTATTTTTAAAATTTCCACGCCCAACGCAAGAAACAGAATAAAGTTATATATCTGTGTTGTCGTGTGTGTTTTTATATGTTGTTTCCCTCCTTTTCACTGCATATCTTTACACAACCTTCTTGTGGTTTTTCGGACACCTTATTTTTTCCTAAGCTTGAAGGCGCCAATGATGAGAACAGGGCAATCCTGGTGAGTACCTGCGAGGTTCCTGTTGGTGGTGCGCCCGTGAGGTGCCTTCTCGCTTTCACTCACTTTTTTTGTCTATGTATCACGGTTTGACACTAAACTGTATATTTATGTTGTCTCACAATTGAATTTTACTGTGTTTGGAACGGGCGATTGTTAAAGGAGGCACCATCCAGGGTTATACCGACTACCCCAAGAATTAATGATAGGGGAGTAATTTTTTTGCAACAGTATTGTAATAACTCGTATCCCCTTAATAGAAGGATGGAATGTATAAGTGCCTATAAAGTCTAGGTCTTGTTTGTATATGTTGTTTTCCCAGCATCCCAAGATGGGATGGGCTCACATTGCCTGCCCTGCCCTGGGTTGGTGCAGGCCAAGTGGGGACCCTCCTACTAATCTAACTAATGCTTCCGCCAAAAGTGAAGCAGGAAAGGGGGATTGTCCTCCCCCACTATCTGGAGGTTCCTCGGTTGAATTTCAAAGGCGGCATAGCCTTTGAAGCTTCCTGCCCAGGAAGGCCACTCTCTCCTGGAGGAGGTGTGAAGCACCTCTGCCCAGAACAGGCTTTGTCTCTGAGAGCACTGGATCCCAAACTATGAGGTCAGAAACTTTTCTGGTGGTGGCAGACTGGTCGGAACAAGTCAGGCACCACACCAGTGCCTGGTAGGTTTTCAGGGGACAAGAAAACAGAAATGGTAACATGGAAAGAGGGCGCTCAGCTGTGAGTATGGCTATTATTAGGGTTCAAAGTTATTCCCAGCGACTGCTACAAGGCTGGAAAGGAAGGTTACCCAACTTCCTTAATTTATCCTGGACAAATCCAAGATGAAAAACTAAATCTGAATTCCTGCCGAGCAGTCTAATATTAAATTATTATATTCAAAAACAACAGAAATGATATTTATCAAGATTTAAATGACAAGTATAAGAACGAAAGTCCAAGTCCTCATCCAATAAACATTCAAACACCAAAATCCTGAAGTGCGTTGATCCGTGTTTATATTTCAAATTTCAAAGTTCAGTCCAGATTCTCAAGTCCTTAATTCAATCTGAACGTATTCTCAAAGTTCATTCCAAATTTCTCAAAATCAGATTCCAAGTTTCACAAGTTTCAAAGAACATCCACAGCAGCCAACACGTGTTTCGTTGGGCATTTGTCTATGCCAACCAACTTCCTCAGGGCTGCAAGCCAAAGTAATACAAAATAAACTAATGTAAAGAAATATATAATAATAAGAGTAGTCCAATTGTTTATGAAAAGGTTAAGTTAAACTCAAAAAAGTCATCACCTAGGTGAAAAGAAAAAGCATAGTACCCTCATTGCAGTGACAAATTATAACCGTACACACATTATGTGGATCCCGGTGTCAAGTCATGGTCAACAGAAAAACATTCTGCCATTTCGCCAAATTCGTATCACATAAGTATATTACCTCGATCACAATAGATTATCCTTAAGTATCAAATTTCTTCCAGCAAGCGTTTATCACGAAAATCAACAGTATGCCCCAGGGGCAGCCAATGGATAGATCACATATATTATTGGGGAAGGTTCATTGACGACTGTTTGTTATTTTGGAGAGGCACTACAGAGGAACTGGAGTTGTTTTTTAATTTTCTCAATACCAATGACCTTAACATGTCATTTACCACACATTATGGTAAAGAGAAATTGACTTTTCTTGATATTGAATTATTTGTGGAGGAAAACAATTGGACTACTCTTATTATATATTTCTTTACATTAGTTTATTTTGTATGATCTCAAATGAAGCGGAAGGGTATTCCAAGCTCTCGCTGCTCTGACAGAGATGGATTGGCCGCCGAGCCTGCTATATTTAAACTTTGGCACAGTCATTTGGTGGAGGTTGCTTGATCTGAGAGGGCGGTTGGGAACATAAAGGGAAAATCTTTTTCTCAGATAAGCTGGACCCGTTTGATGGAGTGCTCGGTATGCTAGCACGAGGATCTTAAATAAGATCCTTTGAGCAACTGGGAGCCAGTGAAGATCTCTAAGAGGTTGGCGGACACTAGATCTTCTGGGTATGTTAAACAGCAGCCGAACCGCGGCATTTTGAATAACTTGGAGGCGGTGAATCAAATAGGCTGGGAGTCCGCAGTAGAGGGCATTCGCATAATCCAATCTGGATAATATGAGAGCGCGAATGACCGTCTCCTTGGCCTCTCTCGGGAGCAATGGGAGAAATCTGCGCACGGTTTTGAGGGTGGAGAAGCAGATTCCAGTGAGTTTTTTCAGGTGGTCCTCAAATCTGAGATTGTTATTAAACCAGACTCCTAGATTTTTTGCAGGTCCACCAATGGATTTGGGACATGGGAGATCGGTGGGCCAGAGGGAGTCACTAAAGTTATCAGGAAAGGAGCCGTACAGCAAGATCTCAGATTTACTCTCATTACATTTGAGCTGGGCACACGCCAGCCAGCGGAAAACCGATGATAAACAGAATTGGACCCTCGACGTATCCGAGTTGTTTTTGGGCCACGTAAACAGAAGCTGAGTATCATCGGCATTAGCCATAATTTTGGCTCCTAGCTGTTCCGCAAGATAAATGAGGGGGGTCATATATATATTAAAAAGCAGGGGGCTTAGAGTGGAGCCCTGTGGGACACCAGTAGAGAGTTTTTTGGGAGAGGAGGAGAAAGGTGGCATCCACACTTGCTGGGACCTGTTATCTAAAAAAGACGTTAGCCAGCCAAGAGCGGAGCCAGTTATGCCTATGGCTGCTAGTCTGGTAAGTAGGAGGGAATGAGGGACCGTATCGAAGGCGGCAGAGAGGTCCAATAAAATCAGAGCCGCTCTGCCACCTCCGTCCAAACATTCCCGAATGGCCTCAGAAACCTCGACTAGAGCCGTCTCTGTGCTGAAAGCAGCTCTGAAGCCTGATTGCGCAGGGTGAAGAGCTTGAGAGCTTTCAACAAATTTGTCTAGCTGTGTGAATGCAACTTTTTCACATATCTTTGCCAGGGCCGGCAGTAATGATATGGGCCGGAAATTAGCAGGGGCCTTCGGGTCTAGTCCATTTTTTTTAAGAAGTGGTAGCAGTTTGGCCTGCTTCCAGCATACCGGAACAGTGGCGGTGGAGAGAGAGAGGTTGACAATATGTGTTACCTCTTGGCCGACTGTATTAGCCAGGCCCGCAAGGACTCTGGCCGGGCAAGGGTCGGCGGGGGATCCTGATTGTAAAGTAGCAAGAATTTTAACAACCTCTGTTGTGTCCACTGGAGTGAAGAGGGCAAACTGGTCCATAGAGATGGGCATAGTGGGGGAAGGAATAATCATTGAAGCTGGAAAATTGTTACATACAGTGAGCAAGTCATCTTGGATTTTTGCAATTTTGTCCACAAAAAACACAGAGAGTTCTTCACACCATTTTGCCGAAGAGGCTAAAAGAGGTTGAGCGGCACAAGGGGAGACAAAGCTTTTAACAATAGCAAAGATTTCCCTGCTGTTGTTGTTGGCCTTGGTTATGCGCCCGTCGTAGTAAAAACTTTTTGCTGATTTAATTGCTGCGTAGTACCTCCATCATGCACCGGTGGTTGAGTTTGACTGCCCTGGTGTTCAGGGAACCCACCAGGTGTTGAACCATCAGGAACATGCCCTGATGTCGTAGCTACTTCCAGAGACGAAGGGCCTCCTGCCAGAGGGTCCACGACCCCACCCCGCCTCTTTTGTTGCAATACCACATGGCGGTGGTGTTGTCCGTGAACACCTGCACTACTCTTCCTTAGACAGGGGGAAGGAATGCCTTCAGTGCAAGACGAATCACCCGGAGCTCCAGATGGTTGATGTGGAGCCCGGACTCCGCCCTAGACCAGAGGCCTCTGATCTCCACCTCCCCCATGTGGCCGCTCCACCCCAGAAGCATGCATCTGTCAACATTGTGAACTCTGGGTGGGGAAGAGAGAGGGATCTGCCGTTTACCCAATCCTGGCCCGTCAGCCACCACTGCAGTTGGTGTGCAGTGCCATCCGAGATCTGGAAGCAATCAGAAAGATTCCCCTGATGCTGTACCCACTGGAACTTCAAGTCCCACTGCAGAACCTGCATGTGCCACCTCGCATGATCTACCAGCAGTATGGAGGAGGCCATGAGGACCCCAGACCCATGGTGCTGTGTCCCACGTCCCGGGCTGCGCAGATGCTGAGCATCTTGCGCCGGCCTGTGGCTCTGGGAGGAACGTGGCGGGGCACCCCTTCCGTAGCCACGAAAGGGACATAAGGCAGACTGCATGGGGCGAGATGTAGTCACGAGGCCCAAGGACCTGGCTGCAGCCCGAGAATCCTTGACACTCTCAAGTGCGTGGTCTGCCTTATCGCCAAACAAGCTTCGGCCATCAAAGGGCATGTCCAAAAGTGTAGATTGGACATCACCCGAGAAGCTAGTGGACCTCAGCCAAATGTAGCGTCTCAGGGCTACCGACATTAAAATAGTCCTGCCTAGCGAGTTGGCGGTGTCCAGTCCACAGCGAATGGTGAACTTTGCTGTATCTCTCCCCTCGGCAACCGCACGGGAGAGTGCAGCTCGGGCCTCCTACGGGCACTGCGGCAGCAAGTGCTCAACCATATCCCACACAGAGTGAGTGTAACGGCCCAATAGACAAGCTGGTGGAAGAAAACATATTATTCCCAAGGTGTTCCAGATTCTTGGATTCCCTATCTGGGGGGGGGGCAGTAGGGAACGAGCCTTTGGAAGTAGAGGATTGGACAACCAAGCTCTCAGGAGTAAGATGTTGGGAGAGGAAAATGGGGTTGCTCTGCACCGGGTGGTGGCGTTGGGCAATCATCGTACCCACTGTGCTGGAATTGGACCAAGTGCCCAGAAGAATGTCCATGAGGGCCTCATTAAATGGCAGCAGGGGCTCCGAAGAGGCCGCTGCAGGTTGAAGCATCTCAGTCAGGAGGATAGTCCTGACTGCCACCGTAGGAAGCTCAAGGACCAAGGTCTCAGTCACAGGTTTTATCTTCTGACTTAGATACTTTTCTGGAGCTTTTCTTCCTGGGGTCTCTCGAAGCCCTCAGCCAGTTCGGATTCGGTGAGGGTTCGAGGGATTGCCTTGCGACGAGCTCCCGGTCAAACTTATGGAAGTCTGACCTCCGGAGCGTTCCAGCAGGACAAACAAGGATCCAGGGCGACACGCGGTTGAAGGCAGGTGGCTTCGCTTTCGCAGTTGCTCTCGGTCACCTTTCCTTTGTTCGGACTTAGAAACTTTTATGGAGCTTTTTCTAACATAGGCAATGGTAGGCTAGAGATCCACGGCATTGCTGACAAAGCACTGCAACATTACCCACAGAACTACCAGATTACTACAGCAACCTCCAGCAGAACCAAAATTATCACACAAATCACAGCACAGCACTAGAGCATTCCTCTTTCACAGCCAAATACATCCCAACCCCTCCATAGCACTGGAACATCCCTGAGAGAGCAGATGTATCTTAGAAGCACCAGAGCATCACAGCTTCTCAACAGAGACCTGTATGGCAGAAGCACCAGGGCACCGCAGCACCCCTGGCAGAGCCATGTGCAACTCAGAAATATTAGAGCACCGCAGCATCCCTGGCAGACCCGCATATATTCTAGTACCACCAGACAGCTGCAGCACCCCTGGCAGAGCCACGTGTATCCTAGAACCACCAGAGAACCACAGCACCCCTGACAGAGCCACATGCATCTCAGAAGTCTTAGAGCACTGCAGCACCCCTGGCAGAGCCACGTGTATCCTAGAACCACTAATAAACTGCAGCATCCTGAATAGAGCCACATGCATCTCAGAAGTACTAGAGCATCCTAGCACCCCTAGCAGACCCGCATGTATCCTAAAACAACCAGAGCACCGCAGCAACCCTGGCAGAGCCACATGCATCTCAGAAGTACTAGAGCACCAGAGCATCCCTGGCAGAGCCATGTGTATCCTAGAACCACCAGAGCACTGCAGCAACCCTGGCAGAGCCACATGCATCTCAAAAGTACTAGAGCATCCCAGCACCCCTAGCAGACCCACATATATCCTAGTACCACCAGAGCACCGCAGCGCCCCTGGCAGAGCCACATGCGTCTCAGAAGTACTAGAGCACTGCAGCACCCCTGGCAGAGCCACATGCATCCTAGAACCACCAGAGAACCACAGCACCCCTAGCAGAGCTACGTGTATCCTAGAACCACATTAAAACCACAGCACCACTGGCAGAACCACGTGTATCCTAGAACCACCATAGAACCACAGCACCCCTGGCAGAGCCACATGCATCTCAAAAGTACTAGAGCATCCCAGCACCCATAGCAGACCCACATATCTCCTACTACCACCAGAGCACCACAGCGCCCCTGGCAGGACCACATGCATCTCAAGAAGTACTAGAGCCCTGCAGCACCCCTGGCAGAGCCACGTGCATCCTAGAACCACCATAGAACCACAGCACCCCTGGCAGAGCCATGAGTATCCTAGAACTACCAGAGAACCACATGCATCCTAGAACCACCAGAGAACTACAGCACCCCTAGCAGAGCTACGTGTATCCTAGAACCACCACAGAACCACAGAACCCCTGGCAGACACATGTGTATCCTGTAACCACCATAGAACCACAGCACCCCTGGCAGAGTCACGTGTATCCTAGAACCACCACAGAACCCTTTGGCCGAGCCACGTGTATCCTAGAACCACCATAAAACCACAGCACCCCTGGCAGAGCCACGAGTATCCTAGAACTACCAGAGAACCACAGCACCCCTGGCAGACCCACATGCATTCTAGAACCACCAGAGAACCACAGCACCCCTAGCAGAGCTATGTGTATCCTAGAACCACCAGAGAACCACAGCACCCCTGGCAGACCCATGTGTATCCTGGAACCACCATAGAACCACAGCACCCCTGGCAGAGCCAAGTGTATCCTGGAACCACCAGAGAACCACAGCACCCCTTGCAGTGCCACGTGTATCCTAGAACCACCATAGAACCACAGCACCCCTGGCAGACCCATGTGTATCCTTGAACCACCATAGAACCACAGCACCCCTGGCAGACCCTCATGTATTGTAGAACCACTATAAAACTACAGCACCCCTGGCAGAGCCACGTGTATCCTAGAACCACAGCACCTCGGGCAGAGCCACGTGTATCCTAGAACCAACATAGAACCACTGCACCCAGGGCAGAGCCACGTGTATCCTAGAACCACCATAGAAACACGGCACCCCGGGCAGACCCACGTGTATCCTAGAACCACCATAGAACCACGGCACCCCGGGCAGAGCCACGTGTATCCTAGAACCACCATAGAAACACGGCACCCCGGGCAGACCCACGTGTATCCTAGAACCACCATAGAACCACGGCACCCCGGGCAGAGCCACGTGTATCCTAGAACCACGGCACCCCGGGCAGAGCCAGGTGTATCCTAGAACCACCATAGAACACCAGCACCCCTGGCAGACCCACATGTATTCTAGAACCACGGTACCCCTGGCAGCCCCACGTGTATTCTAGAACCACAGCACCCCTGGCAGACCCACGTGTATTCTAGAACCACAGCACCCCTGGCAGAGCCACGTGTATCCTAGAACCACCACAGAACCACAGCGCCCCGGGCAGAGCCATGTGTATTGTAGAACCACCATAGAACCACAGCACCCCTGGCAGATCCACGTGTATTGTAAAACCACCATAGAACCACAGTGCCCCGGGCAGAGCCACGTGTATCCTAGAACCACTATAGAACTACAGCACCCCTGGCAGAGCCACGTGTATCCTAGAACAACAGCACCTCGGGCAGAGCCACGTGTATCCTAGAACCACAGCACCTCGGGCAGAGCCACGTGTATCCTAGAACCAACATAGAACCACGGCACCCAGGGCAGAGCCACGTGTATCCTAGAACCACCATAGAAACACGGCACCCCGGGCAGACCCACGTGTATCCTAGAACCACCATAGAACCACGGCACCCTGGGCAGAGCCACGTGTATCCTAGAACCACCATAGAAACACGGCACCCCGGGCAGACCAACGTGTATCCTAGAACCACCATAGAACCACGGCACCCCGGGCAGAGCCACGTGTATCCTAGAACCACGGCACCCCGGGCAGAGCCACGTGTATCCTAGAACCACGGCACCCCGGGCAGAGCCACGTGTATCCTAGAACCACGGCACCCCGGGCAGAGCCACGTGTATCCTAGAACCACGGCACCCCGGGCAGAGCCACGTGTATTGTAGAACCACCTAAGTATCCCAGCACACCGATGCGCAGTCCTGTGTATCTAAGACAATGAGCACTGCAACATCTGCTGACAAAGACACCCTTATCCTGGCCTCGTCAGAACTGTAAGGGCCTTTCCTGGCAGAGGCACTGGTAGTCTAGAGCACCACAGTATCCAGCAGCAATGCTCCGTGCATCCCAGACTCCCAGGATACCCCAGCATCCCTGATAGAGCCTCGTGTAGCACAGACCCCAGAGAACCACAGCATCCTCGCCTCAGCCACATGCATCTCTCCCCCTACCGGAAGAGCGCACCATCGCCTAACGCCTGACCCGTCACCCGCTGGAATACCTCCCGTTGTATCATCCCGTGTATAATGCTGTACTGGTGCCGTCCACACCTTACAAATGATATCCTGAACGGAGACAAACACCCCCTGTGATGCCACCTGCATACATCCCCATGTGACATCCCGGGCACAGGCCTCGCTGCTCCCTTTGACGCAGCCGGTCCTGATGGGAGGAGGGCGGCAGATGCTCGGCCCTGGATTGGATTAAAGGGATTTTCACCCGCAGCCGGCATTTAGCTCCAGAACATTACTTACATTTCTTACAGCCCTGCTGGCCATCACGTGCTCACATCTGGCCGGGGGCAGGAGGGAGGCACCCTTGCAGGGGCCCCGTATGGGGCGAGGGAGGAGAGAATCACACATGGAACCAGGGCGGGAAGCAGGTTATAGTCAGATCAGGGCTGGCCAAAGGGAAGCGCCAGTGGAAGGAGGGCTGGGGCAGTGTCAGTCTTATCAGGGGTGCATCTGAGAGGCTGGCAGGGCTGGGCAAGAGTCACCCACATTCCCTTGCAAGCCACTAAAAGGCTTATATATATATGTGTGTGCACGTTTAGACAAAAAAACATTACGTACTACCTTCAAGCATGCATATATAAATGTATATACATATACATAAAAAATGCATCCTAACATCATTCATCAGGCTAAGATGCCAAAATAGCATTGGATTTTTCATTGAAAATAAAAGTACGCGTATATAGCATGTCTGTAACAAAGTACATGCCCTCCTCTAGTGTTCCAACACAGCCTTTTATTTTCAAAGAAAAAGGCAAGTCATTGCAGGCAATAAGCCAATAGTCTGCATAGATACAATGTATGCACTGATCGCAGCTTTACAATTCTCTGCAATAGGTACATTTTTAAGGAGAGCTGTGGTAAAGACTGTGATTTTAAGAAAAAGATGATGAATAAAGATTTTTGGGAAGAAGAAACGACTTTCACATCTGCTTATTGAGATGACCATGATTTATCATCCTGAATTGTGCATTATGGACTATAAACATGTGACAGAACTATAATTGACCTTGAAGTTGAGTTCGCTAAATGGACCTATATAGAAGAAAACTGAAGGCCTGACTTGGCAAAGTACAGTAGGTATGGTAAAATCACCTGCTCCTGACCCCGAATGGGATCATGATCATTATTAATGCACCAGAAGTAAAAACGCTTCCATTTGAAAGCGTACCACTTTCTGGTGGATGCTCTTCTCCCTTCCTTAAGAATGTTCATACAGTCTGCGGACAAATCTAGATGCCCGTACTGGAGGATCTCAAGAGCCATGCCGTCAATCGTACAGATGAGAGGTTGGGGTGGAACATCTACTCCCTGTGCTTGGATAGCAAGTCTGGTTGACATAATACCACCCCTCGCGAGGTCACTCTGGTGTGATCAGTATCATTCTGGTGTCGGCCCTGTAGAACTTGTTGATCACCAGGGGAATGAGTGGAATTGGAGGAAAAGTGTAAAGTGATGTCTGCAACCATTTTATCAAAAGCACATTCCCTTGGAGCCTGGTTGGTGAAACTTGGATACGAAGACGGGGCATTTTCCTTTTGTTGCATCTGCAAACAGGTCGATGTCAGGAACACTCCATCGATGGAAAATGTCCTGTATGACATCATTGTTTAGCACCCAGTTGTGAGCTTTGACAAAGATCCGACTTGGAGAGTCTGCATGGAAGTTGAGAGTACCTGAGCAATGAATTGCCGAAATGTTCAAATTCCTTGCGAGATGCCACTTCCACATAGTCTGAGCCTCCTGTGAGAGCAGTCTCAACCTGGTTCCTCCCTGTTTGTTTAGATAATACATAGTTGTGGTGTTGTCCGTCTGAATCAACGGGCAACGTGTGTGAAAGGAAGGGAGCAATGACTTGAGAGCAAGATGTACCGCCCTCTGCTCTAGTAGGTTGATATACCCCTGCTCCGTCTCTGACCAGAGTCCTTGTACTTGAAGAGGACCCATGTGAGCCCCCCAACCCTGGAGGGAAGCATCCGTGACAGTTGTCTGACAGTGAAGGTCCTGATGGTGAGGTTCTGTAATTCTCGAGCCTGACTCCATTTTGTGTTGCCCTCACGTAGGCCTGTGAAAGAGGCCCGGCGAACAAGTGGCCTGGCCTTCTGAGTGCATGTAAACATTAAGTAGGCTTCTTTCGACTCTGAAAGAACTACAGAGAAACTGACCTCTTCACCTGAAACTGACCTCGCAAAGCCAATTTCCCTTGGTTTGATCCTTGTCCAAGATTGCCACTTAATGTTCAGGACCTCGTTAACCTTTAGTTTCCTTGCACATGTTTTATCTTGTTCAGCATCTATTACTGTTTCCTTTATGTTCTGACATTACATAAAGAATGGGCTGAAAATTCGTTCCGCTCGCGAAATTTGCGGATTTTCCGCGATTTTGCGATCCGCGAACCTCGCGAAATCGCGGTAAAATCCGCGAATCCGCGAATCAGCGGGGACGAACTTTCAGCCAAGCACTTACAGGGTTACTGAAGCAGGTGTAAAAGTTGAAGCTAATTTTTTGTAACCTTTTACAAAAGGGTTACAAAGAAATTAACTTCAACTTGGGCACCTGCTGCTGTAAGCCTGTAAGTGCTTCCTGGTGCCTCGTTGCCTACTTGCAACTATTCTCTGACCCTGCTCTGACCCTTGAAGCAGGGTCAGAGAATAGTTACAAGTAGGCAATGAGGCGCCTGTCACGAAAATTAAACCTCAACAGGAAGCACTGACAGATATAAAAACAAGCATTTGCAATGCAATAATCTCGCATTAGGAAAGTTTGAGCTATTGGTCTTGTAAATGACAATTTATTTTATTTATTTGTTGGTTTTGAAAATAGCTAAATTAATAGCTTTGTCATTTACAATGCCAATAGTTATAACTTTCGCAAATGTAACACCTATAGCATTTGTAATGCAACATGTTTTGTATTTACGTGACTTAGCTGTATTGATATTACAAATTACAATGGCTTTTAATTGTTTAAAATAATTAATACTTAAATAAAAGTGATTTTAATTGATAATGGCAATAGCTTAAACTTTTGTAAATAACTTTTGTGAAGATTATGTTCAGTGTATTTTATTGTGACAAAAATCCAAGAACAGAAGTGAAATATTAACGTCTTTTTGTGACATTTGTAATAAAGTTTGAAACATTGAGAGAACATATTTGAACCAGTTGTTGTTGAATGGTTGCGCAGATTGATGCTGGGGTAGCGCTGAGTGGTGCTGTGGTGGTGCTGAGTGGTGCTGTGGTGATGCTGAGTGGTGCTGTGGTGGTGCTGAGTGATACTGGGATGGTGCTGAGTGATGCTGGGATGGTGCTGAGTGATGCTGGGGTGGTGCTGAGTGGTGCTGTGGTGGTGCTGAGTGATGCTGTGGTGGTAATGAGTGATGCTGTGGTGGTGCTGAGTGGTGCTGTGGTGGTGATGAGTGATAATGTGGTGGTGCTGAGTGATGCTGTGGTGGTGCTGAGTGATGCTGTGGTGGTGCTGAGTGATGCTGTGGTGGTGCTGATTGGTGCTGTGGTGGTGCTGATTGGTGCTGTGGTGGTGCTGAGTGATGCTGTGGTGGCGCTGAGTGGTGCTGTGGTGGTGTTGATTGGTGCTGTGGTGGTGCTGAGTGATGCTGTGGTGGTGCTGAGTGATGCTGTGGTGGTGCTGTGGTGGTGCTGAATGATAATGTGGTGGCGCTGAGTGATGCTGTGGTGGCGCTGAGTGATGCTGTGGTGGCGCTGAGTGATGCTGTGGTGGCGCTGAGTGATGCTGTGGTGGCGCTGAGTGATGCTGTGGTGGCACTGAGTGATGCTGTGGTGGCACTGAGTGGTGCTGTGGTGGTGCTGAGTGGTGCTGTGGTGGTGCCGAGTGATGCTGTGGTGGTGCTGAGTGGTGCTGCGGTGGTGCTGAGTGATAATGTGGTGGTGCTGGGTGATGCTGTGGTGATGCTGAGTGATGCTGTGGTGGCACTGAGTGGTGCTGTGGTGGTGCTGAGTGGTGCTGTGGTGGTGCTGAGTGGTGCTGTGGTGGTGCTGATTGATGCTGTGGTGGTGCTGATTGATGCTGTGGTGGTGCTGAGTGATAATGTGGTGGTGCTGAGTGATGCTGGGGTAGCGCTGAGTGAAGCTGGGGTAGCGCTGAGTGATGATGTGGTGATGCAGAGGGCAGAAAGGCACAAAAAGCAGTCTAACAAAGGGCAGAAGGGCAGAAAAACAAGGGAAAAACAAGTCTAACAGAGGGCAGAAGGGCACTAGCTTAAACTTTTGTAAATAACTTTTGTGAAGATTATGTTCAGTGTATTTTATTGTGACAAAAATCCAAGAACAGAAGTGAAATATTAACGTCTTTTTGTGACATTTGTAATAAAGTTTGAAACATTGAGAGAACATATTTGAACCAGTTGTTGTTGAATGGTTGCGCAGATTGATGCTGGGGTGGCGCTGAGTGGTGCTGTGGTGGTGCTGAGTGGTGATGCTGAGTGGTGCTGTGGTGGTGCTGAGTGATACTGGGATGGTGCTGAGTGATGCTGGGGTGGTGCTGAGTGGTGCTGTGGTGGTGCTGAGTGATGCTGTGGTGGTAATGAGTGATGCTGTGGTGGTGCTGAGTGGTGCTGTGGTGGTGCTGAGTGATAATGTGGTGGTGCTGAGTGATGCTGTGGTGGTGCTGAGTGATGCTGTGGTGCCGCTGAGTGGAGCTGTGGTGGTGCTGATTGGTGCTGTGGTGGTGCTGAGTGATGCTGTGGTGGTGCTGATTGATGCTGTGGTGGTGCTGAGTGATGCTGTGGTGGTGCCGAGTGGTGCTGTGGTGGTGCTGAGTGATAATGTGGTGGTGCTGAGTGATAATGTGGTGGTGCTGAGTGATGCTGGGGTAGCGCTGAGTGATGATGTGGTGATGCAGAGGGCAGAAAGGCACAAAAAGCAGTCTAACAAAGGGCAGAAGGGCAGAAAAAAAAGGGAAAAACAAGTCTAACAGAGGGCAGAGGGCACAAAAAACCAGTCTAACAGAGGACAGAAGGGCAGAAAAATAAGGGAAAAACGAGTCTAACAGAGGACAGAAGGGCACAAAAAACGAGTCTAACGGGACAGAAAGGCACAAAAACGAGTCTAACAGAGGGCAGAAGGACACAACAAGCATATACAATGCAATGGTCTCGGCATTATTAAAGGTAGAGCTATTGGCATTCCTCATGACAATTCTTTTCATTCTTTTTTTTAAAAACATAAATAAATGGTATTGTCATTTACAATGGCAATAGGTGAGCATTAGAGAGTAGTAGGGAGTATTCGCGGACACAGAGCCACACACACAGAAAGCCACACACACACAGAGAGCCACACACACACACACACACAGAGAGCCACATACACACACACAGAGCCCCCCCCACACACACAGAGCCACACACACACACACAGAGCCCCCCACACACACAGAGAGAGCCACACACACACTCAGAGCGCCACCCCCCACACACACAGAGCCCCACACACACAGAGGCCCCCACACACACACACAGAGCCACACACACACACACACACAGAGCCCCACAGACACACAGAGAGAGCCACACACACACTCAGAGAGCCCCCCCACACACAGAGCCCCACACACACAGCCACACACACAGAGCCCCACACACACAGCCCCACACACATAGAGAGACACACACACACACAGAGCCCCCCCACACACACACAGAGAGCCCCTCACACACAGAGAGAGCCCCGCACACACACAGAGAGCACCCCCACACATTTACAATGCAATGGTCTCGCCATTGCAAAAGTTAGAGCTATTGGCATTCTAAATGACAATTTTTTTATTTATGTGTTGGTTTTGAAAACATATAAATAAATGGCATTGTCATTTACAATGGCAATAGCTGAGCATTGATGTGTGTGTGGTCACACTGCTCACTTCTCACTAGTGGAGAAGTTATGGCATGAGCGTTGTAGGGGAAGGGGAATCCTTTAAACAGAGTAATTTTCTCTCTAGATTTCCCTTCTCTTTTTGAAACTCAGGAGCAGCAACATTGTCTTGGTCATTGTCTTGGTGTCACCAGGGCTTTAAGTCGAAGCTTTTCCAATATTATATGCAACCCATAGTTGCTGCTTATTTATCTTATGTAACAAACGACTATTGCCAAAGTCAATAGTCTTGACTTGTTGTAGATATGTTACTTTTATCATATATCTGGATGTAATGACAGAAACAGCAAAACATAGGCCGGGCGGCACACTATACTATTAAGCACAGACTTTTAGTTTACATGTTTTTAAGCCACGCCCTTAATTATATTGGCCACGCCCTTTTGAGAGACCCCCAGCTTTTTTCATCCCACTTAAAGCCCAGCCTACATGATTTACTTCTTGCCCCCACCCCCCAGAGAAGGTTATTTCTCTGCTCTGATTACTTTGTCCAACCGTCACACGCTGCTGCGCCCACGCCCGTACCTGCACACTCCTCCGGGTTCTTCTCCTCAGTGTGACTGCTCGCCGGTATGATCTCTGTGTCTCGGGCGGAGCGGCCTCGGAGAGGGAGAGAAACAATAAAGAGGGCCGGGGAGGAAGAAACAGAGACGAGAGGGCAGAGGAAGAAAGGACAGCGAGGAGTGGAGAGAACGGGAAAGGCAGAGAAAGTAGGTATTTATGGGTCATTAAATTCAAAGCTGAGACTGGAGGAAACTCAGACAACACTGGATTTAAAGAAAGAGAGGGACGTAAGGTGGAGTGGAAAGAGAGAAAGAGGCAGAGGGTGCACAGGGGACAGTTTGGAGAGGCAGAGAAAAAAGTCAGGGAGAGGCAGAGAGCAGGGCAGGGGGAGACCGAGAAAGCAAGAGGCAGTAAACAGGCAGTGAGAGAGGAAAACGAGGGGCGTCTGCGGGGGGAGGGGAGGGGGAGGGCACAGAGAGTAGAGGGGGAGAGGGCAGTGAAGAGGGTAAGAGTGAGGCATGAGGGGGGAGAGGCACGTTACGGAGGGTGGCAGGCAGGGAGACGGGGAGCAGAGAAACGAGGGCGAGGCACAGAAAAGAGAAGAGGGCAAAACAGGGAGAGGGAAAAAGGGGCAAAGCGAGATGGCAACATCGGGAGGGCAAAGGAATGAATGAGGGAAGGGAAGAACGGCAAGGGTGAGAGGAAAGTACCAGCGAGAAAAAGTGACTGGTGAGAGAAATGTGGAGGGGGTCGAATGATGGAGAAAGAGAGAAGCAAGGAGAAGAGAGAAGCAAATAGAAAAGAGGGCAAGAGAGAAGCAAGGAGAAGAGAGGGCAATGCAAGAGCAGATACTTGGAGACGCGAAAAGAAAGGCAGAGAGAAAGCTACTAGAGTCGACGAACACAGACCGTGAGATGCAACCTCGATGCAGTGCCATAATTAAAGGCATGTCATGTCTTGAAAAGTTAGGTCAAGTTCTATGCGATTTCGTCAAGATGTCTCTGCGAGGCGAGCACCTGCTGCTGGCATCAGGAGCGACCTGCAGGCCAGAAAAAGTTTTCACCCCAGCAGGGCCAACACAGCCTTTCATCCCCTCAAACCGGTAAGGATTAAATTGGGAGGTAGTAATATTCATTTAACTCAATGACACATGTGGAAGCGCGTTGTTAAGCGGGGTGTGGGAGCGTGGAGGGCAGGACCAATGCAAGCACCAACCCATGATATAATTACAGCATGCCTACCTAACTATATGTACATGAAAACTGTGTATAAACTAAAATTAATAATGCACTGATATTACTCTTTTGCCTTCTACTAACTTCAAGAAGCTTGCTAAAAGTTGTCCTGCCAATCAAGTTGAATACAAACTAGGTGACTATAAATGACTGCAACTTCTTAAATGATGGCATCATTTTTTCCACACCTCACTCCAGGTATATAAATCGAGAACTTGTCAACGCCTCAGTCTTGACATGCCTGCAAGAAGCTCCAAGGATCATATTTTGTCATTTTAAAATAAAAAATAGTCATAAATGAAAGCAGAAGATGTCCCGTCGCAACAGGATGAGCCTTGGCTGCAGCAAGACAGGCCGCTCAGAGGCCAGCGAGTATCCGAGCTCCCAATCGAAAGCATATCTTATTGTATTGTATTGTATTGTGGCATACTTATATAGCGCAACCTGTCACCACCAAGGGCATCCTGGCGCTTTGACCCGTACTCAATGAAAACAGTAGCTCAGCCTATCCTGGGAAAAAGATGAGTTTTTAGAGCCTTTCTAAAAGATAAAAGATCTCCAAGGCTTCTCAAGGATATAGGCAGAGAGTTCCAGAGTTTGGCTGCCGCTACTCTGAAAGAGCGGCCCCCCATCCTCACTCTCTGGAATCGTGGAACTACCAGTAGCCTGGAAGACGAGGAGCGTAAAGCTCTAGATGGACAATACCAGGCAAACATTCGCCGCAAAGGAATGGGGCCCAGGTCATGAATAGCCCTAAACACAATACACGCTGCTTTGTAGCGCACCCGTAGATGAACTGGCAGCCAATGAAGTTCTTGCAGTGCTGCCGTAGAAGAACTGTGATAGGGGCGAGAAAGGGCGAATTTAGCAGCGATATTTTGCACCCTTTGCAACTTGCCCAAGAGTGTTACCGGGGCCTCCAGAAGTAGTGCGTTACAATAGTCAAGTCGACTTAGGATGGTACAACGCACTACTTCTGGTCTGGCTTGCGCAGGGAGGAGAGGAAGGACCTTGCGCAGCATACGAATCAGCATCATACATGTTGAGGAGATCTTATTCACATGTAGATCCAACTGCAGGTTAGGCCCAAAAGTGACGCCTAAATTGCGCGCTGATTGTGCCGCAGACACCGTCTCTGAGAAGGACGGAGGCCAGAAGTCTACTGGGAGGTCGCGAGGAACTCGATCAGTGGAACAGTGTAAAACCTCCGTCTTTGTTCCGTTGAACTGTAACGAGTTCAACCGGAGCCATTCCGCTGTCGCCTGCATGCACCGATGAAAGGTCTCCAGTGTGACTGCATCCTGTCCCTCCAGAGAGAAGACCAGCTGGGTATCATCTGCATAATTAAATGCAGAGATACCGAAGGTTTTAATGAGCTGGACTAGGGGGCGGAGGTAGACATTAAAGAGTATGGGGCTGATGGCCGAGCCCTGAGGTACTCCTTGTCCCACTCTCCGCTCCTCTGAACTGAAGGGGGGTAGCGAAACCCGTTGCTGACGGCAGTCCAAGTAGGAGATTAACCAATCCCTGGCCTTGTCCCTGACCCCGCATTCCTCCAGTCTAGAAATCAGGGTGGGATGGCTGACCGTGTCGAACGCGGCCGACATGTCGAGCAGCACCAAGAATGCTGCCCGACCACTGTCGACTCGCGCCCGCAGATTGTCTAGCACGGTCACCAACGCGGATTCCGTCCCATGCGCTGGGCGGAAGCCGAATTGCGTCTCATCCAACCAGCTGTTCCCTTCTAGGAAACTGGACAGAGCACGGGTGACCAGCTTTTCCATAATTTTAACCGGAAAAGGGAGCAGGGAAATTGGCCGATAGTTAGAGAGGCAGGCAGGGTCGAGCGTAGGTTTTTTTAAAAGCGGGGATACCACTGCCTTCTTCCAGCAGCTTGGAACAGTAGCTGTCTCAAATGACTGACAGCAGATGGCATGCAGGGGCTGGAAGAGGTCCTCTTGAAACACCCTCCATAGTCTTGGAGGGAGAGGATCCAAAGGCGAGCCAGAAGAAATCGTCAGGGCTAAGTCGCCGAACTCCTTCAAGGATGGAAGGGGAAAACTACTCAGCTGGGGTCGACTGGCCTCGCTCGCCGGAGCTCCCAAACTGAGGGCCGGCTCCAAGGAAGGAGAAAAGTGACTTCTCTGCTGGGGTCGACTGGCTACGGTCTCCGGAGCTCCCAAGCAGAGAGCCTGATCCAAAGTGGGGACAGAGGGGCCGCTCAGCTGGGGTCGGCTGGCCTCGCTCGCCGGAGCTCCCAAACTGAGGGCCGGCTCCAAGGAAGGAGAAAAGTGACTTCTCTGCTGGGGTCGACTGGCTACGGTCTCCGGAGCTCCCAAGCAGAGAGCCTGATCCAAAGTGGGGACAGAGGGGCCGCTCAGCTGGGGTCGACTGGCCTCGCTCGCCGGAGCTCCCAAACTGAGGGCCGGCTCCAAGGAAGGAGAAAAGTGACTTCTCTGCTGGGGTCGACTGGCTACGGTCTCCGGAGCTCCCAAGCAGAGAGCCTGATCCAAAGTGGGGACAGAGGGGCCGCTCAGCTGGGGTCGACTGGCCTCGCTCGCCGGAGCTCCCAGACTGAGAGCTGGCTCCACAGGAAGAAGGAGAAGGCTGCCCTGCTGAGGTCGACTGGCTACAATTGCCGGAACTCCCAAGCAGGGAGCCGAATCAGGGGCTGCGAGGGATCTTACGTGGCCCTTTAGCAGCCCCTCCGTGCCACCGTTCAATGACCCCACAACGGTGGCCCAGAGATATCAAAACACGACGCCCTGCACTGGTTGCTGCTGCTAAACAAACGCTGGCGGGGGAATGTGGTTATCCAGTCTATTTCATCTAATCGCCAATCGTGAATTTACCATCATTATCACCCAAAACACCTTGGTATGCAAGGCTTGAAGAGACAGAGTCTTGCATTATGTGCTCTGTAAAAATAAGGGGACGGGTCCAGTTGGACAGAACCTAGTGTGCATACCAAGTAAAATACATCAAACCGGGCGCAAAATGTGAATGAGTGCAAGCCACCCCTGACCCCCCCCCAAAAAAAAAACATAAAGAGGCGATGCGCCTCGTCTTTCATGCACCATCCACATTGCTTTGCTACCAATTTCTGTAACCTAACTCACGCCCCGACTCTTACTTTCAGTCCTTATGCGAATGACGTCGTGTGCCAGGAGTAGTACGTATGTTTCGTGTTTCAACAGAGGATATGCATTGTTATGGTGCTTTAAGAGTATGGCTAATGCACGCGCCACCTTGATACATTCTACAGCTGAAAATGTGCTACAACTCACACAAGACTTTTATACAACAATCCACAAAATGGTCAGAATAGATGAAAGGTGCGTTGCGTTCACAAAACAATGAGACTTTTTTACTGGAATAATTATGAATTTATGGACGTTCGATGTGCCTCACTTTGTCAAGCACCTGCTGAAAGCTTCTGTCACCTTCCTTCGGTTGGATTTGAACAAGGTAAACATAATAGTGTTGAAGGTGCTCACTTGGGTGGCAAGGGCAACTTCTAGACACGGTTATTTTAACTTCACAAGTTTTGTCACCTTCTTGTAGCAGGATTGTGTATATAGCTGCAATCGAGGGTGCTTGTGTGCACATTCATCGCATAATGAAAGTAAACCAACCCATGTGCAAATCCGGAGGGTAAATCGCCCGCCACCACCCAATCAATACCCACTCACGAACTGCAACAAAAAGCACGTCACGCGAACTTTATACCGCTAAACATCTGTCTGTCACATTTCATTAACTGGAAGGCACTTCCTGGCACATGCATCAATATTGCATTTTGCGATTCCTTAATTGCGAAAAATAAGGAATCGCAGTTAAGGAATTGAAAACTGCAATGCATCAAGAAATTGCAAAAAAAAATAGCGATTTCTTAAAATTCCTTAATTGCGATTCTCTAATTGAGAATCGCAATTAAGGAATACCTCCCCATCCATTCCTATGGGCCTAGAGGCCCATAGGAATGAATGGAAAGACATTCTTAATTTTCAATTCACCATTAGAAATTCGCAAATTAAGAATGCAATTTCAAGGGTGCAGGGGTGTCCAAAGGACACCCTGTTGGACCCCTGAAATCTGCTTAGAAGTACATTTTGCACACTCACATGCCCCAAGGGCATGTGTGTGTGTAAAATGGAACTTTGAAAAATGCACTTTAGTGCATTTTTCAAAGTTTTCGCAAAATACCATGAAGGTCAACTTCATGGTAATTTGCTCCCCTTATTTGCAAATTCGCAAATTTAAAAAGTTTGATGCATTGCATTTAAGGAATCTCAATTTGAGATTCCTTAAATGCAATCGCAATTGCGATTTCTTAAATTGCAAAAATAACAAAATAGATAATGCATCTCAAAAATGGGAATTGCATTCGCAAACGGCCGAATTTTGGGATTCGCACCATTTGTGAATGCAATTTCCAATTATGCATGTGCCCCTTCGAGTCTACGCCTTGACGATCCATCTGTGTGTTGGCATAGCGACACTCTGGTGCGCTCTGTTGTGAAGCAGGATGGGGCTTTCACACACTAGAATGTGGGGGTGATCAGATAACGTATGGTTTACGCATTAGTTAGCGTGTTTGAGCTGCAGTGCACGGGAGGAAGTGTACACACCTGGGATTGGTACACTTACATAAGCGCGAGAATGTACCCTGATAGACTATGGGCAGACACGTGTCCACTGTGCCCAACTGATAGAGCAGGTGTGTAGGGTGGCAGGAGGGGGGATGGTGTGCGTGTGTGCACCAAAACTCGCTGACATCGTTAGCTAAACTTGTCATTCGAGAGTCGGCAGCCTCCAGGGTGGCTAGTCACCAACAGTCCCGCAGGGGCACGGGGCCCCAGTGACCCCGGGTTATAGTGATATCTTTTACTACCCACGTATTAGACAGGAAGAGTATTTTGCTCCCTGGTACCAGGGCACATCTGCTGCACCACTGCCTGTTGTGTGCAGGAGCTGCCAGCACTGAAAGCTCCCCCACACAACTTCCGCATACCGTAGTTTTCCCAGGGCCCCACCTCTGTTGGTAAAGGTACAGCCCTGCCTCGGTGTTGTCTCTCACAATTCTTGCCCTGTGTTTCACGCGGCTTGCGAAGCAGGAGCCATGGTGATGTTGCCATTAAATCTATGCCTGCAGCAAAAACGAGTGCGCATTGTTTTCGAGATGTGTGCACCGTATTCGTAGCTTTCTGTGCTCTAAGGCTGGTCGGAAGAAACTTAAAGGCGTATCATTTTCTGCCACGCGCCCGGATTTGTGCGCCTTCCTTGCTCTCTCAAGCCGGGCTAATCTGGTTTTCCCACACCTCCCTCCATTGCTACATCACCCCGAGAAACAGGCAAATCAAAGGACCCCATCCACCATGGGCCACAGACACACACATCGTAAACGTGGCTTTTGGGGTATAGTAGCAGCATCCTCACACCTGCATACCCTAGACAGAAAGGGAAAAGTTGCAGTTTACGATTTACTACTATACACCAAAACTGCGGCCAGGGACAGTCCAACTATACGCCAGGCACCGCGAAAAACACCACAACGCACATACAACTCTGCTTCCACCAGCCTCGACGTTTTTTTATAAATTATTATTAATTACAAGTAAGCCATCTGCACCAACCAGGCTAAGTAACATGAAAAAAAAACAAGTACAGAAGGGTTACCCAACACGACCACGTTTCTCCGAGGCAAGGCAGAAATGCCTCGGAGAAAGTGTAGTCTTTTTCCGATTCGGGGCGTGGTTTTCTTTCTCTCCTCTTCCCATTGGCTGGAAGGTAAAATTCCAGCCAATGGGAAGAGGAGAGAAAGTAAATAGAAAGAAGCTTAAAAAAACGCCCCCGAATCCGAAAAAGACGGGGCTTGAACCGAGTGATGCCCCTCTCCTCCAATGGCTGGTCTCCCTTTAGGAAGCCAGCCAATGGAGAAGAGGGGCGGGTTCAAGCCCCCTACTAAAAATCATTGAATCTTCGGAGCTCCGCCCACACTGCTTACAGCAGTGCGACGTAGTCCTCGACCTAAAAAACGTGTCTAACAGAGGGCAGAAGGGCACAAAAACAAGGGAATAACAGAGGGCGGAAGGGCACAAAAAACGAGTCTAACAGGGGGCAGAAGGGCAGAAAAACAAGGGAAAAACGAGTCTGACAGAGGGCAGAAGGGCAGAAAAACAAGGGAAAAACAAGTCTAACAGAGGGCAGAAGGGCACAAAAAACGAGTCTAACAGGGGGCAGAAGGGCAGAAAAACAAGGGAAAAACGAGTCTGACAGAGGGCAGAAGGGCAGAAAAACAAGAGAAAAACGAGTCTAACAGAGGGCAGAAGGGCACAAAAAACGAGTCTAACAGGGGGCAGAATGAATCCCGCCCTGCGTGTTTGTCCACGAAGATGCCACCTTTTTGTGCAATACCTCTACTCAACTGGAGAACTTTCTACTGTCTAATCAGTAAGTGCTCCCTCGTTGGCTAAATGTATAGGGGCAGATTTACAATAACGGGCGCATCCCCAGGGATGCGGCAGTTATTGTGCGCCGCAGCTCCGCCACCCATGGTGCGCCGCATTTACAATGCGCGCACCATGTGGCAAATACGGCACAGATGCGTCACGCATGTGTTCCGTAAAAGCAGCGCATTGCTGGAGCTGCGTCGCGCTTGCGACGCAGCTCCAGCAATGCTCTGGGGGCCCTATCTCCCCAATGCTGCATCAAGCCTTGCGCCTGCTTCAAGCAGGCGCAGGGTTTTGACGCAGCATTGGCCTAAAAGTGACTGAGTGAAATCTTGTAGATTTCACTCAGCCACTTTTAGGAGGCGTTCCTGCGCAGGAACGCCCTCCCCTGCACCGGAACGCCTCCTGATGGTGCAGGGCTTTACAACGTGACGCATCTCTCAGATGCGTCATGTTGTTAATACCCAGCACCATGGCACATCTTTTGTGCTGCCGCTGTGCCACAAAAGGTCTCGGTAGAGGGTGGCAGTGGTGAACCAGAGGGTGGCAGTGATGAACCAGAGGGTGACAGTGATGAACCAGAGGGTGGCAGGGGTGAACCAGAGGGTGACAGTGCAGAACCAGAGGGTGGCAGTGCTGAACCAGAAGGTGGCAGGGGTGAACCAGAGGGTGGCAGGGGTGAACCAGAGGGTGGCAATGATGAACCAGATGGTGGCAGGGGTGAACCAGAGGGTGGCAGTGGTGAACCAGAGGGTGGCAGTGGTGAACCAGAGAGTGGCAGTGGTGAACCAGAGGGTGGCAGTTCTGAACCAGAGGGTGACAGTGGTTAACCAGAGGGTGGCAGTGGTGAACCAGAGGTGCTGTGATGAACCAGAGGGTGGCAGTCGTGAACCAGAGGGTGGCAGAGGTGAACCAGAGGATGACAGTGCTGAACCAGAGGGTGGCAGGGGTGAACCAGAGGGTGCTGTGATGAACCAGAGGGTGGCAGTGGTGTACCAGGGGGTGGCAGGGGTGAACTAGAGGGGGGCAGTGGTGAACCAGAGGGTGGCAGTGCTGAACCAGAGGGTGACAGTGGTTAACCAGAGGGTGGCAGTGATGAACCAGAGGTGCTGTGATGAACCAGAGGGTGGCAGTCGTGAACCAGAGGGTGGCAGTGGTGAACCAGAGGGTGACAGTGCTGAACCAGAGGGTGCTGTGATGAACCAGAGGGTGGCAGTGGTGAACCAGAGGGTGGCAGGGGTGAACCAGAGGGTGGCAGGGGTGAACCAGAGGGTGGCAGTGGTGAACCAGAGGGTGGCAGTGCTGAACCAGAGGGTGGCAGTGGTTAACCAAAGGGTGGCAGTGGTGAACCAGAGGTGCTGTGATGAACCAGAGGGTGGCAGTGGTGAACCAGAGGGTGGCAGTGGTGAACCAGAGGGTGACAGTGCTGAACCAGAGGGTGGCAGGGGTGGACCAGAGAGTGGCAGTGCTGAACCAGAAGGTGGCAGAGGTGAACCAGAGGGTGGCAGGGGTGAACCAGAGGGTGGCAGGGGTGAACCAGAGGGTGGTAGTGGTGAACCAGAGGGTGGCAGTGATGAACCAGAGGGTGGCAGTGGTGAACCAGAGGGTGCTGTGCCCATACACGACCGCATTGGTAACTTCGCCATGCAAGCGGCCCGCGAACACGCAAAAAGCCCTGCGAACACGGAAAAAACCCCGCAAACACGCAAAAAATCCAGCGAACACGCAAAAAAACAAAAATCTGAAAATTCGCACGAATTCGTGGATTTTGCGGATTGCGAATTCGATTTCGCGCGAATTCGCGGAACGCGAATTCGCAAATTTCGCCCATACTTACATTACATGGGTTGTGCTTTTCAATTATAAATTTGTCCGGCTTGCAAAGATTGAATTTGGGACATTCCTAATAATTAACTTTTGGGTTGGGTTACTGTAAATTGGGTTTTCGTTAATGTGATACTCAGTTAAAAAATGTGCCCTATTGGTTAGAATTTTGCGCAGTGGGTTTACATTTATAATGAGAATATGGTGTATAAAAGGAGATGTCTTGCCTTAGTAATTTGAACAGTCTCCTAGGAATATACATTGTGATGTATTGTTAGGATTTCTGTTACTAGCTGCAGCTAATAAACTTGGTCTCTGACGCCACCCAGAAGTATTCCGTGTCTCTGTATACCAAGACAGATGAATCCGAAGACTTTGGGCGTGCCCCTGGCGCCGCTGGGTTCTAAAACCCGGTTCTTCAGTTGGCGCCCAAGCATGGGGCGACTTCAGCGGTACCGGTCCAAGCCCGAGGATCGTGAGGAGCCACGTGAGGAAATTCTGGAGAAAGCCGCCACTTCATTGACCCCTGCATGTCGACGTGGACCGAAGGTTTCTTCTGCGAGGCTTCCTGCTTTCCGACGGCTACGAAGGACTGCTGCCCTGACTGTTGCCCTGTCTTGGACCCTCGATTGATGCTTTGTAGAGCGAGACGATAGACGGTCTTCTGGTGGCGTGACAGACATTTTGGTTAAGTATAAGTGGGTCGCTCCCACGACTTCATTTTGTTTCTTGGTTTTGATTTGGTTTTTGCAATAATCGAAGCCGAGGGGCTCGTATATTTACGAGTGTATCAATAGTTGATAACCCCTTGAAGTTTGAAGCTAGATTAGTGAGCTATAAGATTCCTGGTCTTGGCAAAATTAGGAAATGGTTTAGTTGTGGTTGCAACAGGGATTCCCGATTGGAGGATTCGTGTCCGATACCTCCGGTTGGAACTCCGACTTATGAGCTCTATTCAAAACACGGAGTGGGTCCTATCACCTATAACAAAATATGGGTCCGCTATACAAGGAAAGATGGTGTTTTACCATGGCCCCAATATGGTAGTTTCGAATTAAATATTTTAGATAATTTGGAAGTTGCGCTATTTAAGAAGAAAGCCCGGCCGGTGATGTTTGACTCTTTCCGCCTTTGGCGTAAGGAAGCCAAACAGCGAGAAATTAAGCAAGCAAAGAGAGCTAGGAAAGATAAGAATATGTCAGTACTACAAGCTGCTAGGCAGTTTAAGGAAGATGGAGAAGAGCGTACGAGCAAAGTCTCAGATAGACAACGTTGTATGGCCATTGATAAATGTTATCCGGCCTTGCCGCCTTCTCCTCCAAAAGTAACTGAAGACCTTGAAAAAGATCCTTTGATGTCTCTTTACTGAGATTGCCACCCCCTTATGTGCAGGGTGCTACTGCACCTCCATTACCCCCGGTTGTTGCACCCTTTGTTGTTCAGCCTCCTGCTGTTGTTCAGCCACCCGTTGTTCCACAGATGGTTCTCCCTCCTACTGAGCAACCCCCTCTAGGGTCGCCAGCTTTGTCACTAGCGTTGCCTTAAACTCCTTTGCCTCCTATTTCTTTATCTCCGACTCCTGCTACTTTTGTCCCTACACCTCTTTTGCCTCAAAACATTCATTCTCCTGTCTTTATGTCCACTTCTTCTCCTTCTGCTCGAAAACGAATGACTGAGACTGTTGCTAATCTTTTGTCTCCACTGTTTGGGTCACTGAATATGACCCCTGTTTCGGAACGTAAGCAGAGTCGTAGTCAGCTTCCTAGTTCGGAAGAGCGGACAGTGTTGGATCTATTGGCTCGTAGATGGGTTTTAAATGCTTCTAGGTATGATTTGCAAGCGGTTATGGATGTTTTCTTTCAGTGGGATCCGCCTAAGCAAAGGTATGTTTTTGACGTAATGTGTACTTTTCTTCGTCAGGAATGGGAAGATAATGAGTTGGGTCCGATTCCGCAGGAAGTGCTTGATGTCCAGTCAGAATTTGCTAAAGGGACGATAGTGGAGTCTGCCGTAGAGATGATACTTGCTTTTAGATCTAGGCTTCCGCCTCAGACATTGTACGAACATGATTCCTCTGTTAGGAGGAAAGTGAAGCAGTATCCTAGGAGAGAGGTTCCTCCTGTATGGAGAGAGGAAGTTGTTGCTAATGCTAATTTGGGTATTCAGGCTGTACCAGCACATTTTCAGCGAGTGTGGGTACATGTTCCTTGGAAGAGAGCAGAGGTCTTGGCTCTTAAGCAGACCTTACCTGATCCCCGTAAAAATCCTGCTGGTTATTACAAGGAGTTGTCTCAGACAGTTGATGCGTGTGTTATGAATTTAGCTTACAAGATATGTTGATGGGTAATGTAGTTCCTCAACCTTAGTGGGCGAAGTTCCGTCATGAGGATCATGCGCCAGAGTTAGGAGATACGTGGGTTAATATTACTGCTGCAGATGGTCGGCAGGTAGGAGGTGCCAAACCTGAACCCTTAGTTGCAGAATTACCTGGTAGGATTATTAATTTAATGAAAACTATGATGTCTCCTTTACGGTTGAATTGGGATAAGTTAGCAGCATGCAAACAGAAGAAAGACGAGAGTGTGTCTGATTTCTTTACTAGGTTTGAGGAAACGTTCATCAATCATAGTGGTCAGGACATGAGCACTGAAGGTGGTCAAAGGTTGTTCGTGGACAAATTTGTCTTTAATTTGCTTCTCGAACTTTCTAATAAGTTAAAGGACTCTGAGAGTTCATGGGCTGTTTCTTCGTCGGCCCAGATATTGGCTACTGCACAATATTACGAGAATAGGGATAAAGATGAGAAGGATAAAGTAGAAAAGAAAACTAGAGACCTAAAGACGAAAGTTCTTTTACAGCAAGCTTAACCGCCTCGTCCGAATTAACCTCAGTTTCAGCAACCCCCACAGTTTCAGAGACTGTTACAGAAGCCCGAGTTTTTCGCTCCGCGATTTCTGCCAGGACCTAATCAGTGTGCTTACTGCAGAGAGGAAGGTCATTTCAAGAATAGTTGTCCAATATTGTTACAGCGTGCGAATGGTGTATCAGGTCAAAGGGGTTGTGGTGGTTTCCAACAAGCTCCTAGGGGTAGGGGACGTGGTGTGTTTCCCCAGAATGAGCGTTTGTTTCCCCCTCAGAATTCTGTGAATTATTTTGACAAACAGAATGTTCCGACTGTTCAGTCTGCCCAGTACCACGCTGATGATTATTGTGTCGAGAGTGAGAGTGCTGGTTATAATGATAGTTAGGACAGCCATGGACAAAGTGAGGGAGTAGTGTCAGTTCCAGTAGACCAGAGTGGACCTTATGTTGAAGTGATTACATCAGCTGTGGCAGAACCTTTTCTTTTGGATACTGGTGCGACGAAGAGTTCTATTATGCACTCTAAACTTCCTGGCGCACCTTTGTCTGGCATGACCAATGTTTCAGTAGGATTTTCTGGCGCCCCAGTTCGTAATCCGGTTTCTAGTCCTTTGCCCCTTTCTATTGGTGCTTGTGAATTGGAAGCTCCCCTTATTCTAACGACTGGTTGTGGTGAGAATCTGTTGGGTTTGGACTTGCTGAAAAGATTGTATGCAACATTACATTGTTCTCCTTCAGGAGTACATCTTACAGTGGGTAAGAAAGCGATTTCTCCTGTAGTGTTTTATCTAGGACCCTGAATCGATATTCCTATTTTATGCCCTTGTCCGGCTATAATCAATAATATCCATACAACGGCATAATAATCATATCCATAATTCAGTCGTAGCACATGCTGTAAGCAGGGCTACTTCTCCGGACCCCTAGTAAAGCACACCGAGTTCTCTAAACAAAACCAAGCCTCCAGCAACCTGGGAAATCCCCCTTGCTTTTGTTTTGATTTCGTCCTAGAACTCCTGTAAAGCACTGTAAGAACGGCCAGTTCTTAGTGACATCTTTATTGACGTCTTATGTCCAACCTTACGTCGAACCCAGGCACCTTTCAGGTATAAATATACCAACGTTGCCTTAAGCAAACACACGGTGGTGAATCTGATGCGAGAGCCCAGCTGATGCGAGAACCCACGGACGCTGCCCCTCCTCTTTGACGCGCTGAGAAAGACGCTGTCTTTTCTCCTGCCGAGAAATCCAGCTCCGGCGTTTCCAGCCTACCCTTGCGGGTTGCTGGGATATCAAGTCCTGAGAGAGAGATACCAGACCTCCTGCTTTCTATTACCCAGGTACGGAACTGACTAAACCCTTACAGAGAATTCTAGAGTCAGATTCTTGGCAAAACAAACTTAACTTAAACTGCTACTTACTTACTCCCTCCCACGTATTAGGCTTAGGTCAGGTACACCGGGGTAGGCGTATTTAGAAGCACCAGTTGAGTACGATTAGTCAATGTATATATGTATGTATATATTTTATCTATTTTAAAGTATCATATGGCTAAGAAACCATATCAATGCTTTTACAGTATTATTTTATAATCCTCCTTTTACTGTACGCACTTTACTTTACCATGAGCATTACAATCGTGGCAATTCATTTCTCTTGTATGAGGAAGAAGACTGCTCAATAAATAACACCTTTTATTGAAAAAGCCCATCTCTCTTTTCTCTGCATTCTGGTAAAACTAAGTACGCACATTTGACTGAGTGAAATAGCTGTCTTTTGTTTTCACACGACTCTAGAGATACACTCTTATTCAGGGAGAGCAAAGTTGTCATGTTTTATGGTTGTCAGAAGCTAATCCCTTCTTGTCTATCCAGGGAGGTTAAATTACTCCTCGTTTATTCGAGAAAGTTTCTAGTGACCTCTGAGCTAGCTGGCAAACCTTAAGTCTAATATAGTCAGTAGAGACCTAGATAACCTCAGTCCTACGTCTACACTGCTGAATATATTATTCCAATGCGCAGAGCCTATTGGGAATATAGGAACTACACTACACTCCGATGTATTTGTCTAAAGATTGTCTTCCACTGGAATTGCGTTCTCTTCCTGATACACTTTGGGCTACAGGTCCCAATGATGTTGGTCTTTTGCAGATTCCACCCTATGTTGTTACCCTTAAGTCGAATGCTAGGCTACCTCGTATTCCGCAATATAAAATATCTAGTGATGGCGAGAGAGCTCTTTTAGCGATTATCTATGATTTGGTTGAGAAGGGTGTAGTTGAAGAAACGAGAGGTAATGTGTGTAACAGTCCTGTTCTGCCTGTCCTGATGCTTCTCAGCCACCTGTTTACCGGTTTGTGATCGACCTTCGAGAGGTTAATAAAATTGTTGTGCCACAGTTTCCTGTTGTCCCTGACATCACTGCTTTGTTGATTCTGATCCCTGCTTCAGCTGCTTGGTTTTCAGTTATCGATTTGAAGAACGCTTTCTTTAGTATTCCGATTGCTGAGGAAAGTAGAGATATTTTTGGCTTCTCTTTAGGAGGTCGAAGCTTCCGGTTTAAACGTGCTCCTCAAGGTTATTGTGAAAGTCCCTCCAACTATAGTCAGGCGTTGAAAACTCAGCTTGATGATTTTGTATTGCCTTCTGGTGCTACTCTTATCAAGTATGTTGATGATCTACTGGTTGCTGCTGATGACGAAGAGATTTGTAAATAGGCTACTCTTTCTTTGTTACGACATTTGTCTGACCTCCATCATAAAGTGTCACCTTCAAAGTTACAGTATTGCCGCCAAGTAGTAACCTACTTAGGTCATCTCTTGTCGAAGGAGGGAAGACGATTGACCCCAGAACGAATTCAAGCGATTGCCCAAATGAGTGTGCCATCTACACAGAGAGAAGTGCGTGCTTTTTTAGGTATCACTTTGTATTGTAGACAGTGGATTCCGATTTTTTCCCTATTAGCAAAGCCTCTGTTGGCTCTGACTCTTAAAGATGCTCCGCATCCTCTCCCTTGGTCTGACGAATGTCAGAAACGTTTTTCTGAATTACGTGATGCATTGTGTTCTGCTCCGGTGTTGGGTACCCCGGACTACAGTAAACCTTTTACATTGTATGTGCACGAGAGAGAAGGCTGTGCATTGTCAGTGTTGACGCAACAATTTGGAGACAAGCAGCGTCCATGTGCGTATTTTTCAGCTACGTTAGATCCGGTAGCTAGGGCATTGCAGAGTTGTTTGAGAGCTACAGCGGCAGCGGCTGTTTCTATCCGACAGTCTGCTGGTTTGGTATTGGATAATACGCTGATTGTGATGGTTCCACATGCAGTGGATACTTTATTGAATAGGACTAAGACACAGCACCTTACTAGTGCGCGTTTGTCAGGTTATGAGTTGACACTTTTGGCTAGCCATGTGCACATCAAAAGGTGCAATGTGTTGAATCCAGCTAGGTTGTTGCCGATTTCTGTAGAGACTGATGTTCAGGAACAGCATGATTGTCTTCTCCGGACAGAGGAGGAAACGAAGGCTAGAGTTGATTTAAAAGATACTCCTCTTCCGAATGTTGATGGTACTCTATGGGTAGATGATTCGTGTTTTAAGCTTCAGAATGGAGAGACGACTGCAGCATATGCTGTCACAACTTTACATACAGTTGTTGAAACAGCACGTATAGCACAGAATTCAGCGCAAGCAGCATAGTTAATAGCATTGACTCGAGCGTGTGTGTTGTCAGAAGGAAAGCGAGTGAATGTTTATACTGATAGTCAGTATGCGTTTGGTGTGGCTCACAGTTTTGGACGCTTGTGGAGAGAGAGAGGATTTCTGTAATCCCCTTGTTCCTCAGGATTGGGGCAACGCTAAACACTTCACCCACGCTCTTACCCACAACAGAGAACAGACCTGTAGGTTGTCGTAATCAGCTTTATTTTGCACTGTGTAGCAAAATACGAGTTAACAGCACGCAAGTGATCAAGGTGGAACGCCCGCCCTGGGGTGGTTCAACAACCCCGTTTCCAACCTTCCTCTGCACGAATGCCGATCCCGGCATTCACCAACAGAGGACACCGTGCTAAGCAGTGGCCGACAATGCCACTCGAGTATATGCTGAGGGTGATGGGAATCCTCAGTTCGTCCTCCGCATGTGTGTCGGTCCCGACACTCTCCAACGGAGGGCAAGCACGCGTTGTAAATGGGCTCCTTGGTGTTGCGGCTTACCGCTTCCTCACACTCGAAACCCTCGAGTGGGGACAGGGGCGATGTATAACAACGTTAGCGTCTCTCACGCTCGATGACCCTCGAGCGGGGACTGTGGCAAAAGTAAAGGTTTCCTTAGCGTCTCTCACGCTCAATAACCCTCGAGCGGGGACTGCGGCAAAAGTACAGGTTTCCTTAGCGTCTCTCACACTCGATAACCCTCGAGCGAGGACTGTGGCAAAAGTACAGGTATCCTAGCGTCTCTCACGCTCGATAACCCTCGAGCGGGGACTGCGGCAAAAGTACACCTTAGCCTCTCTCACGCTCGATGACCCTCGAGCGGGGACAGGGGTAAAAGTACAGGTAGCCTTGGCTTCCCTTACGCTCGATAACCCTCGAGCGGGGACTGTGGCAAAGGAGAAGGAAGTCGGGTTCTCCGACACCCGGTAACCCTCGAGCGGGGACAGGGCAATAACTCTGGTAAGCGTTCTATGCTTGAGAACCCTCGAGCGGGGACTGTTAGTTCCTCTGACAGAAGAGGTAACCCAACGGCTTACCCGAAACCGAAGCTCTCCGTCGGCAACCCTTGGATCGGCGTCGGGTCTCTTAACGTCCAGTGGAAGTGTTCGGAAACATGAACACAGAATATGCGACGCCGCGTTCCGCCACCGATGTTTGCTTTATGGTGGCGCCTGCGTACGTCCCGCGCGGTGCCCTCCTGGGTATTGTAGTTCTTGGCGAGGTGGTTTCGGGAATTGTAGTTCCGGAATCGAATCTCTCCGATTGCGGGAACGGTCCGCTGTGTGTCCTAATAATTTCTTACTTCCCATGGTACGAAAATTCAGCATGGGCAATTAGTGAATGAACTTCTTGAATCACTTTCTCTACCAAAGCAGATTGCAATTGTGAAGTGTAGTGCGCATAAGAAGGTTGTGGATGATGTGGGCCGAGGAAATGCGTTTGCGGATGAAGTTGCGGAGAAAACGGCGAAAGATATGACGAGTCGAATGTATGTTGCAGGCCCTGCTAACTGGGTTATGGCTGGTGGAATGTGTGAAGACACAATAGAAAGTGTGAAGTTGATTCAGGCTGAAGCTACGGAAAAAGAAGTGTGTGTGTGGAGAGAAACTACGGGTATGTTGGATTCGACAGGTTGTTGGGTTGAGTTGTCGGAGCACCAGCGATGGTTGTTGCCTGATGCGTATGTGCTCCCAGTGGTTACTATGGCTCATGGAATGGCTCACATTAGTTCGAAAGGGATATGCAAGTTGTTGGCTCCGGTATGGCAGAATGCTGGAATTCCTAAATGTGCTGAGAATGTGGTGAAGAATTGTATGATTTGTCTGATGTATAATCCTGGAAAGGGAACTCCAACTCCAGCTGGTCATTTTGCCCCTCCAGCGTATCCATTTGAAGTGATACAGCTAGATTACATTCACATGGAGAGATGTAACAACCTGAAGTATGTCCTTGTGGTTGTTTATGCCTTTTCCAGATGGATAGAGGCCTACCCCCTAAAGGATAATACTGCCTTGTCTACAGCCAAGGTTTTGCTCAAAGAGAACTTCCCTAGGTATGGTTTGCCGAGAATTGTATGGAGTGACAATGGAAGTGAATTTGTGGGTCAGATCATGAAGAAAGTGTGTGCGGGTTTGGGTATCAATCAGAAATTCCATGCTGCGAATCACCCCCTGTCTGCTGGACTTGTCGAGTGCTATAATGGCACTCTGAAATTGAAGTTGGCTAAAATACAAGCGAGCTCTGGTCTTACATGGCCAGATGCCTTGCGGTTGGCCCTTTTGTCAACAAGGACGACAGTACATTCTCGTGTGGGACTTAGCCCATATGAAATTGTTTTTGGTCGTCCGGCCAATGTTTGAGGTGTGCCGAGGCCTAAAAAGTACAGTGACATTGAGTACCCTATGTTGGTGGATTACTTACATGACTTGACTGCTAAATTACGTGTTCTCCACCAACAGGTCTATGACAATTTGCCGACAGTGACTGCAGATCCAGGCCAGACGATTCAACCTGGTGACTACTTGCTCACCAAGAACTTTCAACGAACTAAGAACTTGGAGCCAAGGTGGACTGGACCGCGTTTAGTTTTGTTAGTCACTCGAACTGCTGTTAGGGTAGCTGGTAAAAAGAATTGGGTACATGCTACCCATTGTAAAAAAGTTCTGTTGCCCTTACCGTATGACAAGTGGGTAAGGGGAGGTATAGCTGATTCCGAATGTGAGAGAATTCCTAGATTCGTACCTTTTAGTGACGCACATTTGGTATGGACTCAGTCAGAACGTGCAGGCGACGAACTTTTGTAAGCTGCTGTGCCATCCCATCTAAGACTGGATACAACGGATCCTGAAACACTTTTTCAAGAGCAAACTGTGCCTGGCAAAGAGCGTTACAACCTGAGACCGAGAAAGGACAAATAAATGGACAAATAAAACTTGATTTTTGTGTGTGAATTACACCTTTTCAGATAAAGAGACTATTTTTCTTTTTCTTTTTCGAGTCACCATCCGGACTCCGCTGCAGGGTCGCGGTACAGTCTTAAGGGGTGAGCCGCGAATTGACGAAAGGTCTGTGGTTCCTGGTCGTTAGTACGATCTTGACGCACACTTAAGTGAAGAAGGTAATAGCCGTGAGCAGCACATTAGAGGATGGAGTCTTTTGAATCTGATAAGGGTGTTAAGAGAATTGATTCTAAAATGAGAATGTGTACATTGGTCCGTAGCAAATGTTTTTTGATATGTGTTTTTTAATGCTTTTGAATATTATATTGGCTTGTGTGGGTTGGATTGTCTATATTACACAACAGACGCTTGCATCTACGTCCCAACCTACTCTTTCTTTTTCTACTGTTTCTCCACATGAATTTCACACGTTGCCTGAACATGAGCAGACACGAAGATCAGAATTTGTTAACAATTCATTTATACAAATGTTGCATCAGCATCAGTTAGTAGTAAATACCACGAATTGCTGGGTATGTGGTCTTATGCCGCATACGACAGATAAGGGAATGCCATTTTTAGTTTTGCCTTTTTCGCCTAATGGGTCAGTATGGGCACTCCAAGCAATGTTTATCTATGCGAATGAAGCATCTCCTGTACGTTCCGTTAAAGATAATGCAAGTAATAATGCCTTGATACAGGGAATAGTAGATATGATCAGAGATATTGATGCGTATAATGCTATCCCTAAGAATGAGGTACGAGCATATATCGGTTGGAACAAGACTGGATATAGCATTAGCCTGACAGAGAAGGAGAGACGAAAAAGGTCTCCCCCTATTTGGATTGTACCCCACCGAGGTCATTTTTGTCTGCAAGGTAATGGTCAGAATCCGAGAGCCCAGCTTGGTAAGAGTGTGTGTACTCACACCTATGTCTATACATCCCTGAAATCTCCACCGTTCGTGCCAGCTAAAGGCACGTATTTTGTTTGTTATGACAGGGCATATACATGGTTGCCTCCTGATTTTTCAGGCACATGTTATGTGGCATTTTTGCTTCCCCCTACATACACTGCTGTTTTCAATTACCATAAGACAAGATATGGTGTCATTGATGCGAAAGACACTGTCGCACAAGAAGTTGGAGACTTCTTTAAGGGTTTTGTGCCCTTTTGGGGTCCTATGGCTAATAGTAGGAATATTCGTCAGCTTACGAGAGTGGTTGAGGCCACTATAAATGAAACTGCTGGTGCCCTTAGCAATATTACAGCTGAGCTTCAAGCGGATCGTCTTATGACATTACAAAACCGTATAGTTTTAGATATTATACTTGCAGATAGAGGTGGGGTATGTAAATTGATCGGGTCTAGTTGCTGTGTTTTCATACCAGATAATGCCCCGACAGTGTACCAAGCCATCTTGAAGTTACATAAGTTCGCTGAGTCTATACATGTAGACGAAGGGAACTGGTCATTGATGGAATGGTTTTGGGGACTGTTGTCTAAATGGGGATGTAAGATTTTGACATTCCTTGGTATGGTTTTGGCCATCCTTTTCTCTTGTTGTCTTTGCATCCAGTGTGGTCCCGCCATTTGTAGTCTTTGTGCTATGATGTGTGTGAGAAGACCTATCCCGAGAAAAGCAAGGGATAATAAGATGATGCTACAGCAACACCTTGATGACCTGATGAGAATAGATATAGACCTGGATTCAGATTAAAATGAGTTTAGGTTATTGCCTACGTAATGGCAAAAGGAGGGTCTGAGGTTCTGTAATTCTCGAGCATGACTCCATTTTGTGTTGCCCTCACGTAGGCCTGTGAAAGAGGCCCGGCGAACAAGTGGCCTGGCCTTCTGAGTGAATGTAAACATTAATTAGGCTTCTTTCGACTCTGAAAGAACTGCAGAGAAACTGACCTCTATACCTGAAACTGACCTCGCAAAGCCAATTTCCCTTGGTTTGATCCTTGTCTAATATTGCCACTTAATGTTCAGGACCTCATTAACCTTTAGTTTCCTTGCACATGTTTTATCTTGTTCAGCATCTATTACTGTTTCCTTTATGTTCTGACATTGCATGGGTTGTGCTTTTCAATTATAAATTTGTCCGGCTTGCAAAGATTGAATTTGGGACATTCCTAATAATTAACTTTTGGGTTGGGTTACTGTAAATTGGGTTTTTGTTAATGTGATACTCAGTTAGAAAATGTGCCCTATTGGTTAGAATTTTGAGCAGTGGGTGTACATTTATAATGAGAATATGGTGTATAAAAGGAGATGTCTTGCCTCAGTAAATTGAACAGTCTCCTAGGAATATACATTGTGATGTATTGTTGGGATTTCTGTTACTAGCTGCAGCTAATAAACTTGGTCTCTGACGCCACCCAGAAGTATTCCGTGTCTCTGTATACCAAGACAGGTGAATCCGAAGACTTTGGGCGTGCCCCTGGCGCCGCTGGGTTCTAAAACCCGGTTCTTCAATGGAAGGGAACTCCTTTCAGCAGATGCGATCGTTTCATCCACAATTTGACTGAATCCTTCACTGACTGAGGGAGAACCACCACGTCTTCCCAGAGATCCGATACGTGTGACCACTGGTCCTCCCGAATTTGCTGCAGAGGACGCATCTGTAGTCTCGCATTTGGGACAATGAAGATGCAAGATGCCATCGAGCCCATAAGTGAGGACACTTGTCTGACCGTGGGATGGCGAGAACTGAGGAGAGTGCGGCACTTGTCCTGTATTGAGGATAACCTCTCCACCGAAGGACACACGCTTGCACTTACGGTATCCAGAGAGGCACCCAGGTAGTGGATCTTTTGAGTTGGATTGAAAATAGACTTTTTGTAGTTGATTTGCAGGCCAAGATTGCTTAGCACCTGTATGAAGTATAAGAGGTGATTCTGCAGCAGAGTGGGTGACAAGCTTTTCAGCTATCAGTCGTCCAGATACGGATAGACGAAGATCTTTTGTTTGCGAAGAAAAGCCGTTACTACGGCCATGTATTTTGAGAACGTGCGGGAGGCTGATTTGAGCCCAAACGGGGGGACTTTGAACTGGAGATGTTGGGATGCTACCTGAAAATGCAGGAATTTACAATGTTTTCTGGAAATCGGCAAATGAAAATAAGCATCCTGCAGATCTGTAGAGCACATCCAGTCTCCTTGGTTTAGCTGAGGAAAAATATGGTGCAGTGCCAACAACCAAATTTCTCTTTGCGGATGAACTTGTTTAAAAGCCTCAAGTCGAGTATTGGTCTGTACTCTTGGATAGGACCTATATTTCATACCAGAAAGTAGCAGGGATATATTCCCTGTCTTTTTTTGCGGAATAGGAACTGCTTCTATAGCGTCTTTCTTTAGTAGGATGTTCACCTCTGTTAATAAGGCGACCCCGGGGGAGGCAGAAGATGTCTGACTGACCACCCCTAGGTCCACCTCTCCGTCCAAAAGTAGCCGAGCGTTACTGAGAGGCCTCCTGGGTGAGGGCCCTCTCCTAGGATCGCACAGCAGAGTAACCACACACTACAAATGGACACCACACCAGAGGTTGAGTTCGTAAGCTTTATCAGGAAATAAAGGTTGCTGGTTCTCAGCGATATGTACAAGCAGACCGAGGGGTCTGTAAAGTCTCGCAAGAGGGGATCAGGGTAGCGGGACAGTCTCGGTTGGGGTGTAGGAAGGGATACCTTGCGCACAGCTCTCAATCCTCGAGCCGGGGGTTCCGAGAGGTTGAGCCGCGGCAGCGCCAGCAGGCTCTCAAGATGGTTCGGCAAAGGTGGGCCGCGGCAGCGCCAGCAGGCTCTCAAGATGGTTCGGCAAAGGTGGGCCGCGGCAGCGCCAGCAGGCTCCCAAGATGGTTCGGCAAAGGTGGGCCGCGGCAGCGCCAGCAGGCTCTCAAGATGGTTCGGCAAGGGTGGGCCACGGCAGCGCCAGCAGGCTCTCAAGATGGTTCGGCAAGGGTGGGCCGCGGCAGCGCCAGCAGGCTCTCAAGAGGGTTCGGCAAAGGTGGGCCGCGGCAGCGCCAGCAGGCTCTCAAGATGGTTCGGCAAAGGTGGGCCGCGGCAGAGCCAGCAGGCTCCCAAGATGGTTCGGCAAAGGTGGGCCACGGCAGCGCCAGCAGGCTCTCAAGATGGTTCGGCACGGGTGGGCCGCGGCAGCGCCAGCAGGCTCTTAAGATGGTTCGGCAAGGGTGGCCCGCGGCAGCGCCAGCAGGCTCTCAAGAGGGTTCGGCAAAGGTGGGCCGCGGCAGCGCCAGCAGGCTCTCAAGTTCTCGTGAGGTTCCAGGAAAAATGAGTTCTTCTGGGGTCGGCCGTGACAGCGTCAGCAGGGCTCTCCAGTCCAGGATACAACTGCCGTCCTACTCCGGGGCTTGCCCAGATATAGGACTGGAGTCCTTTGATGTCCGGACCCTCGCGCCTGGGGGTCAGAGGGGCCGGGATGATGGTGTCCAGACACCCAGCAGGGGGGTGGAGCCAGCGCCCAGGGAGGCCGGAGACGATCGAAACCAGGCGTCCGGGGACGGCTGGAGGGCCATCGAAACACCCTTCTCTCCGGGATCTGTCGAGTGGCCACTCGACCACCTGGGTGGATCTTGGTGCCTTGATGTCTGGGCTGTGCTGAGGCCTGGGCCGGGGACGAGGCCACGTGGTCGTGACGTGGTGGGCCCAAGATGGAGTCGGGCGCAGCCTCGTGCTTAGGTCGTGAGGAGCCCACACTGGAGCCAGGTCGGTAGTGGGGGTCCGGGATGGTGGCCGGACCAGCAAGGTTGGGGCGTGCAGTGTCGGGCAAAAGGGCTGCCCGATGCTGGGTGGAGGGCCGATGTCGTCCTGGGCCCGCCATGCGGGAGGGGTAGGGCCACGCCATGAGGCCGGGTCCAACACGCGTCCCCCCCAGCTGAAGGCAGGGGAGAGTCACCCATCTTCTTGGGGATTCTCCTCGCCGAGGCGGAAGAATCTGGAGAGGCCGTCAGCATTGGCGTGGTCGTTGCCGGGGCGATGCTCCACAGTGAAGTCCATCCCTTGCAGGGAGATGGACCATCGCAACAGTTTCGGGTTCTCGCCCCGCATCTGCATCAACCACCGCAGGGGCCGGTGGTCGGTCTGGACCCGGAAGTGGGTGCCGAAGAGGTAGGGCCGGAGCTTCTTTAGGGCCCACACGACGGCGAAGGCTTCCCTCTCGATGGTGCTCCAGCGCTGTTCTCTGGCTAGCAGCCTCCGGCTGATGAAGGCAACGGGAAGGTCGATTCCCTCAGGGTTCACTTGTGAGAGGACCGCCCCAATGCCGTGCTCCGAGGCGTCGGTTTGGACCACAAACTCTCGGCTGTAGTCGGGGGCCTGGAGCACAGGGGCGGTGCACATGGCAGTCTTGAGAGTCTCGAAGGCTGCTTGGCACTCTGGGGTCCAGCACACCTTCTGGGGTAGCTTCTTGGAGGTCAGTTCTGTGAGGGGCCCCACAATGCTTCCATAGTCTTTGATGAAGCGCCAATAGTATCCTGTGAGCCCCAGGAAGGCTCGGACGGCGGTCTGGGTGATTGGGGGCTCCCAGGCCCGGATGGCGTCAATCTTTGGCTGGAGGGGAGCCACCCGGCCGCTTCCCACCTGGTGTTCCAGATACGTCACGGACCCTTGGCCGATCTGGCACTTGCTGGCCTTTATTGTTAGTCCGGCCCGTCGGAGGGCCGTCAGGACCTCCCGGAGGTGGGTCAGGGGCGCCTCCCAGCGGAGTCTGTACACTGCAATGTCGTCTAGGTAGGCGGCGCTGAACTCTTCTAGCCCGGCCAGCACTCTATTCACGAGTCTCTGGAAGGTGGCCGGGGCGTTTTTCATGCCGAAGGGCATCACCTTGAAATGGTAGTGGCCATCCGGGGTCGAGAAGGCTGATCGCTCTTGTGCTCCAGGGGTGAGGCCGATCTGCCAATACCCGGCCGTGAGATCGAAGGTGCTGAGATACTTCGCAGCCCCCAGGCGATCGATCAGTTCATCCGCCCGGGGGATGGGATGGGCGTCGGTCCTGGTGACGGCATTCAGGCCCCGGTAGTCAACACAGAACCGGAGCTCCGGGGGCGTGCCGGGGGCGGCGGCTTTAGGGAACAGGACAACTGGGCTGGCCCACGGACTGTCGGAGGGTTCGACTACCCCCAGCTCTAGCATCTTGGCCACCTCGGACTGGATGCAGGCCCGAACTCGATCGGGCACTCGGAAAGCTCAGTGTCTTACAGGCGGGCTGTCTCCGGTGTCTACATCGTGGACACACCACCGGGTGACTCCAGGGGTGAGGGAAAACAGATCTGCAAACTGCCCCAGCAGCTGCCGGCAGTCATGGTGCTGCTCCGGGGTCAGGGTGAAGGAGAGCATGACCCCTTCGATGGAGCCGTCCTTCTCAGTGGTGCTCATGAGATCCGGCAGTGGTTCGGAGTCGTCTTCAGCTCCTTCATCGGTCGCTAACAGCAGGCTTAGTTCAGTGCGGGCGAAGTGCGGCTTGAGCCGGTTAGCGTGTAGGACCCGGAGGGGGTTCCTGGGGGACTCCATGTCCACCAAGTAAGTGACGGGGCTCTTGCACTCCACCACTTTGAAGGGCCCCGTCCACTTGTCCTGGAGGGCACAAGGTTCAACCGGGGACATGACCCAGACCTGCTGGCCCGGTTCGAATTCGATGGACGAGGCGTTCTGGTCATACCAGCGTTTCATCTCCTCCTGACTGGCTTCAAGGTTGGCTTCGGCAAGTTCCCGGAACTTCCGAGTCTGGTTGCGGAGGGTTAGGAGGTACTGGTAGACATCTGGTGGCGCACCTCGGACAGCCGTCTCCCAGCCTTCTTTGACCAGGCTGAGGGGGCCCCGGACCGGGTGCCCATACAATAGTTCGAAGGGGCTGAACCCCAGGGACTTCTGGGGTACTTCGCGGTACGCAAACAGGAGGCAAGGCAGCAGAACGTCCCATTTGCATCGGAGTGGCTCCTCGAGGCCCTTGATCATCCCCTTCAGCGTTCGGTTAAACCGCTCCACAAGTCCATTTCCTTGGGGGTGATACGGGGTGGTGAACTTATATGTGACCCCGCACTGTTGCCACAGGGACCGCATATACTTGGAGATAAAGTTTGTGCCCCGATCACTCACGACTTCTCGGGGGAAGCCGACTCTGGAGAAAATTCCCATTAGGGCTCGGCCTACTACTGGGGCCGTGATGGTTCGGAGGGGGATGGCTTCCGGATATCGGGTGGCATGATCCACCAGCACGAGGATGAAGCGGTGCCCTTGAGGGGTGCGGGGGTCCAGGGGCCCCACGATGTCTATCCCCACTTGCTCGAAGGGGGTGGTGACCACGGGAAACGGCTGGAGCGGGGCTTTGACTTTCCCCCCGCTCTTCCCGCTGGCTTGACAGGTCGGGCAGGATCTGCAGTGATTGTGCACATCGTTGCGCATTTTCGGCCAGTAGAAATGAGTCACCAGGCGGCTGTAAGTTTTGTCCTGCCCCAGGTGCCCGGCGAGGGGCACATCGTGTGCTAAGTTCAAGAGGAAGTCTCGAAATCGGAGGGGAACGACCAGCACCCGGCTGGCCCCTAGTTCGGCAATCTTCTGCTCGCTGTAGAGAAGGTCATTGTCCCAATAGACCCAGTGGGACCCCGCAGGGTCTCCAGCGGCTTGAGCGGCGGCTTGTCGTCGAATTCCCTCGAGGGAGGGACAGGTGCTCTGTTCTTGTCGGAATTGTTCGCGGGTGGGGCCACCTTCTTGGCGCCACTGAGCTAGTTCTGGAAGGTGGCCGAGCTCGGTGATTTCCTCATGGCTGGGCCCCTGGGGGCCGGGTTCAGGGTCGGTGTCCTCGGGGACGGCGGGCGGTGGAGGTGCGGGCCACTCCGGCTCCTCGATCGGGGCTTCCTCCGTTGGGGGGGAGGCCCGGGCGGACATGGAGCGGGTGGTCGCACAAACCCACTCGGGAAGGCCTAGCATCCCCAGATGCTCTCACCCCTCTACGCCGGCCCAGAGGGAACTTTCCAGGTCGTTCCCGAGGAGGCAGTCCACGGGGGCATCATCTCGGACAGTCACTTTCAGCATGCCCGACACCCCTCCCCACTCGAAGGGGATGCGGGCCATCTGGCACAAACTTTCAGAGTTGTCAGCTGACCGTACTGGGCACAAGACGTTGGGGAGAATTTGTTCTGGGGTCACCAAGTGGCAGCGGACCGCAGTCACGCTGGCTCCAGTATCCCGGAGGGCTTCGGCCCGGCGTCCATTGATGGTGACCCATTGGCGGTATTTCTGGGTGTTACCTGGGATCGGGTCTCGGGGGATCATGTCTTGATCACCCAGGCATGCTAAGATCATGGCTGCGGGCTCCCACTCGGCCTGCTCGGTGTCGTCGCCCTCTTCTTCGCCTCCCTCGGCACTCAGGGCGGCGGCCGCGATCTGGCGGCTCGGGGGACCGGTGGTGCCGGGTCGCTGGTTCATCGGGCAGAGAGGGTCGTTCGCATAATGGCCCTGTCGCTGGCATCTGTGGCACGTAACATTCGGGCGGGGCCCGGGTCTTGCTGGGGGGCCTCCCCTCCAACCCAGGGATGGCGACGGGGAGGTAGGGGATGACCCCGTGGGGGTGTCTCGGCCCCTGCTCTGGCCTCCTCCGCCGCCACGGGGTCGGTGGTTCCCCGGGGATCCCCGGCCGTAGTCTCCCATCGGACTCCGGGGAACTCGGTTGCTCACCCATCTATCCGCCTCGACAGCGAGTTTTCGTGGCTCTGTCAATTTGCTGTCGAGGAGGTGCTGCCGGAGTTCGACGAAGCAATTATTGGACAGATGCTCCCATAGGATGAGGTCGACCAACTGCTGGTAGGTGGTGACCTGGCAGCCTCTGATCCACCCTTCGAAGGCTCTGCTGTAAAAGTTCACGTACTCCACCCAAGTGGTACCGGGGATTTTCTTACAGTCTCGAAATCGCTGCCGGTACATTTCGGGGGTGAGTCCGTAGCGAGTGAGGAGGGCGGTCTTCATGTGTTCGTACGAGGTCATCTCGGCGTCGGGGAGCTCTAGCAGGGCGTCTCTCCCCTCGTTGATGAACTTTACCCATAAGCCGGCGCCCCAGTCTTTGAGGGGTACTCGATGGGCGGTCATGGCGACCTCGTAGGCTTTGAACCACTGTTGGATGTCGTCGTTCTTATAGTATTCTTTGACGACCTCCTTGGGTATGTGCACCTTCGTGTCCACCGGCGGGGGTGAGGTCTTACCCCCGGCGGTGCCGGTTTCTGTTGTCTTGGCCTTGATTTCCAGTTCTTTGAGGCCGCGCTCATGCTCGAGCACGAGTTTCTTTTCTTCGAGGTCTCGTCTTCTCCTTTCCTCTAGGTCTCCTTCCAGCCGCAGTTGCTCGAGGGCTAATTTCCTTTCTGCCAGCTGTATCTCTCCTTCTTGTCGGAGTCGGGCGAGCTCCAACTCGTGGAGCCGGTTCCTCTCTCGTTCTTGGGCGTCTCCGTGGGCGAGGCCCGTGTCCAGGTCTGTGGTTCTTTCCCTCGCTGGGTTCGCGTCGGTCTCCGGGCGTCCATTCGGGCCCGGGTTGTCTTCATTCTGGAGCGGCGCGTTATCGGCGTCCGCCCAGGCTTGCAGGGCTGATTTAAAATCCTGTTTGGTGTTGAGGCCCGTGGTAGCGATGCCTCGGTCCTTGCAAAACTGTTTTAATTCCTTGTTTCTGTAATCTTCCATTTTTTCTTTCTGGAATTCCGCTGTCGGTCTGGTTTCCTGAGTAGTCATGCTCGCGGTGTGTTTTTCTCGGTAGTGAGTGAATTCCTCTCCTGTACGATCTGCGCCGGCTCGGATCCCGTCGCCTGCCACCAATGTTAGAAAGGCGACCCCGGGGGAGGCAGAAGATGTCTGACTGACCACCCCTAGGTCCACCTCTCCGTCCAGAAGTAGCCGAGCGTTACTGAGAGGCCTCCTGGGTGAGGGCCCTCTCCTAGGATCGCACAGCAGAGTAACCACACACTACAAATGGACACCACACCAGAGGTTGAGTTCGTAAGCTTTATCAGGAAATAAAGGTTGCTGGTTCTCAGCGATATGTACAAGCAGACCGAGGGGTCTGTAAAGTCTCGCAAGAGGGGATCAGGGTAGCGGGACAGTCTCGGTTGGGGTGTAGGAAGGGATACCTTGCGCACAGCTCTCAATCCTCGAGCCGGGGGTTCCGAGAGGTTGAGCCGCGGCAGCGCCAGCAGGCTCTCAAGATGGTTCGGCAAAGGTGGGCCGCGGCAGCGCCAGCAGGCTCTCAAGATGGTTCGGCAAAGGTGGGCCGCGGCAGAGCCAGCAGGCTCCCAAGATGGTTCGGCAAAGGTGGGCCACGGCAGCGCCAGCAGGCTCTCAAGATGGTTCGGCACGGGTGGGCCGCGGCAGCGCCAGCAGGCTCTTAAGATGGTTCGGCAAGGGTGGCCCGCGGCAGCGCCAGCAGGCTCTCAAGAGGGTTCGGCAAAGGTGGGCCGCGGCAGCGCCAGCAGGCTCTCAAGTTCTCGTGAGGTTCCAGGAAAAATGAGTTCTTCTGGGGTCGGCCGTGACAGCGTCAGCAGGGCTCTCCAGTCCAGGATACAACTGCCGTCCTACTCCGGGGCTGGCCCAGATATAGGACTGGAGTCCTTTGATGTCCGGACCCTCGCGCCTGGGGGTCAGAGGGGCCGGGATGATGGTGTCCAGACACCCAGCAGGGGGGTGGAGCCAGCGCCCAGGGAGGCCGGAGGCGATCGAAACCAGGCGTCCGGGGACGGCTGGAGGGCCATCGAAACACCCTTCTCTCCGGGATCTGTCGAGTGGCCACTCGACCACCTGGGTGGATCTTGGTGCCTTGATGTCTGGGCTGTGCTGAGGCCTGGGCCGGGGACGAGGCCACGTGGTCGTGACGTGGTGGGCCCAAGATGGAGTCGGGCGCAGCCTCGTGCTTAGGTCGTGAGGGGCCCATGCTGGAGCCAGGTCGGTAGTGGGGGTCCGGGATGGTGGCCGGACCAGCAACGTTGGGGCGTGCAGTGTCGGGCAAAAGGGCTGCCCGATGCTGGGTGGAGGGCCGATGTCGTCCTGGGCCCGCCATGCGGGAGGGGTAGGGCCACGCCATGAGGCCGGGTCCAACAACCTCCGCTTGTAACAAGTGGTGATGTTGAACATACCTTCTCCGAGGTGGTACTGATGAAGGTGGGGATTTGAATCTGAGCAAGTAATCATCCTGCACAATATTGAGCAACCACTTGTCTTTTGTGATTTTTGTCCACTCGTCCAGGTGAAACATAATACTTCCCCTCACCGGAGTGGGCAACGGGATAGGGAAAGCCATGGCTCATTGTTTTGCAGGTTGCTTCATTGAGGAAGGTGTCGGTCTTGGAGCTTCTCTACCTCAACCTGGTCGACAGTGATGGTAATGCGGCCTAGATGTTTGCTGTTGGGTCGACCAGTAAGGGGCTTGGACCCTCTGTTGGAAATACCGACGGTCGTATGGTCGGTACTTGCGTCGAAAGTCCTTATGCTTCTCAAGGCCGACCGCCTTTAGAGTGTCCAACTCCGACTTCATCTTGGACATCTCATCATGGGCATGAATGCAAAGAAGGAAGTACCATTGAAAGGAAGATTCATAATCCTTCGTTGTGCTTCCGGTTTGAGGCCAGTGAGCCTTAACCAGGCCGAACGTCTGGTGCAAATACCATGAGAATATCCATGTGCTGCCAAATCCGATGCATCTGCAGCTGAGCTAAAGATCTGGTTTGCAACTAGACCACCTTCCTGCAAAATCTTATGAAAGTCCAGCTTTTCTGTGAATCTAGCCAAAAAGTCCCACAGAGACCTGTCGTACCTCACCAGAAGTGTGGAGAGTCTATGTCTATGAGAGTCTATGTGCTTACTCTCCTTCTCAGGGGGGACTGAAGAGAATGTTGCTCCAGGATGTGTTTTCCTGGCTGCTATCACTATAACAGAATCCAGTGGTGGATCCGATCATAGGACCAGTGGATCCTTATCAGGGGCCTTGTACTTTTTTAAATGCATGGGGGCACCAAGCCCACCGCAGCTGGAGTTAAAAAGGTCTGTAGTGCTTGTTCAAGCAGGCCAGGAACCAGAGGGAGTAAAGGCCTTGCCAAGGACCTATGGTGCAGTGTCTCGAATATTACAGATGAAGAAGTTATGTGAAAATGATTTATAAAGCGCACAAATACCCATAAGTGTTTTGGCGCTAAGTGCTCCAGAAGTCAGGGCCATGGCCTAGATGAAAGAATCCTACTTTTTGAAGAGCCACATTTTTAATTGTTTCCCAAATGACAATAAAGTAGGACTGGCTCTGATCTGAGAGGGAAGTGAGTTCCACTTCTTAGCAGTGACAACTACAAAGCTTCTGTCGCCCCAATTAGTTCTATAGGTTCTTGGGACGACAAGAAGGTTAGCACCTGACGAATGCAGGGATCGTTTGGGAGTGTATATCTGCAGTTAATTCTTCAGAAATTCTGGACTGTATTGTGAAAAGTAGAGTACACACAGGAAAGGACTCAGCCCTACCTCATCCTACTCAAACAATAAAAAAACACAAAAGGAGGTAAGGCAAATATCAGTCGCAACATTTTAAGAATATTATATGTAGTTGCAAAGAGAGCACAAACACTTTGTTAAAACTGCCCTCACCCACAACAAGTTGTGAGATGCTTCATCATAGAGCTGCTACTGAACGCCTCTGCGCAACCCAACGCTAGAGGCGGAGCAATAGGGAGGGGTAGATAATACAAACAATTAGAAGAAGGAAAAGACAAGTTTCCTATAAAGGTGCAGATAGACAGTGATTTAAAATTGACTATGAGCTGTCGTCATAATACTTTTATTCCTCGATTCCCGAGCCAGGTATAACAAGCATTTACAATGCAACGGTTTCGCCTTTGACAAAGTTAGAGCTATTGGTATTGTAAATGACAAATTGTTTATTTATGTGTTGGTTTTGAAAACAGATAAATAAATGGCATTGTCATTTACAATGTCAATAGCTTAATCTTTCGCAAATGCGAGACCTATTGCATTTGCACCCACACACACAGCCACACGCACACAGAGCCACACACACACACAGAGCCCCCACACACAGACACACACAGCCCCACACATACACAGCCACACACACAGCCACACACACACACAGCCACAGACACACACATCACACACACACAGCATCACACACACACACAGCCACACACACACACACAGTACCACACACACACAGAGCCCCCCCCACATACACACAGAGCCACACACAGACCCCCCCACACACACAGAGCCCCCCACACACACAACACACACACAGAGCTCCACACACAATGCAAGCCTAGACGATGGCGCCATATAGCACAGTAGACCAACATCCGCAAATTAGGGCCACATAACAAAAAAAATGTTGAGCCCCGTTTTAAAGTAATCTGTTGTACTCAGATTTGCAATCTAGCTAGTACACCACTCAGATTCTTAGCGGGCATTTACACACGTCAAACATTGTTATTTTATAAACTGTCAGATTATACATTATGAACTCACCCCACATGCCCGGCGTAAAAATATACTGAAAGGCGGTAATGCATACCGTAGGAATGTACGTTTTGCTGTCTGGGCAATTAGTCTTTTGTAATGCATGCACCAGTGCCTTGCATTATCTCAGCACAATCTGTGTGGCACAACCCGGGCATTTCATGCGTGTGAAAATAATAAGGAAAATAAAAACATGCCTATCGTTGTCAACGCAAAGTTCCATGACTAAAACTGGGAGGGAAGGCCAGCGGGTTAATGCACATGCTGCGCGAATGTACCAAATACTTTCTGGTCTGCGTTGTGTGCTGTGGCACTGTAATAGTAACTTGTTCTAGCAGCAGCGAGTGTGATGTGCGACTACAGTTGCCGTGACAGCGGTTGCAGTGCCCTGCTCTGTCCTACACAGCATCGCTGACAGCAGAAGGTGCATGCTACAGCCATGCGTGTACAATAGTGAAAGCAGTGCCATGAATGCATCTCGCATACACACACTGACAGCAGCAGGGTAGATGTGACATGCTCAGCCTTACACTCGCGGACAGAGGCAGCCGGGGTGTGTTGGTCTCATCCGTCCCTGTATATCGCAGCAAGGTTGAACGGATGAGCGCGTGTGCCACGCGCAGTCGTGCAACAGCAGTGACTGCAGCAGAGTCTTTGAACCACAGGCATTGGTACAAACAGCGGCAGCAGGGTGCTTGTCTAGCCCTATACAACATACCAATAGCAGCAAGGTGTGCGTGTCAGCCCACTCCTACCCATCACTTACAACAGCATAGAGCATGCACCAGGTCATATATCTGGCCAGTCCTTTAAGGAGCACTTGCAGCAGCAGTTTCTAACCCAAAGAAGCTGTATCTTTCATAGTAGGAGCCACGTTGGTGATGTCCCTCTTAGATAGTGGAATTCCCACCTCTAAATGTGGACACTGAAAATGTACCTCCACAGTGGACACAGCAAGGTCATTTAGCTCGCAAAACAATGCCTCCTCAACAGAACATCCATATTCTGCATCAACATACATATATGATGTTCTCGGGAGTTATCGGAACCTAACTAAACGCGCACATCAATGAATTGAGCAACATCACCTGATCTGTTCCACCCTTGATGTGAAACGTACCATATTTGCTTTTCAATGTTTTCACTTTTTTCTCAACTAAAGGTCTACTAAGAGAAATGATTAATTGTGTTTACAGGATATGCACTGTTACAGTGTATGCCTTTTTACCAGGACAGTGCAACATCCAACAGAACAAATGAGACACACTACTGGCACTTTCACGCACACAACACAGCACCAAAGACATCTAGGCCCAGATGTAGGTAAAATAGATTTACCGATTTTTAATTACCGAATCCTACCGATTCGGTAATTAAAAATCGGTAAATCTAAGGGGTGGATATGTAGGAACATCCAGATGTTCCTTTTACCGAATCGGTAAATATCTGTATTTACCGATTCGGTAAATACCGACCGGTAATGCCCCATTCATTCCTATGGGCCCTGAAGCCCATAGGAATGAATGGGGCATTACCGGTCGGTATTTACCGATTCGGTAAATACCGATTTTGACAAGGGTGCAGGGGGTGTCACTTTCACACCCTCTAGCACCCCCAAAAAAGATTCGGGGGCCATGTGGCAGGCATACCTGCCCTAAGGGCAGGTCTGCCTGTCATATGGCACAGGTGTGCATGCACACATGTGCATGCACACCGGAATCGGTTTTTTACCATGAAGTTGGATTTCATGGTAAAATACCGATTCTGTAAGGCTTGTGGGACTCAGAAGAGTCCCACCTACATCTCATTGTTACCGAATCGGTAAAAATACCGATTCGGTATTTTACAGATTCGGTAAATTTACCGATCGGTAAATTTACCGAATCTGTAAAATATGTGGCCCTACATACCATTTTGTGAATCTCGGTCGGTAACGGCCGAAAATACCGATTTTCGGCCGTTACCGACCGACCTACATCCGGCCCCTAGAGTGTTAAGTATTGCCACCTTAACAATATACTTATGTCCAGGTGTGTTTACTTCGACCTACACCAACAGAATAGACCAAACATTCACGTTGTAACGTTATGTGAATAAAAATAGCACCAAAGCGAAACAGATGGCCAGGAATAACCACCTCAACAAAACGTCCATAACAGGTGTGTTTAGTTCAAGCTACACCAACAGAACACACGCCAAATATGCACATCTTTTAACATTGCAAACACAACATAGGATGGAAGGCATGTGGTTGGAAAAACTTTGGCATACCAATGTGTAGACCCCGGCGGCGCAGGGGGGATCCGAGGCACCGCTACGGATGCGTGTCGACCGTGGAGAGCGCCCTGTGCCCGCAGCATGGCCCGGATCCGGGCAGGTGGTCGCCGGCTCCCGCGGAGGCTGACCGGCTGAGGGGCAAAGGCAGGTGACCGAGGGGGCGCTGGTAAGGTGCCGGTGAGTGGGGGAGGGGCTCGCCAGCCTGCCAGGGTTGTGCGCTATGGTGCTCAGAACGGGGACTCCCCCTTATCGATTCTGTTTGTGATACGGACGGGTGTCCGCGCGGGTGACCCCGTCCGCAGATGTGATGGCAAACTTCACAGTGGCTGCCGGGGGAGGAAGGTGGCACATGCTGTGCCATTGTCTGGTGCTCGAGAAGAGCGATCAGTTCGCGAATGAAAATGGCTGGGATTGTGGCAGCTGCGGGCTGATGTTTGGGCTCGTAGGCTACAGATGCAGAAGGCGTAGATGGCGTGCGTGCAGAAATATGTCTGCAGCCCTGCATGTATGTTTGCATGGCTCCCACCGGGCAAGGAGACCGTGTTGGGTGCCTGCCCCTCCTGGCTAGGTGCATCTTCTGTACTGGTGCGACCGAGGGCACTCCGTGCTGGGGTTTACGCATCGGCCAATGCTCTGTTGACTGAGCAATATTTTTCGATGGGAATTTCGAGTGCCCTGGGTTGCTATGCATGCACCGCTGATACGAAGAGATCTCATAAGCATTTCTTGCATCCTCTGCAATAGTCCTCTGGCTCTTTTGTTCCGTGATGTGCAAGATTGGAATGTGCGTTGAGCCCACAAACTGTGGAGCTTCGAAGGCAAGCTACTGCCCGGCCGCCATCTTCAGAGAAACGACGAAAACAAACCTTGACGACAAAAAAAAAACCCGCCCACAGCCGCATGACGTGGGCAAAAGCCTAAAATTCTCGGGAACGCCCACGAATCTGCTCCGGCATTGACGGACAGCTCTCTGTTCCAATGGCTAACCTCCATTTATGGAGCTAGCCAATGGAACAGAGGGGCGGGACAACACACACATACTGTAGACATAAGATTTCGCCTGCACGAAAAGCTGCGCAGTGCGCAGCTTTCGACAGGCGAAACCTAAAAAGGGGTATTGTAATACCGTCGGATGGTAGTGGTGTGAGTAAATTAGGTTCTCACCACCCCTCCGTTCTGCATAAAGCTCAAAATGTCTCTGCCGATTCCGTAACCGGCATTCGTCAGGACAAACAGGATCCCTATGCTGCTTTTCAAATAAAAAAATCTCCTCTAGTAAACCCACTGTACTAGGTATTACTCCACCTGTAAGTCTGGAGCTTTTGAGAACACTACTCATCAGATCGTAACTGTGAATGGAAAGAATAAAAACAGTGAAAGCAATCTGTTCAGTGGTTCATCAATATTTAAATAAGATAAAGTAAAAGTTTGTGCTCACAGTGCTCAACTACATAAAAACATTACGTGTGACTAGTGTGTTTCGAAGGTAACGAATAACACACCCCGAAACATAGGGCAATCAATGGCCCTCTCAATCGTGTATATCATAAACACAACTTGTGGGTGACATGCGTTCATAAAATAGCATGCTACAAATATACATGCTGATAATGAACACATCCTTAGACAAAAATATGTAGAGCCACCATGCCCCACATTGTACTCATAGTTTTAGCCATATCATTAAATGTGGTCTCCCGGGGTCATATATGTCCTTTCACTCGGCACATCTTACCGAGTTTATTATGATGAGTGCTAGAACTGGCACTGGAGTAGAGGGCGGCCGCCTGTAGTCACACTCTATGAAAATATCATTGTTAAGTAAGTATACATCCCACCAGGATAGCCGTAGTCCTCGGTCACTGTTACCCGGAGTTATGTCAGTAGTCAATGGTGCAGATGCTTAGTGATGTAAAATAACTGCCACCATGAAACTGGAGACGTGGTAAACAGCTTGTGTATCCGAGCATCTAGTAAGAGCACCCAAGACCCAGTATATATATATATATATATATATAGAGTCCTGGGCATATTATGAAGTTCTTGGGCCCCTCGGGTTTATGTTCAAAATCAGTGGAGCCAAGACTTAGCAGTCCCAAAAGTAATGCCACCAAACAAACGGAGACATGATTCACTGCTCGATTATACCGAGCGAGTAGTCACTGCTGCCAAATCTCACTATCTCATGTTAGCCCCCTAATCCTCCTTACTTCGTCAAGGGTGGTACACAGCCACCTTAGTGAGTATCTCCAGGTGCAGAGAAGATACACGGACTATGGAGGGCCGGCATGCATACGAGAGCCCTCACTTCCCGTGGGCGATGCATGTGTCGTCATGCGCCCCGTGCCTCGAGACCGAGGATGCTAGAACGCTGACCCACGCATCATTTGATGCATGATATACGAACGTCATTACAGTCACCATTGTAAAAGTAAAATATTTGAATGGAGAGGCAAATTACAGTTGGGAAATGGGCTGGGGGATGAAAATACTTCCATATTTTTGGCGAAATCGGCCCAGCAAGGTATGTAGCTTTATCTTCTCTCTGTCTCGAAGTGTTCTCTTGAAAAAATTGCTGCCAATGTGTTTACCATCCTGGATTGTGTGAGGATGGTAAACACACAATAGAGACATAATGCAGGTCAGACTTTGCCATCTTCTTCCCACAGGAGGGACATTTATTGAACAATGCTGGCATTTCTGACGGAAAAAGTTATCAACAATGTCAGAAAACAATTAGGAAAGTTAACAGCAGTCAAACAACGTTGATTAAAGGTAGAATCTTTTTCTCAGGAAACCAATTTCTGGCTAAAACAATCAAAAATTGACGAGCTCATTGCCCCAGGATCCTCACAGAAGGAGCTAGAAAAAAAGAACTGACCTAAGTGTCACCTGTGGTGCATCATGGGAGCAGGGGGGTCTTGGAGGTCTCAAAGGCACGGTGCCAGTTTATTACTGTTATGGTTTTATCTCTGCAGACTATGGGCTAATTGCCTGCTATTACTTGCCTTTTTCTTTTAAAATAAAAGGCTGTGTTGGAACACTAGAGGAGTGCATGTTCTTTGTTACAGAACTGCTATATAAACTTATTTTTATTTTAAATGAAAAACTCCAATGCAATTTTGGCATCTTTGCATGTTGAATGATGTTAGGCTGCATTTTTTAAAATGTATATGTATATACATGTATATATGATTGTTTGAAGGTACTACGTAAATGTTTTTTGGAGGAGTGTTTTTTCCAACATTTCCTCCCTGTCTCTCCAGAGGCCTGGGTTCAAATCCCACCGCTGCCACCAAATGTTGGAAAGTGGGTTATTGGTAGGGGTGAATGTAGGTCTGCCACTGGCAATAAGGCCACTAACACTTGATAGGACCCAGCATAGGTCTTAGAAAATGTTTCCTATGCTCAACCCTTGGTAACATCGCTGCGAGCAGACAGGCTTAACTTCAAAGACAGGTATGTAAAGCATTTAAAAACACGATTTCAGTAAATAATCAAGACACAACACAAAATAAAAATCCCACACCAATTTATAAAAATAGGTAATATTTTTATATTTTAAATGACACCAAAATTTAAAAAATCCACTGTAGGGAACAAGAGATATGAATTTTTAATGATTAGTAACTTTCTAGTGCTTAGAAACCAACAGTGCCCCTTTTAGTCATTTTGTTTTCTCTGTCAGGGACACACCTTTATAAATTGTTCTGAAGAATTTTCTCACCAATGTGGTGGCCCGCCTTCTTCAGCAAGAGGAATCCAGTTAGAACACCTTCCTGGAGTTCGGCTTGCGGGTCCCAAAGTATCCAATACCCAATCCAAGATTCTGGAATCTCCAAGAGGGTCCTTAAAAATGTGAAACTTCAATTCCGCAATCCACTTGAACACAACCCTTACAAATCCACTGGTACTCCAGGCGAACAAGTTACTTACCTTCAGTAACGAAATATCTGTAAGAAACAGTAGTTAGTATTAGATTCTTTACCTTAGAATATCCCCAGGCCTCAGACTGGATCCGGAAACTTTTGCATAGCTGTACCCTTGCGCGTCGGTAGGCGTCGTCTGCGGCTCCGCGTCCGTCGTTGGCGTCCTTGGCGCCGGGATGACATCACCGAAGGTACTTAGATGCCGCCCTCGTGCGCTGACGTCAGTTCTTAAACACAGCTTTTTCCGCGCCAGAAACGCAGAGCCATGATAAAAACCAACACTGGTGCCAGGAAACTAGGGCCCTGAAAGGGGATGACCGTAACCCTAGATATCGGTTCGCAGAACGGGGAGGATGGGTGGGGCAGTAAGGAATCTAATACTAACTACTGTCTCTTACAGATATATAGTTACCGAAGGTAAGTAACTTGTTCATCTGAAAGAAACAGGTTAGTATTAGATTCCTTACCTTAGAATAGATACCCCAGCAATACCAACCCCAGTGGTGGGTCTGCGAACCAATGATCACACCAGAAAGTCCTGGAGAACGGAACGACCAAAGAAGCCATCTCTCCAGACTTGGCTGTCCAGGCAGTAGTGTCTTGCGAACGTGTGCAGCGAGGCCCTCGGAGCTGCCTGAGAGATGTCCTGCAAGGGGACTCCCCGGTCCAGGGCAGTAGTAGCCGCCGTGGCCCGTGTGGAATGGGCACGAAGCCCCACAGGAGGCTCCTTTCGAGCCAAAGAGTAACAAGCCTTGATACACAAGGCGACCCATCAAGAAATGGTCCGTTTGTGTACCGCCCGTCCCTTCTTAGCGCCCACGTAACCAAAAAAGAGTTGGTCATCCACCCGGAACTGGCGTGTGCGATCAAGATAAAAAGAGAGTGCATGTTTTGGGTCCAGACGGTGGAGCCTCTCTTCCTCTTTCGAGGGATGCGGAGGCGGAAAGAAGGTGGGCAAGGTGATGGACTGCCCGATGTGGAAGGCTGAAACTACCTTGGGCGGGAAAGAGGGACGTGTACGCAACACAACCTTGTCCCGATGGACTGAAAGGAAGGGAGGTTGAGAAGAAAGAGCCTGGAGCTCACTCACTCTCCTGGCAGAGGTGATGGCAACCAGGAAAGCAGTCTTCAGAGAACGGAGACGAAGAGGACAGTTGTGAAGTGGCTCAAAGGGAGCGCACATCAGAAAAAGTTAGAACCAGGTTCAAGTCCCACTGAGGCATCACGAAAGAAACTTGAGGAAACATATGAGTGATGCCCTTCAAAAACCTATTTACAACCGGGGACTTGAACAAAGAGGGCTGATCAGGTAGCCTTAAGAAGGCGGAAATGGCCGAGAGGTAGCCCTTCAGAGTGCCCAGAGCAGAGCCCTGCTGGGCAAGAGAAAGAAGGAAGAGGAGAACCTCGGAAAGAGGGGCGGAAAGGGGATCCACAGCCTTTGCTGTGCACCATGCCACAAATTTGTTCCACCTGCAGGCGTATACCGATTTTGTGGAGGGACGCCTGGCTGCCAGAATGAAATTACAGACTTCAGGAGGCAAGTCAAATGGCCTCAACTGCCGCCGCTCAATCTCCACGCATGTAAGTGGAGACTGGACAGGTTCAGGTGGAGGACCGTACCCTGCTGCTGCGAAAGAAGGTCCTCCTGAAGAGGCAGACAAATCGGGGGATCGATTGACATGCTCAGGAGCTCGGGATACCAGAACCTCCGTGCCCAGTCCGGAGCCACAAGGATGACTTGGGCCCGGTCGCGCCCGATCTTCTTCAGCACTCTGGGCAGAAGTGGTATAGGCGGAAAGGTGTACAACAGACCGCAGCAACACTCGCGACGAAAAGCGTCGCCGAACGAGTGCCGCCTTGGAAATGCCAACGCGCAGGACTGATGACATTTCGCGTTCTCTTCTGTGGCGAATAGATCTAACCAAGGCTCCCCCCACTTGCGCCACGTTCAGACGCCATTCGTGATCCATCATGCACCGTAGGCTGAGTTCGTCCGCCCTGGCGTTCAGAGAACCTGCCAGGTGTTGAACCACCAGGGTCACCCCCTGATGTTCCAGCCACTGCCAGAGGCGCAGAGCCTCCTGGCAGAGGGTCCACGACCCCACTCCGCCCTGTTTGTTGCAGTACCACATGGCGGTAGTGTTGTCCGTGAACACCTGCACTACACTCCCCCGGACAGAGGGGAGGAATGCCTTCAGTGCAAGTCAGATCGCCCTCAGCTCCAGAAGGTTGATATGGAGCCGGGACTCCGCCGGAGACCAGAGGCCTCTGATCTCTGCCTCTCCCATGTGGCCCCCCCAGCCCAGGAGGGACGCATCTGTCACAACTACGTGCTCCGGCTGGGGTGGGGAGAGGGATCTGCCACTGACCCAATCACGGTCCGTGAGCCACCACTGCAACTGTCTTGCAGTGCCCTCCGAGATCAGGACATGGTCGGACAGGTTGCCCTGATGCTGGGCCCACTGAAACTTCAGGTCCCACTGCAGAGCCCGCATCCGCCACCGGGCGTGATGCACAAGAAGGATCCAGGAGGCCATCAGCCCCAGAAGCCGCAGCGTCAACCGGACCGAGAATCGGGATAACGGCTGAAAGATCGGAATCAGAGCCTGAATATCCCGAACCCGCTGTTCGGGAGGATAAACCCGAAACTGCGCCGAGTCCAGAACCGCTCCGATGAAGAGGAGCTTCTGAGAGGACACAGGTGCGACTTCTGCACATTCATGGAGAACCCCAGCAGGTGCAGGAGGTCGGCCGTAGTCTGGAGATGGCTGACGACTGTCTGGGGCGAGCCCGCCTTCAACAACCAGTCGTCGAGGTAGGGGAAGACTGAAATCCCTAACCTGCGCAGATGAGCTGCGACCACAGCCATCACTTTCGTGAACACCCGTGGGGCGCTGGTAAGGCCAAAGGGGAGCACGGTAAACTGAAAGTGTTCGCCGGTGGGCCGGGAGGACGGGGTTGTGTCCTGCAAGTCCAACGCTACCATCAAGTCTCCAGGGTCTAGGGCAGCTAAGACCGGAGCCAGAGTCAGCATCTTGAACTTCTCCTTCCGGAGGAAGCCGTTGACGTTCTGCAGGTCCAAGATAGGGCGTAGGCCCCTTTTGTCCTTCTTGGGAACAAGAAAGTAGTGGGAGTAACAACCACACCCTACTTCCGGCCCTGGGAAGTGCTCGACAGCCCCCTAGGCCAAGAGGGCCGCTACTTCCTCTCGCAGAAGATTCAAGTGATCCCCCGACATGCGGTGGTACTGCGTTGGCATGGCTGGAGGGGTCGCCTCGAAGGGGAGGAAGTAGCCCCTTCGGACGATTTGCAGCACCCACCTGTCCGATGTGACGTTGCGCCAGTGGGAGAGGTGATAGCGAACCCTGCCCCCCACTGGTGTCACGTGGGCCTGAAAGCTCGGATTAGGAGGGCTTTGAGGCAGATGCTGCGGGGGTGGAAGTGGACTGGCCTCGCCGTTGTCCCCTGTTACCACCACATCGGTTACCACGTCCGCCACCGCGCTGGATGGTAGTCTGCGGCCCGTGGCTGGCAGGACGTGTGGGGGCACTCTTTCCGTGGCCATGAAAGGAGCGAAAGGCGACAGATTGCTGGCGCGGGGCCGACAGGCCCAAGGACTTGGCCGTAGCCCTCGAGTCCTTAAAGCGCTCAAGCGCACTGTCCGCCTTGTCGCCAAAGAGGCGACGGCCATCAAACGGCATGTCCATCAGAGTGTTTTGGACATCGGACGAAAAGTTGAGGGACCTCAGCTAGGCGTGGCGACGAATCGCCTCCGTCGTTGCCATCGCTCTACCTAGCGAGTCCGTGGTATCCAGTCCACATCTGATTGAATACCGTGCTGTGTCTCGACCCTCCACAAGGGCTTGGGTGAGTTGAGCCCGGGCCCCTTCCGGGCATTCTGGCAGCACGTCCGCGACCATGTCCCACAGAGAGTGGGTATAACGGCCCAAGAGGCACGCGGTGTTAACAGACCGCAACCCCAAGCTCAAGGAGGAGAATACTTTCTTCCCGTATTGCTCGTACCTCTTGGATTCCCGATCGGGGGAGCTGTCGAGAATGCCGTCTGGGAGGTGGAGGCCAGGATGACCAGGATCTCGGGAGAGGGGTGGGTGGACAGAAAACTAGGGTCGCCCGGAGCAGGGCGGTGGCGTCTGGCCACGTTCCTGTCTATAGGCGGACCTGTAGCGGACCTGGACCAGGTACCCAAAAGAACGTCAGATAAAGCCTCGTTAAACGGCAGCAGAGGCTCGGCCGAGCTTGCCTGCGGTTTAAGGACTTCGGTGAGGAGGTTAGTCTTCACGGCCGCGACAGGAAGTTCAAGGGTCAAGGCCTTGGCCGCCCGCGTCAACACCACACTGTAGGCAGCCCCGTCCTCCGTAGCCACGGTAGGAGGGGAGACAAAACCAGTGTCTGGCGAAGTGTCAAGACCACTGGCATCCCCTAGTTCACCTGCCCAGTCCCGGTCAGCCTGATACTCGCGTGTCAGAGGGTCCTCAGACCCCTCCAAATCCTCATTGCCACCCATCTCCTGATACTCAGGCTGAAAAGATGGGGCTGGGCCGTAGAAATGAAATTCTCCGAACGGCATCGAGAGCGGCGCCGGACCCAGATCAATGGTAGGACTGGGGACGGCGTCGTCCGTGGACGGCGCCGGGGGCGACACCCTGGTGGACAGCGTCGGCGAGGTCGTGAGGTCGACCGGCGTCGACCCGGATCCGGAACCAGACCCGGTGGGGCCCTGCGACTTTGGAACCGAAGTCGCCGACGGCGCCGGGGCCGAAGCACCCGGCCCGTGGGGGCTCCCAGTCGGGGCCGCTTAACCCGAAGGCGCCGCGGACCCCGACGGAGGAGTGAGGGACCCCATGGCCGAGAGGAAGGCCTCGATCTCCTCCGGCGTCGCGTTCTGCCCAGGGACCGGCGGGTATGGAGCAGGCCGCGACGCCTGCGGCTCCGGCGGAGCCGCGTGGGCGGTGTCGCCTGAACCCCCGGCTGCGTCGCGCACGCGTCGGGGGGGTGTCAGAAGAGCGATGATGTCTCTTCAACTTTTTCTGCCTCTTACCTGAGGACTTGGAACTCTAAGAGTGATGTCGACTCCCGGAGTGGTGCCGACTCCCCGAGTCGTTATGACTCCGGCCCCGCGACCGGTCCCTCGACCTCCTTGCGGACCGGGACCTCGAGCGGCACGGGGCCGACTGCCGGAGCTCGAGGCGCTTACGAAACCGCTCCCGCCTAGCCTTCGACGTCAAGGCCCGGCAGTCGGGGCACGACTTGTCATCGTGGTCAGGCCCCAGGCAATGAAGACACCGGCGATGGGGGTCGGTAACTGACATCAGTCGGTTGCAGTCGGCGCAGGGTTTAAACCCGGGCATCCCAAACGGCACCGTCGGAGTCGTTGGACTACGAAAAGATTATCAAAAATATCGAAAAAGTTTAGTCAAAAATTGACTAAAGGGTACCACTGTTCCCGGATCGGCGCGGAAAAAATAGGAACTGACGTCAGCGCGCGAGGGCGGCGTCTAAGTACCTCCGGCGACGTCATCCCGGCGCCAACGACGCCGACGACGGACCCGCAGACGACGCCTATCGACACGCAAGGGTACTGCTACGCAAAAGTTTCTGGATCCAGTCTGACGCCTGGGGATATTCTAAGGTAAATAATCTAATACTAACCTGTTTCTTTCAGATTTTGAATTCTTTGTGGGGCTGCCCAGGTGAGCTCTGTTCACCTGTAGCTTGCAGCGAGTCCACTGAGTCCTTTTGCAGCAAGGTAATCCACAGGGCTGCAGTTTCACTTGGTGCAGTCTTCAGAGGTCAGGCCGTAGAGTTCCTTGCACAGAAAAATCTTTTCAGCAGGGCACTTCTTGCTTCATTCAGTTTCAAGCAGCAGATCTGCAGGGCTCTGTACCTCTCAGATACTTTTCAAAATTCTCTGGGTCAAACACCAGGTCACTTCTGACCAATGAGAGCAGGGCAACTCCTCATACTGATGACCACATCCTGTAGAGTGTTGCATTATTTTGTCCCAGAGTGCATCATTCTTCCAAATCCATAATGGCTGATTTTACAGCAAGGAGGTAAGAGCTGGCTAAACACAACCCCTGGGATGGCTTATTTCCATGGACTCTCCCGCTATTATCTGCACATACTGTTGTATAGTTCCTATATATCCATATTTCGTGTTAAGTTAGCATAGGTACATTTCAGATTTAAACGCCATTTTTCCTTTCTTGCAACTTCTGCACACGACCCTTAATTGTTGACTTAGCTTTCAACCTAGTGGTTTGCCGTGGTGAATGTGAGAATAATATGTTATTGCTCTGATATCTGCTTTGTTTAATAAAACATGTCTGCACGGAGAGTGCTGAAGTTTCAGGAGCAACACGATATGGAATTGTTATGAGGTCTGATCTCCACGCCTTCATAGTCATAACACAAGTGCAGCCTTTGCCAACTTGGGCTTAAGGCGGGATTGATATTGCTTTGCACGAGAATTGTTAACACACTTGATGCGGTGCACATGCAGAGAGAGCTGGTGTATGCTGATGTGATTCCTTCATGCTAGGACACTAAGGTATGGGCCCGCCCTAAAACAACCCAAAGAGACCTTCTTAGATAATAATATAATATATGTGTTAGGGAGGGTGAGATATAAGTGTTGTTAACTCTTATTCATTACAGCATGTTAACATGCTGTCACCATTCGCTTTTTATGTCTTAGTAACTATGCTGATAATTTTGCTACTGATAATAAGTATACTTGTATTATCAAAGATACTGCGCCTGAGAAGACGGCATTAGTAAATAAACATTTCAAATGCACATGTGTCTTCTTTACTCCATGTTCTGGTTTGTAATGATAATATAACGAAAGAGTGTTCATGAGTCCCACGTACCCTGAGGTACTGTAAGTTCATGTTCTGGTTTGTCTAAACATTGGGTGTTTGATATGTCCAATGAGACACTGTAGCTAGCTCGGTAAGGGGTGAGTTGGTTGCTAAGGTAAGTTTTGGGACATCCTAATTTGCCGAGGTTCCACTCCTCTGTGCACAGTTCTGTGTGAGTACAGAAACCCTGCAACATGGCGCCCAACGGTTTCGGTGGTCTTATATCATGACACTCGAGTAGTTTATCATTCATGCCTTAACCCCTTCACATCCGTTTCCGGAAAACGGGGTGTTGGTGAAACCTACCTATTTTTTGAAATAGGTCTTTATTCAAGCTTGATTCTTACTTAAACGGTTTCTTTGAATTACTACCCAGTTGTGCTACAAAGTGTTCTTTGTGTTTTCTTGTTTCCAATTCTGTGATGGCGGCAGCGGTGGCTATTGCGCAGCATAGTCGCGTAGCGATACGCAACCATCTTCAGACGTACCAGGTCCCAGTAGATGGGATGGCTGTGATTTTCGTGGTGAGTGCGGATCCGGCGTTTCCTTACGAGTTGTTTTACTCTTGGGTTACGTTTCCGGCTGTGGACGCTAATTCTGGTTTGTACCACTCCTACACCGCCTCGGATGTCCCGGCTGAATATACGCCATACAGGGCATTGGAAATACCTATTGATCGTTGGCAGCATCGAGTTTGGTTTGATGGCGCCCTCCCCCACTCTTTGTCCCGTGCGAGGTTAGGTCCACTCTCTATTCCAGGTACTAATTGGCCTGCGTTGGGTGGCTTTACCCCGCACCCGAATCACGGGGCTTGTACCCTGGCAGAAATTCGCCGGCTACATGTAGTTTCCATTTCCGTGATTCGTGCATTAGTGCAATACATCGGTCGACATCTTCCTGGTGGTCCCCAGGGGGGTGCGGCCGCTCCCTTGGAACGAGGCGGAATGCGTCTCAATCCAGTGATGGTAAATTCGGTTTTTGGTGCGCGTCCTGTTGACAACGATGACTTCCCATTCTGGCTAGCAGAGAAGTTTGATCAACTGGAAGCGGTTTTTCCGAATTCCACTCCTGCTGATAAACATAGAATGTTGACGATTACTCTCCCGAAGGATATTACTCCTGAACTTGCTGACTGTGACAGCTGGGGAAAAACATTTGCGGCAGTTTATACAAGGTGCTTCGGCACCCCGTCTATGACTGCCCTGCCTGAAATCGTTCGACGTGTTCAGAATGATCACGGTCCAGAGGCAGCGGTTGAATTGGGTATGCGCCTGTGTGGTTCTTTTGAGATTGTAAGTGATCTCATTCTCTCCAATGTTAAAGGAGATGCAGTTAACTTTCAGGTGTCGAATGCTTTGGCTGCTCTGCCCGATGCCGACAAACCCCGCCAGTTAGCAAAGATTGTGGTGGCCGCTTATAAAACGATTGGCCGCACCAGTAGAGGTCTGAAATATTTTCCAGTGAAGGAGAAAAAACAACCACAGGGGCAGTCTGCAGTGACAGATGCCCAGCCAAAGTCCAAGAAACAAAATTGGCCTAAAAAACAGACACAGGGGAAGCAGACAATGCAGACTCAGGGTTCTTTTCCTGCAATAGAAGCTCCTGCACCATCCGACAAAGTTTATGATTTGCGCGACCGCGCGATGATTAAATCACCTGATCGTTTTCAGGTTTCTGGTCAACGCTCTCCTCGTTCCTTTCAGGACGCATCGGCCCAGAAAACCGGTGGAGGAGGAGGGGGTGGACGTGGACGTGGTGGCCAACAAGGACGTGGTCAGTCCCGCCAGACGGACGGCGCAGTGAAGCAGGAGGATTCTACGCCTAGGCGTCCGCAGTTTGCGAAAAAGAAAGTCGCAGCCTTAACAGCGCATCGATATGCCACAGATAGTGAGAACGCGGCTTCGGGATCTGACGTGGGCTCTGACCTTGCTGGACAGCGCGGCGGAGATAACAATAGTCAGAGAGGCGCTGCGTCCACTACTGAGGGTGACAGCGACTGATGTCTACGTTGTGATAGAAACAGCGGATACAAGACTTGCTCCCCCTGAAAGACTATATGAAATCGTCCTGTTAATTGAAGGTGACATACAGCGTACCGTTAAAGGTGTATTTTGGGAGAATCTGTCTTCCACATATGATATTTTACTTTCGGAGGCTGACTGGCCCCCACCTTTTGTGCTCGCGGCGCCGCGAGGGGAGGAGGTAATCCTACCCAGTTTCGCGAACACTGTCTCGAAGGAGCATGCGCAGCATTTTGCAGAAGAGTGGGCTCGGGCTCTCGCGCCGGCTCTGTACCGTAACCAATGTGGTTGGGATAAATTGTCGCCTTGCCACGAAATTCCGTTGCGGTCTCAGCCGCAGCCTCAACCTCAATATCCCATTCGACGTGAAGCAAAATCTTCCGTCGCAGTAATCCTTGAACAATTGGAATATCAGGGAGTTATTGAAACGTGTGTGTCACCGATGAATAATCCCCTTTTTACTGTGAATAAACCTGACGGATCATATCGTTTGGTTTTGGATTACCGGCATTTGAACTCGCATTGCCGTAACTGTGCAGTACAGAATACCCACGGCTCTGCCCTAGTGGATAGTCTCGTGCGTAAGCGTTTCAAGACAACGCTTGACATATCCAATGGTTTTTATGCCCACAGATTGGACAGCTTTAGCTCCCAATGGACCAGTTTTACAAGCGCTGGAGTCCAAAAGCAATTCCGGCGTCTTCCAATGGGCTACAAGAATAGTCCTGGTGTATTTACCGCTCGAATTGTCTCTATTCTGGAGGCACTCGACCCTGATGCTTTTTCGTAAGTGGATGATATATATCTCACAGACGACGATATTTGGGAGCATCTGTGTCGTGTGAATTCTCTTGTTTGCAACTTCGCAGACATGGGTTACAAATTCAACTTTGCAAAATCGCACATTGCTGAACATACAGTGTTGTTTTTGGGCTATGAGCTCAACAATGAAGGTAGAGGTTTGGCTCCTCACTTCTTGGAGAAGTGCGCACAATTGCGCGCACCAACAACACTGAAGAAATTACAATCCTTACTGGGCTTTTTGAATTTCGGCAGAACTTACATTCCGGAATATGCCCAACGTGTCAAGCCTCTGTATGCTTTGATACAACCAACTTTCTCAAAATCATGCTGGCTGCCTGAGCATTCAGCCATTTTGCAATCGTTGCAGGCTGATCTGCTCGCTTCTAAATATTTACTGACTCGTGATAACCACACCAACCTGGTAATAAGAATAATTCCTGGGACGGTGGGTTTCACCTACCTCACTTTTAATGAAGGTGACACAGTACCTATTGCTTACAAGTCACACTTGTACACCTCGGCTGAGATGCGGTTTCCCACCATAGAAAAGGTTTTAACTGCTGTACAGATGGCAATTCTAAAAGAACGTGCTCTGTCACAGGGGAAACGCATGCTAGTGGTAACACCCTGTCCTCATTTGGAGGCAGTCACGAAAGCCAGTGTACCAAATTCAAAGGCTTTGCACCCTCGGTGGATTCAGTGGGCTGCGTCATTGTCATCCGCAGATGTCATGTTTATTTTTGACGCCTCCTTACGGTCACAGGAGTACTTGCAGTATGAATTCGTTCATCCTGCTCCTCTGTCGATGCGACCTTTGGAGGACTTCCATTGCATCATTTACACTGATGGGTCGGCGCAGGTTGCGCATGGCTCTAAACATGCCTACGTTTCCGCATGCGCCATTGTGGTCGGTGCTATGTTGAATGACGAGTTCATTTCCAGGGAGGTACACACGTTGCCCCTGGGCGATTGCACTGCACAATTAGCAGAGCTTCGTGCTCTATTACTAGCTTTGGAGTACGCAGATCCAAGTGTTACTACTCTAATTGTAAGTGATTCTTACTACTGTGTCCAGTCTTACAATGAAAACTTGTTCTTTTGGATTCAAAATGACTTTCGTGATTCCAAGGGTAGCACAATAAAACATAAAATGATCTGGGTTCGAGTGGCAGAGCTTAAGGCTATGTTGCCACTCGTTTATGTGATTCATACTCTCGGTCATCAGCGCGTGGGAGTACACGCTCTTGGCAACTCGCTTGCTGATGAAGCGGCGAAATCAGCAGTATCTACATACTTAGTTGCAGCGGTTACTAGGTCTAAAACCAAGATTGATAGCGACATCTTGGCAGCGGTTGCTGCCTCTGAGAAGGGAAGTAAACATCCTTCGGGATTCCCTTCGAAGTATAAATACCACTTAAGTCCCGAAAAGGTTCCTTTTGTGACAATTCCTGATGTTGGGGAACGGCTGATTCCCAACTCGGATCGCAGAACAGACTTGATTACAGCGGCTCATGAAGGTGTGGCGTCTGCGCATGCGGGCGTCTCAGCCACTGTAACGCAACTACAACAACGTTTCTGGTGGCGGGGACTGTACAAACAGACGCGTGATTATGTCCTTCTTTGTGACATATGCCAGCAGATTAAACCTTCAACTGCTACGCGTCCGCCTCAGACTCAGTTGTACATTTCTAATAAACCACTAGGCTGTGTTTATTTAGATCACTGCGGTCCTTTTTCATCTGATACTGCGTATAAATACATCTTAGTAGCAGTTGACTCATGCACACGCTTTGTGTGGTTATGGCCACATCGCAGCGCTGATTCCCGGACTGTCATCAGAGATTTGCGTATCTTTATAGGGATTTTTGCCTGTGGTACCTTCCATTCGGATCAGGGTCCGGCTTTCGCCTCTAAGGCGTATAAGGATGCCATGACTTCGATGGGGGTCCAAGTCAAGTTTTCGTCACCCTACAGACCCGAGGGTAATAGTGTAGTTGAACGAATGAACCGTGATTTAAAGCAATCTTTGACAGCCCGAGTTATAGGCACTGGCAGAAACTGGCTGGCCCACCTCTATGGCGTGCAGCGTGCTCTTAATAATCTCCCTAGAAGGTCTCTGGGTGGGCGGACCCCATACGAAATGCTCTTTGGCATCAAGATGTTCGTCCCTGACCTTGACGGTCTAGACTCGGTGGTTCGCGCCACTTCCTTTGACGCAGATGAACATTGCAATATTTTACAGAATCTACAAAAGACGAGAGACACTCTTGCTAAGGAACATTTGCCCTCCACATCGGATGATGCGTTGCAGATCCCGGTAGTTGGCTGGCTACCCCAAGTTGGAGAACTGGTTCGAGAGAAGATCGACAACAAGAAAGAGTTTGGTCCCTCCTATCGAGCTCCAGTCCCAGTGCTTGGAGTGAAGGGCACAAGAACAGTCATTCTACCACCACTTCCAGGTCGTAAGGAAAACAGGTTTATTTCTATTGACAATGTCAAGATACACAGAGTGGCCGATTCTTCTTAGCATGACACCGGCTGTTTCCTGTCCTTCCATTGTGAGAAATTCAATTATGCCCACTGCTTCTAATAATGAACCTGAGGTGGCCATCGAATTACCTGCTATTTCCAGTCCATTATTGAATAACTTACCAGGAACTAACCTTGATGAGACAGACTATACATACCCCACTGATTTGTCCATGCCTGACCTGCAAGCTCGTTTAGCCACGGAATCCAGATTTTCATTTGACTCTGCTTCCCTTGCCTCGAAAAAACCCTCTAAAATTGCAGTATATGCCAGCCTGTTTAAAAAACATTTTTTGATACCTCCTTGGATATACATTTGGCTGGTCCTTTTTTCAGTTTACCTTTTTATGTCAATTGGTTTTGTGTTTTATTTTTTTCGGATTATGAATGGACACTATGTCGAGGAGAGAACTTGCATTACTCATTTAAATGGAACTTTGGCCCCACTTTCCTCTTCACATTCTACACACAGATTAAAAAGAGACTTGCCTTTGGTTAACATCACAGCATGGCCTGTTCTGGATGGAATCGCGTGGGATGCAGTTCGTTTTCAGATTCATGGCCCAACGGAAGTCGTTAATGTTCCTAATGTACTAAGAGTTAATATGGGGGATGTGGTGAAACAAAACATTCGTTCTGATGATTGGGATGTTAATGCTGTGGAAAGTTTGTTTTCTGATTTGAAATATTATGCTGCTTTTGATGCTGAGGATTTATATTTAGAATCTGCTAATTATGGTGAATTGTTCTGTTACCAACATTATGGCAATCACTTCTTACACAAGACATCTTCCCGTAGGGATGCGGTTAATTTTACTCAGTGGGAACATTGCCCAGCACCAAAACAAGGAAGTTCAGAAACGTTTCTTAAAAAGTATACTTATTTCACTGACTTTAATCAGTCCAATCCCGAGTCATTTTATTTTAAATTTAACAAACAGCCACTGTCCAAGGTTCGACTTACAAATACAAAATTGTTGTATTCAAAGGCCTTCCTGGATAAATTAGTTGCTGGAGGGTATGAGTTATGGAAGGTTACCATAGACCTTAAATCAGTTTGGGGCTCAAGGGCCTGGCAGGTACAAGGCACTGAGGCTTTGCACCGTGCATGTCTCATCCCAAATCATATGTGGTTTTTGAATGAAACCATTTCCCAGACCACGTGCTTTGGATTGGCTACATCTAAAAGGTTAAACACCCCGTCTTTCCCGGAGTTGGAGGAATATGAGAATTGGAGTAATTTTACTAAATTGTCCATTAGAGAAATACAGGCTCTGCTTCTGAATTCCTCCTTTAACATTTCCAGTATGAATCCCAAGGGTTGGCTGCTTTGGCACCGTAGTGCTGATGCTTGCCAAAAAAGATTTTTAAATATAACTGACGGTTTTAAGACTGTTAGATCTGATCCCCGTTTTGATTTGAGTCATACTGTCACCTCTTACTCTGTTGGCAAGTTGTGTCAAGCTTGGCTGAAACATTCAACTTTACCTGCGGTTAAGTATCACCTTTCCAAACTGAATGCAGACGTGGATTTGAATGATTTCATTAAGGGCCCAGCTAGTGGCAGGTCGAAACGCTGGTTATATGGTGTTTACAATGAAATTTGGAAACTCTCACAAATTGAGGCTGCTTCACGCCTTAGGGCTATTGATCAGGCAAATCTTGAGAAAGTTCTTGCAGTTGTTGACAATAGCATTAACGTGCTTTCCTCAAGAATTTACACATTGGATAATATTGTGTCGTCTGTTGTTGATATTGTACATGATGAAGTATCTGTATTATACCATGGTCAAAATCAATTACGTTCAATCATGCAGTTTGCGTGGACACTTCAGACTCTGAAAATGGGTAAAGTTCCCTGGGGATACATGAACGTTTCTTCTTTATTTGCACCGTTTAATTTGACAGACAAACAACGCTTGCTTTCAATGCGTGATGCTTCCTTTTCCATGCTACATATTGAAAGGTTGGAATCTTTACCTTTTTCTGTGGCAGAATCCACCGCTGCTACGTGGCTTATCCACGGTTTAATAACACTGCCTTTTGCTTTATATAAGTTTTCAAATTGTATGAAATATGTGCCAATAGGTCGTTTTGAACCCTTAGGTAGCGGTTTTCTTCATGAGGTCTGGTCACTCCCATACACATACAGATGTTTCAAGGATGACCAAGAGGTTTATCTAACAGGGGATGAGTGCACTGAGACGCCAGATCATTCTTTAATGTGCAGACACATACAGTTACACGGTTCATGTAATAAGGACCGCCCGAATATGGCTTGCGTTTTACAGGGCACGCCAGTTCCTGCTATCATCCCCACGTTTAAGTTGTTAGAGAATGGTAGTTATTTAATGCTCAATAATGAAAACTGTTGTGGTTTAATTAAAGGTATAGCTTTCATAGTAACAGTTAGTGAGCGAGTTATTTGCTGCAGAAATGTTCTTTATCCTCCCACACGTGAACATAGGGAGTCTTCCATTTGGCCACAGATACCGACCTTGGGAGCAGAATTCAGCGGCATGGCTAGAATAAGAGCTCTATTGTCCCAGAAAGAGGTGGCCTTGAGCTCGGCCCGTGAAGCTTTCGTGCTTCACATTGCTAACACCCGCACGGAGGTTCAGGCTCTTTTAAACACTGATTTGCCCTTGCATTTCGGAGCCATGGTCCGTTCTATCTTTAACGCATCCTCCACAACGGGCCTAGCACATTTTTTTAAAGTTGTTAGCGGTGGTCTCGTGACTTCCTTTGAGAAGATTTTTGGAGTCATCCCTGCTTTCTTCCATTCTATTTTTTCTTCCTTATTTGGAGGGTTCCCGTTTTTACTTGCTTTAGCGGCAGGCGCATTGGTGGTTTTCTGCCTTTTTAAATATGGATGCCCTTCCTGTGCAAGACCACGCACAGCTACTACTGACGCGGTTTCGCAACCGCATGCTTGATTATTATGGCACACTGCCGTTGGCGACTCTAAGCACGGCGTTTGGATTATCTTTTCGGTTCTCCTATTTCACCTGTGTCCAGCCTGTATTTCGCTGCCTGACCTGTGATTTCCTTTGGGCCATTGATTTGTGTCTCTGCGGACCAGCATCTTCTGACGTCGATTTTGATCAACTGATGAGTCCTATCATTGCTCACGAGTTGGTTTGTTCTGACGAAAGGATTATGGCCTTGGCGGTGGCACATGGACTAATGGGTCCCTGGGATGTGTTGTCGGCAGCGCGAAATTTCTTGGAACAAAGTTTTCTTGAAAACCCACCGAGCTGTCCTCTGATGGTTATAGAGGATCCGGTGCTGGAAGATCACGTATGTTCCTTTCATCTTTTAAACTGGATGGCTGAACTGTTTTCGGATGAGGACAGTGACTTCCTCCTTGAGGCTGTTGCAGCTTACTTTTCATATACGGTCTTATCATAGACACTGCCTCAGATTGGCATGCTGATTGATAGCATTTCCTTGATTTTATTGACTTTTGGTCAAGACATTTTTATTTTTGCTTGCCTATTGGCTTGAGCCACATTATATTTGTGGGCTATTTTTTAGCATTAGTTTTTTTTTTTAATTGAATTTTTATTCATGCTCGTTTTTAAATGGATTCTGCTCTCATGTGATGGCACTTCTGTTACCTTATTTAGTCCGTTCTCGGATCATGGGGGGGTGTTGTATAGTTCCTATATATCCATATTTCGTGTTAAGTTAGCATAGGTACATTTCAGATTTAAACGCCATTTTTCCTTTCTTGCAACTTCTGCACACGACCCTTAATTGTTGACTTAGCTTTCAACCTAGTGGTTTGCCGTGGTGAATGTGAGAATAATATGTTATTGCTCTGATATCTGCTTTGTTTAATAAAACATGTCTGCACGGAGAGTGCTGAAGTTTCAGGAGCAACACGATATGGAATTGTTATGAGGTCTGATCTCCACGCCTTCATAGTCATAACACAAGTGCAGCCTTTGCCAACTTGGGCTTAAGGCGGGATTGATATTGCTTTGCACGAGAATTGTTAACACACTTGATGCGGTGCACATGCAGAGAGAGCTGGTGTATGCTGATGTGATTCCTTCATGCTAGGACACTAAGGTATGGGCCCGCCCTAAAACAACCCAAAGAGACCTTCTTAGATAATAATATAATATATGTGTTAGGGAGGGTGAGATATAAGTGTTGTTAACTCTTATTCATTACAGCATGTTAACATGCTGTCACCATTCGCTTTTTATGTCTTAGTAACTATGCTGATAATTTTGCTACTGATAATAAGTATACTTGTATTATCAAAGATACTGCGCCTGAGAAGACGGCATTAGTAAATAAACATTTCAAATGCACATGTGTCTTCTTTACTCCATGTTCTGGTTTGTAATGATAATATAACGAAAGAGTGTTCATGAGTCCCACGTACCCTGAGGTACTGTAAGTTCATGTTCTGGTTTGTCTAAACATTGGGTGTTTGATATGTCCAATGAGACACTGTAGCTAGCTCGGTAAGGGGTGAGTTGGTTGCTAAGGTAAGTTTTGGGACATCCTAATTTGCCGAGGTTCCACTCCTCTGTGCACAGTTCTGTGTGAGTACAGAAACCCTGCAACAATACCTTCCTTAAGCCTAGCCCTGACTCTGGGTCAAGAGTGTCAGAGTGAAACTGAAACCCAGGCCTCCCCTCTGCCTTTGAAGAGCATAGTTTATGACGCCACCTCCTGGAATGGCATTCCTACAGACCAGCACACTGCCCTCCCAGCAGCCTGGATAATCCACTTAACTCTGACCAATCAGGGCAGACCACTGAAAGGCTGAATTTGGACATACAAACAAGAAAGTCTCATAACTTCGTACACTTTAGGAGAAATTCATCAATATAATATTGTTGGATTTACTACTACCATTCTGGGAAGTCTTTGAATGGTCTGGCTGGTCCTTTCCTATCAATATTTATTAATCAATAACTTCCTACCACGTTAACCTATGTGCCATGGGGTTTGCAATGGGGAAAAGGACTTGCGCCACTTTACTAGCACCAGGGCTTATAAAACCATATTTTATAAGTATTTCCCTAATTTCTACAGGACTACCCACCCGCTGTGCAACTAGGGGAGACATCAGGGGTTCTGAATCTGCAGAAATATTGCAGATCTTCCATACTCAGTTCTTCTAACATCAAGGTCGAATTTGAGCAGCTCTTTAATACAATGTGGGGAGTGAAATGTAAAATGTCACTTTACCTAGGCATATAAAAACTCATTTTATAAGGGCATACCTTATAGATAACTGGCCCCCCACACCTGGGATACCTTGGGGTGACCCTGGGGGTCCCTAATATGCAAAAACATGGTAGGTTTTGTATTTTTAAGGGCCCCTAACCCCAAGGTCGAGTTTGGGCACAATTTAAGGTTTAAAAGCTGTCCTGGCAACCAGTGCTGCTTTTAAACTGACCTCAGGCTTCAGAACTGCACACATGCTGGTGCAGAAAATCTTCTGGCCTGTAAACTGCCATGCCCCAGGATACTGGAGACTTCTAGGTAGTTTCAATCCCCTGCCCTATTACATACTAGGGGCTTATGGGATATGTCATGCCAATTACAGGGGTCCCCACCATACCATAGTGTACCCTAGTGTATGTTGGGTGTCTTAACTGTATTCTAATGTGTTCATTTTACCTTGGCACTGGCCCTGGGCCTGGTTAAACAGAGCCCAGGGTCAGTCAGAGTCAGTTACCACCAGTTCCAGTAAGCAAAAAGTTGGGGGGTTCCCAGGGCACAGGATGACTTTGCAACAAGCGTAAATCAATTATGCAGCAGCATATTTGAACTGGCCTGCGTGCGCGCGCTTAGAGAGCCGTAATCTGCGCCTAAAAGCTTTGAATCCATCCAAGTGTAGACCAGTGGTAAAATATCTTCAAGGGAGTTCCAGTTATTTTCTGAAATGAGGAAATAGGGTTTATTTTCTTGCTGTTTAAGCATACAGACCAGGAGACAAAATGTAACATTAAGCCAGGGTTTAACTGGGATAGAAAAACTGGAGGGGGTGGGCGTCTCTCAAAGGGACATGGCTGTTGCAATTAAAAGTGTTGCTTAAAACACATACACAACAAGAAAAAGTGAAATAAAAAATGAACACAGCGCACCTTAAGTAAACCAGAGAAAGTGAAAGCGACTGCTCGGTCGAGACACGAGAACCAGGGAAAGTGAAAGCAACCGCATGGCCACGCTAATTGGAAACAGATGGCACCTGCGCGCTGCTGCTCGCCAGTGGCGGTGCGTCCATTGGGGGCGTTGGGGCGTTGCCCCACTAGCCATGGACGACCGCACTGCCAATGAATAATGACTTTAAATATAAATCTGACGTTTTAAAATTAAATCTCTGAGCCGAGCGCACTGCGCGCTACCTGTCCCGGGAAAAGCCCGACCGAATCGGGCATCCATAAGGAAGTGGGCCGTGGGGGGCGGGGCTGCGGCAGAGTGACAGGCAGGCAGCGCACACAGACAGGCAGCGGGGTGCTGACTGCGCATGTTAAATCCCGGAGTAGTCAATTTTTTGACTGGCCGGCGCATGCGTACAGTGTAGACCTTTCCTCCCCACCCCCCCCACCCCCCTAACACTCAGATACATAGGCAGGGACCCGGGCCCCGGTCTCATTTAGGGCAGATTATGTCTTGCTCATAGCCAATCCTGGCGCAGTGGCGCTGTTCACGCTGCGCCAGGATTGGCTGCTGCAGCAGGATGGTGCCGCGCGTGGATGCGCCAACGAACGGACCCGGTGCGGCGTGGACCTGCTCAGGAGTCGGACGGACCTCAGGTAGGATTTTTTAAATATATTTTATGTGGCGGGGTCTGGCCCAGTAGTAAGCCATGTGGCTATTGTTGTGCATTGTGAATGCAATGCTCGTCTGTGCGTAGGCGAGATTCGCCGATCTGTGGAATGAACCGTGTCTGTACAAGTGCTGAGCAGTGCGAGTGCTAGCATGTGCCCTCTGTTTTAATAATTCCCCCGCACGACACCAAGCAAGCCGCGACTGCTATGACCTGTCCTGTACCCACAAAACACTGACCTGGTCTCCACACTCACCTGCACACGAAACACTGTCCTGCTCTCCACACCTAACCTGTGCCCGAAACACTCCTCTCAACACCCTGACCACTACACGAAACAGTGTCCTATTGTTCATGTTCACTTTCTTAGTTGTGCACGAAATACTTCCTACTTTCCACACTCTGACCTGAGCATGAGACACGCACGCTCTTGCAATGCACACTCTCTGACCTGGGCTGCGCACGAAACAACGTCCTACTCTCACCCTCTGACCTGTGCACGAAACACTACCAAGTGCATTACAGTATGACCTATGTGTGAACAGTGTTTTGGAGTGGACACTACACCTGTGTACGACGGAGCCCTGCGTTCCACATTCTCCACTGAAGCTGCTCTATGCAGTATGCACACAACACTGTCCTGCACCCATACTTCGACATGTGCATGTAAAACTGTCCTGCGGGAAAGTTGGTAGCGCATAAAACAAAGCCCTGCATACTCCACTCTGTCCTGTTCACAAAAAATGCAGTTCTCGCAGCACTCTGCTCTGTGCACGAAACACTTAAAATGCATCCAGTTAATAGCAGTGTGTTTGTGTAGAGTTCTGACGCATATCGCATTGTTGTTCCTATTTCGAGAACGACGTGCAACAGAAAATCTGAAATTTGGTGGCCATCTGTCGTTAAAGTGCAGTTTTGCAAACTAATTTGTGTGCGATGGTTTTTAAGAAGTGTACGGCCCGATCAGAATAGTGATGTTAAATGGCTTTATATTTAGGCCCACTTAATTATCCGCGTGAAACCCATACAATTTCAGGAGTATTAGTGCTCACTACCAGAAGACGGATTTGTGAATCAGGCTCTAACGTTCCGATGTAATTCACATGAAAGGCAGGAGTAAGATACTAGTCTCAGAAAAAGTTTGATAATCAGACTAGGACAGTCCATTATCTGTCTTTCTGAGCAGGAAAAAATGTGCTGTGAAACCTTTTGAATGCATAAGCTGTATAACTCACATAGGAAAGATAACATATTTTAATAAATGATCACTGAAGCAAGGTCAGTATTTATTTTGAAAAGTGAAACACGATTGGAAAAAATTGTGTTTAGTTTGATGTTTTTCATACGAATTTAGCAGAGGAAAGGAAAACGAGGGCCAGAGATGGACTGGTTTTTGAAATGATGAAATTAAATTTAAATAGATGTAAATGATTTGGGAGGCGTTCTCTGGTACTCCAGAATGCAGAAGATGTGCACTTTATATTGCGTTGTTTTATTCTGTGCAATATTCCAAAGCTCTACTATTTGATCTGTCTTAGGAAACGGTGTTTCCAATTTAAGATGCTGGAAGGCTTTGTGCTGCTTGTCAATTACGCCTCACATAGACTAAATGATATGTTTGTCAAAAAAAGAGGAAAAAAAAACATCATCTGGCTGGCAGAAGGTTTCTTTGTGCCTGGAGAGTCTACCTATTCCTCTCAAAAGTGCGTTCATACAATACGCAGCTTTTTGTTGAAACGCCCATTGTAAGATACAATTAGGCATTACAGGACAAGCCCCCGATTGCCGCAAAGCCTAGTGCATCTATCTTTGTTCAACTTTTTCCACCACAAAATGTTTTTTTTTTAAGCATTGTGCCTCAGCGCGGTATTGAGTGCAGAGAAGCTCATGGTCTTTTAGCGTCTTTTTTTATTGTTTCATGCACACAGATCGCAGATTCGTTTTTCGGTAACCCATGCTTGGGAGCGATGTGCCTGTGTGAGTCCAGGGTGAGTGATGTGCCTGTGTGAGTCCAGGGTGAGTGATGTCTGTGTGACTGCAGGTTGAGCAGTGTGCCTGTGTGAGTCCAGGGTGAGTGATGTCTGGGTGACCGCAGGTTGAGCAGTTTGCCTGTGTGAGTCCAGGGTGAGTGATGTCTGTGTGACTGCAGGTTGAGCAGTGTGCCTGTGTGAGTCCAGGGTGAGTGATGTGCCTGTGTGAGTCCAGGGTGAGTGATGTCTGTGTGACTGCAGGTTGAGCAGTGTGCCTGTGTGAGTCCAGGGTGAGTGATGTGCCTGTGTGAGTCCAGGGTGAGTGATGTCTCTGTGACTGCAGGTTGAGCAGTGTGCCTGTGTGACTGCAGGTTGAGCAGTGTGCCTGTGTGAGTCCAGGGTGAGTGATGTGGATGGGTGAATGCTGGCTTAGTGATCTGTCAGAGAAGGGTGAGTAATGGGCCTATGAGTGCATGGTGACTGTATCTATGTCAATGCAGGGAGAGTGATGTATCTGTGCAAGTGCAAAGAGACTTGTCTGGCTACTTCCAGAGATGTGTACGCCAAGCCACCTATTTTCTGTCTCAAATTTGCTTGAGAATGCAACATTTGCCCACTCTTTTTTCAATGTTTTCTCGGGGGAGACCCCCGGAACACCCCATAAGTGGTTTGGGCTCGTTCTCTCGCCACAGTGCAGTATTTACGCATCGCCACTTTCAAATGTCACCAGCCGCCACTGCTGCTCGCTCTCGCAAGGGGGATGCCGCCACAAGCACGAGTGTTTGAAAAGTGCAGGCTGATTCCAAAAGTTCATCTCCTAGAGCAGCGCATGCGCACTGCGCTAGGCTCGACCTAAAAAGGCCTGTTCACTTCACTCTGCGGTCTGCTGCCACCACTACGCTTGTGCTGCTTACCTGCTGGCAAAGGCACGAGCCTTTCACCACTATGAGGGTAGTGCTTTGGGCGTCTCTCCCAGTCCAACAAGAGTGCAATCCATGAAACAGGCCTAAAGCATCTTCTGAGTAATAGCCATATCAAAGTGCATCAATAAATAACTAGTTTGTTTCCCCTCCCCCTGCTCCGCCGGGGTCTCTTGCCCTTATGATCCCGCAGTCCTTCTCACTTTACCCCAGTCCCTCCATTCACATGCCCTACTGGGCACCCCACCCTTCACACTCCCCCATGTATGCCTTTCATGCACTGCCCCCCTGTTGCTCCCCCTTCCACTTCTCTGACACCCTCTCATCCGACCCCCGGCCCGTTGCTCCACTCACAACCTCCCCACCCAGCCCCTCTGGTCTCCTGTCACACTCTCACATCCCAGGCGCCTTTCAACTATAATACTTCCCCATCCCTGCTGCTCCCTCCCCCCTCTCCTCGTTTCACTTCGAGGTCCTACACTCCCTCCTCCCCAGGTCACAGCCACCCAGAGTCTTACATTCCCTCCTCCCAGGTCACTGCCCCCATTCCAGAATCCTTCACGTTGTCTTTCTAATGTCATAACCCCCTATCCCCGAATCCTCCACCCCCTCATCCCCCTGGCACAGCCCCCCGTCCCTGAATCCTCCACCCCTGCGTCCCCATGTCACAGTCCCCATCCTCGAATCCTTCCCCCTCGTCCCCATGTCACAGCCCCCATTCCCGAATCCTCCACCCCCGTCCCCCTGTCACAGCCCCCCATATCCGAATCCCCCACCCCGCGTCCCAATGTCACAGCCCCCCATCCCTGAATGTATTTATTTTTTTATGCGTTTTTATATAGCGCTGACTTTACCCGAAGGTGTCAGAGCGCTTCACAATAGGAACAGAACTGGTACATGAGAACATTACAAGTGAACAAATTACAAAAGCAAACGTTACATTACATGAGGCAAAAGTGACAGTTGTGAGCAAACAAAATAGCAAAAACTGTGCATTACAGGCGGAAAAAGTGACATGTGTGCAGGTTACAAAAGCGTACAAAGTACAAGTAGAGGTATAATACTGCAATAAATGGAGGACACTCAAACACAAGAACAAACGTTACGTAGGCAATGGTGGCACTTGTGCAAGTATTAAAAGCAAACAAAATGTAAGAGGTTTTTGCAGTTTCAGGGCTGGGTTAGGGTAGGGCCGCTTCAGGCTTTTGACTAACACATTTTAATGCTAATGTCCGCATCCCCGCATTAAAATGCAATAGTCACGTATTCTAGCACCCCTCTGCCAATACTGCAATTGAGGCACACTGCCAATGAGGCAGCCCAGCATGCTAAAATTGCTTAACATATGAGAGTATGCAACTGTGCCTTCAAATTTAAAATGCTATGTGTCAGAGAAATAATATTCATGAAAAGCGCTGAGCAGGCAGGCCAGAATTTAACAGATCAATTAGCCGTGCCCCAACCAGCCTTCTTGTGAGTCTGTTCTGGGGGTACCAGTCATCACGAGGGTGATCCATGGAGCGGGTGTTTTCCCACAATCACACCACCCTTTTGGTGACCAGAAGGACACACCAGTGGGTGGTAGCTTTGTTTTTCCTTTTCGCACCCCCCAGCTGAGAAGTCACATTACCTGAGCTTCTTGCGCAGGATGTTATAGGTTTACAGCCTGCTGGGCCCATTCCTTCCTAAGCCCCTGCATCAGCCTGGATAGAGATTGTTGAAAAAACAGTCTACTTCTCAGCCCCTGCCGTGCCCTCTGAACATGAGTACTTTCCTGAACCGGAGGCACAGTATTGGTCTTATCACTTGTTCCCGGGACTCGATTGTCGACAGAGCGGCACACAAGTGTTTAAGTGCGACCGGCAGAGGTAGGAGTTGGCAAAAGCACTCACTGATATCTGAATAATTAATGTAAAAGCATCAAGGTAACCATGTTGTTCCTGCTTACATTTCACGTGCTTTACTTAAACTTGTATTCCCTATGAGTGTTTGCTTTTTCCATGATTTTGTAACTTTTTTTAGGCCGCATATTACTCTTGTCTAATGCGTAATTTGAATTGTGTTGCAGCCAGGAGTTTATAGCGGGACACAATTGGGTTGTAGCTGAAGGCAGTTCAGGTTTCTATCAATGGGGCAGTATGGTGTTCAGTGGAGGAGAGTATGTGCCACTATGGCCAGAGCTGCCGAGTTTGGAACTGGGGAACCAGGTTCAGCCTTCATGACCAATCCCCCAGACAACTCTCCTGGTTGCAACTAAAACTTCAGTTTGAGGGTCACAGTTCCAGAAAGAAAGCTGGCTCACTGTGCCACTGGATCCAAGTAAACCTGACTGATGAGGGGTAATACCATGAAACCAGGCCCAGGACGCTTGTTTCTGGTCCAATGAGGACCTGGCTTAGGAGTTCAGGCTAGACTGTTCCCATGAAGGGTAAGGTCAAGATTTATTTGCATAATGCTGGGTCTAAGATGGGTGGCGTGGTGAGCAAAAGAATGATTTATTTTAACCCAGATCTCTTGACTCAGGGTGAATGTTTGATTTGTTCTGCATTCCTTTCATAATTTTTGTGTCTTTTGTATGGTAAAGTCAGGCTACTGATGAGTAGCGGAAGTCTATAAGGAAAGCCCATCTACAAAAGCAACCATTAGTCCTTCATCAGAAGATATCAATGCACCAATGACTAGGACATGATGAAGAGGAAGTTATTAAAGAAGCTTGTTAATTGTATGAGGTGACTGCCATTTTATTTTTTAAAGTAATACCTACTGTGATTTTCCATAGTTGGCAGCGTCAATTTCCCCTTGAAACGAGGGAAACTAAATCAACATATGGCATGGGTACTCACAAACTTTCTCTCGGGGGCCAAATTTACAGTGTGGTTTGCGGCCGAGGGCCGCACCGGTGGGGGCGGGGTCAGAGGGGGAGGGGGCGGGTCAAAAGCAAAACAAAATTGTGACCATGAGGTTAAACACAGGTCCCTGCAGCAGACACCTTCGTCCACTGAGCCACCAAACCCAGCATACACACATCTTTCTCTCTCTCTCCCTCCTTCTCTCTCTCCCTCTCTCTCCCTCCCTCTCTCTCCCTCTGTGTCTCCCTCCCTCTCTCTCCCTGTGTCTCCTTCCCTCTCTCTCCCTCCCTCTCCCTCCCTCCCTCCCTCTGCGTCTCCCTCCCTCTGCGTCTCCCTCCCTGTGTCTCCCTCCATCCCTCCCTCTGTGTCTCTCTCCCTCTGTGCCTCCCTCTGTGTCTCCCTCCCTCTCTGTGTCTCCCACCCTCCCTGTGTGTCTCCCTCCCTGTCTCCCACTCTTCCTCTGTGTCTCCCTCCCTGTCTCCCACGTTCCCTCTGTCTCCCTCCCTGTCTCCCACTCTCCCTCTGTCTCTCCCTCCCTGTCTCCCTCCCTGTCTCCCACTCTCCCTCTGTCTCCATCCCTGTCTGCCACTCTCTGTCTCCCTCCCTCCCCCTGTGTCTCCCTCCCTCCCTCTGTCTACCTCCCTCCCTCTGTGTCTCCCTCCCTCCCTCTGTGTCTCCCTCCCTGTCTCCCACTCTCCATCTGTGTCTCCCTCCCTGTCTCCCACTCTCCCTCTGTGTCTCCCTCCCTGTCTCCCTCCCTCCCTCTGTGTCTCCCTCCCTCCGTCAGTGTCTCCCGCCCACCCTCTGTGTCTCCCTCCCACTCTCTCTGTTTCCCTCCCTCCCTCTCACCTGTGTGTGTGTGTGTGTGTGTCAGCCCTCACACCGGGCAGCGACAGGTTCCTCAGGTCGTGCACACACGGCCGCACCAAATACTTCACGGGTCTTTCACGGGTCTTTAAAAGACCATTTAGATGTTAACGAGGCTTTGTTGAATTTCACCTCTTAGGCCCCTGCAGCTCCCCTCTGACAATACTGGAATCCCCCGGCCCCCACAGAGCAGAGTCTGAGTCCACGCTGCTGCGGCTGTATTTGCGAACACTATTGATTTTTTTTTTAAACATGTGTCTGCAAGGTCCGCGGGCCGCCCAGGAAGGCTTGCCAGGCCGCCACCGGCCCGCGGGCCGTACTATGAGAACCCCTGACCTATGGTCTTAGACACTCAGAATCTAACGTTATTGTTCTGCACTTATCAAAACCGCATAGGTGAAAGGAAAAAAATATTCAAGTAACCAGTTAAAATACCTGGTAATTCCGTAACTCCAGTCAATAGGTCCGAATGAATAACAATACCGCAGCATCCGCAGCTGCCTGGAACGAGGGCCCCATCCAGACACAGCTATTCCGCACAGCACAGAAAACTAGCATTTTAATCCAGGTATTTCAGTTTGAAAGCTTGATGCATTTCTTCTCATAATAGAGCGCAGCTGCAGCGTGATTGTGCGCCTCAGTTAACGTATTCATGTTAATGGCAGCGCCCTTCATGGGCTGTAATTAACATGAAAACTTAAACAAGCATTGGAAATGCAATAGGTCTCGCAGTAGTAAAGTTTGAGCTATAGGTGTTATTTATTTATTTTTGTATTTATGTGTTGTTTTTTCTAAATAGCTAAATTAATAGCTTTCTTCTTTACAAAGCCAATAGTTATAATTTTTGTAAATGTGACACCTCTAGCATTTGTAAAGCAACATGTTTTGTATTAACGGGACTTATATGTGACTTATATGTGTTGATATAAAAAAAATCAATGGCTTTAAAAAACAATTAATAATTAATACGTGGATTTTATTTTATATTGCCAATAGCGTAAAGTTTATTAAATGATGCTGTGGTTGTGCTGAGTGAGGGTGAGTGAGGGTGAGGGAGTGTGAGTGAGGGTGAGGGGTTGAGGGTGAGTGAGGGTGGGTGAGGGGTTGAGGGTGAGTGAGGGTGAGTGAGGGTGAGTGAGGGTGAGTGAGGGTGAGTCAGGGTGAGGGGTTGAGGGTGAGTGAGGGTCAGGGTGGGTGAGTGAGGGTGAGGGGTTGAGGGTGAGTGAGGGTGAGGGGTTGAGGGTGAGTGAGGGTGAGGGTGGGTGAGGGATTGAGGGTGAGGGGTTGAGGGTGAGGGTGAGTGAGGGTGAGGGGTTGAGGGTGAGTGAGGATGAGGTGTTGAGGGTGGATGAGGTGTTGAGGGTGGGTGAGGGTGAGTGAGGGTGAGGGTGAGGGGTTGAGGGTGAGTGAGGATGAGTGAGAGTGAGGGGTTGAGGGTGAGGGGTTGAGGGTGAGTGAGGGTGAGGGGTTGAGGGTGAGGGTGAGTGAGGGTGAGGGGTTGAGGGTGAGTGAGGGTGAGTGAGGGTGAGGGGTTCAGTACAACCATCTTGTTAGCTAACAAAGTACTCCTAATATGACGGATAATTATGTTGCATCAGGGAGCACTGTGTGTTGTTAGGAGGGCATTGCTGTGGGGAGGGGGGAGGAGAAATGCGACATGGCGGGGAGGGGGCGGAGCGGGGGAGAGGGTGTTAAGCAGCAGGGTACAGAAAAAGGTTTGCCAGGTGTTGCGATGTATTTAGTTGGTTGGCGAAGGGGGTGTTGTGGATTTTTCCTGCTTTTTTTAGCCGAGCTGCTGCAGATGTTGTGAAGACATTTGGCAATGTAAACAGCTGAGCTGAATGGCCGGGAATGAGTGGGCGGTCGAGGAGGCCGCTGCCGATTTGGTTAATGTTGGAGAAGGCTGAGAACAGCATGCTCGGGAACCAAAGGGCGGTGCAACCTGACGACTGGCCATGCCTGGGTCATGTGATACGACACCAGCAAAGCTGAATGGGGCGCGCTGGTCACATGACGCTGAAAGGGCTAGTTGACTGGCTATTGCATTTCTAATGTGTGGGAGGAGTGCGGGAACAGAGGGCGAGGGGAGGAGAGTAGGAGGAGGAGAGTAGGGGAGGCTAAACCATTGTTTTATATATTATATGTCCCGGTTCCTACTGGCAGAAGGGCTGCTCTAGTTATGTGTAGTTTGCTAACAATTGAGAAATGATTGCTTCATAAGGGAACCCCATGGCCTCCAGAAATCTCTTCAGAAAGCATACATTTCAAAACACGGGCAAGAGGAACCAGCCGCATAGCAAGAAGCCTTTTTTTCCGATCTGTTCTCATTAGAGAAAGGGGGACATGGAAAAACCAAAAGGAAGAAACGTTATGAAAGTTTAAACCATCTGCTGAATTATATAACCGTTCTTGCTTTCCGCCCAGGACACAAGTGAAACAGTGAGAGCTCAGCCGCTCGATTCCTCAAGTCGAGCAAATCGTGCACATAAACAACACTCTTGGTGCCAAGTTCCTGCGGATTTCAAACAAGTGTTGCATTGAGTCACTTAGCAGACTGCCGTGCCAAAAGCCATGCACGTGCTACCAGTCTGCTTGGAGCCCATGAAAGGTGCGGGAGACATACCTTCTTCACCAGGAGCAAGCCGGGGCGCGAGGAGGGCGTCAACCTCAGAGATTTGGGGGTTACGAGGTAGACTTTGCAATCGGGATTATTGAACGCCTTTTTGTAAAGTGCGCAAACATTGCCAGGTTGATTTTATGTTCTAACGCCCCAAACCGGCTTGGTAAAAAAAAAAATGTCAAATAGGAAATACAAAACAATGGCTATCGAACAGACGGCGAGGGGAGGAGAGTAGGAGGAGGAGAGTAGGGGAGGCATGGCCTAGCGGCCGTGCAATCAAGAAGTGAGGGGGCGGGAGAGTAGGCAAGGCAGGCGGCTGGGGGGAGGGGGGAGGAGAAATGCGACGCGACATGGCAGGCAGGGGAGGGGGCGGAGCGGGGGTGTGGGAGGAGTGCGGGAACAGACAGAGTAGGAGGAGGAGAGTAGGGGAGGCACGGCCTAGCGGCCGTGCAATCAAGAAGTGAGGGGGCGGGAGAGTAGGCAAGGCAGGCGGCTGGGGGCATGTGCACGCGCTTTTAAGCTCAATGCGCATGCGCATTGAGCTTAAAAGTCACGGGCACTGCAAGGAATCGCCACGATTCCTTGCAAGTTGGATAAAGAGTGGATGAGCCCCCATAGTCTCGCTTGCTCGATGCGCATGCGCATCGACAGGCGAGACCTAAAAAGGCACACTATTGTATTGTATTGTATTGTAATTGCATTTATATAGCGCTTACTACCCCTGACGAGGCGTTGAAGCGTTTTTTCGGCGAGTAGCACGCTACTCCGGGACCCATAGTCGATTAGTGTTGAATTAGTATAGTGAAACATGCAAGTACATTTTAAGTGGTGGATAGGTTAGTCAGTTATTTGGATTTGGAATGATAGCAGAAGGATAGAGGAGGAAAAAGGTTTGTATTTATATAGCGCTTGTTGACTCACGCTATTCAGGAAGCCTACAAAGGATTAGTGGTGAATTAATATGGTGAAACATAAAGTAATATCAGTGGTGGATATTAGTCAGTTACTTGGAGTGAGAAGGATAGCGGAGGGATAAAAGGGGAAGAAAGATTTGCATTCATATAGCACTTTTTACCTCTGATGGGTGTTGAATCGCTTTTCAGGCGAGTAGCACGCTACTCCGGAACCCATAAAGGATTACTGTTGAAAATTAACAGATAAGACCTTAGAAGGAAAAAAGTGGAAGATCATGGATTGAGTTAGCAGGATTAACGTTCATGCCAGGAAAAAACTGGTGATGTTTTGAAAAATAAGGTGTCTATACCCCTATCCTGCCAGGGACTGGTGTTCTAATAGCAAACCACACAAAGTAAATCTTTCGGTCACCGTCCTAGGTTCAGTCAGCCTCCAGGATTGCCATCACACACTGTAGGATAACAGCTATGCAGACAATACCTGATGCTTAAAAAATGGTGTCTGATCATTTGGTTTGCGGATATATATTGGCTATCCTACGTGGTGGAGATAAGAGTACTTCAGAAGAGGGCCTACAGTTTGCATAGGGATGTGTAGAAGTAGATATCTTTTTGAGACATACTCAAACTGGAAGTTTAAAAGTGTTCCTTGCTGGGGGCTTCTCAATACAACATATCTGTAACATTTCAGACCGCAATTTTCAAAGTTAATCCCCCTTTATCACACCTGTGAGTGATTTTAGTTCTATATTTTCTAGATGGAAACCATCTGATACCAATCAAAGTGGAAATTTGGCGGTGAGCGCAATTTGATATTAAACTCTGCGCAGCAGGTTGTATGCCTTGCACAGATACTTTAGAACAAATTCCATTTCATACTCCAAATTGAGAGTGGGTGTTGTACACAACTCTTCTGTCCATCCATGTTCAAGACTTCTCTAGGAGAGGAATGTTAATGAGGCGACTATGTGGCTTTACCTCTTTTGAAGGAAATCTAATAATGGAATTCCAGTCAGTGGAAGAGCATCCAGAAAACATACTTGTACGTGGAGCTGTCAATCTTTTTCCGTCTTACTTCTGTGTTGGATGTTGAAACCTGCTTCTCGAAATGGTCTGCTCTGAACTTTGAGTGGCCAGTTCTGGTCACACTTCTCTGAGGGTGCTTAATCTGGCCCATTCCCATTTTTGCTTGTAGGTGCAGATGGCTTCCTACTTTTCTTATGCTCATTGGGTTCCTTTTGTGGGTCACTGGCACACATTTTCTTTGAATTACTTCCAACTTCGTCAATCTTTGACTCTGAAGGCTCTGCTGCAACTTTCTGGGTTCTAATGATGCCAATTGTGGCAGGCAGTTTGCAGCAGCTGACTTGCATTGCTTCTGTATATTCTGGCTAATATCAATTGCCTGGAGTGTGGCTGTACTCTGCGGGGGGCACTGGGCAAGGTCTGTAAAGAATGTGTTGGGCCCATGCAGATTAGTTGACATCCCGTACCACAATAGACATCAGGTGTATTTATGAAAATGTCGATAAGTGCAAGGCAATGGAAGCCATATTCATCAAATGCTATGTATAGAAATAACATATGGGTTGTTTAAAAATACTAAAGCTCACGGCTGTCTTTTACACAGATATAGCTGTCAAGGTCCAGGGAAGGGGCGATCTCTGCCTATGAAGTGAAGGTCAGCCCTTCACTCCCCTGCCCATCCTACCCTCTAAATCCAAACACCGCCTATGACTCCATTGCACCATTTAATAGTTTGTCTGAAAATGCTTTTGAGCCAGCTATTGCATTGTGAGGCTAAGCTACTCTCAATCGAATGTGGTACCAACCGACATAGTGCACTGTGTGTATAGGACTTCATTCCTTGGGCACATTCTGGGTGACGTCTAACACAACTTCAGTAGCTACGGAGATTTACAATATGCAGTCAAGCTGTGGGTGCCCCCTTCACAACAGGCCTGGCGATGCACAACAGCAGCGTTGAGCTAACAGGTATGACCTCACTGAAAGAACAGAACAGTAAAGTGGAAAAGCAACAACCAGGAAGAGGGGGCAGACAAAGCAAAACGGAATGAGGTATCAATGTGCATCCCAGTACACGGAGAGTTGAACTATAAGCCAGCATCCCGAGGAATTATGTTTCCAGAGTGTTCTATCCATGGCCATACATTCTTGCGCCACAGCCAACTACATTCAATCAATCAATCAATCAATCAGGAGTTTGTTAAAGCGCGACTACTCACCCGTAAGGGTCTCAAGGCGCTAGGGGTGGGGGGGGATTTGGGGGGGGTGCAGGTTCCATTCCATCAAGGAGGGGGTCTGTCGAAGAGCCAGGTTTTGAGGTTTCTTGCGAAGATGGGGAGCGATGTTGTCTGTCTGAGGTGGAGCGGAAGGGCGTTCCATGCCTTGGCCGCGAGGAAGGAGAAGGAGCGGCCTCCCGATCTGGTCTTTCTGGTGCGGGGGACCACAGCGTAGGAAAGCTGGGCTGATCGTAGGGTCCTTTGGGGTGCGTGGAATTTGAGTCGGCTGTTCAGGTATGCTGGTCCGGTGCCGTGGAGGGCCTTGTGTGCGTGGGTGAGCATCTTAAAGGTGATTCTCGCCTCGACGGGGAGCCAGTGGAGTGTGCGCAAGTGCTGGGAGATGTGGCAGTGTTTTGGCAGGTTGAGGACCAGTCTTGCGGCGGCGTTCTGGATGTTCTGTAGCTTGCGGATGAGGTTTTTGTTTATTCCGGCGTAGAGTGCGTTGCCGTAGTCGAGTCTGCTGGTGACCAGGGCGTGAGTGACTGTCTTTCGGTGTTCGAGGGGGATCCATTTGAAGGTCTTACGAAGGAGGCGGAGGGTGTGGAAGCAGGAAGATGAGACAGAGTTGATCTGGCGGTCCATTTTGAGCTCGGAGTCCAGGATGATTCCCAGGTTGCGTGCGTGGTCTGTGGGGGTTGGCGGGTTTCCGAGGGCGGTGGGCCACCAGGTGTCACTCCAGGCGTCGGGGTTTGGGCCCATGATGAGTACTTCTGTTTTGTTGGTGTTTAGTTGTAGGCAGCTGTTTTTCATCCATTTGGCGACGGCTTCCATGCCTTCTCGAAAGTTGCGTCTGGCGGTGTTGGGCTCGTTGGATAGGGAGAGGATGAGCTGAGTGTCGTCTGCATATGACACGATGTTGAGTCCGTAGGTTCTGACGATGGGGGCAAGTGGAGCCATGTAGATGTTGAAGAGCGTCGGGCTGAGGGAGGAGCCCTGGGGGACTCCGCAGGTGATAGGTGTGGGGTCCGAGAGGAAAGGGGGGAGTCTGACCCGCTGCGTCCTGCTGGAGAGGAAGGAGCAGATCCAGTCGAGGGCCTTGTCCTGGATTCCTGCATCGTAGAGTCTGCGTATTAGGGTGCGGTGGGAGACTGTGTCGAACGCCGCTGATAGGTCGAGGAGGATGAGGGCTACTGTTTCTCCTTTGTCCAGTAAGGTGCGGATGTCGTCTGTTGCGGCGAGGAGGGCGGTTTCTGTACTGTGTTTTTTTCTGAAGCCGGATTGGGAGGAGTCGAGGATGTTGTGTTCTTCAATGAATGTGGCGAGTTGGCTGTTGATGGCTTTCTCGATGACTTTCGCTGGGAACGGGAGCAGGGAGATGGGTCTGTAGTTTTTTTAGGTCGGTGGGGTCCGCTGAGGGTTTCTTTAGGAGGGGGTTGACCTCGGCGTGTTTCCAGTCGTCGGGGAATGAGGCGGTCGCCAGGGAGCGGTTGATGGTTTGGCGGAGCATGGGTGCGATGGTGTTGGCGGCTCTGTTGAAGATGTGGTGGGGGCAGGGGTCCGTGGGGGCCCCTGAGTGGATTGACTTCATTGTCTTCAGTGTGTCTTCGGTGGTGAGGGCTGTCCAGTCATTAATCGCTGGTTTCCGGGTGTGGGGGGTAGTTGGTGAGGGTTCAGTGTGTTGGTTGTCTTCGTCGAAGTTGTCGTAGATGCTCTTGATTTTGTGGTGGAAAAAGATGCTGAGTTTGTCGCAGAGGTCTTGTGAGGGAGGGATGTCGGTAGACTCGCTGGTGGGTTGGGCGAACTCCTTGATGATGCTGAAGAGTTCCTTGCTGTTGTGTGCGTGGGTGGAGATTCTGTCTTCAATCGCTTTTTTCCTCGTTTCTCTGATGAGTTGATGGTGGGCGTTGGTGGCGGCTCTGAAGTTGTTGTGGGCTTCTGTGGATTTGGTGTTTCTCCAGGCCTTTTCGAGGCGGCGGCATGTGCGCCTGGACTCTCGAAGTTCGGTGGTAAACCATCTGGCTTTCTTGGCACGGGTATTGTTGTTTTTCTTGAGTGGGGCTATGGTGTTGGTGCTGTCCGAGATCCATCTATGCAGGGTTCGGGCTGCGGTGTTGGGGTCGTCGTTTTCCGCAATGGTTGGGGTGGAGTTGTTGAGTGAGGAGGTGAGCTGGTCATCGGTGATCTTGGTCCAGTTTCTTTGTGGAAGCAGGTGCTGGTGTCTGTGGATGGTGGGTGTTCTGAAGGTGAAGTGGACGCAACGATGGTCGGTCCATGGGAGTTCGGTGGTGTGGCTGAAGGTGATGGAGTTTCCTGTAGTAAAGAGGGGGTCGAGGGTGTGTCCTGCTGAGTGCGTGGGCTCGGTCACGATCTGGCGGAGTCCAATGTTGTGGAGGTTGTCCAGGAGGGATGTGGTGTTGGGGTCCAGTTGATTGTCGAGGTGGAAGTTGAGGTCTCCCAGCAGGGTGTAGTTGGTGGATGTGATGGCCTGCGGGGAGATAATGTCCGTGATGGAGTTGGCGAAGGGTCTGCGGGGTCCAGGGGGTCGGTAGATGAGGGTTCCTCGGAGGGCTGCGGTGGGGCTGGCCAGTATCTTGAAGTGAAGGTGTTCCATCAGTTCTGTGGACTCGTCAGGGAGTGTGCTCAGGCGGAGGCTGGATTTGTGGACGATGGCGATTCCTCCTCCTGGGTGGATGGGGCGGTCCTTCCTGGAGATCTTGTATCCTTGGGGGATGGCGATGGCGATGTCCGGTCCCGAGGTGGTGTTGGTCCAGGTTTCGGTGAAGAATGCTACGTCTGGGGTTGTGCTGTCGAGGAGGTCCCAGATTTCTGTGGCGTGTTTGTGGAGGGATCGGACGTTGAGGAGGATGCATTGCAGGGTCTTCGGTTCGGTTGTGTTCTTGTGGGCGGGTTGTGCTGGATCCGTGTTCTTGGCGGTGCTGCAGGTGTGCCGGCAGCGGTGACAGCTGAAGGGTCCATGGGTGTCGGCTGGTGATGCTAGCTTGCAGTTGTTGTTGCAGCCTGGGTTGAGTGCGTGGAGTGCTGCTGGGTCGTAGCGTTGGCGGGGCGGAGGTCCAGGGTTCCTGGTGCTGGTCGCGGACGGGTCGCAGACGGGCGCAGACGTGCTTGCCTTTGACGCGCCTTCGGTGCACCAGCGGCGCGCCCGCAGCCCGCGGCCGCACCGCGGCCGCGCAGTGGCCGCCATTAAGTAGGGGTCGGGGAGGGCTGGACAGCTGGGAGGCGGGAGCGGGGAGGGGAGCTGGATTGGGCCGGTCGTGCTGGCGGGGGGAGGGGCCGCGGGGGCAGCAGCGGCGGGGAAAGGTAAAGGGAGGAAAGAAGGGATAAAGAAAAAAGGGAAAATAAGCAGAAATAAGGCACAGAAGAGCAGAGATGCAGAAAAGAGCAGAAAGGTGAAAGATAGGAAGGGTAAAAAACGAGTGAAAACGAGTGAAGGAGCAGAGGGAGAGAAAGGGAAAATGGGCAGAAATAAGGCACAAAAGAGCAGAGGTGCAGAAAGGTGAAAGATAGAAAGGGGAAAAAAACGAGTGAAAGAGCAGAGGGAGAGAAAGGGAAATGGGCAGAAATAAGGCGCAAAAGAGCAGAGGGGCAGAAAGGTGAAAGATAGAAAGTGGAGAAAAACGAGTGAAGGAGCAGAAAGAAAGAAAGGAGACAGAGGTCCACTGGACCACCAGGGATGAGGCGCAGGGAAACCTGCGGGTGGGGGAGGGCCTCGATCACCAACACTCAAGAGTGCAGGGGCAGGGGCACCTCACTTAATGGTGGAGCTGCGAGGGTGAGAGAGCAATTTCACTGACAATGAGTCAGTGGTCTTGCTCGCCTGTCCCCGCAGTGGCCGCCATTAAGTAGGGGTCGGGGAGGGCTGGACAGCTGGGAGGCGGGAGCGGGGAGGGGAGCTGGATTGGGCCGGTCGTGCTGGGGGGGGAGGGGCCGCGGGGGCAGCAGCGGCGGGGAAAGGTAAAGGGAGGAAAGAAGGGATAAAGAAAAAAGGGAAAATAAGCAGAAATAAGGCACAGAAGAGCAGAGATGCAGAAAAGAGCAGAAAGGTGAAAGATAGGAAGGGTAAAAAACGAGTGAAAACGAGTGAAGGAGCAGAGGGAGAGAAAGGGAAAATGGGCAGAAATAAGGCACAAAAGAGCAGAGGTGCAGAAAGGTGAAAGATAGAAAGGGGAAAAAAACGAGTGAAAGAGCAGAGGGAGAGAAAGGGAAATGGGCAGAAATAAGGCGCAAAAGAGCAGAGGGGCAGAAAGGTGAAAGATAGAAAGTGGAGAAAAACGAGTGAAGGAGCAGAAAGAAAGAAAGGAGACAGAGGTCCACTGGACCACCAGGGATGAGGCGCAGGGAAACCTGCGGGTGGGGGAGGGCCTCGATCACCAACACTCAAGAGTGCAGGGGCAGGGGCACCTCACTTAATGGTGGAGCTGCGAGGGTGAGAGAGCAATTTCACTGACAATGAGTCAGTGGTCTTGCTCGCCTGTCCCCGCAGTGGCCGCCATTAAGTAGGGGTCGGGGAGGGCTGGACAGCTGGGAGGCGGGAGCGGGGAGGGGAGCTGGATTGGGCCAGTCGTGCTGGGGGGGAGGGGCCGCGGGGGCAGCAGCGGCGGGGAAAGGTAAAGGGAGGAAAGAAGGGATAAAGAAAAAAGGGAAAATAAGCAGAAATAAGGCACAGAAGAGCAGAGATGCAGAAAAGAGCAGAAAGGTGAAAGATAGGAAGGGTAAAAAACGAGTGAAAACGAGTGAAGGAGCAGAGGGAGAGAAAGGGAAAATGGGCAGAAATAAGGCACAAAAGAGCAGAGGTGCAGAAAGGTGAAAGATAGAAAGGGGAAAAAAACGAGTGAAAGAGCAGAGGGAGAGAAAGGGAAATGGGCAGAAATAAGGCGCAAAAGAGCAGAGGGGCAGAAAGGTGAAAGATAGAAAGTGGAGAAAAACGAGTGAAGGAGCAGAAAGAAAGAAAGGAGACAGAGGTCCACTGGACCACCAGGGATGAGGCGCAGGGAAACCTGCGGGTGGAGGAGGGCCTCGATCACCAACACTCAAGAGTGCAGGGGCAGGGGCACCTCACTTAATGGTGGAGCTGCGAGGGTGAGAGAGCAATTTCACTGACAATGAGTCAGTGGTCTTGCTCGCCTGTCCCCGCAGTGGCCGCCATTAAGTAGGGGTCGGGGAGGGCTGGACAGCTGGGAGGCGGGAGCGGGGAGGGGAGCTGGTTTGGGCCGGTCGTGCTGGGGGGGGGGGAGGGGCCGCGGGGGCAGCAGCGGCGGGGAAAGGTAAAGGGAGGAAAGAAGGGATAAAGAAAAAAGGGAAAATAAGCAGAAATAAGGCACAGAAGAGCAGAGATGCAGAAAAGAGCAGAAAGGTGAAAGATAGGAAGGGTAAAAAACGAGTGAAAACGAGTGAAGGAGCAGAGGGAGAGAAAGGGAAAATGGGCAGAAATAAGGCACAAAAGAGCAGGAAGTGTAGATGCAGAAGGTGCACCTTTCAAACATGCACAAGGGCACACCTGTGTTTGTGTGGAGTAGAATAGGGTACATGAGGGCATATACACAGTGAACGGAGTCTAAACAGAACCAAACGATGGTGGTAACATTTGAATTTTATGTGGAGGCAGAGGTATCGAATATTCATAAGTCTCTGCCCCGTAGCATGCTCCAGTTACATTAAAGGATTGCAGGCGGAAACTAAAAGATGTTTCACGGCAGCCAGCGGCGTTTCCTCGCACAAGCAGACACCTATGCAGCAGAGCCCACAGAGACAGTCTAGCGTCACAGCAACCCGAGAGTCTGGCTGCTCCCAGCAGAGACGGACCAGGCAGCGCTGGGGCAGCCCAGCCCTATTTAGAAAAAAAAATGCAGGAAGCTTAAAAACACAGCGTGTGCTTTTAAGTGATTCTAAAAGCACACGCTGTGTTTGGTGCGGCATTGCTTTTGTTTTCTAGAGTGTGGCTGCAGGCAGATTTGTGCTTAATCGCAGCTCCTGATGGGCTCTGCAATTAACACAATGAACCCCACAGCAGCACTCTAGAAAACAAAAGACATTTAGCAAGAGGGAGCACTTGCTAAATGCAGCGACGGCATGACTGATCTCGGGGATGTGCGCGCCACAGACACATCAGTGCGCGCTCCGGGGGAAGGATGTGCGCGGCCGCCCAGCCGCGCGGCTTCGTGGGAACACTGGTCTCGAGCCTCCAGAGAGTTTCAGTTTATTCGCCAGGTAGCGAGGCGAGCAGGAGTGCAAGGCTTTGTGGGTGATGCAGGCAGTCTTGTAGATAGATCTTGCCTCGATGGGAAGCCAGCAGAGGGTGGATAACATGGGTGTGATGTGGTCGCTTCTTTTGGCCCCATAAATGAAACGAGCTGCAGAACGGAGAACAGACTTAAGGGGGGACAGGTGGGATTTGGGGAGGCCAGTAAGAAGAAAATTGCAGTAGTCCAGTCTGGAGAGGACCAGCGATTGGACCAGGATTTTAAGGTCATGCTCTGGGAAGAAGCGACGAATCCCCCAAAGAAGGCGCAGTTGGTATCGAGCAGGCTTTGCAATTGAATTAATGTGGGAGAGTAGATTGAGTTTTGTGTTGAGTATGACACCAAGGGATTTTGTGCTGTCGACAATGATGGGTTTATTGTTCAGTAGATTCATCTGGTCCATCCATGATTGAACCAGTGGAGGAGAAAGTGAGGAGGAGAAGAGGAGGAATTCATTTTTGGAGGGATTCAGAATCAGTTCATGAGTTGACATCCAGTTTTGAATGGAATCCAGAGTAGAGCTTAGGACGGAGAGATCGTGAGTGGAGGCAACCTTGAGGTAGATTTGAGTGTCGTCTGCATAGAGATAATAGTGGACCCCAGATTTACTTAGGAGATTTCCCAGTGGTTCCAAATAGAGATTGAACAATGTGGGTGCAAGTATAGAGCCTTGAGGAACACCTTGACCTCCCGCCAAAGGAGATGAAAGACTGTCCGCTATTTTGATCATTTGGAATCTATCAGAGAGGAAGGAAGCAAACCATTTAAGCACAGTGCCCTCCATGCCCATTCTCTGTTGAAGAGTGTTGAGGAGGGTGATGTGATTGACAGTGTCAAAGGCTGCAGAAAGATCAAGGAGAATTAGAAGACAAGACCCCCAGAATCGAGTATCCGCAGTGCGTCATCAATCACTTGCAGCAGGGCTGTTTCAGTGCTGCAGTTTTGGATGAAACAGGACTGAAAATTGTCAAGAAGATCATTGTCCTTGATATGACGAGAGAGCTGTTTCGCAACACATCTTTCTGTGATCTTCGCAAGAAAGGGTAGGTTAGTGATGGGGCGGAAGTTGTTGAGGTCATTCGTATCAGCAGTGGGTTTTTTAAGCAGTGGGGTGACCTGCCCAGTTTTGAAGGAGACAGGAAGGGAGCCTTGATGGAGGGAGAGGTAGACCAGAGTGGTCCAATAGGAAAGGGAAAGGGTATAGAAGTCAATGGCAATGGCACTGGGGATGGGGTCCAGATAATGGTTGGAGGGCTTTGTTTCGAGGATGCACTTGAGGAGGACATCTTCAAAGATGGGGTAGAAGTTCTGCCAAATGGCTAGTGATTTATGCTCCTCTGGAGGGGTAGGATGAGCGACCGGATCCACAAGTGATTTCACTTTTTCGTCAAAGAATACAGCGAAATCCGCAGCTTTCTTTGTAGAATCCTCCAACTTGGAGGTTGGGAGAGAGCAGTTAGTATTCTTGATGAGATCAAATAGTTTTGTGGGTCTATTTTTGGCTGAGTCAAGGAGGATCTGAAGTGTGATGCTTTCCCAAGGAAGATGTGCTTGTGGTACCTGGATCTTGCTGAACGAAGCGTGGCCAAATTATCGGTGGAGGGTGCTTGCCTCCATTGTTTCTCCAGGAGTCTTAGGTGCTTCCTTTCTTCGTAGAGAGATTTGTTGAACCAAGGTGCTGAGGGAATGGGCCTTTTCTTTTTACTTTGGAGAGGAGCGATGTTATTGATTTCAACTGAGAGGCATTGGGAGGCGAGATCGTCAACATCTAGGTTCGGGTCTAGCCTTGGATGTGACAGCAAAGCTGATTCACAGAGGGAAACTGTGTCAATATTTTTAGTGTCACGAAACCAGGAGGTAGCCCTCTTAGGTTGGCCGAGAGTTAGAGTGTGCTAGGTGAAGAGAGAATGGGATGAGGAGGTGGTCAGACCAGTCTATGTGAATAGGGGTAGCGATAGAAAGCATGCCTGCTTTAGAAATAACAAGGTCCAGGATTGAGACCTTAGAGTGTGTTGATTCTGTGCAGTGTTGGATAAGATCGTTTGTAGAGAGGACGGTGGCCAGCAAGTTCGCGGAAGAGTCTTGCAGAGAGCCCCAGTCGAGATTGAAGTCACCCACGAAGTTCTGATTGTCACTTTGATGAAGTCAGTGAGTTCCTCCATAAACGAAGGGCCGCTGCCAGGTGGGCGGTAAATGACATGGAATCTGAGGGGTGAGAGGTGGTGTAGTTGAAGCTCAAGAAATAGACATTCAAAAGTGCGGAAGGCGCTGATGGGAGAAGCCTTAAGTTTAAGGGAGTTTCTAAAGATGACTGCAACACCTCCCCCAACTTTGATAGGTCTGTCATTCCTAAAAATAGAATAGCCTGTGGGTAATAGGAGATCAAACATAGAGTGAGAGGTATCGTTGAACCAGGTCTCTGTTAGGAAAAACATGTCAATATTGTGATGGGTGATAGTATAAGAGATTTCGAGTTTGTGTTTTATTGCAAATCTGCAGTTGTGGAGCAGACATCGCAGCTCTGTCGAGACTGTTTTGGTGACGGGGGCAAATGGGCTAAGAAGGGTGATAGGGATATTGTACTTATACGGGAGGGTTTAGGTGGATGCTTGGTTCTGACAGAAGAGATGGTCGGAATAGTGTAGATAGTTGGGTTACTCGGAGATGCAAGTTGAAGAAGGGTGGCATTCAAGGACTTGTGCGAGTGAACGATGTTTGCAGACGACAGGTTATGCTTGGCTATGATGGGGTGAGGGGGTGAGGTGCATCTCGTGGAAAGGTGAGAGTTTTCCAAAGGAGTTGAGGGGAATGGGAAAGTGGAAATCTTGGAGTTTAATAGTGAAATGGAAGCTACAAGCTGGGAGATGGAGGTGATGAGAGCCTAGCTTATTTTCAAGAGAGAGTAGGGCAGAGCACGGAAGGTTGTGTGTCTCGATGGCAAAAGGAGGAGGTGAAATTGGTGGTGGAAGGCAGGGAGAGGTGGGGGGACAGGAGGAGAGTTAGGGTATAGGGTTCATAGGTGGGGAAAGGTGGAGGTTGGTGTATCAGAGGTGAAGGAAGAGTTGCCTTTGTTGGCGTTGCACGAAGGAAAGGAATTAAGGACATATTTAGGGGGAGATGGGTGCGGATCAAGGCGGTGGAGGAGAGGGAGAGGGGAGGACTGTGAGGTGCCATAGGAGTGTAGGAGGTTTGGGAGGAAAAGAGGGGAGGTGGTTGGAGAGCTCCTGTTGGCTAGGAGAGGTGGCTGTGAGGGAACGGGCATCTGGCAGAGTGAGGGGGATCTGGAGAAGGGGATGTTGAAGAAAGGAAATGGTTCTGCTGGGTCCGATGGAGGGAGATGGAAAGGGTTACCAAGGGGGGAAAGGGGGTAGCACAGCATTGCTGGCGGAGTGGGGGGAAGGAGAGAGATGCAATGGGAATGTGGAGAAATTGGGGTAAGAAGGGAGGGGAGGAGGGGGTAGAGAAGAGGGGGAGATGGAGGAATAAGGGGAGCATAAGGAAAGTTAGCTGGGGGAGGAGATTGGAAGAGGGGTGGACTAAAAAAGGGAGTAGCAGGTAGGAATAGGGGGGAGGAGATGAAATTGGAGTACCGGGACAGTGCAGATTGGACGAGGAGCGTATTAGCTATTGGTACGGCTGACGTGATGATGGGGGGGCATACTGTGAAGTGGGAGGAAAGGGAGAGGAGGGCACAAGGGAGGGGGAGGGAAGAGGGCCGACCTGTGCCTCCCGAGGGTGCAGCCTATTGGAGTGTACGGGGGTCAGGGGAGGAGAAAGGGAGTAATGGGTGGAGCTAGATGGAGAGTCAGGGGAAAACCCGGTCGTAGAGGAGGGGAGTAGGGAGGGGAAGAGGTGGTCAAAGAGAGAGAGACCGGGGTCTTTGCCTTGGATCATGACAGTACCGTTGTTATAGATTGAGATGGTGAGGGAGCCGTTGAAATACGCAAAGGGGGAAATCTTTAGTTGTTTCCCATGAGGGATAGAGGAGGAGGAGGTGACGTTAAGGGAATTATATAAGCTGGTGGACCAAGAGGGGGTGTTGTGAGTGAAGAAAATGAAATCGTTTTTGCGCCTCCCAAAACGACGATTGTAAAATTGATCAATAAAAAGGGAATCAGGGAAGCATTCACTAGTGTTATGCTTCAATCGTTTTACTGAAGCTTTAGTCTGGCCGGGAGGATAAATGATTTTGTAGCAGTTAATTCCAGCCTTAACTCGAGTGGTGGCCATGTTGGGAAAATGAGGAGACGGAGTGCGGGGGGATATGAGAAGGGTGTTACTAGGAAAGCGGTTGTGAGAAGAAGTATAAGGACTAAAAGGGGGCACATATTCCAGACGTTGGATGAGGAAATCTGAACTAATGTGCCATCCGGGAAGAGAGGTGGGTATTTGTTGGGCCCTTCAACTAGGTATACATGAAGCCAACTGGCACAAGATAATATTTACAGGGGAAATGTTTACATATGATAGGACCAACTGGACCACTGTCAAAACCATCACGAAGCACAATTAGTCAAAGTAAAACAGATCACAAGCGAACACCCAGTGACCACTGGTGATCACTGTACTTAGCATCAGCCTGTAACAGAAGTACATTCGGCACCAACCGCATTGTACGCTCATAATCTCATAATCTCAACAGACTACTATTGGACCCTAATCTCCTGAGAATCACTAACATTAGGGACAAAGAGCATAGGATGGAACAAAATCTGACTAGCAAAATCAAAATATGCACGACAGCCTCGTCATCATAAGGTCACCTTTAGAGGTGCTCAGAACAGGGTGCGTAAATCATACAACATGAAAAGCATTTCCTAGCACCACATATACGTTAAAAAAGGCCTGGCACCCTACAAACCTCGAAGTCTCCCTGGCCAACTGGCCATCTCAGAGGGGGACAAATCCTCCACCCCCTCCTCCCAGGTCACGCCCCCATCCCTGAATCCTCCACCCCCTCGTCCCCATCCTCGAATCCTCCACCCCCTTGTCCCCATCCTCGAATCCTCCACCCCCTTGTCCCCATCCTTGAATCCTCCACCCTGAAACCTCCACCCCCTCGTCCCCATCCTCGAATCCTCCACCCTGAATCCTCCACCCCCTCCTCCCCATCCCTGAATCCTCCACCCCCTCCTCCCAGGTCACAGCTCCCCATCCCCGAGTCTTACACTCCCTCCTCCCAGGTCACAGCCCCCCATCTCCAAATCATCCACCCCCTCGTCCCCATCCTCGAATCCTCCACCCCCTCGTCCCCATCCTCGAATCCTCCACCCTGAATCCTCCACCCCTCCTCCCCATCCACGAATCCTCCACCCTCTCCTCCCAGGTCACAGCTCCCCATCCCCAAGTCTTACACTCCCTCCTCCCAGGTCACAGCTCCCCATCCCCGAGTCTTACACCCCCATCTCCGAATCCTCCACCCCCTCGTCCCCATCCTCGAATCCTCCACCCCCTCGTCCCCATCCTCGAATCCTCCACCCTGAATCCTCCACCCCTCCTCCCCATCCACGAATCCTCCACCCTCTCCTCCCAGGTCACAGCTCCCCATCCCCGAGTCTTACACTCCCTCCTCCCAGGTCACAGCTCCCCATCCCCGAGTCTTACACTCCCTCCTCCCAGGTCACAGCTCCCCATCCCCGAGTCTTACACTCCCTCCTCCCAGGTCACAGACCCCCATCTCCGAATCCTCCACCCTCTCGTCCCCATCCTCGAATCCTCCACCCCCTCGTCCCCATCCTCGAATCCTCCACCCTGAATCCTCCACCCCTCCTCCCCATCCACGAATCCTCCACCCCCTCCTCCCAGGGCACAGCTCCCCATCCCCGAGTCTTACACTCCCTCCTCCCAGGTCACAGCTCCCCATCCCCGAATCCACCACCCTCTCGTCCCCATCCTCCACCCCCTCGCCCCCATCCTCGAATCCTCCACCCTGAATCCTCCACCCCTCCTCCCCATCGAATCCTCCACCCCATCCTCCCAGGGCACAGCTCCCCATCCCCGAGTCTTACACTCCCTCCTCCCAGGTCACAGCTCCCCATCCCCGAATCCACCACCCCTTGTCCCCATGTCACAGCCGCTCATCCGCGAGTTTCTCCCCATCTGACCCCCACCCGTGCGGTAATCATGTGCCTGTGGGCGGCTGCGCGGAAAGACGTCAGAGGATGTCGGGGTGGGGGGGGGGGGTTTGCTGCCTTTCCGACAATAAAAAAAGAAGGTAGACGAGCCCTCGAGAGTGGAGGGAGGCTGTGCGGGGAGAGCGGAGGAGTGCGTGAGGCTCCAGTCATCACTGCGGAGCCTGCGACAGAGGAGGAGGGACCGAGAGGAGGTCCTGGAGGGAGGGCCTGAGAGGAGGAGGAGGAGGAGGTCCTGGAGGGAGGACCCGAGAGGAGGAGGAGGTCCTGGAAGGGAGGACCCGAGAGAGAGGTGGAGGAGAGGAGGTTCTGGAGGGAAGGCCCGAGGGGAGGTCGAGGAGGCAGGCACCGAGAGCTGGAGGAGAGCGCAGGTCCTGAGAGGTGGACGAGAAGGAGAAAAGGAGGTATTGGAGGCGGAGAGGTGGTCCCGGGGCCGGCACCGAGAGGTGGAGGAGAGGCGGTCCTGGAGGGAAGGCCCGAGGGGAGGGCCAGGAGAGACCGAGAGGTGGAGGAAGAGGAGCGATAGAGGTGGAGGAGAGGCGGTCCTGGAGGGAGGAGGATAGCAGGTCCCGGAGGCCGGCACGGCGGCACCGAGAGAGAGCTGGAGCTGGAGGAGAGCGCAGGTCCTGCAGGGAGCACAGCCTGCGCCATCGCAGCCCCGGCCGGAGGGAGGGCAGGAACGGCGCCGGCGCCCGGACTGGACTGAGCGCATCTGAGGTAAAGCCAAAGCCCCCCCCCCCCCCCCCCCCCCCGGCTGCGGGGGTGTCATCTGTGTGCGGCTGATGAGGCCGCGGCTTCCACTGACCGCCCGCCAGATCATTCCCCAAATCCATCCATCCGGCCGGGGCGATTATCTCCGACCCCCCCCCCCCCCCGTGAGCCCCGGCTCTGACACCCGCGCCTGACAGCCTCACCCCCACCCACCTCCTGGGGACCCCTGTGTGACCCCGCAACTCCTGCTCAACGACCAGTCCAGAGAACCCCACTAATTGCTGCTTGTAAACCCCCCCCCCCCCACAAAAGATACCCCTCTGGCTGTCACCCCCTCCCCCCTCGTGCTTCTAACTCCACTGAGACCCCCACTTCTGCCGACTCCGGAACTCTTGCAGATACACCAACTTCAGCGCACCCCAAACTTTTACCGACTCCTGCCTCCCCGGGGTCTCGTGCACCCCTCTCCCCCGGCCAATACCCTCATTCTCGGACCCCTCCAGGAAGTGAGTTCATCGTTGTGCATTTGTAATATCTTCTTCTTCATTCACCTCCCTTCATTGCGGTGTTTGATATTGTGTTATTGCCTCTATGGTTTTACTCTACTTCTCCTGTGTATTTTTGTGACGTTCTATTTTATATCGTTTCTCATGTAAAGTAACTGGTTCTACTGCACAGCGCTCTGACATCTGCGGGTAAAGAACGCGCTTTATAAAAATGCATTAAATACATATATCACCCCAGCTCTGCCACTCCACCCCAGCTCTGCCACTCCACCCCAGCTCTGCCACTCCACCCCAGCTCTGCCACTCCACCTCTGCCACCCCAGCTCTGCCACTCCACCCCAGCTCTGCCACTCCACCCCAGCTCTGCCACTCCACCCCAGCTCTGCCACTCCACCCCAGCTCTGCCACTCCGCCCCAGCTCTGCCACCCCACCCCAGCTCTGCCACTCCACCCCAGCTCTGCCACCCCAGCTCTGCCACTCCACCCCAGCTCTGCCACTCCGCCCCAGCTCTGCCACTCCGCCCCAGCTCTGCCACTCCGCCCCAGCTCTGCCACTCCGCCCCAGCTCTGCCACCCCACCCCTGCCACCCCACCCCAGCTCTGCCACCCCACTCCAGCTCTGCCACCCCACTCCAGCTCTGCCACCCCACTCCAGCTCTGCCACCCCACTCCAGCTCTGCCACCCCACTCCAGCTCTGCCACTCCGCCCCAGCTCTGCCACTCCACCCCAGCCACTCCGCCCCAGCTCTGCCACCCCACCCCAGCTCTGCCACTCCACCCCAGCTCTGCCACTCCACCCCAGCTCTGCCACTCCACCCCAGCTCTGCCACTCCACCCCAGCTCTGCCACTCCACCCCAGCTCTGCCACCCCACCCCTGCCACCCCACCCCTGCCACCCCACCCCTGCCACCCCACCCCACCCCTGCCACCCCACCCCAGCTCTGCCACTCCACCCCAGCTCTGCCACTCCACCCCAGCTCTGCCACTCCACCCAGCTCTGCCACTCCACCCAGCTCTGCCACTCCACCCAGCTCTGCCACTCCACCCAGCTCTGCCACTCCGCCCCAGCTCTGCCACCCCGCCCCAGCTCTGCCACCCCGCCCCAGCTCTGCCACTCCACCCCAGCTCTGCCACTCCACCCCAGCTCTGCCACTCCACCCCAGCTCTGCCACTCCACCCCAGCTCTGCCACCCCACCCAGCTCTGCCACCCCACCCCAGCTCTGCCACCCCACCCCAGCTCTGCCACTCCGCCCCAGCTCTGCCACTCCGCCCCAGCTCTGCCACTCCGCCCCAGCTCTGCCACTCCACCCCAGCTCTGCCACCCCACCCCAGCTCTGCCACCCCAGCTCTGCCACTCCACCCCAGCTCTGCCACTCCACCCCAGCTCTGCCACCCCGCCCCAGCTCTGCCACCCCAGCTCTGCCACCCCAGCTCTGCCACCCCAGCTCTGCCACTCCACCTCTGCCACTCCACCCCACCCCACCTCTGCCACTCCGCCCCAGCTCTGCCACTCCGCCCCAGCTCTGCCACTCCACCCCAGCCACTCCGCCCCAGCTCTGCCACTCCGCCCCAGCTCTGCCACTCCGCCCCAGCTCTGCCACTCCACCCCAGCTCTGCCACTCCGCCCCAGCTCTGCCACTCCACCCCAGCCACTCCGCCCCAGCTCTGCCACCCCGCCCCAGCTCTGCCACCCCAGCTCTGCCACTCCAGCTCTGCCACTCCGCCCCAGCTCTGCCACTCCACCCCAGCCACTCCGCCCCAGCTCTGCCACTCCGCCCCAGCTCTGCCACTCCGCCCCAGCCACTCCACCCCAGCTCTGCCACTCCACCCCAGCTCTGCCACTCCACCCCAGCTCTGCCACTCCACCCCAGCTCTGCCACCCCACCCCACCACTGCCACTCCGCCCCAGCTCTGCCACTCCGCCCCAGCTCTGCCACTCCACCCCAGCCACTCCGCCCCAGCTCTGCCACCCCGCCCCAGCTCTGCCACCCCAGCTCTGCCACCCCAGCTCTGCCACTCCACCCCAGCTCTGCCACTCCGCCCCAGCTCTGCCACTCCACCCCAGCCACTCCGCCCCAGCTCTGCCACTCCGCCCCAGCTCTGCCACTCCGCCCCAGCCACTCCACCCCAGCTCTGCCACTCCACCCCAGCTCTGCCACTCCACCCCAGCTCTGCCACTCCACCCCAGCTCTGCCACCCCACCCCAGCTCTGCCACCCCACCTCTGCCACTCCGCCCCAGCTCTGCCACTCCGCCCCAGCTCTGCCACTCCACCCCAGCTCTGCCACTCCACCCCAGCTCTGCCACCCCACCCCAGCTCTGCCACTCCACCCCAGCTCTGCCACTCCACCCCAGCCACCCCGCCCCAGCTCTGCCACCCCAGCTCTGCCACCCCACCCCAGCTCTGCCACTCCACCCCAGCTCTGCCACTCCACCCCAGCTCTGCCACCCCGCCCCAGCTCTGCCACTCCGCCCCAGCTCTGCCACTCCGCCCCAGCTCTGCCACTCCGCCCCAGCTCTGCCACCCCGCCCCAGCTCTGCCACTCCGCCCCAGCTCTGCCACCCCGCCCCAGCTCTGCCACCCCGCCCCAGCTCTGCCACCCCGCCCCAGCTCTGCCACCCCGCCCCAGCTCTGCCACTCCGCCCCAGCTCTGCCACTCCACCTCTGCTCTGCCACTCCACCCCTGCTCTGCCACTCCACCCCTGCTCTGCCACTCCACCCCTGCTCTGCCACTCCACCCCAGCTCTGCCACTCCACCCCAGCTCTGCCACTCCACCTCTGCCACCCCAGCTCTGCCACCCCACCTCTGCCACTCCACCCCACCTCTGCCACTCCGCCCCTGCCACTCCGCCCCTGCTCTGCCACTCCGCCCCTGCTCTGCCACTCCGCCCCAGCTCTGCCACTCCACCCCAGCTCTGCCACTCCACCCCAGCTCTGCCACTCCGCCCCTGCTCTGCCACTCCGCCCCGCCACTCCACCTCAGCTCTGCCACTCCACCTCAGCTCTGCCACTCCACCCCTGCTCTGCCACTCCGCCCCTGCTCTGCCACTCCGCCCCTGCTCTGCCACTCCGCCCCTGCTCTGCCACTCCACCCCAGCTCTGCCACTCCACCCCAGCTCTGCCACTCCACTCCCAGCTCTGCCACCCCACCCCACCTCTGCCACTCCACCTCTGCCACTCCACCTCTGCCACTCCACCCCAGCCACCCCGCCCCAGCTCTGCCACCCCAGCTCTGCCACTCCGCCCCAGCTCTGCCACCCCGCCCCAGCTCTGCCACTCCGCCCCAGCTCTGCCACCCCGCCCCAGCTCTGCCACCCCGCCCCAGCTCTGCCACCCCGCCCCAGCTCTGCCACCCCGCCCCAGCTCTGCCACCCCGCCCCAGCTCTGCCACCCCGCCCCAGCTCTGCCACCCCGCCCCAGCTCTGCCACCCCACTCCAGCTCTGCCACCCCACTCCAGCTCTGCCACCCCACTCCAGCTCTGCCACCCCACTCCAGCTCTGCCACTCCAGCTCTGCCACCCCACCTCTGCCACTCCACCCCTGCTCTGCCACTCCACCCCTGCTCTGCCACTCCACCTCTGCCACTCCAGCTCTGCCACCCCACCTCTGCCACTCCACCCCACCTCTGCCACTCCGCCCCTGCTCTGCCACTCCGCCCCTGCTCTGCCACTCCGCCCCTGCTCTGCCACTCCACCCCAGCTCTGCCACTCCGCCCCAGCTCTGCCACTCCGCCCCAGCTCTGCCACTCCGCCCCAGCTCTGCCACCCCGCCCCAGCTCTGCCACCCCGCCCCAGCTCTGCCACCCCGCCCCAGCTCTGCCACCCCGCCCCAGCTCTGCCACTCCGCCCCAGCTCTGCCACTCCGCCCCAGCTCTGCCACTCCACCTCTGCTCTGCCACTCCACCCCTGCTCTGCCACTCCACCCCTGCTCTGCCACTCCACCCCTGCTCTGCCACTCCACCCCAGCTCTGCCACTCCACCCCAGCTCTGCCACTCCACCTCTGCCACCCCAGCTCTGCCACCCCACCTCTGCCACTCCACCCCACCTCTGCCACTCCGCCCCTGCCACTCCGCCCCTGCTCTGCCACTCCGCCCCTGCTCTGCCACTCCGCCCCTGCTCTGCCACTCCGCCCCAGCTCTGCCACTCCACCCCAGCTCTGCCACTCCGCCCCAGCTCTGCCACTCCGCCCCTGCTCTGCCACTCCGCCCCGCCACTCCGCCTCAGCTCTGCCACTCCGCCTCAGCTCTGCCACTCCGCCCCTGCTCTGCCACTCCGCCCCTGCTCTGCCACTCCGCCCCTGCTCTGCCACTCCGCCCCTGCTCTGCCACTCCACTCCCAGCTCTGCCACTCCACTCCCAGCTCTGCCACCCCACCCCAGCTCTGCCACCCCACCCCAGCTCTGCCACTCCACCTCTGCCACTCCACCCCAGCCACCCCGCCCCAGCTCTGCCACCCCAGCTCTGCCACTCCACCCCAGCTCTGCCACTCCACCCCAGCTCTGCCACTCCGCCCCAGCTCTGCCACCCCGCCCCAGCTCTGCCACTCCGCCCCAGCTCTGCCACTCCGCCCCAGCTCTGCCACCCCGCCCCAGCTCTGCCACCCCGCCCCAGCTCTGCCACCCCGCCCCAGCTCTGCCACCCCGCCCCAGCTCTGCCACCCCGCCCCAGCTCTGCCACTCCGCCCCAGCTCTGCCACCCCGCCCCAGCTCTGCCACCCCGCCCCAGCTCTGCCACCCCGCCCCAGCTCTGCCACCCCGCCCCAGCTCTGCCACCCCGCCCCAGCTCTGCCACCCCGCCCCAGCTCTGCCACCCCGCCCCAGCTCTGCCACCCCGCCCCAGCTCTGCCACCCCACTCCAGCTCTGCCACCCCACCCCAGCTCTGCCACTCCACCCCAGCTCTGCCACTCCAGCTCTGCCACCCCACCTCTGCCACTCCACCCCTGCTCTGCCACTCCACCTCTGCCACTCCAGCTCTGCCACCCCACCTCTGCCACTCCACCCCACCTCTGCCACTCCACCCCTGCTCTGCCACTCCGCCCCTGCTCTGCCACTCCGCCCCTGCCACTCCGCCCCTGCTCTGCCACTCCACCCCTGCTCTGCCACTCCGCCCCTGCTCTGCCACTCCGCCCCAGCTCTGCCACTCCGCCCCAGCTCTGCCACTCCGCCCCAGCTCTGCCACTCCGCCCCAGCTCTGCCACTCCGCCCCAGCTCTGCCACTCCGCCCCTGCTCTGCCACTCCACCCCAGCTCTGCCACCCCACTCCAGCTCTGCCACCCCACCCCTGCTCTGCCACTGCCACCCCACCCCTGCTCTGCCACCCCACCCCTGCTCTGCCACCCCACCCCTGCTCTGCCACTCCGCCCCAGCTCTGCCACTCCGCCCCAGCTCTGCCACTCCGCCCCAGCTCTGCCACTCCGCCCCAGCTCTGCCACTCCGCCCCAGCTCTGCCACTCCGCCCCAGCTCTGCCACTCCGCCCCAGCTCTGCCACTCCAGTCCCGCGCGTGCAAATGTCCGCCCTCTGCTCTCGCCGAAGTTGTACAGCTTCTGCTGTCCCCAGGGACCTGGCGTGTGACCCCCCCCCCCCCGACTCCGACATCCATTTCCATAGGCGGCCCCCAAACATCCACTCGACCCCTGTAGTCGACAGCCCCCCCTCCTTTCACGGCCCCCCTAGTTCTGAGTCATTAACTTACGCTGAATCCCAACAACCGCCGTCATCCGCCCATCGTGCTGAGCCCACGTCCCTCTAACAGCCACTCCGCCTCCCAGAGTCCTAACCCCCCCCCCCCATAGTAAGGTCCCCCCAAACTCCTAGAGCAGGAGCCCTGATCCCCTACTCCGAACACCTCACGTGCGTCAGACCAGGGCCTCTAAATGCTGCCCAGGGTCACTGCCGGGCGGGATGTGGGGCCCCGGCGCCCTGTCCATGGGTCCCCCCCCCCCCATCAGTGCGCCGGACATCTGGACTCCGGGTCGAAGCCGCGGTGACCCCTCCTTGCCCTGGGTGGAGACACGGGGGTACCCGCATGGACCCGGGGCCAGAGGTCCCCCATGATTGCCAGGGATTCGTGGCCGCGGTGACCCCCTCGGGTCGGAGGAATCATGTCCTGGACCGGCGATGCCCCGTCTGGACCCTTAGCAGGTGACGCGATGACCCCCTCGGGTCGGAGGACTCTTAGCAGGTGACGCGGTGACCCCCTCGGGTCGGAGGACTCTTAGCAGGGGACGCGTGAACCCCTTCATTGCATCCCTGGGTTGTGGGGCTCGACCCAGCCTTGTTCCACTCAGTGGGTGCGCTTCCTTCACTGCTGGAGCGCAGCGCTCAGAAGTGAGTTAAGGGCCTTCCGACGGACGCACACTCCATGGCTCTGGCCTGCGCGGTGGACTTTGGAGTAACATCAGGACACGAGTCAGGGGTACTCGTGGGTGGACGCCGTCCACCCACTTTTTTCACAGGGTGAACGCCGTCCCCCCTGCCAAGAAGTTGGGCCCCACTGAAAAAAATGCTGAATTCGTCCGGGTGTAATTTCCAGCCACCGGGACACTGCAGCGGTCAGAAGCCTCACAGCTAGAATCAAACGCAGCAGAGAGGAAACAAAGGCTGCACCTTGTTAGCACTTCACACATACTTCAGAGGCAGATTTTCACTTTGTTCAGGCCTTGTTTAGGAAATATGCATGCGCGGTAAGAATGGCAGATGTGTTGTTCTTTCCCAGTATTTGCACAAAATAAATAGCATTTATACAGCGCTTCCTACCCCTGAGGAGGCTTTGCAATAATCTAAATATCACTATTTTTTCATTTAAAGCACTATGGGTAGAGGAAGCTTTACTCTGAGAAAAGGCATCATTGGTTTATGTGAAGCCCACACAAGTGTGACTCTTTGCCTCAATCAGGAGGGTTTGCAGGTATTCTTGAATTGTGCTCCAAAGTACTCATGAGCCATGTTAAACATGTATGTGAGGTTTTAAGATCTGATGTCCCTTCTTGTGATGTCTCGCGCCGTGATGCCACTTGTATACTGATTAATTAGGTTAGTCCCTCCACTTCTATTGTTAGGACTTGTGCCCTGGGTAACATGAATTGTAAATAGACCCTGCAGCCAGAGGTAGTGGCACTAAGGGCGCCGCGCTCACCCTGGTGAGCGAGTGCGCGTGCACGGCAGACTCCATCGCCCCACGAGAGCGGGTGCCTCGAACCACCATTTGTGGGAGGGGTGATGGGTGAATGTTCCTGTGCATAGCACACTGACTCATTCCACCTGTGTGTGTGTGTGTCAAAGGCAAAACATACTTTCATTTGATCTCGTTAATAATCAAAAAAGAGTGGATAAAGCACATTAGTACAAAGATGTTAAAAAAAATGAGGGTTAAAAAGGTACAAAAAGATAAAAACACGATGCTGTCGTATTGAATCATCATCAATAGAAAGTTCTCAAAGTCAATTTTTATAGTCAATGCAATTTTGAGCAGTGCGAGGCGGGACTGAGAGCAAGGGGACCGGAGATAACATCATATCAGTGTGTGTGCCCGCGCACAGAGCGCACTGACTCTCTAGTGGCTTGTGAGCGCGCACCGACTCGCGAGTGAGTTTATGAATGAATGAGTGTCCTTGTAGAGCACGCGCTGACTGTCTCGTCGAGGCATTTCTTTCCACGAACGTATACTGTGAATTTCATGAGGCCGGTCATGTGGCCTCAAGTGGGGGCAGGGTGCGCACGAGGTGCCCATACTTTTTTTTTTTTATTCGAGAAAAACAGTTCCCCAGATTTTTTTGAATGAAAAGGCAGCCGCCCCGGGGCGTTAATTGCACGAGTTGGACCGCTTCAGCTGCAGTGCGAGGCAGGGAGGGGGTCTCCAGAGGGGCGCAGACACAGCCTGACTGTGCGCAACTGTGCGCCCTGCAAACGCAAAGGGCCCTCGGATGCCGGGGTTGGCTTTCATGGATGGCACCACTTGAAGCTTTCTGAGGACGCATTTATTTTTGAAAGGTATACAAGGGAGCCACTGGCTAAGCTGTGAAGTGTGTGCTTTTAAAATACAATTATAAAGAAAATGCACTTTGTACAGTCCAGGTATTACTTGAATCTGCATTTTCGAAGCACTTTATCGTACACCTTTTTGCGCATTGTCTACTGGCCTATCTTATACTCTGTGTAATGCAAGTTTAAAATAATGATGTACATGTTCACAGCGCTTTCTGTCTCAGACTGGGACCTCTTGGCACTAAACAGACACAAGTCACTATCACCCACTGCACCTGGCAGGATCCAGTTCTGTGGCTCTCCGGTGCAGGGCACAGACTGGCAGAGGGTTCAACAGTCCGTGAACGTGGACCGTGCAGTCCTCCTGCTGCACGGTACCCATGGTGTGCGTGGGGCAGAAGCGCAGCGCTCTTTAAAGTGCCAGCATGGCACTCACCTCTTCTTTGCGCCAAGGAAGCTGGCACTGCTGCTTCTCGTGCTGCACCCGTGCTGTGTGTTACTGGAGCTGGGTGTGTCTTTCACTACACAAACACTTCAAACAACTGCCACGGGCAATATTCATTTTGATGTCGGATGCAAATGAATGTGTAAATAACTGAACAGATGTGAAACAAGCACACCTTTCAGAAGGTACCACAACAGGCCTTCCCAAGCCAACTCTCTAGAACGACCCACATTCAGAGCCCACCCAGCTGTAATAGAGATGAGGTGGGCATGTTTCTGTTTTTTTGTAGTGTACTGTGTAACCAAACCATCGTGCGGTCGTGCACAGCTATATACAGACTGCGTCTTTTAGATGGAACGGCCATTGCATTTGCACAGACAGACGTGCCGTTTTGCAGACATCCCCAGGGGACACCTTCTACCGGGGAGTTCTGTGCTTGAAACCTTTGATTGAGCCCTGGTGAAGCCCCAGGTCCATCTGTGAGTGAGACACGGACCGACCGATGGTCACCTTCACACGAGCTCTGGCCTCAGCGTTGTGTGTACAAACGTCCTATGAGCAGCAACGGACGCAGGGCTTTAGGTATTATACTCTGAGTGCAGGATCGGAATATCTCTCCTGAAGAACCCTCTATCTACAGGTCTCATTTATTCAGTATATCCCAGGTATGAGACCCTTCCGGGTTACTAGTCTGCGCACTCCAAGGCCCCGGAAAGCCTACTTTCCATTAAGAAACACCTCTGCAGTGAGGTACCAATGTACCCTACACATTTATTGTGGATATGTCCACTTATGGCGAACAAAAGGGGGTGGTGATGGATAGAGTATGCTCAGACGCGAGTCCCTTGCTCACTTTGCCACTGGATTCAAGCTATCCTGGCTGAAGACGGCTGGAATGCCAGAAACCGGTCCTCGGAAGCTTGTTTCCGGTCCAGGGAAGGCATGGCTTGGCAGTTCGGGCTGGACTGTTCCCACGAGGCACAGGGTCAGACTGATTTGCATATAGCCATGTCTGAACTGGGGTGGCAGAGTGGACTAAAGTTCAGACATGGCCATATGCAAATCAGTCTGACCCTATGCCTCATGGGAACAGTCCAGCCCGAACTGCCAAGCCATGCCTTCCCTGGACCAGAATCAAGCTTCCCAGGACCGGTTTCTGGCATTGCAGCCGTCTTCAGCCGGGCTTGCTTTAATCCAGTGTCAAAGTGAGCAAGGGATTCACGTCTGAGCATACCCTGCCAACTTATGGCGAACAAAGCAAAACCAAAGGGAAATTATGGACGGAGCATTGACAATACAAGCACACACCCCCAGTCAACTGATCTGGGTTTAATCCATCACTGTTCTTTAGCCCACTCTGCCACCCCAGTTTAGACATGGCCATATGCAAATCAGTCTGACGCTGTGCCTCATGGGAACAGTCCAGCCTGAACTGCCAAGCCGGCGGAGTGAGCTAAAGAACGGTGATGGATTAAACCCAGATCAGTTGACTGGGGGTGAGTGTTTGTGTTGTCAACGCTCCGTCCATCATTTCCTTTGGTTTTTCTTTGAAAGCCAGTTGGCCTAGCCTGTTGATTGTGAAAAGCATTTGTTAAAGCCAGTAAGCCTTTAACAGCTGGGTGAATGTAAATGTAAATGTAGTTGAGCTTATATAGCGCACAGCTACCCGCAGTGGGTGTCCCGGCGCTTGCTTAGGGAACCCTTCCTGGTATTCCCCTGTGAGATAGCAGGGTATCCACAAGGTGAAAGTCAGGCATCCCGCCGCGAGGGGCCGTTGTGGAGATTAAGCAAGCTATTGCCCAGAGTCGCAGAGTGTGAACCCGTGAGTCGAGGAGGCACCGGGGTGAGAATTATCGAGTCCGTGGAATTTTTAGCCCAAGACCCGCCGAGGCGGGGAATTGAACCCTGGTCCAGGACCGATCTCAGCTTTCGGGTCTGCTGCCTCTAACCCCTGAGCCACACTTCTCCACATGTTATCACATTGTGTCACAAGCTATAGACTGGTATTTTGTGGACTGTAATCTCACAGATGAGTGTAGTAGGCAAGGGTTTTGGCACTGGCGATCCACTCTGAGAAACCCTGAGGGTTTCACTGTGATTCGTGCTACTCTTTATTGAAAGGGGTTGTATGTTTTTTCAAACTGTATTTCTTTCCACATATTAGTAATTTTAGAACGGTATGCATGATGGGTGCCAGTTATGTGTGTACTTGAACAGGCCGGTATGGCTAACTCAAAGGGTACGTGCATCATCAGTTAACTGTCGAAGACATTCTAGATGTCATAGGTTTGATCTGTTTATTATTAAACCTTATGAATCCGCTCGTAGGCCTGACCTACTTATTGTGAAAAGCATGCGTTAAAGGCAATAGGCTTTTAATGTTGGATTGTTATTAAACTTTGCTAAAGCCTAGAGGCTGGCTTTTTATTCCATGGAATCACACAGATTTCCGTAGTAGATAAGGGTTTTGGCGTTGGTGGCCACTCAAACAAACCATGGTGATGATGGACTATGGTCACCCACCTTAGGCTTTATGAGTAGATATTTTGTAATGTTTTGACAGCGCTATATTGGATATATATTACCTGATTAGTTGTCTTGTGGGAATGCTTGTGACAAACAAAGTAGGTTTGAGCTGGTTATGGTGACAAGCAAATTAAAGGTTATAGGCCGGATTGATTGTAAAACTAAAGTTCCGATAAAAGTAGTAGGTCTGACACTGTGAAAAACATATGTTGAAGTCAGTATGCATTTAAGGGTAGATTGATATTGCTCTGTATTAAAGCCTACAGATTAGTATTTACCTGCATGGAATCTCACCGATCATCATAGTAGGCAAGAGTTTTGGTGCTGGTTACCCACTCTGACAAACCATGGGTATAGAAGATTTACACTGTTAGAACCCTTGACGGACCCTTTTACGAGAGATAGTATTTTGCTTTGCCATCTGTAATTTTGTAGATGTCGGTTTATGCCTGTATGCCTGATGGTTGGTGTTGGACCTGGCCCTTTTGGCAGGTTCACCCCGAGACTTTTTTTGCTTTTTCCTAGCCTGTTTCTGGAACCTGGGTTAGTGATTTTAGTCCTCTGCGCACTTTTTCACTGTGGTACAGTGTAAAGTGCGTGTGCTCTGTGTATGTGTGGTGAGTGACCTGCCCTCCCATAGGAATGAATGGGGAATATGTATGCCCATGGTAGTTCCTGATGTGTGGGGAGTGCAGGGTCGAGTTTGATATGTGTGAACTCGTGAGATTGAATGCTGTGTAATGGTGTGTGCGGCATGGTTGTGTCTAGTCTAGAAGTGCCACTTTTAGAAGTTGGCATATTTGTGTAGTGAGTTTGCTGGCACGCGATTGGCTGGTGAGCCTGGCCCAGGAGTGCCTGGGCCTGCTTGTGGATTGACTGTCTGGTTTGAGTGTGACAGGGGCTGCAGAGCCCCAGGAGGTTGTCTGAGTCAGCCCGTGGATGAAAGGCAGCATCTGCTGCCAGGGAAGTGGGAGGAGATTAGCACCTGATAGTGAAGGGCTGTGCCTGCCTGCCACAATGCTGGCTCCACCCCCCCGCTGGGTGACTGTCACCTCTGTCCCTGATACTGAAGGGACTTCCCTATAACCAGTCCTAGCTGGTTCTCACACTGCCTACACAAAGACTTCAAAGACTTTTCTGTGTATAAGAAGGGGCTGTGTCCCCTTCCAAAATGTTCTTGTTTCTAACTTGAATCTGCCAGGGGCGTGCTGCTGCTGGGGCTCAGGGGAATCCCTGAGCCCTGCCCAGCCCCTGGACTCCTGATGGACTTGTCCTGAACCCCTGAATGCTGGAGGATTTTCCTGCTGGGGGCTATGCTGCTTCTTCTCTTATTCCTGGACTCCTGGGGGACCCCTCTGCCTTGCTTGGGCTGATGGGGGGGACTTGGCTTTGCCCCCCCTGGGAATCTCTGGGACTTTTGCAGCATGGAGAAGCTGCCTTTTCCTGCCGAGATCGTGAGCTGTTTGCTTAAGCTATCGATCCCTTGGCCGGGTGAAGCGCTGGCTGCCCTCGGCCTGGCTTGAGGGCGCCGCGCTGTGAATTGCCGGCCCCCCAGCTGCTGTGCTGGGATATCGACGTGCTAATCGGCACGTGGGAAGTGGTGGCAGTGCGCCTGGAAGTGTTTCCAGGACGAAGGAATCCTTGTGGGGGATTCGCGATATTCAAATCGCCCTACTGTCCTTGTGCGCACTAAATCTACCTCCCCGCATTTCACCGCCGCGGCCCGGTGGCCTGAAACTGACCCGAGTGTTCCAGGAGCTGTGTAAACAACCACGAAGGGGCCGCGACCTGATTGGCTGAGCCACGAGGAGAGCCGCGCTCTGATTGGCCCTTTGCTGTGGGCCTGCCCCAAGAGCCGCGCTCCAATTGGTCGATTCGCCCCGCGTCAGAGGTGCCTGGTCCAGGAGCCGCGCTGCGATTGGCTGACTCCTGGAAGCTGCGTGACGAGTGTGGAGGCTCGCCTGCCGAGCCGCGACCTGATTGGCCCGTTGGTGAGGAGCTGCTGCAGAGACGTCGAGGGCCGCGCCGCAAGGAAGAGCCTTCACGGAGAAGACCCGTCCTCGCCGAGGGAACTATGAGCGCCTCTGTGACCCCCGGCCGGCCGTCCCATCTGTCGAGTGCCGGCTTACCTCCCCCGCCGCTCGTTGGAGTGCTGAGAGCGGGCGGGAGAGCAGCCGGGTCCGGCCGAGTCAAGGAGCGAGTGTGCTCTGTCAGGCGCGGGGCGCCTGAAGCCATCGGAAGAGCGAGGCTGTGCCGGGGAAAGGAGAAGAGCCCGAGGAGTACTCGGTCAGGCGCGCTGAGAGTGCCTGGGGCTGGAGCAAGTCTGTTCCGATCAGCGCGGTGCGCCCAGAGCCACTGGGGAGGCGCGCTCGCATTGTGTGGGCACAATAGAAGTGAAGGTGAGATTTCAGAAGTAAATCCCACGCGGGCATTATGTGAACAGTGCCTACTAAGGTCTTTTTGGAAACATTAGCATTATTACTGATGCTAGAGACCTGAGACTATATATTTTTTTTAATGATAAGAAACTTCCTGATAATACAGGTGCAGATGAACCAGAGAGGTTCATTGGGGCATATTGGTTCAAGAGCCTGTGGGGCTCCTGCGGTTTGGCGCAGTACTGATCAAGGGCTAGTGAGAGCCCATGCCCTAGTTTGCTTGTCATCCCAGGTGCCCAGCAAGTAGTGGGCACCTGCACCGTTTAGACCCCTGACATTGAGACACAGGGCGTCTTAGCCCCAACAAGGCCAGTTGGCCTAGGGACTGCCACAGGTGGTGGCTTATGTAAGGCTGTGCGCAATTGTATGTTTTTTATTCCTGCACCTCTGAATGTTTTTAGACATCATGTGACTTTTGCGCTATTGAATTATTATGGTACCTCTGAATGTATTTTTATTGCATCATGTGCTTGTTCTTAACACCGCTGAATGTGTAGGTTTATGCATCATGTGTTTCCCTTTACTACTCCTCTGAATGTATATTTATGCATCATGGGTAATGTGTTCTTTCCTAGACCCCTAAATGCTGTGTGATACTTATGTGGTTGTTCTTTTTAGTACAGGTGGTTCTAGTGAGGTCCTGGTCCCCTGCGTGACATTCTCCTAAGGTGTTTAGGGTTGCGTAGGTGGTACTTACCTGTCCCCAGTAGTTACTGGATGTGATTTACAACTGTTATTCTTTTTGCTATACTTATTCTAAGTTCTATAAGTGCTATTTCTATATCTACAAAGTGTCGATTCTGACAGTGGCCCATGTGGCCCTGTCCTGTACATAATCCCTTATGAATGTTGCCCGTGCCAGTTGGCACAATGTACATGTGTGATTTTTATCTGATGTGTTTTGACAATACAAAAGTTATTTTAATATAACCTTGTGTGGAGTTCCTTTTGTGGTGTGCCTAGTATGTTGTTGCTGTTGTGTGCTGGCGCAAATGCTTTACACATCGCCTCCGAGTTTAGCCTCACTGCTCGTGCCAAGCTACCAAGGGGGTGAGCAGGGGTTATCTTGGCGTGTGACTTCCTTGCCCTGACTAGAATGGTGATTTCTGCCTGGCTTTGGCGTCAGCCTTAGCCTACCAGAAATAGCCAGTTCTACAAGTTGGTCTATGGGAAAGCTTAAGCTCAGCAGTACTGGAGGCCTCAGTCAGTAATGTGTCCCGCCAATAACAGGAAAAGGCCTGATTGCTTCACTAGGAAAACAATCTTTCCAATGCCATAGGTCTGAACTGTTTATTATAAAAAGTTATGATCAAAGCAGTAGGCCTGACTGTCTGTGAAAAGCATACGCTAAAGACGATCGTCTCTTATGGGTAGATTGCTATTTCTCTGTAGTAAAGCCTACATATAGGCATTATGTTACATGAACTGTCACAGATTACCTTTGTAGGTAAGGCTGTTGGCATCTGTTACTGCCCCAGACAACCTAGGGTAGAAGATTTGCCCTGTAATAATTCTTGCTAGATGCTCTTCTCAGCTGTTTGCCAGGACTGTGTGTGTACACGTCATCTGCATACATTGAGTGCCTCTGGGTCCGCTCTATTCTGCCATTGTTCAGTCTGAGTGTTATTTCCACTCTGATTTCGTCTTTAACAGTAAGCTGCATGGGGTAATGGTTCAGGCCACATCAGTTACTGGCTCTCATGCTCTGGAAATAACAGAATTTTCTGTTCCCGTGCATAGCCACCTGAAAATCAACGTGCATTAGCATCGGAGCTGGTTGGCTAGTCCTTGAATTTCCAGTTTTTCCTTTTTATACTTCCCCTTTCATTGATTTGCTTATCCTTTCTTTATCTGAATCTTTCCTAAGAGAATACTACAGTGCTCACTGGCTGTTTGCCTAGCTCTCACTTCATTTGCAGGTCGCCACATGTCATGTGGGCGCTTCCTCTAAACCAGGAGACTATTCTGGAATGCTGCGGCCCATACTATATCATTGTTTTACTGTCTAAAATGGCCAAACGTGGTGGCCTTGCTGTGAGTTTAAAATAATGACAGACTATTTACAAGACCTCTGCAAGACAGTCATCCACTGCTATGTTTAGTTTAGTTCTTGCAAGGATATCCCTGCCGCGTTCAGGCGGCAGCATGTTTTCTTTTTTCTACTTATGTTCTTTCAATGTATCTAGCATATGTTGTTGGGTTTGTGAGTGCTTTTTATTGTGGTTGACCCCAAAAGGTGCGTCCAAAAAAAGAATCCGTAGATGGATGAATGGATGTCTGAGTGCCAAGAAGAGCGATAAAGCATATGCGTGATAACTCTTTGAGCGCCCAAATCCATCCGTGACCATGGAAGACACTTTCATTCATAAGCCAGACCTATTGACATTGCTAGTGCTGGCTGTATTTTCTTGTAGGCAAAAGCCTTTCCTCTATTCCATCAGTTGTAAATGTTTACCTATGGCCCTTATTCAGAGTTGTATACACAAAAATTGGCTGCCCCTAGAATGGGTTCCTAAAGTTTCCTACAGAGTTAACTTGAGGTGCAACACCAGTGGGGGCATCTCATAAAAAGTTACGCACTGGCCTCACACACCGCCCGGTGTCATGCTTCATCATAGGCTGTCCTCGCCCTTTAAAAACTTTGTTTGATAGAGGGCGGGCATACACCTGGAGACAGGGATGCTCTCTACAGACGGGGAGACCGAGAGGACGCCTTTAGATGAACGGCTGGAAGCGCTGAAACGGCCCCAAGAGAACAATCAACCCAGGACCACCGTCTCATTGGTTACACTGATATACTGGTTCAAATTCTTTTGACCACTGGAGCTATGGCCCTCCACACCATCAGGGCTAATTAGAAAGGATCAGGTCTTCCAGATTCCATCCGGACAGACTAGTCTTGTGGCTTGCTCCTGAATCCCCTTTCGAATGTTTCCTTCTTGGTGCCGGTCAAAGCATTAAATAGGACTTTTAAGAAGACCATTAAGGGAGAGTTGTTCGGCCCCCATAATGAGTACATACCTTGCGGTTTACTGAAGAGTGACCAGCCTTGTGATTAGGAGAGACACATATCCTCCCATAGCTCACCAAGTAATGGATTAACTCTTGGGGAGATTCAAGTATAGCATTTGTAAGCTGATGAAGGTGGTGAAGCATTAGATAGCACCGAAACGCGTCGCTTCTGTTTTCAAATGAACACCCCTTACAACACCCGGTTTGAATAAAGCTGGCACGTTTAAATATCTTGAAATAACATCTTGCTTGGACAAAAGAAAAAATATATTATGTATACAATAAATGTGATACATTAGTCATATGCATTTGAAGTATCCCTAAAGTGCAGCAGGTTGTTGGTTTGGGGCTTTGACAAAACTTTGTAGTTCTTCGTTTTTAAATATCTGTTTTTAATATTGTGTATTGCGTATATACTGAAATAATATATATATTTTTGAATAAAAGGTGTATTTTTGATATACAGCTAATAAAATGACATGACTTTTTTATATTGCGCTCTAGGTTTCCAATTGGTGCTGGTGAAAGATTTATGAGTGGAAGTAGTGTGATTGTGGTGTATGTTTTCAAACAGAGAGCCCAAAGGCATCATTTTATTTGACTATAGACTCTAGGGGGTATAGACAAAGTTAATTTGGCTTTGGTATAGCATGTTCGGATACGTTTAACGATCCATCTAGAAAAACTCGATTAAGAAATGGTTTCAAGTTTATTTTATTTACGTAGTTACTAAAAACAATTGCAGCATTTTAAAAGTAGCCATTAGAGATGGTGTTTTACCCCGGTAAAACCAATATGACATATACTAAAAATACTGTACAGTGGTTAAAAATAGGCGGTATGGTGTTGGAGTGAATCACGTAGTAAAGTACAGTTCGGTCATTAAAATGCATTACTAAAACCAGGAATACACGTGGTAAGGTGCTGTGTAGTACGGACATGTTTGGCAATGACATCTTACACATTTGGCACCTACTAAAATTTTATGCCTTAAAAAAAAGTGCTTTTTAGGTCTCGCCTGAGCCAGCGCGCATGCGCTGCGAGGCTTCTAGTAAGGACTTTCAATTCAGAGCACACGCTTGTGTGTGTGTGGTTTTTTTGTTGTTGTTTTTTCACTCACACGCTATTGGCCTTTGCGTGTGTCTTTCTAAGAAAGACAGCACGCACGCAATTGGCCAAAGTCGGGTGCATGTCCCGCCTTCTCTCTCCCCTGGTCTAGAGAGCTCTGGAGCGAGCAGCAGTGCGGCCGGGTGCCAGCTGCATACCTCACATTCCTTGCAGTGCACGCGCACCGCGCTTGTTTAACCACAAGCGTCAATTAGGTATAGCCAGAGGCCACAGCTATCTGGCTTGTCGATGATGGAAAGCTCTTGGTCATGCTGACCTGCGGGTCTTGAAGGCAGTGGTAGAAACAAAGGAGGAATTGAGTATGTTACTCTCCTTGTCATACCGTCTACCCTGTCCTTCAGCAGCAAATATGAGACTGTTGAATAGCACCAGTGGTCATCCCGGTGATGTCATCGTTAGCTATAAAAGTGTGCGTGATGTAAATTCCACTCCCAGCATTTTAGAACGTAAACATTCATACTTTTAATAGCACCATGCTGTTATTTCATGCACATTTTAAACTGGACATGGCAGCGCTAGAGGCATTAGATGTGGTTTCTTTTCATTGATTTGCATCAGTATTTAAACATGCTGAAAAAGCTGGGGCGGCTTGTTTTTCGAGAAATTTAATTTTGGTAGTTGTTCTCGTAAAACTCCGCTTGAACTCTGAGGCCCCAAAGACGTCACTGGAGAATAGTCCCTTTTGTTGTCCTATATTATCTTCAGAACTTTAAAGCCTGCTGCGGCTATGCTGACATTCCATAGGTCAGCAGAGGGATCTTCCACACAGAGCAAAGGGGGTGTCTGCACAGCGCTGCATCAAAACGACCATCAGGTGAGCATCCTGTGAGTGTGAACTTCCCCACCCTCCCTTCGGCTTCCTGCCAGATTGTCACACCTGCAATTCCTCATGCTGCTGATGACCCACAACACCACAGCTCAATTACACAGCATAATTAGTGTCACTAGAAATCTGCATGCCCCTTCCACATATTAAAGGTTACATACTGGGGGTTAATGTCCCTGCCCCTAAACCGCGCACACATTGAATGAGGCACCGACAACTGTTAAGTTAGCCTGGAACTAAGGTAAATGTGCAGGTGGTTTCTGCGGGAGAGGACTGTACTGTTTATCACCTATAATGAAGCTGGCCAGTGTTTGGATTCACTGTGGAATTACTAGACTGTATCAGCGGCGGTTCCACTATTCTCTGAAGAGGGGTGTCCAATGCCGGTCTGGGAAGGCTAGACCCATACCACAATTTCAGTCTGACCACATAAATGATTTATTTTTTAGATTCATTGTATCGAAGTACTATTATGTGGATATCTGGAAAATCTGTGCTCTGTACCTGGACTTACGTTGGACGCCCCTCTGCTAGCACTAGTACACAAATGCCCCTTTGTATTAGAGATTTGAGGTCGTGCATTTTACCTCTCATAACCACAGTAGCATGAGCTTTGTGAGTGCCCCAGCCCTCAGTGAGTGGCGCACTGGAGAGGGGGACCTCAGTGGAGAGTCACCTAATGTAAATGCTTCTCTCCTTTCCTGTAACATCTAACTTCTAATGTTGGACTTGGCCCTTAGGGCAGGTTCACCCCTAAACTTTTTGCCTTTAAATGGTGACCTGGTGATGGTGATTTTTGGGTTCTGCGCACTTTCACTGTGTCCCAGTGGAAAGTGCGTGCGCACTGTGAGTGCATGTGCTGAGCTAGGCCTGCCCGCCCATAGGAATGCATGGGGAATGTATGTGTCCCTGGTAGTTCCTCATGCGTGGGGTGTACAGGCTTGAGTCTGGTATGTGTGAACTCGTGAGAATGAATGCTGCGCAACGGTATGTGTGGCTTGTATGTGTAGTGGGGAAGTATCATTCCTAGACATGGCTGTACGTGTGCAGTGAGGGTGCTGGAGTGTGATTGGCTGGAGCTGGCTGGCATGCCAGGCTCCAGGAAGTCTGGATGGGTCTGCCCGGTGGTGAGTGGGAGATTAGCATGAGTGATGTGTGGGAGGAGTGTACCTGTGTCCTGGATGGGCTGGGTTTTCCCCACACAATGCTGGCTCCGCCCCCCTGTGGTGTGTCTAACGACCCAAGCCCTGCCAGTGAATAGAGAGGGTGGTTGAGGTAAACAGAGTACTCAAGAACCAGCTGCGACTGGTTCCGCCCCCACCCTGCACCTTCAGACAAAGGGAAATGGTGTATAAAAATGGGGCTGTGTCCCCACAGAAGTTGTTCTCTTCCAGGATCCTGAGGGGGCTGCTGCTGCTGTCGCTGGGCCAGAGGACCGCCACTTAGGGTGTCTCCCTGCCTGGAGACCCAGTGAGCTGGCTCTGGGCCCAGCCTTGCCCCCCCCCCCCCCCCCTGCCTGCCTAGAAGGACTTTGACTGGGCTGTAGGGGCTCCTGGCGCTGGGGAGCGCCTCACCTTGCCCTATAGCGCTTGGGAGCGCTTTGTTCGGCTTGCTAGCGCTTGGGAGCGCTTTTCTGGCTCAGCCGGTGCCCACCCGGCGATTGCCCCGAGTTGCCGATTTTTGAAATCCCCTGGCAGGTGCCCACCCTGCCAGGGACATTGCTGCCCTAAGATCGAGTGCCCACCTCGATTTATTTGCCCTTTTAAAAGAGCCGGTGCCCACCCGGCATTTCCCGCTTGTCCCCCGCCTAAAAGTGCCTGGAACGGGCCGCCGCGCTGCCCGCGGCGACCCGGATGTGGTTTGCCGGCCGGCCAATCAGCGAGTGGCCCGACGGAAGTCCCGCCCCCGCAGCCGCGACCCGGAAGTCGGGCATGCCGGGGGCAGGACAGAGAGGCAACCGGAAGCGGACGGGAGGCCACCCCGTGCTCCGGTAAGGGGAGAAGTCGGCGTCTTTCCTTGTCTCCCCCAGGCTCCCTAAGCGAGGGAGAGCCCAGAAGAGAAGGGAGAAGTCTGCAGAGAGCTCTCGTGGAGCAGCCGGCCGCCGCAGGACTCCCGGTGAGTGAAGTAGTGGTCGCCCAAAGAAGGGGGAGGCGTCGGGGCACATTCCGGTGCCCGCCCCCCCCCCCTTCGTGCTCCCTCCCCGAGTGAGGGGAATTGTTGTTAGAGCCTGAGAGGCTCTTGGGGGGCAGTCCATTGTTTGGAGCTCAAGCCTCCCCTTTCTGGCAGAGAGTCCAGGAGGGCTCAGGGGCCATTGTTGCTTGAGAGCCCAGAAGGGCTCAGACCGACCCGCCTTTGTTTCCTGAGCCCTGAGAGAGGCTCACAGTGCCCACTATTATTTAAGAGCCCCAGAGAGGCTCTAGGTGCCCCCCCTTTTGCTTCAAGTCCCCAGGAGGGGGATTCCAAGGGGGCACAGTGGTTTTACGAGCCCTGAGGGGCTCAGGAGGGCCAGTCATTTGTGTAGCGCCCTGAGAGGGGCTCGTGAGTGCCTACACTGTTGTTTTGAGCCCTGAGAGGCTCTAGGGGACATTTCCTTTGTCCAGAGCCTGGGAGGCTCCAACGCTGGCCCCATGAATTGCTACACAGTTGCCCAGCACTTTGTGGGCAACTGCCACGTTTAGGACACTGGGACACAGGGCGTCCTAGCCCCAACAAGGCCAGAGGGCCTAGGGACAGTCACAGGTGGTGACTTACGTGAGTTTGGCGCAATTGTTCATTTTACACCTCTGAATGTATTGTTGATGCATCATGTGTTTTCCTCCCTTACACCTCTGAATGAATGTTATGCATTGCATCATGTGTTATGTTCTTACACCCCTACAGGTATTGTAATACTTAGGTGGTTGTTTTCTCCCTAGTACAGGTGGTGCTAGTGAGGTCCTGGATACCAGTGATTACTGGTTGTGTGCTATTTTGTGCTAAAGTAATTTTACATTCTAAGTGCTATTTCTGAAAGTGTTACTTCTGATTCCTGACAGTGGTCCAGGTGGCCCTGTCTTGTAAATAATCCCTTGTAAATTCTGCCCGTGCCTCTGGCACATTGTAAAGTGTGTGTTTTATCTAATGTGTTTTGGTGTAATACAAAGGCTATTTTTATATAACCTTGTGTGGAGTTTACTTTGTGGTGGGCCTGGGTGTTGCTGGGGTGCGTGCGCAAATACTTAACTTACATCGCCTCCAAGTTTAGCCTTGCTGCTCGCGCCACGTTACCTAGAGGGTGAGCAGGGGTTATCTTGGCGTGTAACTCCCTTGCCCTGACTTGGGAGTGGTGGTCTCTGACTGACTTTGGCGAAAGCCCTGGCCAGCCAGGGATCCCATTTCCAACATCTAATATGTCCTGTCTGCTTCTGCGGCACAAATATGCAATTGGTATCAGGCTCCCAAGCACTGAGATATCTGGGGAGTGTGCTCCTGCGTGGATGCGGACTTTGGTGCAGGTTAGAATTTGAGTAGCAGAATACCTTCCTTCTTAATGACTCCCCAAACACTGTGCTATAGAGGCTCTTACAATAAGTGCCTATTTGTCCCAATGTTTCTGTCCCGTGTTTCGATGTAACCAGTGTCCTTCACTTCCTTTCCGAGTGTCATTCTATTCCTTGGTCACTGCCACAGATTCCCTGCCCCAGATTGTTTCCTCGTGCCCATGTCAATATTTAGATACTGACCAAAGTGTCTGTGTGTTCCTTTCTCAGTTTCTATCCTAGAGTATCCACCCCGCCCATTATCCATGTACCGTGGTGTCCATATGAGGCATGTTTCCGAAGTGCCCAAGGCTCATCTCTCAGCCCAACGTTGTTCAACGTCTACATGGCACCACTCTCCCACGTCGCCCGACAGCATGACCTAAACATCATCTCCTACGCCGACGATACCCAGCAGATCCTCTCGCTCACCAAGGACCTCCACACCGCCAAAACCAACCTCCACGAAGGAATGAAGGCCATCGCCGACTGGATGAGGAACAGCCGACTGAAGCTGATCTCGGACAAGACAGAGGTCCTGATCCTCGGCTCCACCCCCTCTGCCTGGGATGACTCCTGGTGGCCGACAGCACTAGGAGCACCCCCTACACCCACCAACCACGCACGAAACCTAGGGGTCATCCTCGACTCCACACTCTCCATGACAAAGCAGGTCAACGCAGTCTCCTCCTCCTCCTGCTTCAACACCCTCCGCATGCTTCGTAGGATCTTCGAGTGGATCACCACCGAAACTAGAAGGACGGTCACCCACGCCCTCGTCAGCAGCAGACTGACCTACGGCAACGCACTCTACGCAGGAGCCCCGGCCAAACTCCTGAAACGACTCCAACGCATCCAGAATGCCTCAGCACGCCTGATCCTCGACATCTCCCGCCGCAGCCACATCACACCCCACCTGAAAGACCTGCACTGGCTCCCCATCAACAAGAGGATAACCTTCAAGCTCCTCACCCATGCACACAAGGCACTCCACAACACCGGACCAGCGTATCTCAACAGACGACTCAGCCTCTACATCCCCGCCCGCCACCTCTGCTCCGCAGACCACGCCCTCGCCACCGTCCCCGCATCCGAAGAATGACCACCGCCAAGATGTGGAAAACCCTCCCCATCTGCCTACGGCAGACCGAAGACCTTCTAACCTTCAGGAGACTAGTCAAGACCTGGCTCTTCGAACAGTAGCAGCACCCCCTCCACCCCAGCGCCTTGAGACCCTCACGGGTATGTAGTGCGCTTTACAAATGCTATGATTGATTGATTGAGTCACAACAATTTTTCTACAGTGAATGCTACAAACTGGACTGCCCTGATGTGCTTGAATAATAGATGGTATTGCACCTTACTAGTTCCATGGGCCTCTGAAGAATGAAGGGCTGAGCAGTTTCTGTCGGTATTTGAACTTGCAGTTTAATAGATACTGTTAGCGCGTGGTCTCTGGTACTCATTTATCCTCGTAAAATGAAATGAGTGGTAGGTAGCTCTTGCCCATTTGACCTAATGACCTGTTGAGCACCGTGGAGACCCGCAGTCACCTGAGAAAACGAGTGTCGTGTTTCTGTAAAACTTCCACAGTGGGTGAAAATATTGTATTTTTTGTAAATGGATTTTTTTTAACATAGGATGCAATTTGACTTAGTGACTGTAAATTAAAGCCTACACAGCCCGTAAATGTATCTTGCCTCCCAGGGTCTGACAATGAATGACTCACAAGTTAATAATGCGCTTTATACAGCGCATTCTGCCAATAGGTCTCGCCTTTGGGACCGTGTAAGTGTTTAGCCATGCAACAGTTGATGTTGTTTCATCAAGGATATTGTGCTGGATAACTTAGCACTTGTAAGGTCCCAAAGGCGAGACCTATTGGCTATGCCGATGCTTGTTTTTTCTTGCAACAAAGAGATGCAGCGACTAGCTTGCGGGCACATGGCTCCCCAGACAGCTTATTGCTAACGTTGGATTATCATTTTAGGCATTTTCTGTTTGGCTAGCATGAGAAATTTTACTGTTCTGCAGTTCAGTTGCGTGGCCCCCGGGTCAAAGCATGCCAGCACCGCTTGCCTACTGGTGCCGATTCCTTTCTGCTTGAAGGGGGCTTTAACAACTGTGACCTCTCTTGCTGCAGCTCCTTGCACATGCAGATTAAGTGCAGAATGTCTCCTTGTTCGGTATCGCACAGCCTGCAAGTGCTTTGGGTTGATACCCTCAGCCAAGGTGGAAGGTGCTGGGTACATGGAAGAATGCCCAGTCTGTGCCTTAGGAATTTTATTTTTATTGATTTAGGATAACCCCGATTGAAATATTTTTGAGGTGCAAGTGTTTTATAGGAATTTAGGGTCATGCATGCATGAGATATGGCTGAGAATGTTGCCTTGTCCTCCAGCAGTGAGAGTTGTTTAGACATTTCCAGACCAATCTTTTAAAAGTTAAGTGGTGGAGTTGTGTGTTCCAGTGTTCGGTAAGCCTGGTGGTTTCCAAAGATTCCTGTAGGTAACTTCTTACTCAGGAAGTTTCCCTGTGCTGGAGTTCTTGCCATAACAGTTGATTTAAGGTGTTTGAGATGGAAGTTCTGATCTTGTTCCAGCAGATAATATAAGAACCATTCCTAGCCAGGGGTTGTTTTGTTGGGCCGAACTCCAGCCTTTTTAGGTCTCGCTGTGATAACACGCATGCGTTCTCAGCGAGACGTTTGTAAAAGGGCATTAAAAAATTCTACCAAGCCGGATTGCCTACAGTGCATGTGTGAAGGCGCGTGCACATCGAACGGCAGCCTGTGAGCCTCTCTCCACACTCCCACTTCAAAGGAATTCTCACACTTCAAAGAAACTCGCTCACCCGCCACCCTCCGCGCAATGCCGGGAGCTTGTTGTTTACACACAACACCCCAGCTGCTTTTGATCAGGAATAAACATAAAATCTGTAGTGTGAGCTAACAGGCCACTGATCTGTTTACACTTTGTTGCAAGCACATACTTTAAGACATTATCAATGTATGGTAATGTGAAGACATATTCTTGCATTTTCTTGGTAAATTAAGGACGAGTAATGAATAAGTCATCTTAGATAAAGGACCTCCTTAACTCGCTCTACTCCCCTCGCTCTACTCCCCTCGCTCTCTACACCACTTCTCTCTCTACACCCCTTCTCTCTCTACACCCCTTCTCTCTCTACACCCCTTCTCTCTCTACACCCCCTCTCTCTCTACACCCCCTCTCTCTCTACACCCCCTCTCTCTCTACACCCCCTCTCTCTCTACACCCCCCCTCTCTCTCTACACCCCCTCTCTCTCTCGACACCCCCCTCTCTCTCTACACCCCCCTCTCTCTCTACACCCCCCTCTCTCTCTACACCCCCTCTCTCTCTCGACACCCCCCTCTCTCTCTACACCCCCCTCTCTCTCTACACCCCCCTCTCTCTCTACACCCCCCTCTCTCTCTCTACACCCCTCTCTCTCTCTACACCCCTCTCTCTATCTATCGCACTTCCTCTATCGCATCACTCAGGGGCACAACAACATCACTAAACGCCACAGCATCACTAAACGCCACCATATCCTCACTCGGCACCACCACAGCATCAATCTGTGCAACCATTCAATAACAACTGGTTCAAATATGTTCTCTCAATGTTTCAAGTGTTATTACAAATGTCACAAAAAGATGCTAATATTTCACTTCTGTTTTTTGGATTTTCGTCACAATAAAATACACTGAACATAATCTTCACAAAGTTATTTACAAAAGTTTAAGCTATTGCCATTATAAATTACAATAACTTTTATTGAAGTATTAATTATTAAAAATAAAAGCCATTGCTATTTGTAATATTAATACATCTAAGTCACGTAAATACAACACATATTGCATTACAAATGCTAAAGGTGTCACATTTGCATACGTTTTCAAACTATTGGAATTGTAAATGACAAAGATATTAATTTAGCTATTTTCAAAACCAACACATAAATACAAAATTTGTCATTTACAATACCAATAGCTCAAACTTTCCTAATGCGAGACCTATTGCATTGCAAATGCTTGTTTAAGCTGGTGAGGTGTATGGCAGAAGGCAAAACATAGTTATATATGCTTTTACCAGCGTACTGTCCAGTAAATAAGCATCTCTACCCCGCATTGCTTCTCTGCCATAGGTTATCGTAGGGAGAAGTTTGGCTTGGGCTACTTTCAGGAGTCGGCTCAATGTAGGCCCGGTCAATTTATTTGCGAGATTTTTCATCGATATTGATATGACTAACCCTCTCCTCATTTATTCTTTCTGGCGAGCAAAGGTCCCTTCTTTATCAATGATAACTCCTAGGTACTTTTTTTATTTTTTTTGATTGGCATTTAATCTTATTTACAGCATAAATTATTGCACCACAAATCAATTTACAATACTCTTCTTGGTTTCAGTTACATATCAGTCAAATTAAGCTGTACATCCATGTGGAAGCACTTCCGCACATTATATAAATAGTGTGAGATCACTTCGAAACATTGTGGTGTTCCAACGTCGCTGCCAATAATTTGTAGAACTTCAAAAAACTTGAATATTAACCCATCCCCTTTTCCCGTCCCGTTTCATGACTTTATGATCACCCGCAATGTGTTTTGTGACAGCTGCTAGAACATTGGAATCTCTCGTTCTGGGCTAGTGGTACTCTTGTCTCTCTGGGTAGTGTTTCCCTGCTCAGCTTGTTGGGAGGGCTGGTCTTGGTCCCCCTGGAGATCTATTATCATAGAGGCCCATGCCGTTCTGTCGTCTTCTGCTTTTTTTTTTTTTGTCTTTTCTCACAAATTTCATCCTAACTAACTCCGCCATTGCCCAATCCTTCAAGTCTCTTAGCCAATCTGTGTGTCGGTGGTTGGTGTTGCATCCATCTTATAAATAACCGTCTTTTGGCTAATACCAATCCCAAATTCACACATTTTCTACTTAATGCCTTATTTTTCGGTTTGGGTAGTAGGCCTAGTAGCACCTGTCTGACCTCCTGTTGGATGGTCCAACCTGCAGCCTCCCCCAAACGTGTCAAAACACTGTCCCAGTAGGGCTGGATCCTGGGGCATTGGCAGAACACGTGGAAAAAGTCCACTAACTCCTAGGTACTTATATTGAGTTGTTGGGTCAAGCTGTGTCCCTCCCAAGTGCCATCTCCTATGCCGATTCCTTTTGTTATTTACCATCATTATCTGTGTCTAACTAAAGGTAATTTTTAAGTTGTTCTTTGTAGCATAGTTCTGCATTTCAATGAGTAAATGTTGGAGACCGACATGGGTATGGCTGAGAAGCACTACATCATCAGCATACATAGGATTGGACAATATTCTCCCTCGTAGCCTAGGTGCATGTGAGTTGCAGGTGTTAAGAGCTTGCGGCAAGTCAGCCATAAATAGGTTGAACAGGGTGGATGCAAGCATGCAACCCTGCTTCAATCCTTTGGTAGTAGGGACTTTTGAGGTGAGACCCATCACTGAATGCATGTGTCTGTGTGGAGAAGAGACAAGATGTTAAGAATGGCCTGTGGGATTCCCCAGCGCCAGCTTCCCCCACAGTTTGCCTCTCTCAACTTTATCAAATGCATCGCTGTAGTGGGAGGCTGGCAGTCTTGGCTGCGTCGATCAGTATGGACATTGCGAGGATATTTGTTGTTGTGCCTGCCGTTTTGCGAAAGCCTGTCTAGTTTAGCGGTATTATCTCTTTTTCCTCTGCCCAGGTTGTGAGATCTTCTAAGATGGGGCCTGCAAAGTATTTTGCTTCATTGTCGATCAGTGCTACCAGCCGGTAGTTACTCGGCTGGGCCTTGTCTCCTTTCTTGTGAATCTGAACAATTGTTGAGCCCTTCCATGATTCTGGTAGTCTGCTTACTAGCCTAACCTCCAGAAAAAGAGGCTGCAGGATGTCTGCCCAGTCAGCTGCCTTAGCTTTGAACAGTACCAGTGGGATGCAGTTGGGTCTCGAAGACCCTTCTTTTCTCGCTTTTGCGATCTGCTTTTTTATTAGGAGTAGCAGTGGGTTGCTGATATCACAAGCCGAAACGATGTCTGTGTCTGGCGTGTTCAGGATTGGCGTCTCATTGTGGCTCACTCCCGAGAGTCCTTCTTTTGGCCAACTGTTAATGTCTGGTATGCTGGCACCCCCCATTTGGTCTTTAACATGTTTAGTTAGAAAATCAACCCAGATTTCTTCTGAGATATGTGACGAAATTCCCTCATGATGAGTATGGATTATGACGTTCACCGTTTTCCAGAAGCGGGCGCTGCCATTGTAGTTTAGGTCATGGAGAAGTTTTGCCCAGGTTGCATTTTCTTGCTCTTTGTTAATTTCCCATTTCAGGTTTTTGAGTGAAATCCTTTGATTTCTGAAAAGTGAGCGGGTACTTGTGGCCCCTGGCTGTCTTGTCAACGTTCTTAAGGAGCTGTTTATTGATCTATATATATATATATATTTTTTAGGAGCTTGAGGTGGTCTCTTTGTACTTTCAGAATCTTATTTCTCCGGCTTGTAACCTGGGAGTGATCTTTTTTGGTTGAGGGTGCGGCCTGACATTCTAGGAATGTGGCTGTAAAATGTTTCCATTGGGATATTTGGTCTTTTAAGCTTGTTGCTTGTGATTTGAAGAGTTCAATTGCTGCTCCTGACAGGGACTCTGCGTTAGACGCTCCACATTTGATTCTCCTTAAGCTTGAGGTGTAACAGGGCCCCAGGGCTAGTTCTTGCTGGATGGAGATAGGTGCCGTGACTGTTAGCAATATTTCTTGTGGACGGTGATCGCTCTCCCCCTTGTCCCCCATTCTGAACCCCAGGATATGTGGGAACAGTGAGAGGCTTGCAAATGTATATTCTAATATGGAGCTTGTTGCGGAGGAGTAGTATGATGGAACTTGAGGAGAGTCTTCGGGGAATCTGCCATTCAGAGCTCTGAGGTTTAGGTGTTCTAAGTCATCCAGGAGACGGCTTTTCTTACAGCTTTTGCTTCCATGTGTCGGTGCGCATTGGGCTGGGATATTGAAAATTGCAGATTGGATGCAAACCTCCTCGCCCCCGATGTTCCAAAGAGGTATTGGTTTAGGCCCCCAGACCTGATAGCTAGATTTCCATCTCAGTTGCGTACTTGGTCAGTTAGCCTTTTTGTGTCTTTCGCTTTTTGTTTTGGGTTAATGTATGAGTTGATTAAACCACCTCTGTTTGTCCGCCCAATAGGAAGATGATGAGCTTAATTGCTGTGATAGCTGCTGAGGTAGAGTACACAAGTGCTGCAGATGTTATGCTTGTTGTAGATACATATGTTGCCAGACCCTCAGAGCAGTGTCCAAATTTGCCTCCTTTTGTGGCCGATGTAGGGCAGCACAGGAAGCCTTGGATATGTGGTGCGGTTTGGTGGGCCAAGTTTCCATCAACATGATTCTGTCGAAGGCCTTGACGTACGGCAGGAAATCCGGATCCTCAATTTTTGTAGATAGACCGTTAATGTTTCACAAGCATAGGTTTCCTTTTACGAGGGGAAGCAAATGCAACAAAAAGTTGTTTTGTTTTATGGAAATCTTTAGTCCTGTCAATATAATACATTAATGCTCATTTAACATCTAATGTATGAAGAGCTCTTTCAGCGGCAGAATCTGTTTGAGGAAAGAAAACAAGTAGCTCAACCGATTCATTAATGTGCAAAGAGGATACTACTTTTGGTAAACACTTTGAGTTGGTTCAAAGAACCACCCTATTTTTATGAGGCTGAAAAAAAAGATTCTTCTAAGGTTAGTCTCTGAAGATCACCAACACACCTTAGTGAGGTGATGGCAATTAAGAAAGCAACCTCAGAAGAAAGAAATTGGAGGGGCAATTATGTAATGGTTCAAAGGGTGGACCCATAAGTCTTGTTAGAAAAAAATTGAGATTCTACATAGGTGCAGGTGGGACCCTTGGTGATATCTTTCTGTTAAGGCCTTCCATAAAAGCCTTGATTACTGGCACTTTGAATAACGTTAAGTGTCTGTTTTGAACATAAGCAGCTACTGCTGCCAGATGTAGGCGTATAGAAGTGTAAGCAAGACCTGAGCGTTGTAAATGCAGAAGATGACAAATAATGTTTTGTATAGATGTATTTAGTGGATCAGTTTTTGGGGGTGATTACAATAATAACACATCTTTTCCACTTAGCTGCATAACAAGCTCTAGTGGTAGGTTTTCTTGCTTCCTTAAGAATGGTCATGCATTCTCCTGCCCGATTAGTTATCCAAGTACTATGACTCCAGGAGGCAAATTTCCAAGTTTAGCTCCTTTGGGTGTCCGATTTCTCCATGGTTCTGAATGAGAAGATATGAACTGATATGAAGCTTCTCATGTGGGACTACTGAAAGTTCTAGTAGTGTGGTGAACCATGGTTTACAAGCCTATGTAGGAGCTACTAGAGTGAGGGTGAGAGGCATTTGTTTAAACTACCGAACCGGAAATGGAAGAAGAGGGAAAGGTGGAAAAGAGTAGGCTAAAATTCCTGACCAATTCATCCATAGGGCATTGCCTTGGGATACAGGGTGTGGGAATATGGAGGTGAAGTCTGGGCATTTTGTATTCTGTGCTACCGCAAAAAGGTCTATTTGTGGAAATCCTCATTTGTGGAAGTATTGAAGGAGTACTTGGGGGGGGGGGGGGGGGAAGGGGGGGCTAAGTTCCAACTTGTGGACTTTGTTGATGCATCCTGCTGAGGAGGCCTGCTAAGGGATTGCCCATCCCTGGGAGGTGCTCTGATAAGAGATGGATTTTGTGATGTATTGCCCAATGCCAAATGTTCTGAAAAAAGTGTGAATTTAGTGGCCCATCCACCCTCTGTTTTAATACATATTACATAGCTGTCTGATTGTCCATCTTGACTAGGACAACTTTGCAGTTAAGGTGGGGTAAAATGCTTTAAACCCTAGGTGAACAGCTATAAGATCTAGGTAATTGATGTGGAGATTGTGGCATTTGACACCACTACAGAGAGCGACGTACCAACACTAGATTGTTGAGTTGACCCTGTGATTGAGCCCACTGTAGAGCTAAACATTCTTGTAGAGGACACATGTATAGTCTTGCATGTGTCACTATGGCAATGCATGACAGCATCATCCCTAGAAGACGCATGAAAGTTTTGACTGTTAAGTATTAACTGTCGTGGAATTGTGATAGCAGTGTTAAGAAATGTTGAACCGCGGCTGGATTTGGATAGGCTAAACCTATGTGAGTGTTGAGCATAGCTCCCAGATATGGTTGCAGTTGTGAACGTTGAAGATGGGATTTTTGAGCACTGGCCGTGAATCCTAGCTGATGTAGAAGATTTATGGCCATTTGAATGTGTTGGTAACACAGTTGATGTGTATTGGCTTTCATAAGCCAATTGTCCAGATGTGGCAATAAATTAAAGTTTTTTCTTCCTATATGTGCTGCTACCACTGCTAAGCATTTTGTGAACACGGTTGGTGCAGTGGTGACTCCTAAAGGAAGGACTTTGAATTGATGTTTGCCTGCTCTGACAAATCTGAGATATTTGCAATGTGCTGGGTGAATATGGATGTGAAAGTATGCGTCCTTAAGTCTAGTTCTGACATGAAGTCTCCTTGCTGTAGAGGTGGAAGCCCTTGTTGAAGTGTGACCATATAGAAGCGTTCTGATAGTATGCAGTGGTTTAAAGGCCTGCGATTTAAAATGGGCCGTAGAGAGCCGTCCTTTTTGTGAAGTACAGGGAGTAAACCCCTGATCCGTGATGTGTTAATTGGACTGGCTCTATAGTGCCTTTGAGTAATAGAGTTGGCACTTCCTGTTTGAGCAGTTGTTGATGTTCTGGAGAGATTGTGTGTGCACGGTGGTATATTGTGAGGATTGCTGATGAGTTCAAGGCAATAACCATGTTGGATAATGCCCAACATCCACCTGTCAGATGTTATTGACTGCTAGGTGGGAAGAAACGTGTCTAGAGTGTAGGATGATCAAGGCAATAATGAGTGAGTCACTGCTTGTTGATGAATAGGGAGATATGAGGTGGTGTACCTCTATCCCATCCGTTGGAAATGTTACCCCAGTAATTGCCCCTGAAATAACCCCTTGATGGAGAGGATTGATTTTGCGTCCTGTATAAAAATGTAGGGTCATCTGTGGAAGTGTTCTTTTGAACCTTTATTGGGAAAGCGACGAAAGGAGCCTCTATTGGTAGGGGTTTGAAGTGCTCCCATAGATTTAGAAACTGCTGTATCTTTTTCTATATTTTCTACGGCCTTATCCACTTGTGTGCCGAAGAGATGCTCCTTCTCAAAATGGACATTTAATAAAGTCTGCTGAACTTCTGGCTTAAAACCAGAGATACGCAGCCAGGCATGCATCCTTAGGAGGACACTAGTATTGATACTTCTGGCTGTGGCATCAGCAGCGTCCAGTGCACATCTGATGGAAGAGTTGGAAATGTATTTCCCTTCCTGCACTAACTCTTGTCCCCTTTTCTTATGCTTTTCTGGGAGATACTGACGTAGTTCCTTAATTTCACCCCAGTGTGCTCTATCACACCTGGCCATGTGTATTTGCAATTCGCCAATGATTGGCGGATTGTGCAGCAACTCCTTTGCCTGAGGCATCTTTGATTCTTTGTCTGGAGGTGGTAAGTCTGATGTAGTTTGTGAATTTGCCCTTTTAGGGCATTTGACACAACTAAGGAATCTGGTGGAAGATGACCTCTAATAACAAACATTTGCAATGCAATAGGTCTCACATTAGGAAAGTGTGTGCTATTGGTACTGTAAATGACAATTTATTTTAATATGTGTTGTTTTTGAAAATATATAAATTAAGAGCATTGTTATTTACAAAGCCAATAGCTTACACTTTCTTAATGCGATTCCTATTGGCTATTTAAATGCTTGTTGGTAGCAAGCAAGGACAGTGCTGTTGTGGTGCTGAGTGATGCTGTTGTGGTGCTGAGTGATGCTGTTGTGGTGCTGAGTGATGCTGTGGTGTCCTAGAGTGATGCTGTGGTGTCCTAGAGTGATGATGTGGTGTCCTAGAGTGATGATGTGGTGTCCTAGAGTGATGATGTGGTGTCCTAGAGTGATGATGTGGTGTCCTAGAGTGATGATGTGGTGTCCTAGAGTGATGATGTGGTGTCCTAGAGTGATGATGTGGTGTCCTAGAGTGATGATGTGGTGTCCTAGAGTGATGATGTGGTGTCCCAGAGTGATGATGTGGTGGTGTCCCAGACTGAAGTGGTGGTGTCCCAGACTGATGTGGTGGTGTCCAGGAGTGATGTGGTGGTGTCCAGGAGTGATGTGGTGGTGTCCAGGAGTGATGTGGTGGTGTCCAGGAGTGATGTGGTGGTATCCAGGAGTGATGTGGTGGTATCCCAGAGTGATGTGGTGGTGTCCAGGAGTGATGTGGTGGTGTCCAGGAGTGATGTGGTGGTGTCCAGGAGTGATGTGGTGGTGTCCAGGAGTGATGTGGTGGTATCCCAGAGTGAAGTGGTGGTGTCCCAGAGTGAAGTGGTGGTGTCCCAGAGTGAAGTGGTGGTGTCCCAGAGTGAAGTGGTGGTGTCCCAGAGTGAAGTGGTGGTGTCCCAGAGTGAAGTGGTGGTGTCCCAGAGTGAAGTGGTGGTGTCCCAGAGTGAAGTGGTGGTGTCCCAGAGTGAAGTGGTGGTGTCCCAGAGTGAAGTGGTGGTGTCCCAGAGTGAAGTGGTGGTGTCCCAGAGTGATGTGGTGGTGTCCCGGAGTGATGTGGTGGTGTCCCGGAGTGAAGTGGTGGTGTCCCGGAGTGAAGTGGTGGTGTCCCAGAGTGAAGTGGTGGTGTCCCAGAGTGAAGTGGTGGTGTCCCAGAGTGAAGTGGTGGTGTCCCAGAGTGAAGTGGTGATGACTGTTCAGTGTCCCGTGGAAAGGGATCTGTGAAAGTGCTATTCCGCCCCAATTCTAATGACGGTGCCAAGGACAATAGGACACCCATAGATATACTGTAAAATTGCAGCAAAAACCCTACACCTCATAGGTTGAGAACCTACATCTGATACGGTGAGGAAGGAATTAAGTAATTTTGAATTTGGTTTCATTATTTAAAGTTTATAGACAAGATACAATCCAATAAAAATGTAGTGTAAGTTATGATTCAAAAGAGAATAGATAACACAATTTCCCATGCTGTCACTGAGCCTTGCAAGACCAAAACACGTTAGACACAGGGGCAACAGAATCACTGCTTAAAAGCATCAAGCTTCAGAAAGACATAATCTCACTGTACAAATATTGAAGGTCAGACAACACATGGTCAAATCACAATATGGACCCTGCTTCAAATTCCTTTTCAACTGAGCTAAGTTGGCATTAAGTTTTGATCAAGTCAATATTCGCTAAATGAAGGAATTTTACTGATCAACAAAATGATCTATGAACAAGTTCAATTACTTTTCCACTCACTCAAAAAAGCACTGCAGCCCTGGCCATGATGTGAGGAAGTACAAAATAAAATACTCAAGGAGAGCCAAACAAGCCTGGATTCCATGGAAAACCAAGACCTACCAGGACACCTCATTGCAGACAAGCAGCAGCATCTAACACTTAAAGTAGCAACTTTTTTTAATACAGTCAACTTAAGCTCCACGAAATACCTATGTCTATGAAGGGTTCCTTAAGTAAGTCATGAGTGGATGAAGGAATTTAATAAGAAAACAAGACGATCTGCTAATAGCAACGGCCTTGGGGCCAAATTAACCTTTTCAAAGAAAGGCGCTGTCCCATCAAGATAGGACATACTGTGTATTTCATGGTGTAATCGGACAGATTATGTTTACGGATACAAATTACAAAGACATTGACTCAATTCAACTATACTAACTAATAAAGAAACAGGAGATGCAGCCACTGGTCTACAACTGAGCACCTAAATTTGGGCCTAGAGACATGCAAACAGGTAGTTCAGGTGCAGGACAATCTGTATAAATGTCATCAGTTTCACTTACTTTTGTCACCCCTTAGCCTCGGAACTCTCTGGATCACCTCTCTCCACATGCCATCTACAGTCCCTACATCTTGAGCTATATTTTTAGCCACATCCGGCATTTACTACATGCAGAAATATATATATATATATATATATATATATATATTCACTGAAAAAACCATAGGTTATAGACCATATATAGTTAGGAATTAGCATTTAGAAAACCTTATTTTACTCACACAAAACCATTGAAATTCCATATATAGTTAGTTGCACTAACTATATATCGCGCACCCGCAATCCACTGCTGATGATGTCACATATTACATCATTCATGACATGGTCAGTGACATCACTGATGACATCACTGATGACATCTCAAATGACATCACTGATGACATCATGACACACCAATACCAGTTACTACATACGCACTCACTGATTCCTACGTCTACACACACATTCACTCATTCACCCATACAATCACTCATACATACAGTCACTCATTATTACAACACTATCATATGCACTCATACACCTATGCAGACAGTCACACACTGCCACTCATCCATGGAGTTACTCACACACCAAGTCAGTCCTGTAAAGAATCAATCACACTTCCATTTCTTCATCTATACAGTTAAACACAGAACACCATACTTCAGTGACATCACTGATGACATCACTAATGACATCTGAAATGACATCACTGATGACATCTCAAATGACATCACTGATGACATCATGACACACCAATACCAGTTACTACATACGCACTCACTGATTCGTACGTCTACACACACATTCACTCATTCACCCATACAATCATTCATACATACAATCACTCATCTTTACAACACTATCATATGCACTCATACACCTATACAATTACTCATACATACAGTCAGTTATTATTAGAACACTATCATATGCACTCATACACCTAGTCAGTCCTGTGAAGAATCAATCACACTTCGATTTCCTCATCTATAGTTAAACACAGAACACCATACTTTTCACACATATACTAACACATACTTACTCTCTTATACAATCACTGATACAAGTACACATTGATATGCACAGTCACACACCTCCCAGCCAGCCACACACACACTCAGTCTTCCATACATCCACTCATTCTTCAATATGTAAAACGTATTTAAACTTTACAAAAACACACAGACACTAGATGATGTCATCAGTGATGTCATTTGAGATGTCATCAGTGATGTCATCAGTGATGTCACTGACCATGTCATGAATGATGTAATATGTGACATCATCAGCAGTGGATTGCGGGTGCGCGATATATAGTTAGTGCAACTAACTATATATGGAATTTCAATGGTTTTGTGTGAGTAAAATAAGGTTTTCTAAATGCTAATTCCTAACTATATATGGTCTATAACCTATGGTTTTTTCTGTGAATTTCATTGGTTTTTTAACAGCTAATATCTGTAGCTGTAAAATGTATTCTTCTTTAAATCCAAAAATATATTTTATATGTTTATGAATAATTTTTTTTTTAAATATTTTTTTTTCTTCGTTCCCGCTTCGCGAATCGGGAAGCTTCCCGTTAGCTGACCTTGATGCCGCGAAATAGACCGCGAGCCGGTAAACGTTTCTTTACCGCAAGTGCCGCGTTAGAAAACAACATCGTGACGCCTCCCGTCCGCATGACGTTTCACGTTGTCGCGTGATACGTCATATGACGTGCTACGTTAGCGAACTGGTACGCGAAGCGAGTCGCAAAGCGCAGGTTTCTGGAAGCAAACCGGGAGGCCCTGCAAAGCGCTTAACGTAAACACAGCAAGTCATGTGACTTGGTAATAACACTTTTCATTGGTTCATTTCACTTTTGGTTTCCTAATGATGTAAGACTAGGTCATATAATCTAAAATGAACACTTTTGATTGGTTGAGAACTCTTGTTTTTCCCAAATGATGAAAATCCCTCCTTCTTTCCTCACTCTGACTTTCATCATTGTGAGAGAAAGACCCTTTGTGATCACTGAGCAATGGCTTCTTTAGTAGCTTCAGCTGGTGCTTCCCCACCACCTCCACCACATCCAAGGAAGAGTGGACCACCTGCTCAAGTTATAATTCAACAAGAAGAGGAAGAAGAGGAACAGGACGACGAGCACGTAGAGAGGCAGTTTTTGCCTGAGCAGCCCAGGACGTCTCACCGGAAAGAAAACTTCATTTGGCAATTTTTTAAAATTCCCAAAGGTCAGAAAAAAGTAAATGCAAGATACGTAACTTGCCTTATATGTCAAGATAGACTGTCCAGAGGAACCGAGAAAAAATACAGTTTCGGAAACTACACAATGCATCGCCATATGACTAGGTGGCATCCTAACAACTACAGTGCTGCACAGTTTCGGAACGACCTAGATAATCTCCCTATTATGGCCAGAAGATCTGTTGTACCGGAAGTAACGGGACCAGAGGGCAGGGAGATGGTGCCAAATATACAAATGAAATTTGGTGAAGTAAAACACATCTGCGTATTTTGCGATGGATTCATTTCCTACGGAGAAAGAAGCATCACTCTGATCAACAGAGCTATTGACTATCATATGCAAGTTTGTACGAAACGCCCAAAATAATAAATACTTCTTTTTTTGTTTTGTTGCTCCTGTTGAGCCCTTTACAATGAATCGTTTTCATTGCCCCCTCCAAGAAAAACCCCCAAAAATATAAAACTGTTCAGAAAAATTCAAAAAAAGTAAAAAAAGTTCCGAAAAATAATAAAAAAAATATAAAACAACAAAAACAATAAAAAAAAAGTTCTTTTCAGAACTACCTCCCCGTTATTAAAAAATTGGTACAATATTTGGAACTGTGCCAACCTCTATTTCTCTTAGTTCGCTTCCCAGTTCGCTCGCCGGTACGCGAACCGGAAGCGAACCAAAAACAGTAAGTATAAGGGAAGGAAACAGACACTTATGTTAAAAGAAAGACAGCTATAGGGGAGTAAACTAGAGATACTATTACCCGTAATCCACTGCTGATGATGTCACATATTACATCATTCATGACATGCTCAGTGACATCATCAGCAGAGGATTGCGGGTTTTTTGGCAACGTGCCTTATCCACGGTTTAATAACGCTGCCTTTTGCTTTATATAAGTTTTCAAATTGTATGAAATATATACCAATAGGTCGTTATGAACCTTTAGGTAGTGCTTTTCTTCATGAGGTCTGGTCGCTTCCATACACATACAGATGTTTCAAAGATGATCAAGAAGTTTATCTGAATGGAGAGGAATGCACTGAGACGCCAGATCATTCACTAATGTGTAGGCACATACAGTTACACGGTTCATGCAACAAACACCGACCAAATATGGCTTGCGTGTTGCAAGGTACGCCAGTTCCTGCTATCATCCCCACGTTCAAGTTGTTGGAAAATGGTAGTTATTTGATGCTCAATAATGAAGATTGTTCTGAGTTAATTAAAAGTATTCCTTTTATCGTAACAGTAAGTGAACGGGTTATTTGCTGCAGAAATGTTCTATTTCCTCCCACACATGAACATAGGGAGTTTTCAATCTGGCCACAAATACCAACCTTGGGACAGATTTCAACGGCATGACAAGAATAAGAGCTCTTTTGTCTCAGAGAGAGGTGGCCTTGAGTTCGGCCCGTGAAACTTTCGTGCTTCACATAGCGAACACCCGTACAGAGGTGCAGACCCTTTTCAATTCAGATTTGCCTTTCAATTTCAGCAAGATGGTTCCGACTATCTTTAACGCATCCTCCACAAAGGCCCTGGCGCACTTTTTTAAAGTTGTTACCAGTGGTCTCGTGACTTCATTTGAGAAAATCTTTGGAGTCATCCCTGCTTCCTTTCATTCTATTTTCTCCACTCTGGTTCGTGGATTGGCATTTTTACTTGCATTACCAGCGGACGCTCTTGTGCTTTTTTACATTTTTAAATATGGATGTCCCTCCTATGCAACCTCCCACCCTGCAGCTGCTGACACTGTTCCGCAATCGCATGCTAGAATATTATGGCACAATGCCGTTGGCGATATTAAGCACGGCATATGGATTATCTTTTCGATTCTCCTACTTCACCTGTGTCCAGCCTGTATTTCACTGCCTGACCTGTGATTTCGATTGGGCAATTGATTTGTGTCTCTGCGGACCGGTTTCTCCTGACGTCGACTTTAATCAGCTGATGACTCCTATCATTACTCACGAGTTGGTTTGTCCTGGCGAAAGGATTATGGCTGTGGCATTGATGCATGGACTACTTGGTCCCTGGAATTTACTGGCGGCAGCACAGTCTTTCTTGGAACAGGGAACAGAGCTTTCTTGAAAACCCACCGAGCTGTCCTCTGATGGTGATAGAGGATCCGGTGCTGGGAGAGCACGTATGTTCTTTTCCGCTTTTAAATTGGATGGCTGAACTGTTTTCGGATGAAGACGGTGACTTCCTATTGGAGGCTGTTGCAGCTTATTTTGCATACACAGTTATGTCATAGACCTTTTTCATGTTTGATATGCTGAGTACTAGCATTTCATTGACAATTCATTGACTTATTTGTCAAGTTTTTATTATTTACCTTGCCTATTGGCTTAAGACTCGATAAAGTACTTGGCTGTTTTATTTTTCTTTAGCATTACATTTTCCTAGTTTTTAATGCTTTACCTTGCGGACCGTCCACATATAAACTTGCAATCTGCTCTCATGAGATGGCACTTCTATTATCTTATTCAGTTCGTTTCCGGATCATGGGGAGGTGTCATCTAGGTCCTGGATATCTTTACACCGTGTTAAGTTAGCATGGGCTCATTACCGGTTTAAACGCCATTTTTCCTTTTTTGCAACTTCTGCACACGACACTTAGTTGTTGCTTTAGCTTTCCACCTAGTAGTTCATCGTGGTTTACATGAGAATAATATGTTATTGCTCTACTATCTGCTTTACTTGTTAAACTATATCTGTACAGCGAGTGCTAAAGTTTCAAGAACAACACGATACAGAATTGTTATGAGGTCTGATCTCCACGACTTCATACTCATAACATAAGTGCAACTTCTGCCAATTCTGGGCATGAGGCGGGTTTTATATTGCTTTGCCGAACACACATACACAACAGTTGATGCGGTTCACATGAAGAGAGAGCTGGTGTATGCTGATGTGATTCCTTCAAATCTAAGACACTAAAGTATGGGCACGCCCTAAACCAACACAAAGAGACCTTCTTAGCAAATAATATAATATGTGTATTAGGGAGGGTGAGATATAAGCAGCCGCGGGCCGTGGAGGGAGTTACGGTGAGGCAGGGAGGCGGGGAGGGGGAGAAGCAGGGTGGAGCCCTCTCTACCTTGCCCCTCCCCCTCCCCCTCCCCGCCCCACCGTAACTCCCTCCACGGCCCGCGGCCGCTTATAAGTGTTGCTAACTCTTATTCATTTACAGCATGTTAACATACTGTCACCATTCGCTTTTTATGTACTAGTAACTATGCTGGTAATTTTGCTACTGATAATATGTGTACTTGTATTCTCCACCCTGCTTCTCCCCCTCCCCGCCTCCCTGCCTCACCGTAACTCCCTCCACGGCCCGCGGCTGCTTATAAGTGTTGCTAACTCTTATTCATTTACAGCATGTTAACATACTATCACCATTCGCTTTTTATGTACTAGTAACTATGCTGGTAATTTTGCTACTGATAATATGTGTACTTGTATTATCTAAGATACTACGCCTGAGAAGACGGCATTAGTAAATAAACATTTCAAATACACATGTGTTCTTCTTAACTCCATGTTCTGGTTTCTAAGAAATATATAACGACCGACTGTTCATGAGTTCCACGTATCCTGAGGTACTATAAGTTCATATTCTGGATTGTCTAAACATTGAGAGTTTGTTATATCCAATGTGACACTGTACCTAGCTTGCTAAGGAGTTTTTGATTACTAACGTGAGTTTTGGGACACCCTAATTCGCCGAGGTTCCAATCCTCTGTCCACAGTTCTGTGTGAGAACAGAAACCCTGCGACAGGGGCACCCCCGACCATTGCTGGAGCTTCATCACACTTGCGATACAACTCCAGCAATGCGCCACCTTTACGGCACAGATACATCACGCATCTGTGCTGTTTTTGCCCCATGATGCGCCGCATTGTAAATGCAGCACACCATAGGTGACGGAACAGCGGCACAGAATGACTAACACATCCCTGGTGATGCGCCAGTCATCATAAATGTATCCCTATGCTTCTTATCTTGTTAGAGATGAACCGCCATATGTATCATCAAAGTTTTTTGCATTTCCTAAATAGCGAACTTTAAGGAATAAATAGCGATTCTTTACCATTCCTAGTTTGCGATTAGCTATTTGCTAATTACAAATTACCCATTCATTTCCTTCATTTCCATAGGGCGGTTGGACTCACTTTTAGCTCGAACGGCTGAATGGATTTCCACGAAACTTGGCAAAATTGTAGGGACGGGTAGCCCGATGTGCCTTTGCTATGTCTCAAGATATATGCTCCAGTGGTTTTTACGAAAATTAACTTTGAAAAATATATATTGGGCTACATTGGCCTATATATATGTTGGAGCCCAAATGTAGCCCAATGTAGCCCAATGAAGCCCAATGTAGCCCAATGTAGCCCAAAGATGGCCGCCAGACACACAAAAAAACAAATGTAGCCCAAATATCAGCCAGATGTAGCCCAACTATAGCCCAGTGACAGAATGACCAATCAGCTTCGCAAACCTCCGTTACGCGAAGCGGAGCGCTGTTACAGATATATATCTTTTTTTGAACGTTAATTTCTCAAAATCCACTGGAGCACATATATTGAGACCTAGCAAAGGCACATCAGGCTACCAGTCCCTAATATTTTGCCAAGTTTCGTGCAAATCCATTCAGCCGTTCGATTATTATTATTATTATTTTTTTTTTCCCCGCGGGGCCCTTTTAAAACCTCCACATCAAACCTAGGGGGTCAGCGAGGATCTACTATGCCCCCTTATAGTTATTTCCCCCTTTGTTTTGACCTCCTCTTGTATCTCGATCCTACCGAGAGACAAGATGGCGGCCGCTACGGACTTTTTGGAATGTTGACAGACGCCGGAGAACCAATCAGCTTCGCTTCACAAAGCTCCGTTGCGCGAAAAGTACGCGTCCTGGGACGCTGCCAGGTCAGCTGTTACAGATATATATCTTTTTTTAAACGTTAATTTCTCAAAATCCACTGGAGCACATATATTGAGACCTACAAAAGGCACATCGGGCTACCAGTCCCTACAATTTTGCCAAGTTTCGTGCAAATCCATTCAGCCGTTCGGGCTAAAAGTGAGGCCAACCGCCCTATGGAAAACTCAATGTTAAAAACACGTTTTGGGACCCCCCTTTTTTCTCGGCCCCCCCTTGACGAACCCCCCCCAAATTTTCAAGGGCTGCTCAGAAACAAAATGTGCCATTTTCCTGAAAATTTCAGCCAATTCCGTCCACAAACGCCAAAGTTATTAGACATAGAATTTTCAAAAATCCCATAGAGAAAAAATCCTAACTATATATACCTACTGGCGACCGCCAGTAGGTTATATATATATATATATATATATATTTTGTTTTTTTTTAAAGCCGTATTCGTTCTAGTTTTAAATGCTGATTGACATGTACATGTCTCCGCGGAGAAAACAGGCACAACAGCTAAGTTTAAGATATGTGCATCGGTCGCTGAGCTTGGATCATGCACAGAAGTAAAAACTGGGGAAGCGGGGCAGATCTGCGAGAACAGCGCTACATCTTTAAGCTCGGTAAATTAATTCCGACTTTTCTTCAGTTTTTAATACCAGCCATTGTATCAGTCATGTGCTGAAAGTTGCCAGTTATGTAGACAGTTAATTCTCGCCGTTTTAAAGGAAGTAAAATAACACTACATCCTCTAGAATTCACTGATTTCAGAAATCAAATGTTAAATGAAACCCAGGACTGGAACTGTGATGCCCTGTAAACTAGACGAACTGTCAACTATTCTCATGCTGCCTGTGGGATCCCCATCTGTGCAGCGTCCCTCCTACAGGCTACAGCGGGCTCTCACCTGCATGCTGCTAGGCCAGCTCTGCGATGTCCTTCTGCCTGAAGAGGTAGCTGCCGAGGGACACGCGAGAAGAACCTGGTGAGTGGGGTGTGAGGGGGATGTGTGCGCGCGTGTGTCTGTGTGTGTGTGTGTGTGCGCGCGTGTATGCGTGTGTATGTATGCGTTTGTGTGTGTTAAAAGAGCCCGATGACTGGTTGGTGGTGGGAGGGCGAGGGGGTGTGTATGCGAGTGTCTGTCTGCCTAGCATAGCATGACGCCACTTTTTGGAAAGATGCACGCGAAAGCGAAACAGCGCACACACAGCAAGCAGCCAGCAGCAAAAGCTCTCTCACGAGGACAAATCTGAGACGGCAGAAGCGCGTGGCCGAACGCTGTCTCAGATTCCCAGGAAACTGAAAACAATAGTTGTCGAGCTAGACCGCATGCTACGCATGCGCAACTCTAGCTCGACCTAAAAACGGAGTCGGTGGTGCAGGTTTATACTTTTTACCCTTGTTTGTTAATCAGACGACTTTGTTTGGAACATTTCTGAAGTTGCCTGGATGATTGATGTGCTGGTTTGGGGTTTGATGAAGACATGCAGTATATGATAAGTGATACCGGCCGTTTTTGGCCCTGCACTGGCTGTATAAGCATTGTTTGTATGTGACCCAATGAAAATACTCCAGGGTGTTCTATAGTGGGTCTTTGAAACCTTTCCTTGGTTGTTTCTGGAAGGTGTTCCATATTTTTTATCACCAAATGTAGTGGTTTGGTGGTTCCCCAACTGATCTTTTGACTATTCAGATATACTGAGAGTTGATTTTTTTCAGGTAATTTTGCCTGTAATGTTTCAGAAATAAAAAGTGCAATGTGTTCAGGTTCTTGATTTTTTTTTTTTCTGCTGTTTTTTTGTGGGTTTTTTTCCCTCTATTTGAGGGTAAATCTTGACTTAAATTTCTTTCTACCCGATCAGAGGCAAAAGCACATAAGTTACTCTTCGAAATACTTTAAATAGCACAGTTTACAGTTAGGCCCCCACGACTGGAGAAAAGGAAAGGCCTAAGGCCTACAGAATCGCTGGGGCTACACTATCTGACCCTTAGGTTAGGAGTAGGAGGCCCACAGGCGGCGCGTGCAGTGTCTTTACACACACGCGAGCGTCTATGTTAAGTCAATGGGAATTTAGAGTTTAGAAAAAGAAGGATTTAGGACACTTCCGGTCTAGCTAGAAGGAAACAACTAAAAACCTAGACACTTGGATAGTCAATACCCTTGGGAGCACCGAAGTACTCGCGTTACCTCACCCACAGGAAGCGGGTGCATAGGTGTGAAGATGTGTCGGGTTTCGCCGTTGAAGTCTATGGAGCCTGTGAAGAAAGATGCTGCAGGCGACCAGGAGGAAGATGTCCGGAGGGATCCAAGGGTGGATTGAGGATGAAGGAGACCTGAAAGCAGAGGGGACAGAGTCTGGGTCACTAGCCAGTGACCGGGTGGAACCAGGAAGGGACCAGGCGACGTTGAGGAGCAATCAGGTACTGTCGTAAAGCTTGTCTCTTCAGCCACGCGGACCAGGAGGCGTCTAGGACAACCAGATGCTGGAGAGGAGCTGTCTCACGAAGGTTCTCGCAAATGGAGGGTTCGACTGCCGGATTGGAGTCAACAAGCCTTGGCAAAGGCAACCCACGCAGGATTCAAAGAAGGCTTCTGATGCAGACCAGCAAGGTCTGAGGTGCCTCACCTTTGCAGGGAGGCAAGGGCCAGTCTGGAGCAACCAGACCAGCGAGTTGGTTCAAAAGGATTGTTGTCACAGAGGCTACTAGTCAACAGGCCAGCAACCGGACAACGCGTCGAGCAGAACACAAGCAGAAGGGCCCCACACAGAACTCGTGGAGTGTGGAGGGCTGATGTTCGGTGCAGGTGGAGCTCGGATTCTCAATCCCCAGTGGACAGCTTCGAGGATACCTCAGGAGCTGCACAGTTAGCAAGTCGTGGACTTTTCAAGATGGCCGGTCCCACGTGTCTCGTCGCCTCCACAGATCTCAGCTTTGCTGCAGACGTGAAGAGAGGGTTAGAGAGGTCTGGAAGTCTGGGTCTTGTCAGGCTCTGTGCTCGGGTCCCGGCAGGAGCGTCGACGAAGCAAGCCGTTGATTTGCTGGATGGTGCCTGGTTGCCCAGGGTGGTCACTCCTTGGCCACAAGGGAGATTCGTCAGTCTTCAGCTTCAGCAGAATGTCGAAGGTCCAGAGTTTCGTTTTCAAGTTTCAGTTCAGGATCACATCTAAAGTCTAGGGACACAGCTCCTACCTTTATACAGCTAAAAGGGGCTGGATTCATTCCTAGGTCCCTCCTATGGGTGGGACCAGGAAGGGGGGTGGTTACACCCCCTTTCCTTTGTCCAGTTTTGTACCAGAGCTGGGGCTGGAGTGCCCCAGCAACCAGTTTGAACTGAGGTATGCATGAAGCACCTAGTGTGCCTCAGGCAGTGTCTCAATCTATTCAGCCCTCCCTGTCCCAATACACAAAGTCCTGTCTGGGGTGGTGCTCGCACCTCTCCAGGCAGGAAACCTATTGTCCAAACCCCCGTGACTGGAAGGACTCCTAGCAGCAGGAGGTCAGACTTGTGTCTGTGGCAGCAGCGTCCATTTTGTGATGCTGGGGCTCTGGTTCACTTTAACCGGGATAGTCAGAACTAACATGTCTTCTCCCTCTAGAAGGGTGGAATGCTACCCCCGTCGCCAGAATTGGCGAGGGGGTAGTATTCCAAAGCGTATGACACCTTATACGACATGTTTAGACAAAGCCAAACCAAAGTTAGCCTGTAACCGCGAGGATTATAATGCACTTAGTATATGGTATAGCGATATCATAGAACAGCTATAAGGACATGGTTCCGAAAGCTGCAGACAGGCTCAGCTCATGCTAGAGCACCATCTCACACATAACCAAGCACTCTGCCTCCAGGATTGTTAAGGGCTGCCATAGGAGTGACTTATAGGTTACTGTGTGTCTATATTTAAGGGTAGATATAGGAATACTATACCTAAGCAAGGGGTGATTACACGACCTTGCCCCAGCTGAGTGATCAGCCAGTTGTGTCAGTTTGGATGGCCAGCCAGTGGTGGCATAATACATGCTGCAGCCCCTGGTAGACCTTGGTTACACCTATGCCCTGAGTACCTAGGGTACACTTCTACAGGGGCTGATAAGGTGAACCAATTCCCAATTGTGGATGTACCTAGAGTACATGGTGTGAATTTAGAGAGTGCATCTGGGCTGTGGGTCTGGTTAGCAGGCCCACAGCCACATCTAAGTCGAAAATCAGTAAAGCAAAAGCAAAAAGTGGGGGTGACCATAGGAAGCAGACCCTACTCTCGTACAATAGGTAAATATACAAGACACGTAAATTGCGTTACACAAAGATGTTTGGACATTTACAATAAGCCAAACACATTGAAGTAAGGCCATTTGCAACAGTCATGGATATAGAGTACCAGGCTGTTGACTTGCGCAAAGTCCAATGAAATCAAGGTAAAGAGGTAAGCTTCAAGCCATCAGTGCCAAGACTAAATCATAGAGGTACAGAACAGAGAAAGGAAATTAACTAAAACGTCTTTGAAAAAAGTAGGGATCTCTATGCTCCGATGTAAATATAGCCCTCGTGGTGCATAGGTTCAGAGGAGATCCATACTGTGGCTTCGCTACCTAAAACCTATTTATGCTCCCATTTAAAGGTCAGGGGTTCTACCAGCAGCTCTTTGGCATTCTAGCACCACAGGCTAGCATAAGGTTGTCAGCCAGGTAGCCTGGGGTGGGGGTATGTAGGGCCTTGTGAGTGATGTATACAATTTTCTATATAGTCCTGGTTTCAAGAAGCTGCAAGTGTAGCAAAACAAAAATCAAAGACATGTAGTCCTTTCTACCAGCCTCAGATTAAAAGTGCTGCCAAATGAAGCCTTGACCTAAATCTTGGGAAGACCAGTCAGGCGAGAGTTACATTAGTCTATTCTAGACAGCACCAGTGAACGAAAAAGAGTTGCACGATCTTGCTCTGGAATAAAGCAGCGAATCCCCAGAAAAGACGCAACTGAAACACAGATTTCTGGCCTTGGTGTTGATTTGTGATTGTAAATGAGCCTTTTGTCTTGTACGATTCATAGTGATTGGCAATTATTGACAACAGTAGGTTCGCTGTTAAGGTGTGGAGGGTGTCCATCCATGATTGTACTGGTAGTTGTGATTTCGAAGAGGTAATGAAGATTAATTCAGTTTTGGAAGGGTTCAGTTTTAAATGATGGGAAGTCCTCCAATCTTGAACTGTGATTAATGTCTTGCAAAGGTATGAAATGGCATTTGGAAAGGAGATCTTTAAGTACAGATTGGTATCGTCTGCATACAGATGATAAAATATGTCAAAGTTTCTAAGAACTAAAGGTTGACTAAAGTCAGGGCTAGGCTATCTCCCAGGGCTCGAAAGATCATAAAAATGTAACTAGACCTGCAGGTCTAGTAACTTTAATAATCTACTCGACCTAACTGTAATGTACTTAACCCATGAACTGGTCTCAAATTGTGTGATCCTAGGCAAATATTTCGTCTTATGGAGCCGCCTTTTTCTTTATTATCACATAAGAGAGCACCTTCAAATATGGAAGTTCACTATTTCTGCTGTACAGGAACTCTTTATTTACCAGACAAAATGTGTGCTCCATGTATTACAAGAATCGAGCCGATATATAGGGTACACATAATCCCTGGCTTGCCACTTAGCAGTGTCATCTGGGCAGAAGCAGTAAAAATTCCACGTTAAGGTTTAGAACCTCCCTTTTCATAAATATATTACCAAAGCATGAGGTGGTAGTGCACTGTCATTTACAGATAACATATTTTCCATTTTATTGGCCACAAAACATTCCCACTAACATGTAGCTTTACTGATAATAGTGCATAAGTAATGTGTGGAAATTGGGTTTCAGAAAAAATATTTTACATTTGCACCTCACCAATTAAAGTGTTCTAATTTGTGTTGATACTATAAAAATATTAACTAGTGAAATATATTTTAAATGTTTGAACAGTTCACTTAGCTATTTCATTCAGTGTTGTTAAAAAAAAAGCCCGACATCTTCCAGCCTTTCATTTAACATGCTTTGCACAGTTCAGTTGTCCCACAGTTAACTTTACAAAACACTCTAACTTTAGTCACAAAATGAAAAACTAATTGAAGAGGACAAACTGACTTCTGACCTTGGTTTCTGAAAGCCATTGCTCTTTCACTTTGTGTGCAATAAAGATGCCTTTAAATCTTATCTTGTCACATCTGCTCTGCTTTCAGAGACAGAGGTCAAAAGCCAGTTCTGTCCAACATTTACTTGTTATTCTGTGACTGAAGTTGAGAGGATTTTCAACTTGCTAGAAAGAGCGAGTGTTCCCTACAAATTGCTCGATAAATCTTGCTGGACAATGCAAGTGGGCAGAGTGTTTTTTTTGTTTTTTGTTTTTGTGTAGCCCTGTATCCCCATGGGACTCCTTGAGCTAGGAACCTCAGTGTTAAAAAACCCCAGCATCAGTTGTTGTTCTCGGTCACCTACCCATGAGGTATAGTCCAAACTTTTTGAGGACCATGTCATCAATAACCATTTATGTTCAGGGTGTCAAGAAGTATACAGTGATTAACTGTATCAAATGCTGACAATAGGCTGAAAAAATAAAAATCAGGCGGCAGGAGTTGCCTAAATCAAAACTGCAAATTGTAATTCCACTGGTATTTGTCTAAGAGGTTGCTGTCTTGAATGTGTTGGGTAAGTTTGTCGGCTACGCATCTTTCGATGATTTTTGCAAGGAGAGGGAGGTTGGCCACAGGAAAAAAGAAAAGAAAATGTTGAATTTGTTCTCATCTTAAAGTCTGAGGAGTAGTGTTACTTGCCCAACCTTAACAGTCAGAAATCATTCCCTGGCAGAGTGAGTAAGAGTCCCAGATTTAGTCCAGAAGGGAAGCCTAAGTGTAATTTTCTTTGGAAATGTCCCCAGCAATTAGGTCCAGAAATTGATTTTAGGGTTTTATGTTCCAGGTTTTCAGTAATTCTTCCTCCACAATTTTATATATGAGAGCTGCCAAATGTTTTTGGATTTGCAAGTATTGATCAGATTGGGCTAGTCATCAGTGATTGTTGACTCGTTTTACTTTAGGATCCCAGAACGGTGCAAATGCATCTGCTTCTGTAGCTGGGTCATCAAATCTGGAGGTGTTGGGGCAGACGCGATGTAAAACAACACTGATATCTGTGTTTTTTTTTTTTAAGCATACAAAATATTAATAATACAAATGTGAAAAGTCAAAAGGTCTCCATTGTGAAATTGATTGCCTTTTTAAAACAAAAAAGTGGGAAGGGTGTGGCATATGGTGCCAAGTGGGGACAGTTGTCTTAGCAATGGCAGGAGGAGGTGGGGGGAATCAAACAAAGAGTGTGAAGAATTGGGCTGGGGATAAGCTGGTGGAAAAAGGTACTGCCAATGAGCAGGAGGCAGAAGCACATGGGTGTGAGAGCAAGAACACACATCTTCTAGAGCCCCAATGTAAATCGAAAAAGTAGTTCATAAATGTGGGCACTGTCTGCAGTGGAAGGATACAAGTCTAGCAACACGGGAACTGCAATGTGGGACAAACATATGATCCTAGCCAATCAAGAGGGGACAACTAAGACAGATAACAAAGCGATCCAATTATGAGCAAGAGTCTCACTCATAACCAACTCCAAGTATATGTTACTCATTGGCAACAATAGGCCGGCTTACAGACCGCTAAGGCTAAAAAGCCTCTTTCTATTTAAGTATACCTGCCGGATGGTGTATGACCTATAATGTTATTATAAAATGTAATCATTCTTTTTTTTTATTTATTTAAACTTTATTTTTGTTGCAAGCATATGGCTCCACATCCAAGTGGCAGCATTTTTTTCTTGCTTCATACAAAAATAAATGTAACCATCACACCAGCTTGCCAAGGCCAGTCCTATTGACTTTCTCTTTGGTATCCTTACATGAGATGTTAAAGTCTGCCTAAAATGCTTTTATGATCATATTGATCGAAATAAAGTTTTATTGATTGATTGATTGTATCCTGAAAGCTTATCATGGATCCGGCCGCACTGGATCCATGGGCAAACAGTTCTTTCAGGGCCATGGGTGCTAAGATTTGCTCCCATATCCCGTTGTGATCCTTCCACATCCGACCCAGTGCCGGCAGCATTGTCTGCCGACAGACATTTAGCCACCTGCACTGCAGCCACTAATTTAATAGTGCTGCAATTATAGGTGGGAAAATTCCTGTTGGCGGGTTGGGAAGAGGAGCAGGACTTGGGGCCCACTCCGTTACAAACAACCAAACGCTGCACTCATTGGGGGGCAAGCACTGGCGTTGAGTCACGGTTGAGAGTGAGTCTGCATTTGCCACGCGATAAAATGTCTGCAAATCCCCTATGCCATGCGTGTCAAGGCTGGAAACTGGTAGAGGAGCTGAAGCGAATGGGACCGCCTTCACACATGTGCTCCACCTACTACTTGTTTAAATATCAAGGGCACAGAAGCCTTGAAGATCTGGAACACTGGCACCAGAGTGATAAACTGTATGAAACAAGCAGGTGCGAGAGGCAGGGCGGGCTCACCGCGCTCCAAGGTTACCTGGCAGATTACTGTGCCAGGCACCAGTGTTCGAACACACAAGGACATTTATTTTTGGAAAGCCCTCTCTTAAAGAGAGAATGTTCCTATTCACAAGGGGTGTGTGTGGAGTAGCTCAGGACTGCCATACCCGCTAACCAGCAGCCAGATGGTTTCCAGCTGCCAGACCTCCTTTCACAAGCCCATTGAAAATCAAGACCACAGGTTCCAGAATGCACAGGAAAAGACTGGACGTCATGTCTTACTCGCCTGCGGACCCAGGAAACCTGAAAGTGCTGCCTTTGTAAAGGGGGCTTGACATGCACTTTGAGGTGACTATAGACGCGGAGTGTGTGATGTGTAAAAGTTATTGTAATCATAAGGAAGACGTACTCCGTGCAAAGTCTGCAGGTGTAGTCTACATAAGATCCTCGCCATCTTGCTTCAGTCAAGTCCTCAGCCTTGAGATTTGCAATGTGACAGCCCCGATGAACCCAGGGACCTGCGCAATTTTGTTCGTTCTTGGTTGATAGCACAGCTGTCTTAAAGACTAAGGGCCCGATACACAGAACTAACTTAAGACAAAATCCTAAACTTACTACCATTTTGGTACTCACAGAAGGTACTTACTCATTTTGGTATTCACAGAAGTTAGGAGTCCTGAAGTTAGGAGTCCTAACTTTACTACTCCTAAACTGACAAAAATCCTAACTTTAATTCTTTTGGTATTCACAGAAGGCATTTAGGAGTCCTAAAGTTAGGAGTCCTAACTTCTGTGAATACAGAAATGAGTAAGTGCCTTCTGTGAATACCAAAATGGTAGTAAGTTTAGGATTTTGTCTTAAGTTAGTTCAGTGAATCAGGCCCTACTATCACTTATTCTTTAAAATACACATAGAGGGATCTGGCTTTGCCCAGAAGAGTGTATATGTCTCACCTTAGGCTATTGGCTATTTGGTGCATCATTCCGCCTCCTTGGGAGTGCTTGCAATGCATGACAGACTCTGACATCTCAAAAGTATTGAAAATAATGCTTTGTTACAGATGCACTGTACAACGAGAACAACTTTTTTTGTTTTTTAACTGTAGCAGGTTTTTAATCGGGACTCCTAATACAAGCGAGGCCTCTTACCTTTGCCAATGCCTGTTTTATCACATTGAGGGTAAGGAGTTCAACAATCTAGCGCTGTAGTATGAACAATCCTCCTACAAGACAGGGCAGAAGCAGCACATTTGTCAGAACCCCCTTCCCCCCCCAGAGGAGGCGTGTGGAAGGAGTACCTCCAAGGGGTATGATCTGGGGAGGAATAATGCAGATGGGCAGTCGTAAGCTGGACCAGGAGAACGCTGGTTGGCGGGCTACAGGCACAGGCGTTGTAGAGGAGCTACTGGTGCTTATACAATGCAAGGAACAAAACGAACTTACTACAAATCCGGGGATTCTTGCCTATTTAGTGCCAGTGAATGGGGGGCACAGAAGATGACTGGGAGGTGAGGCAGGGGACCAAGTACAGCGTATGCTCTGCTCGCCCGGTGCTTCAGATCGATGGGCAGTTCACATCGCTGTGAATTCACTAGGGAAAGATCATGTCAAATATATCCGACAATTTAATTTGCCTTTGCGTCCGGGATATTGATCAGCAGAGAGTAATAGGTGTAATAGTCGACGTAAGAGTCCAGCAGGGCTTCCATCACCTTTCCAGACAGACAAGCGCCACGAGGAGCAGCCTGTTGAAGTGCTATCTTGGGCAGCCTGTAGATGTGTGCTAAGGTCTTGGCAACTTATAGATATAATCTGTTTCCTGGCCAGCCCAAGGATGAGTACTGTGGCCTGGGCAGCCTGCAGATATGAACTCTTTACTAAGCAGCTTAGCTTGCAGAGATGTACTTAGACCAGGGCGGCCTGCCGGCTGTAAACTGTGTCCTGGGCAGCCCATGGATGGGTCCTGAGGTCTGGGCAGCCTAAAGATGCATACCGTTTGTGTGAAGCCTGAAGCAAGATATTGTGGCAGTGCAACATGCGCTTGGGTATTGTGTCCAGAACTCCTCTGGGTGAGTACTCTGACTTGGCATATCTTGCGCGGGGTACTTTGGCCTCACACGCAGACCTGGCATGGGGTACTTTGGCCTCCCGGGCAGACCTCGTGCAGGGCACTCTGGCCTCCCGGGCAGACCTCGCGCCGGCCACTCTGGCCTCCAGGGCAGACCTCGCGCTGGGCATTTTGGTTATTAAAGACCTTGTACCGGTGCTCTGGAAGATCGTGTACCGGTACTCTGGCTCTGGAAGATCCTGTACCGGTACTCTGGCTCTGGAAGATCATGTACCGGTACTCTGGTTCCAGATGATTGTGTACCAGTACTCTGGTTCCAGATGATTGTGTACCAGTACTCTGGCTCTGGAAGATCTTGTACCGACACTCTGGCTCTGGAAGATCGTGTACCGGTACTCTGGCTCTGGAAGATAGTGTACCAGTGCTCTGGCTCTGGAAGATCTTGTACCGGCACTCTGGCTCTGGAAGATCGTGTACCAGTGCTCTGGCTCTGGAAGATCCTGTACCGGTACTCTGGCTCTGGAAGATCGTGTACCAGTGCTCTGGCTCTGGAAGATCGTGTACCAGTGCTCTGGCTCTGGAAGATCGTGTACCGGTACTCTGGCTCTGGAAGATCTTGTACCGGTACTCTGGCTCTGGAAGATCGTGTACCAGTGCTCTGGCTCTGGAAGATCGTGTACCGGTACTCTGGCTCTGGAAGATCGTGTACCAGTGCTCTGGCTCTGGAAGATCTTGTACCGCTACTCTGGCTCTGGAAGATCGTGTACTGGTACTCTGGCTCTGGAAGATCGTGTACTGGTACTCTGGCTCTGGAAGATCGTGTACTGGTACTCTGGCTCTGGAAGATTGTGTACCGCTACTCTGGCTCTGGAAGATCGTGTACTGGTACTCTGGCTCTGGAAGATCTTGTACTGGTACTCTGGTGCCGCTCGCAGCCTTTACCAGGAATACCCTTGCTGAACTTGGCATTTTTAAAATCCTTTAGTGACTGTTGGTTCCTGCATCCTGATCCACGAGGACTTTGGGACACACGCGGACACTGCCGGGGCCGGGACTGCGAGACCCAGGGTGCCTAGCGCTTTAACACCACAGCGCACCTGGTGTCTCTTCCCGCCCCCAGCTCTCCGCTCTCCAGCGGCTTCATAAGGCTCGCGGCCCCCGCTTTGCGGGAGCCGCTCGCAGCCTTTACCAGGAATACCCTTGCTGAACTTGGCATTTTTAAAATCCTTTAGTGACTGTTGGTTCCTGCATCCTGATCCACGAGGACTTTGGGACACACGCGGACGCTGCCGGGGCCGGGACTGCGGGACCCAGGGTGCCTAGTGCTTTAACACCACAGCGCACCTGGTGTCTCTTCCCGCCCCCAACTCTATGTGATCGCGCACGCGGGACGCGCGCGGGACCTAGCCCGGGGCAAAGGGCGGTCCCTCTGAGGCCCTCCGAGGACCGTAAGGACTGGACTGGCCCGTTTCCCCTTGCATGTTTACTCCCTATATGTTATATGTTAATTGTTGCATTTCCCGTGCTGTAATTATTCCTGGGATGTTAATATCTACACATTGATTTTATAGAACTTATTAGTTTTGCCTGCTAGCATTTAGTATTGCAAGGTTGTTACTTACGTGCATATTCAGAGCTTCTCCTTCTAGTTGTTCACGGCCCAATTACCATGTCATCTCGTAAAACCCGTAGTCAGGCGATGGTTGGAGCGAAGAATAAATCTAAAAAACTTACTAGCACTTTGGACAATTTTATTCTACGCACCAATACTTTAATTGATGAGGGTATCGTTCTTATGGAACGGAGGGTTTCGCAAGATTTAATACATGCCAAAAGATCGTCTCTGGGTGATATAGCCATGGCATGTACCCCGATTAGAAACCAGAGTAACTCTGATCCATCTCAGTCAAGGGTGGCCTTAGTGTCACTGACACCTACTGTGCCTGAGTCCACGTGTACAGATATATTCCCTGCAGCTACACAGTTGTTACCTCTAATTGCGCCTCCCCCCTCCAAATAATACAGCTGTTATCTCTGCTATTATACACACAGCTAATTCACAACGTGAAGGGTGCCTTGTGGAAGGTACAACTTCCCCCCCAAATGTAACTCTCCCCCCCCCCGGATGCCCGGTGCTATTCCAACTAACCAGAATATGCTGCCCAGCCCGGGGGATCGAGTTTGTGCGGGCAATGGTGTGGAGGAGGGGGTGGTTAGTACGGGAGTACCACAAGGGACTGTTAGGGCACAGCGAGATTCTCATCCCCTACCTATAGGCATACCAGATGTATCAACCTCAGACACAAGTTTGGTTAGCATTCTTGATAATAGCAGTTCTAGTGATTCTCTGGAGGATGTAGAGGATGAGAACGTACCCTTTTTAGGTCTCGGCTAGCCGCGCGAAGCGCGTCTCCGCCGAGCCCCTTTTGTCGGCATGTGTGCTTCCCAGGAGACAGTCCTGGCCGCGCGCATCGCCTTGGAGGCGATTTGAAAGTGACACGCGCACGCGAACGAGCGCTGCGGCCAGGCGCTGTCTCCTGTGAAGCACACACGCATCAAGTGTGTGCCGTTAGCGCGCGCGGGAATTCTCCCATAAAGCGCCCCGTCACCACACACCCCCGCCGCCACACACATACACACACGGCCGCACACACATACGCGCGCACTGATTACAGTCCGTTACCCCGAAGTAGTCCCCACTGTCTGCTCTCCCCTCCAGCACCCATCGCTCTTCAACCACGAATCAGTACCCCACAATGTGACCCCTCTTCCCAGTCTATGCGAGCCTCCATGAGCAGCTCACACTGTCCGATGCCACACTAGGGCCGCTCACTGACATTACTGTAGCGCCTCACACTGTCCGCACCCCCTAACCACACGCTCCCCCGGCCACAGCAGACTCTCTTGCGCCGCTCGCTTCTTACGTTCCTGTGAGAGCCGGACCCCCGGCACAGTCCTCGGTGTCGAGCTCCACGTCCGGCTTGCGGGAGCACGGGCTGGAATCTGCCTCCACCGGACAGGAAGAACAGCGGGGCATCTGTAGGGTCCAGGGCTTATCCAAGTCCACGCTCCGCACTTTACGCAGTTGCTTGCCCCTCCAGTCAGCTTTGGGCGGCTCTCTGCCACCACCGCCAGGATCCCGGAGGCCAGCATGACCTCCAGGCTCGGCACCACTCGCATTCGCGGAGCCTGTCCCGCCGGACGCTTGCAACCCAGAGGACGCACTCATGTTCCTGGCCGCGGCCGCCATTTTTTCGGCCATGGTTTACATTCGCTCTACTGGCCCCCAGCATGGAGCACGGGAGGGGGCGTGGTCAAGGGAGGCGGCCCCGCCATGATGTTACCACACGAGCCGTGGAACCACGCCGAAGGAGGCTGGTACAATTTATTTATTTATTTAGTCATTGTAATTTGTCATATTTATTCTTACTTTTCCTTATACAGCCTGTTCATGCTATTTTTGTTTGTTCTATTTCCTGCAACAGTTCTCTCATGTAACGTAACGGGTTCTATTGTACAGCGCTCCGACACCTTTGGGTAAAGTGCGCGCTTTATAAAAATGCATTAAATAAAATAAAATAAAATAAACCGAACCAAATGCACCATCCGGCCCCTTTAGGGATGCGAGTGCACTGGGCACTTTCGGGTGTTGATCTAAACACAATATATTGTGTAAATACATGTAAAGCCCGCTTTAAAACCCCGAGCCAACCATTCACACAGAATCATCCGGCCCGCCAGAGACATATAAAGGGCAATGACTCATTCTGTGAGCGAGTCTCCCCACCCCCCCCCGCGTGACTTTACAACTCGCACACTTGCAACCTTTAATTCTGCCTGTATCCTAAGTCCCTATCTTTGCCACAGTCTCTTAAGTAAAGCGCTCTGACTCCTTCGGGTAAAGTTTGCGCTATATAAAATTGCATTAAGTAACGAAAATGAACGGGAAATGCCAAAGAAGGAGCCCAGAGCTCCCCAACACCTCTTACACAATTTGTAATTCTGTTTGTATCTTTACGTAATGCGTGCAATCCTAAATCCTTATGTTTTGCAACAGGTTCCCATGCCAAGCGCTCTGACGCCTTCTAGCAAAGTCTGCGCTATATAAAATTGCATTAAGTAAACGAAAATGAACCTTTTCCACATTGTTGTTTTTGTCCCTTGGCCATTGTAAAAACCTTTATTTCTTTGCTAGTCAGCTGTTGAACAGTGGCCCCACCCCCCAATTATCTCTAAACATACCAATTGCAAATTAAAAAAATTAATTTAATGCAAAGCATTGTCATTTACAATGCCAGTAACTCAAATTTTAATGCTGCGAGACCTATTGCATTGTAAATGCTTGTTTGATTCTCTGGCGTCACTCATTAAGTCCTTGCTTTTGCCCTTGGAGATTAGGCTCCAGGGTATAGAACAGCATCTCCAGACCATATCCAGGGGTCTGGACTCTAAGGGGAAAAATTCTACTCAGGAGACACCAAACCATTTAGGCCCAATTAGTACCTTGCCAACTCCCAAGAACAATACATGAGCACCTAACCCATCATCCAAAAGATGCCCCATTGCACCATCAGCACCAAAGGTTGGCAAAGCAGTCTCTAAAATAGCTTCTACCGTTGTTACTAAGCCTTTGGAAACAGTGGGATTAACTGCCCCTATCATTGCTCCAATCACTCCTCCAACCACTGTTCCACCATCTTCCCAGTCGGAGCGATTAAAGGCTCGGCGGAATATTAGTCTACCACCGGACGCCAGCCCATTTGTGATAGTATTAACGGGTGTCCCCGAGCTTGCACCAGCAACCGCTGAACCGTTTTGGGCCCTTAAAAATAGTGTTTGTTATTGGCTGGATAGGAATTTTCCCCCTCCACCCAACAGCAACAAAAAATTGCTTATGGTAGAGAGAGCGCCCTGGGTAGGTGATAAAAAGAAACATCTGCAGGGAGACTGTGTTGTGATTACATTTGAAGACCCACGTTTGGTAGAGTATATTTGCTCAGGGTCTCGGTGTAGGAACGACACACCAATTACTGTTAAACCCTTGTCTTATTTCTACACGCCCATAGGGAAATTTGATAATAGATGGAGCTGGTTGAGGGCTCCCACCCATGGCGGTGGTAGGAGGAGACCTGACAACTATGGAGGGCAAACTTCCTTTAACTGGGGAGAGGACACAAATGGTGGCTGGCAGGAAATACGAAGAGGAGCTGGTAGATCATTATATGGTGGCAATTGGTTAAAAGAGGGTTGGCAGGGACCTCAGCTTGATTACCCTATACCCTGTTATAACCGTTTCAGTGGTCTGGAAGGAGTCGATTGACTCCCTATCCAGCCCCTTGAGCAATTACAAGGTTGGGAGGTAAAAACCCCACTTGGGGATCAAGTAAATTCAACTGTGGAGGGAGTAGTCACTATAGGCCCCACTAGTAAAGGTAGAGACGTGACTGGATCCTATGTTATAGTTGAAAACTCTATGCTAGACGTAGTTAATATTGGATTACATTGCGAAGGATTAGGAGAACAGGCACCTGGTGACTCAGTTGGAATTATGGAAGCTATGGTACCCTCCACCTCCATTAATATATTATCTTGAAACATAGCGGGATTAAAGAAAAATTTGGATAATCCTGAGTGGAATGATTTTATTAATACCTTTGATATATGCATGTTCCAAGAAACCTGGTGCATATCCCCGCAATATAAGAATGGTTATTCAACTTTTCATGTACCAGCAGTTTCGATGGGGAAAGGGCGCCCCTCAGGTGGTTTACACATTTGGGTAAAAGTGTCATTAAATTGCAGGTTTTTTTCCCACAATTATGTTTCAAACGACATTTTGCATATTACCCTCAAAAATCAATCAGGGGGTTATAGTTATGAAATCTTTTGTATCTATGCTAGAGGCCTTCAGGGTGGGCTTTTGTCCCCGATATTGGATTTATTAGATGTAAGGTTATCGAACCTACCACCCCGATCGAAAATTCTGGTTGGGGGGGATTTTAATTGCACTTTCGAACCCTTATATGATGAAGAAGCATTGGGGTTTAATACTGAGGATGGTAGACAGATTATACCCCCTTTAATGCTTACTCCCCTCAAGAAATGGACATCAAGAGCTATCCAGCTGAATGCCCTGGTATTAGATCATAATCTACGGGCTCTCAACGGCCGGACAAGGTCAGACAGCGAGGGAGCAATGACCTTCAACAGGCTGGGTTGCCCCTCCCGTATTGACTACATCCTTTTATATATACAATCTTGGCCTGACGTTATTGATATGGAGGTCAGGCAGTCTTCCGATAGTGATCATAACCCGCTGTATATGGAAATCCATTGAGTAAGAGGGCGTGATACTAGTGGGAAAATAGAGTTGATCACTAAAGAGGTTTTCCCTTCAAATGACAATCGGAAGCTAAAATGGAATGTGGTCAAATGGGATGAGGAGAAGCTCCAAAATATCAAAGAGCTGGTTTTAGAAGAAATATGCAGTTTGACTGCTTTAGCTCCAGCACTGGCCAATTTGGCAGAACCTAGTCTGTTGGACTCCTATAATAAACTAATAATTAAAATAGCTCATTTCCGTAAGAACCCTAGGGCGAAATCTTGTCGGACCGGTGTCCATACTAAGAGTAATCCTTGGTATACATCAAATTGTAGAACTAAAAGGAAAGCAATCACCAAAGCAATAAAAAGTAAGGACCCTGTGGCTGTACGGCTGGCCAGGTTGGAATATTCAAATAGCTTAAAAACAGCAAAGAGAGACTGGGAGGAAGAACACTGGCAGCAGCTAAAGGCAGCAGCTCGTGGGAAAAACTCTGTTATTTTCTGGAGACTAATAAATGTTTTGGATAGAAGGGGTGCGGGTCCTTTTTTAAACCATATAACCGAACAGGAATGGTATTCCCATTTTTTAAAATTATATTGTAAGGACAGCTTGGAATGTTCGTCATTATTATCATCTAAAGCCACTCAAAGTATGTCCTATAAAAACCCAATTGCCAGGACAGACCTATTCTCCCAGCGTGAAGTCCAAGACGCTATTCTTAAATTGTTGCCGGGGAAGGCCCCCGGGCCAGATGACCTCCCGGGGGATTTGTTAAAGCACGACTCTAAAACCTGGGCTGAGTACATAGCATGCCTGTTGAACTTGATACAATATGGTTACCCTGTTCCAGATTCCTGGAAGGGTGCCGAGGTTATAACCATATATAAAAAGGGCGTTCGAGATGATCCTGCCAATTACAGACCGATAAGTCTGATAGATTCCATCCAAAAGGTAGTTGGCAGGGTCATCATAAATCGTACAGAAGCATGGCTCGTGAATAAAGGTATCCTGTCCCACTTTCAGGCCGGGTTTAGACGTAATGTGGGTGCAATAGACCAGGTCTTTCGTTTTTGTGCGGTCTGTTGGAAGTCCGTGTTAATAGCCAAGGGCAGTTTATATCTGGCTTTCATAGATTTAAAGACAGCATTCGATGTCATCCCACGGGCCAAGCTCTGGTTAGTCCTATCTGATATGGGATTTCCTAGCTATTTATTGCAACTTATTATTAAACTCCATGAGGGGAATTATGCCAGGATCCGTTGGGGAACCCAGGGTCAAATGACTGAGAAGATACCGGTTAATAGGGGAGTGAGACAGGGGTGTGTGATGGCTCCGACCCTATTCTCCCTCTTTATAAATGGGGTGGTGGACCATTTGAGGGAGGACCCCGTTGATGCCCCTGTCCTTGCAGGAGAGAAAACACCTACCCTCCTCTTTGCCGATGATACTCTTCTCATGTCGAAATCCCCTATGGGTTTGCAAAAATTGCTCGACCGTTTTTGCACCTTTTGTAAAGATAGGGGATTGACAGTAAACACCACTAAAACAAAGCTGATGGTGTTGACCGGCAAAAAGAAATACAGGAAGGTTAACCTCTTGTTGAATGGCACGCCACTTGAGGTGGTGGACGAATTCGATTACCTTGGAGTAAGACTTAGTAATAAGTTGAGCTGGTCTTCCCATATCGCTAAAATGGTTTTAAACCTCAAAAGGGTATCAGGAGTAATACTTAAAAACCAGCGGCTATCTACTAGTAGACCCATAGCTCCTACTTTGGCGGTTTATGAACTCTTTCCTTGACCACAAGCCTCTTAGGAAATTAGAGCCATTCTTGGACTTTATCCAGGTTCCCCGCGACAGATCGCTATTTTTGAAAACTTAGATATGGCACATTACCTCTTAATTCATTCAAGGAAGGGTGGAAGGGACGTAGAGGAACAGATTTAAAATGCCCTAGTTGTCCCTGCCCGAAAGAATCGTTGGGCCACTTCCTGTTTGCATGTGCTGCTTATAAACAATCAAGAGCAAAATGGCTGAAACCTGTTTGTAGGGACCTTGGGGTGAGAGACCACAGAATAGCCATGCGAGTCATTTTAACAAATGCCTCTTCAATGTATATTGTTTGTGGGGTGGCCAAATATGTGGCAAATGCTTGGTTTATCAGGTCAAAATTCTTACCCGATGATTGATATTTCTTTTGCACAGTAGGAATAGTTTATTTTGTTTTATCATCCGTGGATTGTCAAGTTGTAATGTATTTCATATGTTGAATCTTTTTACTTTTATGAAATATTTTTTCGAATAAAGTATTACAACAACAGGTACTCTGGCAGATCTTGTACCGGTACTCTGGCTCTGGAAGATCTTGTACCGCTGCTCTGGCAGATCTTGTACCGGTACTCTGGCTCTGGAAGATCGTGTACCAGTGCTCTGGCTCTGGAAGATCGTGTACTGGTACTCTGGCTCTGGAAGATCGTGTACCGGTACTCTGGCTCTGGAAGATTAAGTACCAGTGCTCTGGCAGATCGTCTACTGGTACTCTGGCTCTGGAAGATCGTGTACTGGTACTCTGGCTCTGGAAGATCGTGTACCAGTGCTCTGGCTCTGGAAGATCGTGTACCAGTGCTCTGGCTCTGGAAGATCTTGTACCGGCACTCTGGCTCTGGAAGATCTTGTACCGGTACTCTGGCTCTGGAAGATCGTGTACCAGTGCTCTGGCAGATCGTCTACTGGTACTCTGGCTCTGGAAGATCGTGTACTGGTACTCTGGCTCTGGAAGATCGTGTACCGGTACTCTGGCTCTGGAAAATCTTGTACCGGTACTCTGGCTCTGGAAGATCTTGTACCGGTACTCTGGCTCTGGAAGATCGTGTACTGGTACTCTGGCTCTGGAAGACCTTTTATGTGGTAGTCTGGCCCTGGCAGACCTTGTACAAGTAATCTGGCCCTGGCAGACCTTGTACAAGTAATCTGGCCCTGGCAGACCTTATACGAGTTAATTGGCCTGGGCAGACCATGTATCGGTACTCTGGCCTAGACTGACTTTTTAAGAGTAATATGGCCTGAGCAGACCTTCTACAGGGATTGTATCTACAGAACACCTTGACAGTATTATTTTGCTTTGTTCAATATGCGATACAAGACTCCAACCATCTCCCTTTTCATGGTGTTTTGAAGTCTTGTGTTTTGAAGTCTTGTTTTCCACAATTCCTAAAAAGAGATATCCTTACAGAATGTTGAAAATGATTTACCCCCGGTCCCAGAAGTGAATTCATTCCTCTCTTGTGTGGCATCCTGTAAGAAATGGGGTTACCCAAATCTCCAAGGGGTTAGCACGGACCAAGCGGGCAGGCCAAACTTCGAGGACATGTGAAGCACTCACGCAGTTCCCACAGACGACACACCAGGCACACCACAAAAGAGGCAGGACACCAGTGTGAGTTGGAAAATTAAGAAATTTAGTATCTCCAACCTGCAAAGTAAAAATGCATAACAGTGGTATCATAACACCGGGCCAACTGGCACCAGAGCCAAGTGTATCAAGGGGGATTATTTACATGGGAAGTAAGGGCTGAGTCTGTAAGTCCAAATCTGAAAATAAAGAAAAATGTTTACATTTGTTATTAAACCTGGGGTCACTATGGCGGAGCCAACTCAGGCTCTCATCCTTGGCAGTTTACTCCAACCCAACCCCTGTAAAGGAAAACTTCAGGGTATCACAATAAATCCCAACAGACAGGAACACCTGTAATAAATCAGTAATGGGATATAACCAGGGGCCTGGAATGATACTTCAGGCCAGCACAGGGGAAGGACACCTATAATAAAAGGGCACATCAACATTAGATATCGGTCTCTTCACCTTAGGCCAGGGAGATGACCATCTCATCAGGGTAGCAGGCAACTTGTGTGCAATTAAACCTTAGGCATACACATTACGCTGTGACATTAGGCATTTAACCATAAGCATTTCAACACTGGCGCATTATTCCTGAGCAATACCCTGGAATCTAACACATTGCGCACCTCACCAGTGCGTGCATTAGGTTCACTTAGGCAGGTACATAACATCTGCAGGGGCCCACAACCTTAGTTGTCTAACAGCCTGGAATCAGCGTAGGATCACCTAACAGGCGTAAACCATCAATATGCATTGGCATCAATTACAGTAGTATCGATCATGGGCAGGGGCGCAGTAACCTAGGCACCCAGCATTAACATAACTCCTGGCCCTAACTCTTGGGCTGCAATAATTCCTTCGGGGACCCAGGGGCACAGCAGTGACCTCTAGCCTACACCAGTTGGCACTTTTCAGGCTGTTGTCCAGTTCAGGGTAAGTTTACCATCCAGGGTCTCTAATTTCCCAAGTCATGGGGGGGGGGGCGGACACCGACCCTGTGCCCCGTTGCCCTCTTCACCCCCCTTACACAGTCTGTATAGGGCCCCATTCACCGGCTACTTGATGCTCCCTGTGGGGCTCAGCTCCTTAATCCTGCGCAGGCCACTCGGGGCCCGCCAGGCCTCACTCAGGCCTCTGCTGCACAACCGGGGCTCCCTCTCCACTGCGGGGGTCCCGCCAAACGCCTCCCGCTGGCTTCAGGCCTCCCCCGGGCTCCTCTCCTCTCTGAGGGACCCGGGGCTCTCAACCACAGGACGCAGGGCTCTTCTCCGAGGAGGGGGGCAGGCACCGACCACGTGCCTCGAGGCCCCCCCTCCCCTCAAGCCTCTAACCGCAACACTCGGGGCACTTCTCCCAGGCGGCGGCCGGGTAGGCTCCTTTCCACCGCTCTCTCCTTGCGGCGGCAACGCTTCTCGGGGCCCAGACCGGCGGGGTTGGCTCCCGCTCCGGTCGCTGGCCCACTCGGGGCTCCTCTGGCCGCTTCGGGACAGGAGGCGGGGCAGGCACCGACAGTGTGTCCCGGCCCCGCCTACCTCACCGGCCCCTCGCTCAGGGGCGCAGACCGGCGGGATGGCCTCCCGATCCGGTCGTTTCCAACCGGGGCTCCCCTTTGACCACGGGGGCCCCGCACCGGCACCTCACCTGGGTCCTCCTCCCACACGGGGACCCAGGGCTTCGGGGGTCGGCTTTCTCCGCTTCTCTGGCTGCCGGCCTCTCAGGCCCGGCCCAATCCGTGCGCGGCGGGGGCGGGCCGATGACGCGGCCTTCCCCTGTCACATGATCCGGGTGACGGCGGCCTCAGGGCCTAGCGCGGCCCTTTCTCCACTTCGGCGGCCCTCTCCTGGCACCGGGGGCCGCCGCAAGGTAAACCACAGCAGTGGGGGTCTCCTCAAGGCGGCGCCGGGCTGCGGCGGTGATTTTCAACAGTATACCACTGGCGCAAGGTAGCGCCCACACTCCTCGGGCTGCGGCGGTGAGATCGGCGGCAATAAGGGGTAGGCTCCCTTCTATTTAATTATTTTTATGGCGCTATTCACAGCGCACCGCTCCTCACTCGGCCCACACAGTTCTCAGGGCCAGCAGCACTTCGGGGGCCACACCAGTCACAAAGCACAATACTTCACCATGCCACAGTCCCTCGGGGGCACAATCCTCCCCGGGCAGCTCCTCTCGACTCAGCGCTTCCACAGGGGCCACAGCTTCACCCTGGGGGGGCAGACAGTCCCACAACAGTTCTCAGGGGCACACTCCTCACCTCCTGGGCGCTTCTTCACGCAGTGCTGGCGTGGTACCCGGTCCAAACAGCGTCAGTGACTTGGGTAGGGGCCCTCCTCTGTCAGGGGCCCAGGGGACAGTAGAGTAGGGGGTTTTAGGGGTACAGGGCCCAGCTCACAGGCCCATGTGGCGGTAGCACCTTGCAGCAGGTCCCCTCTCTTTCTTGTCCCAGCGCTGACTGACTCTCTGGTGGCACATCCCCCTTACTTATACCCTCCTCCCAGGCAGTGCCAGAACCTTCTAGAATGTTGGCAAAGCTGGCCTAAACTGGCTCAAGGGGAGGGGTTGAGCACCCTGGGTGCCAGGCTTTCCCTCCAAAAGCTAGGGGTAGCTGGGTAATATTATCTAGACCGCTGACCTATGGCAGTCCAGTGGCAAAACCCATGGCCATGGCATCCATTTTAAACATAGGACATTTCAGTCAGGTGCATTTTACAATGGGGGGAATTTACAAGTGCTCACACCATTACATAGCATTACAATTTAACAAGGTGTCTCACACCACTCATGGCCTATACAGGTTTAATCCCATGGGGGAGACATTCCAAATTAGGGGGGCAAAAAGCGAAAAATTTCAGGGGACAGGCCAAGTCCAACACATCCTCTTCATCATTGCTCTCTGAGGAGTCTCTATTGAATGATAAAGTTGATAAGAAATTGGACAGTGTCCTAAAGCCTGCCTTTGCGACCTCAAATTTCACAATGAATAACAGTTCATGTGCAGCTTATGCAGCATAAACTTATTAAAGGATTTTTAGTCTTTGTTTGACTGTCTGCAGAAGGGAGAAGATTCTACAGTAATTCTGTGGAACATAAAATTGCTGGCAAAATATTTGCCTGACACAAAACTGATTCCTTGTCAACTGCAACAGGAGCCTCTATAGCAGCAAGGAGATTGTTGTGGCAAAGAACCCGAAGGACTGTGAGCCTGCACCAAAGTGACCCCAGCCGACATCGACCGGCGTCGATCCATCGATTCCAATAGCCCAACCGTCACCAAGGACAAATCCTCTAATGGCACCCCACACACCTCCTTGGGGCCTAGAGGAACTCTAGAGGGAGATGGGGTCCCAAAGACTAGGTGTAAGGATTATTAATATTCCTTCATTTGAGCCATTGACGCACAGGCTCCCGGAAATACGGGGAGACGCGATGCGTTTTCGTGTACAGCTTCCTCAGCCATCGAGGTGCCATTGGAGATTCAGCCTTCACGCTGTGAAGTCAGAGAATGCTGCAACTTCAATCTTTCCTAACCTTTCAACTTCCCTAAAGAACAACGTCCCCCAGACTGACTTCGGCTTCTAGAATGAGCCCGCAAATGCTCTTCCCGGGACGACGAAGAGCGAGGTTGAGATGCCTCCGAAGATCATGATACACGCGCTGCCATCAGCCTCAAATGCCACTCCTTCAAAAACTTCGGTTTTAGTTTCTGGCAGAAATCACAATCCTCTGCATTGTTGTGCAACCAACACATCACATACAAATTGTATGCGAGTCCGTCACCGACATATGTTGGCTACAAGACCCATAAGGTTTGAAGCCTGTTGACATTAGACAAAGGCACACTGTTCCACCAACAACAGGTATTGAAGAAGGTCAAGGGAAAACGACTACAGGAACCACTTCTCTAGATCCGTGTTCCAGCGCGGAAAAAAGGAACTCATGTCTGCGCGCCTTGTATGGCTCCACTGATGTCCTGACCGGAGCCGAGGTCATCGCGGAGCCGTACAACGCTGTTCCCCGGCGGGCAGAGGTACTGCTGAAAAATTTCTGGATCCAGACAGGCGCCTGGGGAGAACTCAAAAGTTAAGGAATCTACAGCTAAATGTCTTTATCAGATGCCATGAGACTGCACCATCTGTGCAGAGATGAATCTGGTTTCATGCCTGATTTACAGATCAGTAAAGCACACCTGAAGCCAGGAGCTTGCACATTCTGTGCAGACACAAATCTGGTTTCACGACTGACGTACTCACAGATTAGTAATGCCTGCTTGAAGCCAGGAGCCTGCATCATCTGTGCAGGGATGAATCTGGTTTTACTCACAGATCAGTAAGGTACTCCTGAAGCCTACACCTTCTGTGCAGAGATGAATCCGTTTCATGACTAATCTGGTTTCACGAGTGAGGTAAAGCACACCTGAAGCTAGGAGCCTGCACCTTCTGTGCAGAGATGAATCCGGTTTCACGACTCAGGTTTGCAAGGCACGCCTGGACCTTCTGTGCAGAGATGAATCTGGTTCCACGACTGAGGTTTGCAAGGCACGCCTGATCTTCTATGCAGAGACAAATCCGGTTTCACGACTGAGGTTTGCAAGGCACGCCTGCACCTTCTGTGCAGAGACGAATCCGGTTTCACGACTTGGGTTTAGCAAGGCACGCCTGCACCTTCTGTGCAGAGATGAATCCGGTTTCACGACTGAGGTTTGAAGGCACGCCTGCATCTTCTGTGCAGAGACGAATCCGGTTTCACGACTGAGGTGTGCAAGGCACGCCTGTACCTTCTGTGCAGAGATGAATCCGTTTCACCACTGAGGTTTGCAAGGCACGCCTGCACCTTCTGTGCAGAGATGAATCCGGTTTCACGACTGAGGTTTGCAAGGCACGCATGCACCTACTGTGCAGAGATTAATCCGGTTTCACGACTGAGGTTTGCGAGGCACGCCTGCACCTTCTGTGCAGAGATGAATCCGTTTCACCACTGAGGTTTGCAAGGCATGCCTGCACCCTCTGTGCAGAGATGAATCCGGTTTCACGACTGAGGTTTGCAAGGCACACCTGCACCTTCTGTGCAGAGACGAATCCGGTTTCACGACTGAGGTTTGCAAGGCACCCTTGCACCTTCTGTGCAGAGATGAATCCGGTTTCACGACTGAGGTTTGCAAGGCACGCCTGCACTTTCTGTGCAGAAATGAATCCGGTTTCACGACTGAGGTTTGCGAGGCACGCCTGCACCTTCTGGGCAGAGATGAATCCGGTTTCACGACTGAGGTTTGCGAGGCACGCCTGCACCTTCTGTGCAGAGATGAATCCGGTTTCACGACTGAGGTTTGCAAGGCACGCCTGCACCTTCTGTGCAGAGATGAATCCGGCTCCACGACTGAGGTTTGCAAGGCACGCCTGCACCTTCTGTGCAGAGATGAATCCGGTTTCACGACTGAGGTTTGCAAGGCACGCCTGCACCTTCTGTGCAGAAATGAATCCGGCTCCACGACTGAGGTTTGCAAGGCACGCCTGCACCTTCTGTGCAGAGATGAATCCGGTTTCACGACTGAGGTTTGCAAGGCACGCCTGCACCTTCTGTGCAGAGATGAATCAGGCTCCACGACTGAGGTTTGCAAGGCACGCCTGCACCTTCTGTGCAGAGATGAATCCGGTTTCACGACTGAGGTTTGCAAGGCACGCCTGCACCTTCTGTGCAGAAATGAATCCGGTTTCACGACTGAGGTTTGCAAGGCACGCCTGCACCTTCTGTGCAGAAATGAATCCGGTTTCACGACTGAGGTTTGCGAGGCACGCCTGCACCTTCTGTGCAGAGATGAATCCGGTTTCACGACTGAGGTTTGCGAGGCACGCCTGCACCTTCTGGGCAGAGATGAATCCGGTTTCACGACTGAGGTTTGCGAGGCACGCCTGCACCTTCTGGGCAGAGATGAATCCGGTTTCACGACTGAGGTTTGCGAGGCACGCCTGCACCTTCTGGGCAGAGATGAATCCGGTTTCACGACTGAGGTTTGCGAGGCACGCCTGCACCTTCTGTGCAGAGATGAATCCGGTTTCACGACTGAGGTTTGCGAGGCACGCCTGCACCTTCTGTGCAGAGATGAATCCGGTTTCACGACTGAGGTTTGCGAGGCACGCCTGCACCTTCTGTGCAGAGATGAATCCGGTTTCACGACTGAGGTTTGCAAGGCACGCCTGCACCTTCTGTGCAGAGACTAACCAGGGTTCACGACTGAGGTTTGCAAGGCACGCTGGACCTTCTGTGCAGAGATGAATGCCCAACAGCGAGGCTGGCTGGCAATGCAGCTTCACCAGTCAAGACCTAATCAGGCTGCAGTCTCTTTCCTGCTGAGAGCAGAGCGCGCAGGGCTCTCTGCAGCGCATTAAAGTGTTTTACGACAGCTCTGCTATAAAATGCACATTTTACCCCCGGAGGCCTTCGGAGTAATGTGTCTGCGCCGTGAGAGCGGATTATTCCGATTTATGAAGGAACTGGTGCAAGTTCGCATATCAATCCTGGACACCTTGAAATATTTATATTTACTTTTACATATTACCTGTTTTCTAGCGACTATAGTCTGGCTATGGATGTAAATGTGATCCTATTTAATGCGGGTTTCCTAGCTCTGTTCTTCCAGATCCGTGCTCGGGCGGCTCATCCACTGCAGGTTTTTGCTTTATACTCTGATGTTTGTAGTCATTTATGAGACTAACAGAGCTACAAATGCCAGAATGCTAAGCAAAACCTTAGCACGACTAGTTCTGGAATACCTGGGCACTGTGAATCCAGGACTGAGGTGCAGGCGCACAGGTGCCATCCTATCCAAGGGGCCGCGTGTCATGGGTGAGGGGCGGAGTCTTCCCCGCAGCACTGGCTCTCAGGGCTGGGGCAGTGGGGGGTGTTAACGTCAGGAGAGAGGAGCACTGGCAGAGCCGGGTACTACAGATCCAGGCTTATGGTCGCAGAAACCCTTTAGTGACACACTGGTGGCCTTCTAATCCGGGTCAAAAATACCATGACCTGTAAAATCAAGGCTCTCAATCTCAGCTCTGACGAAATACTTGGGATAGAACTCTCCTCTCTTAAAGGGAATACTCAAGTCAGGTTAAATTTAATATCTACAATCGCTTTAAGAATCCTCACAAACCCTCTGGTACACTAATAACACTAACTAATTACCTTGAGACTGCCAAAGGGAATCATCGACTATCATCGACTCATAGTTGCAGGCGATTTTAACAACAACTTTCGAACCTGTAGACTATGTACAAGAACTAATACTAGATGGTGACAAACCTAAAGGAAGGGATTGCCCAAGCTCCAGATACCCCCCATTAAGAAACACACTAAAGTGGGGCGACAGGTTTTATCTTTTACCATCTCCCATGGGCTTCGTGCTTGCGACGGTAGGACTGACTCTGATAGAGAAGCATGCCACACGTTTAAGAGGGGGGGGTAACCAAAACCAGGATTGATTACATCCTGGTTGATACTGAATTTTGCTCTAGTGTAAAAGATATGGCCGTATTAATACGGGAAGATAGCAATCATAATGCCCTGGCCCTTACACATATGGGCTCCGCTCTACTGTATGGCATGTCCGGAACCAAGAGTGGCCCGGTTATTACTGGTAATAATAACAAAAGAGTCAAATGGCCAATGATACAGGCTGATCCAACTGCCCTTTCCAAAATATATTCCGGGGTGGAGCAGACTCTTGTTGATCTGAGACACCTTGGCCTTATTCCTTCATTTGACCGCCGTAATTGGACCAGTCTTCTGCAAATTACAAGTTGGCCAACATGCATAACGGAACATAGCCCCTTGGTATAATATGGCATGTGGCAAAGCCAAAGCTGAATTAATCATGGCAATTAAATCAAAACTTCCCATAGAAGTAAAGAGGTGCAGGAAGCTATATGAATCGGTCCAAGCCAAGGCCTAAAAAGAATGGGATTCTGGCCTACGAGCAAGTTGTTATGCGTGATGTGGACAGAACTCGCTCAGAAAGACAATATGTGAAATACAACATCTCTAAATCCGAACGCCAAGCCCTCGGAACCCTCAAGAATAACACCTCCATAGTCCTAAAGCCAGCTGACAAGGGGGGAACGATTGTGGTCCAAAACTGCGAAGATTATAAAAAATAAATACTTTCCCAACTAGGGGTTGCAGGGAACTACGAAAAACTTAGGGCGGATCCCACTAAGGGACCCAGCAAAATGATCGAAACGGTGACACGCAAGGGCTTCTTAGCAAAAATGAATTTGACTACCTCAACAACAAGCATCCCAGGATGCCAACCATATAAACGCTTCCCAAAGTACATAGGAGAATGCAGGATCCACCTGGTAGGCCCATCCTTTCTGGCTGTGGATCCTTATTGGAACGACTATGCAAGTATATTGATGTCTTTCTCAGGCCCTAGCAGAAAATACTATCACACACATTAGGGACACGATGCAAACCATACAGTTGGTGGACCAGCTCCTCCATGATCGTGCTACTCGCCTATTAGCAACATAGACATCACAGCACTGTATACAAATATTCCCCAGGATGATGCTCTTAGTAGTATGGAAATCGCCTTAAACCAACGCCCGGCACCACATACCCTGCTAACACAGTTCATCATTGAACTATTAACGATTGCCATGACAAAAAACTATTTTTGTTTCCAGGGCCAACATTATGTTCAGACTAAGGGTGTAGCGATGGGGGCAAGCTTTGCCCCAAACCTTGCGATCATCTTCATGGATGTATTTAAACGAGCACACGTGTTGAACGACTCTAACCCATATGTTGAATGCGTGGAACTATGGCGTCGCTACATAGAGAACGTGCTCATCGTATGGAAAGGAGATGAGGAAGCGCTAAAAAACGTTCACTTTTGGTTGAATGCATGCTCCCAAGATATTTAGTTTACACTTGACTACAACAGATCTAGAATACACTTCTTAGACATAACCATAAACGCAGAATCTGAAAAACTGCACACAAGTCTCTACAGGAAGAGCAGTGAACGCAGTACGCTACTACGCTACTCCAGCCACCACCCACGCAACCTCAGGGATAACCTCCCCTTCGGACAATTCCTGAAGTTGCGGAGGAACTGCTCCAAAAAGGAGGACTATTTCGACGAGTCAGCAGGCCTGTTATCCCGCCTGATTGAAAGGGGATACCCCATTCGACTACTCAAACAGGCACGTAAGTGTGCGTGGCATAATCATAGAGAACCTCTCCTGGAACCCAGACAGAGTAGGAAGGACAACGAGGACCGCTTGTTGTGTGTCACTACTTTTTCGACTAAAAGTAATGCAGTCAAGAAGATTATCAATGAGCACTGGCACCTGGTTTCAGACGAGCTTGACAATGCACCCCACCACTTCATGTTTTTAAAAAAGCGAAACATGTGAGAGATCACGTAGTAATGTCACTATTACCATCAACTACTACTATCAGCCAGACTGCCCTGTGGGGCATCCCTCCAATCAAAGGCCACACGAAATGCGGGCAATGTAAACCATGCCCGATGGTAAAAGACACCACACGATTCACACATAATAACCATACACTTGACTTACAGGAGCACAGTAATTGCAACACCGCGAGGGTCGTATATGCCATCTGTCCCTGTAACTTCATGTATATAGGACGAACAATCCAGAAAGTGAAGTGTCGCATCTTTCAGCACTGTAGCCGCATTAGATGCCAAACCCCGGGGGCACCCTTGGGAGATCACTTTACCAGATTTGGGCATAAACCAGACAGCCTCAGATGGTGGGTGATAGAAAAGGTGAAACCCAACCCCAGTGGCGGTGATTTCAATAACCTTCTGAGTATCCGTGAGTGTCGATTCATACACCTGTTCGACACAGTCAAACATGGCCTGAATGAGTATGAGGAAATAAACAAACCGGTCTCAGTTTTGAACAACGGCTAGCCCCCCTCTGGGAAAGGGACAATGCACTTCTGGCACCACATGCATTGGCCTTATATGCTGCTCTGTACGCACAGTCAAGTGCACCTTACATCTATACTGCAGTATTGTCAACTTAAGCCATGAAGGGCCTTAGGCCACACATAAGCACTTCGAGATAATGCCAGCTAAACACCTAATGCACCCTTGAAGGGTGAAATATAGTACACGCTGCCTGCATTCACACACAAGCAGCCCTTTTTCTTTATCACCGTATGCAATTGCAGACTAAGTGGCACCTTGGTAACTCGCGTGCAAGCCATGACGGGCTTCTGAACACCCAAACATTTAGAGATATTGTCTACTGCAAACCAAATGTATCCTTAAATGTATTATACGCACACGCTGCCTGATTTCGCACACAAGCAGCCTACTAATGTAATTGATTGGGGGCCTAAACGTACAGCAGGCATGTATTATCATCATAAGCAATTGCATACTGATTGGCATTTTGTAAATTTCTCGCAACTATGTATAAGCGAATCGCGATGACCTGATAATTCCTTTGTTTATTCATCGGTTTCCGAGCCCGTATAACGTTTGGAAATATACAACTGTTTTTCCAGTCACTAGAATGTTCTATTGTGCACTTAAATGTAGTGTCAATACACAAACGTTTTTGCCTTAATTTAAACCGATTCAATGCCGCAATTGTTACTCGTGTTTAGCCAATAACGTCTGTACTGAAATGTATTGCAACCACACGAACCCCTTGGTACAATTGTTCACTGCATGTCGGTTTAATGTAATTTTGTCCTTTCAATAATGATGTCCGCAAACAATTTACATGATGCAAGCGTGTGAGGCATATTACACATTACACAATACCTCCCAACCCCTGGTGAAGTCTTTCTTCACTCTAATTTTCACCGTAGCCCCCACCGGCGTGCGAAGCACGCAAGCGGGTTGCTTTTTAGGTTTTGCCTCGCCGAAAGCTGCGCAAGCAGACTTTCGCGAAGGCGAAAAACTTTTGTTTAGAGTATGCTGTGTGTAGTCCCGCCCCTCTGTTCCATTGGCTAGCTCCATAAATGGAGGCTAGCCATTGGAACAGACATCTGTCCGTCATTGCCGGAGCAGATTCGTGGGCGTTCCTGTGATTTTTACTCATCCCACCCCTTTTCCTATGTCATTTTTTTTACAGCTTTGTTTTCCCCATTTCGGAAGTGTCCTTTGCAGGGGTGGGTTGCGCGATGTCCCGCTGTCCGTTTCCCCCCCCCCTCCCGCTGTCCGTCAGCCCGTTCCTGCCCCCCCTCCCGCTGTTCGTGTTCCCGCCCCCCCCTCCCGCTGTCCGTGTGCCCGTAGGTGCTTGTTGTGTGTTGTTTTCCCTTCTTTTTCCACGTTTAAAAAAAAACGAGGTCGATCCGAGCCTTCTTCCTCCTCCCTTCACTCAGCCTGGCAGCAAGAATGCAAAAAAAAAAGAGAGGGAGTGAGGAGACACACACACACACCGGATGGTTAATGTCAGTCACTCCTCCTCCGCCTCCCAGTCACAGATCAAACAGTCTGCTGGGCACAGCCACTTCTGCTTCCCCTTCGCCCCCCATCCGAGCCTGCGACGTCATCAGACGCTGCATGCAGCTCTATTTGGTCTTCGGGTTTTTTTTCTTTCGTTCTGTCCACCTTGCTAGATCGTGACAAAAAAAACGACACGAAAAAAAAAATAAACCGGCGAGGAGCGTAAAGATAAAAAATAAGCCACGCCTGCGTGGAGAAGAAAGCGTCTCTCGCCCGAGGATGAACCTGTCCACTGTTTGTTTCTTGAAACAAACTCTGGGAGAGATAGGGATGCACTTCTCTCCTCTCTCGCAGCTTTCGGTGAAATATAGCAAACGCCTAGAGATCCCAGGGATTTCAGACAGCCTCAACTGATAGACAGACAGATCGAGCTGCTTTTCCTGCTCACGCCTCCTCCCCTACGTCACCCTGACAATTACAAATAGGTCTCACACAAACCCCGTGCCTGTCAATCTTTTTAATTGCTTTGTTTTCATTTCTTTCTCTCCCCTCTCTCTTTCCTTGTCAGCGCTAAATAATGTGCCAGGGAAGAGGTCTTCATACAGGATTGTACTTCTAAGGCACAGGCACCGCCCAGTAGCTGCACTTGGAAGCCCTCGCTAACTTCAAGCCCAGGCATGGCATTTCTAGTGCGCAAAAACATCCGGTCAAGCTCACCTCCGCATGCACGGATAGCATCCTAGAGCCCGCGTTGGGGATTTTTCAGGGGGGTTCAAGCTCCAGCTGCTGAAACGGCTGCCTTTCCTTGCAGGTCAGTGCTGACCAATAGAAAGAAATGAGGCAAAGCGCCTCCAAAGGAGGATCCCCTTATGTGTATGCACAAACCGTACCAACAACCAGGCTTGTGTTGTTATCAATGAAGATGTAAAATTATAAGTATATGCATAAAAAGCACAAGGCTCTGAAACTGACTGTACAAAAGTGTTCAAGCGGGCAGTTTATATTTAGAGGATGTTTGCATGGCCACAGCAGTGTTATTCTGGAGCTCTCTTTAGTAGTCATGGGCTATGTAACTGACCTACGTGTGCACAGTGTATGAGCTTGAAAAGAAGTGCCCAGTATAGGTTCAGGAGGACCAGACCCAATCCAGATTTTCAACTTTCCCCCATAAAATAAATATACATACAATTAATCTAAATTAACTAATTTATCCTGCAACCCCTCCTGACCATACACTGGATACCCCTGAATTATTTCATTCTAACATGCAAGCAACGGCGAGAGTCAGCATGTGCAGGGGAGTGAGGATCAAGCCTTCTCTGTATCACTGCAATCATAATATTACTTAGACATTAATGGCACCCTGCTGTCTGTTCAGGGGCCGACTGATGTCTGACTTCCAGTGTTTTAGTATCTATGTAGCCTCTTACAAAATCAGCTACGGACATGGCCCCTGCAGTTATGCAATTTTGTGGCATAGGCATTTCCCACATAATTATTGATTGCCGCTTTTGCCACATAATCCATTGTCTGCTGCATATTTCAGCAGAGTACCACAACAAATGTTGTTTCTAGCTCAGACACACCAAAAGTTCCTGAAAAATGCAACATGTGTTTCCATAGTGTCAAGCCTTTCGCACAGGTTTACTGCTCACCTTTCTGCTGCTCATTTCTGTATTTGGCTGTTAAAGTGGTGCTAATGAGGTGAAACCTTTGCCCAGATAGAGTTCACGTGTTAAATTTCCTGAATAATGAGGTAATACTGACAGAAAATATGCTACATTGTGCTGCATAATTTTGTGTCCCAAGGCAAGTCTTGAAGCTTTTCAAGCATAGGTAAAATATCACTTGTGTGCCAATCTGAGTATCCTCAAGGTACTGATGTTTGCCAGATTGTGATATGTCATTTTTTTGCCTAGAAGTTGCACATAACATGGTTGAGAGTTCTGGGCCCTGAGATACAACCTCAAAACTAATAGGGAGTTTATATACGGATGGAAGAGTTGAAAACTGTACAAAACTTTAGCTTAGATTCCTTTAAAAGTTCCACATAGCCAGTGCCACTGGAATTATGCCGCAGAGAAGGAACAACTTATATAGTAGAGTTGGCGAAATTATGTGGTAAGAAGAGGCAAATTATGAATGACTCCTTTCACTAAAGTACCCCTCGCCCCCAAAGACTGAATGGCAGGTACTCTGTAACTCAGATGGGAATCACAGACAGCAGAGAAAGACTGAACAATGACAATTATGAGAAAAGCAACATTGCCATTGCAAGCACATCATTCCTGGTAGGAAAATGAAACATTTCTCAGCTCTGCTCCACATGATCATCGACTTAATGGTTGAGTAGATGTAACATGGATCTAGCTAGGCGACCAAAAGTACAAAAGGCTTAAATAAAAAAAATGCACAAAAGGCTCTTTGAACACTTTTGTAGTCAATTCTACCAGACCGGTGTCTGAAGTAAAAAGAAAGTGTAGGGTTTTCATGCCCATCTTCATTGAAAACTATTGGCTTCCATTACAGGGGAGGAAGATTAACTTACACCAAATCATTACGCATGAAGCACTCTACAGGGAGTTCCCTGCTTAACCAGCTAAAAAAGAGGCGTGCAAAGCACACCCACAGAAGCATAAGCCTAGACCATTTTGCTATACATATTATGCTACTTTCCATGTTTATAGTGGAAAGCGTATTCAACACCGCTGCTCTCGTGTTACATACTTGCGCCTGTATAATGCATTAGATGCCCTGTCCCACACTGCAGTCTCCCTGAACTGGGTGTGCTAGGTGCCACTGGGACAGTACTCCCTTCTACAGTCCAGGGACATCCTTACCCCTCCCTCTCTTCCTGCACGACTGACCAGCGTATTAGTGACTGGGGTACTAGCCCCTTGGTGGCTCTGGTCAGCCTTTCACTGCCATCCTGAGTTTGAAAGAGGGGGCAGTGATTCCCACGGCAAGCAGGTATTGTCAGTGAGTCAGTGCGTGCACACGACTGAGGGTCCTTGGGAACTCCTTGCATCCTTCAAAGCCCTCGGGAGTGCACTGGCCAGCTCTCTTTGGCTCACAATCATTGCACCAGTGCCCGAGGGTTCTCATTTCCATGGGCCCATGCCTACAAACTCATGAGGGAAGCACATTTGTGATCATGCTGTGCATATTGCTGTTACTGCACCTATTATCTCCTCAAATGGTTACGGTATTATGTGCTTTGTGGGGCTTGCAGTGTTTGTGGGGGGCTCTGTGTCGGTGTGTGGGGGGCTCGCGGTGTGTGGGGGGCTCGCGGTGTGTGGGGGGCCTCTGTGGGTGTGTGGGGGGGCTCTGTGTGGGGGGGCTCTGTGTGGGTGTGTGGGGGGGCTCTGTGTGGGTGTGTGGGGGCTCTGTGTTGTGTGTGTGTGTGTGTGGCTCTGGGTGTGTGTGTGTGGCTCTGGGTGTGTGTGTGGCTCTGGGTGTGTGTGTGTGTGTGGCTGGCTCTGGGTGTGTGTGTGTGGCTGGCTCTGGGTGTGTGTGTGTGGTAGTAATTGCTGTCTGCTGAGCTCATCCGTAGGGTACAATAGGTGTCACATTTGCGAGAGATAAAGCTAATGGCAATGTAAATAACAATACCATTTATTTATCGGTTTTCAAAACCAACACATAAATACAAATTTTGTCATTTACAATGCAGATAGCTCAAACTTTTCCAAAGGCGAAACCATTGCATTGTAAATGCTTGTTACTGTCCTCGCTACCTAGCAGCCTCCCTGCTGGATTCAAAGCACGGACTGAAGAGGTTTCCGAGGTGAGATACTGCCCAGCCCCGCGCTCACTGTCAATGACAGGCGCCCGGCCCCCCTTCTAACCTAGGACTTTCTTTTAGCAGTGGCAGTGACAGCACTTTGGAGAAGAGGATACTACCCTTCTAACTGGGGTAAGTGCATGCCACCCCCTTTGCACAAGTAATTAAATGGTCTCCGACACCACTGAACACTAGGTTTTAATGGCAGCTCCTCTCACCACAGATGAGGACGCTGCCATCCCTGATTACCTACTGATGCGAGGTCCTTGATGATTCTTAGGAACCTCTGGAGTAAATTAAACCATGCACCACAATGCGTATGGACTACACCTTCTACCCTGACTCGCGCACGAGTAAGTCCCTGATTGTGCAAAGTCAGCACAGTCTGTGAATTACGTTTTATCCTGTGCACAACCCTGACACACTACTATTTATACCTAGGCATTTGAGCCTGACACAATCCCGGTTCTAAGGTTGGCCTCCCGTCCTGAAGAAGACCCGCAAGCTGAGTCCCCCACTCACCCCAGAGCATTAAGTCTGGTCGAAACGTCAACTCCCCTCAACACCATACTTGGACCACAAACTCCCCCATTGTGAAAACGTGCCACATGAGAATTTGTATTGTTACGCAAGAAAAACAATGAAGTTTGAATACTAAATGTGGCCAAGATTAAAAAAAAAAGTGACTGAGATCAGATGACCAGGCTATTTTAAAGCACCAACCTTTGCTTCTTCTACTCACCCTTTCATCACTTGAGCACTACTTTTTTGCACGTTGTTAGGAGTAACCTCCTTTGTGTACCACATGTGTCTATAAGTAAATTAATGTATAATTTACTGTTGAAATACGGTGTAAATTAAAAAACTCGTTTCCTGACATATTGGTCTTGGTTGTTGCACTACTAGCCTAATGTTTGTATTAAACACTGTAAGCAATTAATGTTGAAGCTCCAAAGAAGGAAATCATGATAGTAGGTTTGTTTTAGTCTATCTAAAATTAAGGTCTAGGACCACTGTTTTTCATAACGATTTGTACCCAGGTCCAGGACCACTTTGAGTCACCCCTTTTTTTGATAATGGCTAAAAAGAATGGGAGGAAGAATACTGGGCCAAGAGTATCGAGGCAGCAAAGCTAAAGAATAGCCAGCTGTTTTGGCATCTTCTTGCCAAAGGTTCCCCAAACCCAAAAATAAAAACTGATTTTCATATTCAGCCCCATGTATGAGGGGAGTATTTTAAAGAGTTATGCGCAGGACAGGGTGCTACCACTGATCTGAGCTTGCAACTCGAATGACCAAACACAGTTTTAACTGAGGAGACAGTCATTACCGTAGAGGAAACCATCACAGCTATAAATGCACTACAGAGAGGGAAAGCCCCGGGCCTAGACAAGCTTCCGGGAGACCTGTACAAGGCTGAATCCTCAATCTGGGGCCCCCTATTACAAGTAGTTTTTAACGTCATCTTTTCAGGTGGCGAAATCCCGGCAACCTGGTGGGGGTGCCGAGATTATTCCCATTCACAAAAAGGGAGATAAAGGGTTGCCCTGCAACTATAGGCCGATCAGCCTTCTAGATGTCTCTCAAAAAAATTTCTGCAAAATAATCTTGACTAGGACCCAAAATTAGATCAAGGATAATAACATCTTGTCAGACCTTCAAGCGGGATTCAGGGCCGCCACAAGTACCACTGATCAAGTTTTCAGATTTCTCCTGATAATCTGGAAGGAGTGACCATAAGAGGTGGCCACTTGTATGTTGGATTTGTGGTTTTAACCGCATGCGTGCGGGCGGAATTCCGCCCGTACGCTGGGATTTGCGGTATCGCATGTTCCATGACGAGCTGGGCTCGTCATCAGCGTAGCAGGAGGCTACCTCATGACGAGCCCAGCTCGTCATGAGCGTCGAAGGGGTTAAAAACGGCCTTTGACTCAATAGACCGCAACCAACTATCGCTTGCTCTGAGCAAACTGCGTTTCCCCATCGTATTTACTTAACATTTTGATTTGTTTACATCATAATACTTATGCAAAGGTTAGGTGGAACACTGAAGAGTTCGCACTCTATAAAAATTACCCCCAAAATTAACCTGACACTGTGTAATGTAACTAGCTCTCAAGTAAAGCACTCCAACACCTTCGGGTTGCGCATGGTTACATTGCATAAACAAGCATCGGGGAAAATGCGACAGGAGTTGCCCAAGCCTTGCCCTAACTGTGCTGCAAAGTTGAGCAATTATGGTCCGGTGACTGAGGCTTGCTGAAGCAGCGAGCAGTGAATCGTGAGGGGCTTGGGGGAAATCCTCGCACTTCAGTCAGAGAAAATTAAAGAGGCATCCTCAAACAGCGTCTGAAGCGTCTAATATTTCATCTTGGTATTTGAATGGGTATGGGAGATTAAAGAACTGAAGCTGAATCACCGAAGACAGGCATACAGTGACACAAGCAGGAATTAAAGGTAACTAAATAGTCCCCCAAATGAACATATACACACAGTAGCGTAATGTTAACAGTAAATGGGAAGTGTTCGGTGGGCGGAAACCAAACACAGATAGAAGGGACAAAGAAGAAGGATTTAACCACTAGCAAGCAATCGTAGGGATGAATAAAAAGGCAATGGGCGGGGCTGTAGGGTCACAAAGTGAATACAGCATGTCTCAAAGAACTGCCTAAGCTCGACCTAAAAACAGTCATGGAAACTCATAAGAGGGGAGGGATGCACATTTTTCAATCATAGTAAAGGAGGCCCAGACGGAGAAATGAAGAGGGAAAGAGAAAGATCACGCAGAAAGGAAGGAGGATGGAATGACATACAAAAAGAAGGAAGAAACTGCTGCAGGAAACACAGGCCAAATAGATGAAATGATGAGTGCAAGGGTGAAGAGATTGAAGGAAGGAAGAGATAAAGATTGTTTGCATGAGTGGGTGAAAGAAAGAATGGACAGATTGATGAAAGGTGATATGAATGGGTGGATGGATGAAAACCTGGATTGAAGCGTTAAAGGGTGGATGATAAAAAGGGAGGTGAAATAACGGATGGGTGAAAAAGGGTTGGATGGATAAAATGATATATAAATGGTTAGAAGGATGGATGGAAGACTATTTATTTGAAAGTTTTATAGAGCGCGGACAAGACCTTTGCGGGTGTCAGAGCGCTCTATAGTAAGTGAGGTTAATTATATAATGCATTAAAGATAAGTAAGTCAAATATACATAACCTCATTGAGCAAACAAAGCAAAGCAATAAGGTGCAGAACAGGAGAGACCTGATGAGTCATGGAAATGGCACATAGAATGATTGGGTTGACTAGTTGGATAACGGGTGCGAATGTTCTCACAGAATCCTAGGTCTGTATTTAAGTGAATTTTGCCATAAGAATGTCTTTTACTTCCAATTTGAAAGATGCAGTGGAGGAGTTCAGTCTTGTTTCTGGGGGTAGGGCATTCCATATCCTGGGCGTCATTCCTGAGAAGGATCGTTTATATGTTTTTTTCTTGTTGAATTTTTGTGGCTTCAGTAGTAGGTTTTCCGCACTTCTCCTGGATCTTATCCCACCAGATATTGTCAGTTTCTGTGTGAGATAGCTGGGTGCATTGTGATGTATGGCCTTATGCGTCATGCACGCTATTTTCAGGTGAATTCTGGCTTCAAATGGCAGCCAGTTTAAAGGTTTTAGGTCAGGGGAGATGTGGGCCCTTCTTTTCGATCCAGTGATGGGTCTCGCTGCAGCATTAGTCGAGGCTCTTAGGGGAGCTGTAGTAGCTTTGGAGAGGCCGCATAGAGAGACACTTCCATAGTCCAGCCGAGATAAAACTAGAGCTTGAACGCCATCTTGAAGTCATTGGCGGGCAGGACGGGTTTGAGCTTCCCCAGTGTATTTATCCAAAAGTTTGCTCCCTTAGTTGCCTTGCTAATGTGTTTCTAATGTTGAAAAGGGTGAAAGGCCAGAATGGTAAAGGATTGGATGGATGGAATGTTTGATCGATAGAAGCATGAAAAGCTGAATGGATGGGTTGATTTGCTGAAATTTTTTAAGAATAGAGAGATAGCTGTACTAAGGAGGGATAAAGGAGCCTTATAGAATGAGTAGGGCTTATTTGCTTCTCTCACCCAATGATTTTCGAGGTATGGATTTAAGTGGAGGTGTTTTTATTTTTTAGCTTCTCTCTTGATTGAGGTGCACTAGCAGAGCTGAGGGATACCGGATGCAATCTGTGCTAGGTTAGTAGGCACTAGGGGCCAGATGTAGGTTGGTCGGTAACGGCCGAAAATCGGTATTTTCGGCCATTACCGACCGGTAATTCAGAAATGGTATGTAGGGCCCTGAATTTTACAGAATCGGTAAATTTACCGATCGGTAAATTTACCAATTCTGTAAAATACCGAATCGGTATTTTTACCGATTCGGTATTTTACAGAATCGGTAAATTTACCGATCGGTAAATTTACCGATTCTGTAAAATACTGAATCGGTAAATTTGAGATGTAGGTGGGACTCTTCTGAGTCCCACAAGCCTTACAGAATCGGTATTTTACCATCAAATCCAATTTGATGGTAAAATACCGATTCCGGTGTGCATGCACATGTGTGCATGCACACCTCTGCCATATGACAGGCAGACCTGCCCTTGGGGCATGTATGCCTGCCACATGGCACCCGAGCCTATTTTTGGGGTGCCAGAATGTGTCAAAGTGACACCCCCTGCACCCTTGCTAAAATCGGTAATTACCGATTCTGTAATTACAGAATTGGTATTGCCCATTGATTCCTATGGGCTTCACAGCCCATAGGAATCAATAGGAAATACCGATTCGGTATTTACAGATTCGGTAAATACCGAATCTTAAAGATTCGGTATTTACACATCTGGAAATACCTACATCTACCCCCTTCATATTTACCACTTCTTAAATACCGAATCGGTAAAATTCGGTATTTAAGAAGTGGTAAATATGAATTACCTACATCGGGCCCCAGATGAGGTGCCTTACTAGAGCTGTGCTTGGCTCTCGTTTCTTGGACAGCAAAAATTGCTAAATGGCAGAACTGGGGCGCGGTGGTTGAGCTGCATGCCGTAGGACTCGATAGAGGAGAATGGGACGCAGTAGCCCTGTGATGCCAGCGCTAGATTAGCAGTGGGTGCTACATGCCAGGATTGAGGTGCACTGAAAGAGCTGGGTGCTACAAGCCTCAATAGAGGAGGCTAGGCCCAGAAGCCCTAGGATACCAACCAGCGCTAGATTAGCAAGGGGTGTCAATTGCCAGGATTGAGGTGCACTGGCAGAGCTGGGTGCTACAAGCCTCAATAGAGGAGGCAGGGCCCAGAAGCCCTAGGATACCAGCGCTAGATTAGCAGGGGGTGCCTCATGCCAGGATTGAGGTGCTGTAAGGAGCTAATTCTGCTTGATATGTTTCTTCTATGTTTATTACACTGTTAACGTATGTTCTACATTCCACTTGTAGATCTTAGGCGTGCGCACCTTCAAACATGTTTGTTTGAAGGTGCATCGCTCTAGGTCCTGCTCTCTCATGTTACCCACAACTGTGGAATTGCCATTCGGCAGTTGTGCTTCATCGAGAGCAGCAGCACTCCCGTGATTTGCTGTAATCGGAATAAATTCTTTATTGAATGTTCACTTACTTTGTTGTCCTGATTCAAGTCCGACATTACCACCTTTACATCTGGCGACGAGCGGACCAGCTTTTCACCATTTTGAGGGAATGTTCGCTTCATTTTGTCTTCACACCCTTGTCCAAGACTCTTCGCATCGCAAGTCCATCATAACAATTGTTGCTACTGACTCAAGTTCCTCACGTACCTTCCACTCTACAGTTCCCCACTTCCCGGAACAGAATACGACCTTGGCTTCAATATTTGGGGGATTTTAAATTTTTGGGTCAGTTTCGGAGAAAGGAACCAATCGACGGATTTAATCTATACTCACTCGATGACATCATCACACAACGTGAGCCGCCCTCTTGAAGGACGCAACAACGCAAATGACAATAAATCTTGTTATCTTTCCATTTAACAAGTGACTTCATTGCGTTGCAACGCTGAGCGGCCATTTTAATTGCCAATTTCTCTTCAAAAACGATCGGTTAAACACACGATCGAGTTTTCAGGTGTGCACCTTCATCATTTCATACGGTATGTAATTTTACAAATAAGTATTAATTTGAAGCACAAGAGAAAGTTGTTCTTCATTAAGCATTATTCTTTGACATTTTAAAGGCAAATTACTTCAAAATTGATAGTTCATTTTAAAATAACGTATATTGAAAGTTACATAATTAAAAGTTCCTACACTATTTTTCAATGGCATCTAATCAACAAATTGTACATCTCAATCTTTTTCTACCAGTAAATGGCAAACCAAATGAATCTTGGAAAATATGGTTTCGCAGTTGTGAGAGTTACTTGATTGCTGTTGATGCTGAAGAATACTCACCTAAATGTAAATTGGCTATATTTTACAGTCATTTAGGAAGCGCTGGTAGATAAGTCTTTGATAATTTACCGAACTCTCTTCCTCCTCCTGGAAATGGTGATGGATGGAACGTTTATACTGACGCTGTGCAAATACTAAATAAGAAATCTTGGGGCCAACCAAATGTTACGCTAGAACGTTTTACTTTCATGAAGCGTAAACAAGATCCAAACGAGTCTGTTGAATTTATGTCAGCACTAAGGAATTTAGCAGCGGATTGTAATTTTGGTGCTTCTCTTGACATGTCCATCAGGGATCAGTTCTTATACAGCTGTTTCCATAAACAAATTCAAGAGCGTGTTCTTAGTTGTAGAGATCCTCCCTTAACTGAAGTTATAGACATGGCAAAGAGCATTGAGAGGAGCATCATTTCTTCAAAGTGCATATCTAATGGAAATGATTCGTCCATCAATTTAATAGAAAATGACTCCACTATGAATGCGATTGCCATCAAAAACAAATTTTCGAAAACCCTTACAGAGGAAAACTTTCACAGTTTGTTATAGATGCGGATCTAAGTCTCATCTTGGAAATAGTCCATTGTGTTTTGCTCTTGGTAAAAAATTCACAAATTGTAATAAGATGGGTCATTTTAGTTCTGTTTGCAGGAACAAACTTTTTTTTCAAGTTACTTTAATATCTTCACAGGAACATCAACGTCCTGATGTCAATGTTGCTTCTCTGGATGTTTCTTCTTTAGATTCGTCTTTACGAAGTCTCAGCATTAACACAGAGTTGAGTTCTAAAAATAATACTGAAAAGATTATTTTGTCAATTGATTCCAGTGAAGGTTTGGGTAACCATGACTGCGCCAAAGACCCCACATGTGAAGTGTTGATAAATGATAAGTTACTTTTTTTTCTTTCTTTTTTTCTTTTTTTATTTCTGACAGACGCGGCAAGAAAGCTGGCGACACAGAACATAGTTACCGGGGATTCTAACAGTTGTAAAAACAATAAAGCAGGTTTACACTGAATAAAATTCATCTTTTTTAGTAATGGAAGAATAAACCTTTTCCTGGCATCTTGGTACAATGGGCAATAGATCATAAAGTGCATAGTGTTTTGCCGGGAAAAATCATCACATTTGCATGGAGCAGCATCTTCAGGTCTACTCCAACCCTCCAAGTCCCCGAGTACTGTGTAAATTTGGTTAAACCGAAGTTTAGTCAATAACCATCTATGGAAAGAATTTGTTACAATGGTCAAGTAAGGTGACATAGCTATTGACTGGGTAACCAAAACATGGCCCCTAACCAAAGATTTACGTAGTTCAACTCCTTCCCGCTCTGCCTCCCTTAACTTGATTAGTTTTTACCCACTCTAAGTCTGCCTTACAAAGAGGTTCCGGATTGAAAAAGATCTCTGGTCGACCCATATACATTGCTAACATTTTTATGTAAGACAACCACTGGATTTTGTTCATATTATCGAGCATAATACAGTCCTTTAAGATCTTATGACTTAGGGAGAGGTTCGGGTTTAACCAAGTTTTAATCCATAGCAGCATTGGGGCTATTTTAATTATATCTGCTAGGTAACCAATCCCCAATTCTAGATGGACAGAGTGGGTAGCAGTAGATTGAGGGAGGCCTAGGAGGGACCGTAGGAATTTGTTTTCCTCAATTTGAATAACGTCGGGTTTAGTGAATCCCCATATTGAGGCCCCGTACCTTGCGATGGAGATAGTCTTGGCTTTGTAGATTGTTCAAATTTGCCTCATAGAGTTCCCCCCCAGCCTTTTAGCAAAGCCTAGCACTGCAGCTGAAGAATTTCTCACCGAATTTACCTTAATTGAGAGTTGAGGGGACCATGAACCCTTATCATCAAATACTACTCCCAGGTAGGTAAATACCTTCACTCTGGTGATTTCTTCACTACCACAAAAAAAGGTCTTAACTTAGTTTTTTGAGGGCCCCAGAGACATAACATGCGATTTGCCATTGTTTACTACCAAATCCAGGCTTTTCATAAAATCTCCAAACGAGTCCAGCAGTCTTTGCAGGCCCAACGGGGTCCTCGCCAACAGGACAGCGTCATCCACGTATAGGAGCACCGGAACCGGTGTTCCTCCCATACGCGGGATGTCAGGAGTCGCTGTTAACAGGTTTACCTCCAATGAGTTTACATATAATGTAAATAACATAGGGGCCGGGATGCATCCCTGGCGCACCCCTCTGTCGCCAGCTTTCTTGACGCGTCTGTCAGAAATAAGAGGGATAGACAGAAAAGCTATCCAAGAACTTGAATCCTCTTAATATCCAGACAATGTATTCCTATCAATTGCTTAAACATGGGATTGAATGATTATGTATCTTATTCGATTTTGAATTGCATTTTTATCCTGTATACTACATTTTTAACAGATATTTTTAATGTATTTGTATAGCATACTTTTATGATTTTAAATAATCGAATAAAGTGGTTTTGACACATGATAAGTTACTTGACATGATGGCAGACTCTGGTGCCCCTGTGACTATTATCTCTGATGTTATTTATGAGAAATGTTGGTCTTCTTCAGTGTCTCTTTTAGAATTAGACCTTGTCCCAAAAGCATATGGAGATAAAGACATAGATATGCTTGGTGTCTTTTTTGCGAATGTTACTTGTCTTGGTAAATGCATTAATACCAACGTTTATGTTGCCATAAAGGGTAAAAACATCATTGGTTGGCAAGATCTTGCAAAGATGGGTTTAAAATGAGTTCCCGGTTCTGAGAATCCTGTTTAACTTGATGATGTTGAAATCTCTTCTATTTCTGAGAATTTGGACTTCATGATCAATGACTTAATCTCTCAATTTCCTGAGGTTTTTAGTACAAAAATTGGAAAAATAAAAAGGTTTGAGTGCTTAATAAAACTCAAACCCCATGCAGTACCTATTATACACAAACTCAGATCCACACCATTGTGTCAGAGAAGATCTTAAAACACTATTAGACAAAGTGGTTTCAGGAGGTATCATTGAAGCCACAGATTCATCTCAATGGGTTAGCCCCATAGTGATCATAAGGAAAAAGGATTTTAGTATCCTCCTATGTGCAGATCGTCCCTCCTTGAATCAAAACATACTCATTGATTGTCACCCCCTGCCCAGGATACAAGATTTACTCAAGGCATTAATCAACATATTTCACTCTTTTTGATCTTCGCAGTGCATACCATCAGATTCCTCTCTCTCCCCAATCTACTGATTTGACCACCTACATAACTCCCTTTGGAGCTTTTAAATATTTGAGATTACCTTTTGGTTTGGCCTCTGCGGCCAGTGTTTTCCAAAAATGTATGGATTGCTTGTTAGCAGACACCTAGTCTGTTCAAGCTTATCAAGATGATGTTTTGACTTTTTCTAAGAACAAAAATGAACACTTCCACTCTTTAAAAGAAGTTTTCACACATTTCAAAGAGGCAGGTATCACATTAGGCAGTCATAAATGTAAATTTTTTAAGAGAGAAGTTGACTATTTAGGACATTCCATTTCCTCATCTGGTATCAAACCAAAATTCTCACTTACTCAAGCCATCTCTAATGTTCAAATTCCCAAGGATAAAGACACACTTAATTCATTCTTAGGAATGACTGAGTATTATTCAAGATTCATTCAGAGTTATTCACAAATTCTTCAAACTTTACGCAATCTCTTAAAAAAAATTAAATTTTGTGTGGTCTTCAGAACTTGATGTTTCATTTAACCTTATCAAAAAAGTAATTGTTGAAGCTCCCGCTTTGTCTTCCTTTACCCCTGGTGTTCAATATACAATTTCAGTTGATGCAAGTCAATTAGGTTTAGGTGCCGTACTTTACCAATGGTCTGGTTCAAAAGAGCATACCATAGGATTTGCATCCAGGTCTCTCTCCAGTGCTGAGATGAGTTACAGTACTATAGAGAGAGAGGCTCTCGCCTATTCGTGGGCCGTAGATAATGTTTAAAGTTTTATATGGGGCTTTCATTTAATTTTGTTAAATGATCACAAACCCTTGTTGCATCTTCTCAATGGCAATGACACTGGCAAGGCTTCAGCAAGATTGGTACGCATCCTGTCCAGATTACACAATTACAATTTCACAATTTGACATATTGCGGGTGGGCGCATGTCAGAGCAGATTGTCTTTCTAGACTACCCCTAGAGGACAATCTTTCAGACCCAAATTTTGATGAAATAGTGTGTTGCTTTTGTTGATGACTCTTATATTTCATCCCTCACCCTTTCAGAATCCGATTGGCTGCAAGCATATCATGATGATCATATTCTAGAAGCGGTTAAAAATATGATAATTTCTGGTTGGCCTAAAAAGCGTTCTCTTCACTCCTCATTAAAGTCTTTTGCTCAAGTGCCAGATAATCTTTCAATTGTCGAAAATGTCATTATGCGTGGTGATCAATGTGTTCCTCCTACATCTCTTCGCATTAAACTTTTTCAAACAGCACATGAAGGACATCTAGGAATAGGAGCCACTTCAAGAAAATTAAAGGAACATTTTTGGTGGCCTTGTCTAGATAGAGATGTCACACGTTGGATTGGCAAATGCGATATATGTTTACGCTCTGATAAGCATTGGAGAACCAGCAAACTCCCACTTCACTCTGTACCATTACATGAAGAAGCATGGTTTAAACTTGCAATCAACTTTTCCGGTCCTTTTGACCTTCTTTCGAATGACAAACGTTATATCATTGCCTTCATTGACTATCATTCCAAGTGGGTTGCTTTTGATTTTTGAATCTCTCCTAATTCCATCGCAGTCATTAATTTTCTTAGCTGTGTTTTCCAATCAGAAGGTTCACCAAAAGAAATTGTCTCCGACAATGGCTCACATTTTTGCTCTTCATCCTTGCAAGAATTTTTTAATGCACATGATATTAAGCATCTCAAGGTTGCTTTGTATTCCCCTTCGCCAAATGGACTAACTGAAAGAATGAACAGATTTTTAAAAGAGGGAATACAGCCAGCCTTGGCTTGTAATCATCCCATTGAACCATTTTTAAGGAAAAAGATATGGTTGTATCTTGTCACACCCCATTCCACCACAGGTATCTCTCCTTTCAGATTACTCAAGAAAAGAGACCCAAATGGCAACATTTGTCCAAATTGGATTAAAGTCTTAAAGAGAAATGGTAATTCATGTTTAGCTTGTCAAGACAAAATTGTAATTAAGAAAAATGTTTTTACTCAACCGAATGTACAGCAGCAACATTTTAATTCTGCTTATTCTTCTAGTGTTGTGGATTTTCAAATTGGAGATTGGGTTTTAATCAAAAGCCCTATCAGAGTCAAGAAAGGTGAATCTAGGTTTTCTTTACCAACTCAAGTCATCAAAATATCTAAAGGGTCGATCTTTATAGATTAAAAAAAGGGTGGTGGAATAAGAGAACTATTGTCAAGATTTGGCCTGAACAAGCCTAAAGGATTCTTGCTTGCAAGCATTCTCCGGATAATGATGATGATTGTTCTCATTTTCCCTTAGTTACTTTATCTGACAATTCTTCTGTTTCAGACCAACCCATCTCTACATTTCAGGTTGCCAACACTTCCCACACTCCTTCCTCCTCTATAGTTTCAGATTCACATAGATCATCGTGTAATTGTTCAATTCCTGTAAGGTTTAAAGATTTTTATATGTCTTGATGCTTTCTTTCTTTCAGAACTTTCTTTTCATTTTTATGGGAAAGGAGATGATGTAAAGAGCTAATTCTGCTTGATGTGTTTCGTTTATGTTTATTACACTGTTAACATATGTTCTACATTCCACTTGTGGATCTTAGGCATGCGCACCTTCAAACATGTTTGTTTGAAGGTGCATCGCTCTAGGTCCTGCTCTCTCATGTTACCCACAACTGTTGAATAGCCATTCAGCAGTTGTGCTTCATCGAGAGCAGCAGCACTCCCGTGATTTGCTGTTTCGGAATAAATTCTTTATTGAATGTACACTTACTTTGTTGTCCTGATTCAAGTCCGACATTTACAGGTGCACTGGCAGAGCCGGGTGCTACAAGCCTCAGTAGAGGAGGCAGGGCCCAGAAGCCCTGGGATACCAGCGTTCGATTAGCGAGCGGATGGATGATCGCTGAACTAGCTGGCGGTGCTCCTAGTACTTTCCAGTTGTTTTAGTCATTAACCTGCAAGCCCTCTCATAAAATGTGACTGTTTGCCTTTCTATGCTGTGCGTCGCTGCTTTAACGAGGCCCTTTTGTTTGTCTTTGCAGCATGGCCCTGGCAGAGCACTCGAGTGGCGCCAAGGTGGGCGAGGAGGTCTCGACGTTCCCGGAGATCGTAGAGCTGAATGTGGGGGGCCAGGTGTACATCACCCGCTACCAGACACTGCTCAGCGTGCCCGGATCGCTGCTCTGTGACATGTTCAGCCTGAAGAACGCACGTGCCCTGGCTCGCGACAGTAAAGGGCGCTTCTTCCTGGACCGCGACGGCTTCCTCTTCCGGTACATCCTGGACTACATGCGGGACCAGCAGCTGGTGCTCCCCGACCACTTCCCGGAGCGCAGCCGGCTCCAGCGCGAGGCTGAGTACTTCCGGCTGCCCGAGCTCGCCAAAGTGCTGGCCCCGCGGATTAGCAAGCAGAACTCCATCTGCGACGACCCCTGCCAGAGTGACCCCGAAGAGCCGTCCCCCAATGCGGACATCGCCCGGAACCTGGCATCGGTCAGCGCGGCCTTGGCAGGCGTCACCTCCTGCACTGCGGGGGGCTCCACAGCCGTGGGAGCCGGGTCCGACCTGCGTCGCTCCGGCTTCGTCACCATTGGGTACCGGGGCTCCTACACCCTGGGACGGGACAGCCAAACTGATGCCAAGTTCCGCCGTGTGGCCCGGATCATGGTGTGCGGGAAGACCTCCCTGGCCAAAGAGGTTTTTGGGGACACCTTGAACGAGAGCAGGGACCCGGACCGGCCCCCTGAGCGCTACACCTCCCGCTACTACCTCAAGTTCACCTTCCTGGAGCAGGCCTTCGACAGACTGGCAGACGCCGGCTTCCATATGGTGGCCTGCAACTCCACTGGCACCTGCGCCTTCGCCCACGACCAGACGGACGACAAGATATGGACCTCGTACACCGAATACGTGTTCTACCGTGAGTGACACCCGAAACCGTAGAAACCACACCTCTCCCCTCCTGTGCTGGAGTTCGCTCTAGAGTTAGACACTAGTCTCCTCCCTCCTGGAACCCACGTTTTTCCAACCTTTCCTGCTCCTTGGGCAACCCCCAGGGAACCCTTTGTGACTTCCTCCTTTTCCGACAACCATCAACCGATTCCCTCTTCCTGCCTCCAAGTAGCCAGAGGTCTCCTGTGTGTCCATGGATGTTGTGAAAACAAAGTCATGTGCTTTGCCAACAGCGTTTTCCTTGGCTTGCGTTTAACCAGGAGGGAGAAAATGGCCGTGGGTGGAGAGGGGATGCAGGACGAGCATGGGATAGGTTGAACGTGCAGTGCTGGAGCAGACCGCAGCTCTTGCAGCCCCTTCACCCAGGAGGGAAGCCCGTCTTGTAAGTGATGGGTGAGACTGGCCCAAGGCCTCCCTACAGAACACTCTGAATAAGGGAGGCACGGGGAAGGACATATAGGAGCTTCCAAAACCAAGCACAAGCAGACTCTGGGTTGTAGTCACTATGCGGTTCCTTGCTTAGAAGGGATTCAAAGCTCATAGATTGATCCACAGTTCCATACAGGGAATCTCTTAACCCTAAGAATGCCTCAGAGTCCCTGGTCGTGTCTGCTAGCCCTGCTGCTGCCGCCCAGTACATTTGGGCAACGGGCTGGAAGCTGTCATGCTCTAGCCTGCCTGCGAAAGATTTTAATATTGCATAGGCACTGAGCTTGATTTTCGAGTCGTGAACGCGCCAAAATGCCAATCTTTATAGGGGCTTTCCTGCGCAAAGGGCTGGCATGCAGACCACTGCCTAGCAAAAAACAATAGCAGCTGAGATCATCTGGTTTATATTGTATTGAAGCTATAGTAAGCACAACAACCGTATTCTCGAACAATTTCTGTACGTGTATTCCTCCAGGCCTGCAATGGTGCCTACAGGTGGTGTCTTGGAGACCTGGCTGTTTCAGTATGAAAAATCATGAACTTCATCAGTACATCAGCTTTGCAATTCCCTACCTTGTGCCAGTGGGAAATTATAAGATAACCAGGCAGTGAACTTGGGGAGGTGTTCCTGGTGTGCTAAACGAACAATGTTGGTAACAGCTAAAACTGCATAGAAAAGGCTATCAGTCTTCAGCTTTAAATCGAAGACTAAGCAAGTCTACTCCAGGGGACAAAGAGAAAGCAGAGCCCTCCCGAAGACTGCCAACCCACAAGATACATGGTTTAACCGAGTCCCGGTCCTGTCTGTAGAGGCTCAAAATGTAGACATGTTCCTCTGGAAGCAGGGAGTAGTTGGGGGGGGGGGGTGCTGCTACACACAAAGGAAAGGTTCCCACTATCTCCAACCCCCAGAGAGGCAGAAACGACAAGCATTTGCAATGCCATAGGTCTCGCATTTACACGAATTTACGCTATTGGCATTGCAAATAACAATGCCTTTTATTTATGTTTTAAAAATGTAATCAAAAAGAAAAGGCATTTTCATTTGCAATGTCAATAGCTCAAACTCTGTGAATGTATGAGCCCCCATTGTCGCCTGCCTAGCGCAACCTGCCACCCTCACGCTACGTACAAGGGCCAGTATATTCAGGGGGTATTAACCGCAGGTCTGTGCCCCCTGATCACTCTGTGCTCTGAGGGAAAGTTGTGCCCTGATAAACTTTGAGGGTGCCTGAGTCCGCAAAGGCCAGGCAGTCACTGCCTGGCACAGATCGCCCCCTCAGCCTGCACTTATGCTGAGGCTTGGGTGCACTTACTAATCTCGAAAACCCGAGTTACAGCTTCGTGCCTGAAATACAACTGAACATAACCTCCTGGCAGGAGGCTTGCTGCCCGAGGCCCCCCAACATCTCTCGAACGGTGAATACCTACTCTGGGTCGTAGGGTCTAAAACATTGTCCTACCAATCTGCACGTTTGTGCTTGCATGTAAAAACCATGATGATAATGTAGGCAGACGTACATGGCATCCTTTGCTACAATGTCTGCAGGCAGTTGTCATCTGGAAGTGACGTGAAAGCAGGAAAGAATGAAAGTGAGCGCATGAAGAAAGCAGGGAGGAAGGCTGGAAAGAACGGAGAAAGAGGGATGTGAGCAAACAGAGAGGGCGAAGAGGTGGATAATGGGACATAATGGACTCTCGTTTATGTGAGGGAGGCCGTGTATTCTGTGAGTATTACCAAGTACTCCAAAATACTGCAGCGCTGTCAGTTGCTAAAACAAATAACGTGTGGGAAGCTAATACCCTCAATGTTGTGTTTGAGGTGGTCAGTGATGTTTACAACCATGTACAAGCATTCTGGGACCAGAGACCTTTTACCGAGCTCTCCTTGAACTAGGAGGCGACCCTTGCGATAGGACCAAGGCAAATAAAGGGTTGTAAAGGAGTCGTGGACGGGCACTTAAGTTGCAGTCTTTAACAAGGTGTCACCACGCAATGGAATCGGAAAGTGAAAGCGTGCCATGCACGTTATGCCTGCCTGCAGCCCTTCCTCCTTTTCAGACGGCCCATCTGGACTGGATCCTTTGCTCTATGGCTTGTTTAGATAACACACCTCCTTTAGATAAGAAATGGCTTCACGACCGCCGTGAAGCAAACTACCCAGTCCGGACAGGCCGTCCCAAAAGGCGAAAGGGCAGTAACAAAGAAGCCTCATTTTCAATGGGAGGCCATGGTTTACCATAAACAATGACGCCGTCCAATGAAAATGAGGGGCGGGGCTTCAAGCCCCCTTCTGAAATGTCCTCTCTCACAATATGTCTCGCCGAGCGTGCAGCGCATGCGTGCTACAACGCTAGGCGAGACCTAAATACAGAATGGTGAAGGACTGACTGTCGTGGGCAGAGGGGGCAACAAGACTCACGCTGAAGTCCATAGAGCTTCACCCCATTCTGAGCCGGAATCTTTGAAGAGTTTAAGGATCTTTTCGGTTATAGGTATTTTCATTGTCACTTCACTACTTTGGTGGTAGTGATGAAAAAATCTCAAGCCCTGCACCTACAACCACCTCCAGTTATGGTAGCCTTCATTCTAGTAGTGGGCAAGGGCTTTAAGTAAACAAAAATGTTAAACTACCTGCACCATCCACACTCCTATTATAGGGAAGACTGGCGAGAGCTAATCATCAAATTAACTGTTATGGCCTACAGGCTAGAGATTGAAAGAGGGTGGCCTAGACTGATCTGGACCACAGAGCAGGACTGAATCTACCCACAGCGTGATCTGGGCCTTGTAGAACATGAGATCAGGGCCTCGTTCACTGCTCCAGAGATGCAGAACTTTTCCCAAACCACTCTCCCACTGCTGGGGAACCACTGTGCAGAAACACTCTTTCTGAACAGAGAGACTTCTGTTCCATACTTGAGACCACCGTCTCCTAGCCGAGGAACCACTGTGCTGAACTGCTCTTTCTGAACTGAGAGACTGCTGTTTCATACCTGAGTCCACTGTCTCACAGACGAGGAACCACTGTGCTGAACTGAGGGACTACTGTTCCATAGCTGAGACCACTGTCTCATAGCTAAGGAACCACTGTGCAGAACCATTCTTTCTGAACGGAGGGACTACTGTTCCACAGCGAAGAGATCACTGTCTTATAGCTGAGGAACCACTGTGCAGAACCACTCTTTCTGAACTGAGGGACTACTGTTCCATAGCTGAGACCACTGTCTCCTAGCTGAGGAATCACTGTGCAGAACCACTCTTTCTGAACTGAGGGACTACTGTTCCACAGAGAAGAGATCACTGTCGTCCCATAGCTGGGGAATCACTGTGCAGAACCACTCTTTCTGAACTGAGGGACTACTGTTCCATAGCTGAGACCACTGTCTCCTAGCTGAGGAATCACTGCGCAGAACCACTCTTTCTGAACTGAGGGACTACTGTTCCACAGAGAAGAGATCACTGTCCCATAGCTGGGGAATCACTGTGCAGAACCACTCTTTCTGAACTGAGGGACTGCTGTTCCATAGCTGAGACCACTGTCTCCTAGCTGAGGAATCACTGTGCAGAACCACTCTTTCTGAACTGAGGGACTGCTGTTCCATAGCTGAGACCACTGTCTCCTAGCTGAGGAATCACTGCGCAGAACCACTCTTTCTGAACTGAGGGACTGCTGTTCCATAGCTGAGACCACTGTCTCCTAGCTGAGGAATCACTGTGCAGAACCACTCTTTCTGAACTGAGGGACTACTCTTCCACAGCGAAGAGATCACTCTCCCATAGCTGGGGAATCACTGTGCAGAACCACTCTTTCTGAACTGAGGGACTGCTGTTCCATAGCTGAGACCACTGTCTCCTAGCTGAGGAATCACTGCGCAGAACCACTCTTTCTGAACTGAGGGACTACTGTTCCACAGCGAAGAGATCACTGTCCCATAGCTGGGGAATCACTGTGCAGAACCACTCTTTCTGAACTGAGGGACTGCTGTTCCATAGCTGAGACCACTGTCTCCTAGCTGAGGAATCACTGCGCAGAACCACTCTTTCTGAACTGAGGGACTACTGTTCCACAGCGAAGAGATCACTGTCCCATAGCTGGGGAATCACTGTGCAGAACCACTCTTTCTGAACTGAGGGACTGCTGTTCCATAGCTGAGACCACTGTCTCCTAGCTGAGGAATCACTGTGCAGAACCACTCTTTCTGAACTGAGGGACTGCTGTTCCATAGCTGAGACCACTGTCTCCTAGCTGAGGAATCACTGTGCAGAACCACTCTTTCTGAACTGAGGGACTGCTGTTCCATAGCTGAGACCACTGTCTCCTAGCTGAGGAATCACTGTGCAGAACCACTCTTTCTGAACTGAGGGACTGCTGTTCCATAGCTGAGACCACTGTCTCCTAGCTGAGGAATCACTGTGCAGAACCACTCTTTCTGAACTGAGGGACTGCTGTTCCATAGCTGAGACCACTGTCTCCTAGCTGAGGAATCACTGCGCAGAACCACTCTTTCTGAACTGAGGGACTGCTGTTCCATAGCTGAGACCACTGTCTCCTAGCTGAGGAATCACTGTGCAGAACCACTCTTTCTGAACTGAGGGACTACTCTTCCACAGCGAAGAGATCACTCTCCCATAGCTGGGGAATCACTGTGCAGAACCACTCTTTCTGAACTGAGGGACTGCTGTTCCATAGCTGAGACCACTGTCTCCTAGCTGAGGAATCACTGCGCAGAACCACTCTTTCTGAACTGAGGGACTACTCTTCCACAGCGAAGAGATCACTCTCCCATAGCTGGGGAATCACTGTGCAGAACCACTCTTTCTGAACTGAGGGACTGCTGTTCCATAGCTGAGACCACTGTCTCCTAGCTGAGGAATCACTGCGCAGAACCACTCTTTCTGAACTGAGGGACTACTGTTCCACAGCGAAGAGATCACTGTCCCATAGCTGGGGAATCACTGTGCAGAACCACTCTTTCTGAACTGAGGGACTGCTGTTCCATAGCTGAGACCACTGTCTCCTAGCTGAGGAATCACTGTGCAGAACCACTCTTTCTGAACTGAGGGACTGCTGTTCCATAGCTGAGACCACTGTCTCCTAGCTGAGGAATCACTGTGCAGAACCACTCTCTGAACTGAGGGACTGCTGTTCCATAGCTGAGACCACTGTCTCCTAGCTGAGGAATCACTGTGCAGAACCACTCTTTCTGAACTGAGGGACTACTCTTCCACAGAGAAGAGATCACTGTCGTCCCATAGCTGGGGAATCACTGTGCAGAACCACTCTTTCTGAACTGAGGGACTACTGTTCCATAGCTGAGACCACTGTCTCCTAGCTGAGGAATCACTGCGCAGAACCACTCTTTCTGAACTGAGGGACTACTCTTCCACAGAGAAGAGATCACTGTCCCATAGCTGGGGAATCACTGTGCAGAACCACTCTTTCTGAACTGAGGGACTGCTGTTCCATAGCTGAGACCACTGTCTCCTAGCTGAGGAATCACTGTGCAGAACCACTCTTTCTGAACTGACGGACTACTGTTCCATGGCGGAGAGACCACTGTCCTATAGCTAAGAAGTCCATAACATTCCACAATATCATCTTACTGTGGGTTGACTGACTTGCACCATTCTTTTGAAGGCTGTTTGTAGAATAAGCCCGTATTATAGATAAAGCAGTCTAGCCCACTCTGCGCCGCAGCGCTTAAGTCTATGCCCTTGGCACAGACTGGAACGTGCACCACATCACAACAAATGTGCAGTTTCCAGAGCAGGCATGAGCCTGCACCTCCACTGGAACTAGAGTATTAGTGGAAGATGGACTGGCTGCTTGTAAGTCGCAGCTAGAATGCAGCCTGAGCTTGAAAGGGGTGCAGCGAGTGACTGCACCTGCCTGCGGAGGGGTGTGGGTGGGGGGTCCATGGGATACACTTCCATTCAGTCGGTGCCGGAAGGGGAGGGGAGGGGGGCACTGATTGTGCACCAACCGAATGTGGCAAAATATAATGCACACCTGCGATAGCTTCTTTGTCTCTGCGCCCCATACATAATACTGTACAGAGACTGTTTCTGCATTTGCCTGGGGCAATGCTTCCAAGCAAGATAGAAAATGTTCACTTCAGATCGGGCCCGTGTGCTTGTGATGCCAAAATGTAGAAAGCGGGTTCAGACGGCAGTTGCACCCCCCCCCCCATGGGCACTTGGCGTAATACTGCCTCGTGGTTGCACTTGTACAGTGTCTTCTGTGTGGTTTACACTGGCTCTCTTCAGCAGTCTGAGGGTGCAATAAGTCAAGGTTTTAGGGGATAGCTTTAAGCGTCCTATTCAGTCTAGAGCGGCACTTGTTGTACTTCCTAGAGTAAAAAAAAATGTAAATGTAGTGCTTATATAGGGCATGAATCACCCCCGAAGGGGTCTCAAGGCGCTGTACACATACCGCTGTGGAACCCTTCCTGGCCTTTCCCTGTGAAGTGTCCACTCCTGGGCACCTACAAGGTGAAGCCAGGCATCCTAGCGCTGTTGGGGCCGTTGTGGAGATTAAGCAAGCTATTGCCCAGAGTTGCAGAGCGGGACCCATGATTAGACTAGACACCGAGGCGAGAATTATCAGGTCCGAGGAAATTGAGCCCAAGACCCGCCGAGGCAGGAATTGAACCCTGGTCCAGGGCTAGACCTCTGCATCAGGGTCTGCCGCTCTAACCATTGAGCCACACATCTCCAAACACCAATATGATACTTAGGCAGACGGGTGCATCATCTTCCCTGTCTACAGTTGGCTGTATCCTCCAGCCTTGGGGTTCACTGAAGCAGTGCTGTAAGAACAGCAGGCACTGCCCGCCCCTCTGCATTTACCCCCTTGGGCAGAGTGGTATAGCTTGCACTGTTATCTCAGAGGCCGGAACAAATGGGCTTCAAAATATTTATTTAAATGTTTTATTTTAAGAGATTGACAAGATCCAGGATAGTTTTGAGAGATGGGACGGGAAGGAGAAATATACTTCTATTTAAATTTGTTGGGACACAAGCACAGACTCTTGAACAAAAAGTTCACTGGCACAAACATAGCTGTTCATCCAAGAGCTCATCAGTCCAATCAGTCTTTGACTTTGGCCTATGGGGGACCAAGGCTCATCTGATCAGGGAATCCTAGAATAAAGCCCACGCCATGGGAGAGCAGTTATGAGCCTGACCGCTCACGTGCACAGATGCTTTTAGACCAACCTTTCCAATGAAAAGAACACCCGCCAGCTCCATTCCTGGAAGAAAGGCTCTCCAGGGAGGATTATGTTCTGTACACTCAAAGCTTGTTCGGATAGTCCTCCGTTGTCTGGCCGATCAAAGGGGCGCTTTCAACCGGCTTTGTTTTCTTGTAGCCCATCCGCGTCTTTGTAGGTTCCTTCATTCTGGGAGGTCCCACGGTGCACAGAAACCCAAAGACCTGCCTGTAGCGGTTATTTTTTCTAGTTTCACAACTGAGGAAGACTAACCGTTCCACTGGACCCTTGCCGCTACAGGCGTGACTCTACTTTCACATGGGCCTACAGACTGTGAACCCTCTGCATTTCTAAAAGGCAACATTTTGAGCCGTCTCTAAGAAGGCAAGTAGCTCTCATGGGCTAGTGAAGGCTTCAGACCCATTTATGATACTTTATCACTTGTTCCTACTCTACAGGTTTCATCCAGACTGGAGAAGAGGCCTGGTGAGGTTATACACTTCGACCTTAGGAGGCCAAAGCATTTACAATTCCTCCATTCACATCCACCCTATGGTCACCATATCACTGGTTGATGACCTTACAACTCCACAATCTCGCCTTTTACTTTAATGTTCATCTTCTGCACCTTATTGCATCTATTGTTCAGCTTTTAAATGTGGTGCTGAGTAGAAATGTTCTGTTGACTGCTCCTGATTGGTAGAATATCAGTTGAGGGAAAACAACTGGACCGAGAGTGAGCAAGTCTTATTGTCTAAGCTGCAAATGTACAGTTGGCTGTAGTCAGTGTTTTGTTCTTCTGTAGTCACACCTGTATGTATAGGGACATGGAGTCAAAGCAACTCTTCTGTGCTCCCTTAGGGTAGCCTGGTGTTGAGTGCAGCTTTCTTCTATTTTCCAGCAGAATTCTGGCCATACATCTATGTTGCTGCAAGTTACAACTGTATTCGCATCTTATTTTTACCACACAGGCCACTGGAAGAGTTTGGAGGCGAGTATACTCTTTACCGCTTGGAAGGACTTCATGTGCCAAAGAATAAATAGGCCCTTGGCTCACAAAAACACCAGGAACCTTGTCGACTGTTACTCCCTAAGTCCCCGTCTCCAAGTCGGGGCCATGGCAGGGATGTGATTTTGTGGCCACAGCGCTTTCTGCCTTTTGTTACCAGCTCAAAGATCAGATGAAAGACGCTTTTCAAATATTGACTGGTCACCTTTCTGGTTCTTATTGCTGCGTCTGGGTGTTCAAATGGTTCTAACTAGATGAATTACTTCCAAACCGGTATACATAAGTTATAGACCGGCGAGGTGCTACACCCTGTTATCACTTTGCCCCAACTGATATTCATCAGGGTAGACATCAAAGATTGAGGGGCACACCTGTTATATTTACTTCAAAAACCGTTGTTATTCGTTCTTTCCACAATGCAATGTGGCCAACACGTGTATCTTAAAAAAATAATTGCTTATGGGGCCTCACAAGTGTGTTAGCAACACTAAAAATGAACATAATAAAAACATTTTTTTTTTTTAAATGATACCATTGCAAATCCCATGAAAAAAGAACATGTCTTTATGGCAACAAGATCTAGACTGATCGGACAGATACTGAGTATGCGTTCAGGATAAAACCTGTAACTACATCCTTTAATGATTTAACAGTGTTATTATTTCAAGCACGTTTATTCTTGGGCATTTTTTAATGGTAAATTTATATATTTAGGTTTTGAATGTGTTAGTTTTTAGTGTAGTGTTGCTACTACAATCATGTGGCTGTGAAGAAGCAGTTTATTTTCACAAAACATGTGTTGGCCTGATTGCATCCTATTAAAAGGACGAATAATGAAAGATTCGCACTGCGCATGACAAGCGTGCCCCCGCAATCTCTGATATCAACTCATGAGGTGAAACCTTTGCCCAGACCGTGCCGGTGTTGGTAAAAAGAATAAAGTAATGCTATTAGAATGTGTCGTATTGCACTGCTTTCTCGGCACAGATACGTCAGGTGACCGCTACCTGCTTTTGTAAACTGAGGAATTCGAAGAAATGTCTGCATCTGCTGCCAGAGGAGTGCTGGAAAAGCACAGTACATGCCTTAGTGACATCTAGGCTGGACTATGCAAACGGCCTCTATCTGGGCCAACCAAAGTACTTGATCAAGCACCTGCAGATGGTGCAAAATGCGGCAGCGAGGCTGATCAGGAGAGGACCTTTTCGTGAACATGTCTCTCCGCATCTAATAGTGCCTCATTGCCTCCCAGTGGCCAAAAGAATTCAATTTAAGGCCTTGACACTGGCATTCCAAGCAATGCAGGGCAAAGTGCCCTAACTATCTAAAACACAGATTACGTGGATATAAGCAGTCAAGATCCTTGAGGTCCAATTCACAATTTTTACTGTTCATTCCCCGTTTCAAGAAGTCGCGTATGGGGGACAGATCCTTTACGCTCGGTGAAGCAAAATTGTGGAATTATCTGCCCAGTAACTTCTGCACCTTAGAAACTGAGACCCTTTTCAGGAAAATGGTTAAAACCTGGCTCGATGGGACAGATTAGGCCCGGAGACTTGGTTCTTGGCTGTCCTCTGCTGCACTACTGTCCTCTTCAGCGCCGGGACACCTGTTTGAGGTAGCTGTCGTGCTTTATAAGTGTCCGTATTATTATTATAAATTGCCTTTTCTTGCTACATACTTTAGTCCACCGCATAATGCGGTCCTCCGCTGCCGCATAGTTCCAGTGGCCCCGCTTTAAGTTCAAAGCTCTCACTATTCATAGCTTCTTCTGAGAGTTGTCACTGACTTTATTTTCCTGAAGTGTTTCCATCCTTCAACCAAGGGCCTTTCTGCAGACACCTTCAGCTTAGTCTTTCTTTCCACAAAGTCCGCAGACGAGGGAGTCTCTTCTCGCTGCTGGTAGCTACATTCTGGAAAGTACTTCCTGCTCAGAAATCACCTACACTTCCGGGGTGCTGTGAAGACCTGTCTTTTGGTGCGTGTGCCATACTTGCGTACTAGATTTCCAATGACGCCAATTGATGGCACTCGCGGGCTGTGCGTGTACCGAAACCTAGCATGGCAGACAGTGACTATATGACAAATTGTAAAGTGGCATAAGGAGGGCACTGCCGGGTAATGCAGACATTCTATAGCTGAACTAAAAAGGAAACAGCTACTATTTCTGAGTGGCTACAATACAAAATACATAACTATGTTACAGCTCTTCTGCAGAAAGTAGTTTTTCTGAACAAGTTTGCAACTCTATAGATAATGCCATGTTTGCAAAAAATGCTGAATGAAAGATTTTGTGAATTCAAGGTTGGTTGAGTGAAAGCTGTGGGCTCCTGTACTTGGTTGCCATGTATCTACCTGGCATAACTATCGTTATGGCACAATGACTAGTGAGCAATAAGTCATTTGACAAGGCTTTCTGTTGCATAGCCCACAGTGTGACAGAATGGGTGCAGCGGGTATAAAGTAAGTCTGTAAGGAGGTACTGGCTGAACCCATTCTGTAGGGCAAAACATAGCAGACCATGCCTGTGGCACAATGTGTGGAGCAAGCGAGAGCGCAGCAGGAGATACAGTGGAAGTCCTTGCAGAGAACCAGGTGCCATAACTGTGGGGAGGGGGGAGAGTGTGGGGGCAGATCCAGACATCCGCAGAGTTCCAATATATTCCAAGCTTGCTGGTATGACACACCCCCTAACCCTTCTCCTGCAGCCCGTTGCCATACAAGCACATATCTAGTCTTTTGTTTGTTTCAACTGTCTGACGTGAGCACTCTGGTCCGTGATTGGTTGCTGCTAGGGTACTCTTTTTAGTCCAGAGTCTCAGCATTGTCCACCCAGGAAGCAGATGATGGATTCACCACAGGAGCCGCCCTGTATGGCGTGATGCCGCACACCAGGCCGTACCAGGCACATCGGCTTGCTTTCTTTGGATTTTTTTCCGTTTACTCTTTTCTTTTTCTTTACTCTGAAATAATCAAATATTGTTATAATGAGAAAAATAAAGAAACTCTGCAAGTTTTCGGTGCACGTGTATCGATTCCTTCCAGGGTTCGTGGAGATGCTCTGTGGGATGTCTCAGTCTCTGCCCTTTGCCGCCTCCTCCTCCTTCCTTGGTCCATTCCCATGCCAAGCCCCCTCTCTCTTCACTCTTTCATCTTTCCTTCTCAGATTCTGTACTTCTGACTTGTCTTCCCACCCATGGCCTTCTTTCTTCTCCCATCTACCTTCAGTATCTTCTGCTGCTTTTGCCTCCATCCTCGACCTTCCTGGTGATCAGAAAAGAAATCCAGCTTTATAAAAGTGTGTTTTAGTAGTAGTGCTGCAGTAAGGCAGCTGAATTTGTGTTAGACAAAGGCCTGTGCCTGCATACACACATATAGTGCTCACAGGGGGGGAAGCGACAGAAGTCACCTGAGTCCTCGTTGTGCTGTCAAAGGTATTCTAATGTCTACGGGTTGCCAAGTCTTGCCTCATGCCTTAGATGTAATGCAACATGGTGGCCCTTCTCAGAGTTACCTTCATGGCTCACTTCTTTATGGCTGCAGCAGGCTCCACTGTTGGAGAGGTGAAGGGAGGGTGGTCGCAGGCATTGGCAGTCTACTAGGAGCAGGCTATGTGGAGACGAAGGGACTTTTAAGAGATTGATGGCCTTCCAACTTGTGCTTTCATACTCATGTGAATGGCCCAGTCCAGCTGGTGAGGGGGCGCCCTGTCAAACAGGAACTGGTGGAGACTGCAGGGCCTTCGAGCACTCTTGGTAGGCATCAATGTAACTCCCACACGACCTGTGAAGATTATCTCAGAGAAGTGCAACAGGTTCCAGAAGGCCTCTGTGAATCCCTGGCACGGAGGGATTTTAGGGTGGGGAAGTGGGAATTCTGCAAGCAGCAAGGTTTCCAAGGACTGCAGGTCTTCCTCAGCCGATAGCGAGAAATAAAGGTGCTGATGAGGATGGTCAAGAGAGTGTGGATACTTGAGATATAGTGGAAGGTCACAGGGAGATGACTGGGACCCTAGAAATAACTAAGAAGAAATTCGGAAAAGGTTGTGTGAGAAATTCGTTTTTTGATTGAGGTGGGTGAAAACCCTTCCCAAACAACAACCACAATCCTTCTCAGAGTGAACCACTAAAGTAAACTGTGCTTAACCCTTTAGTAGCCTAGCACAAAGAGGTCCGGCTTCACTTCAAGGCAAAGTGTGAAGTATTTCTACAGCTCACAAACAGTAACAGGTGAAAACACAAACCAAGATATATCCCACATCAATTTAGAAAAATAGAGTAAAATGTAATAAATAAAATGAGACCAAAATGTCAGAAATCCGATCAATAGGACCGGAGTTACGCAATATTAAAGGTTTAAGTCAGTCAAAAAATCAATTCATCTTTATTCGATTCACATAGTGTATCATAAAAGAATGCATAGAAACAGCACTATGTATAAAAAAAAAAGTAATGTTAAAAGACAGACGTAATTTGCCAAACAGCGGTTAATGATTTTTTTCTGGTTAATGCAGCCCTGAAAAATCGTACTGAAACCACACATATAAACAAATTAGGGGGCAATTGCAAGTATAAAAACGCCGGCCTACATTGTTTAAAACTTAAAGATTTCATCAGGGGTACAATGAAAGATCTCCTCTGATCTGTATAAAATTTACAAAAGAAGAACATGTGAATCGTTGATTGTTAAGACAAATTATCACATGGACAAGGCCTTCATTCCCTAGACCAATTGTTGACATTTGGAAAATATGTCAGACGGTGAAATATATCTAATCTAAAACGCGTTAAAACAAATCTGTTGTGTGTTAAAAACATTAAAAAGATACGGTTGCATTGAAAATGTAGTCAAGCCCATTTGAATATGTTGAACAGTTGGTTTCGATAGTTCCACTGTTAATCTTATTTCCTCCAAAAGAGTTAGACACTCTGTTTTAAGTGCTTTTCTCGTAATACTATTCAGGATTTTTGGTTGTTCATAATATTCCGGATGGTTAATATCTAACGTAAAGTTCCTAATAAACTTTAACCCTGGAACTTTTAGTGCAGATTCAGCGTCACAGCAGTCCTTTACTAAGGCCCAATTAAATTCCATATACTCTGAAGTCCACATCTTGTACCAGAGAAGAACTGGATGTAACCTTATCAGATCTGTTAAGTGGGCAGCACCCAGTTCGGAGTGGCTTACAAAATTTGAACAACTAGTAGGAAGCGCCAAAAGATTTACAAAAAATGCCTTTTCCACCTCCTGTAGTGGTTCCACATTAACATACCACCACCGCTCAGAGCTGTACATAGCAATGGTTCTACATTTAGCATTATAAATAGTTAGCATTTGCTTTGGCTGTTTAAACACAATTTCTTTGCAAAATTACACAAGGCTGCGATAGAACGAACAAATTGCAGCCTTCTTGAGTTAATTGCACTTTTCCAACTCCCCTCACAGTCGAATAAAATGGCCGGGTACGAAAAAGTGAGAGTTAGTGGAATAAATCTTTCCCTATAAAAATATTGCGCATCTTAGTAGAACATCGACCTACTTTCCTAGCGAACGTCTTGCTTATGTTAATTTGCAACCCCAGATTCTCCATAAAATGCACAAAACTATCCAGGAGTTGCTGCAGAGCCGGTGGAGTACGTGCCATAAGTACTGCATCGTTCGCATAAAGCAGGACGGGTATTGGGCGTTGCTTGATATGTAGCAATTCCAAACATACATTAGCAAGTTTGTTTCCTAAATCATTAATGTACAAATTAAATAAAAAGGGAGCGAGCACACATCCTTGGCGAACCCGTTTGTCAATGCTTAAGGAACGTGTACATTCGCTCTTTAAACCAAAGCGAACCCTAGCACAGCTAGTTGAATAGAAGTATCTTAGGAAGTTGACAAGGGTACGGTCTATTCCCATTGAGGTCATAACGGACCAGAGCTTATAGTTGATTAGGGAATTAAAAACAGTCGACAAAAACAAAATTACCTCTTTTGATATGAGCATACTTGCTTAGAAATAAATTCTAAATGATGGCTTGATCCATGGTTCCAATTCCTTTTCGGAAACCATACTGTAGGTCTGAGATAATATTGTTGCCATCCGCTCAGCTGAATTAGTTGTTCTAGGAAACCATTCTGTTCGACCATAGACTACCGTAGGGTATAGCCATTCATGTGCGACAATTCTATGTTGTCTACAGACACAGTGTAATGACGAACCCCACGCTCTTTTGTGCAGCTGGAGTTCAGCATTAGGCTCAGGGGAAAGTGGTCACTCATTGCTAAATCATGGATTTTAAAATCAATAACTAAAGCCGAGTAACAGTTGGGAAAAAGCATGAAAGCGATAGTGATTTTACCCATACTACCATCAAAAGTACAAGGTACCACAACTGGTCTATTCACGAATTCGTTGCTGAAGCCCAGGACATATTTAAAGATGAGCTCCGAGTTTCGCACCATATTCAGTGTGTAAGAAATGGGTAACATCATTTTTAGGTGAGGTAAAATTCCAGATCGGATATTTTACACAGTTGGATATTAAAATCCTCTCCCCAGATCAAGATTTCATCTCCATTCCCTTTAAAAGTTAGAGATTCTAGCTCGTTATTAAGTTGGTCCAAAATGGACGGTATATCTAAATCGCAAGCATTGTTATAGAAGTTGACTAAGATCAGTTGTGAGGAACCTGGGAATTCAACAGAGACAATTTAATAAAAGTTGTTGGGGAATTTTACAGTTACAGTACAAGATGTTAATGTGTTTGAGACAGAGATGCAGATGCAGATACCCCCCTTAGGTCTGCCATGTCTCGATGGAACATCTCATAAGTTAAAGGTTTTGTAACCATTCAAATAGATTGGTTCTACAACCCATGTTTCCTGTAAACAGATAATTAAAAAAAAAAGTCACAAAATCGAACTAATCAGGTAGATTGTTTTTGCTTCTCAGCCCCGCTACATTCCAACTTAAAATAGTAATGGTGCTTAAGTCATTAGTTATACAATCCAAATTTGTCATATCACTCAACATAAACTGCTCCATAGATCATTGGGCAACCAGTACGTCTCCCTCTGTCTGTAAGATATTAGGAGGGATTGAGGTAGTATCGGCAAGGTTATACAAGGATGTTCCTCCCATTGAATCGGCCTGAAGTCAATCTACCCCAGTAAGACTAGAGAGGCAATCGTACCTACTGGATATTTCAATACGATACATCAAAGGACATGCCTGGGTCTGTTATTCAAGTTCAAAATTGATGGCTGTGCATCTAGCTGTAATTGGGAAGATCGCTGCGTCGCAGAATTCAGCTGTCTGGACAGTTGTGAAGGTGGCCTACATAAAAACAAAAAAAAGCGGTAAAACTGAAATTTTATTTGGATTTATATGCACTGAGTTTACCCTTCCCAGTATCGTGCTGGGATTGTGAGAGAAATCACCACACAATCACTCTGTAGCTCTATGGGGCCCCTACCAACCCACCCTATCCGTCTCGCCATTTTAAAATCCGCAAAAAGTGCCCCATCCCAATTTTAGAGTTTAACCAATTGAGAGATTTGTTTCTCAACGAGTCCCTTGTTTCTTGTAGAGGAACACCTAAGGTCGAGACTTTGGCCAAAATGATCACATACGGGGTAGCAGCGGAGGAAGATCTAATCGGTCACTAACAGGCAAAGGATGAGTAGGGTAGGTAGAAGCAGATCCTCCCCAAACAGATTTTGGATTGGGGAACTAGTGGTGTTACTTCATTATTACACCTGTCTGCGTCATTGGCTTGAACTAAGTGAGGCCGCGACTGTAGGTTTAACTCAGAGTTCTCTCTAAAAATATTGTAGTAGCGGGAGAGTTACCGACGGTCTGGGGGTTGTACCATTATTAACATTACCATGATCCTTTTCCCCACAATGGGGATTTACCGAGGTTAATCCCTCAACACACGTTAATACAGCACATTCAATAGCTTTCAATCGATCTGTGAGATTACAAACAGAGGTCTTAATGAGGTCAGTAAGAGTATGGATAGATGACACCAGAGAAGTACAGTCCAGGGGTGCAGCAGGTGTTGATTTGTTGACAGTTCTAGGGGACTTAATAGTTGTTGCTGGCTTCTGCACAAAGATCCTCTTTTTAGCCTTGTTTGTCCATCAAAAGGAACCATAATCGGATCGGCATGGCAGTTCCTTGGAATCTTTACTCGTTTGGGTGGAGGATGGGTGTTCAAAGTACCCGGTGAAATAAAATAGACCACAGTCTCATTACTGTCTTTACTATTCAAAGAACCAGTTCCCTCAGTCTGCATTTCAGTCCTATGAGCTGCATTTGGGGAAATTGAGGAAGAAGTTGTTGGTTCAGAGACATTCTCAGAGCAGATAGAGTTTCTTCCACACTTAGAATTTGCTTCTCAATAGCCCCCGTTGCCCCTGTTATATAATTCAATATAGACTGCCTAGACTTTGGTGGGGACTTTGCTAGTGCAGAGCTTGGGTATTTTCTTTCCCCCATTCCTTTATCGGGTACCTCTACTTAATATCAAAGTAGATCATAGAAAAAAAATAGGGCATATAGAACTTGGTGACGGCTGAAACACTTCGAGAGTCAAACTTACTGAATCAACGTCTTGCACATCATGACGAACCCGGATATCAGGAGAAGTTTTCTCAGGGCACAGAACCAAGAGGTGCGGTCCAGCCCTGCCGCTGATGGGCGCAGACCAGCCCGCCCTTGGCCCAGTCAAGCCAGCATGTGTCCCACGCTGCAGGATGCCTCGTGTGCTTTTATGACGATCCTCCGTTTGAATCAAAATAGCGGCAAGAGCAGAAATCCCTAACTGTGGGTATCTGGTCACACTACACCAGGACAAAGTCGCAAGTTCCGGCCAACCATGATGGAGGGCAGGTTGGAAACAGGGACATGGCTAGTCCTGCGGAAAAGGTTATTTTCTGAAAGTCCGGTGCCCAGAGTTCAAGACATCTCAAATTCAAAGGAGTAGCTCAGCTGATGGCAGTCAAAAGGCCAGAACTTGGGATGGCACTTGTAGTCAGGAACTCATTCCAGCAGAGGCCACCCGAGCTCATAATGGTCTAAGTTGGTCCAGTTGCAGGTTTAGGCAGGTCCAGTCGCAGGGTCAGTTGCAGCAAGTCAGCTGGTTAGTTTTAGGGAGACATCTGTAGCTTGACGTGTCCCTCTGGCTCAGAACAGGTCAGCCAACAGACCCTGTGAGTCACTGGTAGTCCTGGGTTAAAGGAGATGTTTCTCTCTCCTACAAGGAGCTTGGCAGTCCTCTGAGAAACAATGCTGGCCTCAAGCAGTAGAGCAACACTGTGGTAGCGGCAGGACAGTACTCTGAGAAACAAGGCAGGCATCCAGCAGCAAGTAAGTAATCCGAGAACCAAGGCAGGCCTCAAGTAGCATGGCAGTCCTCTGGAATACAAGGCCAACCTTAATTCTTCTACAGGTCCCGGAGTGTGCTGTAGAGTTGATCTGAGGTTCCAATATTTATACCTGTGTCCACCTTTGAAGTGGGAGGAACTTCTATACTCTCCCCCACCTCTCATCTGGTTCTGGAATTTACTTCCCTACCAGTTCAAGCTCCAAGGGGTCTGGAGTGACAATAGGCTTGTGTCATGGTCTTGGTGAGTGTGCTGGAGGTAGCATCTTGGAAATGTAATTGGGGCAGGTAACAGCTCTCCTAAGGACTTACAGGTAAATTAAATGTGCCAGTTGGAAGCAAGCAGATTTAACCATATTTGAAGGAAAAAGCACAAGCACGTCAACACTAGTTAGCAGTGGTAAAGCACACATAGTCCTAAAAGCCAACAAAAATGGGTTCGGAAAACAGGAAGGGTGAAGGCAAAAAGTTTAGGGGTGACCCTGGGGAGAGAGCCAAGTTCAGCATGAGCCTCTCCCCCCTCCAGCCTAAAGCCAGGGTAGACTAATCAATACCTTGATGGATTTCCCTGCTTAGGCGATGAAGCGTGGATAATGGGACTCTTCTGCAGTGGCCCTTGTCAGTTCTATGCCCCTCTGAACTCAAATCAGGGATTTGTGAAGGACACTACTCACCCATGAGTGTTTCACAGCGCTGGGGTGATTCGAGCAGTTCTGTCTCATTTAAAGAGCCAGGTCTTGAGGCTCTTCCTGGATGCTTGCAGTGTGGGGTTTGTCTGATGCTGAGGGGGAGTTTGATCCATGTCTTGGCCGTGATGTAGGAGAAGGCTTTTCCTCCCATCTGGCTTTGCAGATGTGTTGGATTTAGGCCAGGGCAGGGTCAGCGGAGCACAGGTTTCTCTTGGGTGCGTAGAGAGATTTTTTCATGGAGATATTGGGGTCTGGTGTTGTGGAGGGATTTGTAGACGTGAGTGAGCACCACAAAGGTCACTCTTTTCGACGGGGAGCCAGTGGAGGTCTCGTAGGTGCTGGGTGATGTGGTCTTGTCATGGGATGCCTAGGACGAGTCTGGCTGTGGCGTTCTGGATGGTCTGTAGTATGATGAGTAGAGATTTGTTGATTCCGGTGTAGATGGCGTTCCCTTAGTCCAGTCTGCTGGATATGAGATCGTGGGTGACTGTCTTTCTGGATTCGGGAGGAAATCCATTTGAAGGTCTTGTGGATAATGCAGAGGGTATTGAAGCACGTGGAAGATACGGAGTTGACCTATCTGTTCATTGTGAGGGAGGAGTAGAGTATGATGCCGAGGTTGCGGGCATCGTCCGCGGGTGTGGGAGAGTTGCCTAGAGCAGTGGGCCACCAGGTCGTGTCCCATGCGAAGGGGGTGGAACCAAGGACTTCAGTTTTCTCTGAGTTGAGTTTCAGGCTGTTGCTGCTCATCCAGGATGCAAAGTCTTCCTGCAAACTGTGTCTGGTGATGTTGGGTTCCTTGGTGAGTGAGAGGACGAAGTGAGTGTTGTTGGCGTAGAATGCTGAGCCTGTGTTTTCTGGCGATCGTAGCGAGGAGGGCCATGTTGTTATTGAAGAGTGTGGGGCTGAGTGAGGATCCTTGGGGTACTCCACAACTGATCTCTGTGGGTTTGGGGAGGAAGGGGGGGGGGGTTTGGATCTGCCCCCTCCTCACCGGCCGAACTCAAAGAATCAGTCTACGGCAGTTCCCTGTATTCTGGCGTCATGGAGTCTGGCAGATAGTGTGTGGTGGGATACGTTGTCGAAGGCTGCTGAGAAGTCTAGTAGAATGAGGGCAGCCGTGTGGCCTTGGTCAAGGAGAGTGCAGATGTAGTCTGTGGCAGCTAGGAGGGCGGTCTCAGTGTTGTGGTTGCTTCGGAATCCGGATTGAGAAGTGTTGAGGATAGAGTAGGATACTATGAAGTTTGTGAGCTGGTTGTAAACTATCTTCTCAGTGACTTTGGCTGCGAAGGGGAGGAGAGAGATGGGTCTGTATTTCTTGAGGTCCATCAGCTCTGCGTAGGGCTTCTTGAAGAGGGGCTTGACTTCTGTGCGTTTCCAGTCGTGGGGGGAACGTGCCTGTTTCAAGGGTGTAGTTGATAGTACGTCGTAGTTCGGGTGCTATACCGGAGGCGACTCTGTGGAAGAAGTGTGGCGGGCAGGGGGCTCCCGAGTGTATGCTCATGGTCTTAGCAGTGTCTTCTGTGGTGACAGTGGTCCAGGCGGTGATGGTAGGCTGGGTGGCAATGCCCGTGGTAAGTGTAGTATCGGTGCCTTTGTTCCATTCGTCGAAGTTGTCATAGAGAGACCTGATTTTGTGATGGAAGTAGGAGCCGAGTTTGTTGCAGAGGTCCTGGGAGGGCGGGCGGTGGAGGTTTCGCTGAGAGGTTTGGTGAATTCTTGTATGATGCTGAAGAGTTCCTTAGAGTTGCGGGAGTTGGAGCGGATTCTGTCCTGGATGAAGTTCCTCTTCATGGATCTGATGAGTTGGTGGTGTTCTGTCATGGGGTTCTTGAAGGCGGTGCATGCTTCTGAGGTTTTGCTGTTCCTTCATGCTTTCTCGAGTCGTCGGCACATGCGCTTGGATTTTCGGAGGTCGGTGGTGAATCAGGTGGCTTTCGTGGTACGTTATCTTTCGGAGTTTCAGGAGGGGGGCGAGTGTGTTTGCACAATCTGTGATCCATCTGTGGAGTTTGTTGGCTGCAGTATTGGTATCGGTTGAGTGCAGAGTTGAGGTGCTCTTCTGTGATCTTGCTCCAGTTCCTGCGCAGGGGGCAGGCCTGGTCTAGGCTTGTGTGGGGTTGGTTTCAAAAAGGAGGAGTGGACGCTGGGGTAGCCCGTCCGCAGGGGTTGCGTGGTGTGGGTGACGTGTTTACTCCTGATGGGGTCGAGGGTGTGTCCTGCCTACAGGGTGGGGGTGGTGACGAGCTGTTTCAGTTCGATGTTAGCGAGGTTGTCCAGGAGGGCGGTGGAGTTGGGGTCGCTGAGGTTGTCGAGGTGGAAATTCAGGTCTCCAAGCAGTACTTAGTCCGTGGAAGCGAGGGCGTGGGGCGCAATGAGATCTGTGATGTTTGTGGTGAACGTGGCGGGCGGTCTGTAGGCGAAGGTGCTGCGTACAGTCGTTCTGGGGTTGATCTGGATCTGGAAATTGAGGCTTTCCATGGGAGACGAGGAGTCGTTCGTGCTGGCTGTAAGGAGTCGGAGGAGGTTTTTGTGTATGATGGTGAGTCCACCTCCAGTGTGGTTGGGCTGGTCCTTCCTCTGGATCTTGTACCCATCAGGGATGGCGGTTACGATGTCGGGTGCGGAGCTGGCGTTGGTCCAGGTTTCTGTGAGGAAGGCGACGTTGGGCAAGAGTGTTGAGAAGGTTCCAGATTTCTACTGCGTGTCTGTGGAGGGAGCGTACTTTGAGGAGCATGCAGCTCAGGGGTTTGGGCTCACTGACGTCCGGTGGGTTGGTGGTAGAAGTAGGGGTCTGGAGGTGGGTGAAGGTGCGGCAGCAGTGTTGACAGGAGAACTCTTGGGTGGAGTTCGGCGACAGCTGTCAGTTGTATTTGCCAGGGTTGAGTGCATGGAGGGTTGCTGACTTGTAGTGGTGGGTGGTCAGAGGACCAGGGTCGCACCCAGGTGCAGACTGGCTTACCTTTGGCTCGTCCGCTGCATGGTTGCCATTAAGTAGGGGTGGGGGGAGGCAAAGCAGCTGGGAGGCGAGAGCAGGAACAGGCGGGGGAGGGGTTGTGGGGGCAGTAACGGCAGGAAAGGGAGCGAAAGTGGCAAAAGTGAAAAACGGGCAATAAGGCAGAAAAACGAGACAAAAAGGCGCAAGAGACAGAGGCACAAAAAAGACAACGAAGCACAAGGGACAGAGGCACAAAATGACAGACACAAGAGACAAAGGCACAAAAAACAACAAGGCGCAAGAGACAAAGAGGCACAAATGGTCAATTAGGCACAGATAGACAAAAGCAGGGAAAACCAACAGAAAGGCTGGTCGAGCGGACCAGCAGAAGAGCAGGGGTCTTCCACTGGACCACCAGGGATGAGGCACAGGCAGGAGCTTGCAGGTGGAGGAGGGCCTCTAACACCTACCTGCAAGCAGAGAGATGCTAGGGGCAGTGGCGCAACAACGGAGCTGCGCGAGGGGAGACATTTTCCATGACCAGGTCAGAGGTCTTGCTCTATTACTCAGTTATATCCTTTTGTTAACACTCTACTGAGCCACAGAGCTGACTCATAGGAAACACTTCTCTTCATCTGTGGGCCACATCTATGAATCACCTAACCGTAACACAGATGCATCCCAGTAGGCAGACAGTAACGCCATAGCCAACAAAGTGATGTGGCCCATTATATCCCTTGGGTCAGAAGTGAGCCCCAAACCAAGGAACACTCTACCCATAAGGACAGCAACGAAAAGAGGCCACTGACAACTGCCCGTGTCAAGAGCCAGGTCCCAGACCATATACTGCCAGTTAGAGGCTCCAAGTGGGGGGTCTTGGGCAGGCTTCGCTTCTAACCTTCGGGTTGGCAATGATTTCCTAACTGCTCTGGAGGATCCTCTGAGGTGTCTACGAGTGGAGGGCAACTGTTGGGTATTTGGTAACTTACCACCACTCTCCCTCCCACCACTCCAAGGGTGGTAGCCTGAGATTGGCCACTCAGTCCAAGGTTTGTATCCTGTGACTGAGCAGGTACCCTTGCAAGTCAGGACTTCCAGTGGGACCCTTCCCCCGCCCCCCGCTCCAAAGGCAACATACTCTGTCATGCAGAGGTCTGCCTGGTGCCGGTCTCAAGGCCTCTGTCTCTTTAACAGCAAAGGGAATACTTCCAGTTTAGAAGTGGTTTCACCAGGAATAGTCTTGGGTTGCTCCGTATGCAGAGCTGGCAATACCTGATGCACTGGTCCTCTCACTGAGGACTGTTTACACTTCCTTTCCATCTGGGACTCTGTGCTCTCCCTGTGGGAGTAGCACACCAAGAAACCTGAGCTTTAAGGGCGCCCTGGGAGGCCGCTCCTTCCAACTCTTCTAATACCGGTTGTAACTGATTTCCGCGAATACAGTTGATGGGCATATGGGGACTAACTATGACCCTCCTCAGGCCCTCTTTTCCGCCCCATTCTAAGGGTACCAGAGCCGTAAAGCTCCTAAGGTCCTGCCCAAGGGCCTGACTCACCCTAAACACCTGTCTGGGGAAACAAACCTTTCAACCACCATGGTCTGTTTGGCACTTGAATCCCACAGAGCAGTGACAGGGATCACATTTACTGTGATCTCATGGAAGTGACAACTCCCACCCTCATGGATCACAAGCCTACCCTCTGAGTCTATCACACTACTAAGGGAGATCAGGGTATGTTCTCCCACCTGACCTGGGGATTACCTGTCCCTCTCCCCAAACTGACCACCACTGTAGAGTTCGAAACAGTGGGTCGTTTCTTAGGACATACCGAGTTCCCCCTGCTTGTGTCCTGAGAACAATTAAAGCAGCAGGGTGGGAAATGGGGCGCCCTTGACTACTGCCCACCAGAACCACCTCTGTTTCTCAGAATGGGCATGGGAATCCTTTCCTCTGCCTTACTCTGGGACTTGTCTGTGTCACGGGAAACTTAGTTTACAACGAGGGGATTACATTGCGATGCCATTACATCGCGGTTTTTACAACACAAGTTGTTACGACGACTTGCGCTGGATGGCGCTCTAGGACAAGGAATAGTGTAATTTACTATCCAACACCTTCCCTACTGTACGTTGACTGGAGTTGGAATAGTAAATCATACTACTCCTAAGTCCAGCGCCCTCCAACGCAAGTCGTTGTAACGACTTGCGTTGTAAAAGCCGCGATGTAAAGTACTGCGATGTAAATGTATGCGTTGTAACATCATACATCCCTGTGTCACCCTGGAACTCCTCCCTGCTCTGCTGGGGTGCGGGGGCAAAAGACACATAATGATGAATGGAATGCAGAATAAATCAAAACATTCACCCCCAGTCAAGAGATGTGGGTGAAATTCATCATTCTTTTGCTCACCATGCCACCCCAGTTTAGACCTGGCCATATGCAAATCAGTCTTGACCCTGTGCCTCATGGGAACAGTCCAGCCCAAACTGCCAAGCCAGGTCCTCCCTGGACTGGAAACAAGCATCCTAGGACTGGTTTCGGGTTTCACCCCTCATCAGCCAGGATAGCTTGATTCCATTGGCACAGTGAGCCCGGGACCCACGTCTGGGCATACCCGGCACAGATAGGGTGAGGAAGCAAAAGAGACATAATTGATGGACGGAATGCAGAATAAATCAAAACATTCACCCCCAGTCAACCACCCAACCACGTTCCACTACTCCACCACACTTATCACCTCACTTGCACTCATTATACGGCATCTCTTAAAAAGATCTCTGCCAAAGTGACCCTTCGGGGGACTCGTAGGGCATTGCAGCGCCAGCCCAACGATTAGCACCGCCCTATGATGAAGCATGACATCCCCTTGGGGGGGTGTGAGGGCTACATGAGACAGTCCTGTTGACTGTCTTGATTACTTTGGTCTAGGCACATCTGTTTAGAAACCTTCTCGCCTTTCTTGGGAATAGTAGCCCCAATTTTTGAAATGCTGTATTCCTTTTGAAAGCAGCAGGGCAGTCCGCCCACATGTTGTTCTGAAATGTCTTTCCTTTCCCTGCCTAGGCTCCGAAGGGTTCTCGGTTGACACGGGTTGGTGTCAAGTTCTGTGAGTGTGCTGGAGGTAGACCCTTGGGAATGTAATTGGGGCAGGGAACAGAAATGTCCTGACCATCCTGGCTGGATGGCCCATCCTGACCAATCCTAGTCCTCCTTTGTCCCAACTGTCTGGGAGGAATACACAAAGAGCCAATTTTACCATGTTTAAAGGAGAGAACACCGGCACCTCAGCTTTGATAACACGTGCAGAGTCCTAAAAGCCAAAAAAATGGGTTAACAAAACAAGAGGGGGAAGGCAAAAAGTTGGGGTGACCCTGCAGAGAGGGCCAAGTGCAACTGGTTGCGAAACCTTTAACGGTGGAAGTTCGACAAGGGAGCATGAAGAAAAGTGAGGCAGGGTGGAAGCTGGTGACAGTTATTAACTCAAAGTTGCAGGCACTAAGGGCCAAATGGGCGATGCGTGACTAGCCCAGCGGACCTGCATGTAGAACGGCAGGTGTGCTCTTTGAAAATGCCCAACAATAGACAACATTAGGATCTCCTGTCATTCCACTAGACCGCAGTGACTGAAGTGATGCAGTTGTCTTTGTAGCTGACGCTGGACTGATGCATTGCATTAATCATGACCTCCAAGTTCATGATGACATTTTTCAGACCTCAGTGGTGGAAACCAGATCAGGAGGAGAGAACTGTTGGTGTTGCATCTTTGTTTGCAGTGATGTTGTTTGCTCTTGGTAGTTCTGATTTTAGATTGGTTTATGGTGGATTTGTTTTGGCACTTTTGGTTGTAGTGTATTAGATTGTCATGGTTTTGTATGTATTAGTTCTGCTTTTAGTATTTTGTGGTCGGTTGGGTGGAGCTATGGTGGCAATGTGTTTCTTTTTATAGTACTAATTGCTTTTGCGATGGGTTTGTTAGTGGTTGTTTTGTTTATTTTAAGTTTTGATTGTAGTATATGTTTGATTGTGGCAGTGGAGTTCATAATATTTGCTTGTAGTGAATTTGTGGCGGTTTCTTTGGTTTAAATTGAAGCAGTTTTTTTTGTCGTATTGAGGTTAGCAGTTTACAGGGTAGTGGTGATTTTGTGTGTAGTTTCAAGTCTATGCGTATATCAAGAGAGAGAGGGAGGACCAGATAGCTAGTCCAGATCCCCAGGGGCTTATATATAATATCAACAAGGACTAGCCAAGGGTGACCTAAGTAGGACTCTAGGCTGTATTTATTAGTAGGCACCTAGTAGGTGTTCATAAAGCCCTCACCCACCAACCTAGTTGATGGCATGCTTCATCATCAGGCCCACCCAGTGACACCTAGCGTGTCCCTGGTGTGCTACAACGCCTGTGTTACAGCGGAGCGGGTATGTTACTCAGAGTGCAGTGTGGTGAGTGAAGTAGTGAAGATTAAAACGGCTTTACGGTGATCCCAGTACCCGAGGGTAAAATAAATTTTATTAACTGGGTCTCCGTGACCGGTTAAAAACAAGGCAGTTGGATGTTGTGGTGGTGGAGTTAAGACCACCTACATCCAGTGTAGGTCGACATGTTTCAGCCAGTGCCTTTTGTTATGCTGGCTTTCCTCAGGACCATAAAGAGTGGACAATCCCTCTGAAAGACCAGCTACAGCTCACATGCTGGGGCTGTGAAGGACCCGCAGAAAAGAAACTGGACCTGGTGCTGTCAGTCACCGGTGGGATTCACTGGCCATTGCCTGGCGCGGAGGCAGAGACAACCTTTTCCAAACCCCCTTCTCCCTCCAGTGTGGCCCGCCCCTGCTTCATGAGAAGAATGCTGCAGCCATGGGCGTCCAGGAAATGCTGTGGATCAGAGCAGGGCTCGAGTGAAGCCCCCCCAAAACCTAGGCCTCGAGAGAACACAGTGCGCTCGTTCTTCCTGATCATTAAAGCCCTGGTTTCGCGGCCGCCCTGGAGCCAGGCCTCACAAGGAGCGCTTGGAAGCGGGGCCAACCTTCCGCCATCTCACAGAAACGCTGCAGAATCCCGACTGCTGATTCCCGAGCGAAGACCCGGGGAGGGAGGGGGGGGGGGGGGGGCTGCTGCGCAGGCACGTGGAAGAAACATCAAAGGCCTGTCGCATAGCTATATTTAAAGCAGCCTAAAAAGACAACAATTGCCTATAGAAAGGCTGCAAAAGGCACCTGACAGTAATGACAGCGCACGCTGCGCAAAGGCGTGAAAAGGGAACCAGCCAATTAGGCGGTGTTGAAGCTACATTTCAAGGGAACAATGCATCTCACAGAGGCAGGAAAGCCTTTCAGAGGCGCGCCAGGGTGAAGCGTCAGCTGGTACTAGAGCTTCAGGCAGCCTGGCACCCGTGCCCACGGGCCACCTGCCGGTGCCCAGGGGCCCCCTACCCGTGCCCAGGGCGCCCCTGCCCGTGCACACGGGCCACCTGTCTGTGCCCAGGGGCCCCCTACCCGTGCCCAGGGGCCAACTGCCCGTGCCCAGGGGCCATCTGCCCGTGCCCAGGGGCCACCTGCCTGTGCCCACGGGCCCCCTACTCGTGGCCAGGGGCCACCTGCCCGTGCCTAGGGGCCACCTGCCCGTGCCAGTGATGCCTGGACATTCCGTAAACTGTCAACTTTTGAACAGAGAAAGTAAAGGAAATATTTGTTCAATTTTCGTGTAATTTGCTATGTTTGTGGTCCAAGCAGCTAAGCCCCATGTTTCCCTGCCCAACATCGCAGCAGATTGTTCCTGTATCAGCAGGTTCTGTCAGGGATCATAGAGACTGCAGATGGGAGAGGCCCGCGCGGCTCCGGGGAGGGCCTCACGGTGAGGATTGCCGTGGTCATCGCCACATGAATGTCAGCTAACTGTTCCAAGTCCTCTTCTCCTCGGCTTCAGCCCTTCCTCAGTCTTGCCTCGCCTCCCCCACGCCACCCCGTCCATCTCTCTGATTTTCGTTTTTAGGTCGAGCTTGCGCTGCTCTGTGAGGCATGCTGTATTAGGGTATGGACTTGAATCTCCGCCCATCTCTATTGGCTGCTGTGACTGTCCTTTGTAAAATGTTGCTTTTGATTTGATAATAGGATTATTAGCACCTCCTTAGTACCTCTCTGTCTTCTTTTGTAACCTCCCATCAGGACTGGACCTTTTCCTTGTGTCCTTACCATAATGCTTGCATTAGCCCTTCCGGAGAACTCTTTGCCTGATTAACGTAAAGAGCACTGGTGGGACGGCAGCTTTAGCAATGGGGGGCCACATTTTTTTGGGGTATTTACAGCAGGCCTTTCACTTTTACAATGCGCAGCTCGTCCCAAACTTTTTTTTGCTTTAACATTAAATCATGGCGGCTGCGCGTCTTGTTGTGCACAGCTCGCCCAACTTGTTATCTTTCATTATAGCGGCTCATGCAATGCCCTCTTTTGCCACCACCTCCCAGGGCACGTCACTCTGTTATGTCCCACATGTTATAACATTTATTTTAAAAAATCCCCTTTGGAAGATGGCCACCTTCTTGCTGGTAGATGCGCAGCATTAGTCCCACACAGTAAAAGCCCTCCAAATCGGGTTACACAAGAAATGCTGATACTTCTTAGTGAGTGCACACACGGGCTTTAGAGCTCCTTGAATCAACATTATTCTTTGTTTTGTCGAGACATCAATCTGGGTTTCAGCACCATCATAGCTTATTTAACTCCCCACACTACTTTTCAGTATGCGATCCCTGTTTCCACAGTAACCAGATTCGCTTCACCTGCAAATTCACGTTTTTAATTTATTTTGCCTCACGACTCTTGATGCACACACATTATTTTAGCCCAAGAATGACCCAATAATATCACCACCCCTAGTTTCTACAGACACACCAACTGGAATCTTCGTATCTCATTTTATCAATTTAACTCACATCACGGCTCGTTACACACACGCTCAGTTCACGGCTTCACATGCACTTTCTTTCAGTTTCCATTCTTCACCACTAACACAGCTTTATTCTCGTCAATATACCCATATAGGATATTCTGTGGATGTTTTTTTTAACCTGTTTAATTTAACAATCCAGATTCACTTGTGACTAATTTTTCCAGGATTTTCACAAAATGACCATGATGATTATGTATAACGATTCACTATCAATTAACTGTTCTATTACTTGTGTTAGGAAATGACAGCTATTTGCCCAGCGGTGCTCGTTGCACTTTCTTGAAAATGCTGCGCGTGAGCTGGCTGTCATTGGCGTCCTCTTGGTGGATACTTATCGGCAGTCTTGGTAACAGATTGAAACTGGGCGTTGAAGTACTTGAGCAATGAACTGAAATCAGTACAGAAAGTTCCTTGTGCACAAGTCACGATTATGAAATCTCAAGGGAGCTTGATGAGTATTATCAATACTTGTCGGCTGCCACCCATGCTTTGTTCGCCCCAGCCATTTGTTCCTGGGATTGTCACGAGCCACGCTTCTGCCTTTCTATTTGCATCCTCACCACCTACCTCTCATCGAGGTTCCTTGTAAGAATACTGCTCATGGGTGGTGTCACACAGAGCCTGTTGGATGCAAGGGCGTAAAACTAAGCAAGGTGCAGCTCCCATGCTGCCGAAGCACGGATACTCTATTTTAATTTATCACGTGCACTCAGAGAGTGCATGTGCCTGCAGTGCCTCGTCCTCACCCCTGCTTTCTGTCCTTGTTTTAACCCCCCACCTTCCGTTGTTTCTAAAACCCTCGTCCTCCTCCCACTTTCCCTTCTTTGTAACCCACCCCGTTTCACCCACCACCCTCTTTTCTACTGTCCTTTATGTTTCCCCCTGGCCTCCCTCGTGTGGCTTGGCTATCACCCCATCCATTCCTAGGTGCGCATGTGTGCGTTTTTCAGAACACCATAGAAGGCACTTCTTTGCTACAACCTGTTTCAGAATGAGAACATACAGTGTAGATTCAGGTGGAGCACGACTTGCACTCGATTGCTTGGCGTCAACGCGCACGCTTTTTCTGGCTTTGACTGAGTTTTAACTGAGTTGCAAAAGATTTTCTAAGAAGCAAGTTGTCATCTTATCAGAAACATAAGAACCGATTTCAAGAAGTTCATAAATAACTGCATTGTGTTCTACTTCCGGATACGTAATTATGGGATGCCGCTCATGCTTTGTTTGAGCCAGCCATGTGTCCCTGGGCTTGTCGCGCGCCAGGCTTCAGCCTTCTTGTCTGACTCTCCTAGAGATTCCTTGTGAGAATACTGCGCCTCCGCCTGTGCCACACACAGCCTGTTAGACGTAGGGGCCTGTGCCACACACAGCCTGTTAGATGTAGGGAGGCCTGTGCCACACACAGCCTGTTAGACGTAGGGGCCTGTGCCACACACAGCCTGTTAGACGTAGGGGCCTGTGCCACACACAGCCTGTTAGACGTAGGGGCCTGTGCCACACAAAGCCTGTTAGATGTAGGGAGGCCTGTGCCACACACAGCCTGTTAGACGTAGGGGCCTGTGCCACACACAGCCTGTTAGACGTAGGGGCCTGTGCCACACAAAGCCCGTTAGATGTAGGGGGGCCTGTGCCACACACAGCCTGTTAGATGTAGGGGCCTGTGCCACACAAAGCCTGTTAGATGTAGGGGCCTGTGCCACACACAGCCTGTTAGATGTAGGGGCCTGTGCCACACACAGCCTGTTAGATGTAGGGGCCTGTGCCACACAAAGCCTGTTAGATGTAGGGGGGCCTGTGCCACACACAGCCTGTTAGATGTAGGGGGGCCTGTGCCACACACAGCCTGTTAGATGTAGGGGCCTGTGCCACACACAGCCTGTTAGATGTAGGGGCCTGTGCCACACACAGCCTGCTAGATGTAGGGGTCTGTGCCACACACAGCCTGTTAGATGTAGGGGGCCCTTGTCCACACACAGCCTGTTAGACGTAGGGGCCTGTGCCACACACAGCCTGTTAGATGTAGGGGGGCCTGTGCCACACACAGCCTGTTAGACGTAGGGGCCTGTGCCACACACAGCCTGTTAGATGTAGGGGCCTGTGCCACACACAGCCTGTTAGACGTAGGGGCCTGTGCCACACACAGCCTGTTAGACGTAGGGGCCTGTGCCACACAAAGCCTGTTATATGTAGGGGGGCCTGTGCCACACACAGCCTGTTAGATGTAGGGGCCTGTGCCACACAAAGCCTGTTAGATGTAGGGGGGCCTGTGCCACACACAGCCTGTTAGATGTAGGGGCCTGTGCCACACACAGCCTGTTAGATGTAGGGGCCTGTGCCACACAAAGCCTGTTAGATGTAGGGGGGCCTGTGCCACACACAGCCTGTTAGATGTAGGGGCCTGTGCCACACACAGCCTGTTAGACGTAGGGGCCTGTGCCACAGACAGCCTGTTAGACGTAGGGGCCTGTGCCACACAAAGCCTGTTAGATGTAGGGGCCTGTGCCACACACAGCCTGTTAGATGTAGGGGCCTGTGCCACACAAAGCCTGTTAGATGTAGGGGCCTGTGCCACACACAGCCTGTTAGATGTAGGGGGGCCTGTGCCACACACAGCCTGTTAGATGTAGGGGCCTGTGCCACACACAGCCTGTTAGATGTAGGGGCCTGTGCCACACACAGCCTGTTAGATGTAGGGGCCTGTGCCACACAAAGCCTGTTAGATGTAGGGGGGCCTGTGCCACACACAGCCTGCTAGATGTAGGGGCCTGTGCCACACAAAGCCTGTTAGATGTAGGGACATGTGCCACACACAGCCTGTTAGATGTAGGGGCCTGTGCCACACACAGCCTGTTAGATGTAGGGGCCTGTGCCACACAAAGCCTGTTAGATGTAGGGGGGCCTGTGCCACACACAGCCTGTTAGATGTAGGGGGGCCTGTGCCACACAAAGCCTGTTAGATGTAGGGGGGCCTGTGCCACACACAGCCTGTTAGATGTAGGGGCCTGTGCCACACAAAGCCTGTTAGATGTAGGGGCCTGTGCCACACACAGCCTGTTAGATGTAGGGGGGCCTGTGCCACACACAGCCTGTTAGATGTAGGGGCCTGTGCCACACACAGCCTGTTAGATGTAGGGGCCTGTGCCACACACAGCCTGTTAGATGTAGGGGCCTGTGCCACACAAAGCCTGTTAGATGTAGGGGGGCCTGTGCCACACACAGCCTGCTAGATGTAGGGGCCTGTGCCACACAAAGCCTGTTAGATGTAGGGACATGTGCCACACACAGCCTGTTAGATGTAGGGGCCTGTGCCACACACAGCCTGTTAGATGTAGGGGCCTGTGCCACACAAAGCCTGTTAGATGTAGGGGGGCCTGTGCCACACACAGCCTGTTAGATGTAGGGGGGCCTGTGCCACACACAGCCTGTTAGATGTAGGGGCCTGTGCCACACACAGCCTGTTAGATGTAGGGGCCTGTGCCACACACAGCCTGCTAGATGTAGGGGTCTGTGCCACACACAGCCTGTTAGATGTAGTGGGGCCTGTGCCACACACAGCCTGTTAGATGTAGGGGGGCCTGTGCCACACACAGCCTGTTAGATGTAGGGGCCTGTGCCACACACAGCCTGTTAGATGTAGGGGCCTGTGCCACACACAGCCTGCTAGATGTAGGGGTCTGTGCCACACACAGCCTGTTAGATGTAGGGGCCTGTGCCACACACAGCCTGTTAGATGTAGGGGCCTGTGCCACACACAGCCTGTTAGATGTAGGGGCCTGTGCCACACAAAGCCTGTTAGATGTAGGGGGGCCTGTGCCACACACAGCCTGTTAGATGTAGGGGGGCCTGTGCCACACACAGCCTGTTAGACGTAGGGGCCTGTGCCACACACAGCCTGTTAGATGTAGGGGCCTGTGCCACACACAGCCTGTTAGACGTAGGGGCCTGTGCCACACACAGCCTGTTAGATGTAGGGGGGCCTGTGCCACACACAGCCTGTTAGATGTAGGGGCCCTTGTCCACACACAGCCTGTTAGACGTAGGGGCCTGTGCCACACACAGCCTGTTAGATGTAGGGGCCTGTGCCACACACAGCCTGTTAGACGTAGGGGCCTGTGCCACACACAGCATGTTAGATGTAGGGGCATGTGCCACACACAGCCTGTTAGATGTAGGGGGGCCTGTGCCACACACAGCCTGTTAGATGTAGGGGCCTGTGCCACACACAGCCTGTTAGATGTAGGGGCCTGTGCCACACACAGCCTGCTAGATGTAGGGGCCTGTGCCACACACAGCCTGCTAGATGTAGGGGCCTGTGCCACACACAGCCTGCTAGATGTAGGGGGGCCTGTGCCACACAAAGCCTGTTAGATGTAGGGGGGCCTGTGCCACACACAGCCTGTTAGACGTAGGGGCCTGTGCCACACACAGCCTGCTAGATGTAGGGGCCTGTGCCACACACAGCCTGCTAGATGTAGGGGGGCCTGTGCCACACAAAGCCTGTTAGATGTAGGGGGGCCTGTGCCACACACAGCCTGTTAGACGTAGGGGCCTGTGTCACACACAGCCTGTTAGATGTAGGGGCCTGTGCCACACACAGCCTGCTAGATGTAGGGGCCTGTGCCACACACAGCCTGTTAGATGTAGGGGCCTGTGCCACACACAGCCTGCTAGATGTAGGGGCCTGTGCCACACAAAGCCTGTTATATGTAGGGGGGCCTGTGCCACACACAGCCTGTTAGATGTAGGGGCCTGTGCCACACACAGCCTGCTAGATGTAGGGGCCTGTGCCACACAAAGCCTGTTAGATGTAGGGGGGCCTGTGCCACACACAGCCTGTTAGATGTAGGGGCCTGTGCCACACACAGCCTGCTAGATGTAGGGGCCTGTGCCACACAAAGCCTGTTAGATGTAGGGACATGTGCCACACACAGCCTGTTAGACGTAGGGGCCTGTGCCACACAAAGCCTGTTAGATGTAGGGGGGCCTGTGCCACACACAGCCTGTTAGATGTAGGGGGGCCTGTGCCACACACAGCCTGTTAGATATAGGGGGGCCTGTGCCACACACAGCCTGTTAGATGTAGGGGCCTGTGCCACACACAGCCTGCTAGATGTAGGGGCCTGTGCCACACAAAGCCTGTTAGATGTAGGGGCCTGTGCCACACACAGCCTGTTAGATGTAGGGGCCTGTGCCACACAAAGCCTGTTAGATGTAGGGGGGCCTGTGCCACACACAGCCTGTTAGATGTAGGGGCCTGTGCCACACACAGCCTGCTAGATGTAGGGGGGCCTGTGCCACACACAGCCTGTTAGATGTAGGGGCCTGTGCCACACACAGCCTGTTAGATGTAGGGGCCTGTGCCACACAAAGCCTGTTAGATGTAGGGGGGCCTGTGCCACACACAGCCTGTTAGATGTAGGGGCCTGTGCCACACACAGCGTGTTAGATGTAGGGGCATGTGCCACACACAGCCTGTTAGATGTAGGGGCATGTGCCACACACAGCCTGTTAGATGTAGGGGCCTGTGCCACACACAGCCTGTTAGATGTAGGGGCCTGTGCCACACACAGCCTGTTAGATGTAGGGGCCTGTGCCACACACAGCCTGTTAGAAGTAGGGGCCTGTGCCACACACAGCCTGTTAGATGTAGGGGCCTGTGCCACACACAGCCTGTTAGATGTAGGGGGGCCTGTGCCACACACAGCCTGTTAGATGTAGGGGCCTGTGCCACACAAAGCCTGTTAGATGTAGGGGGGCCTGTGCCACACACAGCCTGTTAGATGTAGGGGGGCCTGTGCCACACACAGCCTGTTAGATGTAGGGGCCTGTGCCACACAAAGCCTGTTAGAAGTAGGGGGCTGTGCCACACACAGCCTGTTAGATGTAGGGGCCTGTGCCACACACAGCCTGTTAGATGTAGGGGGGCCTGTGCCACACACAGCCTGTTAGATGTAGGGGGGCCTGTGCCACACACAGCCTGTTAGATGTAGGGGCCTGTGCCACACACAGCCTGTTAGATGTAGGGGGGCCTGTGCCACACACAGCCTGTTAGATGTAGGGGCCTGTGCCACACACAGCCTGTTAGATGTAGGGGCATGTGCCACACACAGCCTGCTAGATGTAGGGGCCTGTGCCACACAAAGCCTGTTAGATGTAGGGGGGCCTGTGCCACACACAGCCTGTTAGATGTAGGGGCATGTGCCACACACAGCCTGCTAGATGTAGGGGCCTGTGCCACACAAAGCCTGTTAGATGTAGGGGGGCCTGTGCCACACACAGCCTGTTAGAAGTAGGGGGCTGTGCCACACACAGCCTGTTAGAAGTAGGGGCCTGTGCCACACACAGCCTGTTAGATGTAGGGGCCTGTGCCACACACAGCCTGTTAGACGTAGGGGCCTGTGCCACACACAGCCTGCTAGATGTAGGGGCCTGTGCCACACACAGCCTGTTAGACGTAGGGGCCTGTGCCACACACAGCCTGTTAGATGTAGGGGGGCCTGTGCCACACACAGCCTGTTAGATGTAGGGGCATGTGCCACACACAGCCTGTTAGACGTAGGGGCCTGTGCCACACACAGCCTGTTAGATGTAGGGGGGCCTGTGCCACACACAGCCTGTTAGATGTAGGGGGGCCTGTGCCACACACAGCCTGTTAGTAGGGGGGCCTGTGCCACACAAAGCCTGTTAGATGTAGGGGGGCCTGTGCCACACACAGCCTGTTAGATGTAGGGGCCTGTGCCACACACAGCCTGTTAGATGTAGGGGCCTGTGCCACACACAGCCTGTTAGATGTAGGGGCCTGTGCCACACACAGCCTGTTAGAAGTAGGGGCCTGTGCCACACACAGCCTGTTAGATGTAGGGGCCTGTGCCACACAAAGCCTGTTAGATGTAGGGGGGCCTGTGCCACACACAGCCTGTTAGATGTAGGGGGGCCTGTGCCACACACAGCCTGTTAGATGTAGGGGCCTGTGCCACACACAGCCTGTTAGATGTAGGGGCCTGTGCCACACAAAGCCTGTTAGATGTAGGGGGGCCTGTGCCACACACAGCCTGTTAGATGTAGGGGCCTGTGCCACACACAGCCTGTTAGATGTAGGGGCCTGTGCCACACACAGCCTGTTAGATGTAGGGGCCTGTGCCACACAAAGCCTGTTAGATGTAGGGGGGCCTGTGCCACACACAGCCTGCTAGATGTAGGGGCCTGTGCCACACAAAGCCTGTTAGATGTAGGGACATGTGCCACACACAGCCTGTTAGATGTAGGGGCCTGTGCCACACACAGCCTGTTAGATGTAGGGGCCTGTGCCACACAAAGCCTGTTAGATGTAGGGGGGCCTGTGCCACACACAGCCTGTTAGATGTAGGGGGGCCTGTGCCACACAAAGCCTGTTAGATGTAGGGGGGCCTGTGCCACACACAGCCTGTTAGATGTAGGGGCCTGTGCCACACACAGCCTGTTAGATGTAGGGGCCTGTGCCACACACAGCCTGTTAGATGTAGGGGGGCCTGTGCCACACACAGCCTGTTAGATGTAGGGGGGCCTGTGCCACACACAGCCTGTTAGATGTAGGGGCCTGTGCCACACACAGCCTGTTAGATGTAGGGGGGCCTGTGCCACACACAGCCTGTTAGATGTAGGGGCCTGTGCCACACAAAGCCTGTTAGATGTAGGGGGGCCTGTGCCACACACAGCCTGTTAGATGTAGGGGGGCCTGTGCCACACACAGCCTGTTAGATGTAGGGGCCTGTGCCACACACAGCCTGTTAGATGTAGGGGCATGTGCCACACACAGCCTGCTAGATGTAGGGGCCTGTGCCACACAAAGCCTGTTAGATGTAGGGGGGCCTGTGCCACACACAGCCTGTTAGATGTAGGGGCATGTGCCACACACAGCCTGCTAGATGTAGGGGCCTGTGCCACACAAAGCCTGTTAGATGTAGGGGGGCCTGTGCCACACACAGCCTGTTAGAAGTAGGGGGCTGTGCCACACACAGCCTGTTAGAAGTAGGGGCCTGTGCCACACACAGCCTGTTAGATGTAGGGGCCTGTGCCACACACAGCCTGTTAGACGTAGGGGCCTGTGCCACACACAGCCTGCTAGATGTAGGGGCCTGTGCCACACACAGCCTGTTAGACGTAGGGGCCTGTGCCACACACAGCCTGTTAGATGTAGGGGGGCCTGTGCCACACACAGCCTGTTAGACGTAGGGGCATGTGCCACACACAGCCTGTTAGACGTAGGGGCCTGTGCCACACACAGCCTGTTAGATGTAGGGGGGCCTGTGCCACACACAGCCTGTTAGATGTAGGGGGGCCTGTGCCACACACAGCCTGTTAGATGTAGGGGCCTGTGCCACACACAGCCTGTTAGATGTAGGGGGGCCTGTGCCACACACAGCCTGTTAGATGTAGGGGGGCCTGTGCCACACACAGCCTGTTAGATGTAGGGGGGCCTGTGCCACACACAGCCTGTTAGATGTAGGGGCCTGTGCCACACACAGCCTGTTAGATGTAGGGGCCTGTGCCACACAAAGCCTGTTAGATGTAGGGGGGCCTGTGCCACACACAGCCTGTTAGATGTAGGGGGGCCTGTGCCACACACAGCCTGTTAGATGTAGGGGCCTGTGCCACAGACAGCCTGTTAGACGTAGGGGCCTGTGCCACACACAGCCTGTTAGACGGAGGGGCCTGTGCCACACACAGCCTGTTAGATGTAAGGTGTACCACTGAGCAAGGTACAGCTCCCAAGGTGTCGCAGCACTGGGATGTTAGATGAAGGTTATGCAGGCAGACTCCACCTCTTATGTGAGCAGCTCTTCTAAATGTGGTTCTCCCGGTAATCACACTCCTCTGAGCACACATTATGGACACTACAATGAGGGACACAGGCCACTTCACTTGAATATAAGCATCTGTCCAGCATTTATTAATGAGTCCTTCCTGGATAGCCAAATAGGTCTTCTTTCATGTACTCACCACTTTTGACTCTCTAAATACTATAGGTGGGCAAGCCAACAAATGAACAGGACACGAACCAGAGACAAGCCATGGGTCTGGCTCGAATCTTACAGCCCGTGTTTGATGCTTGCTGTGTATATCACTGAACAAAAATCGCATAAAATATTACAAAGTCTCTCCAAAATATATATATTTAAAATAATAATTTTAAAAAAAACTTACAAAGCCAATAGATCTTGCTTAGGCGAAACCTTTTGGCTTTGCCAATGATTCTTTAATTAGTTCCCAAGCTGTATAAAAATGATCTAAAGAAATGTATATCTCACTTTCAAATGAGGGTATGCTACATTGTACTGCTTATGTCAGTGTTCTTAGTCACAACTTTTTTCTTCTAAATCACTAATGAAGCTTTATCTTAAAACATCTTACTTCCGATGTGCTCACATGTGGGTAGAGACACTGCACTAAAACACACGGGTGGGATGCAATGTTGCACTGGTTCTGGGTAACCCTGGGTGGTGAACTACGCTCTACTCGCGATGTTTGCGGAGTTTCCCGCAATCCGCGTTACGCTGAGCTCGCGGAGTTACGAAAAACTCCTCTTCACGTAGCGGAGTTTTTTCCCTTGCTCGCGATCGTCAACAGCAAGTTGGCGACCGCGAGCGAGGGAAATCAACCTCCCAGCGAGATTTATCCGCATTCACGATCGTCAACATCAAGTTGGCAAGCGCGAGCGTGGAAAATAAACATATCTGCGCGATTTCTCAACGCGGAGTGGTCGCGTATGCTCGCGAGCTCTCGCAATGAGAAACTGCTTGTTCGCGTTGAGAAAGCTGCAGCTCGAGTAAAAATCAACTTGAACGGCAGAAAAGGGAAAGAAGGGACTGCTTGCGTTGTGCAGGGTGCCATTCGTGATGATTGCACAGTGCGGACAAGTATCCGCACTACCGCGAACAGCAGTTTTCTATGGAACTCCGCCGCTTACAGAGCTCTGCGTAGCGGAGTGTTTTTGCCACTTCGCGGAGTTCTGCGTAGCGCAACTCAGCGAACTCCGCCCAGGCTTAGTTCTGGGCATTTTTGCACAAGTATTAGAATTTTTGCAGTCACATTTGCACTGAGCTGAAGAGGAATGCAACCATCTTGCATTTGGCTTGTGCCACTCTCGGCTCACTTGAAGGCATCCGAAAGGTAAAATTAACCAAACATTCTTCCTTACAGCTTGAAAGGTTTTGTTTGTTTGTTCAGCTGCAATACTTCAGTTCGAGTTCAGCTGCCAAAGTAGAACATGGGGCAAAAATAAACGTGTCCATTCCATCACATTTAAAATGGTGTGTGTCAGAGCACTTTTACAATTTCAATACTTATTTAAATGGCAGACTACATTTCGGGTAAAACAACACGCAGTTCCCCCAAATCATGTAAACCGACACCTCTAAGTAAAGGCAGGGACATCTCTTTAGCAATCTCTTATAAGGTCCCAAAGGCAAGACCTACTGGCTATGCCAATGCTTGTTCATTGCTCCTAAAGGGCTGCATGAATAGTGCACCATCACCGAGACTCTGTTTGACCAGCGAAGGTGACATGTGAGTTCCCAACTCTAGCGACCATGCAGTGTGTCGCTTTTCTACGCGTCTGTGGGTTTCGGTCCAAGAGTTACAATAATGTCACCACAGTGTACACCAGAGAGGACAGTTACTGGAAGAACTGCGCCGAAACCTTCATCGGGTATAACTGGTTTTAGCTTCTTAAAAAAAGTGAAGAATAATAAATAAATAATTTTCATTATCTTCTTTAAAAATAAAAAAAGTCTGTAGCTGAGAGTGCACAGGATTGGCTGTTCGTCAAGGATGTGGCCTAGGCGCTTGGCATGTGTACCTAGAGAGACATTCTAAAAGAAATAGTTTTTAAAGCCATGACTGGACACATAATAGAATGTCTCTGGAGCAGAAGAGGAGACATTTCAGGGCAGAATGAGGTAGCCCAGCATTGAAAGACCATCAGGAAGTTCTTACAGTTGCTAATCAAGTAGCTGGCATCAGTTTAGGGATTGGCTGTTTTTCCCTGTGAATGTGGCAGTGTTTCTGGCTGAGAAACCAGTGGCTCTGTGCAGTGTAGCTCGAGTGATAGGACTGACATCTGAGGCACACCACACAGAGGGGAGAAGAGTGCACCTGACTGATTCATTTTCCAAAAATCGTGTCCTGTTGGAATTTAAGGATCTGAACCCCACCTGGACTTTCCTTGGATGGCGTACCAAGCAGTACCTTGTGGTCAGCCGTAGAGAAGGCGGCTGAGAAGACTTGAAGGGACCAAGAACACGCTTCACCATCCTCAAGAATATCAGGGCACAAACAGGCTCCTGCACAGTGGTGCTCTCCAATCGCTGTAGACGTCAGCGGGGTTGATCACCGCCAAGCTTATGCTTTGTGTGATGTCACAAGTAAGACTGTTGCCCCCTTTTTAGATTCTGTTCATATTAGTTTGTTAACCGAAGAAAGGGCTTGAAGTCTATGGCACCACTCGATCATTTCAGCATGGCCGTGATCTGCCCAGCTTTCAGTGCATCACTGAAGGACTCCTGACCAAGGACTTACAATCTGGAGGAAAAGATTTTCACTTCAAAGAATATGTTTGAGTCAAACAGGAGTAGAGTCAAAGGCATGGGTTGGTTGAGGCTTACATTCCTAGAGGTGGGCTTTATTCTAGACATTCAAATGGCAAACACTTTGGGATCCAGCATAATATTTGCCTGCAGTGAATTTGTGGGGTTTGATTTGTGGATATTTCAGCAGATTTCGAAATGTCGCTAGAGAACTTTGACGACATCCAAAACAGTGACGTCCGAGCATAAGAAGAAATATTTCTGTATAGAGTTGACAGTGGCTAAGAACCCTCCAAAAAGCCAGTGGAGCCAGATCCTTCCTAATATTAAATGTCTTCTCAGTGTGGTATTGGCCTCCTCTGGCAGAAGCAAGCATCGGCACCAGTATACCCTCCTGGGAAAAAGTGCGCTTTACAAATACACATAACTTAACATATCAAAGAAAGGGAGTTCTTGGCCAGAGACATGGGGGCCTGTAGGACATTTTTTTAATCTGTGGATTTTATTGGGTTTATCTTCAGCTTCTAATGTCCCTGGCAGTATCTTTCAAATGTATGGCTAAGAAATCTGACCACTGATTCAATTGCCTTTTCTCTCTTTGCATTGACAAAAAACAACAGTTGGTGATCAGAATAAAGTGGGGTGTGTGGATATGTCTCGAGATGATGCGGGATTCTGATGTTATTCAAAGGCAGGATCTGTAATAGTATTATTGATATTTCATGTGACATTAAAATCTCTTAGAAAGAGGCTGTCAAACAAATATTGCATCACAGTAAATGACTGTAGGAAACTGGACTCTGTTGCATAACTCCCTCACCCATCCCCCTACCCCCTCACCCCCCAACTTTTTGCTTTGTATGTAATGCAACTTTGACTTAAAGTGTGCTGGGTTCCTGCTAACCAGGTCCCCAGTACCAGTGTTTTGTAACTAAACAATACCATTGTTCCACAATCGGCACCCCGTTAGGATCGCTGTAGACACTATTAAGTGGTACCTCAGCAACCTAGGGAATTCAAACTTGAAAGGGTCCCTAAGGGCTGCAGCACGAATTGTGCCAACCTACCAGGCCCCTCACCAGGCACATGAAAACTGCCACTGCAGCCTGCATGTCTTGGTGCAGAGGAAAACAAAGAGTCAACATGCCCTGCCAGTAAAACACTAAGTGGAATACGTAAGTCACACCTACAGCAGGCCTTACAGCCTTAAGGCAGGGTGCACTGTACCCCATGTGTGGGCAGATCTGCGTGAGCGAATGTGTCCCTGTGATATCTAAGCAGATCCATAGATCTTACAAGTGAACAGAGAAGCCATGACAAGTACATGGGCTGGACACCCGTGATTAAAAATTCCCTAGCTACATGATGGCTTCACTGTACCCCACAGTGTTTGGTACCGAACACCTCGGCTTGATAAACCTACACTAATGCCAGTGGCAGATTTATTAAGCAATGCAGCTGAAAGGCATCTGAAAGATGCCCCTGAAAACTACACCTCCTCCATGCAGGATGTGCAATCCAGGGAACGAAGCTTTAAAGGCCCTGTCGTCTTTCTTATGCGACCCAGGTCTCTCCAGATAGTGGAGATCCCCAAACACCTGTCCTGCTCGAGCTTTTGGCGGCAAGACAGGCGGGAAAATTAAAAAGATTAGGAGGTGTGCCCACATTCAGCCTGCACCACCCCTAGGGAGGGCCAGCTGATGTGGACCTCACTTTTCAGATTCCTCCATTTCGTCTTGGACAAAATTAGCATTGTAGGGTCAGGGCTATGCCGACTTCCCACAGGAAGTGGCCATATAGAGGGTGTCGACACCCCATTAGTTACTATCCGTTACTCCCCATAAACACCCCTAAGCTGGCACCCTGGAACCCAAGAACTCAGATTCGACGGATCATAAGAAGGATGAAAAAGAGTCACTGCCTTGTGAGAACTGCGGACTGTTGGCACGAAACCCTGCCCCGTCCTCAGCCCCCTCTCAACAATCACAACAGAGTGACTCATCCTGTGAGCTGGAGAACTACCAAAGCCTTGGGTATCCTGCCAGCACTTTGAAATCACCTTCAGTCTCCCTTGGAGTAGAGGAGCTACTCCCTTGCAATCCGCAGGCACCGACAAGCATAGACCGGTCCACTGCCTTGCAGTTACCCGGCCGACCAACTCCTCAGACGACCAGAAGGTACTCATGCTCTGGAAGGTCAGATCTGTCTCACACTTGTGTGTGAAGAGACCAGAACCAACCATAGCTGTTCAGCACCAACCCCTGGGGTTCCAGTCGCCCTGCATCAGACACCAACCGTGAGGATCCAGTCCGGTTTCCCACTGCACCAGGACCAAGCAGCTGTCAAGAAAACGTCAGCATCACTCAGACCCACTTCCTGAGTGGCCCAGCTGCCTTGATTTTGCCCCTGCCAGATATTTGCCCCTGACCGCGAGGATCGTCTTTGCACACCCAGCTCAGCTAACTTAACCACTCTGCACCCGAGCCACCGTGCCACTGGCAAACCGGCTGTGCTCCCTTGCTGCAAGACCCCTTGCGACCCAAGCCCCCGTTTGGAAACTCTCAGACTTGTCCCCAAGTCCCCTTGTGCCGCCTGTTTTTGGGTGCCGCCCCGCCCCCTTCTCTGTAGCGTGCCAGCTACCAACTTTACCAGCATCTTGCTCCAGGTGGAACCCGGGCAGTTCCCGAAGAACTGTTGTTAGCACTTTGGACCTTGGCCCACTACAGCTCTGAACCCTGAAGGTGAATCCCTGAAACCGACTGTACTTACCTTTATGCATCTGACTTTTCCTTCCATTGGATCGCATTGTGCATAAAGCCACACAACTTTAAACACTTTATTTAGTTGTGCAGATTGCTATTGAGAACAGTATTTACCTTTGAACGAACTGCTTGGCTTCGAAACCTATATAAAAAGAAGTGTTATTTTTCTAAATTGGTCTTGATTTATTCTTTGAGTGTGTGTCTCATTTATTGCCTCTGTGAGTACAACAAAGGCTTTGCACTACCTTCCAATAGGGCTAACTGGTCGCCTACACTACCAAAAAGAGCGTTAGTGTTGCAAAGTGAGTTATTAGTCCAGGCAAGTATGCATCTGCCACTGGCAATAAGGTCACAAACACAGTCTAGGGCTCAAAATAGTTCTCAGAAAATTATTCCCATGTTCAACCCTTGGTAGCTTGGCTGCAAGCAGGCAGGCTTAACTCCAGAGACAGGTATGTACAGCATTTAAAAACACCAATTCAGGAAAGAATTAAGACACAACACACAGTAAAAATCCAACACTAATTTATAAAAATGGAAAATATTTGATACCAAAATGAAAAGAATCCACTGAATGAAACCAGAAATATGAATTTTTAAAGATTAAATACTTGCTAGTGCTTAGAAACCAATAGTGCCATTTTTGGGCATTTGGTCGCCTCTGACCAGTCAAAGTTTGATGCCGACCGTGATGGAGCCCTGGTCCGAAATACTAAGCAGGAGACCCCAGTCAAGATTTTACCTTCCCACATAGAAACATTTCAGGAGGATTTCTCACCAGACTTCGTGCAGCCTACTCCATGAGGCCGGTTTCGAAAAAAGAGTTCACCTTATTGCCTTTCTGTGAGGGTCTGATCACCCTCTAGAGCTTTTTCACAACGTTCATCAAACTTTCCCATACTTCTGAAACTTTGCACTGAAGTTCCTCTTGAGGGTCCAAGGTGTCCAAAACACAATCCAAGGGGCTGGAATCTCCCAAGATGGTCCTTGAAAGGTTGGGGCCACAATTCCCACAATGCACCTAGACAACACCCTCCAAAGTCCACTGGATACACTCCAGGCAGGGGACTCTTGGTGGAATTGATGCAGGTGAGCTCTATTAACCTGTAGCTTGCAGGGAGCCCACTCTTTATTCCTCTTGAAACAAGGTGCATCCAAAGGGCTGTAGTTCCAGATAATGCAGCCGGCGCAGTCAGTCAGAATGCAGGGCCTGATGGTGCAAATCAATTTTCCAGCGTGGCAATCCGTCTTCTCTCAGTTTCAACCAGCAGAGCTGAGAGGCTCTGCCTCTCTCAGACACGTATTCAGAGTTCTCCAGGGTCCCACAGGAGAGTAATCCTGTCCAACGAGGTATAGAGAAACACGGCAGAGCAAGACCATTTTCTTCAAAGTGTGGCACAATGGTCTCCCGGAAAGCACTATAGCTCCAAAATTCAATATGGTTGAAGTCGTAGAGAGGCAAGAGCTGACTAACCAACCTCTAGGATAGCTCATCTCCATAATCTCCCTCCCCCTGGAATCTGCACATTTCTTTAATAAGCCTGCCATCTGGCTGGGTTTAAAGAGTAGGGGTGTAAATGATACTGGCTTCTTCTCCTGTTCCCTCCTTACTGTGGAGATCGTTGTTTATGACCCCTCCCCCTTGCTCTGGCATTCTTATGCAGCAGAACTCTCTGCTCCTAGAATGGTTCTTCACCCCAGGTGCCACTTATCACTTCATCAAAGCAGCCTGGCTAATCCACTTAACTCTGACCGATCCGGAGAGATCACTGGAAGGCTGCATTTTGGCTTACAGACAGGAAAGTCTTATAAATTATTGTAAGTACATTTTAGGATAACTTCAACAATATCATATTGTTGGATTCATCAATACCATTCTAATAAGTCCTTGAATTAAATTTTTCTGTGTTTCCTGGCGGGAGTTATTAATAACTTCTTGCCATGTTAACCTATAGGGCTGGGGATCTGCTATGGGGAAAACAAACTGGGCAATTTCTCCAACACCAGGACTTATAATACATCTTTTATAAGGACCCTGCCTATATCTACAGGACCCCCCGCCCCCACTCCTGGACACCCAGGGGAGACTTTGGGGGTTCTGAATATGTAAAAATGTTGTAGATCCTCACTCCACAGTGCTCCTAGCCCAAAGGTCGATTTTGGGAATCACTTTACTACAGTGAGGGAAGAAAAATGTGCAATTTCACTATTCCCAGGGCATATTAAACCTATTTTATAAGGGGCCTTCTTATAAATACCGGACACCCCCCCATCCACTCTCCCACTCCCTCCTCCCTCCACCACAGGGAAACCTAGGGGAGACCCTGGGGGCACCATATATGTCAAAAGTTTGTGATTTATTCATTTTTAAGTGCCCCAAACACCAAATTCAAGTTTGGCCACAATTTATATGTACAAAGCAGTACTGCAACACAGGGCTGCTTTTAACCTGAGCCCACGCCTCTGCAGTGAACACTGCCATTCCCTATTATATATAAGGGACTTAAAGGTAGTTTTGATCACCCTTGCCCTATTATGTACTAGGGCCATATAGGGGAGGTCATGCCAGTCACAAAGGTAGCCTAACCCATAGTGTACCCTAGTGTATGTAGGTGTTTTCTCTGTATTCTAAATGTGTTTTCAAAATAGCACTGACCTGGGCCTGGTTAGGCAGAGCTCAGGGACAGTCAGCAAAAGAATGGGAGTGCCCAGGACACAAGGATGGCTTTGCAACATAGTCTCCCCCCAGCCCCCCTCTAATGAAAGGTGATGGTTACTAACCTACACCCTGGTGGTCCTCACCAACTAAGTGGGAAAAATTGGAAAGTCCATCAGCATTGGCATAGGCAACCCCAGGTCTGTGTTCCACTATAACGTCCATTCCCGATAGGGAAATGGACCACCATAGCAGTTTGGGATTCTTCCCTCTCATCTGCATGAGCTATCTGAGAGGCCTGTGGTCAATTTGAGCGAGTCCCAAATAAATATGATCTCAGCTTTTTCAGGGACCAAACCACATCAAAAGCATCTCTCTCAATGGCACTACACCTCTGCTCTCTGGGAAGAAGTCATCTGGTAATAGAGACAACTGGCTGATCAAGGCCCTCTTCATTTAACTGTGACCACAACTCATTTGAGTAGTCAGGGGCCAGCAGCACTGGTGCTGAACACATAGCAGCTTTCAGAGTATAAAAAGCCTTCTGACATGCTGGGGTCCAATCTACTCTGTTCTTGGGACTCTGTTTAGAAGTCAGTTCTGTTAGGTCCCCCCCACAATGGACCCATCATTATAAACAAACCTGCTATAGTATCCATTCAGTCCAAGGAGTGCCCTGACCCAAGTCCGGGTAACAGGAGCTGTCCAATCCAAAAAACTTTGAATTTTGGCTGGAGAGGCTGTACATGGCCTCGACCTACCAGAATGGCCCAGGTACACCACAGAACTCTGCCCTATTTGGCACTTGCTTGCCTGAATAGTCAAGCCTGCTTGCTCCATGGCATGAAGCATATCCCTCAGGTGGCTTAAGTGATTCCCCCCAGGTATAACTGTATACAGCTATATCATCCAGATAAGCTGCACTGAACTGCTCCAACCCAGACAAGACAATGTGCACCAATCTCTAGAAGGTGGCAGGTACATTCTGTTAGCCAAAGGGCATTGCCTTGAACTGATAATGTCCCTCTGGGGTGGAGAATGCTGACCTCTCCTTTGTTCCATTTGTGAGGGCAACCTGCCAGTAACCTGAAAAAGTCAATTGTACTCACATACTTAGCAGCCCCTAACCTTTCAATGAGCTCATCAGCTATAGGGTGAGCATCGGTCTTTCTGACTGCATTCAGTCCACTGTACTCCACACACAACCATAACCCCCCCACCCTCCTGGGGATTAGGTTTGGGCACCAACACCACTGGACTGGCCCATGGATTGTCAAAAGGTTCAATAACCCACGACTTCAGCATCTTAGCTACCTCAGCCTTGATGTTGTCTCTGTACACTTTATTTTTGACAGGTGGGCTGTAACCAGTGTCAATGTGGTGTGCACACCACTCAGTGATGTCTGGGGTCAAAAAGAAAAGGCTAGTAAACTGCTTCATCACCTGCTTGCAGTCTCTGTGCTGCTGGTCTGTCAATTTGGGAGAGAGTATATCTCCTTCCACTGACTCATCTTGCACATTATTGGAGAGGAGAGGTTAGGCACTGGCTCAGTTTCCTCCTTCACTTCCTCATCAGTGACCAGTAACATGGTCATATCTGCATGTCATGGAGGGTTCAATCTGTTCAAATGCAGGACCATATGAGGGTTCCTGGGGTACCAAGGTCAAACAGATAGGTAACCTCACCCTTCGTTTCTAAGACTGAATAGGGCCCACTCAATTTGTCATGGAGGGCCCTGGGAGCCAGAGGCTCCAACACCTACACTAACTGTCCTGGACTATACCCAGGCATTGTAGCCTTCTGATCATACCAGTGCTTCATGAGCTCCTAGCTAGCCTCCAGCTGTCTACTTGCCTTGTACATGTACTCTAGCATTCTAGATCTCAGGCCTAGCACACAGTCTAGCACATTGTCCTTTGCTTCTTTGAGACACTTCTCCAAAGACTCTCTCAGCAGGCTCAATGGCCCCCTCACACGGCGTCCAAACAACTACTAAAAGGGACTAAAACCAACACCTTTCAGTGGAACCTCCCTGTATGCAAACAGTAGGCATGGGAGGAGAACATCCCCTCTCCTCCTGTGTTTCTCAGACAACCCATTGATCATGCCCTTCAGTGTCTTGTTGAACCTCTCCACTAGACCATTATTCTTGGGGTGAGCATTTGTCTTGCCTTCTGCCTTGCCAATGGCCTGAAAGTTGACACAGGGGCTGCAAAACACTTTACCTTTTCAGACATATGGGGCCAGGAGAAATGGTTCACCAACCCGTTCAAAGTCTTTGTCTGTCTCAAATGTCCTTCCAAGGGGATATCATGACCCAAGGTCAAGATGAACTCTCTGTACTTCTGGGGCACCACCAACCTCATTGGGGCCCCCTTCCTGAGGTTTCTAGCCTCAGTATAAAGCAGTCCATCTTCCCAGTAGATTCTGTGAAACCCAATGGCATCTTACTCCTCTTGCTTTGAGGTAATCTGCCTCAAGCTCTCATGGTTGGGACAGTCACTTTGTTACTTTCTAAACTCCTCTCTGGAGGGTCCACATGCTTCTGTCAGTTCTGCCAAATCTGACCGCGCTGGCAGGGATGGAGTCCCTCCCTCAGAAGCCAGATCTTCCACATCAGGATTAGAATCCTCCTGCACCTCTGGAGTTCCCTGGGCTGGCTTACAGGCCAAGTAACCCTGCCCTTGGATGCTTGGCCCTTTGTTCCAGGATCCAAGTGTCCAGCCTTTCCCTTCTGGATAGTCTGTGACATAGTCACAGCACATACCCAATCAGGAAGCCCCAATATTTTTATATGGAGAACTCTCTCCACCTCTGACCACTCCGATGCGTCAAGATCATTACCCAGTAAACACTGGACTGGCAACACAGGAGACACAGCTACCTCCACAGAGCCTGTCACACCTCCCTATTCCAAACCCACCACAGTCATAGGATGGAATTTGGTACTGTTGTCTGCATAGGTCACCTGGTGAAACTCACAAGGTAACAACCTCTCATGAGGCACCAGCTTATCCAGGACCATAGTTACACTAGCCCCCTGTGTCTCCGACAGCCTTCACCTCAGTCCCATTAACCTTAGGCCACTGTCTGTACCTATTCATGTTTGGAGGTAAGGCAGTAAGGGTTGCAATTTTCACCCCACCCAGAGACACTAAGGTTGCTTCCACCACCTGCCTACCCCTCTCTGGGGCACCATTCTCCATTCTCCACCCCCACACCTACACTACCTTCTTGTGCCCTGGCTGATTACAGTCCAAGCACTTACCCACCGTTGAGGGGGTCAAAGAACCTACCATTCTTTCCCCGAAACCCCCCTCCGGGTTCTCACCCACTCATCTTCCCCCAGCTTTCTGGGGGCTGTCAGCTTAGAGTCCACTGGGTACTGGCGAAACTTCTTTTCAGCACAATGAGTCAAAATGTGTTCTTTCACAAATAAATTATACAATCCCTCGTATGTGTTCAAATTGTTACCAACAATGTAGCCTTCTAGTGCCTTCGATGAAATGTCCACAAAGTCCTCCCAGGACCGTGTGATCACTTTCTGGGTGTCTCTGAACTTCATCCTGTACTGCTCTGGAGTCAGACCAAATTCCTTGACTAACCTGGGTTATTAATAACATCTTGCCTTGTTAATCTATGGGGTTGGGAATCTGCAAAGGGGAAAATGAACTGGGCAATTTCTCCAACACCAGGACTTCTAAAACATCTTTCATGAGGACCCTCCCTATATCTACAAGATAACCCACCCCTGGAACATCTAAGGGATACTTTAAGGTTCTGAATATGTCAAAATATTGGAGATCCTCACTCCAAAATGCTCCTAGCGCAAAAGTCAATTTTGGGAAGCACTTTATTATAAGGAGAGAAGCGAAAAGTGCAATTTCATTATCCCCAGGGCATATATCACCTATTTTAAAAGGGTCCTCCTTATAAAGGCCTGACCCCCTCATACTGCAGTTTATTATTTTGTAAGTACCCCAAACAACAAAGTTGAGTTTGGGCACAATGTACATTTTAAAAGTAGTCATGCTTTTAAACTGACCTCCGGCCTCAGCAGTGCATACATGCAAGTGCAGAAAGGGCTGCTGGTCTCTAAACTGCCATGCTCAATTATATACTAGGGACTGGTAGTTCTGATCCCCTGCCCTATTATGTACTAGGGTCTTATAGAGGAGGTCATGCCAATAATAACCAATAGTGTACCCTAGTGTATGTAGATGTTTTCATTGTATTCTAAGTGTGTTTTCAGCACAGCACTGACCCTGGGCATGGTTAGGCAGAGCCCAGGACAGTCAGTCAGTTACCATCAGTAAGCAAAATAATGGGGGTGCCCAGGGTACAAGGATGACTTTGCAACATTTAGTATCTACTTTAGCCTCTGTAAACCAATTGGGGACCCATTAGACTCCCGGCACATAAAGAGCCAGCTTCCTACAGTAAGGATTTTTTTCGAAAGTAGGTAATTTCGGAAGGAGCAGTGTGTTGGTGATAGACATGAGTTTGCATGAGGAAAGGTATGTAGAGAGAAAGGAGTCATCAAGTATACAAGCCCAGGGATTTTTGTGACTACCAGCTAGACCATTACCTTTTGTTTTGTGTTTGTCACTGTGAATAATCAAATATTTATCTGGAATTAGAGCAGAGGACAGTGAAGAGGTTGGATTTAGCAAGGTTTCTGTGATGAGAATGATATCTGGGTTTTGGTTGTTTAGCATGTCACTGCTAGGCCAGTACAGACATGTATTTAATGCTTTTGAGTGGCTTTGTATTTATTCATGTCGGTCTATGGGCCCACTTTCCACACCTCTCGGTTTTAAACTTCTCTGCTACCAATCGGAGTCCAGCAGGGCTGTATCAACCAGTGTTAGATAAAGTGAAGAGTGCTGTGAGGCCGCTTTAGCTCTTAAGGAAGCAGGGGAAGGAAAAAACTCCAGTGGTCAATACGTGGGCTCCACATACACAATGCCGCCCTCCTGTTGAGCCAATCTAACTTTGCCTGTAATACAAATAACTATTATGATTTTGTTTAATGCCCATCTGAAACTGCTTGCCAACCTATCTACAAATCATCCAAGTCAACACTGTGGCATCAATCAGCTACCAAGTTTGCCAATCATCCACAAAGTAGTTCTTAAGATCCATGTTGGTGCAATGGGCAGTCGCAAGAACTTTCACGTCTCAATAAGCTGCATACTCCGGTGTCTAAAGATGTGTAAACAGGAGTATTCTCAGTGTTTTTATGAATAAAGTCTGACACAGATTCAGGTTTGAGAAGGAGAAAAAGACAGTTCAGAGGGTGAATGTGAGTCTGCAAACTATCCTGTGAGGCACGGAGAGAGGGACGCACTGTGAGAGTAACTTCATGGTGAGTTGAAGCATAACTGGCAAGTGTGAAAAGTAATTAACCCAAAATTTGCTAATCTGGTGCTTTGGCGGGATTCCACAAATGGTGTTGGACGTGGAGCAACCATTGAGTGAGAAATTACTTCATTTGGGAAGAAACTCTTTTCAGTAATCCAGCTGTGGTAATCAGTCGTCTTGACTACGGTAATGCCCTACTGGCTGAAGTGGGCGAGACATTACTGGCCAGACTACAAGTTATTCAGAAAACGGCTGCCAGGATGACTTTAAATTGCCTGGCCGGCTCGCCATCACTTCCCTTACTGAAGAAACTACACTGGCTCCCAATAAAAAAAGTTCCTTCTTCAAGATCTGCTGTCTGACGTTTAAAGCTCGGGAAGGCAGGGTTCCCAAATACCTGCAAAGGCTGCTTGTTCAACAGATCTCGGGTCGTAACCTTAGGTCCAACTCCCTAGCTCTGTTGAAGATGCCACGTATTCGCCTTTCTCGTACCGGTGGCAGAGCATTTTCCTATGTTGGCCCAAAATACTGGAACCAGCTTCCTTTACCTCTGCGGAACTGTACTTCCTACTTGATTTTCAGGAAGCACCTGAAAGCATTCCTGTTTTAATCCCACCCTCTCTTTTAGTTCCCTCTCTTGTCTTCAGTGTGCTATGCTAGGCGAAGCACCAAGATGCCCCCGGGTGATTCGAGCGCTATATAAAAACCCCCTAACATAACAAAGAGTCAATATTCCCCTGAGTGAGGCCATACAACGTCCTCGTAGCCGAGCTAGCGTTGCGGGGTAAACATTGAAAGGATAGCTGGCAAGTCGAACCAGGGGGCACTCCGCATTGGATGAAGATGGTGGAGGACGTATAGGATGCAAGATTCACGAAGTGGCTTCCCAACAAGAGCATTTTAGGGAGGTGCCATCGATGGCTTGGGGTGAAAGTCTTGCAATGATTTTAGGGTGCTAGGTTTTTGTCTTAAGAAGGATTGAAGGTCTTCGAGAAACACTTAGGTGTATGTGGTAGTCCTAGAATACTTGTATATGACTGGAAGATGACTGAACATAGTTAGAGGTCTTTTTTAGATGGGCCCAGAGAGTTCCTTGTGTCTGCTGGGTGAGAGCAGGACAGCTGTGAAGAGATCAGTGACCAAGTGATACGAGCTAATCCTAACACTGAAAGAAAGATTGAACAGTAAATATGTTAGGTGGTGTATGCCAAAACAGCTAATTAGTTGGGTTGCTAAACTGGCAATCTTCTTTTAACAAGGTTTACACTTTACCGAGCTGGCATGCGTGGTAATATGATGAAAACGATATTCCCTGTAGCGGAGGGAGGTTGTACCACGAGGAATACGGCAAGTCTTTTGGGCCTGTAGGCCGTGTGTCTAAGCCAAACCTCTGGGAGCTGAAGCAAAGGAATATGATATGGTACAGAATCGAATGTGCTTCAGGGACAGAGGTGTGGGGTTATATGGGAGACCACTACTTGTAGCAGGGCTAGAGGGAATCAGGGTATTGGACTTTGTTTGTTGTTTCGTACGACATTAGATCACTGTATCGATTTTCCATTTCCTATTTTTTGATCCGCTTACATTTATTAGTTGTGTTCAGTGCTGTGGTTTCATCTGTTCAAGTGCGGGTTGAGAGACCAGAGTAGAAGCCATGCCAATAGCAATGTGGCTATTCCTGTAATGTTTTTTACCATGATACACATCAGTGCTTGGATTCGTCATTTCAAGATACAGACTGCATTCCTTCCCAGACTCATCTCCATCTCACGTTCATGTGAGGAGGATCTCTCTTCAAGAGTGGGCATATCTGCTGTTCAATGCTTGTTCCCAGGCTCTCTCTCAGGATAAGCTATATAGCAAGTGAAACCTCCCAGAGATGCTTGCAAAAGGACTTTTACTGGAGACGTAAAACATCGAAGTGTACTAACTGCAATGACAGTAATTGTAGGGAGGGACAGGCTTAGGGTGTGGAGATATGTTCCTACGGGAGAATTCCTCTTAGAAAGAACAACGAAAGAACACAATATACATTTTGCATGCACGTTAAATGAATAAGGAGGAGAGAATATATAGGAATGCTGATACAATGAAAGACTAAAAATTGAATAATGAGGTTAGCGAATGAAAGACACAAATAAATGGCATTATTCAACAAATCCCACGTTACAGTATTAAACCAAATAAAAGATACAAAGAGCATCATACAACAAATCCTATGCTACAGTATTAGACCAAACAAGTCTACTGGTATCACGCCCCACTTCAGCCAACAACACAATCTGTGAAATTTTCAGGCATATGCTTGACAGCCCTTTAACGTGTGCAGGCGATCTTTCTTTTGATGCTATCCTAAACCACACCGAAATCAGTCTATTTTAAACATGCTCGTTCAAAAAGAGTTTTTCAGATGGAACCTGCTTATTTTTGTTCCGGTCTTGCTATCGCTGTTAAGCACCACACTACGTATAACTCGAACAATCTGAACAGGATCATAGAATTTAGATTCACCTTTCATAACATAACCAGGTTTCATAACTCTCACCCAATTACCCACCACCAGATTTAGCACAACCATCCTTTTAGTAACACCTTGATACTATCTCTGAACCTCTTTCCTCACATCAAACACAGGCGGCAACTATTCCATATCCACCAAACGTCTGTTCATCAATTCCCTGTTTAATCTGGACTCTTGAACACAATCCCTCAACAGCCCAAATGGGGACACCCCAGTCAAAACATTAAGTGCAGTCCTATATACCCACAATTTTGTTCCCACAACAGATTTCCAAGCCAACTTGTTGACCAAAGCAACTTGTAACTGGCCTTTCAACGTGCGACTGTAGCGTTGAACTATACCATTACTTCTTGGGTGGTATAGAGCCGTCTTTGTGTGTTTGACACCATTAGAATCCAAGAACTCCTTCATTTCCATCGACATCAACTGGGTGCTATTGTCTGTCACCAATTTATCAGGGTATCCTTCCCTCATGAACATCCTTTGAAGGAACTGAATTACTGATGCAGAGTTGACAGCAGTAACAAAATTGACTCAGGCCACTTAGACACATAGTCAATTAATACATTGGCAAATTGGACTATTCACCTAAAACACTGATAGGACCGGTAATGTCTAAATCTAACTTAGACCAAGGTGCAGGTGGTGCTTCCACAGAGCCAATGGGAGATGGTTGCGTCACCAGGGTTTTCTCTCTCGCTATAAATGATCTGCAGTCCCTCACAAAACCTCTAATGGCTTTGTCCACACCAGGCCACCAGAACCCCTCACACACCCAATGTTTCATTTAATGAATCCCAAAGTGCCTTTTGTTAGCCAACTCAAACGTCTTCATCCTCATCGAAGAAGGTGCAACAAACTGTTCTAATCTACAAGTGAGCTTGGAGGTGCAATGTGAAATTTGGGTGCAGCTTCGCGTTCCAAATGTTTAGCATTGGGCCACCCTTGTGCTTCTTGAGCACAACATCTTTTTCCAACTCAGACCTCCACTCACCTTCCTGAATTTCACCACATCAGTTACTTGAGATGTCGCACAAACTTTTTTCTCATCCTCCTCCATACAATTGTCAACGGAGTGTAAAGGTATTTTGGATAAGTCAGCAACTACATTCTCCTGGAACGCACGCAATTCTAAAATTAAACTCTTGTAGTCGATAATGCCATTTAGTAATCCTGGCCTTAGCAGCACCTTTGGTACTACACAAACCAATAAAGGGTTTATGATTGGTGCGGATAACAAAAGGTACTCCCCACACGTATGTTTTGAAAAAACGGTGCACCCCACCAAAAACCCAAAGCTTCCTTTTCAGTGGTGGAGTAAGTATGTTCTCCACCCATCAGTGCCCTCGATGCAAAGACTGCCACAGCCTCCCTACCATCCTTTCTGCGTTGCAACAATTCAGCTTGAAATCCAGAGTAGCTGGCTTCAGTAATAACAATAGTAGCATCCATAATGTTGAATAATTTAAACGTTTCAGCAGAAATTATGTAGGCACACCATCAGAAGCATTCTGACACTTTTCACTCCACACACATGTAACACCCCTTTTTAGAAACTGTGGGCCCCATTAGGATGTCAGGCGGATCGCCACCGCCATGCGGGCGGTGGCGATCGGCCCGACATCCTTCCCCGCCCGCAAGCCATTTCCCCCGCCATATGTTATGTTATGTTATAAGCTGTTTTGTAACGCGCTCAATTACTACCGGAGTATTCTGGCGCGGTATACCGCTGGGGAACCCGTCCTGGCTTTCCCTGTGGGATGGTCCCTATTGGGAGTCCCCAAGGTGAAGCCAGGCATCCCCGGCGTTGATGGGGCCGTTGTGGAGATGAGGCAAGCTAATGCCCAGAGTTGCCGAGTGGGACCCCTGGTTAGAGTAGGCACCGAGGTGAGAATTATCAAGTCCGCTGACCCTGGTCCACGACCCTGCCGCCTCGGGAATTGAACCCTGGTCCCGGGCTGACTCCTGCTTCCGGGTCTTCCGCCTCTAACCAGTGAGCCACACCACTCCACTATGGCGGGCGGACCTCGGTGGACGGAAAGACAGTCAGCCGCTTTTCCGCCCGGTCAAGGAGTTGACCGGGCGGAAAAGGGTTTCATATGGTGGCGGTGTCTGTTATACACGCCATCCATATTAGGGTGTGTGCAGGGACATGCTTTTCCGTGGCGGCAACGCCACACAGAAAGGCATGCGGGAATGTCTTGTGGGAGCCCGTTGCGGGGCCCCAGGGACTCCAGGGGGGTGGGGGGTGCACATGGGGGTACCTATGATACTCCCAGCACTTTACTGTACAACGTGGCAGGCACCACACGGTGCCTGTCATGTTGTGCATTAAAGTGCACAATGTGCATTTTTAGCAATGTTAAAAATGCGGGATGTGCCCGCTAGTGTGGCGTGCGCATCCTAATGGCCCCCACGGACCACTGCCCTTATGGCGGGCGGTCCCGTTTTAGGTCGGGATGGCGGGCAGACTTTCCTAATGGGCCCCTGTGTTAGTTGGCTCAGTTTTACTGGCAAAATGCAGAATATATTTTGAATAGAATTCAGGCATGGGTAGCGGGGATTCCTCAATGGCTCTCAATTTCATTTTGGGTAAGCCCACACTTAGATATATGGTGTCCAAGGTAATCAACTCTGTCTTTCTCAAACTTGCATGGGTTAAACCTCTATCTTGTAATTTGTTTTATACCTCATTTAGTCGTACATTGTGTTGTTCCACACCGTTCCGAAACACAAGCTTATTATCCTGAAAGTAGAAAACATATACACACCCTTTCTTCACACAATCTTCAGCGCCAGGCAAGTTTGCAGCATGTTTGTGAGAATGGATCAATAAAGTTTCAGCATGCTGCTGTCGACGTAAAAGAAATAAAAGGACACACCTGTGGGCAAGAGCACTCTGGGAAATTAGTGAACTGCAGTGTGAAAGCACAACATGGTCAGCGACTAGCTGCCGCCTCCCCCCCAATCCGGCACCCAATACCCAGGAACGTGGACACGAGACGTCTTTACTTTTTGGAAGGCGGGCGCTAGTCGCCCGGCCGTATTTATTAAAGTATGAAATTAAAAAAGGTTTTAATTGCATAATCAACAATTTATACAAAAATTCAGCAGGACATTTAGGTTCATACTTCTTAGCAACAAGTTTGAGAGCCTGACTTTAACAAAACTCTAATACATGTTGTTTCCTAACTTATACTAAACATCCTCATCTAGAATTTTTGTACATTTCTGGCCATATGGCAGGGTCACTACCGGTGTCAGGTCCTACAAGCTGCGCCTCCCCTCTGGATGTGCGCATGCGCAGTGTTACCCCGGGAATTGCCCGGTCTACGCCCTGAACTCCATTTACCCACTAAAGGAGGGCCCTTACTCTGCGCCGGTGGCGTCATGAGTCCACGCGCGCGGGGTGGCTACCAGCCTAAGGAAAGCGTGAACTACTCCTACCCGCGCTCCTTTGCTTTGCAGCATCTATTACCTTGCCCCTGGAGTTGTGGGAGTGGCCCGCAGGCTCCTCCCCCTGGGCGGGAACCTCCATAGGATGATGCCCGCCCCCTCAGACCTCAAAATATGTGCTCACCGATAATGACCTTACCGCATGCCCCATACCTAATAAATACGACGACCTATGGGAAAAAATTCTAAAGGACAGCTACACTGGCTAATAAATAACAGTATCAACGTATAGCTAAAAAAGGGAAAAAAGGCCTAACGACACATGGCATTGCAATACAATTCGCTTCAGACATGTTTCGCTAAATAACAGTATCAACGTATAGCTACAAAGGAAAAAAGGCCTAAAGACACATGGCTTCAAATACAATTCACTTCACACCTGTTTTGCTAAAAAGGGATAAAATTCCTAGACAAAAGCATCAACAATATACCAACAGTTCCATCTCTGTTATCCTGTGAGACCCGTGGACCGTACCCTCAAAACTTACCATTCAACCAGACATAAAACTGCTACAAAACTTTTGTTCCAAGGGATGGTGGGTGGGAAAACAAAGAAGCCCCGAGCGCGGGGCACACCGTTACGGCGAGGGAGCGTCCAGGGACAAGGGGGTCTCCTGGGCGCTCCCTATCTCTTTATTCTCGAGGGGCCAGGTGGCCCCTCCTATCGCCCGCCCCCCCTGACCCGGACCCACTTCCCAGGATCCGGGTCAGGGAGGCCGCCAGCCAATCGGCGGTGGGCCGCGCCCCCCAGGGCACGCCCCCACCGCCGAATGGCGACAAAGGAGAGAGTGGGGGCGACGGTCGCCGCGCCGCCATGCGTGCGGGGGGGCCGAGGGCCCCCCCTTTTCACATGGTCAGCGACTAGCTGCCGCCTCCCCCCCAATCCGGCACCCAATACCCAGGAACGTGGACACGAGACGTCTTTACTTTTTGGAAGGCGGGCGCTAGTCGCCCGGCCGTATTTATTAAAGTATGAAATTAAAAAAGGTTTTAATTGCATAATCAACAATTTATACAAAAATTCAGCAGGACATTTAGGTACATACTTCTTAGCAACAAGTTTGAGAGCCTGACTTTAACAAAACTCTAATACATGTTGTTTCCTAACTTATACTAAACATCCTCATCTAGAATTTTTGTACATTTCTGGCCATATGGCAGGGTCACTACCGGTGTCAGGTCCTACAAGCTGCGCCTCCCCTCTGGATGTGCGCATGCGCAGTGTTACCCCGGGAATTGCCCGGTCTACGCCCTGAACTCCATTTACCCACTAAAGGAGGGCCCTTACTCTGCGCCGGTGGCGTCATGAGTCCACGCGCGCGGGGTGGCTACCAGCCTAAGGAAAGCGTGAACTACTCCTACCCGCGCTCCTTTGCTTTGCAGCATCTATTACCTTGCCCCTGGAGTTGTGGGAGTGGCCCGCAGGCTCCTCCCCCTGGGCGGGAACCTCCATAGGATGATGCCCGCCCCCTCAGACCTCAAAATATGTGCTCACCGATAATGACCTTACCGCCACAGGCCAGCATTGTTAACCGACGATCTGGCCTCCCCCCTCTAGCCCCTGCCTAAGGACACCCTCCTACTTTCAAAACCCTCTAGCCAGGCCCAGATATTGTCAGACCATAGGACATTACCCTCCTCTGTTAAATGAACTCCGTCCTTCAAGTAATACTTGTCGCCCCAGATGCACCCATGAGGTATTGACTGTAACAAGGGGCTTGAAACAACCTCTCCAACCGTGTGTTGATCCTCCTTACCGAGCGATTCAACGCCCTGACCGAATGTCCCCCCCGCCACTGTAGTCGAGGCATGAGTTGTGACCATACTAGTGTGCAACCGGGGCAGGTCCTAGCCATCCAACCCGCCGTTGAGATAATCTCCTCGATCAAAAAAGCGCCTTCCCAGTTTAATCAAATCATTCTCCCCCAGGTGAAGTATCACCACTGACGGGGGAAAGTGCCGGCGCGCTAACAGCCCTTGGAAGTAATCCCTAAACTGGTTGAGACATAACCCCCCCCTCCCGAAGAATGAGATGTCCAGGAGACCCACCCGCAGTGGAGATGAGCTCATCACTGAGTATCCGCCTCCCAAGTTTGGCCAAGTCATTCCCCCCTAGGTGAAGTATCACCACTGACGGGGGGTCGAGCTGCTGCGCTAAGAGTCCCTGAAAGAAGTTCCTGAAGTGACCGGGGCACAGACCCCCAAACCAAATCTTCCCTGTCCCACGTCCAGCCTGTTGCTTGTGCTGGCACATTGTAGCTCCTCCACTTCCGGTGAAGCATTCCTCCCCTGCGTCACAGGTTTGGGAAACTGCCATAACCATGAAAAAGACCAGGAAAAAACCCGGGGGACAATTCCCACTTCCACCTTAGGGAATGGGTAGCACTTACACCTGCCAGCAATACTTGGGCCCTTGGTGTCCTCTTTCTTGACGTATGCTTCTCTTTAGACGTCCACCCGCTGCTGATGTAGCGGTGTGGAGCAACCCCCCCGATATCCGCCATGGACCCAGCCGTGACTGACGTAAGCATCCTTTGGGCTGTCCACCTGTTGCAGCTGTTGTGATGTGGAGCACTCCAGGTATCCACCATGGACCCGGCCATACATAAAATGGAAAGATAAACACACACCATTAGTGTTTCTGGCGATAACAGCTGTACACGTGCTAGACTTACATCACCCTCAGTTGCTAAGTTTTAGATAACATTAGCGCCCGATGACTACTCATTAACCCGTTGACAGTAAATGTTAGGCACAGCCTCAATTTGTGTTCCATGTATCGCGATTGAATTAGTGCTACAGAGAGTGCCCTGTAGAATGACCTCTATTAGGAGTAATATCCCGTGTGCAGTACAGTGACCCCCGGGCAGTGTCACACTATCCCGTGTGTAGTCCAGTGACCCAGTGGCAGTGCCACGGCACATTTATGGCTCCTACAAAATTCTGCCGTAAACCAGGACATCACCTCCTGTTCCTAGTTTTTCACCCATTTTTGCTTGGGATCTATGTGTGACACAAGACAGTCTACTTAACAGTGCCGCATCCCAGCCTTTAGCTAAAACAATTATCACAGCCTTACCTCCGCCAGACCACAAGCCGGCCCAAGGGCCTTTTTGGCTCGCCGCTTTGGCTTCTGGGAAATATCATCCAAGCCAACCGGACAAGATCACATGCATCTCCAGAACCATGTGGTGCCGCAACTAGGCTCATGGGCACCTTTTATGTGTGACATCAGGGTGTGTATGATTATCAGGACCCCAAGGACTCTTTCTACAGGTTCTAGGCCCCATCTCTATGCCATTCGTTGTTCCCCTACCACATTATTAATATATGGCTTTGGTACACCCCTAGAGCTCCCCGTATATGGTGCTAAATTACTGTGTGCCTTTAGCCTTGGAAAGGGACTAAAGGGATGTGTGTGGAACAAATACATATATTTGTAATACACCTGTTCTTTTTCATTTCCTCATTCATGAGAGCATAGGCTGGTAAAACACGCTGCACTACATTCCCCCAGGACTCAGCCTGCAGGCTGCACGCAATACAGCTACCACTAGGATAGCTTACTAATAGTGTTGACTTTAACCTATCATGTATGAAGGGCCGTTTGGACTGGTGTAATGTCTCCCCCGGAATAGTGATGTGCATTAATCCCCCGGAGGACCCCAAGAGAAGGTGGGTATACCCTTTTCGTGAATCATTCCGCGATTGTTCCAACTATCACCTCAGCAGACACCAATAATAATAATTATAGAGTGTCAAAATTTAACTTATGTCACTGGTTGTCCCTTGCGCAAGATAAATAAGCAGCAACCCAGGTTTGGATAAAATATTGCAAGTGCCTGGAGGACATCAATAAAGAAGCCCAGGAATGAACCCAAAGCGCTTATTTTTCCCCGCAGGACAAAACGCAATTCCAGGCAAGGTCTGAGCAGGGGGGGAATTATTTTGAAAATGTCCCTAGTACCAAACCTTCTATGCTATATGAATGCATTATACGCTCGCTGTGCAGGGGAATCCTTCAGCACGGTCAGATACAGTCTACCAATAAACCTGCCTCACATACATACGCATTGGCGAAATCCTTGAAATACCTGTACAGCCACTTAGAAAGCTGTAACCCCAATATGCATTGATAACAGTGCCCTGTCTCCCTCTCCATGCCAAAATGTCCTATGGAGCAGACGGGTAATTCCTGAAACTCGCTAAAGGCAGTGCAAACTGCGCTGTGTTTAACACTCATCCTTCCCCCCCCTTGAAGTCGCTTAATAAAAAAGTAGTACATGGCCACAACCTACCTCACACATGAAATCAGTGTTTAAAACGTTACCCATAGCAATCTGAAAACCTGATAGCCATGGCTTTTATATGAATCATGAATAAGAGCGCCGTACACAGCGCCAGTTACCTTACCTAAAAAACCTTCACTTTGAGACCCAAAATCCCTCTGTAATTATTCACAGGATGTACCGAGGTTCGACCCACACCCCCCGTTCTTTGGTCTGTCATATGTTCACATCTTAACTCTATCTGGATAAGAGGCCTTGCCGTACCAGTATTAATTTACCACCCCAATACACGACATGCACTTGAAAGGTAAACAGTCCGCTTTTGCAAAATGCATTCCGCGTCATAGGAACATGCATTTCTAGTAACTTTTGTTCAGTTTGAGCTAAAGACAACCTGAAAATGACGTAGCAGAAGATGTAATAACTTTTATTCAGTTTGAGCTAAAGACAACCTGTAATTTAAGCAGCCGAAGATGTAATATGTGGCAAATGTAGCCGATCCAGCACTATGCAATGTTAGAAAGGTTGTGATTTATGAACTGCAAATAATAAAAGGATCTCTGAGTTACCCACTTACCTACCTACATAGGTGAGCTTGTAGGAGAAACATTAACCCCTGGGGTTGGAGAATACATATATTCCTCCAAAATTGTGGTTAGACGCGAACCCAGGTCTCCCAGACCAAAGTCAAACGCTTTACCCACTGAGCCACACCCCTTCTCAGCATATTTCTCCGGTCATAATAGAAGCACATTAGCTCTTAGGGGAGGCACTTTAAGAACCCCTATTTCATTCTGTATTATCCGCTCCCTCTTCCTGGGTGACTAACAGCAACTAGGAGCCTGCTGGGAAAGTGAGGCTCCGGGGGACAGGTGGACGGACGCTTCCAACTAATCCCACGTGGACACTGCGCTGAGCGAAACGTGCTTACCCGATTAGCTGGTAATTTTTAAAAAGCGGCCGCTTCGACTATTTACATTGAGACGTTCTTAACGTTATTGCCACAGAACCTCGATGTAGAGGACTCTGAAGTCCCCTTTACCCAAAAGTTTACCCTGATCAGAATAGCCAGAGTAAAGCTGTCGCTTGTCATTAATGAGGCCCCTGATATGTAAATCCATACCGTGTTGTTCCCAGTTCAATGAACCTCCGAGATGTGCAGCCCCTTTTTACTGCACCACATGCATGGTGCATACCGTCATTTTTTGCCCAAAAGGTGTCTAGTTGTTATATTTCTGACTGTCCTCTCTTCCCCAGGGGCCAGGCCTCGATGAGGCGTGCATGGCGCAATAGGATAAGTCATCAATTCCAGAACAGAATGCGGCACTGAAGAAATGTCTGACGTTTTAATAATCCTCTTTTAAGTTTGAGAACAGACTTCAACGTATGAAGTAAAGATAAAATTATCTAATTGAAACGCATCTAAGATCCTGGCAGATTACTCATTGTAACTGACTAATTAACGATCTGGGGTGCACCTATGTTATCGTACAGACGTTAAACAAAAAACGCGCATTTCTGAATAACTGACACAGCCAGCCGTACACACGTAGCAAAATTCAGCCCCCGATTTAGGCGCAATGCGCAGACCTTATAGAGCCATTCCCCCTGGAGGTAGCTCCATCTAGGCCCTTGAAAGGACATCCTTAGAACCGTGCCCTCACGCACACAATTGTTGGCATTTTGAAAATAACGAGAAGCCACGTTTATTTCCCCCCACAGCAGCCCGACAGATATTAACTCACGTGGTTTATAAATAGACTCTTATTCTACAGTTAGCAACGTGTAATAATGACGCAGAGAGTAGACTGAATAAAGGGAGTTAAACTATCGTTTCAAATAAACTTTCACACTGTACCGGCCCCCCTTTGCGCAAGATAAATAAGCAGCCACGTTGTGCCCCGCGCATGATAAACAGCATATTATACCTGCGTAACAAACACATACACTTCTACCGGTGGCAACACAAATTAACATGTCCAATTGCTTGTTACTAAGAACGAGTGTAGTAAAACAGATTCCCAAATTACTAAAGACATAACGTAATTTATCGTTTTAACACTTTAGTGCCACTCAACTGCCGCGCATGAACTCGGGGAAACACGCCTACACTACCGTAGCTTCCATTCAATTCCAGAATCACTTTACACACTAGGGGCAGACGTTAAAGATTTTTTAAAAAACGGCCTTCACCCGTTATGTTCTGCTTAGGAATAAGTATCTGTTTATAAGTTCTGCTTTTTTATTAAACACAGGTTTGTCATAAGTGAGATCTGAACCCACGCCTCAGAAGCGACTGCGACCTGAACGCAGCGCGCCTTAGACCACTCGGCCATCCTCACTTGCCGCGGCTTTTCCTCTTGCCGTCACAGCCTCGCCTCTATAACCAATAATGGTATTCGCGTAATACATTCTGCTGCATGCATAGATTTTGTATGTCACTTTTACATAAGGTCTAGTTTTCTATTAAAACCTTTAGGCTTTGCCTAATACTGCTCAATAAATGTGCACAAAACCCATTAAACGAATAGCGCCTCAGGCTACGTTTCTGCATACACAATTTTTATGGCAAGCCATCCACTAGGAGGGAAAAAACAAAATAGACATTGGCTAAGTCAAGAGGTCTCGTCTTTGCTTTTCCCGCCTACCCTGACACTCGAACCCGGGACTCCCAGGCCGCAGGCGAGCGCTCTGCTCATTGAGCCACAGACACCGCTCCGCCCCTATGAAGGGCTACCTCACCGTGTTCAGACGCCCTCTGTGGCTGTCCCTTGCCCCGACACCCAGCCGCTTTGCACCCCGACGCCGTGAGTTCCCCGACGGGTCTCCACGCGGTGCTCCTCAACCGTGAAGCGATGCTTCCCCGCGGCTCTCCACTCTCGCGAAGGGGCTGGCTCCACGTGGCTGGAACGAAGCGGCTCCGAAACCGCTGGGCCAAAACCCTGTAAAGAGAAAGGCAATAATTAATAAAACAAAGAAGCCCCGAGCGCGGGGCACACCGTTACGGCGAGGGAGCGTCCAGGGACAAGGGGGTCTCCTGGGCGCTCCCTATCTCTTTATTCTCGAGGGGCCAGGTGGCCCCTCCTATCGCCCGCCCCCCCTGACCCGGACCCACTTCCCAGGATCCGGGTCAGGGAGGCCGCCAGCCAATCGGCGGTGGGCCGCGCCCCCCAGGGCACGCCCCCACCGCCGAATGGCGACAAAGGAGAGAGTGGGGGCGACGGTCGCCGCGCCGCCATGCGTGCGGGGGGGCCGAGGGCCCCCCCTTTTCAGAACAGTTAAAAGGCAGAGAACTTCTACCCGTGATCAAGCCTCTTCAGAGGAGAAACGCGTTGGGTTTTATTTTTACCTGTGCAGCTTTCCACAATGAATAAAACGATTTTCTACAACCTTCAGCAGGCGTCGGTGTACTTCACTGCTAAGCACGAGTGAGGTGGTGTTTGGATATATAGTTTAAAGTAGTATATATTGTAATATATACCATTAATATGTTTTTCAATACATTTCACTAATACTTAACACTACATATAAATATATACATAAACACATGTTTCGATATACACACACAATGTAACAATAAAAATATATATTTTACATTATGTAAAAAACACACACACATATAAAAATATATATATTACATTACACAAAACAGAAAAAATATTTACAATTCAATTCCAAAACATTAAATAAATCACCAAACTAAAATGTAGAAAAAAATATAATAATGGAAAAACATACAAAAATAAACAAATACTATAAAATTAAAATTATTAACAGATATTAAAAAATATATCTACATTTAACCAATATTAGGAAATGTATTGAAGACTGGGAACAACAGATAACAACAGATATCCTATTCCCACTCCAGTTTACAAAACAGTAGAGCAATTGTAGAACTTCAGAGGGTTTCAATTTATTAGCACTCCAAACGGTGCAACAGTAAAAAAAATGTTGGACTTCAGAGGGGTAACATTTACTATTCCCACTCCAGTCTATAAGTAGGAAAAGCACTGGACTTTTGAGGGGGCAAGATATACTATTCCCAATACAGTACTACAATGAAGTGGAAAACATAAATAAAAAGAACTATCCACACTCTGACGAACTTGTACTGTGTTGTCCTCAAAATAATGAATCTACAGATTAAACCATTGATGGGTGAGAATATATATATTTGAAACGGAGGAACATTTCCTCAAAATCCTTTAGTGCAGAGGCTTGTATCTCTAGAAGTTCTCTGGCTCTGCAGAACATGCAGCAGTGTGCTTATTGCTTGAAGCCAGCAGCTTTTAATTTCATTTATATGGCTGAACTCTTGTGACCCATGAGATTTAGTTCCTATGCTTCCTGTAAAAAAAAAAGGAAGTGGTAACTTTACCACTTTTACTTCCTGTTGTGTCCTGTATTCTACAGAGTACTCAGTTCCGCATGGACTCCGCTACTTCTGGAGGGAAGATTTCACAATAGACTAAGAATGTGGAGATTCTTGAAGAACAAGTTAATCTTCTGGTAACGCTTTTTGGGTGGATACAGTATCTACCTGCAAATTCTTCACTTTTTGAATATCCCCATAGGCCAGCTTGGACTGGAAACCTTTAGATAGCTCTCCTACACAACAGAGAGAGTCTGTATATATATATGGCTCAGCATCCCTGCACCGCCTGACGTCACTGGAGCCCTAAGAAGCCCCTGTCGATGTGCTAAAGTCCATTTCCATCCATTTATTTTTACGTGCTTTCAAGGCGAGAGGATGGACCTAACAAAAAAAGTTGCAAGTACAGTTTCTAAACCCCAACTAAAAGATTTTTATATTTTTATATTAAAATGCATTTACATACTAAAGATACATATACAGATTCCTTTGGTATATACAGACAAGCAACAGGGAGGAGGGTGGGTCGTGAGGAATCTGCAGGTACATACTATATCCACCAGAAAAAGCGTTACCTTAACTTGTTCTTCTGATAGATACATCTATTTGCAGATTCCTCACCTTTTGAGGAAGAATACTTGAGCAGTCCTACACTCCGAGATGGGTGCATGTCTAGCTATACCCAAAAATCTGCCAAAACGGAACGAGCAAGGTGATAGTCCCTCCTCACTTCAGAATCTAAATAGTGTTTAGCAAAAGTGTGCAGGGAGGGCTAAGTCGCTGCTTTACAAATATCTGAAATAGGGACTCCTCCAAGCATAAGGGGACCTATTGTGAAAAACTTTCACTCGGAGAAGGGGCATCGGCTCCTGACGCCGCACCACGCCGTGAGGGAAACGGCAGGGCAGAGGGATACGGGGAGCACCGGGAGACTTACCCACAGCCTACAATCCCCAGCAGCCTCAGCAAACTCGGGGGCGGCGCGGCTGACAAGCGTCAGCATAGCGCCTGGAGGCGCTACAAATCACCGAGCGCCCGTGAGCCCAGGGGGACCTATTGTGAAAAACTTTCACTCGGAGAAGGGGCATCGGCTCCTGACGCCGCACCACGCCGTGAGGGAAACGGCAGGGCAGAGGGAGACGGGGAGCACCGGGAGACTTACCCACAGCCTACAATCCCCAGCAGCCTCAGCAAACTCGGGGGCGGCGCGGCTGACAAGCGTCAGCATAGCGCCTGGAGGCGCTACAAATCACCGAGCGCCCGTGAGCCCAGGGGGACATATTGTGAAAAACTCACTCGGAGAAGGGGCATCGGCTCCTGACGCCGCACCACGCCGTGAGGGAAACGGCAGGGCAGAGGGAGACGGGGAGCACCGGGAGACTTACCCACAGCCTACAATCCCCAGCAGCCTCAGCAAACTCGGGGCGGCGCGGCTGACAAGTGTCAGCATAGCGCCTGGAGGCGCTACAAATCACCGAGAGCCCACTCGCCCCGCGAGTCGCGCGCGGGAGAAGCCCGGGCAAAGGGCGGGCCCTCTTAGGCCCTCAAAGGCCGGATAAGGACGGGTCGGGCCACCCCCCCTTGGCTGCCACATCGTAGCTCATCTAGAAGGTAAAGACCTTTTCTCACCCATCTGTCTATATCCCCTTATCATCATGACTTCTAAAGTGGATTACTCAGCCAGCGTAGCAGGAACTGAGCAAAAGTTCTCTTGGTTAAACGAGCTAAATCTATTTCTATTTCTATTTGGGGGGTTTTGTAAAGCGCATGGTGACGCAACAACGGCGTGTCCCCGCGCTAAGGAGCTACTTTCTTACTGGACCATACAGAAGCGGCGCATCAACTAAGCAAATAGAGCAGTTTTGAGCTTAGCTCTAAAAATTGATTCAGATGGCTCAAGACGTAGCGCCGTGGGCAGCTTGTTCCATCTAGCGGCTGCAAGGCATCTGAAAGATCTTCCCCCCATCCGCGCTCTGGACACCTTAGGAACAACCAGGAGTCCAGAGCCGGAAGATCTCAGGGAGCGGGGAGGCTCATAAGGTGTCAAAAGTCCTTGTAAAGGGAGAGGGGATCTCCCATTAATGATCCGATGGCACGTGCAAAGTGCTTTAAATTCTACCCTGCTTCTGACCGGGAGCCAGTGCAGAGACCGGAGAGCCGCTGCAGAAGCAGCTCTTCTGGGTAGTCTAAGCACCAGTCGGGCAGCGGCGTTCTGTAGGACCTGTAAGCGGTTAAGGTTCTTCTCCAGGGTGCCTAAATAGAGAAGGTTGCCATAGTCCATCCTTGATGTGACTAGTGCATGTACCAAGGTCTGTCGGGCTTGCACAGGCAAGAACTTCAGCGTCTTCCTAAGGCTTTTAAGAATCCCAAAGCATAGTCCGACCACCTGGTTGATCTGAGGGCCAAAGGTGAGGGCGGCATCAAACCAGATGCCCAAATTCCTCGCTTTTTGGCACGGAATGGGTGTTGGGCCCAGGGAGGATGGCCACCATGCCGACGTCCACGCAGACTGGCAGCCCCCCACGACCAGCACCTCGGTCTTGCCCCCGTTGAGCTTGAGGCAATTGGCGGACATCCAGGCAGCAAGGTCTTGCATGCATGCTCTGAAGGTGTCCGCCGAAAGACCGGGTGCGCGCGATAGGGAGATAACCAACTGCGTGTCGTCGGCATACGACACCAAGCTGAGGCCGTGACTCTCTACTAAGGTGGCAATCGGAGCGACATAAAGATTGAAGAGTGTTGGACTCAGGGACGAGCCCTGCGGCACCCCCTGGTCCAAAGAAATTCGCTCCGAGTAGTAGTCACCCTGCCTCACTTGGAAACCTCGGCCAGTGAGAAATGAATAAATCCACTTCAACGCCGCCCCTTTCACCCCGATCTTGTCCAGACACTGTAGCAAGATGGAGTGTGCTACAGTGTCGAACGCAGCGCTAAGGTCTAATAAAATTAGCGCCATTGTTTGTCCCTCGTCGGCACCCTGCCTGAGGGCTTCGGTGGCCCTCAGAAGGGCGGACTCCGTCGAATGACGGGGCCGAAACCCGAATTGGGTAGGATGAAGATGGTTGCCTTCCTCCATATATGCCATTAGCTGTTTATTTGCCACCTTCTCCGCTACCTTGGAGAGATAGGGCAGCAAGGAGATGGGGCGTAGATTGTCCAAGTTCTCGAAGCTAATATTGGGCTTCTTGCGGAGGGGAAGCACCACAGCCTGTTTCCAATCGTCAGGTATTGAACTGGATCGGAAGGAAACATCCAGCACATGCCTGATGTAGGGTTCCAGGGTCTCCAGACTATCACTCAATCTTTTAGGGGGTGCGGGATCTCGAGGGGAGCCTGATTTAACAGACCTACAGATTTTAATTAGCTCTTCCGGTAAAGGGGTGATAAAGTTAAGTAACCGATTGCGATCATCTTCCTCTACTGCTAAATCTGTTGGCTCTTCCGCTGCACAAGGTATTTCAGGGAAGGCGGCGTAGATTTTCGACACTTTGTCTCCGAAATAAGTAGCGATGCGGTTGCATGCTGCTACTGAGTGATCTTTATCTAGACTTGCAGTTTTGGGGGTGGCTAGAGACTTATATATGCTAAACAGTTCCTTAGCGGAATTCTCTGCCCTCTGGATTCTGTCTGCATAGTATGTGGCTTTTTCAATACGGATTCTGTTATGATAGATGCGTCTCTTGATAAGGTAGACTTCTTTCATCGAACCCTCATATGCCACTCTCCATTGTCTCTCTGCCCGCTTGCAGTCCCTTTTGGCGAGACGCAATGCCTCGCTGAACCAGGGAGCAGTTATCTGTCTGCGGGCACCTTTATTTGGCCGACCCAATGGGGCTGTACAGTCCAGAGCGGCTATAATACGATCATTAAGCAAATTGTTTGCTGATGTCACATCCTTGCCTCCTGGAGGTCCTTCCGCAATGAGAGCCCTATTAAACTCTGGCAAGGAAAATGTTGCCCACCTTCGACGAGGGTAATTGAGAGGGGCGGAAGCATGAGCCTTGTATTTAGGCAGGTGAATGACAAACGGGACAAGGAAGTGATCTGTCCAGGGCAGGGGCTCTGGGGGTGCAGCCAGGACATCCTCCCAGTTAGCAAATATAGGATCTAACAGATGCCCACGGTTATGTGTGGGGAGTTGACCCTTAAGCTCTAGCTGTAAAGTATTCAATTCCTCACAGAGCTCCATCGCTCCTTTATCTAGTGGATCTTCTAGATGTGTGTTTAAGTCACCTAGCAGCAAAAAGTTATCACTTCTTAACGCTGTTTCAGTGATACACTCTAGCAGATTGCCTTTAAATCTGGACATAGGACCTGGTTGGCGGTAGACTAACAAGCCTTTTAGAGTTGTATTACCGTCAATTGTTATGGTGAAAAAGCCCGCCTCACAACTTGGCAAACAGATTGATTCAAGTTTGCAGGCCCAATGTTGTTTATAGGCGATCGCAATTCCACCTCCTCTGCCTTTCGGTCTGTCCAGGCGGACCATCTGATAGTTCTCTGGTAAGGCCTGTATAATATCAGGGTCACAGGTGGGATCAAGCCATGTTTCTGTAATGAACAGTAGGTCAAAGTTTTTATCGATAAGAAGTTCATGTACATCATATTTATGACAGCTCAATGATCTCACGTTAATGAGGCCGCAGGACAAGGAGAAGTTACTAGTCTTACTATCTGCTTTCCCTGTGTGGAAGCGAAAGTGACAGTGACGGCACCCATCATTCAACCCTACTCTCATACTGTGGAGTCCTGGAGTACACACATTGAATGAGTACCTTACCAGTTCATTCCTGCTCCAAGTGATTCTGCTGGTCGGGGCAGGGGTTTGGGCCCTAGGCCGTGTCCGGTCGCGGACGGGCGCAGACGGGCTTGGCTTAGGCGCGGCTTCGGCGCGCATCCGGCGCGCCCGCTGCGCCAGCCCGCTGCGCCGTCTGGCCGGAATACACATTATATAGGGTGTTAGGAGGGTGGGAGGGCGGCGCGACTAGAGCGCACCCCCAGCCCTACCTAAGATGGCGCCCGCCGGCGCTAGCAACAGTTCCAATAAAACGACTGGGCGAGGCAGGGAGGGTACAGTACAGCGTGTGAGCAGGTGTCAGTGTGCCTAACGAATTCCCCAATTAAAACATAGTATTTAGAGCCCCCAGGTACAGATGCTAAAAAACGCTATTTTTCACTCTTTAAAATGCAATTTCCTCCGTTAAATGTGCCAACAGGAAGTCCAGCTAAATAGCTCTCCTATGTCAAACCACCTATGCTATATCAGAAACTCCCCTTCCGCCCAAAAGCGATATCATACAATCAGATAAGCCCATACTTTCATCCCCTCAGGTTTCATCTGTGAAAAGGATTCAAACACCTTCCCCAAGCTCACTCATTGTTAACTCCCCTATGATTCCACCGATTGTTGAGCTCCCAGATCCCTTACCCCCTCCTCCACACCTGCATATATTACCGCTCATTGAACAACTGCTTAGTTCTCTGATAGCTCCGTTGTTGGAAAAAATTAACTTTTTAGGGGATAGGCTCACTGGAATAGAGTCAGCCATCAAGTTAAACCTGTCGGCTGACAGAGCCTGGAAACATGATGGCCGCCTGAGCTCTTGGCTCCGCCACCCCGTTCTTCTTCCCTCCGTACCGCTGCACATCCTGTCACTTCTCCGTTTATCCTGAAGCGGTACCGGATCTGGGAAGTTGCGCTGATTCCAGCGGTGTGTCTCCCGATGTTCTCCCTTCGGCGGAACAGATCGAATGTCCCGGTTTCCTTTCTGCTGTTGATGGCGGCGTCCTTCTCTTTGTTCTTGGGGCGGATGTGCTTCGGCCACCGTGAAGACGGCCACGAACGGCGGTGCGGAGTCGATCGGCGAGACACGGCGGCCGCTTAGACTGTCTGCAGCGACGCGCTTTCCTTCATTTTCACCTCGGCACTTGATTTGGTTCACGGCAGCTGGTGCTACTTTGTATCCCCCTGTTCCTTCCTCTTGCGGAGCAGTGAGGAGGGGCCATTTTGTGTCGAGTGCTCTGTGGTGGACTTGGTGGCCTCATCAAATACTGAGTTATTTCTCTCAGCCAAGTGCACACTATGCCCGTGTGCCGCTCTGATGTAGACCTTACTGCCCATGTCTCAATGACCTCGCTGTTATTGCCGGGGCGCCCGTGTGATGTCGGACTGCCAAAAGGGGATGCCAGCATGGGGTCTCGAGGACCGGCCCTAGTCGTCGACCCTCGTTTGAGTGGAGCTGCATTATCTTCCTCTCCTGAGGCTCCCCTTCAGATCGCTTCGATTCTGGGCGCCCTGGCTGCTTTGCGAACCACTTGGGCAGGTCACGCCCGGGTCCTGGGGAGCCGCTTGGACTCCATCTTGTTTGCGCTATCCACCACCATCCGAGATGGGGAACGCGTGCAGAGTGCTTCGTTATACCCTGTGCCCGAGCACCGTGAGCTGTTTATTCCGATGTGCTTTGAGACGCTGGAGGTGTGGGACTTGAATGCTGCGGCGACGCTGTCTGCAACCGTCATGGAGGAAGGTGCGAATCCTGGACTGGCGCTGCTGAAGGGGGGTCGGCACTGGGCGCCATGTCTTACTCCCAATCCTGGACCTGCTGCTGCTTCCTCCTCTGGTGTCCTGGGCTCGCCGTTTCTGCTCCCGCTGTTCACTTCTGGAAGACTGTTATGGCGCACCGCTTTTCGTGGTTCGCCGATGGCCCGCATGACTTTGTGTTGGACTGCCCTTTGTGTACGATGCACTGTCCGGCCATGGCATTTGCAGCGGTTCCAGTTACTCTGGTGGGTGGTTTACTTTTCGACTTTTGCTGCCACGTTGGACCGTCAGGGACAAGGTTGACAATCCTTTTCACTTAGTTTGCTGCTGTTTGTTTCCTGGGACTGTGATGTTTAGACGGGGGACCTGGACGCTGGATCTGTTTTTCAACTGGGTTCATGGGTTGGGTGGCCGCGAATCTACTGTTGGTCTCTTTTGAGCGACGATAATTTGGCCCTCCTCCGATTTCACTTGTGTGTAATAATTTTTCTTTTCTTTTCTTTCCCTTTTTTGTTCCCTATATTTCGGGTTTCTGTGGGCGACAGGCACGCTGACGGGGGGTGGGCCGTAGTCACACGCAGTGGTGCAGGGTGGGGGGGTGTTCTTATGTACTGTTTTATGTTTCTATGGCCCTCTTTTTCTTTTGTTCTTTGCTGTCTTCCTTTTCTTCTTTCGTTTTTTCCTTCTTTGTATTTTTCTTCTTCCCGTGTGTTTGGACGGGGCCTGGGGCTGGGTGGGGTTCCTTTCGGGTGGGTCTTCCACTTTGTGCCTCTGGGGTTCGCACAGCTTCTGATGCTTTGTTTTTCCGGCGTTGTTGATAGTATGTGAATGTTGCCTTTATGCTTCTCCTACCTGCTCTTCCTGACGAAATTGTGGCGAGTGCTTTCCTCCTACATGGCTTGTTTCCCATATCGGCCACATTGTTGTATGACGCCGGACCCTTTCTTCCTGCTATAAAAGGTGCCCTTCCCTGTTCCACTTTTTGTGGCTTCGTTTGTTTACTATCCTGAAGTTGTATGTCGCTTGGGTGGGCCCATGAGGGCGCGAAATGTGATATATTGTTCGTATATGCCGTTGGTAATGTTTAATGCGTGACTTTACTTGTTGCGGTCCCTTGGTTGATATTATGTCGCGGGGCCCGCCCTTCCCGGCTCTGATCTGAACGTACGGTCCTCTTTCACTTTGAGAAAACAAAACCTGCATGATCCTTCTTACGTCTGCTATTGATGCGCTGTAGCACTATTGGTTTGGCTCTCCTCCTATTAAGTTGACCTGTATTGTTTCTGTATGTCATGGCGGCCGGCCCGCAGTGGTTGTAGGCAGACGCTGTGTACTGTTCCTAAGCTGAATAAAGGTTTTAAAAAAAAAAAAAAAACCTGTCGGCTGACAAATGCTGTGACACATTCAACCGCCCAAAGTCACCTCCTACTCATGAAGGCTCTAAACCATCTGTGCGGGACAAAAGCTGCCAAATACAATTAACTAGCCCTAGTACAGTAGGGCAAAAAGTAACTAAACACCCTCTAAATGTCTCCTTTCCCCAGTTGACGGCACCTACAGTAGTTCATGACAAGGCTAACTCTATCCATTTACCACCGGAAGCGGCCCCATATGTGTGCATTCTTGCGGGCGTCCCTGCTCTTCCACCTGGAAAAATTGAGAGTCAGCATGACTTAGTTAACAAAACCAAATTTTGGCTGTCAAAAAATAGGCCACTGCCTCGTCACTTATATGGAGCAATAAGAAGCGTCAGGAGGGTGGACTGGTTGGGTTCTCTTCCTAAGGATGTTCCTGGGGACCTGGTACTCGTGAGATTCAGAGCCAGAAACATTGTCCCTTACTTGAAAACCTGGCCGCCACAAGAGAGAGACGGCCCAATATCTATATGGGACTTATATGACTTCTATCCCTCAATTCCTTGTTTTCCCCCTTTTCTGAAATCATACCTTACATGGTCGGACTCATAAAATACATCATAATCCTTTTGGGAAACACTTGGATTCGTAATAACTAACTTTAACTCCTATGTTACCATCTCTACCCTGGGGTGGAAAAGAACTAATTATGTTTGGGATCCTGCCTTACTGTATTTTGTTGTTTGTAATGCTGTATTTGGTTTTTATTAGATTGGCCTTGCTATCAGGGAGTGTTATTAGGCAATGCCCTTTTTATAGGGCTGAGCCAAAAAGGCTTGAGACAACTCCAAAGAGTCCAGAATATGGCTGCCCGCCTAGTCCTCAACCTCCCCCGTAGAGCATCAGGGAAAGATGCTTTATCTAAACTGCACTGGCTCCCTATAAAGGAGCGTATACTCTTTAAGGCCATGTGCATCTCCCATCGAATTGCACAAGGGAAAGGTCCTCCTTATCTGAACAAGCTTCTTAACATCTACCGCCCGAAGCGTCATTTAAGATCACTGGGCAGCATGCTGTTTTCAGTCCCTCGCATTTTCAAAGCTAAAATGGGCGGCCGCTCATTTTGCTATCTAGCAGCCTCCTACTGGAATAGACTACCTCTTGAATTGCGGATGGAACCTTCCGAGAGGAGATTCCGCATGAAACTTAAGACGCATCTTTTCCCTACTGATTAATGATCTCTGTTGTTTTAAGATTTCACTGCTCTGGCTGGTTTTGAGGGTTTTGTGAGGTGGTTCTATAGCGCGGGGACACACTGTTAGTGTAACCAGGCGCTTAATAAATGGTTTTATTATTTATTATTATTATTGAGATAAGCTTTTGTTCGAAAATTCCCATGTCGATCAAATTTAGGATATCTTTGCAAGGTCCTAACTAAATATACTGCTCTTTTTAGACCTTTTTTTAATCTTATATTAAGTTGACACTGGTCCTTCTGATTCTCCTTTTTAAATGATAATCATTTCTTTCTTTACATTTACTCTTCCATACTCATTTATTTGAATGAAATTGATTAAATGTATTGTTTTAATTTTATTCCGTTATTGTATGCTTGTATGATATTTCTTTGTAATATCGAATAAAGCTTATTCTGATTCTGCATAAGTAGAAGATTTAGCTCTGGTAGAGTAAGCATGAATACCTTAAGGAGGATCTCTGTAAGCCAGATCTTAATAAAAAGGACTATCCATCTGCACAGAGTCCTTTTGTGAACTGCCTTTCCTTTCCTTTTTCCGATGTATTACACAGTTGGTCAGGATTAGATTTCTTTATTATGTTTTGGAACTCCGAGGAGGTCCACATAAAAACCATTTACAATACAAAATCCATTCAATGCAAGACAGACATCTACAATGTTCATAAAACATGAAATACTCAGATTCACATACTACAAAAGCCATCAATAAATAGCTAAAAAGCATTTAAAAAAGTTAAAAATGTTAAAGCAGAAAATTTCATTTGGGGGGTTATACAATGCGAGTAAAAAGGAGTTGGCATTTAGAATACCCAATTGCAAACATACATATCTTAACCACTTATACCGAAATGGGCGCAGTACAGGACAAGTGAAGAGAACATGCAAGCGGTCCTGGGTGGATAAATTGCAAAAATTACAAATTGCAGGAGTACCATACCACTTTGCCAATAGATTGTTTAATGGCAACAAATCCTGTCTTAGGAGGAACCAAAATCGCCGAATGCCATGTGGTAAATTCCAGGCGACATAGGGTTGCATAACTTTACTAACATACGAGTCAGTAAGATGGTTAGCTCCCTTTTTAAGATACATAGCCTCCATATCCATTTTAAAGCTGAGGTCCCAGGATGCCTTTTTCAGAAGCGTTTTTAACTGTACAGCAGAAACAGTAAAAAGTGTGCTCTCTTCCAATTGAAGGACAGCCGCCTTTCTAAAATTTTTAACAATTTGCGAATACTCCTTTAAGCTGCCCAGCAGTTCAACCTTCATAAGATTTCTTAGTGAACCCATTTCTCCTCTAGCTAAACTGGCAACCTACCGTACTATAGCTGCAAGGCCCTGCACCCAACTACTGCGAAGGCCATATTCAAGTCTGCAGGCAGCTACTGAACAAGCGGTATTAAGAGAAGATAAAGATCTTAACAACTTCCCTTCTACAGAATGTAAAAAATCCCATTGCTTTAAGTCAACCAATTCCATTCCATACAAAAGGGAAGAAGGAATTTTTGCCCTAAAAACTTCCAGTAGGCAATTGAAATGTCTTCTCCCCGTGGCTGAGTATAACACACTCAAGCCTTTTCCCTGGGATAGGGCTTTACGGGTATTGTTATCAGTATGGGGCTTATCACTCAAATTATTGGAAATGATTTTCCCTAAAAAAACATAAGTCTTTACCACCTCCAATTTTTGGCCACCAACTGTCCACTCAAAATTCTTGTATTTTAACTTTTTTCTCCCTGCAATGCACATCATTTTGCTTTTTGTTGTATTTATCCTCAGGAAATGGGCTTCGGCAAAAAGATGAAGTGCACGAAGACGATTGGCCAACTCTTTAGGTGTTAAATCCAGTATTATAATGTCATCTGCGTATAGTAAGCAGGAAATAGGGGTTCCCCCTACAACCGGGGCTATACCAACACTCGAGGAAATAGATGCAGGAAGATCTGCGATATACAGTGAAAAAAGCAGTGGGGCAAGAAGACAACCTTGTTTTAATCCATTAACTGATGGAATGACACGTGATAACCCCCTTTCTCCACCTTGCAGAACACGACACCATGTATCAGTATGTAAAACCTGCACCAGATCAAGCAAATGGGGAGGCATGCCCATAGCAGACAGCTTTCTCCACAGCAAGGGACGATCCACTTTATCAAAAGCCGTGGAGAAGTCAATAAATGCGGTGTACACATATCCCCCACGAACCCTAACATATTTATCAGAAATAATCTGAAGTGCAGTGAGATTATCTAGGGTGCCGTGCCCTTTGCGGAAGCCGGTTTGTTCTAGGGGTAAAATGTGATTCGCATCGACCCAATCATTAATTAAGGATAACAGACATTTAGTAAAAACTTTTCCAATTGCATCGAGGAGGGCTATTTGATGATAATTCTTTGGAATATCCCTATCGCCCTTTTTGAACAGTGGCACCAGTATACTCCCTTTCCAAGATGCGGGGTTAATTTTCTTATTAAAGCAAAATCTGAAGACAGGAAACAGTATTTTACTCCATAATACTGGTTCCTGCTTCAAGACAGATATCGGGAGTTCATCAGGTCCCATGGCTCCTGAAGTACGCATGTCCATAATCGCCTGTTCAATAGTTCTTTCTGAAGGGGACTCTATTGGGGAATCAAGCTCAATACTGAGGCCCCTATGCTCCACCAACTGCCCATTCATAGCATATAAAGTGGAGATATAATTGACCCATGACGATTCAGAAATAGGAATTGGGCGGGGACCAACTCTTGCGCCACAACCCTCCCCAATAAGAGACCAAAACTGTCTCGCTTTGCCATGAACCACTGCCTCCCGTAAACTTATCCATAGGGAGTCTTCTTTTTCTATCTTTTTCTTAATCCTACTTCTCCTTCTTTTTAAACAATCAATTTTGCGGAGCCTTTCAGATGATCTGCATAGATATTGCTCCCGCACTAACTTATTTATTTCCTTATTGAGGAGAGTAATCGATCTTGGAGGGAGGATCTTTTTTGGCGTCAAATGTGATTTTTTACCAACCAGGATGATCTTCTTCATTAAGTCCTCAAAAAGTATTAATTCAGACCCTTTCCAATTATTTGATTCTAACATAGTTTTCTCAAGGATACGTCCCAGGCCCTTTATGGCTTTAAAGTCCCAAAAACATCTTCCAGACTTCTTATGAAAATTAACCGCATCACCATTGAGTGACCACGGGTCAGATGTAGGAGGGTGTATTAAAAGGTTTAGAGTTATCAACCTATGATCACTGAATATATTCTCTGAAACGACCAGATCTCTAAATAATGAGAAAGTATGGTAGTCTGTGATTACATAGTCCAAAATGGACTCACTTGTACTGGATTTATGGGTATATTTTGCTGGGACATCAGAAGGGAGCCTACCGTTCACTATTAGCCCCTCCATGAGAAACAATTCTTCCAGCAGCATTTTCCCTCTTTTATTAGTTTTGATTTTATCAGGGAAAAGAGCTTGAGGAATCAAAAGGGCTTCCTCTTTGGATTTATTTCTAAAAAGCTCTAAGCTATAATTAGAAACTCTACAATTGAAATCCCCCACTAACAGCACCTGAGGAGTAATTATTGTCTGCTTTATCTTTTCAATAAAATTAAAAACTTTCTTTAATACACTGTTGTAACATTCCTCAGGGGGGATATAAGCATTTATTATAACCAGTGGGTTTTTATTTTCCCCACTACCAAAGCTACTAAGGGAGACCGCCTGAAATAGATTACTCTGATCTACATAATGGGAGAAGTTCCACTTTATTCTATTCGAGAGAAGGCACGCAATTCCTCCTTTTGCATGCCCTCTCTTAGAGGGGGAGGCTGCAACCTCAAGCACAAAATAGTCCCTCCCCATATCAATTCTATCTGTGCACCAGGTCTCTTGGATACAGATCACATCGGGGTTCAATGAAAGAAGATATTGTAGTTTTTCAGGACTATTGTTGAACCCCGCAGCATTCCAGGAGAGAATTTTTAAGCTACTGCTAAAGGTTAGGAAATAGCTTTGGGTTATCTTTTGATTTACTTAACAAAGCCCCAGGAAGCCAATTCCATTGTTGGTTATCCTCTCTTGAAGTGCTGTCAATATTTTGCGGGGCAGGAATTACATGGGACTCTAGCCGTTTAGTTTTTAATACACATATTTTTAATTCCTCAAAGAAAGGAGGGTGACCTGCTTGTCCCAGGCCCCGTTGAATAGGTCTATTTTCACAGAATCTATCTCCACCATTCGCCAAAACAGGTATCACATCAATTCCTCGACTTTGGAAGTTTTCAGCTTGATTCAAGATGAGGTTTACTATTAGCTTAGAATAGAACGTTACCCTAGTATGAGATGTATTATCAATTCTTGACATAGAAACCAAATCAATATCATTTGATTGAATTAATTTTAGGCTCTCTATATCTCTAAAACATTTAAGTAACCATGTTCTATTTAATGCCACATCGCGGTCAAACAAAGGAAGAAAATCAAGAATCAATGTATCTACAAAATGTTCCGTAATTTTTCCACGTGGGCCTTGCGAACATATTGTACCTTCCGCCAGGGAATGAAAAATAGGAGCAGCTAGATTGAGGACAACTGGGACAGATGATGCTATCTTTGTCACTTCTATTTTGGGAAGGAGACTCAAAGCTCTCATCCCCTCAAGGGGCGGTCCTCCTATAGTAGAAATAGCACAAGTAGGGATAGTTTTATTACATTCTGCAGAGGGTACTTGGATATCGGGGATACAAGTATTAGAGTCTTGCTTCAAGAACCCCTTAACTGGCTCTTCCGTACTAGGTAGAACAGTTGACTGTTCTTGGGAATTCTCAAATATTATTTGTCTCACCCTTTTTTTCCTATATCTCCGAATTGGTTTTCTCTTTTTTCCTCTACACCTTTTGTGCTTCCCTATTATTTCTTTTTCTTCATTCTCAGTCCGCTTGGATTCTGGCAAGAAAATTGGGAAGAGCGCTTTATCAAGTTTATAATCTGCGGAAACCCCATCTTCTTCTACAATTTCAAGATCAGAATCCCTTATACAATTATAAGCTGAAGATTTAGGGACAGGAGGAGGCTCACTTCTGTCTGGGACCCCCAAAGTAATTTGATCAGAATTATAAGGCATGCACAAAGGATTATTTCCGGAAGGAGAAGCACCAGAGGACACCGGTTCCTGCAACCCCACTCTAGGATCTGGTTCCAATGTCTTCTCTGGAAATCTAAGCAATAGAGCCTTTAATATTTGAGTGACGGATTCCAAAACACAGTCTGAGCTCCCCACAAATTTACTCAATAATCGTAATATCGAAGACAACAAATGTTCCAGAACAATCAATGACTCCGAAATAGGTTTTTCATGGCTATCCAAGCCTGGTGGTATAATAGGATCGATACCTGAAATATTGAGCACAGGGCTTTTTGAGAAGTTAGACTGCATAGATGTTTCTTGAGATTTAAGGGAGGGGGTGCTACTATACAGCTGTAAGCCAGAAGGAGTAGCGCCAATCGGGGTCTTAGTGGCTTCAAATAATTTCAATGAACCTTCAGCTAGGTAACTGTGGTAAATAAATAAATAATACCCTATTTTTGACTAGACTTATAGTATAACAGATAGCTCAATAAAATAAGAGTCAAGATTCGAGGTAGTAGGAGTTTCTGCAGGTTTATTACAGCATAAGGACAGGATCAGGACAACCTGCATGGGAATAGGACAATAAGGCCTGGCAGCTGCCGGGGCTGGGTCTGGGATGAGCGCGCTAACATTCAATAACAAAACATTGACTTATATACATAGCGCAAACACATAGCATTACATTGCAGTAGGCGTAGCAGTGGGTGGAGCAGAAGTCGTGACGCGTAGCAGTCGCGAGAGATAACAGTAAAAAGAGGTGTAACTGGGAGTATACATAGACATGTGATGCAAACGTAACAGAATATGTCATGAATGGGCGGAAACTTTGGAGGGGGCTACCTAAGGAGCCGGGACCTCTAACCTAATGGTGCGCGAAAACTGGCAATGACGTGTTACTAGGAGAAGCTGGGGGCTATGAACTCTGTGCTAGGAGCAGAGACTAGAGTCTGAAGGGTCGGAGCGACATGTACCTAAACCCTATCTGGTATCTGATGTTTAGGGAACATGTTGATATAAACTAGAAGTCATGAGGGGAAAAGCTAACTTGATTCTAAGACTGGACCATGCATTATTCTACATGAAGTGCGTGATGAAGAATATTGAATGACCATTAAATACAGTATTTCTCTAACATGGAGACGAGAAGGCTAGACAATGACGGAAACTATTGATGCAGTTCAGTAGCTTAGGAATGCAGAAGAGGAGGACTGAACTGATAACTGGAACTATAACATACTTTTGGCAGACTCAGAGGCAGAGCCAAGCTGCACCGGGCACTGCGAGGCAAGAAGTAAGTGAAGGGTCGAGGATACAGGTGGGGGCTGTATCGCTCCTCAGCGAGGCTTTCAGGAGACAGGAGCTGAATCCAGGATCCGGGCCCTTTTTGAGGCCTGGAAACGGGGACTTTATAATGGAATAACGTGCACACTGAGAAACGTGGCAACATTACTTTACATAGGCCTAATATTCGTAGTATTCACGAGGACTGGAAAATAGCATACTAGAGGTGGACACAACTGGAATTGCGTCATTAATCAGGCATGGGGAATAACATATGCATATACATATGCATATTGGTCATGCACACATAACATATGATGGATGAAGCGTAGGGACACAGAACATGGCAAAATTTACTTTTCCACATTCCCTCCTTGTCACTACGTTTCCATCAGGAAACATCAATTTTCATGATACCATCTATCATTTCATACAGTACCATTTGCTCGTCTCGAATTGTCTTGGAACGGGATTTAGAACGGGGCTTGGGACTAGGAATACAAGAGGTAGCACACATGCTGCAAATCGCAGGGCCACATTGTATACAGAGGCAGCAGCTAAATATAATCGCTACTGCAATACCTAAAAAGGACAGGACTTTCCATCCCCATGCGGAAATTATATTCCAGAACCAACCGGACCATGTCCAGGACGAGACGATTCTGGAGCACAACAATTCTCATAAAGGATTGCTCTTCGGTTAAGTTACCTAGAGCGGAGGCAGTCTCATCTACTACTGCTTCAAGGGTTCTTGTTAACCTACGGATTAGCTTACTGTTTACAACTGTGCCTAAATAAGGGAACACACCTTTATCAATATCAATGAATTGCTCTGCAGCAGTTTCAGTATAATCGACAATCGGGAGATTTCTCTTGTGTCTGGTATGTACTAGGAAGGAATTCCTATGATAGTCAGGTGGGGCTAGGAAAACAGGTGGCAGTAGGAAGGCAATGTAACAGGTTCCCTCCCAATCGAGGGGCAGACGGACATATGCAGTTTGACCACAAATAAAATAAGAATGACGTGAAGCTTTGAAAACAGATTTCCCACTGTCACTATACTTGATAACAGTAGTACATTCACTATGACCTACATGTACAGAACCATAATTACGGACACATAATTCGCCTTTGACTGGTAGTACTGAAATAGCAGGTAAGTCTGGAGTAGTATCAGACTGAACATTCAGGACCATGAAATTCGACGAATAATTACCTAAATTATATACTTCATTTTCTAGATCTAAACCTGTTCTGTGGGGGAGACCTTGCTTGTCTGGAAAACATGTACTGTTAAGAAAAGACATATCTGTTGAGGATGACGTTAACGTGGACCATGCTCCACACGAACCATTGTGTGAGAATGGATAAGGAAAGAGTGGCAGAACTCCCTTCGGTGTCTGAAAAGGGGGGAGTCGACCACACACCCAACAATTAGTAGCATTGCTGGTCTGGTGTGAATAATGTAACATACGGATAAATGTGTTGTTGCGCATAGCGAGGCGGTATGAATATTCGTGAGGAGGCAGATCACTAAACGTGTGCTCTACTGTAGCATTAGCAGACATATTTACATGAGTAACTGGAAGACACAGGAAAAGTGCGTAGCTGGTGCAGGAAATCATTATGCTGAGAAATAATATGAAACTCAGAAAAACGATACATTGAAGTGAACTTCGACTGACTCTCTCACTATGGGGGTCTATTTTATACATGTCAGAAACAATTTAACCGTTTCACCTAGGGGAGGACTTATACAATCAAACTGACTGACTTATTTTACTAGACCTTAATTTGAGCTTATACTCCTGCTGCGGAGTTTTCTCTAACAAGGGAGGGGTTGTAATAATGTCTTGTGCGGGACAGTCCTTAAGAGCAATATTTTGGCAGTCTTTCGAATCCTGGAAAATGTTTTTAGACGCTGGTTTCAATCCTTTGAAAAGTTTTACATGAGAAAGGTGGACCCACCCCTTCCTGCCTTCCAACTTGACGGCAGTTCGGGTGGTCAAGAGGACCTGACGTGGCTCCTTCCAACGTGGTTCCAGCGGACTTGATCTGTCAAAATTTCTGATCATCACAAGGGAGCCTGGAACGATCTCGTGCGGTGCCACCTCGGTATTGTCTGGAAATGCGGCGGCAACCTGTGAACGACATGAGTTGAGGGCAGACATCAAGGAAGCTAGGTAATCTGTCAGCATATTACATGAAACATCGGTAATACTTCGGGGTCTAGGAGTACCCCACATGTTAGGGGGGCGGCCGAATACGACCTCATACGGGGACAGACCTGATCTGGAATGTGCGACCATACGCATATAAAATAAAGCGACTGGCAGAGCTATTAACCAGTCCACACCTTTGTCCTTACAGACTTTTGCAATGCGGATTTTCAGAGTCTGATTATGCCTTTCGACTAGTCCAGCTGCTTCTGGATGGCGTACACAATGAAACTTCCACTGGTACCCTAACAACAGGGAAACATGCTTCATTAACTCTGAGGAGAATGGCTGACCGTTATCAGAATATACGACTCTAGGGAGTCCGTATCTAGGGAAGAATTCACGAACCAACTGCTTGGCAGTGGTCGCGGCTGTGTAATCTGGGACTGGATATGCTTCTGTCCACCTGGACAAAGCGCATACAACTACAAGGACATATTTGAAACCTCGACATCGCTCCATCTGAATATAATCCATCTGGAGGACCTCAAAAGGGTGGTCAGGGGGCTGGAAACCACCTTGTTCCACCGGGACACTTTTACCTGGATTAAACTGACAACATATCATACAGGTACGGACTTTCTGCTTGGCTGCAGCTCGTAAATGCTTGTTGAACCAAATGTTCTGGATACTGTCTAACATAGCTTTTTCTCCTAAATGTGCTGGACTATGTGCGGTATTGATAATGACTTGAACCATAGAATCGGGGAGAAACCATGTGGCTCTACCCTTCGTTAACCATCCTTGATCTGTCTGGACCCCTCCTTGTTCAGACCATTTCTTGATTTCATCGGGGGTAGCATGTAACTGTATATCTATGACATCTTGTGTAGGGTCCTTAACTGTCATGCATGTAATCGGATCTGGAGTATGTGTCAGATTAACTGGAATGTCTGGAGTCTGTGCTGTAAGCTTGGCTGTGCGGTCTGCTAGATCATTACCTTGGGAAATAATGTCAGTGACTTTCGTATGTGCTTTGCATTTCATAATAGCAATAGATGTCGGTAAATGTATGGCATCTAACAGGGCTTGAATAAGGAGACCATGCTGAATCTTGGTTCCATGAGAAGTCATGAAACCTCTCTCCTGCCAGAGCACTCCGAAGTCGTGTACAACTCCGAATGCGTAACGTGAATCTGTGTAAACATTAACTTTCAGGTTCTTGGCATGTATACAGGCTTGTGTCAGAGCGACTAGCTCTGCTGCTTGAGCGGACAGGGTATCAATACGGTGTGTCTTGATAACTTCAGTGTCAGTAGTCACTGCATACGCGGCGACTAGTTCTCCTGTACTAGTTCTCATACATGAACCATCTACATAAAGTGTCAGGTCGGGATCTGATAACGGAATATCTGTCAGGTCTTGTCTTGGCTTTGTCGTAATGTTAACTACTTCCACACAATCATGTGGGTCTGGATTTGAATTAACTGATGGTAACAGTGTAGCAGGATTCAGAACGTTGCAGCGTCTAATTTCTATGTGTGGCTGGAACAGTGTCAATTCATAACCTGTTAAACGTGCAATTGTCAAGTGCTGAGTTTGTGTTCGGTTTAAAAGAACTTCTACTGAATGTGGAACTTGTACTGTCAGGGAGTGTCCTAAAACTATGGAATCACTTTGTCTGATAGCTAGTGCTGTGGCTGCAACTGACTTGAGGCACGCAGGCAACGCCTGGGCGACTGGATCTAATGTGCTCGAAAAATAAGCACAGGGCTTGTATTGTCCTGCTTGATCTTGTGTGAGAACAGATAATGCTGTACCTTCCCGTTCAGTAACGAAAAGTGTAAAAGGCTTACTGTAGTTCGGTGTAGCTAGAACTGGAGCTTGACATAGGGCTTTCTTTAACTCGTTAAAACTAAGTGTATGGTCAGATGTCCAAGGGAGGACAGTCGATACGGCTGCCTCCTGTGTCGTTAACTGTATCAGTGGCTTGGCTAGAAATGCATACTGGGGAATCCATTGTCTACAATAAGAAGTAAGGCCGATAAAGGCACGTACCTCCTTCTGGGTTCTGGGCTGGGGAAGACTCGCTATTAACTGGATACGGTCTGGTGTCAACTGCCTACCCCTCTTGGACAGCAAGTGTCCTAAGTATACCACTTGCTGGACACAGAATTGAAGCTTCGAAGGTGACACCTTGTGCCCCATCTCGGCTAGAAAATACAGAACTGTAAGCGACGCTCGCTCGCAAGCACGTTCAGAACGGGCTGTGATCAGTAGATCATCGACATACTGGAGCAGGGCAGTGTCAGTTGGCATGTGAATGTTGTCTAGTTGTCTCTTGAGTGCTTGACTGTAAATACTAGGACTTTCTGTGAAACCTTGAGGAGCGCGTGTGAACATATAGCTCCTTCCATTTAAACAGAATCCGAAAAGAAACTGGCTGTCTGGATGAATTGGAACACTGAAAAATGCATTCTTAAGGTCTATGACAGTGAAAAACATGGCTTCGGAATCAATGGCTGTTAACAGGGAAGAAATATCTGGGACAACTGGGTACTGAGGAATGATACATTTATTAAGCTCTCGTAAATCAATCACTAATCGATATACTGGGGGTGCATTCGGATCAGTACGTTTCATGACTGGAATGATCGGAGAATTACATACATTGGAGTCAGTTTCTACAACTACTCCTTGAGCCATGAGCTCGTCAATAATTTTGGATAAGGCTGCTACAGCCTCAGGTGGCAATCTGTACTGTCTGATTCGGGGTAACACTACACCTGGTTTGAGAGTCACACGATGGGGTGTGATTTGCATGTAACCTACATCAGTTGGACCTTGCGCCCATAAATGCTGTGGAACATTAGACAATCTTGAATCAAAATCTCGTAACACATAGTGACCCTTAAAGTCACGTAGGAACAGACGTATTCCCTCTGGGGAACAGCAAATAACTGCACCTAACTCTTTCAGTGTCTTAATACCTAATAGATTTTCTGGACATGACTTAGTAAGTAACAGGTCAGTAGTGCGGGACAATGGACCTACTTCTAGAGTAACTGGCTTAGATATTTCATTAACTATTGGCTTTCCTGAAAATCCAAGGGAAACATTTCTTGAGCCTGAGAGCGGAGCCCCTGGAACTTCGGCGTGACTTATTGTGGTCCTACTTGCCCCTGTATCGATCAAAAACTTTCTGTCTTTCCCTAATACTTGACTGTGAACATAGGGACCTTCTTGGTCTACAGGTATCTCGATGAGAGGCAAGCCTACCTCCCTCTCTAGGCTGTTTCATGAATATGACTGATACTCTGGATACTCGGACTGTGCATACTGGTACATCTGTGATGTAACATGCTGTGTTGCAGCAATGGGCTGCGGTACTGTAACTGTCTGTGGTGCATTCTGTGGCTGAGGAATCTGTGAAACTTGTTCTTGTCTAGGCGGACGTGGTCTTTCTTTAGTCTTACCGGTAGCTATGTTGTGTTTCAGAACTGCACACTTGTTTATAAAATGACCTGGCTGTTTACAATAATTGCAGTTCCCTTTAACGGGAGCTGCAGGATGACTGGCTTGATTGGCTTGATTTGGACCCCTCTTCTGACTGTCTTGAGGAACAGATTGTGCAACTAGCACTTTCATTTTCGTGTCTTTCATACGTTTTCTCTCGTGTTCTTGCTCTTCCCTGATTCTATTCTGGTGGTACTGGAGCATCTGGAGCATCTGGGACGGAGTATTAGCTTGCCAGGTGCTTTCGACTTTCAAAACTCGATTTTTAATTTGTGGACTTGAATTCTCGACTAATTTGGTAACGAAAAGGTGAGGGTATGACTCACTACTTGTCTTGAGACCACTGTTGATACTGAAACATTTTTCAAATCTAGAATAAAAATCACTAATATCCTCATCTTGTTTCTGTTTACAGGCTGAGATTGCATCCCAGTCTTCTTTCCTAGTTGTCAATAATCTGGGTAAAACTTGAATCAATAATTCTGGTAATTCTTTACATTTATCTCCAAGACCGGTACCTGGTACTCGTGCCTTGTCTTCAGCTTCTAGAGCTGCCCAATCGATCTTTTTCTCTCCCACCTCCCATTCTTTTTCCTTTAACTTTTCATACACCCCTGCGGGTAACAGGACCTTTAACATTTTAATGATATCTGGGTAAGTGTATTCTCCCATACGGAGCATGTCTTTTAATTCTCTATGGAACCCTGCTGGATCTTTGTCATGACAGGGAATTAATTTCTTCATTTCAAGAAGTTCCATCTTTGATATTGGAGTGTATACAAACACTCGTTGCATTACGCCACCCGCCCCTTGGACTGGGTGGACTTCTCGTAACGGATTCTGTCTGTCTATATAGAATGATTTACTTTCTGGGGGTGAGACATGAACAAAATGCGGGTTCAGGAACGTTCTATACTTGTGACGCTGTTCTAGAATGACACTTATTAAATCCTAGACCTCTCCATCTATACTGGAGTAACTCGTTCAGGATATCGTGCAACGGGCCTGGATCAGAATGTTGACCCTCATACAGAGTAATGAGGTGCTGGATCATATACATACCCACCAGTCGTTGCTCGGCTGGGGGCAATTTCAGAAACATTTGTGCCACTATTTCGTCTGGAAAAGTGGTAGAATCAGTAATCCATCGGACTGCTGATCGGGCTAGTTCTTGTTCATGCATAGTACTTAGTTCACTGTAACCGACTCGTGATTTCAGAATGTGATCGGTAGCTTGAAATACTTGTTCTAGGGAACCTTGTTCTGGTGCTAGATGTTGAAAAATAGACTTGGGTTCTAGACGTAAATGGCGATCTGGAAATCTGGATTTTCCTACATACGCTATTCTGGCGGGATTCTCGTTCTCTTCCTCTTCAGGATCAGAGATACTTTCTTTCTCGCTTACTTGTGCTGCTTTACGCTGGTCGTGTAACCTTATTATTTCTTTACGAATTTTCTTGTACATACTCTCCATGGCACTGACGGTCTTGTGCTTACCCTCGGCTATATTATCACTCCACCTTGTCAGGATTCTCATTTCGGCCGGATCTTTAGACGGGTAATCTTGTTCTCTTATTAAACAATTGATCAGGAACTTTAATATCATGAGCTGAATCTCGGCTTTCCTTTGAGACATAATTTCGCCAATACTTTCTGGATCATCCCCTGTACGGATGAAACGATATATTCTGTCTAGATCTTCTTTCATATTCGGTAAGGTGACTAGATACTCGGTCACTCTCCTTACACGTAAGGAATATAAAACCATAGTATATTCGCCTGGAACTGGATCATAGACACATTCGTTAAGGGCTTGCCTGATTTCTGTGACAGACCTATTACTTTTAGGAGTACGCTGAGATGCTTGAGCATGCAATTCGAGTGCCGATAAACGCTTGTGTGGCGGCGGGGTTTGAGGAAGACCTCCCCCTGCGGCCCCTAGACTAGAATCGTCGACTGAGGCTCTACGTCCTGGCAGAGTGGGAAATGGAACTGTAGGCTGGACCGGGGGTACCGTAACAGGTACTCCGGTGTCTGGAGAAGCGGGAAGTGCCTGATTTACAGGGACTGGCGGAGCACGAACAGGATTTGCATATTCGGGGACTGTGTCGTCCAAATAGGACGAAATAAAAATATCAGCTGCGGTCGGTTTGTGACGTAGCTTGGTCGGAATTAATGGCGGCGGGAAATTACTGGGTGCCTCTGGGGTCGCTTTTGGCACTCCTTCGGCAAGAAGAGGATACATACCCTTAATAAGGGCATGCCTCTGTCTGTCTGACTGTTCGGCTTTGACTTGTTCACCTATCTCGATTAATTCTCTTTCTTGGGCTCGTTCTTGGGATTCTCTACTTAACTCTGACTTTCTGACTTCCTTTTCCGTTCTTTTATGAGCTTCCTTGCGCCATAACTCGATGGCATCTTTCTGTGACTGTCTGGCTTTCTTTTTCCATAATGCTTCTTCTACTCGCATGATACATTCGGCATCCCATGTACCCGATACGGGCCATCTATACTTTTCTTCTAACTGTTTGGTATACTCTACCCATAAATCTAGATACATTATGGCGCTTATGCCATGTTTCTGATACATAAAATGACCTGGACTGTCCCTAGGCGGGACAGGAACTGCTTCCTCTAACAGACCCTTTCTAGTTTTTAACTGACGTAACTTGGAAAAGAGCGGCATTCTAAACTTGAATCGGAACACAATACAATACACGAAAAACAATAACAATTGGGAAAACAATTCAGGCATACCACGACATTGGAAATACATTAAACAATATCATAACATAACAGTTCGAACAGAATACTACCTGAAAATACTGAAAACAGAAACAGAACAGAATTCTCGAGAACGGAACAGACTAGAGTTACTGGATGCACTGCTGTAACAGTACGGAACATACCGGTCCCATAAAGGAACGCATCAAGACCCGTATCCACCTAGGTGAACACTTCGTTTGTGGGCTTGGGTACCACCAACCCACGGACCAGGAGTCAATTTAGATTGGTCCTGTCTAGATACTACCCCAGCAATGGTACTCACCGGGCAGCACGGAACGGAAAGCCTCGAACGGGACTGGACTACGACGGACTTCGGACTTCGGACTTCAGTTACGGGTGGGCCTCCGGATACCTCGGACCTTGGACTCTCGGCTTGGGCTCTGGTCGGGACTCGCCGCGTTCCTCCACCGTCTCGTTTGGATGCTGGACCGCCTCCTCCGTCTCCTCCGTGGGCCTGAGGGATACTTGGAGCAGAAATATCTGCCAGTGCACGGTATGGTTCCGTCACGACTGCAGAGGGTCAGGGGGTCGGCGTGGCTTCACCGACGCGTGGGGAAAGGGCAAGTCCCTGTTCGGGCGCCATTATGTGGTAAATAAATAAATAATACCCTATTTTTGACTAGACTTATAGTATAACAGATAGCTCAATAAAATAAGAGTCAAGATTCGAGGTAGTAGGAGTTTCTGCAGGTTTATTACAGCATAAGGACAGGATCAGGACAACCTGCATGGGAATAGGACAATAAGGCCTGGCAGCTGCCGGGGCTGGGTCTGGGATGAGCGCGCTAACATTCAATAACAAAACATTGACTTATATACATAGCGCAAACACATAGCATTACATTGCAGTAGGCGTAGCAGTGGGTGGAGCAGAAGTCGTGACGCGTAGCAGTCGCGAGAGATAACAGTAAAAAGAGGTGTAACTGGGAGTATACATAGACATGTGATGCAAACGTAACAGAATATGTCATGAATGGGCGGAAACTTTGGAGGGGGCTACCTAAGGAGCCGGGACCTCTAACCTAATGGTGCGCGAAAACTGGCAATGACGTGTTACTAGGAGAAGCTGGGGGCTATGAACTCTGTGCTAGGAGCAGAGACTAGAGTCTGAAGGGTCGGAGCGACATGTACCTAAACCCTATCTGGTATCTGATGTTTAGGGAACATGTTGATATAAACTAGAAGTCATGAGGGGAAAAGCTAACTTGATTCTAAGACTGGACCATGCATTATTCTACATGAAGTGCGTGATGAAGAATATTAAATGACCATTAAATACAGTATTTCTCTAACATGGAGACGAGAAGGCTAGACAATGACGGAAACTATTGATGCAGTTCAGTAGCTTAGGAATGCAGAAGAGGAGGACTGAACTGATAACTGGAACTATAACATACTTTTGGCAGACTCAGAGGCAGAGCCAAGCTGCACCGGGCACTGCGAGGCAAGAAGTAAGTGAAGGGTCGAGGATACAGGTGGGGGCTGTATCGCTCCTCAGCGAGGCTTTCAGGAGACAGGAGCTGAATCCAGGATCCGGGCCCTTTTTGAGGCCTGGAAACGGGGACTTTATAATGGAATAACGTGCACACTGAGAAACGTGGCAACATTACTTTACATAGGCCTAATATTCGTAGTATTCACGAGGACTGGAAAATAGCATACTAGAGGTGGACACAACTGGAATTGCGTCATTAATCAGGCATGGGGAATAACATATGCATATACATATGCATATTGGTCATGCACACATAACATATGATGGATGAAGCGTAGGGACACAGAACATGGCAAAATTTACTTTTCCACATAACGACCACACAACTCCAAGTCAATATCCAGCCCTAGGGAGTCACCATTACGTACCTCCTTTGGCTGGGTACGTCCCACTAAATCATTAGTCAAACACGAGTCAGGCTTTAAGAGGACTTTATTTTGATGCACATTCTCTATTCTGGAAGCAAGCAAATCAACAGTACTGGAGCTTTCTCCCAGATTTAAATTAAACCCCTCACCAGTTTGTAAATCGGGACTCAATTTTTCTATCAAAACAGGTCTCTTCTTAATTACCACATGATCTGCACCAAGAGAAAGAGCTACCCCTATGTTCTTATTTATAGTAATTTCTTCAGGGTCAGTCTCCTTCAACAAATCTTTATCCAAAGTATTTTCCCATAACTGGAATAGCTGGCATTGACCCTTTATTTGGAGATTTTTTGACTCCTTGTTTCGAAGGGGGTTAGATCTTGTTTTAACACATGACCTTCCCCCCAAGAGTCTTCCAGAACGTAACTTTTTAGCAGTCATCCTTAGACTTATATCCAGGACGTGGTCAGAACACAGTGCCAGTAAGAAAGATAATACTTAACAGCTTAAAATATATAAAATAGGACAATTGGAGAATGAGAATCAGAGTTCCAATGTTAGTGAGCAAGTTAATGTCTGTATAAGCATGAATGAAAAATAAAAAGCTATCAAGCTAAAGAAAACGAAAAAGTGTCTAATAAAAAATGTAAGTATATGGGCCCGGCCCAGCCTACTTCAGCCACTGCGGGCCACAGAGGGCCCGCCCTTTGTCCGGGCTTAGTCCGGCGCGTCCCGCGCGCGTCCTCGCGGGACGAGGGACCTGCCGGTGCTTTATGCGCCTCCTGGCGCGCTGGATATTCGCATCGTCAATTCCGCCTGAAGGCTGCTGGGAATTGAAGTTCGACCGGCGGAGCCAAGCCCGGCCGGTCGATTGCAGGAAGGATGTGGCGGAGCCAAGCCCGGCCGCTGCACAAGGAGGTAAGGTGCCACAAGTCGTCTGGCAGGAAAGGACAGAAATAATACGGGGAACTCGGCCCCTGCCGGTGCTTTATGCGCCTCCTGGCGCGCTGGATATTCGCATCGTCAATTCCGCCTGAAGGCTGCTGGGAATTGAAGTTCGACCGGCGGAGCCAAGCCCGGCCGGTCGATTGCAGGAAGGATGTGGCGGAGCCAAGCCCGGCCGCTGCACAAGGAGGTAAGGTGCCACAAGTCGTCTGGCAGGAAAGGACAGAAATAATACGGGGAACTCGGCCCCTGCCGGTGCTTTATGCGCCTCCTGGCGCGCTGGATATGCGCGTCGTCAATTCCGCCTGAAGGCTGCTGGGAATTGAAGTTCGACCGGCGGAGCCAAGCCCGGCCGGTCGATTGCAGGAAGGATGTGGCGGAGCCAAGCCCGGCCGCTGCACAAGGAGGTAAGGTGCCACAAGTCGTCTGGCAGGAAAGGACAGAAATAATACGGGGAACTCGGCCCCTGCCAGTGCTTTATGCGCCTCCTGGCGCGCTGGATATTCACGTCGTCAATTCCGCCTGAAGGCTGCTGGGAATTGAAGTTCGACCGGCGGAGCCAAGCCCCGCCGGTCGATTGCAGGAAGGATGTGGCGGAGCCAAGCCCGGCCGCTGCACAAGGAGGTAAGGTGCCACAAGTCGTCTGGCAGGAAAGGACAGAAATAATACACAGTTGGTCATCCATCCTGAATTCATGTGCCCTGTCCACATACAAACTGAACGCCCTTTGGGGACCAATTGATAAAGTCTCGCCTTCTCTTTAGTAGGATGGGGGAGAATATAAAAAGAAAATGGTAATAGACTGACCCAAATGGAAGGGAGTGACCATTTTCGCCAGGAAGGCAGCCCTGGTGTTCAACACCAACTTATCAGGAAAGAAAGTTGTAAAAGGACGTTTAACACTTTGGGCTTGTAGCTCACTAACTCGCCTTGAAGATGTTATAGCAATAAGAAAAATCATCTTAAATGTTAGAAGTGTCGTAGGACAACTATGAAGATGTTAAAAAAAGAACACATTAGATACACAAGAACTAAAAAAACAAGTTACTTACCTGTACACTAAGGTTCTCCAGTATTGATATCTTTCATAGATTCACATGCTTGTATCTTCCCCATCGTCATGGTGGGAGACTCACAGTAAAGTAAATAAATAGCAGTAAAAAGAAAAAACTGCAAAGAAACCATAGATAAGCATAGACTTTGGTAGCCCAGTACCATCATTATGTGGACCCAATGCCAGCCAATGAGACGCCAGCCCTGAGATCAAAAACCCCTAGCCGAGCCACCATACCTCAGATTTCCAGCCCATAGTGTGAGCCAAGGAAGTATCCAGAGATAAAAATGGTCTACCTGAGAAACGGGGAGGCGGGCGGAATGCATGTGAATCTGTGAAAGATATCAATACTGGAGAACCATGGTGTACAGGTATAAGTAACTTGTTTTTTCTCCAGTATTGAATCTTTCATAGATTCACATGCTTGTATCAGAATAGAGAGCAGTACTCATACAAGGTAGCGTTTCCAGGATATAACCCTTTTTCCTAAGGCTCTGCTTCCTCATTGCAAGGCTAATATATCCTCTAGAAGTATGTACCATATTGTAACATATTATATAAATACCAAAGATGCATTAGTGAGTACTATCCAATGTCACAATTAAGAAAACATTAACAAGAAAAAACAGCATTTTTTAGAAATTGTAAGGAAAATACCTTAATGAAACGGGTGACCTAGAACGGCTTGTCCCACCACTGAATCTGCTTTCCAAGCTGTATCCAGACAGTAGTGCCTGGTAAACCTGTGGATATTCGTCCAAATTGCCGCTCTGCAAATATCCGGGAGTGATACTCCCCCAAACAATGCGGACGAAGTTGCCCTTTTTCTGTCTGAGTGAGCTCGAAATGTCGTGTGTATAGGACTTCTGGCTTTCTTGTGGCATAAAGTAATGGCTGAGGTTATCCATCTGGATATGCTAGTCCTTGACAGAGCCAACTTTTCCTGGGACCACCAAACACTATTAACAATTGATTTGACTTTCTAAAGGATTTTGTTTTGTCAATATATAATTTCAAACACCTCTTGATATCCAATGTGTGCAAAGATTTTTCCGCCGCAGATGATAGGTCTTTAAAATATGTGGGCAGAACAATAGGCTCATTGAGGTGAAAATCCGAAGGGACTTTCTGAATGAATTCAGGATTCGTTCTTAGGATCACCTTGTCTGTTTCGAACTGAAGAAACAGCTCTGTGATGGAAAAAGCCTGAATCTCACTGACCCTTCTGGCTGACGTCAGAGCCAGGAGTAAAGCCACCTTCAAAGATACAAACTGCAGCGCAGCTTTGTGAATTGGTTCGAAAGGTGGTTTCATGAGCTGTGCCAGGACTGTGTTAAGTTGCCACGGCACTGACAGACGTTTAATTGGATGGAAAACTCTGAATAATCCTTTCAAGAATTCCTTTATCACTCTCGGAGACCAAAGAGATGGATGATTCGGTCTTCTGCGAGATCTTGAAATGGCAGCAAGATGCACTTTGACAGATGTGTGAGAAAGGCCTGCCTTGGCTAAATGCAATAGGTAAGGAAGAACTTGTTCCGGAGAAGAGTGCAAGGGGTGAAGAGATTGTGTCAAACACCATTTGCAAAACCTTTTCCACTTTGTCTCATAAGTTTTATTTGTGGAAATTGCTCGAGAGTAAGAGAGGATATCTCGGCATTCTTGGGGAATATTGAAGAACTGAAATTCGTGCTCATGAGGTTCCATGCCGACAAGTTCAGTGAGGCCAACTGGGAATGAAGAACTTGCCCCTTGTTCATGGAAATTAGATTTTGAATTAGGGGAAACTGCACTCTGGGAGTCACTAACAGCTGAAGGAGCTCCGAGAACAAGCATTGTCTTGGCCATGCTGGGACTATCAGAATTAAGTGACATGGTTCTGATCTAATTTTTCTGAGCACCTTTGGGATCAGTGGAAATGTGGGAACTACATATGCGAACATTCCTGTCCAACGGAGCTGAAGAGCATTCCCCCAAGATCCTGGCTGAGGGAACCTGCTTGCAAACTGTTTGCATTTTTTGTTGTTTCGATTGGCAAACAAGTCCAGAGCTGGAGTGCTCCATACGTGCAATACTTGAAGGAGTTGATCCTGATTCAGTTCCCATTCGTGACAAACGCCTGCTGATCTGCTTAGGAATCTGCTCTTATGTTGTGAATTCCGGGGACATGTAGAACTTGCAAAGAGATATTGTTACTAGAAGCCATTTCCACATTTCTTGAGCTTGCGCCGATAGGGGCTTTGATCTTGTTCCTCCTTGTTTTATTAGATAAACCATTGTTGTTGTGCTGTCTGTTCTGACTAGGACTGGTGAATTGTAAATCCTGGGGAGAAAGGCCTGGAGGCCCAAGAACACCGCTTTTAGCTCCAATAAGTTGATGTGCAAATGAGCCTCTTGTTTGCTCCATCACCCTTGAATTTCCAAGTCTTGGAGGTGAGCTCCCCATCCTTGCAGGGAGGCGTCTGTTTTTATTATATAACTGGGAGATTGGGGCTCGAACAGCAGACCTTTTGATAAGTTTTCTCTTATTCCCCACCACGACAATGCTTTCTTTATATGAGGATTGACGAGGATCCGATCCTACAAAGGAACGTTGATGTTGCACACATTGAAGGTCGAGAAGTTCTTGAAGAGGCCAAATGTGGAACCGGCAATTCGGAACTAAGGGGATGCAGGATGACAACATCCCCAACAATGATTTGAATATCTTTACTGAAGTGGACTTTCTTTTCTTTGGATGTGAAGTCAGCTTCAAAATCTTCTGGATGCGTTCCTCTGAAGGGTACACTTCTGCTCTTGACCTGCACCTCCGGCCTGAACGAGGTAGCTTTTAGCCATCCCTGCCTGCGAAGCGCTACGGCTCCTGCCATTTGTCTGAAAGCCACTGCTGATATATCCATGGCTTTGTCTATGGCTTCTGAGGCTGCTCTAGCCACGTCCTGTAGTATAAGTGTAGCCTCTTCATTCTTGTCCTCCGGCAGATGTGATAATAGAGGAGCTATATCCAACCACATTTGCCTGTTGTAGCAGCTTATTATGGTGAGCGCATTCGATGCTTTAATAGACGCTGCTGCCATGACTGCAAAGCGTTTTTCTGCCCCATCCAGATTCCTCCCTTCTTTGTCAGGAGGAGCTGTACGTGTAGAGAATTGATTTTTCGATCATCTTTGTGCTGCCTGCATCACCACAGATTCTGGTCATGGATGACCAATAAGGCATGCCGGAGAAGATTCGGGAGCTCAATACTTCTTTTCAATTCTGGGTACCGAGGCTGCGACGGAGGCTGGGTTCTTCATAGTTTTCAATCCTTCCTCCCATATATAATTTACCATGGGCATTGTTCTTATTGATTTTCTAGAAGATTCTTTGAAGGCATATAGGTAACAATCTGTTTCCTTAACCGGAAGAGGAAGATCGAACCTCTTAGAAGCTCTTTCCATGAGCTCGTGGAATCCACTGATGTCCTCTGGTGGAGAGATTACCGGAGAGGGTGACTGCGATGGATAAGATGCAATAATGTATCGGTCCCATTCGTCACCCACAGGATCGTCCTGAATCAGTTCTCCTTCCTCAGGTTGTCTTCAACCTCCCTGTCAACTAAGTCATCCCTGATGGTAATGACCTATGGAGTGCGCACCCTTTGCACCGGAGGCAGAGGTTGCACAATCTGAGCCTGCATGACAGATTGCGGCTTACTTGAAGTGTTCAAGGAAGAGGCATTAGCTTCAGGGAAGTGATGATAGTAATCGGTGATCATGTGCCTGAGATCCCATACTAGTGAAAGTGGCATGGACACAGACACTTCTCTGACACTAGGGGCCTTATCCTCTTCCTCCTCGTAGTCTTAATATTGTTGAAAAGATTTGTATCTTTTCGAACTGGATAGAGGGCGATCTTTAAAAGAGAAATCCTCCTGCACTTCCTTATATTCCTCCTCGTGTGTCCTGACTCTTAATTTTCAGCTGGGAGGGACTGTATGTGACCCCATATGGGCTTTACTCTTCTGACTCCTGCATTTCAAGAAGATTTGATGGAGGAAGCTGAGAAATTTTTGTCCCGGAAGTAAATTCTGATTTGCCTGTTCTTTCCGTCGACCAGCCTGTCGACGGTGGAAACCTCTTAATAGAGATCGTCGTCAGCGATCTTGAAATTGGTGATTTTAAAGTTGTCGTGAAACCGTTGATGGTGTCAATTGAATAGTTGTCGACTGTGTCGTCTCTGTACCAGTCGTCGACGGTGTCGCCAGCGGCCCAACCGTCGACGGTGTTGTCTTAGTAGTTGCCGTTGACAAGGCTGTCGTGTGGTAAATATTTTAGTAATTTACCTTGATCTGAATTTCTAGACAATATCAATAAGTTCAAAGTATGAAGAGCAGAGTCCGTGGTGGTTCGAATTCAGGGTCTTTATTCAGTAACTCGAGTTAAGGGAGAGCTCCGTCACCTGAGGAGGATCGGAAGAATCTCTAACTTTATTATCTGAACACACAGTATTTATAACAGAAAAAGAGGAAGGAGCTTCCCTTCAATGCATGCCCGGATCATACGTTAACATAAAACAGAAGTCATGTAGGCCCGGATCATATGTTGCAATAGAACAGAAGTCATGACCATAAAAGGAGGCAGCGTCATGAAAGAGTGAAGACATGGTAGAGGAGATAAGGCTGCGTCATGATTTAGAATGAGGAAGCACAAGAGAGGCGAAGGTGTGGAGAAATAACACTAGGCTGGTTCCTTAGATAAGGGAGAGGTGGTCGTGACAGGATGTCTGTTTGTCGTGTTTCAGCATTCGGGGGCTCTTCTTCTCGGAATTGGTTGTCGTGGTTTAACAGAATGGGGCCCATTTCTCGGAATTGGCCTGATTATAGGGAAATGGTTACAGATGGGGGGGGTCTTGTTCTCGGCATCGGCTTAACCACAGTAATGCACGGTTTGAGTGAGGCAGTTGGTTCTCGGAATCGCTTTGACCATAAGGATAAGCGTTTGACTTTTTGGGGAAGGAGAGCGCGTGTGTGACTACATGAGGCGCATGATCAGCGCTTGGTCGGTTCGTGCTCGTGTTCTCGTGTGCTCGTGTTTTGGCATGATGGGCTCGGGGACGTGACGGAAGAGGGTGTATGATGGGACATAACTGTACGATAAATAATCATTTTCCTCAGTCGTTGTAATGGTCGTCGTCGACGACATTGTTGTCGACGCCTTAGTAGGCGTAATAGTCATAGGCACTCTAATCTTCATCGATGGATCTGACGACGGAGCCCTCGTCTGAGGACTTTTTGAGAGGAGTATGAGGCACGGACGAGGAAGAGGTCGCCTTGTCCTTAGATTTACTTTTTTTTTTTTTTCAAATCAGATTTTGCCTCAGAACCCCATGGATTGACATATTGCTTCTCCAAAGAATGCACTGGCAACAATCTTTTGTGTGGAAATTAAGTGACAGGAAGTTTGGGCAGTCAATGCCCAGTCAATCACCTGGCCTCAAAGTCTACTGTATGCGCCCCCCCACCCGATACCTCTCCTCCCGAGTGAGCTTCAGAAGATTCAAGGGGAGTGCGTGTCAGTAATCTTGACAGCCCCTTACCGGCAAGACGTCCTTTATTTCCCCTGTTGATGGATAGATCTTTAAGCTACTTCTAATTCCTTCCCCTCTCTAGTTTCCAAAGTCACAGCTCAAACAGCTCAAGACTCTACACATAACTGCTTGGAACTTAAGAGATTAGCCTTACAACAAAACGGCTCCTCAAGTCAAGTTGCTATTATTCAGTTATCCCAGAAAGGGCCATATTCATTCTCATAAAAAAAACTGGACATCTTTTTGTAATTGGTGTTCACTCAAGGGTTTAGACCCAGTGACAGGGGATCCATTTAAAATCCTGGAGTTTCTTCCAAATGTTATTTTTTAACAAATGTAGCCCTTTGAAAACGGGCAGCTAGAAAAGCTTTTCGAGCGACCAGAAGTGATTTGACCAACCTTTCCCCTTTAGTAACTAGATTGCCACAGAGTTTTTGTGTTGAGAATGCCAGTAGTACAAGTAACCCCACCAACTTGGGACTTAACTATGGTGTTAAGGGACCTACAAGAACACCCTTTTGAACTTCTAGAAAAGGCGAAGATGAATTGGTGATCAGCCAAAACCGCATTTTTAATAGCAATCATATCCATTACGGTTGAGGAGTTTGAATCACTAGATATTTTATGTCCATATTAAAAAATTATCCCAGATAAGGTAATTTTTCTGCCTGATCTTCACTTCATTCCTAAACTCAACATGAAGTTTCATTTGAAAAAAGAAATAGCCCTGGTTTTCCAGGATGACAACCAGCAGGGAGAATAGAAAGTAAAAGAAAAAAGTAGTTTCCTGATGAACAGGTAAAGAAGGGGAAGGACAAACAAGAAGAGGGAGAAAAGCCACTGAATAAGTTGCCAGCAAATGAGACGAACATGAAATCCAACCAAGGATAATCAGTCGGCTGGATGTATGACAGACCCGCGTGGCTGAACCACATGTGCCTCTACAACGTGGTCTCAACCACGAATGAGTTTTAACCACGCATCTGTTTACCACGCATGCCTTTACAACGATATTCGTTGTAAAGGCATGGTTGCGAAAGGAATGTGTGTGGTAAAATCAAAACTAGAGGTTCCCAGCTACTTGCCCATCCAAGCAGATCTGCTCTAAACCACCTGGAACACCCTCTAGGCGCACCCTGAAAACGTGCAAAACCAATTCCTTCCATAGGTTCCAAAGCATGCGTTTTGCATTTAGAAACTAGGCCCAAAACCACCCTTCCGCTGTATCGTTTTCCTCCCCCAAAAAATCACAGGTACAGTAGACATCCCTAGCGCAACTGGAATCCTCCATACCCCCCGGCCCCCCGCAAAAAGCATTTCTCGACAACCCCAAAAAGGTGCCCTTTGGATAATATTGCAAACTGGACCATCACAAACAATTGCGTTTCGACCCCTTCCACTGCATCGTTCCTCCTGAATCTTGGAGGGACACTACTCTCATTTATCACCCAGTTCGTCACCAAGCCACATCGCAATTGGATCGCGGGAAAAGGTGCGAATTTTGACCCAAGGCCCCCACGCCCTTTGAAAAACAAGCAAAAGTCAGCCAAAATCCTCCCCAGCTCCTCTTACCGGTCTGCGTTGAGCCTTCTGTCCCGAGGCTTCCTGTTCCTTTCCACGCCCATCCGTGGATCTAGACCGGGCATTTCCTTAATCACGCATATGCGTGGTAGCGCTTGCATAGTTGGGACACACGTGGCTCTGCCCGCGTTGTTCCGACTGTTTCCGCAGTGGGCTAACTCGTAGCCCAGTCTAAGTATTGGTATTGTCCACGATAGGTCTTCGACAACAGGCAGCTAAACTACCCTTAGGCGAGACCTAAAAAGGTGACCCCTCTGGACTATCATGAATAAAGTAGAACAGAGCAGCGATGTTTGTCATTAAATCGGTCATAAATGTGGGTTTATAAAGAATCACTTGAGGCAATGGCTAAATTGCCATAGGTCAGTGACTTGCGAGCTGCAACATTATCAATAAGCCAACTGTCAGATGTCGAAATAGCAACAGCCGCTAAGTGACACACATCCTAGGTGTCGCCTTTAAACAAGCTGGCCCTGAGAACCTTAAGCACTCTGACATCTCCAAATGTATCCATGTAGTTAAAGTCAGTCATGAGACAGTTCGCAGAGCTCTAAAGTTTCCAAATCTATGCATAAGTAGTTCATCCAGTCCCGGTTTTATCTCTGTATTGTGGGGCATGTATTCCCGGTTTTAAAATGGTATAAACAGATCTACAAGTTCCAAAAAAATAAGAGCAAAAACGTGGTAGGGATCAACTTCTGAGGCCCGTGGAAGCCTGAGAGGTCTACGTTTTGAGGTGTGTGCATGTTGTGTCACCAGAAACTCCAGTGTTGCGTGGATGTTTGTGATCAGTAATACAAAGAGCCGTGTAGCACTTTGTTGCAAGAACGTTCTGAGTTTTGCAATTGTTATAGGTTTGTGTTGCTGCTGCTCTGTGTATCTTTATAGAGATAGACACTATATTACTTGTTTTTCCCCTTACATTTCAGGTAAAGATCAATCTGCAGACAGCCTGTCATAAAAAGCTCAGCACTGGCTATCCTACAGTTTTTGGTGCTTAAGAACTGTGACTAGACAACAGTGAGCGAGAATAGTCATGACCGTGTGGGGTTGTAACAAGGCCCCGTAGGACGGGGTGATTTGGAGGGACAGGGCTTATGTATGGTGATGTGACACATGGAAGACAACAGGGCAGTTTGTCATGTTAAGGAGAAAGAAAAGGCCATGCTCCAGACTAGAATCTGGTGAGGCCGGAAGTGTGAACAAGGAGCGACGCTAAAGTGAAATCCCTCCTAGCGAGTTTCTCAGGAGATCTGCAAAACGGAGAAAAGTTTACACTCATAACGGGCATTTTTTCCTTGTAACCATGTGCTTCTCTAAGAAACAATCACCCTCAGGGTGAAGGAGACACTACATTTCTTGGGGTTGGGGGGACGACACAAGGACAACCTTTTGGACTTTCCAGTGACCCTATACAAATCGCTCATTGTCTGAGAGCTGTATGCTCTGTTAAACGAATACATTTGCATAGTTTTGCAGTGAAACATTGATAAAGGCAGGCATGTAGTCACAGTTTGCAAGTATCCTTGTTATTTACATTCACAAAGTAATTAGTGAAAAAACATGTTTTTGAATCTTACATCTTTATGCACCAATAAACAAAGGTGGGACTAAAAAAAAGGAAGAATAAACTGGATGCTCTTTGCAACATTTCTAAACCTCAAAATGCAATTGGACTAATACTGGAGTGTATTGGAGACAGGCTGCAGGCACACGGGCACTCAGCTGCAAGAGCAGAGAAATGTCCGCTTTGTAAAAGTGGCAAATAGTAATGTGAAATCCATCCTTACCAGTAAAGATGATTTATCATTGTCATTCCAAAAATATAAAACATGGCTCAGCTACTCCTTTCTAACCAGGAATTAGAGCTTCAAAAGAATATATTAAGGAATTCCCAATGTTAATCTTTGATGGGAGTAGGCCTCGCAGTAGTGAAAAAAGAAATGTATGTGTTTTTCACTAAGAGGACATGCAAAACTTAAAAGTACATGTCCTTCCTTTCAGTAACATAGCACCCTGCACTATGGGCTAACAAGGGCCTACCTTAGATGTGACTTATGTGTAATAAAAGGGAAGTTTAAGGCTTGACAAGGGGTTTGTATTACCAAGTTGACATGGCAATAAACCTGCACACACAGGCTCTACTGTGGCAGGCCTGAGACATGTTTAAAGGGCTACTTGTGTGGGTGGCACAATCAGTGCTGCAGACCCACTAGTAGAATTTAATGTACAGGCACTGGGCATATGGTATACCACTGTGAAAGGTACTTATAAGTAAACTAAATATGCCAGATGTGTATACACCAAATTCACCATGTTTAGGGGAGAAGCATATCCACTTTTGCACTGGTCAGTGGTTTAAAGTGCTCAGAGTCCTAAGGCCTACTAAAAAGAATCAGCTAAAAGAGGAGGTAAGCTGGCAGAGATTTTGGGAAAAGACTGCCCTAAGACTGGCAGGTCTAACAGTATGGTATAGAATTTACTGTGTCTGAGTATTGAAGTCAGACAGATCCCTTTTGTAGGAGAGAATAGTTTCTCAAACACTAGAAGTTTATCGCCTGCATTCCTTTAGCTGGAGGGTGGAAAAACCCTTAATGCATCACAAAGTAGACAACACAATACAGAAACTTTTGTTGTTTAATCTATGAGAAGCATTATTGCAGAAGGAGGATATCAGTGTAGAGTGAACTCAAACGCATTATCTTGCACAAAAATATAAGACGTCCACGAAACAAAACTTGCAATAAGAATTAGCCTTGTGTGGGATGCTCTCAAAAATGAGATATACAGTGTTTATGTGAAAGAGAACTGTTTACCAATGTACAAAAAAGCCTGCTGTGAGAGACACGAGATGCTCACAGAAGATAGGTATTGTGAGAAATGCAGAATGAGGTGGGTAGGCAAAACTGAGTTAAGAGGTGTTAATTATGGACATCAGAAACATAGTGTTTGTGTGTGAAGCTCACAAATGAATAGTTGGTGGAAGGTCACAAATGAGTAGTGCGTGGGATGCACTAAAAGGCAAAAGCTTTGTTAAATGGGAGGCTCACAAAAACTATAAAATGCTCAAAACTAACAAAATAAGATTATTAGAGCCAACATATTGAGCATTTAAGTGAAACAATGATTAAAGGCGTGGAGGCCTTCTTCAAGACTATGATCATTTATTTATAAGTGGCATTTGGAGAGTTGAGTATTAACAGTGAAATAATCTTTGGGGAATAGTTATTGCTACCAAGAAAAGGAGTGACCTGGTTTAGTAGCTCTGATACAGACATCATTTTCTAGAAGCGTATGTATGGTTGGTGTATTTTCTTTTATGATAAGAAGCTCAGAGAAAAAACACACCCTTTGTGTGATAACATTGACAATATTGGGATGTGAGGGAGAGGATTATTGGTGCCGGGCCTTTTGAGGACAATATTTTTCCAAAGGTTACAGAATTCAGAGATTTGATTGCTTGGAGAAGCTTGAGTGAAGATGTGCTTAATCTGGTAGAATGGAAAAGATTGAGCCATGGAGTGGTTACAGATTCACTATGCCATTGTGAAACACTATATCCCATATTTTAAACAATAGAGCATTAAAGATACAACCAAATAACTTCTCATTTATGGCTGCGCTACTTGATGGCAGGGTGTATTTAACCACCTCTTTGTAGAACTATGTGTACTGCACTTAGGCTGATGATTCGTGTCTTGTGCGGTAAATAATGTACATCAAGTTTTCTATGAGTAAATACCACTAAATAACACACACATATATATCAATCAATCAGGGAATTATGAGTGCACTACTCATCTGTGAGCGTCTCAAGGCACTGAGGGTGGGGGGCATGGGGGGGGTCAGCAGTTCCGTATCATTCGAAGTGTATTGCTTTGTCCACTTGCGTAATCTGAACTTACGCACACAACTTACTTACACAGAAACTCCAACACTCCTCTGGAGGTAAAATGAGCTTTATTAATATTGTAGACAAAGGCAATAAGTCACTGAAGCTAGTAAATTCTTAGGCACCGAGTGAAAGGCAATAAACAATGAATACACCACAATATATATATATATATATATATATATATATATATATATATATATATATATATATATATATATATATATATATATATATATATGAAACTGTGAATACAGGTATATAAACAGTTAATGTACAAAGCACCTCACCAGATGCGTCTGCACCGGAGTATTCAACATCCATAGCCAAGCACCGCAAACACCAAGTCGGGAACCCTGTAGAGACTAGGGCACAGGAAGTAATCTCTCTGGGCACCAAAGTCGTCCCGCAAGTGCGTCCACTCCAAGACTGAGTTCCTGAGCTCCACCCCACAGACACCGCTTTTTATAGTTAAATCAACACGTGCGAGAAGCCTCTAGCAGGCGCTCTCGCCCATCTATCCATCATAGGCGCTGGCCGCATCTCTGCGTCAGATCATACAGACCTGTCCAGATTCTGTTTGGGTGCACCGAGGCAAAAGACATTCCTTTCCCTATCTCCGGTCTTGGAGAGCCTTGCACAGCGCATCCTTCCTCTGTCCTAGAGATAAGCATAGAATGCACCAAAACAAGCTGAAGGGTACAACATAACCTCACGAGATGTCTCACGCCAGCTTGTACTGGTTTACGTGAAAAACATGTTTATGTTACTGCTGAAGTGTCACTACAGGGCAAAGCAGGACAAAATGCAATGCAACAAAATGGAAGATCAGAGCATCGCATGGAATCGAGGTCAACATGTAATTTAGCTCCTGTAAAATGGCAAATGCAGTGCACGAAGAGCCAGTTCTTCAGATCTTTCCTGAAGGTGTTCAGGGAGGGGGCCCGTCTGATGCCGGTGGGGAGCTCGTTCCTGGTCTTAGCCACGATTTAGGAGAAGGATCTTCCCCCTGCTCTGCGGATGTGCGGGGTTTCAGCGAGGAGGAGGTTGGTGGAGCGGAGGTTGCGTTTGGGCACATGAAGGGTGATTCTGTCGTTGAGGTATTGGGGTCCGGTGTTATGTAGGCATTTGTAGGTGTAGGTGAGTATCTTGAAGTTGATTATTTACTTGACGGGGAGCCAATGAAGCTTGCGTAAGTGCTGGCTGATGTGTTTGTATCGAGGGACCCAAGGACGAGTCTGGCGGCGGAGTTATGTATTGTCTGGAGCTTGCGGAGTAGGGATTTGTTGATGCCCGCGTAGAGGGCGTTTCCATAGTCCAGCCTGCTGGTGATGAGTGCGTGGGTGACTGTTTTCCTTGCCTCAGGGGGATCCATTTGAAGGTCTTACGGAGGATGTGGAGGGTGTTGAAGCAGCTGGAGGTGACGGTGTTGACCTGTCGATTCATGGTGAAGGAGGAGCCGATTACGATGCCGAGGTTCTTGGCGTGGTCTGTGGGGGGTCAGGGGGCTGCCGAGGACATTGGGCCACCAGATGTTGCTCCACACCGAAGGGGTGGTTCTGAGGATGAGGACTTCTGTCTTCTCTGAGTTGAGATTTAGGCAGCTGTTCATCCAGGCTGCGACGTCCTGCATTCCTTCCTGGAAGTAGAGTCTGGTGGTGGCAGGGTCCTTGGTGAGGGAGAGGATGAGCTGGCTGTCTTTGGCATTGGAGACTCTGCTGAGACCGTGCCGTCAGACGATGGCGGCGAGAGGAGTCATGTAGACGTTGAAGAGGGTTGGGCTGAGTGATGATCCCTGTAGGACTCCGGAGTTGATTTCCATGGGTTAGGAGAGGAAGGGTGGCAGTCTGATTCTTCTGCTCCTGCCGATGAGGAATGATCTGATCCAGTCGAGGGAGGCGCTTTGTATGCCGGCGTCGTGTAGCCTAGCTGTGAGTGTGCGGTGGGAGACGGTGTAGATAGATACACACACACACACACATACATATCTGCAACTTTTGGGAAGTGTGAAGAGGGTGATCCAGCAGGAGGAAGAGAACAAATTGCATTTGCCTTTTGACCAGCTTTGCAGTACAGAAACATTGATTGTAGGGGAAGTTGGGATATGAAGACATTGAGAAACAGTACTTGGGCCATGCTTCAGGGACGAAAACAAAAACATGGAGACAAAGTGAAACCAGCATGCGTAGAAATGCGCTTATCAATGAAAAGGCAGGGAAAAAGGGTGACAATCAAGTCAACCAACAGTAAGTAAGGGGAACTACGAGACACTTTATAGGTGCCTCTTGGCAGCCACTTTCTAAGAGTTTAGCAGTGCATGAAGCTAAGTTAGACTGAACGACATGTACAGGATCACAGTACATTGAGTGGAGGTGGAGGGAGAGCCAGAATTAGAGAAAATAGGTTTTGCCCTCACACTGGCTGTTGTGAGGGCCTTGCCTTTTCCTCTCATTAAACACAGCATTATTCAGACACAAGCAGAAACGAGTAAGTGAAACTCTCAGAAGTATCAAGGAAAACGACTTTTGTTGTCTTGGAAGTGAGCAACTAAAATATGAGTTTGTCTTAGAAGGGGCTGTCGCACAACACAACGTATTGTTTTTAAACAAACATATCACTTTTAAACTGTGTAGATAACTGAATGCTTCTGAAAATGGGTAATTTCGCCTACAGAAAGAAAAAGCAATTAAGAACACCACAAAAGGTTAACCGACATTGGCAAATGTGAACTTTACAGTATCACTGTGGAAAATGAGAACATAGGTATTACAGCGTATCTGTCAACACGGTAAAAAAGTGTCCTACTTTTCTCCTTTGGATAGTGTAAACCTAGGCAGACAATCATTCATATAGGATTCTAGAAACATACCACATACATTCTATGGTGGGGTACTCTAATTGGACTGTTCTGAAAGTAAAATTATGTTTTAATAATGGGGGCTTGTATTTATTATTGTTTTGTGCTAAATTAAGCCATCATGAACACTAATAGCCAAGACAATGTGATGTGCTGGCAGTATCTAATCTTAAGTAAAGGTATGTCACTGCTGTCACCTCCTGTGACAGACAGACTTGTGTGGAAAATTCTGAGGAAGGTTAAAGAGTAGGAAGACTCGCTGAGGAGTTGGAACAGCTATCTGGTGGAGAGGGGTCTCATTTTACGTGTGTGTAATAGGGCCCATGGTCACCAAATTATGTAACTGGTGGAAAGAGATTTCTCCATCCAATAATACCTAGGCGACACCCTTACCTACTTTAACACTTCTTCACAACTGGACATGCCCGTTCGGTACTTGTGAACATTTAAAGAACTTCTTTTTTCTAAATCCTCAAAAAATAATTCATCCTGTTCTCCAAGGACAAAAAGCCATTCAACCCTAACCTGCTGAAGCACTTACACATTACTATTAATATTTGAAAAAAAAGTGCAACAGCTACTCAGTAGAGTGTCCCAGTGTTAAGGAGCAAGTCCGATCCCTACACAACAGAGACACTAAAAGGCAGAACCAAAGAGCCAGGTCTTAAGAAATCTCTTAAAGGTCAGAGGATCCCTAAAAGCAGGGAGCTGAGCTGAGAGGGCATTTCACTTCCTAGTAGCCAGATAATAGAAGAAGCTACTTCTCCATGACGACTGACATGAGGAGTAACTACCAGCAGGGAGTTGGATGACCAAAGAAACAGAGCTGGATGGTAAGGTGTGAATCTGTTGATAAATACTGAGGTCCTTTGTGGTAAAAAAAGCTCTGTGTGCCTGAACCAAATCTTTGACCCTCACACATTCTTTTATAGGCGACCAGTGAAGTTCATTTAGGCCTGGCCAAAGGTGGACTCTCTTGGGAAGGTGTAGTAAAAGCCTGGCAGCAGCATTCTATACCAGCTGTAATCTCTTAATCTCTTCAGGAGATAGGTAGGTAGGCCCCAGTACAGAGAGCATAATCCAGCCTTGAGATGATCAAGGCCTGGTTCACCGTTTTCTGCCGGGGAGGAGGAGAAGTTAGAGGAATTTTAGTGTTTTTAGCAGGCCATAGCAGGTGCCTACTACCCCCCTCTCCTCCACCAGGGAGGCGAGAGAAGCAGTAGTATAAAATTCTACCCAAGATTGCACACTACAAAGGTAGTGGGAGGTGGCAGGGACATCCTTGGGCTAATGGTCCTTGTCCCCACTAGGCGGGGACCCCAAAGAGCAGAATTTCTGTCTTTGTTAGTATTACATTGGAGGCCACTATTGCGCATCCACTGAAACAGAGAGGTCAAGCAGGTCTGGAAGTTACGCAGTGCATTAGGTGAATTTCTGTCAAGGGTGAGGAGCAATTGTGTACCATCTGCATAAGATATTGTCTGTACTCTAAAGGATTCAATTATGGGTGCCAAAGAGGTCATATCCACGTTGAAAACAATGTGGGACCTAGTGCAGACCCCTGAGGGACCACATAACCCAATGGTTTAGGTTCAGAGGCAAATGAGACCATACAGACTGACTGGGACCAGTCTGTCTGCCAAAGCAGAATCGCAGGCACCTATGGCTTTGAGGTGCTGCAGGAGTGTTGAATGTGAGACCGGGTCAAAAGCCGCAGATAGATCAAGGAGGATCAGTGCCACCAGCTTCCCTTGATCTAGCGCTAGCCTAATTGCATCGGAGACCTCCAACAGTGTGATTCCAGTGCTGAAACCCAGACAGAAGCCAGACTGGGTAGGGTGAAGATGTGCATTCTGTTCTAAAAAAGCAGAGAGCTGCTAGTTTATGAGCTTCTCTAAAATTTTGATAAATCATGGCAGCAGAGAAATGGGACGGAATTTGGCAAGGTTGGTCTTATTTGATGAGGGTTTGTTTAAAAGAGGAATCAACTTGCTTACAACCACTGGGCACTGTGCCAAATTAATTGACTGATTTATACGCTGGTTTAGAACAGGGTTGATGGCTGTACAATTGGCAGCAAGGGCTGAGCAGACTCCTCAAGTGAAATCAAGGCAAATTCCTGTAGCAATTGGCCACAAGAGGGCACTATTTCTACCTGCAGTGCCACATGGTCACTGAACCTCAGCGAGGTGGCGTTCATGAGATGTAAAGCATGTACAATGGTTTGGATTTTAGTGTTAAAGAAGTTGTACAAGTGGGTACATAAATTAAGAGAGTAAGGTATATTAAAATATGTGTCCTAGAGGTCCAGAGACAACATGTAATCGTTTCTGTTGAGGAGGTGTAACACATCTTGAATAGAGATCATGCGGAAAGATTGTTTTTTGAGGAATTTGTTTAGGTTCCTTAAATCCAAGATTGTTCTCCATTTCTTTAACTTTTTGTGAATCAGGAAGAAACAGGAGTAGAAACCTTCTCCTCTTTGGTTGAAGGGAACTCGTTCTATTGCTCCTTTTTGCAACATGTTGGTAACTTCAATCTTTAAGAGATGTAGGTGTTTTTTGAAAACGAGGCAGAGGAGGTGTTGGTGGAGGAAATGTTAGCGATTCCAAACAGTGGCCGAATTGGATTAGATTTAGAACCCATTGATCCGATATTACATCCTGCCACTGCTGAAAATAATGGGATATTTTGCCGACCACGAGGTTGGAATAGGTGGAGCGGAGGCTGACAGCTGGGAGAAGTCATTGGCGGCGACCGGTGTCCTTGCCCTGGCGTCCTGATTTCCCTCTAAGGAAGCGTTGTTTTAAGCTACCGCAGGTGGTTGGTGGTGAGTAAATTGAGGCCAGTAGTTTTTGAGTGGGGAAGAATAGGCTTGCTAGCGAAACTGTTGGTAGCCTCCTCTTTAAGATTGGTGACCTTTTCCTCGCGAGCTACGAAAAGGCTTTTTCCTGTACTGTAAGCACCTAAAGACTTCGCTGTATCTGTGTCTTTTTTAATAGCTTGCAAAGCTTCATCAACATGGCTGCCAAATAACTCTTCTCCGTTACAAGATCGATCTAGTATTTTTGTCTGTACATTAGGCCTGAATGAAGTGGCTTTCAGCCAACCTTGATGCCTCAGAAGGGCTGCTCCAGCTAATTGCCGGAAGCCAGTGAGCGCCACATCCATAGTGCAGTCTGTTATTTCTGAGGCGGACCGCTCGCCTTCTAGAAGGATTTTCTTCGCTTCCTCCTTGTCTTCTGGTGGAAGTCTATCCAAGAAAGGTGTCAAATCCAACCACATTGGCCTATTATAATGACCTAGTAAAGCCAGAGAATTTGTAAGTTGTACTGTTAAGGCTGACAGTCGAAAAACGCTTTCCAATGTGGTCAAGTCTTCTACTCTCTTTATCGGGAGGCGCAGCCAGAGGGGGTGAAGGTTTCTTAAATCGTCGCTTTGCTGTTTGCGAGATCACCAAATCTGGTTTAGGATGACCTATTAAGCACGTGAGAGAGTTATCCGGAGCTTTGTATTTTTTGTCATGCCTTGGCAACACAGGTGGAACAGTTGCTGGATTTTGCTTGATTCTCAGCCCCTCTTTCCAAATATAATCAATTATAGGCAACAACTGGACCAATTTCCTGTAAGACTCTTTAAAATCATAAAGGAAACAGTCCTGTTGATGCACGGGCATTGGTAATTCAAAACACCTAGCTGCTCTGGGGAGGAGATGGAGATGCCGGTGGAGGGATAATGTAAGAATCCCACTCATCTTGATGAATTTCACCTTCTTCTCTCTCTATTTCCTCTTCAGAGGACGACAGCTGTTGCACAGGAACAACTTGAGGAGAAAGTCGAACACTTGGAGACCCCTGTTGTAGAAAAGGGGAGCGGACCGGTGCCCTCAGAGAGGAGGCAGAGAAGGAGGAGCCTGCTGGAGAGGAGGCTCTGAAGGAATCCTCCTCTTATAGTCTGACAGCATAAATTGTTGCTCCGTCACCAGATTCGAAGGGTGGCACATCACATGCTGCTGTTGTAGTTGTTGATGTGAATAGTAATATTGATGGCCATAATAATCATCGTCATCAGAATCTTCCTGGTACTTGACATTAGGTTCAGATGGGCTTAAAGCTGCCCCAAAAAGACTATCGTCCTCAGATCCCTATTCCTCGTCATCTTCTTCCAAAAGATGGGATAGCAAAAGAGACTGCACATGACTAGGTGAAGTTAAAGCTGGTGAAATGGTATTTTCACAAATTTATGCTTTTCTTTCCTTGTCGACGAGGGCTGTTTCACGGCCAAAATCTTGATTCGTCGACAGAATCACCTCCGTTGACGAGGGCTGCTTCACGGCCAAATCTTGATTTGTCAACGGAATCGCCTTCGTCGACGATGAATCGTCGGAGACAAGGATTTTCGTTGATGCTGACAAAGTGGTTACAGTTCTCGATAAAACAGATGACACTTCTGTCGTCAATGTGGGTCGTCCCTGTAGGAAGGTGGATATCTGACTATATGGTTACCCCCACTTTTTGCCTGGTGTTTTGCTGGTTTTCGACTTAGTTGGACTGGGACCCTGCTATTCAGGGCCCCAGGCTATCGGCTTTCTCTATAAAATGGACTCCATGTACTTTAGGTACATACCAGATTGGTTACTGGGTCACCCTTTTGAGCCCCTGTATAGCGTACTCTAGGTACCCAGGGCACAGGTGCACCCTAGGCCTACCAGGGGCTGCAGCACGTATTGTGCCACCCCTGGTTAGCCTTCCAAACTGACACCACAGGTCTGTTCTTACAGCCTGGGTAAGGTGGTGTAATCACCCCTTACTCAGATATAGTATATCTATATCTACCTTATATATAGACACATAGTAACCTATAAGTCACTCTTATGGCAGGCCTGGAGGCAGAGTGCTTCGTTTTATGTGGGAGGGTGCCCTAGCATGAGCTGAGCCCCTCTGAAGCTTTCGGAACCATCTCCTTATAGCTGTTCTATGATATAGCCATACCATATACTCTTAAGTGCATTATAATCCTTGCGGTTAATGCTAACTTTGGTTTGGCTTTATCAAAAACATGTGGTGTAAGGTGTCAAACACTTTGGAATACTACCCCCCTCCCCGCCAATTCTGGCGGTGGGGGTAGCATTCCACCCTTCGAGAGGGAGAAGACATGTAGTTACTGTTAAACCCGGTTAAAGTTCAACAAAGACCCAGCATCACAAAATGGATGCTGCTGCCACAGACACGAGCCTGCCCTCCTGCTGCTGGACGAAACTCCGGCAGGGGATGCCTGGACAATAGGTTTCCTGTCCAGCGAGGCGCTAGCACCTCCCCAGACAGGCTTTAGTGTATTGGGGCAGGGAGGGCTGCATTCTGTGAATGCTTTCCAGACACTGCCTGGGGCACACAAGGTGCTCCATGCATTTCCCAGTTCAAACCGGTTGCTGGGGCACTCAGCCCCAGCTCTGGCGTGAAACTGGACAAAGGGGAAGGGGTGTAAGCACCCCCTCCCCAGGTCTACCCAAAGGAGGGACCTTAGAGTTAGTCCAACCCCTAAACTTACTATAAGTATAGAACCCCAGTCCCTAGGACTTTAGATTACCCTAGACGAAACTCTGCAACATATATCTTGGACCTTCGACATTCCATATTGACTGGAAGAAATCTCCCTTGTGGTCAAGGAGTGACCACCCTGTTCAAACAGGCACCAACAGCATCTTTGCCGGTCTGCATTTTCGAGGCTCCCGCCGGATCCTGAAGAATCTGCGACACAGGACATGGACTTCCAGACATCTCTGATGCTGACTTGCGCTCTCAGCGAAGCTGAGACCTGTGGCGGACACAAGAGACGTGGGACCGTAACTCCTGGACATCCTGCAGTTTGCTACCTGCATCGACTTCCCGAGGTATCCCGGAGTTGTGCATTGGGGTGCTTGAAGCCCCAGCCCCGAGCACCTTTTGCACCGAAGCTCAGAGGCCCATACTCCACAAGTGTCCCGTGTGCCCGCTTTGTGCATTTCAGCTCGACACGTCTTCGCAGTTCCTAGTCCGTTGGCTAGTGAGCCCCCAAGAAGGCCAATCCTTGATTTACGTTGCTTCCCTGGTTGCTCCAGGCTTGCTCCAACTTCTCCCCAAAAGAGAAGTTCCTCAGACCTTGCTGGTCTGCACTGAAGCAAATCTCGACATCCTGCGTGGATTGCATTTGCCAAGGCTTGTTGGGTCCAATCCGGATACCGACACGCAGTCAACTACATCCTTTGTGGGACAGCTCGAATCCAGCTCCTGGTCATCGTCAACGCCTCCTGGTCCCCGTGGCTGAAGAGACAAGCTTCACCTTTTCACCTGAAATCACCCAACATCTGGTGGCATTTTCCTATCGCCATCCTGGTCACTGGCTAGTGGCCCAGACTCTGTCTCCTCTGCTTTCAGGTTCTTCACATCTCCGATCCACCCTTGGATCCACCCGGACACTTTTCCTCTGGTCGCCTGCAGCACTTCTTCCCAGCTCTCCACTGGAATTGACGACGAAACCCGACACAAAAAGGCACCTATGCACCCGTCTTCCCTGGGTGAGGTAACACAAGTAATCCGGTGCTACAGTGGGTCTTGACTCTCGAAGTGTCCTAGTTTAAAAGGGTTCCATCGTAGTTAACCTAGAAGTGTCCTTAAATTGTAAATTTGTAACTTGTTTGTTTCCCATAGAGAGTAAATGGTAACCTGCGGCTGTGTTTAGACACTGCACGCGTCTCCCGTGGGCCTCCTACATCCTAACCTTTGGTTGTTCCTAGAAGCCCCAGCGATTCTACGGGCCCCAGGCCTGCTTTCTAACCCTCACGTGGTTCTTATACCACTATTTTAGTATATGGTTTGTGAAGCCCCTAGGGCATAACGTATACGGTGCAACTTATCGTATGCTAATTAAGTTCCTTGTATTGTACTTTTACCTCTGACCTCATAAAGAGTGCAGAGGGGTTGTGTTTAGAATAAATACATATATATTTGATATATACCTTGTGTGGTGTGCTTTCATTTGGTACTCAAGGGATTATAAATGGTAAAACAACTTGCTTAACTCGTCTCCAAGTCTTAGCCTGAAGGCTGCTCTCCACATCTACCACTAGGATAGCTTTCTATAGGGTTGACTTTATAACCTACCATCAATAAGGGTCGATTGGACTGGTGCAAGGTGCGCACTAGAATAGTGGACATCATATACCAGGCCAACTTCTCACAGTCCCGTCGACAGGGTCGACAACGATGGTGAAATCAAGGTCCCTGTCGACGATTGATGTGTCACCGACAGATGGACTGTCATCGAGAAATGGCCTTTCGACGACGGCTATGATTATGAGGAGACAATTTGCTTTGCCCACGGGATTGGAGCCTCACCTGTCGACGATGACATCGTCGACAAAGACATCGACACTGAAGAAAGGTGATGGTAGTGACTGTAGACACGATCGATGTGAGCAAAACCACATCAGGAGAGGATTTTCTCGTCGATGGAGGTGTCGTCGACGAGCTGTCCATCGGTGGAGCTGAGGTAGGCTTCTTAAAGGTATGCTTCAGTTTCATAGGAGTAGACGATTCTGAAGCTGGCTTTTTAGCATACAAAAACTTATTTTCTTGGTGGGAAGCTTTGCTAACAGACCCAGCCTGATTCTGAAAGGATTCAGATGACTTTTTTGACGCTTTCTTCGGAGGCTGCGAAGATGTACAAGCAGGGTCATCTAAAGGTCTTTTTGAGGCGTTTTGGAGGAGGACTGGAAAGAAGTATCACTCTCCTCATCAGAGACCACTGTGTCCCTGTTCTTAAGCCACAAAAGAAGCCTTCCTTCCCTATCTTTCAAAGTCTTTGTAGAGAAAGTCCGACTTACCTTGCAATCCTTAGGCTTGTGTTCAGGATAAAGGCAGTAAAGGCAGTCCTTGTGTGGATCATCAATGTGTAGTCTTTTCTTCCTGCAAGTACCACAGTCTCTGAAAAGACCTTTTTAGGTATATCTGACATGATGGGCGTCAGTTTAAATCACCTCAAAACAGATATACAGGATTGGTACTATATCTGACTGGAAAAAACACTCCAAAATAGAGAAAGAGAAGAAAACTGAGCAGAGCTCATTGGAGACTCCCTTAGCACGACGTGCGTTAGAAAATCTGAGGAACTGGAGCTTCTCTCAGGAAGGTTCTACAGGATGGTGTCTATTGATTGGCTGGTTCTAAGTTTAGTCCCGCTTTTTGTTTTACAAAAGGACAGGGATATGTTACAAAAGTTTTAAGGCCTAGGGCCTTATATGCTATGTCTAATAGGACATTACTTTTAATAATACCGGGGGCTCCCACCTCGATGACGGAGAATGATTCACGCATGTGAATCTATGAAAGTTCCATTACTGGAGTAAGTCACCCCTATGGTAAGCCCTTCAGTCCTGAGGGCAGGGATCTTGGTTACAGGTGTGAGGCTATCCCTGCATGAGCAGGGCACCCCTACAAACCCTAGAGTCGATTCTCCAGGGTTTGTTAAGTGCTGTCAGCCATTTTAAGGTATATAGTGGACATGAGTCATTACGAGATGTCTAATTAAATAATGGCTGCACCGAACATGGTCATGTTTGGTATCAAACATGTTGGAATCATACCCCAACACTGATTCCAGTGCTTAAAGTATGATCCCAGGTACTGGGGGATCTTTAGCGGACCCCTCCCTGTAATCCTTGTAACTGCCTTTCAGGGTCTGCCAGCAAGCTAGAGTCGCTACCGACCACCGACACGATTCTGCCCTCCTGCTGCTGAGCCAAGCTCGAGCAAGGGAAGGTAGAACATTAGGTTTCCTATCACAGGGAGGTGTGACCATGTCCCACACAGGACTTGGTGTATTGGGCTGCGGTGGGGCGCTTTCCAGCACCATCAGACTGCTTTGAAAGGCACATTTGGTGCCCTCCTTGCATACTCTTGTTTTAGCCAATTCAGGAACCCTTGGGTCCCGCTCTGGCACGAAACTGGACAAAGGACAGGGAAATATCCTCCCCTCTGTCCAGACCCTTCTCTGGGGGGACCCAGAGTCAATCCAACCCTTTCCCTAGGAGGCTTAAGGGCTCCTGTGTGGGTGAGTCCTCTGATTCATCGTGGAACAACACTCACCTCCAAAACCAAAACACTCTTCGACCGTCTGGACACTTGGACTTCATTGGATTTTGACTGGAACCAAGACTGCATCACAGAAGACTCCTGCTGACCCTGGTCACACTGTTCTTTAAGTCTTCCTGCGTCGTCTGTGTCTGTGCTTCATCCAGGCTCTCCAGAAGGTCAGTGGACATCAAGGACATCTAAAGTAATCTCCCTTGGAGTGAAGGAGTCACTCCCCTGCATCTGCAGGAACCGCAACAAAGGTGACTGGTCTGCTGGTCCTGTTGTTTTAGAAACTTCCTGAGGCCCAGCAATACAGGTGGTGGTTCTGACTAGAGACCTGACCTGTCGTCTTTGCAATTGAGGACAGTATCCCTTGTTGGAGCCATAAGGACCAAACCCCGGTGCACCGCATTGACTTGCCGTTGCCACTGCTTGCTTGCTCTGCACTCCAGAGATTTTAAGGCTACAAGAAGCTCCAGCCTCCAGCACATCATCCCTTGAAGATCAGCATCCTCACTGCATCCTCTGCACCGAGGGTCTCCATTTTTGGTGAACTGCCAGAGTTCATCTTGCGTCCTATGAAGGGTCTTCTTTTGCTTCAGTGGACTCCCCTGCTTGCTCTGGTGGTAAAACAAACTGCTTTAGACTTCTTTAAGATAACCCTGAAGGCTGCTCTCCACTGCTACCACTTTGAGAGCTTTCTATGGTTAGTAAAGACCACTAAAATTACCATAAGAGTTGTCTGGATTAATGAAAGATGCATAACTCCAGAGTGTGCACCATATACTAAGTCAGCCTCCTACAACCACCAACACCACTTCATCCACCAGTGCACAAGTCCTACAAAAAGAAGTGGGGCACTAACCAAGTTAGGCAATATGTGAGTGCTATCACAGCGTATGACATCGCACGTGACATCAAAACCTCTTGACCTCACAGGAAGTGATGTCACATCATATTCTAAGACCTCACATATATTAAGCAGGCCTATCATGAGTACATTTGAAGGCATTACAATATTTAACAAATTAGATTTTGCATAGGAGTTGTGCCAAAAAAGTGACGCAACCCCAGGGCAACATCTAGGCCTCCATAAATACATGTATTTATTAAAACTCTGCCAGAAAGAAATTGGCATCAAAGAGAAATGTGGGAGTATATCCGATTTTGCTTAATTGGTTTCGATTTTAAAATATCGAATAGCACCTGCTGCACAGATCTTTATGTACCCTGTAAATCTCAGGAAATAATAATGATGAGATAACTCTGGAGGTTAATGCTCTTGCTGGAGAGACAGGTGTTTTGTTTAGTCGCAGTTGTGAATCAAAATAGCACAGAGGGTTAATCTATATCCTGCAAAGAACATTATGTGACATACAGAGGACAGATTTTTTTTTAATGTAGAGGGGTAAGTACATTATTGCATTTAACACAGAGATCCTTTAGTTACTTGCAGTTCATAAATTGTAATCCTCATAATATAGCATAGTGAACTATGAAGGAAAGGACATGGGACTCCTACACCTTGTAACCCTCACTATCGTATGTAACACATCCTGTAAATTAATTTACACACATTTAATTTATTGTCAATGTATAATGTGTATAAGTGATATTAAAGCGCTCCTACACCCTGGATTGGATTGAGTAGAGCTATAAAAGAAATAAGACAAACAACTGGTATTTAAATTAATATTTGTGTAAATATTAGGAAAGACCAACACATCTGACACAACGTAACGCAAGATGTGTACTTAGACTATGTGTGATGCAAATTGTTCTCATGTTCCAGGGCGAGGTTCAACTGGTCAAAATAAACATTTCAACAAAACATTAGCCTTTGAGTGGCTGAATTGTGCAGTGTGAAACAGTCAAATAAGGTAGGGTCCAAGATGAGGAAGGACAGGATGCAGACAGCAATCAACAATCTACCTCTCTTCCTTTGTCCTGGAAGTACACTCTGCAGGCAGCCATGGCGGCGAGGACGAGGTGTGAAACAATTCCTGAATCTTTTGCAGGACAACTAAAGGGAAGGTCACAATCATGGCCCGACTGGCCATAGCGGGCACCGGGCAATCCCCTGGTGCGCCGCACAGGTGGGGGTCGGTTTTGGACCCCTGGGGGCCGTTTTTGCTACGGGGCCGTTTTTGAAGCATAGCTGCAAAATCGGCCCTGTAACAAAATCGGCCGAAAACCGGCCCCGGCAAAGAGCTCGGCGGCACATCCAACACCCCCCCACCCCCCCATCCACGAGTGGGGAAGGAGGGGGGATGGGGGATGGGCGGCCGAGCATTTTGCCAGGGCCGGTTGTGGTTCCAGTCTGGCCCTGGTCACAATTCAAGCGCAGGGCCATTGGCACTTCAAAGCTTTGACGTGCCAATGGCCCTGCGACTGACAGAAGAGTGTGTGGATATTCTTTTGTCCCCTCGTTCCCCCGCTACAAAATCTGGGGGTGGGGGGGATATGTTCTTACACTTCTTGCGCCTATGAGCACCATGGCAGTAAATTGCAACTGCACGGCCCTCAAAAACAGAAAGACAAGTAAAATAGAACAAGAAGGGGGAGTGGTGGGGGGACAACAGTTCAGGAGTGGGAGGGGGGAGAAGAAAGTACAGGTGAGCACCAGGAGTAGTGAGGGCCGAGGGGGAAAGGCCAACCTTGAATCAGATAAGTATGGGTGCGGGAAGCTACTGAGGTTTTTTTTGGGGGGGTGGAGAGGGAGTGAAAGGCTGAACATGGGGGGAGAGGGGTGTAATGCAGAAAATTATGATCCACGAGAAGAAGCACAAGAGGAAGGAAAGACACTGAGGGGCCCATTAGGATGGCGGGCGGATTGCCCCCGCCAGGCTGACGGTAGGCACCGCTGGCCTGGCAGGGGCAATCCGCCCACCATCCTCACCTAAATGACCCCCCACCATATTAGTATGGCGGGGGGGACCGCGGCGGACGGAAAGACCGTCCGCTGCTTTTCCGTCCCGGTCGCCTTGCGACAAGGGCGGAAAAAGTCTAATATGGCTGGCGGTGTCTAATAGACACCGCCAGCCATATTAGCATGGGCTGTTTTAGATGCCTTTCCGTGGCGGCGATGCGGCCACGGAAAGGCATGCGGTCTTCACTTTGGGGGCCCCGTGTGGGCCCCCATAATGAAGTAGAGGTGGGGGTGCACACGGGGGGTACCTGTGGTTCCCCCCTGCATTTGCATAAACAAAGCGGTGCCTGCCGCTTTGTTTATGCAAATGCATACATGCATTTTTAGCATTGTGGCAGGCGGTGCTGAGAGCACCGACTGCCACAATGCTAAAAATGCAGGATGCGCCCGCCACAGTGGCGGGCGCATCCTAATACCCCCCACGGGACCCCCGCCCTTATGGCGGGCGGTCCCAATGACCAATAGGCCCCCTGAGTATGAAGCAAGCAAATGAGTGACAAGAAAGCCAACCAACTGTAAGCAATGGGCTGACCGAAAGCCCAAAGCAAGTACTGGTGCTGCTCACAATAAGGCTTCGACAGCAGATATCTAGAAGCAGTCTGCAGGCGAGATCCAACAAGGGCCCCACCTAAGAGAAGAACCAATTCCGCAGAAGAGAACTATGCGAGGCCGCAGAACACGCCCAATCCTCTTACACTAAGAAGTTCTAATGGGCAAATATAAATGTAATTATTCGTAATCTGCTCCAAAGCTGTGCTAAATGTCCTGCTGTAAAGTAATCCATGTATGCGCAGCAGAAAATCCTGGGAGGAGGGGGCATTCTTTTGGGGGCATCCACTGTGTGCAACACAAAAATAAGCAGCAAACGTTTCTTGGCCACCATTTTTGGTACAGAAATAAGAAGTGCTTCTGCAAATTTTCAAAATTCATACTCAAATGCCTGTTTTTTCACTCATCTCCTCTCGTTTGTCTGAGAAATAAACTTTACCTTCTGTGGCATCGTGGCACATCTGGGAGACGACATGAGTGCTTTTGGGAGTGGGTTCTAGTCTTGTACCTGCAGCCAGTCTCTCAGCACCTTTTTCCTACTCCACTGACCGCGCTCTGCGGAGAGGAGAAAAGATGGCACTAAGTTATTGGAAAATGGTCATGCTACCTCGATTTTTAAACTATTTTTCTAACCTGCTCATAATTCTCCCTCTGTCGTTCTTTCGCACGCGACACAGTCTGCAGGGTGACTTAATCTTGAGGTAATGGCCACCGCCGGGTGGCATTAGAAATATCCAAACACAAACCACCATCTGGTGAAAAGAAACAAGAAGACCAGAGTGAGAACAATCTCCACACTTGCAAATTAATTGCTATAACAAGATCATTGACAAATAACCCGCCTATCTGATACATGAGCACCAGCGTGAGAAATATCCCAAAACAAACCATTCCCCGGTACATGAAGAAACAAGGACCCATGGGAAACATCTGAAAGCAAACCAGCGGTCAGATGCAAGACAGAAGATACATGAGAACATACAGTGAAAAATATTCAAACACAACTCAACGTTCTGCGACAGGAAGAGCACTTTGAGAAATATCCAAACACAAACCACTTCCCTGCTGCATTAGGACCACTGTTGGACCGGAGACCTTTTGGTTTGGTTTTCCCCATCTTTTTGCCTTCAATCCTCCTGCGGCCTTGGATTTTGCTGGCTTTAGGACTCTGGACACTCTAACAAGGGCTAAAGTGCGGGTGCCCTCTCCTCTAAACATGGTAGAATTGGCCTAGACCCAAATGCCCTATGTAATTTACTTCCAAGTCTCCAGTAAAGTGGTACTACATATACCCATGGCCTATAAATGAAACGCTACTAGTGGGCCTGCAACACTGATTGTAACATCCACTTAAGTAGCCTTTTAAACATGTCTCAGGGCTGCCGTTGCCGGCCGTGTGTGCAGTTTTAAACTGCCATTTTGACATGCCAAAATAAACCTTGTGCCAGGCATAAACCTTCCTTTTTAATAGATATAAGTCACGTCTAGGGTTGGCACTTCACAGCCAGAGGAGGGCAGGGTGCAGTGTAAATATTATGCAAAGTTAATCAAAACCATAGCATATGTTAAAATAATTTAGCATATATATCTACCTTGACGAGTTATATAAACCTGTTAAAATTAAAGCATATCTTAAAAAAGTATTGCATATATCTGCCTCAGCAAAATACATAAAACCAACTCATATTTATACAGTCAGTGTCTGTGAGCAAGGCACGCAGTCCTTCAGTTTTTGGCAGCTAGAATTAAAAATGTTGTAAAATAACAATTCAAAGTAATTTTCATTGGATTAAAGCATGTGATGAACAGTGCAGTGCATTTAAAGAGTTGGACATGTACTTTTAAGTTTTACATGTCCTGGTGTGAAAAATATAACTTTTTTTCACTACTTTAAGGCCTGCTTCTCCCATTGAATAACACTGGGTTACCTAATTACCTTTAATACGTGATGACATTCCTACCTACTACCAGTAGAAAGTAGAGACTAGACTCAACATTTAATTTAATACTCTCTTTAATGGTAAAGTCGGATTTCAAGTCACAATTCTGACAATGCTACTTTTAGAAAGTTTGAATTTTCTCATCCTAACCATTTAGTGTCTGCAGCCTGAATCCTGGGTCATATGACTAGGTGTAGCTGGCAGTTGGTTTTTGTGTATTGCTCTGACAGTGAGACAAAAGGGGAATGGGTGTTGGCAGGATGGGCCATCTCTGACTTGAAAGGAGGGCAGGGTTGTCACCTACCACGCTTGCACATTATAAAGCCTCTGCCTCAGGGCACTAACATAGGGTTTGACACTAGTCTTTTGTGCAGCAGACAAGCTGGGGCCAGGGCAGGGAAGCAGGATTCCAAGCACCTCTGGGGTGGAACCCTCTTGAAACTTCTTCCACTTGAAAGTTGGCATAAAGTATAACTACTGGATCCTCAGACCAAGCTCTTCAGTACACTTCTTGACCTGCGACTCAGACTCAGAAGGACTGCTGTACTGCTCTGCTGCAAGAAGTGCTACTCTGCTGCCTGAGTAAGAAGGACATGACCTGCATCTTGAACCCAGGACCACCAGAGTGACACCAAGGGCCAGTGGGCTGGACTCCTGATCAGAGACTCTATACCAGAAAAGGTTCCAACTCGCTTGAACCCTGCACCTGGACTCTGCCTGCTGTGAGTCATAACCCCATCAAGTGGTACCCTTTCTGTCCCAGTCCCTTGGAAGCGGGATAGAGGTGCCTTGCCAGCCCATCTTTGGTCTTCACCAAATCAGATACGAAGCAAAGTGAAGCCCACCAAAGCCTCGCTGCACATCTACAAGCTTCATCGGAACAGACGCAGAGCAAAGGGAAGTCTCGCCACACAGCTACCAGCCTCAAAGGAATCGACGCAAAGTGAGGCAAAGCCTTGCCGCCCAGCTGTCAGCCTCATCAGAACCAACGCGACTCAATGCAAAGCTTTGCAAAATCTCGCTGCACAGCAACTTCTGAACTGACATAGCGTGACACAACCAGATGCGGGACCTGAAATAAAAACAGCCCTCACAGCCCCTTGGAACAAATGCCGGACGGCCTGAATCCTCGAAAATGACACCCCGCAGACAATGCACCAGGATTTAAGGTACTTTGTTCAGCAGGCTTAACATGGTCCCTGTATCTGGACAGCATTTAATCAAGGTCGGCCTGAACTTGTGACTTTGACCCTGTCGGGTGCAGGCAGATAACCACAGTATTGAGGGGAAGAAGTGTGGCGCCGCGGCCAGGGCGACTGACACTGGACGCTGAGGCTCACAGCTCGATCCCCGGCTCCGGTGGCAGGGGTCTGCTCAGCACCATGTGACTCTGGGCAATAGCTTTCTTAATCTTCCCAACGGCCCCCAGCACCGGGATGCCTACGGGTAACTGTGCGCTTTACAAATACTGGATTTACATTTATTTTAAATTTTTACTGAAATCTGTGAACTTGCGCATCTTCGGTTCTACTAATTAGATTTTTGTCATTTTAGTCTCGAATAATTTATTAAATTGTAATATATTTTTCTAAATTTGCGTGGTACTTCTTGTGTTGTATTTTCACTTTTTACTGTTTGAAGTGCTGCATAAATACTCTACACATTGACTCCAAGGTGAGCTTGACTGCTTTGTGCCAAGCTACCAGAGGGTTAAGCATAGGTTAATTTGGAGTTTGCTTGTGTTTCACCCTGACAAATATGGTGGTTGCTGTTTCAGTAGGGGTGCACCCCTCCCAACCAGTAACCCAGTTTCGTACAACCACCATGAGAAACATCTGAAACCAAACCATTAGTTAGGTACAGGAAGACTCACAGTAAGAAAACTTCAAACAACTCACTCATGTGGTGGAAGGCAGCTGTGAGCTAATATCCCGATGCAAATCACCCATATAAATTAATAGAAGATGTATAAAGCATGTATCTGCACTGTGTCCTAGAGCCATAAAAACAAGCAGTGAGGAAAGTGAGAATAGCCCTAATGGGGAGAGAAGACGTGTTTTGAGAAGTTTACAGAAAGAGTAAGAGTTTAACTGGGATCTCAGTGGTTGGGGAAACCTATTCCATATGTTGGCAGTGATCTTTCCAAAGGCATAGCCTCTTGTTGATGTTTAAAACTTAGGATAAACAGAAGGTTGGCCTTTGCTGAGCACAAAAATCAAGTAGGTAGGCAGAGGTTGAATAATATTTGTAAATAGGTTGGAGCCTGGCCATGAAGTTATTTATGACAGACATAGAACCTTGAAAACAATGTTTATAGAGTGGAAACCAAGTTAGTGATTTAAGAAGAGGCAACATTCTTGAATGGCGGTTCAATACAAGCACAAATCTAGCCATATAATTTGGATGAAAACAGAAGTTTGATAGATAGGAAGCTCGAGAGACCTAGAGGCAATGAATTACAGTAATCTAGGGGACGATTACGAGTGCCTGAAATATAGATTTGCAGCATTTAAAAGCAGAACCTAAAGAACCTTGCAGAGGATCCTTAACAGTACATACCACTGTTAGTATACTGACGTAAGCGGCAAAAAAGGTGTGTGTGTGTGCGTGTATATATATATATATATACTACTGTGGGAGCATCACTGAATGTTTGGCGCGTTCCTGTCACTGCACAGTCGCCCACCCAGACTGCAAGTACCAGCATGCATCTGTCCGTGGAGGTGTTAGCGCGGTGAGTACACCTTTATTTGGAAGAGGGGTGTGGAGAGCATTTAAGTAGGGAGGGAACAAACATCAGTTGTACCCTGTTTTGACCCCTTGACACATCGTGGAAACCGAGAAACCGGCACGGATATGGGCAACTTAATGCTGAAACGCGTATGCCACTGCGTTTCATGGACTGCCAACACCACGCATTGTAATCAGCAATAAAGCCGTGAACTATCCCGGAGTGTGTTGTGCCTCTTTCCTTTTGGAAGCAGGTGTGGTTTGATATATATATATATATATATGTATATATATATATTTATATACACATATATACACAACAGGATAAGGACCTGCTTTTTCCGCCCCATTACCCCTTGAAACTAAACAACAAGGAACAATACAACAACGTTGTTAAAATCTTCCCGCTATGCAAGTGGTAGTCTCTACAGTGCGGTGCGAGGACAGGCCTCTAGCCCCCGACTCATCGTCCACCTCTAGGGGGGGAGGAAAAGGGCCATGGTCAATGCCCCTGTGTTGAATTCCAAATTTATTTTGCGTCACATATCTGAAAAATTATTAGTGTTCCTTTGCATTTAACAGGGAACGACTCCAACCACCCTCCATCAATAAAACAACTGTCCGGATGGTGACAGTGATATGGCTGGAGGTCTGCTTCCTACTCCCCACTCTCTTCTTGCCAGTCAGTGCCTGACATCTGTGCCTGAGTTTAGTCCCTCTGGTCCAGATCTGTCTCCGATAGCTGCAGTGTGCCATCCATGCCGACCCTGATACGTCCCGGGCCACTTGTTCCATTCGTGTGCTGGCGTCTATTTTGTGATCTCCTGTCCCTCGGGGGCGCCCGAGTTCTCCTCTTGCCTTGAGTTTCTCAATGGGAGCATCCCACTCTCTGAATATCCTCAGGCATCTAGCCACTCACTGGCCTCTGTTGCTGAGAAACAAACAGAGCTCTCCCCTCATTCTCGACCCTGAACTTGGCCGGGGAAAGGAGACTGTATTTTAGGTTTAAGTCTCTCAAGACAGCGTTTAACCACCAGAACTGATGTTCGTTGATCTTGTACCCGCTGGGAATAGTCTGGGTAGATTGATATCTAGTGTCCTTTGAATTCTATAGGTCCTCCTTTGCGTAACATTTGTAAAATAGCATCACGGTCCCGGTAGTTAAGGAATCGAGGAATAATCACTCTGGGTGGTGCTCCTGGTCTGGGTGGAGGCCCAAGTGATCTATGAACGCCAATGGAAATGTTATAGTGCATGGTTAGAAGGATGAGACGGAACTCGGATGTACAAACGATGGCAGCTACTGGGCAAAAGTAAATCTCATGAAATGTATGTGGGATAGCCGCCTATGAAAAACACAGAAGGGTATTTGAAGCGTTTTTGGGGGGGACTCCCTAACCTGCCTATACGGCGCTAGAGAGGGCAGTTGTATGCCAGGTCATACTCGGGCTTTGCGAGAGCGGCTTTAATCTGTGTAGTGCCAGGGACTCTATTCCAGTACCAGCCCCACATGGTGGATCCAGAGGGGAGGTATGTCATTCTGCACGGTAGATTGGATGGTAAAGAGATTTATATTATTAATGTGTATGCCCTCAATGATGATTGCCCAATCGTTTTTTATTAACATATTGCAGAAGGCAGCCCCCTATATGGGAGCATCAGTGTTAATTGCAGGGAATGTTAATTGTGTTTTGAACGGTGATATGAACCGGGAGCGCCCCCAAGCATCGCACTAAACCCTGAATGACAGACCCTTTGGGACTGTATAGATGGTATGCATTTGGCGGATGTGTGGTGAAAGAGCCATCAGACGGTGCGTCAATTTTCCTGCTATTCTTCAGCCTACAGTACTTTTAGTCAGCTAGACTATTGGTTCCTATCGGCGGAGTTGGGACCTGCGGTAAAGGGAATAACTTATTTACCCAGGTATTTATCCGATCACTCACCGGTACTGTTAAACCTGAGCAGGACAGGGACCAACCCTGCTATTCCCCTGTGGAGGCTTAGAGCTGAAGCCCTAATGGACCCCCCATTTGCGGCGATATTGCAGAAATCTCTAGAGCAATATTTTGAAGACAACTGGAGGTCCGCCTCGACGCGAACTCTTGAGTAGGAAGCCTTGAAAGTAGTAATTAGGGGGGGATGCATAAAAACAACATATGGGATTCGTCAACAACTTGAAAGAGACATAGCGAAAGGGGAGAAGAAACTGGGAAACCTGGAAAGGGATCTCACGGGAGCCTCCCATAAGATCGAGGAATGGCGGGAAGCACAAGAAAATTTATTAACAGACTTACATAGACTAGAAAAATATGTGTACTCCACGGGCCGACAAAGACTACACATGGAGGACGGATAAAACAGGAGCCCTGTTAGTCCGTTTGATTAGGCGAGAGTCAGACACTACCCCTAGAGTGCAACTTAAGGACATGAATGGGGACATAGCATGCTGCAGTAGTGGCTGTTGTAGCGGACCACCTACAGAGCAAGAGAGAATTCACAGTTACCTAGACTCAACAGAGCTGCCACAACTAGAAGAAGTGGCTGGGGAGACCCTAAACAGTCCAATTCACAAAGAGGAGGTTATCCTGGCTATTCAAAGATTAAATACAGCTAAGAGCCCGGGGGGCGATGGGCTGCTGGTGGAGTTCTATCAGACGTACGCTCAGTAGTTAGCGGACCATCTGGTGGAGGTCTATCAAGATGCACTGACGAAAGGTGTACTTCCACCCACTGTGAGAGAGGACCTGGTGGCCATGATACCCAAATCAGGCAGGGACCCTCAGTCAGCTCTTATAGACCTATAACATTACTTAATATAGATGCTATAATACTTAATGGGGTCATGGGGGCTAAGTTGCTGCATGTGGTCCCCTATTTTGTTCACCCGGATCAGGCGGGCTTTGTTCCCATACGTAAGACCACCCATAATTTGAGGAGGTTGGCACATGTCTGGCATTCCCCGAGCCTGCTGGAAGATTACAACGCTCTTGCATTACTAGATATAGAACAGGCCTTTGATTCTGTGGAGTGGCCCTATCTGTGGCAGGTCATTTGGAAAATAGGGGCTCAGGGAGTTTCTTAAATGGGTACAGCTGCTTTACCAGGCTCTTTTAGCACAGATTAGAGTATGGACCTTAGTGTCCAGACAGATCAAACTGTGCAGGGGTACGCAACAGGGATGCCCGCTCTCTCTGCTACTGTTCGCAATGGCCATGGAGCTGTTGGCTGTGGCCTTGCATAGGAGGCTGGTAGAGTGGGGGGTTCGGTTGGGTGACACTAACCATGTGGTGTCCCTGTATGCTGATGACACCTTGGTTTACCTCCGTCAGCCTGAGAGATCGGTGTCATTACCGCTTGCGGAGTTGAGAGCATTTGGTGAGGCGTCTGCCCGCCAGATTAATCAGGCAAAATCCAAACTAATCCCCACTGGGAAGCTGGCTGGTGAACTCCAGACACAGTTCCCTAGTGTTGAACTACCATGGGTGGGTGGGGGGGAGAGATATCTGGGTATACTGCTAGCAAACTCACCATCTAGGTACTTGGATCTCAACATTGGCAGAGTGATTGAGAGTCTGCCAGGCTCTGTTAGGTTCTGGCTGGACTTGCCATTAACTCTCACGGGCCGAGTTGCTATAATCAAAATGATCATACTTCCTAGATGCTTGTACACTATACAACACTCACTTTATCTTATTCCCTACTCATATTTTCGAACCCATGACCAACTTATCACTGACCTTTTATGGGGTAACAAATGGAAACTTTTAAGGCTAACGACACTGCAGAGGACATGGAACCGGGGAGGACTGGAGGTTCTTTGCATAGAGTTATATTACATGGCATCCCAACTACAGCATGCGGTGCATTGGATGGACACGGACGATAATAGGGAACTGAATCTCTTTGCGGGTACACATGACGGATACTCACTACCAACATTATGAATGCTTGGGAGACGAGTCCCCCAGCATCCATATATTATACGTCATGAGGCAGAGATCTGGGAATTGGTTCGAAGGGTGATCCAAAGTGCGCCATATGCGCCTGATACGCATCTGTGGGCACAACGACCCTTTGCCCGTATAGCGGACTCTATGTCCATTAGGAGGTGGAAGGAGGGGGGCTGCCACACTCTGGAAGATCTCTATAAGAATGGTAACATTTTGGCACGTGACGAAGCAACCGAGGCCTTTAACTCACACTTCTGATACCAGGCCACTCATAATGAGGGCCTTAGTGTGCCATATCCCCTTTTTCATTGTTAGGATCTAAATCACTAGCCATATTAGTACTGGTTTAATCAAAACGTCTTCATTGAGAGCCCTGGCGGAGGTACTGCTTCTCCATCACAGTTTCCTCTGCAGTACATACAATACACATCTTCCCCTTTAGCAATTACACAACAATAAAATAAAAACAGAATATTTACATATGTACACACATTATAAGTGTAACTAAAGCATATAAATCCTGGCTGTAATTAACCACAAACAAAAAATATTCTAATCTCTTAGGTTTCAGAATCATTCTGCCAAACCTTTTCACCAGACACTGATGTTGATTGTGCTCCTTCACAATGGATCAAGGGTGAGGACTGCACCACTTCACTTCAACCATCTTCTACTGCAATTTCCTCATAGGGCTGGTCTTCTACCAACCAACCATAACTACATAATGTAGTTTCACATTCCAGAAAGCTATTCTTATTTTTGGACAACCATTCCATGTCCCACACCTTGCAAACACTGAAAAGAGAAAAATTACACAATATCCTTTAAACCCCCAAAGGTTTTGTGGACTTACACTAATTTACCTTTCCTTTCTTTAACACCTTTCCTCACTCTGAGCCTCCTCCCATTTTTAGCTTCATCTCACTTCTTCCATGTTTGGCATCATATCTCAATTTATACGCTGCTTGCGTTCAGGCAATTTTCCTCCTGATCTCTTCTGGTAACTATTTCATTATTTAAGATTTAGGCATCCACCATAGGCTATATTTGGTAGTTGGCATCCTGCCCTTCATAAATATAATAGGGTTATGTTATGTGACATCAAATGGAATAATTCTGCATGCCCATACCATCAGCATCACCTCCTTACTTTAATCTATTATTCTTGGCCTACTGGACCCCAAGGCCTTCTAGGAGTACTTAAGGCACATAAAGGTAAACATAACATGCCTTTTGTCTTGTTACATTTGACACAGTTCATTATTTTCCTTTATACGTTCTTATCCAGCCCTGGCCACCAAGTCCTGGTGTGGCATTGGATTTCATGATGCCCAGGTGTCCCTCTTGACAAATATCCAGAATTCTTTTCTGCAAACTCTCTGGGGATGCTACTCTACCATGTCTCATCAAAAGCTTTTCCAAAATAAATCATTTCCTCACCTCCAAAGAAACTTGGAATTCCTTATAAAGATCTTCCTTCATAGGCCAAACGTTAAAATGTGAAGAAAGCCAAAATGGGTTGCAAGTCTAAGACAGTCTGTCCTAAATTTAGAACATCATTACTCCTTGGACTCTCCCGATAACTTCAATATCTGTAAAACTCCTGAAAAATTAATCGCGTTTACGAATAGAAAAAAACTCTAGGGACAGGTATTATAAGTACATGTTACCAAAGAAGTAGACAACCCACTTACGGGACGCATGACACAATAACTTATCATTCCCGTATTTATCTTCTTTGGTAAATGATTATAAAGGCAGGACATTTTAAAATTTAGAACTGGTTTTAATCCTTTTTATTCTTGTGAAAGATGGCTATGTTTCGAAATTAAAATGTCAGTGTTTGTAAATGCAGGTTGGAGATGAAATATACTAACTTCAATAGTCTATTGGACTATTTTTTATGGAGTGACAGAATTTGAAACCTATTTAGCAAAACGTGGCACGCTGAATCATCGAGAAGCCATGACATTTCTGTTTCGTGTGAAGTTCTTTGATGTGGTGTGTGCAATATAGTGTTTTTTTATTGTTGATCAAGGCGAAAATCTATAAAATTTTAATGAGTTGAAAGACATATTTTTCAAATTGTAGGTTATTTTAGTGTTGTATGATTGAGGGAAGACCTTTGTTTAAATGCTAACGATTATATGCATTTTTTTTTAATTGAATGCGTCTTACTTAATCTTCATGTGTGTTTAATGGACAACGGTCTAATTAAACACAGTTTTTTAAATCTGAAAATCATAGAGAACCTTTCTTTCATACACCTAATCACCGCCAACTTATCTCCTTCCAGGTCATCTTTCTAGCCCTCCTCACTAAAATCCGGTGTTCTTCCTTATTCCACAATCCTGTCCACAGATCAATTACAATCATCCAACCCATTAATAGATATCCTCTTGATAGGTAGTGGCATGCGGCTACCCTATTTCTCACTCCATATATTGTATATAATGCACCTCGTAACTGAAATAAAACAACTGATAGGACATGCATGCTAAACAAGAAGCATTATACATTCATGCTAAGGGCTTATGATCACACTGCAAGAGCAGAGGTGCTCCCCAAACAAACTGGCAGAAATGCTCCAAGCCCCAAAGGTATGCTATCATTTGTTAATTTGTGAAACTCAGTATTAACCCTTCAATGTCCATTCAAACTTCACTTTGAATTTCAATGGTTGTCTAGTGTTATGTTTTCTGTGCCTTTTTTTTTTAAACAAACTTTACGTAGAATTTAGCCAGGTTCAGCCAAGTTGGAGATCACCCTTGTTTTTTGCACAGGTGCCTCATTGAGGCTTTGACCTACTCCAGTTCGAGCTTAATTCCTTTGCTGCTGACTTTATGATGTAGATAGTTTACATTCCTTTTTGCAAACATGCACCTACAAAACTGTCAATCCCTTCCTACCAATAATTCTGAAGACTTCTCTCAATTTTGCATCAAACTTTGACTTTGTTCTCTCTATTAAAAAACATAATCTTCAAAAGATACAATTTCTATCACATATTTCAAAAGTACATACTTTAATCTTTGGAACATTGCCAGAACAGGCACTAACCCTAATGGGACTCTCAAACTAGTAACGCACGTGGACGTGATAACAGCCGTTAACTTTTTACTTTCTGTATGTAGCTGAACCCAACGATGTGCGGCTGTCAGATCTATTGTTGAAAACCATGTAATCCAATTAGTTACTGACTTTGTTGATTCTTGTAGTGGAAACTTTGCTGTAAGAATATTCTTGTTTAAGTCCTTTAAGTTGATGCACAGACCTCCTTATTCACTAGCTTATCGCGCCGCTGCCAAAGGCACCACCCACTCCGCCGCATACACTGATTCTATCACTCCTGCTTCTTGCGGTTTCTTTCGTTCTTGTGTACCTTCATCCCTGATAGACATAGGAGTATTCCTGGCTTCGTGTGCATTTTCAGAAAAGACAGCAAGATATCATTTCAACACTTCCACTTACAATAAGTAGACCATTTGGATTCAATATCATTCTCAACTTCACTTGATCCAACCATCCTAGAAGAGACAGACCGCTCTCTGCTATATACAAATTCCCTTCTGCTTTTCTATCCTTGAATTTGAAAAGTAACCTTCTAAACTCCAACATTTCAATAGGTTCACCAGTGAAAACTCTTGTTTTAGGTCTTCTAAGTCTGCTTCCGCTTTCTCCAAAAATGTGTATCTTCACACAACCTTGCTTACACTAATATAGAGAGATCCAGGGTCTGCCACAATGTTTAGTCTCACACTACCCGAAATCCTCTCGCACACTCTTTTTTTCCCTGACTTCATCAAATATTCCAGAGATCTCGATTTCTACACTTGATATGCAACCATCATCCCCACTGTCCTTTAACCTACTGTTTTCGGCCTTGTCTACAACAAATTACATTACCTTCCTTGCTTTTGCAGCATACTCTGCAAAAATGCCCTAAATCTCTACAACTGAAACATTTACAATTATGTGCAGAACATTTCTTGCTATACATATACACCAGGTGTTCTGAACTATCAGTGATATCAATAGTTGCCTATTTTTTCCTGATTCTCCTTTCCTCTCCTGAAGACTTTAAGTGGATTGTTAACTAATCACGCATGTTACTCTTACTACACTTAACTTTCCCCACTACACCCTTGTCTTCACCATCAACCAGAACAGTTCCAACATACCTTCCAGTTTACTCTGCTTTCCCAACAAATTGCAACCACCCCCTTCATGGATGGGATTTACGTATAATTTGTTTTGTATGTTAGGGCTAATCACATGCATAACAATCTGATCACAGATACATTTGTCATAGAACAAACTAAATTGTCAAGAAACTGCTAACTTCTAGACATACTAATCAACATTCTCATTTCCCCCTGGTTTTATCTTAAAGGAATTGTAGCGATCAACAGCCCCCAAAACAGCCAGGGGAAGAAAAGACGTCCAAGTCCTCAAGGGCATAAATAAAAAAATTCCCTTTCCAGTGTTAAATTTTCCACCTCAAATGCCGAAATATAGTTAATGAAGTACTCCCACCATTTATCCCATCCTCGTCCCCAGTTTAAGTTGCAAACTGATTGTCACACGACTACTGCTTTAAGTAAAGTTTTGATGTTATTTTTGTTTTCCACCACAACCTCCTCTGCAACTGTTAGCCACTGAGCAATCTACCCCAAGATTCCACAATAGAATGCATAAATTAAGCTGAATATGGTGGCCCCCAAGATACATATAAAGTACAACAGAAACTAGCTCATTGTGCACTTTGCCCTTATTAACTAATTAATGAAAGGCGTGGAATCTGACACACACTCCCTTTCCAAGCAGATTACAAAAGACCCTCCCAACTTTCCTGTTTTCGTTGTGTCTCGAACACAACTCTCTTTAGTCACAAAGGGGAACAGTGACTCCAGCGCTTTTAGGTCTCGCCTAAGCAGCGCTTGCGCTGTCTCTTCGAGACATGCTGTATTCAGGCATGACCTGTAAGCACCGTCCATTTTTTTTAAATTGGCTCCGGTCACTGTCCTTTGTAAACGTTGGCCTTTGATTTGTTGCTAGGCTTATTGGTCCGACCTTAGTACCTCCCGTTCTTCTGTTGTTACCTCGCATCAGGATAACCCGTTACATGTGTTGTTACTTGGTAGGTTTCAATTACAGCCTCCGAGCTCTCTTTCTTCTGCCTGCAAAAGCAGACACTCTCTCCCACAATGTTTAAAAAATTTTTTTTATTTAACTAGCGCTACGGCCTTACAACTAATAAAAACCTGCTGCGCTTTCCCTTTGCTTCGTGACGAAAGCGACCGCATGTCTTTTTTTCTATTTAGTTACTTTATTCAACAATGCCAACATCAACGATTTAGCTTAAAACATCTTAAGCTAAAGCACGGGTGCAGCAATTGCTTCAAAAGTAAAGAAATCGAAAAAAAAGTAAATTTTTTCAGTTTCTTTACTTTTTAAGCAATCTTGACACCCGCACTTTAGCTTAATGGGATGAGGTGTGGCGCCGTGGCTAGGGCGACTGACTCCGGAATCTGGGGATCACGGTTCGATTCCCGGCACAGGCGTCAGATTAGCCCAGCACCATGTAACTCTGGGCAATAGCTTGCTTAATCTTCCCGACGGCCCCCAGCGCCTAGAGACCCTTACGGGTGATTGTGTGCTTTACAAATGTGGATTATTATTATTAAGATGTTCAAAGGTTAAGTGCGGGTACTGGCATTGTAACAAAAGTATACAAATATAAAAAAAAATGCTTGTGCCGTCTTTTTTTTCTATTTGCTTACTTTTGTTACAATCACAGCACTCGCACTTTAGCTGTAAACATCGTAACTTAAAGCACGGGTGCCGCAAATGCTCCAAAAGCAAAACAATTGATTTTTTAAAAATATTTCTTTACTTATTAAGCAATCGCGGCATCCGCGCTTTAGCTTATGGTGTTTGCACCTAAAGCGCAAGTGCTACCAAGAAACAAAGCTGTTAGCTGGCGGCAGTAGGCCAGGCCCAGTCACCAGGTCTGGTTAAGGAAGGAGGGTCGGGAAAGCGGGGGAGGGCAAAAGACTGCGCTGGCAACAGACCCCAGCTTCTCACCTCCAGGGCAGCGCTTCTAAACACACTCAAAAGTCGCACTTCCTCATCTTTGTAAAGTATTTGGAAATTATGGCTCTGCAACGCACACAAGTTGAGTAAATAATGTGTACACAACTCACTTCCGCTGCTAACACATGCCTACCCTTAGCCTCTTGGAGTTTACGCATTCCTATATTAAGATTGTATCGCGCTAAAGTCTGTAGTGAGCCTGCAAAGTATTCTTTAATTTGGCCCCTTGGAAGACTACATTTGCCAGTGTAACTTGTTTTTGGTGTTTTCTTAACCCGCAGTTCGAAGAGGCTGCAGAGTGTCAGTCGCACAAGCCCAGCAGGCAGCATAAACAAGCTGACAAAAGCAAAGTGCCCAGAAGGTCACCATACACCTGATAGCGGCAATCTTGTGTTGAAGGTTCTGTCTGGTCTGCTTCCCATATCAGATTCTAGGCTGTCTGCATAGGCTGTGATGGTGTTCAAGTGTTGATAAGTAGATTTCCATAACAGAGGGGACTATTTCCATGACGGTATTAAAACCGCACCCGGTAAGACAGCTTACTAGGTTAATGTACCTGCTGCATTGGCATACGAATTTAACCTGCAGATGAGAGATTTGAATTCCGGCACAATAGCTCGGTAGCTTAACCACCGAGATAGGTGAATAATCTGAAAGTGGCAGTTTCCATCCACAGTAAGGGACCTTATCTAATCTGCCTGTTCTGAAACTGTAAACGTCTGTCGTGCACCTATACACATGGCTACTGGAATTGAAAAGCAAATAAAAGTCAAAGTATGCAGTGTTACAAGGCACATTGTGTGCCAGTAATATTTCGATATTTTGTTATTTTAGCACACATTAATAGGGTCTGGGCAAAAGTGTCACGTCATTAGTGCCAATGCCACACTGGACCACAATAATAGAAGTACCTTTTGACTCATGAGATTGAATCAGCATTTTCTATTGAAATCAGCAAACTCTAAAGCAGACGTTGGAATCTGAGGCAAGTGAAGTAAAGTTGTAATTATCTGGAATCAGAGCAGCCTTAGACTCTCATAATTCCAGTGGCCATACCTATATTTCTCATGTTAAAATCTCAGCCCAGGCAGCACAGTTCAGTTTAATAATCAAGCTATTGTAATGAATTACAAGTAAACTGTTCACGCCATATTCCCATCCTAGTAAAACAGTTCATGTTGTTGACAGGCCTACTTAAGTGTAGGGCTTGAATATCGAGTAGTGAGTACTGTTGTACCTTAATATCGTTACCATAATATTGAGGACAAAAAAATAGACAGGTAAGTATGAAACATAACATGTATTTGTTGAGTGCACGTTCACCCGTAGGTATCTTGGCGCTGAATAACAAATGTTTATTGTTACCCAATATAGGAGAGTAGGATCTGCTTCTTATAGTTACCCCCACTTTTTGCTGATGTTTCACTGTTATCAACTTAGTCTGGTTGGGATCCTGCTATTCAGGACCCTGAGCCTAGCTGCTTTCTCTTATAAACTGGTTGCATGTACTTTAGGTACACTCCAGATTGGATTCTAGGGTACCCTTATAAGTCCCTAGTATATGGTACACTATGTACCTAGGGCATAGGTACCCCAGAGGCCTCCCTGGGACTGCAGCATGTATTATGCCACCCCTGAGATGCCACTCAAATTGACACTACAGGTCTGCTACTGCAACCTGTGTAAGGTGGTACATGCACCCCTTACTTAGACATAGGTTCACTATATCTACCTTATCACTGCACACATAAACCTATCAGTCACTCCAGGGTGCTGGGTATTGTGTGAAAGGGTGCCCATGCATGAGCAGAGCCCCTCTGCAGCCTTCGGAATCTATTCTCCGGGGTTGTTCTGTGATGCAGCCATACCATATACTTGTGGAGAAGCGTTGCTCAATGGTTAGAGCGGCAGACCTTGATGCAGAGGTCTGGCCGGGGACCAGGGTTCAATTCGCGCCTCGGCGGCTCTTGGACTCAATCTCCCCGGACCTGATAATTCTCGCCTCGGTGCCTAGTCTAATCATGGGTCCCACTCTGTGACTCTGGGCAATAGCTTCCTTAATCTCCACATCGGCCCCAGCAGCGCTTGGATGCCTGGCTTCACCTTGGGGGTGCCCAGGAGTGGACATTTCACATGGAAAAGCCAGGAAGGGTTCCACAGTGGTATGAGTGCAGCGCCGGGACGCCCCATTGCGTGGGCAGCCGTGCGCTTTACAAATACAACACATTTACAGTTACATTTAAGTGCATTATAACCTTGCGGTAAATGCTAACTTAAAAAAGGCTGCACAGAAAACTGTCGTGTTTGGGGTCAAACACCTTGGAATCATACCTCCACACCAATAACTGGTGTGGGAGGTATGATTCCACCCTCCTAGGGGGAGAAATATGACAACACCGGTACAACCGGTACCAGCTTTCTTGACCCTGGCATTACAAGATGGATGCTGCCAGCCACAGACATGCGTCTGCCCTCCTGCTGCTGGACCAAACTCCGGCAGGGGAGGCTGGACAATAGGTTTCCTGTCACAGGGAGGCGTGACCACCTCCCAGACAGGCTTTACTGTATTGGGGCTGGGTGGGTGCACTACACTCCAAGAGTGCTTTTATGTCTGCACTGGGGGCACGTTTGGTGTCCCTGTGCATAGTCCAGCTCAAACCGGTTGCAGGGGCTATCAGCCCCTGCTCTGGGTCGAAACTGGACAAAGGACATTGGTGTAGCCATCCCTCTGTCCTGACCCTCCCATAGGTGGGTCCCCAGAGTTTGTCCCCCCCTTCCTTGGGTGTAAAGTAGGAACCCCTGACTACAGGACTTTAGATTTACCTGGACAAAACTCTGCTATAGAAACTAAGTACTTCAACAATCTACACTGCGCTAGATGACTGAAGAATCTCCCTTGAAGTAAAGGAGTTACTCCCCTGCTAAGCAGGAACCAAAGACGCATCTAACTGGTTTGCAACACCGAAGCTCCTGAGGACTCCAAAGACTTTTGCAACACAGGAGGTGGGTTTCCAAGTGAGCCTGAGGTGGACTGGTGTGCTCAGCAAACCTGAGACCCTTACTCGTCGTGGGGACGTGCAACCCGAACCCCTGGGCACATTTGCAGAAGCATCTGCTTTCCAGCGACCCCTGAAGCTGTGCTTTGGGCTACTTGTAGTCCAGACCCCGAGCAGTGATTCCACCAAAGATTATCAGCCTACAAGTGTTCCGTGGGCTAGTATTGAGTGATTCCTTTCGAGGTCCATTCACAATCCCTGGTCCGTTGGCCTGTGGGTCCCTGTGAAGGCAACTTTAACTTTCAGTGGGCTTACCTGGTTACTCCAGACGGGCCCCAATTCTCCATCGCTTGGGGAGTCCCCAGGACCTTGCTGGTCCTCACCGAAGCATCTTTTCTCTAAATACGTGGGTTGCAGTTGACAAGGCTTGTTGGTATTCAATTCGGACACTGACCCCCCCTCCCCCCAGCACTCGACATCCTTCGTGAGACAGCTCGTCTGCGGACTTTGGTTGTCCTCGACATATCCTGGTCCCCGTGACTGCAGAGTCAAGCTTCACCTCTTCTTACCTGAAGCACCCGACATTGGTGGGCATTCGTCTACCAAGCTCCTGGTCACTGGCAAGGGACCCAGACTCTGTCCCGTCTGCTTTCAGGTTCTTCTCAGCTTCGATCCAGGCTTGGATCAAACCAGACACGTTTCCTCTTCACGGCAGCAGCACTTTGCAGCATCACGCCATTGAAAACGACGAAGATTCCAGACACCATTTGACACCTATGCACCCGGCTTCCCTGGGTTAGGTAACACGAGTACTCCGGTGCTAATATGGGTGCTGGCCTTAGAACCTTCTAAGTTTGAAACGGTTTGCTCAAATTCCTTACAAAGTGTCCTTAAACTTTAAAATACCAACCACGACTTTCCCATAGGATTGGACGGAGCTCGCAGCTGCGTTCTCACACCGCATGCGTCCCCTGTGGGTCCCCTGTGTCACAAGCTGGGGTGGTTCCATGGGGTCTCAGCAATTCTACGTGCTCTAGGCACTGTGTCTAGTCAAGTCATGGTTGTTATACCACTTTCTTAGTATATGGTTTGGTCTCCCCCTGGTGCCCACTGTGTATTGTGCTATTTACTATTGTTCTAGTGATTTAATATGGTGTGCTTTGTTCTCTAATCTCATAAAGATGTTAGTAGAGAGTGTTTAGTATTAAATACATATATTTTATACATATAGCCTGTGTGGTTCTCCTTTCATTTGGTCATTCAGGAGGGTATAGACTGGTAAAACAAGCTGCTTTACATTCCTTCGAGACTTCGCCTGAAGGCTGCTCTCCACAGCTACCACTAGGATAGCTTTCAATAAAGGTTGTCTTTAACCTACCATCAATAAGGGTTGTTTGGATTGGTGCAAGGTGCCCACTATAATTAGTGGTCAGCATATATCAGGCCAATTTCTCACACCCAACTCAATGGTACTCATTTTATCAACCTCAAATGGATGAAAGGCTGGGTGGACCCACCAGGATTTGAAACTGTTACCATGAGGTCAAACACAGGCACATGCAGTGGACGCATTAGTCCACTGAGCCACCAGATCTGGCATGTATAGATTTTCAATACCCAACTTCACATATATGTACCATGACGGTAGATATATATGTATATCGGAGGGATATAGATGTGGAGTTAAGAATAGGAAATATATATTTCCCTATATTCAATAGCTGTTCTATATTTTTGTTTTCTACACATTGGCTACACTATTATGGTAGAACGCTATACCCTACTCAATATTCCAAATTTCAAATAGTGGGCTACAGGTTCTAATGCCAATTACAATTGGTGGAATAAACTACTTTTTAAGACACATGAAAATAATTTACAGATAACAGCTTCAAATCCCAAGGAACATAGCTCAGTGATACTTAAAGGCTTATTTTTCAGCAGTTATTGTGTAACTATAGCCTACATATTTCAACCCTACTAAGAAAATGTAGGTAAATAAAGTTCTTACTATTAAGAGCTCTAACGCCTAGAGGCCTTTGGGTGCTTTATAAATATACAAACACTAAAATCTGTGTGCAGAGTGCATACCACAGTTGTCAATCATGGTTAGATCCGTGGAGTAGAGAATATATTGCAGAAAAACAAGTAACTTGTAGGTGATACAAGCCATTCACAGAAGCACATATCAGAAGGTTAGATATCCTGCTGCAGTAGTTCTGCATGTAGCCTACTGGTCACAGATTGAACTCAGGTACACCAGAGTAAGCTCCTCCGTCGGCTTGCAGGGTTTCAAAACATAAATAAAAGGCATTCTCATTTACAATGCCAATAGCTCAAACTCTTGCTCTTGCAAAAGCGAGGCCTATTGCATGCAAATGCTTCTTTCCCCTGGTAAGGGACCACAGACGAGCTGGCAGATGGCAGTTTTCTGCTTGGTCAATCAATCAATCAATCATATCACTTGTATAGCGCGCTACTCACCCGGAAGGGTCTCAAGGCGCTTGGAGGAAGGGGGCCGCTACTGCTCGAACAGCCAGGTCTTGAGTTGTCTCCTGAAGGCGAGGTGGTCCTGGGTCAGCGGAAGGTGGATGGGGAGGGAGTTCCATGTCTTGGCCGCCAGGTAGGAGAAGGATCTGCCTCCGGCGGTGGCTCTTCGGATGCGTGGTACGGCGGCGAGGGCGAGGCTAGCGGATCGTAGCTGGCGGGTGGGCGTGTGGAAGGTCAGGCGGTCATTGAGGTACTTGGGGCCCAGGTTGTGGAGAGACTTGTGTGCGTGGGTGAGGAGCCTGAACGTGATCCTCTTGTTGACGGGAGCCAGTGCAGGTTTATCAGGTGGCCGGAGATGTGGCTGCGTCGAGGGATGTCTAGGATGAGTCGGGCGGAGGCGTTATGGATGCGTTGTAGTCTTTTCTGTAGCTTGGCTGTGGTTCCGGCGTAGAGGGTGTTTCCGTAGTCCAGCCGGCTGGTGACGAGGGCCTGGGTGACCGTCTTCCTAGTTTCGATCGGGATCCATCGGAAGGTCTTGCGGAGCATGCGGAGGGTGTGAAAGCATGAAGAGGAGACGGCGTTGACTTGTCTGGTCATGGAGAGGGAGGAGTCCAGGATGAAGCCCAGGTTGCGTGCGTGGTCTGTCGGCTTGGGGGCGGTGCCCAGGGCAGGGGGCCACCAGGAGTCGTCCCAGGCGGAGGGTGATGGTCCAAGGATGAGGACTTCCATCTTGTCTGAGTTCAGTTTCAAGCGGCTGTTCTTCATCCACTCGGCGACGTCTTTCATCCCTTCGTGGAGGCTGGTTCTGGCGGTGTCGGAGTCTCTGGTGAGGGAGAGGATCAGCTGGGTGTCGTCGGCGTAGGAGATGATGTTGAGGTTGTGTCGGCGTGCGATGGCTGCGAGGGGTCTCATGTAGACGTTGAAGAGGGTGGGGCTGAGTGATGATCCTTGCGGGACGCCGCAGATGACTTTGGTGGCCTCGGAACGAAACAGGGGGGAGGCGGACTCTCTGTGTTCTTCCAGCTAGGAACGAGATGATCCACTTCAGTGCCTTCTCTTGGATGCCGGTGTTGCTGAGGCGCTGGACTAGGGTGCGGTGGCAGACAGTGTCGAACGCGGCGGAGAGGTCCAGGAGGATGAGTGCCGCTGTTTCCCCGTTGTCGAGAAGGGCTCGGATGTCGTCGGTGGCTGCGATGAGGGCGGTCTCGGTGCTGTGGTTGGCTCTGAAACCGGACTGCGAGGGGTCGAGGGATCCATTCGTCTCGAGGAAGGCGGCCAGCTGTCTGTTGGCGATCTTCTCGATGACTTTGGCAGGAAAAGGGAGGAGCGAGATGGGCAGAAGTTCTTGAGGTTGGTGGGGTCCGCTGTTGGTTTCTTCAGTAGGGCGCTGAGCTCGGCATGCTTCCAGCTCTCCGGGAAGATGGCGGTGTCGCAGGAGGTGTTGATGACGTCTCGGAGTTGGGGTGCGATGGTGGAGTCGGCCTTGTTGAAGATGTGGTGGGGGCAGGGGTCAGTCGGAGATCCGGAGTGGATGGTGTTCATCGTGCGGGCTGTGTCTTCGGTGGTTACTGCGTTCCAGGTGCGGAGGGTGGCAGTGGGGTGCGTTGGTTCGACGGTTGGGTGCGAGGATGGTGTGCTGAAGCTGTTGTGGATGTCGGCAATCTTGCGGTGGAAGAACGAGGCGAGGGAGTCACAGAGATCTTGTGAAGGGGTGATGTCGTTGTTGCCGGTTCTGGGGTTGGAGAACTCCTTGACGATGCTGAAGAGTTCCTTGCTGTCGTGGGCGTTGTTGTCCAGTCGATCCTTCAGTGATTTCTTCTTGGTGGTGCGGATGAGCTGGTGGTGCTTGCGGGTCGCGTGTTTGAGGGCGGTCATGTTGTCAGTGGTCCGATCGAGGAGCCAGGCTTTCTCTAGGGTGCGGCAGGTCTTCTTGGAGTCCTTGAGTTTGTCGGTGAACCAGGGGGCCTTCTTGCTTCTGGGTTTGCTGGGGGGGTTCTTCAGTGGTGCGAGGTCATCGGCGCAGGCGGTCAGCCATTGCTTGGTCTTCTTGTCTGTAGCATGCCTCTGGCAAGGGAGGAGACGGTGTAGATCTCCTCGGACCAACAGCAGAATCTTAGGAATTGTAGGAGAGTAGGATCTGCTTACTATGGTTACCCCCACTTTTTGCTGGTGTTTCACAGTTTTTCGACTTTAGTCTGGCTGGGGCCCTGCCATTCAGGATCCCAGCCTAGCTGCCTCCTCTCTAAATTGATTGCATGTACTCTAGGTACACTCCAGATTGGTTACTGGGTTACCGTTGTGAGTCACTAGTATATGGTACCTTGGGTATTAAGGGCATAGGTACCCCAGAGGCCTACCAGGGGCTGAAACATGTATTATGGTTGTTGGAGGAGAAACTGACAGAGGACTGCAGAGCAATACGAGCCGTGCCGAGCCGAGCCGAGCCGCCGTTACTGCTACTGCTCTACCGCTACGCCACTGCTCTCGAAACTGCCGCCGTCGGGGTTGTAGCAGCGTTCTCCCCCGGAAAAAATTGTCGGCTTTGGGCAGCTTTTGGTCGCGGTGGCCTGTACTAGCGGGAAGCAGTGACTGCCAACACAGTGGCTTTGCGGCTCGCGGATCGTGGTCGCGGGCTGCCGTGCCGGGGGTCAGAAGTTGAGGTGAAGTGGCTGCAGAGCTGTAGCGCCACAGCGCTCTTCTAGGGCACTGACGGCGGCGAGCAGGGCCAAAGACGGAGGTCGCTTAATGTAGCCAAACTTAGCCTGCATTTATTTCAAGAATACAACGAACTGCGGGCAGCGGAGTACCTCCCATCGCGGTAGGAGCCGTGAGCCGTCCCCTGTGCGGCGGCGGGTGCCGCGAGCTGCTCTCGGCTTCAGGGGCAGCGAGCACCCTCCAACGCGACAGGAGCCACGGGGGATCGCCGTAAACTGCCTATCTGAGCACAAGTCTCAGCAAGTCTCACAAGTCTCAACACACTGCATCTAAACATCCTGGTTTGAGGACAGACCCTCATCGCTAACCCAGTCCATGATTTGCGAGGAGCTGTGAGGACAAAGGGAAAAACTGTCTCGGCTGCAGAGGCGGTTGGCGTTGTACAAATTATCGAGCCCGCCGAGCCTATGCGGAGGGGCATAGTGACACAGCACCTGGTGTTATGGGGTACAGCACAAAGCACCAGATGAGATGAGATGAGGTGAGATGACGAGTGAGAACATTTAAAAAGCCTGCATGCTCACTATTACCACCCTCATAACCCCCATACAGACATACTTAATAGCACTAGGAGAGATTACACTTTCAATAGCACGTTGACTGACATTTCCAGACGGATGGCTGCAAAACGTGTGTGGACTGCTTGAATTCAGAGGGAGAGAAGCATCAGCTTTGTCACTGTTGGGTGGCGTTGTTGAGCTGTTGCAGTCGAGTTGTTGAGCAGAGCGGAGCAAGAGTGTAACCTTAGGTACCTCGTAGTCTCGGTGGCCAGACGGGGGTCGGTGTGTAGCCGAATCGCCCAGGTGCCGGGAGTGGGGTTGCATGAGACCGAGATCGGGGTGTCTTTTTTTTTTCCATTGAGGTCCATTGAGGAGGCACCCGTGGAAAGGTGCTCACCTGATTTGAATATTTGAATATCAGAATATTGGAATATTGATCACTTGGAAGCTGTCCCGCCCTCGCCCTCAAATCTGTCAAACCCTGTCAAACCTGTATCCCATTTGAAATAAGAACTTTGGTCACACGAACTTAAAAGTGAGAAGGAGAGAGAAGGAGAGAGAAGGAGTAGGTGGTCTTCTGTGTATGGTGTAAGGTGTAAGGTGGACTTTTCGTGTCTAATGATGATGAGGTCCGGTCGCCAATGTGGGGGTCCACAAAACTCTAATCAAATTCAAAAACAAGAGGAGACAACAGAGATTACAGAAGCCCCTCAAATGTGCAGAGATAAGGATAATGGAGAACAGGAGGGAAACATGCAAATTAACAAAAGAACTGCCTGTTCAGAGGAGAATCTGTGCAACCCAGCTGAGGAAAAAGTGTCTTCTGTCTCCCTTAGTAAAGACTTGTGTCATATCCGGTCTCCATGTGTGGCGCAGTCGTCGATAAAGAGTTACTTTTTTAAGTACCATCAAACTCTATCTGATAAAGATAAATGCAAAGATGATCTCAAAGATAATCATAAAAGGAAGTCCTCATATAAAGAAGACCCTAGTGGGGGGGTTAGTGAACGTTCACTGTCTTCCCCTTTGCCTTCCCCGCTGTGTAAAAAAGAGAAAATAAGTTGCTCAGATAGTTATCTGATCCAACCTAAACTGCAGGAAAAATTGGATGCTGTAGTGGTCAATCAGGATAGGCGAACAGTAGGCGAAAATGCTGAAACAGATAAAGTGTTGGCGTCTGTCTCCACACCCCCATTCCATCCTTCAATGGTAGCTGGTCTGATACAGGCTCAGGTACAAATTCATGTCTGTGATGGGAGAGCTCAGGGGGTGACTCGGCTGGCCAATGATCTTGAAATTACCAATCAAGGGACGACCTATAAAGGGGAATCTGGATTGTGCGATTTGTCTCCTTGTATGTCTAGGAAAGTAAATAAACATGATAATGTATATGATCTGGGAGTTGAAGCTGAAGTCAGTACCGAAGTTGGAAAGTTAGTATTTGAGGATGGCCAAAGTGAACCAATTCTAGTTACACAAGACTTACTGCCAAGCCCAATTAACTGTTCAGTTAAAGGTGGTAATGTTTGCTTTTTTAATCCGGACCAGTCAAATATAACAATGGACAATAGCCTTAATAACAATATATCATCATTCTATCAAGGTGTTGGCAGTTCTGAGAAGATTCTTAATACACATAAACAACATAGCTTAGACCCTATAGAGCAGTCTAAATCAGTGAATATACTGTCATTATCTGAAGTAGAGGTTGACCAGCATGGAACCCCAGGTGACTCAAAAAGGGGTGAGCTTAGCACGGAGCAGGGTTATGGGATTGCCTTTTACACACCATGGGCTCAATTACTAACGCACTTAATTTCCACTCAGACAAACTGGATATTCAGGTGGATATTTTAAACACGCTAGCGTCCCATGTGGCGGGCATTGATACCAAACTCCTGCATCTGACTAACCTGATTATGAAGGTGCAAGCAGATAAGGATAGTCCATTCATAACCTGCACCTGTGCACAGTTGATCGATAAGATCTCCGATTTGCCCTCAATAGTAAGTTCCATGGTGCAAGAAGTTAAACTGCTGTCGGGTAGAGATGACCAAGGTAGAAATGTAATCATTGAACCACCAAATAAATTAAGTATATCCGTTGACGCTGATAAGTTGCCACATGTAAAGGAGAATAGCATCTTACAAGCAACCGAGACCCCCTATCCGAAATTCGAAAGTGACATAATTAATGATAGCTTGGTAAAGGAGGATGTGACTAACGATTTTTCCAGGTTAATTAATGATTCAAGTATTACAAAAAAGTCATGTTCAAAACAACACCAAGCTCCAAGCGGATCATTAAAACCAACAAACCTTTCGAAAAGGACTAGAAAAAGGTTAAGGAAAGCTCATAATAAGAAAGCACATGAATTAAAGTCTATTAGTAATAAAATGAGTGATGATCCTAAATCCTTGAAAGTAAAGGAAGTTGAAATGAAATCATATTTCCCGATTTTTGGACCCAATAAGAAATCAGGAATTAAGGTAAAGGCAAATCAAACAATGGAGTGTGACATTGAAAAACTAGGGGACGTAGAGCACAATTTTAGTCCTGGCCTCATAGGCGAAGCTCCAAGAATAATAAAAGATAAAGCTTCTGATAAATCACCAATTGTGGAAGTCATTAGTACGCAACCTAGTCATATTGTGAACATAGAGGACTCTAATGATCAAGTGGGCACTATGAGTAACAAACTGGGATTTAAATTAAGCCGGAAATTGAGTAATGAAGTAGTGGTTGACCAATATGCACAAAATAATATTGTTAATCAGAATTTAGTGAATCACATTGATCAGCAAGGTGTAAATAGATCCGATCAAGTGGCCCACTGTGGGACACAAGAGCGATTAATAAAGGAAGTTAAAGAAGTCAACTTGATAACGGAAATGATTCCTGTGCCCGTTAAGGATATTCCATGTCCGCAAATTAAAATTGAGAAAGATAATGTTGAGCATTTAAATTTGTCGCCCGATATGAGGAAAGTTGCCTTTAGTCCTCAATACACTTCAAGAGGCCTACATGATATCCTAAATTGTGGTAATATCCTGAAATTACTACATGCTACTATAGATCTTAAAGATGTGGTAACAACGAATCTGGAAGTTGTGGAGTTTAAAATAGAAAGTGAAAAATGTGATAGGGAAATAACAATTACAACTTGGTCAAGTATAGAAATTGTTGATAAAATAATGGCGAACAGTAGTGTATTTGAAAAATGGGGCATTAAACTTTGGCGAGTTCAGGCATCCAGCTACCCGATGTTGCTAATACCAATTGAATCAAAAGGGGATGATAAAAAATTAGCTATAGCTACTCAAAAAATTGATGACAAAAAAAGAGACATAGTGGAACAAGTTAGAGTTTTAAAAAATGCGTCAGGCGCATCTAAGGAATTAAATTTAGCATATGGCATCAAGATAAGAAGTAGCCAGTCTGGTTTGCGAACCTGCGAGGAATTGAAGAAAGTCCCAGAGTTAGTAGATGATTGGAGTTGGCTTCCAGGAATTCTAGTAAATCATAATTTTGAAACGAAGAATTGATATATATCAAATCCTTTGATTCTTTGTTCCTGGAACACCAATGGCCTAAAATCGTTAGTTGAGGATCAATATGTAATTGATTTTTTGAAGGCTTTTGGTATACTGATGTTTCAGGAAACTTGGATCACGTCAAAAGAACCTTTTATAGGTTATGTTGAATACAGTAATGTTGCAACACGAGAAGCCAACTCAGGTCGCCCATGTGGTGGTCTTTCCATATATATATCATCAAAACTAAAAGCCTCTCACTTTGAAATTGACCTTCATGTAAAATGGTTACAGTGCGTTAAATTAATAGCAAGTCACTCAATTATTTTGATAAATGTGTATTTAAGTTGCAAAAAGAAGGTTAGATCTACCCAAATTACTCAGCTTTGGGGGATGATAAAAACATTATAGTATGAGCACTTGGATTCAGTATTTATTATTTCTGGTGATTTTAATATGCACTTTGTTGCTCTTAAAAGGCAGACAATAGACTCAAAATGGTTAACTCAATGGACGGATTGTGAGTTTAAAAAATACAACTTAAAGATTATGCATGACCTTGATAATATTCCGACTTTCAACAAAGCAGATAGCTCCTCTGTAATAGACTACACTATAATGTCAGAGAAATTATATAAATTAGTAAAAAGCTACGAGATTGCCCCAAGAATTGAAAGTGATCACAATCCTCAAGTGATCAATTTTGATATAGATCTAGACCATTTACCAGAAACTAAGATTCTGGTAAAAGCACCAACATCCTTTAATCTTAAAAGGTTAACATGGAATGCTAAAACTGAGGATAAAATCTTGAGAGTTCTTGACTGTTTAATCCAGGATGTTCATGCAGCTTATGACGAAGGGGAAACTATGGTTGACTTATGGGCACATTTATGTGATGAACTGTTGGCTAAATCTGCTAGAGATAAGCCCTCTAATGGTATTATATTAAATCCTAAGAAACCAGGATGGTACTCTTCTCATTTACTATATCAAAAAAGAAAGCTTAATAAAGAGATAAGATCACTGCACCGGAACAAAAATAGGCTATTGTTGCAAATTGCATCGTTTAAAATCAGAGAGTTAAAACAGAGATATAAAAGGGAAATCTGGAGGGCTAAGCAAGGTTTTTATGAAACAACATGGGCAAAAGTCCATCATGCTTGTAAATCTAAAGATTTACGATTATTTTGGAGCATTATTAATAACATGGAGAACGGCAATAATAGAAGCAATAGTGCTAATGTTGATGAAGTGAGTTGGGTGAGCTACTTTAATAAGAAAATAGATACCCAATGCCTAGATAATGATAAATGCTTTAATGATAGTCCAATTGATATGCATAAAATAATAGATAGAGGGAGTGAGGGTAGTATTCCCCCTTCCCAATGTAGAGTGGATTTGGGGCCCTGGTCGCTCGATAAAGTAAAAAAAAGGATAAATAAGATTAGATCCAACGGAGCACCAGGTCCAAATGGTATCCCGAACGTAATATTTAAAGCTGATATAAGTAACTGGCCAGAGCTGCTAATGCTTCTCTTTAATGAAGTTCTTAAAACCAGTGTTATTCCGCTATCTTGGCATGGGAGTGTTATTCAACCGATATATAAAAGTGGCCCACAGGATAATCCAGCCAATTATCGTTTAATTACACTCACCGATGTAGAAGCAAAAATATTTGCTAGTTGCCTGTTGGAAGAACTAGAGGCCTGGGCATCAATGGAAGATCGTATCCCCAATTTCCAAACTGGGTTTAGAAAGGGAGAATCTACCCATACCAATTTGATTTTACTAACATTACTAGGTGAGAGAGCCAAAACCAGGATGCAAAGATTATATGTGTGTTTTATCGATTTAAAAGCCGCCTTTGATTCTGTGCCGCAAAATATTCTCTGGGGTAAGTTAAGGAATTGGGGTATTCCAGAATCTCTATTATCGATGATTATACTTTTATACTCCCAGACCTGGGTACAGATCAAAATTGGCGATGGAAAGCATATGACCCGTCGATTGGATACGAATGTGGGATTAAAGCAAGGCTGTGTGTTGGCTCCTTGCCTTTTTAATCTTTTTATGGCAGATTTGCCAGCCCATCTTAAAGATAGTAATTCACATTCGCCTTTTATTCAGAGTCAAGAAATTAAATACCTGCAATATGCAGATGATACTATTTTATTGAGCCAAACAGAAATAGGGTTAAAAAGGTTAATTGACTCTTTTAGTGGCTATGTTAAACAAAATGGACTAATAATTAATACAAAAAAGACAAAAATAATGACTATGGGTAAAGGGAAACATAGGACTAAAGAGTGGAATATTAATGGCCTGTTAATTGAAAATGTGAAATCTTATAAATACCTTGGGATTACGTTTGATGACGGCCTAAAATTTAAACAACATTTTAATAACCTTGAAGCCAAGGGTTGTTCTCTTGCATTTGCCTTTAGGAAACTAAGAGACAAATTATTATGCCCTAATTATGATCATTTGATGAAGGTGATGAGAGGAAAGTTAATTCCATCTTTGGACTACTGCTCACTTATCTTTCAGGGTAAAGACGCGAAAGTGCTCGACGACATAGAAATTAGAACTTATAAAGCTGTTTTTAAAATTCCTAAATATATCAGTCGAGCAAACATAAGATTGGAATTTGGATTGAAAAAACAATTTGTGGCGCGTCAATCGGCATTTCTGAAGTCCTTAATAACATTAGCCCGCTCGGAGGAAGGATCTTTAGCAAAGCGTTGTTGGCTCGAAATATCAGAAGGAGAATACTCAAAAAACTGGCAGCTCTACCTAACTGAATGCTTACATAATTTTGATTGCACTAATTTAGAAAATGAAATGAGGAGTAAAGTAGTTTTAAAAAAAGAAATTAATCAAATGGCCACACTATTAACGGCCATAGCTGACAAAGAAGAATTAAGGAAAATAAATCATTTCTGGTCAATTGCTAATTCCTTTGGTAAGCTGATGCCTCAACCCTATTTAGTTTATCACTTAAAACCAAGGTTCAAGAATAAATTTATGCGCTTAAGGTTGGGAAGATATCCGACAAAGGATGGCTTACCAAAATGGGAAAATCAATGGCCATCAAGCATTTGCAGGCTTTGTAGGCAAAGGAATGACACAATAATCCATATAGTAACCTTATGCTCAGCATTGGCAGACGCTCGGAAATCCATCTTAAAATCGATCTTTAATGAATTAAGAATTAGAACATGTAGACAAGCAATTATTACCTGTTTGAGTGGAGAGAATATTAAACTTACTTATCTTTTTGTTAAGTTTATTATTATTGCAGAGAAGAAACTCAAGGGAGTAGAACGGATAAATAATTGTATTGCGATATAAAATATGTAAAGAAACATAACTTAAGGATCATTGGATGCAAAGTGTTAATTTAGCTTAAGGGACTAGGAGTATATTTTAATATAGTCATGCATATTGCACTTTTTCGTATTGCTTGCATATGGAATATAGTTACATTTTGCATATGCAATTGCAACTGCTAACAAAAGTCACTTTATGTAAATGCTGCTATATTAGTTCTTGGAGTATTTATAAGGCACTTTTAGTGAGTCTTATGTATTTTAATTGTTGTGTAATGTAATAATGTTGTATTTTATTATTGTTCTTATATGAATTACAGCAAAAAATCGGTATCTGCCAACACAAGTCACTTTATGTAAATGCTGCTATAATAGTTTTTGGGGCAACTATAAGGCATTTTAGTAAGACTGATGTATTTTAATTATTTGCGTAATGTATGAATGTTTTGATGGAATGGTCATCTACCACTGTATATGTTTGTTTTACTCGGTTGTTTTTTATCTCTTCTTAATTGTAATGATTTTTATTAATTAACAAATAAATACTTACTTACTTACTTATGTATTATGCCACCCCTGGGAAGCCTTCCAAAATGGCACCACAGGTCTGCTACTGCAGCCTGGGTATGGTGGTGCAGGCACCCCTTACTAAGATATAGGTTACCTATATCTACCTTTAATCACTGACAAATATAATCCTACATGTCCCTCCTATGGCAGGCCTTATCAATCCTGAAGGCAGAGTGCTTGGTTTTGTGTGAGAGGGTGCCCATACATAAGCAGGACCCCTTTGCAGCTTTCGAAATCTACTCTCTGAGGCTGTTCTGTGATGCAGCCAGGCCATATACTATTAAGTGCACTATAACTTCGCTGTAAATGCTAACATTGGAATGGCTGCATGGAAACATGTTGTGTTTGGTGTCAAACACCTTGGAATCCTACCCCCCCGCCGTCGGCGGTGGTAGAATTCCACCCTTCTAGAGGGAGAGACATGTACACACTGGCCAAATCAGTAATAGTTTAAAAGAGCCCTGGCATCACAAAATGGATGCCACAGACACGGGTCTGACCTCCTGCCGCTGGACGAAACTCCGGCAGGGGAGGCCTGGACAATAGGTTTCCTGTCACAGGGAGGTGTAACCACCTCCCAGACAGGTTTTAGTGTATTGGGGCTGGGTGGGTGCATTCAGAGAATGCATTTCGGACAGTGCCGGGGGGGGGGGGGGCGGCACCTGGTGTCCCTGTGCATACCCCAGTTCAAACCGGTTGCAGGGGCACTCAGCCCCTACTCTGGCATGAAACTGGACAAAGGGAAAGTGGTGTAACCACCCCTCTCCCCAGACCCCCCATAGGTGAATCCCCAGAGTATGTCCAACCCCCTTTCTTAGTATAAGTATGGGACCCCAGTCCTTAGGACTTCAGATTACACCTGGACGAAACTCTGCAACATATATCTTGGAACTACGACATTCTATTTCGACTAGAAGACGGAAGAATCTCCCTTGGGGTCAAGGAGTCACTCACCTGTTCAAACAAGCACCAAAGAAGCATCTTGCCGGTCTGCATTTCCAAGGCTCCCGCTGGATCCCAATGGATTTGCGACTCAGGACACTGACTTCCAGACTTCTCAGAGGCCGACACGAGATCCCAGCAAAGCTGAGACCCGCAGCCCTCACGAGTGACGTGGAACCGGGACTCCTGGACACCGTACACATTTGTAAGTGCATTGACTTCCCGAGCTTTCCCGAAGTTGTGCGTCGGGCTACTTTTAGTCCAAGCCCGAACACCATTTGCACTGAAGCTTGTGGGCCTACACTCCACGAGTGTCCCGTGGGCCCACTTCTAGCATTTCTGCTTGAGGCTCCTTCGCGATCCCTGGTCCGTCAACTGGTGGGTCCCCACAAAGGTAACTCTTTTGTTTCTTGGGCTTTCCTGGTTGCTTCAGACGTGCCCTGACTCCCCACCAAGTGATGAGTCCCTCAGACGTTGCTGGTCTGCACCAAAGCCAATCTTTTGCTTTCTGCATGGGTTGCTGTTGCCAAGGCTTGTTGGGTCCAATCCGCATACTGACACTGCAGCACTTGACATCCTTTGTGGAACAGCTCAAATCCAGCTCCTGATTGTCGTCGACGCCTCCTGGTCCTCGTGGCTGAAGAGTCAAGCTTCACCTTCTTCACCTGAAATCACCTGACATCGGTAGGCATCTTCTCATCGCCTTCCTGGTCACTGTCAAGTGACCCAGACTCTGTCCCCTCTGCTTTCAGGTTCTTCACATCTCCGATCCACCCTTCAATCTACCCGGACACTTACCACTTGGACGCCAGCAGCATTTTGCAGCAGCTCTACATTGAAATCGACGACGAAACCTGACACGCTCCCAGCTTCCCTGGGTGAGGTAACTCGAGTACTCCCATGGGTGTTGGCTCTAGAACCTCCTAGTTCCAAAGGGGTGCTTCAAGTCCTCTTCTAAGTTAATCTTTACAATTCCAACCGCGACTTTCCCCATTGAAGTTAATGGTGATTCGTGGCTGTGTTTAGACACTGCACGCGTCCCCCGTGGGTCCCCTGTGTCACTACCTTGGGTGGTTCCTGGTGGTCCTGGTAGTTCTAAAGGCTCTAGGCCTTGTATCTATGTCAGTCGTGGTTCTTATACCACTTTCTTGGTATATGGTTTGGTACGCCCCTCGGGCTCAATATATATTGTGCTAATTTACTGTGTGCTAAATAAGTTTACTGAATGTACTTTTGCCTCTAGCCTCATAAAGAGACTAGAGGGATGTGTTTAGAATGAATAAATATATTTTATATATATATCTGGTGTAGTTCTCCTTTCATTTGGTCATGAAGGCTGCTCTCCACAGCTACCACTAGGATAGCTTTCTATATAGGTTGTCTTTAAACCTACCATCAATAAGGGTCGTTTGGACGGCAGGGCTCGAAAAATTCACTCCACCGCTCGCATTTGCGAGTGAGATTGATTAAGGACGAGCTATTTTTAGGTCCTACTCGCCCTTCCTGGCGAGTAGGAATACAAACTTGACACTTGACCTCTGCCTCTGAAAGCAGAGGAAATGTGACAAGATAGCAAGATTTAAAGGCATCTTTATTGCTCATAAAGTAAATGAGCAATAAAAATGCTTTTAAATCTTGTTAACTTGTCACATTTGCTCAGTTTTCAGAGTTTGAGGTCAAGTTCATTTAAGTTAGGTCGAGGAGATTTTGTAGTCTACTAGACCTGCAGGTCTAGAGCATTTTTTATGATTTGTCGAGCCCTGGACTGGTGCAAGGTGCCCACTAGAATAGTGGACAGCATATGCCAGGCCAACTTCTCACAGGCATGCCCAGCCCAATGCAGTAGAGGGCAACTTCCAGGTTCGGGAGAGGTTACAGTAGAAGTGTTCTCTTGAGGAGTCCGTGGAGGCGGCGGAGCACTTTGAGTGAAAGAGAGGTCAGGTAATAACCCAGTACTTTTAAACTTTTCTAAGCTGGCTACTCAGTCTCTGTTGGTCACAGGGTCTGGTCAGCTGAAGTTTGTTAAGCATCAGCTGGATACCAGACCTTTTGTGTGATATACAAGGTGCTGAGAAGATGTCAGGGGAAAGAGAACTGAGAAACAGAAGAGTCGTAGGTCTCGCGCTCCAGACTCAGAGGGAGGCAGAGATCCATCCAAGGGCAGAATCCCCTAGTAGTCCAGCATTGTTAACGGCTTCTCAAGTCCAGCACATGCTAGAGAATGCAGTTTCCAGAATGCTGGCCAACCCATTATAGGCAATTGGGTAACTGTTTGAGGGGGTGAAATCCTACTCAAGCAGCAACCACAACCCTTGCCAAGGTGACACACAAGCAAACCCAAAATTACCCTGTGCTCACCCCTCTGGTAGCTTAGCACAAAAAAACAGGCAGGCTTAACTTATAGGCAGTGTGTAAAGTATTTATGCAGCACTTCAAACAGTTATAAAGTGAAAACACAACACAAATTTAGAGAAACAGAGTAACATTTAATAACTTATTTGACATCAAAACAACAAAAATCCAGTTAGTAGAACCGGTGATGTGCAATTTTAAAGGTTTAAATAAAAATAGTGCCTAAATACACAAAGCACAAACTGTGGGCATCTGGTCATGCCGGACCCAAACAAAGTCACAAGTTCAGGTCGACCACGATTAACGCAGGAAGAATACAGAGAACAAGTTGTGCGTGGGAGTGGCCTCTGTCCCTCTGGGCCGGTCACCCCCACGCACCGCGCACACTCCTCGTGAGTGAGCCCAGGCTGCCCCTCGTTCCCGCCAAGTGCCGCTGCCCGCAGCTGTGATCCTGTAACACCGCTGTGGCTGCTCTTGCCCCGCCTGCGCCGCGTTTGTATTTGCGATTCCGATTGTTTTTTCCCCCGGTGTGTTCTCTGCTCCTAGTTTACTTTCTGTTCCCCGTGCTGTTTATTCTTGTACCTCTGTGATTCCAATTGTTTTTTACCCCGGTGTGTTCTCTGCTCCTTGTTTATTTCCTGCTCCCCGTGTTGTTTAAATTTTGTACCCCTGTGATTTTGTCCCCCTCTTGTCACCCCCAGCCCCTGCCGCGCTTCCCGCCACCTCCCCGCTCCCCGCCGCTGCCCCCTGCGGCCCCGCCCCTTCCCTCTGCAGCCCTTCCCATTCGCCGCCCCGCTCCCGCCTCCCAGCTGCTCCTCCCTCGCTCCGCCCCCCCACTCTCCACATACGGCAGAGTGGCAAAGGCGCAGCGTGCACGCGCAGCGGGCGCGCCGATTGTGCGCCGAAGGCGCGCCTAAGGTAAGCCCGTCTACGCCCGTCCGCGCCTGGACCGCGCCCAGGGCCAGGACCCCTGTCTCCCGCAGACACCAGCCCACCCGCCGGACCTACGACGCCACCGAACTCTACGCACTCAAAGCCAGTCGAATCCCGGGCTGCTATCAAGCCACCCGGAGACGCACCCACGGACCCTTCTGCTGCCACTCCTGCAAGTTCGCCTTCATCCAGACCTGCACTACACCAGCACCGACCAAGCCGAACACCAGCAGCAACCACCTCAAGTGCATCCTGCTCAACACCCGCTCCATCCACAGACACGCCGTCGAGCTCTGGAACCTGCTCGACACCACAACCCCAGACGTCGCCTTCCTCACGGAAACCTGGATGAACGCCTCCTCATCGCCCGACATCGCCATCCCGGACGGCTACAAGATCATCCGGAGGGACCGCGTCAACCAGACAGGAGGAGGCATCGCCATCATCCACAGGAACACCATCCGCATCACGACCAACACCGACGACACCCTCGCACCCGTCGAACACCTGCACTTCCAGATCCACGTCAACCCCAAGACCACCCTCAGAGGCACCCTCATCTACAGACCCCCGGGACCACGCACACAATTCAGCAAAGACATCGCCGACGTCATCAGCCCGCACGCCCTCTTCTCCGCTGACTACATCCTCCTCGGGGACCTCAACTTCCACCTGGAGAACAACAATGACCGCAACACCACCACCCTGCTGGACAACCTCGCCAACCTCGGTCTCAAGCAGCTGGTGACCACACCCACCCACCTCGCCGGACACACACTCGACCCCGTGTTCTCATCCAGCAAGGACATCACCTTCTGCCACGCCACCGGACTCCACTGGACGGACCACAGCTGCGTCCACTTCAGCTTCAGAAGGACCACGACCCACCAGCAACAGGTTGCACGCAGAAACTGGAACAAGATTACAGCCGACCAGCTTGCGACTTCCCTGAGCATGAACCCTCCCACCAGCGCAACGAACCCAAGCCAGGCGGCCACCAACCTCGCAAAATGGATCAGCAATTGCGCAGACGACCTCGCCCCTCTGAAGACCCCGCCTAGCAGACCCACCAGCAAGAAAGCCCCATGGTTCACCGACGAACTCAAGAGCTCCAAGAAGAACTGCCGAGCAATCGAGAAAGCCTGGCGCAGAGTCCCAACACCAAACAACATGACTGCCCTCAAGCACGCCACCCGAAAACACCACCAACTGATCCACGCCACCAAGAAAACTGCATTCAAGGAACGACTGGACAACAACGCACACAACAGCAAGGAACTTTTCAAAATCGTCAAAGAGATCTCCAACCCAAACGCCGGAAACAACGACATCACCCCTTCGCAAGACCTCTGCAACTCCCTCGCCTCCTACTTCTACAACAAGATCGCGGACATACACAACAGCTTCAGCACTCAACCGACGCACGCCACGACTGAACCACCGCCCCCCACCACCACCCTCCGCACTTGGCCCCGATCAGCACCGAAGACACCATCCGCACGATGAACTCCATCCACTCCGGATCTCCGACCGACCCCTGCCCCCACCACGTCTTCAACAAGGCCGACGATGTCATCGCACCCCACCTGCGGGACATCATCAACACCTCCTTCAACACCGCTACCTTCCCGGAGAGCTGGAAGCACGCCGAACTCAGCGCTCTACTTAAGAAGCCATCAGCCGACCCCACCGACCTCAAGAACTACCGCCCCATCTCGCTGCTCCCGTTCCCTGCAAAAGTCATCGAGAAGACCGTCAACAAGCAGCTGGCCGCCTTCCTCAGACCAACGGATCCCTCGAACTCTCGCAGTCCGGCTTCCGGGCCAACCACAGCACCGAGACCGCCCTGATCGCAGCCACCGACGACATCCGAGCCCTACTCGACAACGGAGAAACAGCGGCCCTCATCCTCCTAGACCTCTCCGCGGCCTTCGACACTGTCTGCCACCGTACCCTAGTGCAGCGCCTCAGCAACGTCGGAATCCAGGAGAAGGCACTGGAACGGATCGTCTCGTTCCTCGCCGGAAGGACACAGAGAGTCCGCCTCCCCCCGTTCAGATCAGAAGCCACCGAAGTCATCTGCGGCGTTCCTCAAGGCTCCTCGCTCAGCCCAACCCTCTTCAACGTCTACATGAGCCCCCTCGCAGCCATCGCACGCCAACACAACCTCAACATCATCTCCTACGCCGACGACACCCAGCTGATCCTCTCCCTCACCAACGACCCCGCCACCGCCAGAGCCAACCTACATGAAGGAATGACAGACGTAGCCAAGTGGATGATGAACAGCCGCCTGAAACTGAACTTGGACAAGATGGAAGTCCTCATCCTGGGGTCTTCACCCTCCGCCTGGGACGACTCCTGGTGGCCCCCCGCCCTGGGCAGTGCACTCATACCAACAGACCACGCCGCAACCTGGGCTTCATCCTGGACTCCTCCCTCTCCATGACTAGACAAGCCAACGCCATCTCCTCGTCATGCTTCAACATCCTGCGCATGCTACGTAAGATCTTCCGGTGGATCCCCACCGAGACCAGGAAGACGGTCACCCAGGCCCTCGTCACCAGCCGACTGGACTACGGCAACTCGCTCTACGCCGGAACCACCGCCAAACTCCAGAAGAGACTCCAGCGGATTCAGAACGCCTCAGCATGACTCATCCTGGACATCCCCCGTCGCAACCACATCTCCGGACACCTGAGAGATCTGCACTGGCTCCCGGTCAACAAGAGAATCACCTTCCGTCTCCTCACCCACGCACACAAAGCCCTACACAACCAAGGCCCAGGATACCTCAACAGCCGCCTCAACTTCTACGCTCCCACACGCCAGTTTCGATCGACCGGCCACGCCCTCGCCGCAGTCCCCCGCATCCGAAGAGCCACCACAGGAGGAAGGTCCTTCTCCTTCCTGGCCGCCAAGACTTGGAACTCCCTCCCGACCCACCTCTGCCTGACCCAGGACCACCTTGCCTTCAGGAAGCAGCTCAAGACCTGGCTGTTCGAGCAGTAGCGGACCCCCCCCCTCCCCTAGCGCCTTGAGACCCCCCGGGTGAGTAGTGCGCTTTATAAATGCTTTGATTGATTGATTGATTGGTTATGCCTGCTGACCAAAGTACCTTAAATCTTGGTTGCGGAGCTTTGCAAGATCCCGCACTGAGGATGCGTCCAGCATTGGTGATTCCAATGAGCTGCGGCTGCAATGTGAGGTTGTGCGTCAAGGATGCATTGTGCTGCTGCGGTTCTGAAGTGCTGTGGGTCCTTCCTCAAGGTTGTGTCGCACAGCAGCGGTTCCAAGGAACTGTGGGGCTGTGATGCGAATTCCTGTACTGAGGAGGCATCGCATAGTGGCTGTTGCAAATAACTATGGGGTCCTGCATAGGGGAGGTATTGCGCAGCGGCAGTTCCAATGCAGAGATGCATCATCATGCATCTGTATTTCTCAAAGACCACAGCTGGGCTTACAGAGAACCTTCATGTCCACTTTTAAGGGTCCAGAATTGGGGTGCCACACTTGAGAAGAAGGGGGCAGAAATCACAGCAGTAAAATTCCACATGCAGGGTGATTGGAGCCTTTTCTGTCCCTGAGGCTCTCCCCCAACTAGCCCTTCCAATCAATCAGGTGGCTTGTATAGCGCGACTAGTCACCTGTAAGGGTCTCAAGGAGCAGGGGGGAGGAGCTGGTCCGTCAAAGGTGCTTAGGTTCAGTCGAAGAGCCAGGTCTTGAGGTCCTTCCTGAATAGTGACAGTGATTGCCTGAGGTAGAGAGTGAGGGTATTCCAGGTCTTTGCTGCGAGGTAGGAGAAGGATTTTTCTCCGGCCACGGTCTTGCGGATATGTTGGACGGTAGCCAGGGTAAGTTGGGGTGAACGGGTCTCTGGTGGGTGCGTGGAATACGAGGCGGTGGTTAAGGTATGCAGGTCTCGCATCGTGTAGGGCTTTGTAGGCATCTGTGAGGAGCTTGAAGAGGACTCTTTGGCTGACTGGGAGCCAGTGGAGGTCTCAGGTGGCCGGTGATGTGGCCGGCGGGGGTAAGTCTGGCGGAGGCATTCTGAATGTTTTGCAGTTTCTTTGGAAGTTTCTGGGTGATACCGGCGTAGAGTGCTTTGCCGTAGCCAGCTGCTGGTGAGCGCGTGGATGACCATCTGTCAAGACTCAGAGGGGATCCACTTGAAGATCTTTCAGCGCAGGCGTAACTTGTGGAAACAGGATGATGAGATGGTGTTAATTTGGCGGCTCAGGGTGATCGAGGAGACCAGGATGATGCTGAGATTTCGCGGGGGAGGGGTTCCACGTGCTGCGGGCTACCAGAAGTCATCCCATGCGGAGGAGGTGTAGCCCATGATGTGGTCTTCGGTTTTCTCTGAGTTGTGCTTGAGGCGGCTGTTCATCATCAATGGGGCGACAGCCTTCATCGCGTCGTGGAAGTTGCTCTTGGCGACAGTGGGTTCGCTTGCAAGGGAAAAGATTAAGCTGGGTGTTGTTGGTGTAGGAGACGATGTTTAGTCTGTGGTTCCTGCGATAGCTGCGAGTGGAGCCATGTAGATGTTGAAGAGAGTAGGGCTCTGGGAGGAGCATGGGGCACTCCGCAGCGGATCTCTGTGGGTTCAGAGTGGAACGCTACTAGTCTAACTCACTGTGTCCGGCTGGTGAGGAAGGAGCGAGTCCATTCCAGGGCTTTGTTGCGGATACCGGAGTTCTTGGAGTCACTTTTGTGGTCCTATCTTCAAGGTGCAGGTTCACTCCTTCTCACTTAGGTGTGGATCTGGAAGTCCAGATATTCGGCGGTGTTGAGTTTGTCATCGGTGCTGGTCGAGACCTTGAGGGTGTTCTTGTGGACAATGGCGATTCCACCTCCTACTCCGTTGGAGCGGTCCCTGCGGGTGATCTTGTAGCCGTCCGGGTTGGCTATGGCAATGTCGGGTGCAGAGGAAGCGTTCATCCAGGTCTCTGTCAGAAAGGCGACGTCCAGGAAGGATGTGTCGAGCAGGACCCAGAGTTTGATGGCGTGGTGGCGTGTGGAGCGGTTGTTTAGTAGTATGCATCTGAGGTGGTTGTGTTCTGTCACGGTGGGCGGTTTGGCAGCTCAGAGGCTGGTGAAGCTGCAGCTCCGGCAGGAGAAAGGTCCTTTGGTGTGCTTCGGGAAAGCCAGGAAGCAGGTGTGCGGTCTTTCGGTGTTGATTGCGTGGAGGGTGCTGGCGGTGTAATGGCATCAGTCGGTGTGGTGATCGCAGGGGCGAGGGGGGTCTGGCGCTGTGTGCGGTCCAGGCACGGACGGGGGCAGACGGGCTTGCCTATTACCTACATCAGGCCCTAAGTAATTTATGAGGGCAAGGTGCACGACGAGGTAATGTTTCATTTACTTAACCGGTAAATGTATTACCCATGGTGCTTCCTTTGCTCAAATGAATTACGCCCAAAATCACGCCCCGTCGAACCAGGCTAACTAACTTGTGATGGCTTGAGTCAGCGAAAACAGAAAGTGAGGAGGGTTGTTTGTAATCTGCTTGGAAAGCTAGTGGGTCCCAAACTCCACGCTTCTTAATTAATTAGGGCAAAGAAACCACCATGCGCAATGCATTTACCGGTAAGTGATTGAACCATCATACCTAAGTCGTTGCCTCTTTTTCCACTCGCCGAAAAAGTGGTTTGACGCCTCGTCAGGGGTAGTAAGCGCTATATAAATGCGATTACAATACAATACAATCCATTCCTGCAACCCGTTCTGCATCGCTCTTTGCTTCTTTCTCCCCTTGTCTGTCACAGATGACAGGAGCCAGCCAGCGCCTCCCATCTAGAGCAGATGTTGCTTATAGTGTTAAACGTAAATATTACTTCCAGCTCAGCGGTCAGGTCAGGCAGGCGGCCAAGCGGGGAGCGGATGACAGGCGGTGTAAACATTGGTTACACTGGTTAATGCCTGCAGCTGGACTGCAGACCCAGAGCACAGCTCTCAAGGGGGGTCTGGAAGCATTCACATGGGGGCATCTTTCCTAGCTTTATCAGGTGTTGGCCACTAGCGTGCATTGCAGCAGGATACCTGAAAACTGCACAAATTCCCAGTCAGATGCCCTATATTCAAAACAAACTCAACATTGTTTTCCTCTTTGCTTCCACCATGTGTCAAGAACCCTACACCACCCCCCTCCATAAGTAAAAAAAAAAGTTTACACACACAAAAGTGTAGTGTAATAATCCACACAGGTATAAGAAAAAGTTACATTTATCGCATAAAGTATTTAAATATGTTATCGAAATTATGAGCCTCTTCTGCCCCTTTTTCCTCCCCGCCCTCCAGGTATTCTCTCCCTAGGGTGAGCCCAGAGTTCAAGAAAGCCTTTGCTCTTGAGTCGCCGTCTTCCAAGGACATGACCTTCCATTCCATGCTTTCTATTGTTTCCATGCCCCCCTTTCCTTCGCCCTCCGGCTCCCTCTCTCCACTCAACCTTCCACTTTTCCTTCCCCCTCGTCCTCCCTCTCTCCACTCAACCTTCCACTTTTCCTTCCCCCTCGTCCTCCCTCTCTCCACACAACCTCCACTCCCCCCTCCCCCTTCCTGTGATCAGGCCCCTTCTCCCATGTTCCCCAGTGGCTGCAGGATTAACCCCTTCAAGGCCTCTGACTCTCGGTCCCACGTCGCAACCTCGCCCCCAGTACTTCAGGCCCAGCAAATGTCAGCTTCGTACCCGGTGCTCTCTCTCTCACTTGCGCGGGCCTCGCTGCCATCCCCGGCACGTCTTTACCTGCCTATTCCAGCTGTCTCCTAAGGCCACAGCCCATGTTGTCTCTTCTAAAAGTGCCAACGCAACAGTCATTCGTTTACAAAATGGCGGACCCATCCCAGCATCCTTTGCGGCCACCAGGTCCCGAAGGACTGGATATAGCCAGTGCACTGCTCCCGCCACTCAGTTTAAATGCTAAGTCACCTGTATCACTCTAGCAAGAGGCAGCCATCTTGGAAAGGTGCTGCTGGCTGAAGAGAATGGTTCAGACAGAACTCAAAGTACTGTATTGATCCAATGTATATCACCTGTAAAGGAATCTCAGAGTCTGAGAAATGTGTTGCTACAAAGACAAACATACCCCAGTTCATGGACAAAGGTTTCTATTGATTTCCTCACGATATGAAGCATAGAATTCAGAAGGGGAACATTATTCATTCAAAATGGCCGCTCTTGTTGCCTATGCAGATCAACTGGTGGTCTGGGCAGGCATAATCAGAGTAATATAAGGGCACATTCTGTTTATGGGTAAATCTGTTTACTTTTTATTTATTTATCTTATACATGTTCTTCTTTCTCTGTACTTCAACGGTGGGCTTATATATTGTCAAATAACTGACATGCTGTGATCCAGAGTTCGACTATGTTTCGTGTACAAAACATATATCTACAATACTCTCGGAAGTTTAGGAACATTATCATTTATAGTGTATTTTGTGAAAACATATTCCTTCTTTTCATTATAGAGCAGTTTGAAACATTAAAAAAAATCTAAATCCTTCACTCTTCTATTCTTCCACTATCCTTTTCAATTAAAATAACAGACTAACATGTTCACTTTTCAAATTCCATATTCCACTATACTAATTCACCACTAATCCTTTATGGGTTCCAGAGTAGCGTGCTACTCGCCAATAAAGTGTTTCAACACCCCATCAGGGTTACAAGCCCTAGTTAAATGCAAACCTTTTCCCCTTTTCTACCCCTCCCTAACCCTTCTCAATCCAAATAACTGACTAACATATCCACCACTCAAATTACTTTCATGATTCACCATACTAATTCAACACTAATCCTTATGGGTTCTAGAGTAGCATGCTACTCGCCAAAAAAGCGCTTCAAAACCCCCTCAAGGGTAGCAAGCGCTATATAAAAGCAAATCTCTTTCCCTCTTCTATCCCGCCACCTACCCTTCTCTATCCAAATAACCGAATAACATATTCACCACTCAAATTACTTCTTATTTCACTATACTAATTTTCAACACTAATCCTTTATGGGTTCCGGAGTAGCGTTCTACTCGCCAGAAAGCGCTCAACACCCATCAGGGGTAACATGTGCTATATGAATGTAAACCTTTCTTCCCCTTCTATCCCTCTGCTATCTTTCTCACTCCAAATAACTGACTACTATCCAACACTCAAATTACTTTCATATCTCAGCATACTAATTCGCCACTAATCCTTTATGGGTTTCCGGAGTAGCGTGCTACTACACCCCATCAGGGGTAACAAGCGCTATATAAATAAAAACCTTTTTTCCTCATTTATCCTTCTGCTACCCTTCCTAATCCAAATAACTGACTAACATATCCACCACTTAAAATTACTTATTTATTTTATTTATTTATCAAGTTTTATATAGCGCGAACAAGAACCAGAAAGATATCAGAGCGCTTTACAAAAGGGTGAAAGGAAGGACAAAAACCCAATATCGACATCAAGTAAGAATACACAACATGAATAATTGCATGATTCACATAAAAATGACACAAAGGAGACTAACACAGTAATCAGGTATATAGCGGGCTACGAGGGGGGCGCACAATGCGGTAGAGAAGAGCAGAGACACATGATGGAACAGTGATTGTAGTGATTGTAGGAACAGTGATTTCGAGCCAGTGGACCTAGCCCAGATTAAGCTAGGAATATGTCCATTAGGAATCTTTTGGCTTCCAGTTTGAAAGCAGTCGTTGAGGAGATTCTGCGTATTTCCAGTGGAAGAGAGTTCCATATGTTTGGGGCTGTGCTAGAGAAGGCTCGGTGACAAGTTCTCTTTTTGCTAAGGATGAGAGGTTTTAGGAGGAAAGTGTTAGCGCTTCTTGAGGCTCTCCCACTACAGGATAATTCAAGCTTTTGCGCTAGATACCTGGGAGTTTTGAAATGCAGGGCTTTGTGTGTCAGAACGGCAATCTTTAACTGAATTTACTTGCATGTTTCACTATACTAATTCAACACTAATCCTCTCTGGGTCCCGGAGTAGCGTGCTACTCGCTGAAAAAGCGATGTGACCCCTCGTCAGGGGTAGTAATCGCTATATAAATGCAATTACAATACAATTGCTTGCCATTGTTAGAGGCAACTTACACAGCAAGAAGTCATGGAATTCCAGATCGGCTGCAACGCCACACCAAAGGTGTGGAAGAGGAAGCCCCCATATAAGATATTGTATTGTATTGTAATTTCATTTATATAGCCCCTGACGAGGCACCAACGCACTTTTTTGGCGAGTAGCAAGCTACTCCGGGACCCATAGAGGATTAGTGTTGAATTAGTATAGTGAAATATGTAAGTAATTTGAGTGGTGGATATGTTAGTCAGTTATTTGATTCGAGAAGGTTAGTGGAGGGATAGAAGAGGGAAACAGGTTTGCATTTATATAGAGCTTGCTACCCCTGATGGGGTGTTGAAGCACTTTTTCTGTGAGTAGCATGCTACTCCAGAACCCTTAAAGGATTAGTGGTGCATTAGTATAGTAAAATAGGAAAGTCATTTAAGTGGTGGATATGTTAGTCAGTTATTTGGATAGCAAAGGATAGGGGAGGGATAGAAGAGGCAAAGAGAGAGTATGAGGCTCTCTGGTCCACCTGGCACCTAATTGACAGGGCACTCTTCGTGTGCTCTAAACATGTCTTGCCAGAGTCGTCAGGGTGCATGACTGGCATTATGCAGGATATGCGGCTGCCAGCAGCGCACGCAGGGGGCCCTGTAAGAGGGCGTCCCCTTAGTGCGGCATTAGGCACCTCCCCGTGCCCTGTTGCAGGGACCACCTACCCCGGGAGTCCCTCCTACGTTCTGCGCTTCTGTGCGTTATTTCCAGTAGGCTGGGGCCAGGTACTTATGCCTGCCCCCACCCACTGGCCCCCCTCGTTGTCCCCCGCTACACACAGGCAAATTAAGCATAGTTGTTTCTTGTAAGGGCACATGCCACAGGCAAAGAGAGAGTATGAGGCTCTCTGGTCCACCTGGCACCTAATTGACAGGGAACTCTTCCTGTGCTCTAAACATGTCTTGCTAGGGTCGTTAGCGTGCATGACTGGCACTATGCAGGATATTATTAATTTCCTTTGTGCTCTGCCTCCCCCAGAAAGGCATTTTTTAATTTTTTTTTATTTTTTTAATGCATTATTATATAGCTCAGACTTTACCCAAAGGTGTCAGAGCACTTCACAATAGAGCCAAGTACGTTACATGCAGAGAATATGACTTTTTTACACGTTACAGAAACAAAAGAGAAACAAAAAAAGGTAACATAAAACAATAGACGGCAGTCACACAAAAAACACAATGGGATGAATAGATTACTAATTTACAATAATGGAAGAACATCCTTGAGGGACATGAAAAGGGTTGTATTAGTTCTGGAAGTGTCTTTAGAAGAGAAGAGATTTGAGGTCAGTTTTGAAGGTCCGGGTAGATGTGGTGGTACGGAGTAGTGGAGGAAGCGAGTTCCAGATTCTCACCGCATTGCCTGAGAAGGATTGCACCATAACTCTTTCCCTTTTGAAGGTGGAAAGAGAAGACAAAATGGGTGTGATGTGGTCACTTCTTTTGGCCCCAAATATAAAATGAGCCGCTGAATGGAAAACGGATTTAAGAGGGGAAAGGTGGGATATGGGGAGGCCAGTAAGAAGAGAGTTGCAATAGTCTAATCTAGAGAGAACTAGAGATTGGACCAAAGTTTTTTGGTCTTGCTCTGGAAAGAAATGTCGAAACTCCCAGAGAAGGCACAGTTGGTATTGTGCATTCATTGCAATGGAATTGATGTGGAGTGTAGATTAAGCCGTTTGTCAAGTATGACACCAAGGAACTTTGCACTGTTGACAATAATAGGTATATTGTTGAGTAAATTCAGATGATCAATCAATCAATCGTAGCATTTATAGAGCGCACCACACACCCGTGAGGGTCTCAGGGCGCTAGTGTGGGGGTGACGCTGATACTGTTTGAAGAGCCAGGTCTTGAGGAGTCTCCTGAAGGTTAGGAGGTCTTCGGTCTGCCGCAGGCGCATGGGGAGGGTGTTCCATGTCTTGGAGGCGAGGTGGGAGAATGATCTGCCACTGACAGTCACTCTTCGGATGCGGGGGACGGTGGTGAGGGCACGGTATGCGGAGCGGAGCTAGGAGGAGAGGGTGTAGAGGCTGAGTCGGCTGTTGAGGTACGCTGGTCCGGTGTTGTGGAGTGCCTTGTGTGGGAGGGTGAGGAGCTTGAAGGTTATCCTCTTGTTGATGGGGAGCTAGTGCAGGTCTTGCAGGTGGGGTGTGATGTGGCTGTGGTGAGGGATGTTGAGAATCAGGCGTGCGGAGGCGTTCTGGATGCGTTGGAGCCGTTTCAGGAGTTTGGCCGGGTCTCCTGCTTAGAGGGCGTTGCTGTAGTCCAGTCTACTGCTGACAAGGGCCTGGGTGACCATCCTTCTAGTTTCGGTGGGGATCCACTTGAAGGTCCTGCGAATCATGCAAAGGGTGTTGAAGCAGGAGGAGGAGACGGTGTTGACCTGCTTTGTCATGGAGAGGGTGGAGTCGAGGATGACCCCTAGGTTGCGTGCGTGGTCGGTGGGTGTAGGGGGTGCTCCTAGTACAATTGGCCACCAGGAGTCGTCCTAGGCCGAGGGGGTGGATCCGAGGATGAGGACCTCTGTCCTGTCCGAGTTCAGCTTCAGTCAGCTGTTTCTCATCCAGTCGGCGATGGCCTTCATTTCTTCGTGGAGGTTGGTTTTGGCAGTGTGGGGGTCTTTGGTGAGGGAGAGGATCAGCTGGGTGTCGTCGGTGTAGGAGATGATGTTGAGGTTGTGCCGTCGTGCGACGAGGGAGATGCCATGTAGACGTTGAACAACGTTGGGCTGAGGGATGAGCCTTGGGGTATGCCGCAGATGATCTTGGTGGCTTTGGAGCGGAAGGGGGGGGAGGCGGACGCTCTGAGTTCTGCCAGAGAGGAAGGAGGTTGTCCAGTCCAGGGCCTTCTCTTGGATTACGGCATCATGGAGGCGTGTTCTTAGTGTGCGTGGCAGACCGTGTCGAAGGCGGCTGACAGGTCCAGGAGGATGAGGGCCACGGTTTCTCCGTTGTCAAGCAGGGTCCTGATGTCGTCAGTGGCAGTGATGAGGGCAGATTCGGTGCTGTGGTTGCTGCGGAACCTGGACTAGGATAGGACCAAGATGTTGTTCTCTTCGAGGAAGCTGGTCAGTTGTTTGTTGACAGCCTTTTCGATGACCTTCGCTGGGAACGGGAGCAGGGAGATGGGTCAGAAGTTCTTGAGGTCCTTGGGGTCTGCCTTGGGTTTCTTGAGTAAGGCGTTGATCTTTGCATGCTTCCAGATCTCCAGGAAGGTCGCTGTCTCGAAGGAGATGTTGATGGTTTTCCGGAGATGCGGTGCGATGGTGCTGTTGGCTTTGTTGAAGATGTGGTGTGGGCAGGGGTATTCCGGGGAACCAGAGTGGATGGGGTTCATGATCTTGACGATGTCGTCGTCTTTGATGTTGGTCCAGGAGAGCAGGCGGTTGGTGCAGGTGGTGGTCGTGAGAGCGGGGGTCTATGCGGTTGCCGGGGTGGTGACGGCGTTGAAGCTGTCGTGGATGTCTGCGTTCTTGCTGATCCATCCAAGATTGAACAGGAGGAGGAGAGAGTGAGGTAGAGAGGACTCGGAATTCAGTTTTAGAGGGATTTATGATAAGATGATGAGCTAACCCAGTTTTGACTAGAGATGAGAGTTGAGTTAAGGATTGAGACATTGTGTGCGGAAGACACCTTGAGGTAGATTTGAGTGTCATCCACATAGAGATGGTAAAGGATCCCAGATTTACTTAGGAGATTTCCCAATGGTTCCAAATAGAGAGTGAACAAAGTGGGTGTGAGTATAGAACCTTGAGGGACGCCTTGACCTACCACCAATGAAGACGAAAGACTGTTCGCTATTTTGATCAATTGGGATCTGCCAGAGAGGAATGAGGCAAACCATTTAAGCACTGTGCCTTCCAAACCCATTCTCTGATGAAGAGTGTTAAGGAGAGTGTTGTGATTAACAGTGTCAAAGGCTGCAGAGAGGTCTGGAAGAAAAAGAAGACAAGACTCCCCTGAATCGAGTATACGCAGCGCATCGTTGATCACTTGCAGCAGGGCAGTTTCAGTGGTACTGTTTTGAATGAAACCAGACTGGAAATTGTCAAAAAGATTATTATCCTTAATATGTAGGAAAAGTTGTTTTGCTACACATCTTTCTGTGATTTTCACAAGAAAAAGGAGGTTAGTGATGGGGCGGAAGTTGTTGAGGTTGTTCGCAACAGCTTAGGGTTTTTTAAGAAGTGTGGTAACCTGTCCTGTTTTAAGGGCAACATGAAGGGAGCCTTGGCTGAGGAAGAGGCTAACCAGACAGGTCCAGTAGGAAAGAGTATGGGTGTAGAAATCAATGGCAATGTCACTAGGGATGGGGTCAAAAGAATGGTTAGAGGGTTCTGTTTCGAGGATGCATTTTAGGAGGGCATCTTCAGAGATGACGTCAAAATTCTGCCAAATGACTAAGGATTTGCGCTCCTATATAGGGGTAGGATGAATGACCTGATCCACCAGTGATTTCACTTTTTCATCAAAGAATATAGCAAATTCTGTTGCTTTCTTTGGAGAATCGTCAGGCTTGATGGTTGGGGGAGAGCAGTTTGGATTTTTGATGGGGTCAAATAGTTTTTGAGGTCTGTTTTTGCCTGAGTCGAGGAGGGTTCTGAAGTGTGATGCTTTTTCATGGAAGATGTGTTTGTGGTATTTCGATCTTGCTGAACATAGAATAGAAAGATTAGTGGTGGATGGAGATTGCCTCCATTGTTTCTCCAGGATTCTCAGGTTCTTGCTTTCTTCATAAAGAGATTTATTGAATCATGGTGCTGAAGGACTAGGCCTTTTCCTTTTGCTTTGACGTGGAGCGACATTATCAATTTAGACTGCAAGGACTGAGTGGCATTGGGAGGTAAGATCGTTGACATCCACGTCAGGGTCTAGCCTTGGAAGTGAAAGCATAGCAGAATCACAAAGAGTGTCAAGGTTAATGTTTTTAGTGTTACAGAACCAGGTAGCAGTCCTTTTCGGTTGGCCAAGAGGTTATAGGGTGTGAAAGGTGAAGAGAGAAGGGGATAAGGAAGTGGCCAGACCAGTCTACATGAATAGGCATAGCAATAGTAAGCAAGTCTGCTTTAGATACAACAAGGCCCGGAATTGAGCCCTTAGAGTTTAGAGCATTGATGGCTTCTGCTGGGGCGGGCCTGCTGGAAAACAACATGCCCTTGCTACCTGACTGCTGTGAGAGCTCTGCAGGCATGTTACCCCAATGACTGTTCCCTACAGCGTGGCTGTGGAGAAAAGAAAGAACTATATGTGCCTCAAGCCTTCCAGGTCACGTGGGGACAGAAGAGGAGGTTAGTTTCAGCTGAGTGCTCAAGCTGTTAGCCTGCAGTGCACACCTCATAAAGGGCCATATGTAGGTAATTTGTGTTTTCCGATTCTCAAATTGCCATTTTTAGGGAATCGCAATTAGAGAATCGCAAAACGCAATGTAGGTAGGATTAGCACATTTTTATCGAATCCCACTTATTCCTTATTTGCAAATTGAGATTCGCAAATAAGGAATACCTTCTCATTTATTCCTATGGGCTAGAAGGCCCATAGGAATGAATGGGAAGACATTCTCAATTTGCGATTCTCAATTAGAGAATCGCAAATTGAGAATGCAATTTCAGGGTTGTAAGGGTGTCATTAGGACACCCTTTTGCACCCCTGAAATTAACATGTGTGCACATGTGGTCCATATATGACCCACATGGCACTTTGAAAAATGCCAAAAAGTGCATTTTTCAAAGAAATCGCAAAATACCACCAACCTGAAGTTGGTGGTATTTTGCGACTTAAGACAAAATGTTCACAACTTGGGTGCTTCCTACATTGCATTTGAAGAATCGCAATGTGCGATTCCTTAAATACAATAGCAAAATAAGGAATCGCTAATTTTGCGATTCCTTATTTTGCATGTGGGTTTTTGTGTGCTACATAGCACACTGCTCTAATTGCGATCGCAAATGCTGAAATTCTGCGAATTTCAGCATTTACGAGCGCAATTAGGCTTCCTACATATGGCCCAAAGGGGCACATGCATCAAAGCCTTTTGCGATCGCAAACGGTGCGATTCGCAAAAATCGGCCGTTTGCGATCGCAAAATTTGCTGTTGCGATCCAGCAAGGGTCAAGGCCCTCGCAATTTGAGAATTCACAATTAATTGCGAGTTCTCAAATTGCGATTGCATTTAAGGAATCTCATTTTGCGATTCCTTAAATGCAATGCATGAAAGTTAAAAAAATCTGCGATTTCGCAAATAAGGGGAGCAAATTACCATGAAGTTCAACTTCATGGTAATTTGCAAAAACTTTGAAAAATGCACTTTTGTGCATATTTCAAAGTTTCATGTTGCGCACACACATGCCCTAATGGCATGTGTGTGCGCAACATATGTGCACAGATCATTTTCAGGGGAGCAACAGGGTGTCCTTAGGACACCCCTGCACCCTTGAAATTGCATTCTCAATTGCGAATCGCAAATTGAGAATGTCTTCCCATTCATTCCTATGGGCCTCTAGCAGGGCCGGCCTAAGGCATGTGCAAGCTGTGCACCTGCACAGGGCCGCCAAACCCCAGGGGCCGCCACGCCAATATATATCCTTAGATACATATTTGCGTGGCGGCCCCTGGCAGGGATTTGGCGGCCTCGGGCCCCCTACCTACACTCCCTGCTCAGGGCCTCCGTGAGCCTAGAGCCGGCCCTGCCTCTAGGGCCCATAGGAATGAATGGGGAGGTATTCCTTAATTGCGACTCGCAATTTGCGAGTCGCAATTAAGGAATATTCAGAAATCTCAATTTTTTTAGCGATTTCTTCATGCATAGCCTTTTGCTATTCCTTATTTTTCGCTAATAAGGATTCGCAATTGGCATTGTGGGTGCATGTGGGCCCTAGTTCCATCTATCTTTGAGGTAAAATGCATGCACTGCTGTTCTCTTGAAGCATTTTGTTTACACACGCCGGTGGTTGATGTCTGATGCAGGGCTTTATTGAATTAAGGGTCAGCCGATGGAAAGGTAGAGCATGTCCACTCTGCAGAGATAGGCGGATTTGTGCGAAAGTAAACACAGCTGTTGCTACACATTTAACCCCGATATAAATAATTAAATATCGCTTTGGAGGAGTGTCTTTATGGCAGGCCTTTTCTAATCATCAAAAACTGCAGCCAGCCGGAGCGAGACGCTCTGTAGGAGAGCTGCCTGCGTGACGCAGCTTTAAACTGCAGCTGTACCTACCCCAGGAGCCCACATGTGGCATCTCTGTGTGAATAACACTAGCGGTCGAAGCGCTCCGCCTTGTGACGCCCTCCCAGGCGCTGGAATAGCAGCAGTTAGGCGAGTCAAGTACTCTGCCTAGTGATGACACGCGACCTTTCAAAGAAGTTTACTTGCTGTTTCCAGAGTCTGCAAATGCCCGGATGCGATACCGCATAGAACTGAAAACGAGTTCGTATTTATTCATTTGTACCATGCCATTTCTGCATTTGGTTACTTTAAGTATAAGTCATGGATCTGCTCCATAACACATTTATAAGTGCTGATAATAGCAACGCTCACTGGGTATGGGGCAAATGCGACTGCACCTATCCCCTAAATGGGGTACAATAGTTAGTTTGGGTGCCAGGGACTTGAGACGCAATACCCTTATGTCTCCTATGGAACACTCCACACAGCAATAACTTAGCAAACAGTGATCCGGCACTCCACTCAGTAGTCTATATATTTGTAAAGAAACACATTTTCAGAAACAGAAAAAGCAGGTCGTAGTATAACTTCTATATTCATGAGTCTTCTTTTTTAAAATGACAGAAGTAGCCATCGCGTTTCATCCTTATGGACTTCTTCAGGGCTACAAACAAATATATATAAACATGATTTTAGACATTATATACAAAATTCTGCATATATACATATTTATACAAATTCGCAAATATATACATTTAAAACACAATTTTCTGAGAACACCTTTAAAATGATAGACTTTTTTCAATCCCACAAAGAATATTCAGTGAATTGTTTGTGTATACACAAATGTCTTGAATTAATGAACAAAGGTGGACAATTAAATAAGCCACAGGAAACCAAATAAGTTCCTACCAGCATCAATATTATAAAAAATTGACCTGATTCAAGGAGAGTCTGAATTACATCTTTGATTTAAGACAAATAAAGAAAAAAGGATGGAAGAGAGATTGTGAAAGAGCCAAATGTAATTCTTTCTGTTACATTCATTTCAAATACAAGTAATATTCCAAACAAGTAATTTACAGTTGAGATGACATTTCCTACTACCGTAAACGATAAGTGGCAACATGAGGTACCCTGGGAGACTTCTCTGTTGTTGCTATTAGACAGATTTGCCAAAAAAATGTTCATCATCTGGATGAGACTCTACATATGAAAGGTCATATGTACGTGCTTACCCAATTAGTTTTTGCCACGTCCTTTCCAATCTCTAAGTAGAATATTTTTCAAACGGTAAAAACGTGGAATTTATCAATTGCGTCCAATAGCTCCCTAAGGGACAAACATCAAATATATAATGTATCTAAAGGTTCTAGATCCGCCAATAATATTTGCGAAGTGGGCAGATTTATATATATGCACACGTACCTTAGTAGAAAGGATGCAATAGCAAATGTTATGCCCTGTGGTGGTAGCCTCAAAAGTAGCACCCATTAATGTTAACTGTGTCGTAATTGTACATTTCAAAACCTATAAAAATAGACACCATGAAAATGACTCGACATAGTTTAATATGTGAACCTAAAATTGCACTTATACAGAGAAGCCATTATCCAATGCTATAAAAGGATGACTGATTAGTTCCCCCTACTCATGCATGTACGGTGCGGGTGGCACTGACGCGTCCCCACTACTGGGGGCACCTTTGTGCGCAATGTACTTTTTTCATCAATCGGAGCCTATGTACGTGTCGTACAATAGGCTCCCATTGACTTCAATGGGGCTCCAAGCGACCCATTTCCGTCAGCGCTTGTTCGCATCATACTCAAGCGCTCTGAGCCCCGGAGCACGAGTCAGTCGGAAAGCCCTCCGAAACCGAGTCGGACGGAGCCTTCTCCCAGCGAGATCGGAATCGGCTCCGAAGTGTCACACATTTGGCAGTTGAGTGTCACAGATAAGTGCACTGACACCATGGAATTGTCACAGAATCTGAAAAGTTGGTACCCATATGTATGAAGCTTTCTGACATCCCTCTGCTTGCCTCATAACCCCTGAGTCTCATACTTCCCAAGACACAGCAGACTCCGAACTAATCAATGGGTCTAACATTCAAAAACTGGCTATACACGTACCCACGATCCCTTGCAGCAATCGCTTCCTTCCCCTTGCTGAACTCACGAAAGAGGAAAGGGGGCTTAAGATTATGATAACACGTCAATCCACTCTTTTACACCAATTAGTTACTCAGCAGGCATCCAACCTTGGCAAATACTCTAGCGCTACATACCATCTTGTAGAAGATGTCTGCCCATGCTGAACCTTCTGAGCATGCTAAACTAATGAACCCAAAGAACCCCAGATCTCTGCCCACTCACTCAGAGTTAGCAAGGAAGGATGAGAAGCAGGGTCCCGTCAAGATGGCCCAGCCAACACGTGTCAAACCCTCATTTCCCTCCACCTTAGCGCTTAGAGAGGGAATCGTTTTCAATAGGAGCCTTTTGACCCTACCAATTGGCCATACCATTAAATCGGCCCCTCCAGCCACTCACACGCAGATGCTCAATCTGTATGACCAATGTGCCCAAACTTAGGCAAACCTTGCATAACGAAGACTCTCTTTTCGACATATCTGTATACTGTATACGCACGGTGAGAGGCCGCCACTCGCTTATTAGAGATTATATTTTGGGAGCCAGAAGGCATTCACGAGTAGGCACAAGTTTTGACCCTATTAAATTGATCCTCTCCAGTAGGGAGGTAGTGGACAACCTTGTGGCATGTGATATGCGCACATCCTTGTTGTTTAAAACCAACATTTTCTTTAAATATCGGCGTCATGAACATGTCCCCTAGCATGATTGGCACTTTCCCTCCATCCATAATCCAGTTGACTCCCCCCCCTCTTGGACAGTTGACTGACAACTAGTTCCAATGGACCCCCCCCCCAACCCCACTTCTCAGCTCCCCCTCCCTTAAAGCTGAGGAGGGTTCCTCGAGGCAAATAATAACATTATTTTTGCAGGAGAAGCCTTCTGGCCGATGGGATGTGAATCCCCTTGATTTCAAGGCCTCCCTGGAGGTGCCAGTGGGGGTTGAACCTCAACAAGTGTCTGTGGTTCATTGGAAACAAACATTAAAGCTCTTGGTAAGCGAGGGCTCCAGGAGGAGTGATATAGAGACATATGCAATAGAGATAATCTGCATCCTCTGAAGGTGCCATGTCCAGCCCTATCTGCGGGATATAAAGCGTGGGTATATGAGGAGGGGGGCCTTGAAGGGTGGGCTGGGGCCGGTCCCACCCTTCAGAAGGTGGAAGTTGGCCTCACAGGTAGGGGCAGAAAAAGAAAAGTGTCCCGTTTGCCAAAATGCCTCACAACCTTTATGCGTTTACTCTTATTTTGCACATGCTATGACAATATTAGAGGAAAACTCCTGTCTCTGATTTTTAAAATATTGCAGGTTCGCCGAACAAATAATCAAATGACAGTAATTTTAAAGTGCGAAAATATACCATTGTACTATGGGGTTGAGAAATGTATTTGTCTGTTGTTGCCGAACAGTTAACAGATCAGTGAAGCCCATGGTATTATTAGGGTTATATATTAGGGGAACATTGAGGCCTGATCATTGGGGTATGGTGGATGGTTCTTGTGAAATAGACTACAAGAACCAGTGTTCCAGTTTGAACTGGGAGTCAGATGGTCCCCCATTGTCTTCATTTGCAATACATTTCATATTTCACTATACTAGTTCAACACTAATCCTTCATGGGATCCGGAGTAGTGAGGTACTCGCCGAAAAAGCGCTTCGACGCCTCGTCAGGGGTAGTAAGCGCTATAAAAATGCAATTACAATACAATACATTAGAATTGGGCCTGCGCCGTGATGAGCCGTGATCCTCGGTTTCCCTCTAGTCATAGCTGCATCTTGCACATGTATAATTATATTTTGCACATTTATTACTGCTGTGGGTTCAATCTTGCACAAAAGGAACTGTATTCTGTACAATGCCACTGTTGATCTTCTTTAATTGTATCTAGGACTAATTATAGATCTATGTGAAACCGGTTTTAAAGGAGAATGTGTCCCAGTTTGAATTTGGAGTTAGATGTACCCTCTAGTTACAATTGCATTTTGCACAATATCATTTTATTTTGTACATTAATCACTGCTGTGGTTCTATCTTGCACAGAATTAATTGTTTCTTTTTGCACATTGACACTGTCCATTTTGTTTAAACGTCTGATTAATTCAGTTTTTTAGAATATCTTTTTATGATAATCAGGTGGATTTTGGTCTGATTGTTTTTTAGGGCAAAAATGTGTATGTTTATAGGATGATTGGAGTGCTTGTGAAAGTGCATGTTGTATTTTCATCTTATGATTTATATGAATTGTATTGCCTTATTGGTACATCATACAGCTTATAAAATCAGTCAAGCTCCCCTCCCTCTACCTCCAGAAAATCAAGTGATCACAGATGTTGGGATTCTCTCTCTTTCTCATTCAGCACTTAAGGCCACAGACTCATTTTCGATTATTTCTTGGAAAGCAGCTGGTCTAAAATCAAAAGTCACTTCCCCTGGCCGGAACGATTTCCTAGCACATTGTGACATCTGTCTGTTCCAGGAAACTTGGTCCCTGGAACCTATTTATAAGTCCGGGTACATCACCTTCTCTGTTTCTGCAGTCGTGCTTTTATAGGACGCCCAGCTGGAGGATTAACAGTCTGGATCCGACAAGGATTGGATGTTAACCTCTTCGACGCTGATGACGGAACCGCTCTGTCATCAGCCGCGGTGGTGCTGTGCTGATGACGGAGCGGTTCCGTCATGGCCCACCCGACGCGCCTGCACGGCGCTGATTTTGCGCCTGCGCTGCGCGTTCTATTCAGCGGGCGGGGCCATGACGGAACCGCTCCGTCATCAGCCCAGCTCACCCGAGGCTGGTGACGGAGTGGTTCCTTCACCAGCGTGTGAGCGCCGCGCAGCCCCCCCGCCCCCTTAGCGCTGCGGCAGAATAGCCGCCGCAGCGAAGGTGTTAAATTAAACACCTTCAAATAGACTCCTCTCCCCCACCTTCAAATAGACTCCTCTCCCCCCGACATCATGGCTGTCCGAATCGATATCGGCAAACCGACATCCATTGACCTTTGCAATGTATATGCCAGAGGGATCAGGGGAGGCCTGAGATCGGCAACTGTTTTGAACCCTGAGGACTCCCTGGGGAAACATCACTGCGAATCCTTATTGATATTAGCGGGGGACTTTAATACCACCTTTGAGCCTCTTGACAATAATGATGTTAACCTGGCGATTGAAGAGGACGAGATTTGGGGTGCCCCGCAGCTTGACTCACCCTCCATACGCAAATGGACCGAGGCCGCCCTCCAACTTAAATCATATGCTATAGAATTTGAAGTCAGGTCTGTTAATGGAAGATCCAAATCGGACAGGATTGGGGCTAGTACCCATAACAACTTATTCCATTCCAGTCATATTGACTATATATTCTAATAGATCTTTAACTGTGGTCGCTTCTCAGCCCAAGCCCTACAAATCTACGATGCAAAAGCAGGTAGCTCTGTGCTATATGCAGCGAGCTGCGCGACTTTGCCAACATCTCTCCCCTTACAAGGTCTGAGAATACATTTTTTTAAAGTTTAGTACGTCTCTCCGCCAGTACCCCTCTGACCCCGCTAATGCTCGATATGGGCAGAAGGTCAGTGGCCAATAAAGCTAGACTTTGGCCACTGTTATTCTGGAGAAGGCTATGGTATAACTATGAATTAATCCAATACAGATTTGCAATGGAAGACGTAACTGAGGCAGACATATTTAACAACATCTCATGGCTTCAACATAACAAACAACTTCTAACAGCCATTGGCCTCAGACCTTTATGTAAAAATGCTTCATCTGCTTCATCTTTGCCAGTGGCGAAATTAAAAGAAAATTATTGGCTGTGGTTTGGTCAAATAGAGGCCTAGTGTGCTGGCAACTCATCCCTAACTGGAACATTTCTTGATTCCACATCAAGTAGCCACCTGGAGCCCTATTGGGATGCCATTATTGTTCCGCTTGACAGGAAATTAAATTTCTATTTCTGGGTAGGCACCCGTAGAGGACTTGGAAGACAATGATTCTACTCTGGAAGTTCATGAACAGGGGCGTGAATAGAAAATAGAGCAACTCCAGCAAGAGATATTGTGCCTCAGAGCCCAACATCTGGACCTGCAGGCACGCACCGAGGACCTAGAGGACAGGTCCCGGTGTAACAACATCCGCATTCGAGGCATTGCATCTGGGGGAGAAAGATCCGAAATTGTTACCTTTGTGACAGAGCTGTTTAGATCCATCCTTGAAGCTCCTACCAACGCAGAGATCAAGCTTGACCACGCCCCCAGAGTTGGTTCCAGGAGATCCCCCGCAGGTCCCCACCCAGATATACTAACTTGTGTTCATGATTCCACCCTGGAGGAGAAAATCCAACAGAGCGCCAGAGATAAGCACCCTATTCAATTTCAAGGTCAAACCCCAATCCTCTATTAAGACCTGGCGGTGTCCACCCTCCAGATGCGTAAGGCCTTACAACCTGTTACCTCGCACCTGCGAGAGATTGGGGTGCCCTACTCTTGGGGGCACCCTTTCTGCATTGTTTTCTGCCTGGAAGGGAAACTGCATCAGCCCCACCCACTGGACGAGGCATGTCGCCTACTCAACTTGAAAGACCCTTCCCCGAGCGCCCTGGAGTGATGTGACGCAGCTGTGAGAAGGAAGGACCCCGCGACCAGAAGAGCTTGAGATCCTCCTTGGCTGAACTGCGCCCAGAAACCATTGCCTGAGAGAGACAGGCGGTCCTAGTTACACTTGTCAGATACCCAGCTGGGCTGAGGACTGCATAAAGATAATGCACTCTCATTTAATCTCAGTTCCTCTTTGCTGCTCTCTTCTCCCTCAGTTTTATGGGGATTCGGCAGGGAGGGGGACCACGGATATTCCTCCTCCCGACTAGTACTCCATGGGGATATCCACCCTGGACAATGATATTCCATTTGACATTAATTGGTTATTGTTTATTTGGGCCAGTTGGGCCTCTTGTTATCGGTTTTTGTTGGACCTAGTGACAAGACACACACACATATATCAATCTCGCCCCTATGCAAATGACCCAATCACTTTTATCCCTGGGCGCTACAATGGCAAGATAGGGCAGCATAGGGCTACATCGTATGCTGCATCCCACTGGAAATGACAATGACTAACTAAGTACTGATTCTCACCCTTAGTGTCAAAAGCCTTAATCACTCGCTGAAAAGGAGCTCTATTCGTTCCTACCTGGAAAACTCCCGGGCCACATATGCTTATTGCGGGAGACGCATCTCCTCCACAAAGACCAACACAGACTTCGCTCAAAGGCCTTCCCCCATCAATATTTCTCGTCCCTCCCATCCAAGTCGGCTGAGGTGGCGATTTTAATCTCCCGGGCTTTCATTGGAAAGGTGGGGCCCAAACAGGCAGAAATTAAGGGCAGGCTCTGAGCATACTTACTAACCCTTGGGTCCAATAGCATCACCGTGGGTACAATATATTCACCCACTGAGGGGCAGGAACCCTTCCTCCGCAAAGCAGTGACTAAGATCATGGGCTCACAGGACAGGCTGGTGCTGATGGGGGAGACCTAAATCTAGTACTTAATACTGAACTAGACAGATCGACACAACGCCATGGGCAGGCGAGGGCTCTTTCTTTAGCGGGACTAACCTGGTTGAGAGACACAGGCCTTATAGACATATGGAGAGCTTCACATGCACACGCCAGAGACTTCACCTTTTATTCCCATGCCCACAAAACCTATGTCAGACTTGACTATTTTCTGGGCAATTGGGAGGTTGCTTCTGCGGTCCGGTAGGCACAGATTGACCCGTGCTTTCTATCGGACCACGCTGCAGTGACTGCGACTCTCACAGTTCCTACTTCTGGCCCATCTCCCATTACCTGGTGACTCAGGAGAACCTTAATCCAGCACCCAGAGGTTATTGCCCGGATCACCATGACATTCACGGATTAATAGTCGATTAACGATACCCCAGAGGTCTTGGTCTCCATACTGTGAGAAGCGCTAAAAGCAGTAGTCAAGGCGGACTTAATTGCCATAGCAGCCACAGATGACAAGCTTCGCAGGGATAAAAGGAAGAATTTATCTTGCCGAGTTATAAAACTCGAACGCATACATAAGAGGATGGGGGCCCCAGGGTCTAGAGGCAATTAGAGGCAGCCTGAGCCCAGTTTGCGGGTATAGCCACTGATAGAGCTGAATATGCGGCACTCCGCAATCAGTTGCCTGACCAACGCCAGGAGACCTGAGTCCGAAAGGTTGGGGAGACTGAGGAAGGAAATGGTCAGATGAGGCTATTATCAGACCCATTGTACGGCACAGGACCTTGCTCGACCTAAGTGCCGCCTTTGACACTGTAGCACATTCCATCTTGCTACAGTGTCTCAACAAGGGTGGAATCAATGGGATGGCACTCAGATGGATACAGTCCTTTTCGACGGAGAGAGGCTTTCAGGGGTGAACACTACTCCAGGATGTTTAATCTCGATCAAGGGGTCCCCCAGGGCTCTGCCCTAAGTCCCACCCTGTTCAACCTTTACGCCTCCCCTGTAGCCACTATTGTGGAAAGATATGATATCCAACTTGTATCTTACGCTGACGACACACAGCTGGCCATCTCTCTATCACAGGCACCCGGAATTGCGGCCGCCAACTTCAGTGCTTGCATGCAGGAGCTGGCCTCCTGGATGTCTAACAACTGCCTGAAGTTGAATGGCTCCAAGACTGAAGTGCTCGTGGTGGGGGGGGGGGCCCGTATGTGTGGTCCTCAGCATGGTGGCCGGACTGTCTGGGCCCTACTCCTGCGCCATGTCAACAGGCCAAAAACCTCGGGGTACTATTTGACTCCGATCTGTCATTTGCTCCCCAGATTAATTGGGTAGTGGGAATGTGCTTCGGGATACTCAAGACCCTACGTAAGGTCCTTGACATGCTCCCTGTTGGAGACAGACAGGCCCTTGTGCATGCCTTGGTCACATCGAGACTCGATTATGCCAATCTCCTCTACCTGGACATTACGGCCAGCAGTCTCAACCGTCTCCAAGTACTGCAGAATGCGACAGCCCGGCTGGTGCTAAGGCTCCCTAGGCGAACGTCCTCTAAAGCTGCTCTAAAGTCCCTTCACTGGCTGCCGATCCATGAAAGGATTAAATTCAAAGCTCTTTGCATATGCCATCGCATCTTGGGAGGTAGAGCACCCGCACCCCTAAACTGTCTCATGTTCAAGTTCATGCATTTATAAAGCACACTACTCACCCAGAGGGTCTCAAGGCGCTGGGGGGAGGGGATTACTGTTTATCGAATAGCCATGTTTTCAGTTCTTTTCTGAAGGAGATGTGATTCTGAGTAAGGCGGAGGTGGGTGGGGAGTGAGTTCCAGGTCTTGGCAGCCAGGAAGGAGAAGGATCTGCCACCCATGGTGGTTTTTCGGATGCGCGGGACTGCGGCGAGGGCTTGATTGGATGATCTTAGTTGGCGAGTGGGATTGTAGAAGGACAGTCGGGTGTTAAGGCATTCGGGTCCTAGCTTATAGAGGGCCTTGTGTGCGTGAGTAAGAAGGCGGAAGGTAATTCTTTTGTTGACGGGAAGCCAGTGGAGGTTTTTTAAGTGACCGGTGATGTGCTCTCGGCGCGGGATGTCTAATATGAGTCTCGCTGATGCGTTTTGGATGCGCTGGAGCTTTTTCTGCAATTTTGTTGTAATTCCGGCGTAAAGTGTGTTGCCATAGTCCAGTCGACTCGTGACCAGTGCATGGGTGACAGTCTTTCTTGTTTCGAGGGGGATCCAGCGGAAGATCTTTTTGAGAATGCGGAGGACGTTGAAGCAGGAGGACGATACGGCGTTGACTTGTCTGGACATCGAGAGGGAGGAGTCTAGAATGAAGCCAAGGTTACGTGCATGGTCTGTGGGTGTGGGCGCAGATCCCAAAGCGGAAGGCCACCAGGAGTGGCGGAGAGGTCGAGTAGAATGAGGGCCACTGTTTCACCGTTGTCCAGGAGTGCTCGGATGTCATCGGTCGCCGCAATGAGGGCGGTTTCGGTGCTGTGTTTGGCTCGAAAGCCGTTCTGTGAGGGATCCAGGGAGTTGTTGGATTCAAGGAAGGCTGCGAGTTGGCTATTGACGGCTTTCTCGATGACCTTGGCTGGGAAAGGGAGGAGGGAAATGGGTCGGTAGTTTTTCAGTTCTGAGGGGTCTGCTGTTGGTTTTTTCAGAAGGGCGATGAGTTCGGCGTGTTTCCATATTTCTGGAAAGGTGGCGGAGTTGAAGGAGCAGTTGATGACATCGCGGAGTTGGGGAGCGATGATGGAGTCAGCTTTGTTGAAGATGTAGTGGGGACAGGGGTCAGAAGGTGAGCCAGAGTGGATTGAGTTCATGAGGCGAATGGTGTCTTCAATGGTGATTGGGTTCCAGGAGTTGAGGTAGTTAGTTGGAGGGGTGGGATCTGAAGGGGGTGGGGTGAGTTGGTCATTGGGAGTATTCTTGAAGCTGTTGTGGATGTCGGCAATTTTGTTGTAGAAGAAGGAGGATAGCGCATCGCAGAGGTCTTGGGAGTTGGTGATGTCGTTGGATGCTGCGGGGGAGTTGGTGAATTCTTTGACGATATTGAAGAGTTCCTTGCTGTTATGAGAATTGTTGTCGAGACGGTCCTTTAATGCTCATCACCCCCTACAGATCAGAGCGGATGCTTAGATCCTCTGGCACTGGTCTGGCCGCTGTCCCCAAAATCCGTAGAGCTCGGATGGGGGGCAGATCGTTCAGACTCCTCGCAGCCAAGAAATGGAACCTGCTACCTACTGAACTACGCCTTGAACCCTCTGAGGCCAAATTCCGCAGAGCCCTCAAAACACATCTGTTTCGCCTAGCACTGCCTTAAACTCTCCACCCTCCCACATGCTCACTCTCAGCGCAGGGACACGCCGGAGAGCGTAACTAAGCGCTTTATAAAATTCCAAAATAAATAAATAAATAGGACCTCCACCCATACGCGATCCCGTCATACCTCAAAGAAGCCAGTACTTCTTCTCTGATGGCTGCACAGGCATCTGAACTAGACCAACACATCCGAATTGAAGCGGTTATCTCTAGCATATCTGCCCAAAAGCTATCTGGCCTCCTTTTATAATGTCTTCTGCCAAAGCTTAGCCCCTCTACCCACTAAGGGCCAGATGTAGGTCGGTCGGTAACAGCCGAAAATTGGTATTTTCGGCCGTTACCGACCGGTATTTCAGAAATGGTATGTAGGGCCCGTAATTTGACAGAATCGGTTAATTTACCGATCGGTAAATTTACCGATTCTGTAAAATACCGAATCGGTATTTTTACCGATTCGGTAAATTTGAGATGTAGGTGGGACTCTTCTGAGTCCCACAAGCCTTACAAAATCGGTATTTTACCATCAAATCCAATTTGATGGTAAAATACCGATTCCGGTGTGCATGCACATGTGTGCATGCACACCTCTGCCATATGACAGGCAGACCTGCCCTTGGGGCATGTATGCCTGCCACATTGCACCCGAGCCTGTTTTGGGGGGGCCAGAGGGTGTCAAAGTGACACCCCGTGTACCCTTGTGATATTCGGTATTTACCGATTCGGTAAATACCGAATCGGTAATGCCCATTCATTCCTATGGGCTTCAAAGCCCATAGGAATGAATGGGCATTACCGATCGGTATTTACCGAATCGGTAAATACCGAATTTCTCCGATTCGGTATTCCAGCACATCTGGAATACCTACATACCAACCCCTCTGATTTACCGATTCTTAATTACCGAATCGGTAAAATTCGGTAATTAAGAATCGGTAAATCAATCCTACCTACATCGGGCCCTAGGTTCCTTAATGTGATCGGTGATTCTGTTACGCTTCCCCCTTCTATGCTCCGGGCAGCAATAGTGGTAATCCCTAAGACAGGGAAGGACAAAACTCAATGTTCCTCAAATCGACCCATCTCCCTCTTTTTTTTTTTTTTTGTAGAGTTTTATATAGCGCGAACTAGACCCGAACTGAATCAGGTATCAGAGCGCTTTACATAGCACCAGTTACGCTACATGAGGACACGCATTCATTTTAGGCACGAGGAGATTAAGTGATTTGCCCAGAATCACAGGAGGTTTTTGGCGTCGTTACCGAGACTCGAACCCAGATCCCCAGGTCCGAGGTCGAGCGCCCTAGCCGTTAGGCCAACCCCTCTCCCCCCAACCCCTCAACCCCTTCTCTTGAACACAGATCTTAAGCTCTTCACAGGTATCCACTCTGCCCGGCTCAACCCCTTACTTCTGGGCCTTATTGACCCGGATCAGGCTGAATTCATACTTCAACGGCAGTGCAGTGATAATACCAGGTGAATCCTGCATCTTATCCCTGGTTGTTCAAAAGTTGTGATCCTCTGCAAATGTCTTATTTCACAGAGCCTCCTTTTTCATTGTTATCACACAGGAGCGCACTTTTGAATACTTGAGTTCAGGATATTCGCTCTACAACCACCTATTATATTTGATTCAGTAGTCTAGAATGTTGCTCCAACTATTATAAGAATCTAGGCCACGTTTAGGGTTTACATGACTATTGACTTTTGAGCTCGCAAAAGGCCCAATTTGCAGAATTGGGACGTTTGCGATCGCAAAACCTTTTTTTTTAGTTCAAAAGAAAGTTTATTGGAAGTAAATTTGTTAGCAATACAAATAAGATGAGAACATCATATACTAGAAAAGTTACATGTAATGTATCAATTGTGTAACCAATAAAACAAGTATGGTTCAAAGTAAAAAATATTATAAGATGTCATACTAAAATAGATAAATATCAATATACAACAAAATTACATCATATGAAAAATATGCAAGTATAAAATAGAGAGTATAATACAAGATAAAACAGAGCATGCAATAATAACTCAGAACAATGTCATGGGGGTTTAGCAACTTCTTGTTGTGAAGGAGACAGACGAAGAGAGCGACTTGCGCTTGTGTCAATAACGAGTATGACAGGTGACCATATATTGAGACGTTTAGATGCCATGTGTAATGGGTATACAAAAGATGTGTCAAGTCTATGATTATAATAAACCGCATACCACCATGCCTGGAATGATAGTTTGGTGAAGTCCTTCCAATTCTTGGTAATTTGCTGAAAGGCCACTGCCAGCAATAAGTCTATGATCTCAACATTAGACTCGCAATTTTCCCATATGGGGGATAAACTACCTAAGAAAATATGTGAGGGGGTAAAAGGGTGAGTAGAATTAAAGTTGGAATTTATTTGAGCCCATACTTTTTTCCAAAAATTCTGAACAAAATTACATGCGAAGAGCATGTAAAATAGGCCAGCGTGTGGTAACGAACAGGACCAACATAGATCTGTGATATGAGCATGTCGTGCATGAAGTGTGAGTGGAGAAAGGAAGAGCCTGTTATAAATAAAAAAGAGTGTTTGTTTGGTATTGGCCGCCCTAGAAGATTTAGGAATTTTAAGCCAAATTCTACCCCAAAAGTCTATCGGCCAAGAAGTTCCTAAATCGGTTTCCCATGCTAATTCTACCTTAGTTTTATCCCTTGGACGCGAAGAAGTATGAAGAAACATGTATAGAGAGGATGCTGTGGAAGCACTAAGAACAAGAGTCCTGAGTTTATCCGTATGCAAGAGCTCATATGGATCAGTTGGTTGGGTTAACGCAAATTTTGAGTGGGCATTTTGAATAGCTTCCGACATGAGAGAATATTTGGATTTAAAGGATTGAGGTAAGGTAAACATAGAGCTAGCCCTTTCAAATGACAGGATATGATCTTGATCATAGAGTTGATGGACCCATATTATACCACGCTGTCTCCGAGCTTTCTAAAAGATAGGTTTGTTATTAATTAAAATGTTCTTATCATGCCAAATGGGTGAGGTAGAGGATGAGGTCACAGCAGCAGGTGGGATCATCTTGGAAGTAAGTTTAAGTATGGGGGTGGCGCAAAACCCTTTTTGAATGTACAAAACTCTATTTTGCGATTCGGTAACCTTCAACCAAATCGTAAAATGGGTGTGCGATTTGGTATTAGGAAGTGGCGTGTTAAGCGCATCCCTTCCTAATAGTGACTCACAGTGGTATGTGTGAATGTTTAGCGACTAAAATCCGGACGCAAAACATTTGCATTTTACCACCTAAGTAGGTGGTAACCCTTTCGCAAAAGGGAAGGGGTCCCCTTTGTGAATGGTTTTAAAAACGTTTTTAAGAGTGGGCAGTGGTCCCAGGGACCACTGCCTACTTTTAAAAGAATGAAAAGAAAACTTTTCATTTTTATTTTTGAAACACATCCCGTTTTCGTTTAAGGAAAATAGGCTGCATTTAAAAAACAAATGCTTTATTTTAAATCAATCACAGACATGGTGACTGGCTGACCCCAGAAGGCCACCATCCCTGTGATTTCAGCGATTCCCAATGGGTTGCAAATTGCGCCCTACCACATGAATATTAATGAGATAGGTCTGTTTGTGACCCACTGGGAATCGCATACAGTGTAAAACACACTTTAGTACGTCGGTGTTTGCGACTTCCTAATAGCGAATCACAAAAATTTACTATAAAGTCATCGCAAACACAAAGCTATGTAATCTGGCCCCAAATGTCTGGTGGTAAAGACTGTCCAGCAACCAAGTGTGAGCTTTGAAAGTGTAGTAAAAGAGAGCACCTTGGGTGGATGCGCCATCCATGAAAAGCTATATATCGCTTGATGGTAAGGAAAGCCTGTAGGTCAAACTTCAAACTTACACTGCAAGTTCAAGGAATGTAGGAACACTATAAGAACACGTGAGTGTAGCATATGTACATTTCACCAACTACTTAGTGCCAGATGTACGACCAGTGTAAATTGTGACTCACAATTTGCGCTCGATTGCGAGTCACTAATTGCGAGTCGCAATTTACAATGTACAACAGGGTGTGTATCACTTACAACGCAACTTTTACGTCGTAATGCTGTTACAACGCAGCTATTACAACGCAGGATCCATTACATCGGATGCCATTACAACGCATGGCATTACATCGCAGATGCTATTACAACGCATACCATTACATCGTAAGTATTGGTAAGTATATAATTTTTTTTAATTTTATTTAATATTATATAATTGATTTAATTAATATTAATTATAAATAAAAATAAATAAAAATATTTATATATGTTTTTAAATATTATAAATTAAATTTATTAATTTAAGTAATTTTTTTAATAAGTATGAGTATAGGAGTATATGTTTTGGTGTACTGAGGTTTTAGGGCAGGGTTTGGGTTTTGGGGTACAGGGGTGTTTTTAGGTTTCAGGGCTAGGTTTGGGTTTTGGGGTACAGGGGTGTTTTTAGGTTTCAGGGTAGGGTTTGGGTTTTGGGGTACAGGGGTGTTTTTAGGTTTCAGGGTAGGGTTTGGGTTTTGAGGTACAGGGGTGTTTTTAGGTTTCAGGGTAGGGTTTGGGTTTTGGGGTACAGGGGTGTTTTTAGGTTTCAGGGTAGGGTTTGGGTTTTGGGGTACAGGGGTGTTTTTAGGTTTCAGGGTAGGGTTTGGGTTTTGGGGTACAGGGGTGTTTTTAGGTTTCAGGGTAGGGTTTGGGTTTTGGGGTACAGGGGTGTTTTTAGGTTTCAGGGTAGGGTTTGGGTTTTGGGGTACAGGGGTGTTGTTAGGTTTCAGGGTAGGGTTTGGGTTTTGGGGTACAGGGGTGTTTTTAGGTTTTAGGGTAGGGTTTGGGTTTTGGGGTACAGGGGTGTTTTTAGTGTTCAGGGTTGGGTTTGTGTTTAGAGCTAATTAAATTATATTTACCATTTATAAATTAATTAAAATATATTTATTAAATTAAATTAATTATATTATATTAATTACATTTTTAATTAAATTAATTAAATTAAATAAATTATTTTAATTAATTTAATTTCATTACAATTTTAAACATATTTAAATTAAAATAATTTCATTATATTAATTAATTAAAATTAATTACAATTTTTATTAAAATTAAATTAAATAAATTGATTTAAATTTATTAAATTAAATTAATTACTATTTTAAAATGTATTTTAATTAAATTAAATAAATTAAATTAACTAAATTAACTTAATTAAATTTTTTTTTAAAAGTATACTTACCTATACTTACGATGTAATGCCATGCGTTGTAATAGCATCTGCGATGTAATGCCATGCGTTGTAATGGCATCCGATGTAATGGATCCTGCGTTGTAAAAATTACGATGTAAAGGAATGCGTTGTGAAAATCTGCGTTATAGTGACACCAATCCGTACAACAGTGTCAGAGACACTGATTGCGATTCCCAATGGGGTTGCAAAATGCGAGCTTCATGAATATTATTGAGGCACTCGCAATTTGCGACTCTATTGGGAATAGCTGGCCCTCCCAGGGATGGTGGCCTGCTGGGCTCAGCAGACTTCCATGTCTGGGACTGCTTTTCAATAAAGCTGTTTTAAAAAAAAAATAGAGCCAGTTTTCCTTAAAGTAAAACGGGAAATATTTGAAATTTTTTTTTTTTAAACCAACCTTTTTGTTTCATTTTTGAAGGGCAGATAGTGGTACCTGGGACCACTGCCTGCCCCTAAAAATATTTGCCCCTGCATTTGCAAAGGGGAAGGGGTCCCCTTGGGACCCCTTCCCATTTGCGACTGCATTACCACCCTCAAGAAGGGGGCGGTAAATTGCAAGTGTTTGGTCGCAAAACATTCGTACATGAATTGTGTGTAGGTATTAGGAAGAGAAAGCCCCTTCCTAATAGCAACTCGCAAACATTATTTTGTGACTCGCAAATTATTTGCGACTCGCAAAATAGTTTTACTACATGGCCCAGAGAAAAATTGCATGCGCAAACATTTTGCACTCTCTTTTGCGCATGCAATTTTCCGTTGTACATCGGGCCCCAAGTGTGCAATCATAAACAAATCATGGCTTTTAAAGAAGATACATTTGAGTTTGAAGGGTGATTCAACAAAGGTAAAAATATATGTTTCTGAAACAGGTGAATCCATTTTAGGATAGAGCCCTTAACATGATTTGTGATGGTGCTCAGGCCTTGACAGAAGGAGTAAGTGCTGATGACTGAGGAGCGGCTGTCCGAAGAGAAAATACCTGATTGAGGAAGCAGTATCTATCCCGATAAAATACCCTTTGATGCTTTCTGCACTAGATAATGTTAAATGGTTCAACATTTTATAGACAAGAAGTTTATTCTATAGATAAAGTAACTTACTGTAGAAAGGTAGGACCTGCTTTCACGGTTACCCCCACTTTTTGTTGGGGTCATTCTGTTTTCTGACTCGTCTGACTGGGATCTTGCTAACCAGGACCCCAGTCACTGTGCTTTCTTCCTACATTGGACTAAGGTAAAAACTTTGGTACCTTCCTAACTGGCTGCTGGTGTACCCTTATAAGTTTCTAGTATATGGCACTAAGGTACCTGGGGCATGGGCACACCAGGGGTCACCTTTGGGCTGCAGCGTGTATAATGCCACCCATGAGAGACCACTCATATTGTGACTGCAGGCCTGCCGTTGTAGTCTGTGTAAGATGGTGCTAGCACCATTTACAACAGATATGTGTGCTTATATCTGAGGTCACTACACTTAAAACCTACAAGTCACCCCTAAGGCAGGCCCTTCAATCCTGAAGGCAGGGTGCCCGGTTCTATGTGTGAGGGTGCCCGTGCATGAGCGGGACACTCCTACAATCCACGGAGTCCATTCTGCCGGGTTGTAAGTGCATCCTCCATTATGATACATAGAGTGGCCAAGCATCAGTATGTGACGGCTAACTCTAAACTGGCTGTAGCGAACCCTGTTGTGTTTGGTACTGGTGTACCCTTCTAGGTTTCTAGTATATGGTACTAAGGTACCGGGGTCATAGGTGCACCAGGGGTCTCCCATGGGCTGCAGCATGTATATTGCCACCCATTAAAGACCACTCAAACTGTGACTCCAGGCCTGTCATTGCAGCCTGTGTGAGCTGGTGCTAGCACCACTTACGACAGATATAAGTGTCCCTATATCTGAGGTCACTGCACTTAAAACCTATAAGTCACCCTAAGGCAGGCCCTTCAATCCTTAAGGCAGAGTGTTTGGTTATGAGTGTGAGGGTGCCCCTGCAGGAGCAGGACACCCCTACAAACCCAGGAGTCATCGACGGCTAATTGCTACAATTACTAAAGACATTTAGGAGCAGCCATTGCAGAGACTATGGCCATATTTCTCAAAGGAATTTTGGAGACACGTGCAACAAATGCTGCATTTTATAATGCACGTTGTCCCTGCAGGATTTAAAAGCACCCCTTATTTTAGTGGATTTTACACATATGTCCTGGGGCTTCAGAACAAAATTGAAGGCATGGTTGCTTTTATTATAGCATATGCTAATAAGATGCACTATTCTATTTCTGTTGGAGTGACCTCTTTACAGGACATTGCACATCAGTCACACATTCTATGTGTTCAGGAGCATAAAGGACTACTTGTGTCGGCTTCCTGCATGGATGTAGACAGTTCACTGGGCCTGGTGACTTCCTGCATGGATGTAGACAGTTCTCTAGGCCTGTTGGCTTCCTGCATGGATGTAGACAGTTCTCTAGGCCTGTTGGCTTCCTGCATGGATGTAGACAGTTCTCTAGGCCTGCTGGCTTCCTGCATGGATGTAGACAGTTCTCTAGGTTTGGCGGCTTCCTCCATGGATGTAGACAGTTCTCTAGGCCTGCTGGCTTCCAGCGTGGATGTAGACAGTTCTCTAAGCCTGTTGGCTTCCTGCATTGATGTAGACAGTTTTATAGGCCTGTTGGCTTCCTGCATGGATGTAGACAGTTCTCTTGGCCTGCTGGCTTCCTGCATGGATGTAGACAGTTCTCTAGGTTTGGCGGCTTCCTGCATGGACGTAGACAGTTCTGTAAGCCTGTTGGCTTCCTGCATGTATGTAGACAGTTCTCTTGGCCTGCTGGCTTCCTGCATGGATGTAGACAGTTCTCTTGGCCTGCTGGCTTCCTGCATGGATGTAGACAATTCTCTAGGCCTGGCGGCTTCCTGCATGGATGTGGACAATTCTCTAGGCCTGGCGGCTTCCTGCATGGATGTGGACAATTCTCTAGGCCTGGCGGCTTCCTGCATGGACGTAGACAGTTCTCTAGGCCTGCTGGCTTCCTGCATGGATGTAGACAGTTCTCTAGGCCTGCTGGCTTCCTGCATGGTTGTAGACAGTTCTCTAGGCCTGGCGGCTTCCTGCGTGGATGTAGACAGTTTTCTAGGCCTGTTGGCTTCCTGCGTGGATGTAGACAGTTCTCTAGGCCTGCTGGCTTCCTGCATGGTTGTAGACAGTTTTCTAGGCCTGTTGGCTTCCTGCATGGAGGTAGACAGTTCTCTAGGCCTGGCGGCTTCCTGCATGGATGTAGACAGTTCTCTTGGCCTGCTGGCTTCCTGCATGGATGTAGACAGTTCACTGGGCCTGGCAGCTTCCTGCATGGATGTGGACAATTCTCTAGGCCTGGCGGCTTCCTGCATGGATGTGGACAATTCTCTAGGCCTGGCGGCTTCCTGCGTGGATGTAGACAGTTCTCTAGGCCTGGCGGCTTCCTGCATGGATGTAGACAGTTCTCTTGGCCTGCTGGCTTCCTGCATGGATGTAGACAGTTCACTGGGCCTGGCAGCTTCCTGCATGGATGTGGACAATTCTCTAGGCCTGGCGGCTTCCTGCATGGATGTGGACAATTCTCTAGGCCTGGCGGCTTCCTGCGTGGATGTAGACAGTTCTCTAGGCCTGGCGGCTTCCTGCATGGATGTAGACAGTTCTCTTGGCCTGCTGGCTTCCTGCATGGATGTAGACAGTTCACTGGGCCTGGCAGCTTCCTGCATGGATGTGGACAATTCTCTAGGCCTGGCGGCTTCCTGCATGGATGTGGACAATTCTCTAGGCCTGGCGGCTTCCTGCGTGGATGTAGACAGTTCTCTAGGCCTGTTGGCTTCCTGCATGGATGTAGACAGTTCTCTAGGCCTGCTGGCTTCCTGCATGGTTGTAGACAGTTTTCTAGGCCTGTTGGCTTCCTGCATGGAGGTAGACAGTTCTCTAGGCCTGGCGGCTTCCTGCGTGGATGTAGACAGTTTTCTAGGCCTGTTGGCTTCCTGCGTGGATGTAGACAGTTCTCTAGGCCTGCTGGCTTCCTGCATGGATATAGACAGTTTTCTAGGCCTGGTGGCTTCCTGCGTGGATGTAGACAGTTTTCTAGGCCTGTTGGCTTCCTGCATGGAGGTAGACAGTTCTCTAGGCCTGGCGGCTTCCTGCATGGATGTAGACAGTTTTCTAGGCCTGGTGGCTTCCTGCGTGGATGTAGACAGTTTTCTAGGCCTGTTGGCTTCTTCCATAGATGTAGACAGTTTTCTAGGCCTGTTGGCTTCCTCCATGGATGTAGACAGTTTTCTAGGCCTGTTGGCTTCCTGCATGGATGTAGACAGTTTTCTAGGCCTGTTGGCTTCTTCCATAGATGTAGACAGTTTTCTAGGCCTGTTGGCTTCCTCCATGGATGTAGACAGTTTTCTAGGCCTGTTGGCTTCCTGCATGGATGTAGACAGTTTTCTAGGCCTGTTGGCTTCCTGCATGGATGTAGACAATTCTCTAGACCTGTTGGCTTCCTCCATGGATGTAGACAGTTCTCTAGGACTAGTGACTTTCTGCATGGATATATACAGTTCTCTAGACCTGTTGGCTTCCTCCATGGATGTAGACAGTTCTCTAGGACTAGTGACTTTCTGCATGGATGTAGACAGTTTTCTAGGCCTGTTGGCTTCCTGCATGGATGTAGACAGTTTTCTAGGCCTGTTGGCTTCCTGCATGGATGTAGACAGTGTTCTAGGCCTGTTGGCTTCCTGCATGGATGTAGACAATTCTCTAGACCTGTTGGCTTCCTCCATGGATGTAGACAGTTATCTAGGCCTGTTGGCTTCCCGCATGGATGTAGACAGTTCTCTAGGCCTGCTGGCTTCCTGCATGGATGTAGACAGTTCTCTTGGCCTGCTGGCTTCCTGCGTGGATGTAGACAGTTCTCTAGGCCTGCTGGCTTCCTGCATGGATGTAGACAGTTCTCTAGGCCTGCTGGCTTCCTGCATGGATGTAGACAATTCTGTAGACCTGTTGGCTTCCTCCATGGATGTAGACAGTTCTCTAGGCCTGTTGGCTTCCTGCATGGATGTAGACAGTTCTCTAGGCCTGCTGGCTTCCTGCATGGATGTAGACAGTTCTCTTGGCCTGCTGGCTTCCTGCATGGATGTAGACAGTTCTCTAGGCCTGCTGGCTTCCTGCATGGATGTAGACAATTCTCTAGACCTGTTGGCTTCCTCCATGGATGTAGACAGTTCTCTAGGACTAGTGACTTTCTGCATGGATGTAGACAGTTTTCTAGGCCTGTTGGCTTCCTGCATGGATGTAGACAGTTTTCTAGGCCTCTTGGCTTCCTGCATGGATGTAGACAATTCTCTAGACCTGTTGGCTTCCTCCATGGATGTAGACAGTTCTCTAGGACTAGTGACTTTCTGCATGGATATAGACAGTTCTCTAGGCCTGCTGGCTTCCTCCATGGATGTAGACAGTTCTCTAGGACTAGTGACTTTCTGCATGGATATAGACAGTTCTCTGGCCGGGCGGCTTCCTGCATGGATGTAGACAGTTCTCTAGGCCTGCTGGCTTCCTGCATTCATATAGACAATTCTCTAGACCTGTTGGCTTCCTCCATGGATGTAGACAGTTCTCTAGGCCTGTTGGCTTCCTGCATGGATGTAGACAGTTCTCTAGGCCTGCTGGCTTCCTGCATGGATGTAGACAGTTCTCTTGGCCTGCTGGCTTCCTGCGTGGATGTAGACAGTTCTCTAGGCCTGCTGGCTTCCTGCATGGATGTAGACAGTTCTCTAGGCCTGCTGGCTTCCTGCATGGATATAGACAATTCTCTAGACCTGTTGGCTTCCTCCATGGATGTAGACAGTTCTCTAGGACTAGTGACTTTCTGCATGGATGTAGACAGTTTTCTAGGCCTGTTGGCTTCCTGCATGGATGTAGACAGTTTTCTAGGCCTGTTGGCTTCCTGCATGGATGTAGACAATTCTCTAGACCTGTTGGCTTCCTCCATGGATGTAGACAGTTCTCTAGGACTAGTGACTTTCTGCATGGATATAGACAGTTCTCTAGGCCTGCTGGCTTCCTCCATGGATGTAGACAGTTCTCTAGGACTAGTGACTTTCTGCATGGATATAGACAGTTCTCTAGGCCTGCTGGCTTCCTGCATGGATGTAGACAGTTCTCTTGGCCTGCTGGCTTCCTGCATGGATGTAGACAATTTTCTTGGCCTGATGGCTTCCTGCATGGATGTAGACAGTTCTCTTGGCCTGCTGGCGTCTTGCATAGTTGTAGACAGTTTTCTAGGCCTGTTGGCTTCCTCCATGGATGTAGACAGTTCTCTAGGCCTGATGGCTTCCTGCATGGATGTAGACAATTCTCTAGACCTGTTGGCTTCCTCCATGGATGTAGACAGTTCTCTAGGACTAGTGACTTTCTGCATGGATATAGACAGTTCTCTAAGCCTGGCAGTTTCCTGCATGGATGTCGACAGTTCTGTAGGCCTAACAGCTTCCTGCATGGATATAGACACTTCTCTAGGCCAAGTGACTTCCTGCATGGATGTCGACAGTTCTCTAGGCCTGGTGGCTTCCTGCATGTATGTAGACAGTTCTGTAAGCCTGCTGGCTTCCTGCATGTATGTAGACAGGTCTCTAGGCCTGCTGGCTTTCTGCATGGACGTAGACAGTTCTCTAGGCCTGCTGGCTTTCTGCATGGACGTAGACAGTTCTCTAAGCCTGGTGGCTTCCTGCATGGATGTAGACAGTTTTCTAGGCCTGCTGGCTTCCTGCATGGATGTAGACAGTTCTCTAGGCCTGCTGGCTTCCTGCATGGATGTAGACAGTTTTCTAGGCCTGTTGGCTTCCTGCATGGATGTAGACAGTTCTCTAGGCCTGGCGGCTTCCTGAGTGGATGTAGACAGTTTTCTAGGCCTGTTGGCTTCCTGCATGGAGGTAGACAGTTCTCTAGGCCTGGCGGCTTCCTGCGTGGATGTAGACAGTTTTCTAGGCCTGTTGGCTTCCTGCATGGATGTAGACAGTTTTCTAGGCCTGTTGGCTTCCTGCATGGATGTAGACAGTTCTCTAGGCCTGGCGGCTTCCTGCGTGGATGTAGACAATTTTCTAGGCCTGTTGGCGTCTTGCATAGTTGTAGACAGTTTTCTAGGCCTGTTGGCTTCCTGCATGGATGTAGACAGTTTTCTAGGCCTGTTGGCTTCCTGCAGGGATGTAGACAGTTCTCTAGGCCTGGCGGCTTCCTGCGTGGATGTAGACAGTTTTCTAGGCCTGTTGGCTTCCTGCATGGATGTAGACAGTTTTCTAGGCCTGTTGGCTTCCTGCATGGATGTAGACAGTTTTCTAGGCCTGTTGGCTTCCTGCATGGATGTAGACAGTTTTCTAGGCCTGTTGGCTTCCTGCATGGATGTAGACAGTTTTCTATGCCTGTTGGCTTCCTGCATGGATGTAGACAATTCTCTAGACCTGTTGGCTTCCTCCATGGATGTAGACAGTTCTCTAGGACTAGTGACTTTCTGCATGGATATAGACCGTTCTCAAGGCCTGCTGGCTTCCTGCATGGATGTAGACAGTTTTCTAGGCCTGTTGGCTTCCTCCATGGATGTAGACGGTTCTCTAGGGTTGTTGGCTTCTTCCATAGATGTAGCTAGTTCTCCAGGCCTGCTGGCTTCCTGCATGGATGTAGACAATTCTCTAGACCTGTTGGCTTCCTCCATGGATGTAGACAGTTCTCTAGGACTAGTGACTTTCTTCATGGATATAGACAGTTCTCTAGGCCTGTTGGCTTCCTGCATGTATGTAGACAGGTCTCTAGGCCTGCTGGCTTTCTGCATGGATGTAGACAGTTCTCTAGGCCTGTTGGCTTCCTGCATGGATGTAGACAGTTCTCTGGGCCTGGCGGCTTCCTGCATGGATGTAGACAGTTCTCTAGGCCTGCTGGCTTCCTGCATGGATATAGACAGTTCTCTAGGCCTGTTGGCTTCCTGCATGGATGTAGACAGTTCTCTAGGCCTGTTGGCTTCCTGCATGGATGTAGACAGTTCTCTAGGCCTGCTGGCTTCCTGCATGGTTGTAGACAGTTCTCTGGGCCTGTTGGCTTCCTGCATGGATGTGGACAGTTCTCTAGGCCTGTTGGCTTCCTGCATGGATGTAGACAGTTCTCTAGGCCTGGCGGCTTCTTGCATGGATATAGACAGTTCTCTAGGCCTGGCGGCTTCCTGCATGGATGTAGACAGTTCTCTTGGCCTGTTAGCTTCCTGCATGGATATAGACAGTTCTCTAGGCCTTGTGGCTTCCTGCATGGATATAGACAGTTCTCTAGGCCTGTTGGCTTCCTACATGGATGTAGACAGTTATCTAGGCCTGGTGGCTTCTTGCATGGATGTAGACAGTTCTCTTGGCCTGTTAGCTTCCTGCATGGATATAGACAGTTCTCTAGGCCTTGTGGCTTCCTGCATGGATATAGACAGTTCTCTAGGCCTGTTGGCTACCTACATGGATGTAGACAGTTCTCTAGGCCTGGTGGCTTCTTGCATGGATGTAGACAGTTCTCTTGGCCTGTTGGCTTCCTGCATGGATGTGGACAGTTCTCTAGGCCTGTTGGCTTCCTGCATGGATATAGACAGTTCTCTTGGCCTGTTAGCTTCCTGCATGGATATAGACAGTTCTCTTGGCCTGTTGGCTTCCTACATGGATGTAGACAGTTCTCTAGGCCTGGTGGCTTCTTGCATGAATGTAGACAGTTCTCTTGGCCTGTTAGCTTCCTACATGGATATAGACAGTTCTCTAGGCCTTGTGGCTTCCTGCATGGATATAGACAGTTCTCTAGGCCTGTTGGCTTCCTACATGGATGTAGACAGTTCTCTAGGCCTGTTGGCTTCCTGCATGGATGTGGACAGTTCTCTAGGCCTGTTGGCTTCCTGCATGGATGTAGACAGTTCTCTAAGCCTGGCGGCTTCCTGCATGGATGTAGACAGTTCTCTAGGCCTGCTGGCTTCCTGCATGGAGGTAGACAGTTCTCTAAGCCTGGTGACTTCCTGCATGGATGTAGACAGTTCTCTAGGCCTGCTGGCTTCCTCCATGGATGTAGACAGTTCTCTAAGCCTGGTGACTTCCTGCATGGATGTAGACAGTTCTCTGGCCGGGCGGCTTCCTGCATGGATGTAGACAGTTCTCTAGGCCTGCTGGCTTCCTGCATGGATGTAGACAGTTCTCTAAGCCTGGTGACTTCCTGCATGGAGGTAGACAGTTCTCTGGCCGGGCGGCTTCCTGCTTGGATGTAGACAGTTCTCTAAGCCTGGCGGCTTCCTGCATGGATGTAGACAGTTCTCTAAGCCTGGCGGCTTCCTGCATGGATGTAGACAGTTCTCTAAGCCTGGCGGCTTCCTGCATGGATGTAGACAGTTCTCTAGGCCTGCTGGCTTCCTGCATGGATGTAGACAGTTCTCTAGGCCTGTTGGCTTCCTCCATGGATGTAGACAGTTCTCTAGGCCTGCTGGCTTCCTGCATGGATGTAGACAGTTCTCTAAGCCTGGCGGCTTCCTGCATGGATGTAGACAGTTCTCTAGGCCTGCTGGCTTCCTGCATGGATGTAGACAGTTCTCTAAGCCGGGCGGCTTCCTGCATGGATGTAGACAGTTCTCTAGGCCTGCTGGCTTCCTCCATGGATGTAGACAGTTCTCTAAGCCTGGTGACTTCCTGCATGGATGTAGACAGTTCTCTGGCCGGGCGGCTTCCTGCATGGATGTAGACAGTTCTCTAGGCCTGCTGGCTTCCTGCATGGATGTAGACAGTTCTCTAAGCCTGGTGACTTCCTGCATGGATGTAGACAGTTCTCTGGCCGGGCGGCTTCCTGCTTGGATGTAGACAGTTCTCTGGCTCTGGCAGCTTCCTCCATGGATGTAGACAGTTCTCTAGGCCTGAGGCTTCCTGCTTGGATGTAGACAGATCTCTAGGCCTGGTGGCTTCCTGCATGGATGTAGACCGTTCTCTAGGCCTGATGGCTTCCTGCATGGGTGTAGACAGTTCTCTAGGCCTGATGGCTTCCTGCATGGATATAGACAGTTCTCTAGGCCTGATGGCTTCCTGCATGGATGTAGACAGTTCTCTAGGCCTTGTGGCTTCTTGCATGGACGTAGACAGTTCTCTAGGCCTGATGGCTTCCTCCATGGATGTAGACAGGTCTCTAGGTCTGGCAGCTTCCTGCGTGGATGTAGACAGGTCTCTAGGCCTGGAGGCTTTCTGCATGGACGTAGACAGTTCTCTAGGCCTTGTGGCTTCCTGCATGGGTGTAGCCCATTCATCTCACATGAGATCTATTCAATGTGGGTTGCTAACAACTATTTTGTTTTGATTTATAATCGCACAGATTCCTGGCTGATTCATGAACAGATGATATTATTGTCAACTAATTGGCAGTCGCTTGTTCACTCTCAGGATGAAAGGAAGATGCATTAGGAATCAAAACTAAGATTTGCCAGTCACACATCCAGAAATTAGGGGGCTTATTTATGAGAGGCTTGTGCCGCTGGAAAGTCACCTTATTTGACGCTCATGCGGTGCAAGCATCTCAAACATATCTATGAGGCGATGCAGAGCCAAGTTGCTGCCTTGCTCGACTTCCATGGGCATTGCGGTGGGTTTTACAACGCAACACCCATGGATTTTGAGACTACCCCAGATTTACTTAATCATGTAAACCTGGGGCAGTGCCAGAACCTTATGACTCCCCAGAGCAGGCATAACGAGGAAAAATATTTTTATTTTGCCTCATTTTTTAGGTCTTGCCTACGCAGTGCGCATGCGTTACAAAGGAGACCTTTAGCCGTCGTGCAGCTCTTTTTCAAAGTACATGCTTGTGGCGGCATAAGCCTTGGGGAGTGCGCAGCGGCGCGCCACAAGCACGAGTATGTGCTTTGAAAAAGAGCACACTGTGCGTGCACGTACCGTTGTGTTTATTTGTGGTGTTCGGCCCCACAAGGATGCATCAGTCATCATTAAACTATTGCCCCCTCTGCTCAGTGGTATGTCTCTGTGCTTAGAGCATGGGTTTATTGTTATCGATAGTTGACTTTACTTCTAGTTTCCCACGGACTTGCTGGATTGTTTAACCATTTGTTCTGCTGTCATGTGGTTTCTTTCAGTCGAGCAATCCTTTGTTTGCGGACTTAATCAAGGCTATTTTTTGGGTGGCGGTGGGGTCCGAGGGGAATGGGACAGTTGGTTTGTGTACATTCTCCTTTCAACATCCTCATTTCGTGGAATAGAAAGGCCATAATGCTGGCATTTGTAGAACAGAAATGTATTTTTTCCTGAGGTGAAGTGGTGTTTACATTTGACTTCGCCTCAGGGCCCCTTTCGCCGTTCTTGTGTCTTCCTCTGCAGTGAGACAGCGGGTTATCCCCGCCCCCATGCCTCCACAGTCAGAAGGAAAGGAAAAGCAGCAGAGGGGAATTCTGCCATCATACCCGTTGACTTGTTTAGTCAGTAACAGTGTCACGGATCCGGGCACTGTTGACATATAAAATATGTCCGAGTGTGGGGGCCACACCTACCGCTAACCTTTTAACCGGGTACTTCCTTTCCACCCCTTTACAGCCCCCTCCAACTCTTCTACTTTGTTGGGAATCCTGTTGCTAAAGGAATTATGTGCGAATATGTTTGATAGCTCAAATGCCTCTGCTGTGCCAGTTTGTGAACAGTTGTATTTGTGGAACAGACCTGCCTTTGTTGGCACAATGTCTTAGGGCCATATGTATCATGCCCAAATGCGTTCGCAAACAGCGAAATTCTCAGAATTGCGGCGTTTCCGAACGCATTTTCGCAAAATGGTATGTATCACACAAATCTGCATGCAAAATAAGGAATCGCAAAATTTGCGATTCCTTATTTTGCGATTGCATTTAAGGAATCGCAAATTTTGCGATTCCTTAAATGCAATGTAAGAAGCCCCAAAAAATTGCTAAATGGCCTTAAGGAATCGCAAATTACCACCAACTTCTAGTTGGTGGTAAGTTGCGAATTCCTTGAAAAATGTAAATTTTTGCATTTTTCAAAGTGCCATGTGACGCACATACATGCCCTTAGGGCATGTATGTGTGCCACATGTGCACCCATGCATATTTCAGGGGTGCAACAGGGTGTCCTTTGGACACCCCTGCACCCTTGAAATTATTCTCAATTTGCGATTAGCAAATTGCGAATCGCAAATTGAGAATAACTTCTCATTCATTCCTATGGGCCTCCTGGCCCATAGAAATGAATGGGGAAGTATTCCTTAATTGTGAATTCGCAATTTGCGGATTTGCAATTAAAGAATATCAAGAAATCGCTAAACAAATTGCAATTTTCTTGATACATACCAATTAGCGATTCTGAAATAGCGATTTCTTAAAAATCGCTATTACAGAATCGCTAATTGGTACCTTGATACATATGGCCCTTAGTCTGGGGCACTGGAATTATGCAGTAGTGGGCAACCATATTATGTGGCAGGTACGATTAAATTATGCAGCATTATGCAGCACATTTTGTCATAGTATTACTTATTTTTTTTCATTTTCACACATGGTAACTACCTGGGAAAATATTTCACCTTATTAGTACTGATTTAACACCCAAATACAGCAATAAGAAACTGAAAGATGACAAGTCGACCTTTGCGACGGGCCTTTCTGTGTGTAGGAGCACTGCTGTCACGTTTTTATCCGCCACGTTTTTTAGTCGCTACGTTTGTAGTAACTTTGTTAAGCAGATGATGGATTAAGCGGCAAATCCGTAATTACGAGGGAAAACGTTGCAACTGCAAAATCTCATAATACCAGCAGCCCTGGTCATATTCCATCACGTTGGGAGGCCCAGATGCAGTCTTATGGGATGGACGTGGAAGAGTGCAGACTCCTTGGTGTCAGTTCCTCCTGGTTTCTGGTACTCAGCCACGAGAGAAGGTATCCATGAAGTGTAAAACTTCAGCCATCTACATTTCTGTATAACCCTTTATCCCAAATTTTAAAGTGTCTTGCTATTCCCACTGTTTCCCACCCAGGGAAGTCGTGCGCGCAGAGTTAGCTCAAGGCAGAGGTGTTTGTGGAAATCCAGGTAATCTCGAGGTGGATCAGTTGCATCAGGGGCGGCCTTAGGCATGTCCAAGCTGTGCACCTGCACAGGGCCACCAAACCCCAGGGGCCGCCACGCCAATATATATCCTTAATATAATAATCCTCTGAGGATGGATAAATTTTTGCGTGGCGGCCCCTGGCAGGGATTTGGCGGCCTCCGGCTCTGTTCCACTTCCAAACACCCTGGCCCCCTCTCTTCACTGGCCTCCGCGCCTGCATTCCTCCTGGTTCCTGATTGGCTTCTTTTTTTCCCCACCCACTGCTGGCCACGTCGTGTGTCACAATGCCCTCCTCCTCCTAAATTTTATCGTTCTGAGACGAATTCGGAAGGGTAGGAGCAGCCGCAGGTACTGGTCATCTAACGCTTTTTCTGGACGTTTTATTAAAACACCTTCCTGAGCTCTGGGGGTCTCCGCCCCGCCCGGACCCCCTCTTCCGGGGCCCCCTACGTACGCTCCCTGCCCAGGGCCGCCATGAGCCTAGAGCCGCCCCTGGTTGCACCAACCATAATGCCTTCAAAGGAGCAAGCTATTACCCCAAAATACATTTTCATCAACTTACCTGTAATAAACAATGGAAACCATTAGAGTTGCGATGGTCGTACCATGCAATATTGCAGGTTTCTATTAAAGATGATGACGTGTACGTGAAAAACAAAAGCCGCAACGTAAGGAGCAAGTTTGGAAGTTTGCAAAGACATTTTCCTCCAAAACGTACTCAGCATGCCTGAACGTCTGTCTTTTCTCTTCATGTGGCGTGTGTGAATGGTGTGAGCTATTTTTACTAAATTGAGTTCAGGAATTATAAAATAGGCACATTTTGTTGGCATTTGATTTCATGTTTATTTCTTTTTTATAAACCTCTCGCTACGTGTGTGTCGGCATTTGTTACATATGAAGTGTGTGGCATGCATATATAGTGGTAGGTTAGAGTATAATTATAGATTGGTACAATAGGTGGTGGGGGTGAAATTCCATTACTGGTCTGAGCAATTCTTAGTAAGTGGTGAATGACGACATGTAGGTGGCGAATGGTGATGTGCTATTGAAGAGTCAACATTTCAGCTTCTTTCTGAATTGAAGTATTTCAGGAGCAGACCTAATTTCTGGCGTGTTGATGTCTGAGGGGCCGATTCACAGAACTAACTTAAGACAAAATCCTAAACTTACTACTTTTGGTATTCACCAAAGTTAGGATTTTGTCTTAAGTTTGTCTTAAGATAAGCTTAAGACAGACTTAAGACAGGCTTAAGACAGACTTAAGACAGACTTAAGACAAAATCCTAACTTAAGTCTGTCTTAAGTCTGTCTTAAGTCTGTCTTAAGTTTGTCTTAAGTCAAATTTAAGACAAAACCCTAACACCAAAAGTAGTAAGTTTAGGATTTTGTCTTAAGTTAGTTCTGTTAATCGGGCCCTGAATTCCTAGCATTGTGTTCTCAGAAGGCTTGTCTTTTGGTTTCTTCTTTGAAAACGTGAACAAATACACAGGTGTTAGGATGTGCCCTCTTGCAGAGTTACTGGGCTTTCAAGTGGTTTTCTTCAGGTGCTTTTGTTTTTTATCTGCTCAGACCGCATCCTGCTCCTTTTCCTCCCTCTTTCCTTTTGTGGTCTTGATTACTCTGGTATCAGTTGATATAAGACTTCACTTGTAGCTATATCATTTCCTCCAGACTTTTAAGAGCTGCAGTATAAAAAGCTTTACATTACATAGTCTTCGCTCCTTGCACAGGACAGGGTTGGCGGACCACAATTCTGAACGGTATTACTAATGAATAATTCCGATTTACAGCTGCAATACTTGGAAATCTTAGTTTTTCAGACCGGCTCTATTTGCATGTTGCTCTCATAAAGGCATCATTCTGATAACTGATTCATTTCTAAAGGCCCGTCTTATAGTCCATTCACAGAATCATAAAATCTTTTTCCAGACTCTCAAACTTTTAATGAGTTCATTTCCAAAGGATACACCAAGCCAACATTGCTAAGGATACACCAAGCCAACATTGCTCTCAGGTCGGACAAACATCTGCCTCTCATCTTTTGAACACATTCCGGGATCGGTCTCGCTTATGTTTAAGTATGGGCGAATTTTGCGGATTCCCGGTTCACGAATTCACGTGAAATGGGAAAAAATCCGCGAGTTCGCGGATTTTCCCGCAAACTCGTGGATTTTTTTGCCATTTGCACAAATAATGTGACACATGAGTCTGTAACTTTGCCGAGGTCCCTCGAGTGAGCTGTCTATCATAGTGAGGAAAGGGCGGGAAGACGTTGCATACCCTAGTGTGTGTGTGGCGGGGCCAAACGGGCGGGGCTTCTATGCGAGTTCACATGCCTCTTTTAAGGGTCAGAGACCGATCAGAGCAGCAGATGAGAATGAAGCAGCCGCCTGGTCACAGCAGTACACGGGGATTGCGCTAGAGAAACTCGTGGATGCAAAGACCTCCATCAAGGATTACATCTAATTGTAGGAGGTAGATATGGGGAGGAAGCACACCTGCCTAGCCTCGACCGTGCTCACTAGTTGTTTGGGCGCTGAGGTCCCTCGAGTGAGCTGTCCATCATTGTCAGGAAAGGGCACAAAGACGTTGCTTACACTAGTGTGTGTGTGGCGGGGCTTCTATGTGAGTTCACATGTCTCTTGTTTATAAAGGGTCAGAGACCGATCACCAGATGAGGAGAAAGCAGCCTCCTGTTCACAGGAAGTACAAGGGGATTGCGCTCGGGAAACTCACGGATGCAAAGTCCTCCATCAAGGATTACATCTAATTTAAGGCGGTAGAGATATGGGGAGGAAGCACACCTGCCCAGCCTCGACCGTGCTAACTAGTTGTTTGGGCTGATTATAATGCTTGACTGAATTTGAGCTTCAACTCGGGCACCTGCTTTATTTATATCTGTAAGTGCTTCCTGTTGAGGTTTAATTTTTGACAGGAGCATCGTGCCAGAATGAATCCTGCCCTGCATATTTATCCACGAAGATGCCATTCTCTACTGCAAAAAATGCACAAAAAAATAAAAATCCACCTGCGGGCAGATTTGCGGATTTTTTGGCAATTTCGCGCGATTCGCGGATCGCGAAATTGCCAGAAATCCGCAAAATCTGCAAGCGGAACGGATTTTGCGCCCACCCTTACTTATATTTAAATTTGCATGGGACTCCATGACCTACCACTGGGAAATATCATTGACTTGTAGTATGAAGGAGGGAAACGATTAATATATGTACTGCTTTATATTCCTGGCCTATTGTAAAACAGAGCAGTACCCAGCTAAGCAGGCTATAATCCTAACAAGCACTGGCATAGCCAATAGGTCTCGCTTTTGGGACCTTATAAGTATTTAGTTATGCAGCACAATATCCTCGGTGCAACAACATCAACTGTTGCATGGCTGAACACTTATAAGGTTCCGAAGGCGGGACCTATTGCCTATGCCAATGCTTGTTCCTCTTTCCATTTGTGCTGCATCATGGATCACACATAGAAAGAGGAAAGAACAACTCCAGATTGTTTTGGTGCAGTAAGGAGCCCCTTCCAATCCTACCCTCAATGGAGGCACTCGTGCACCATGGTGCAAGCGTGAGTATGTTGGCGCTATGCAGCAAATTGTGCGCCAGCACAGGGGGAAGGGACAGGGAGGCACCACCTAGGTGTGTTAAGCCACTAAGCTGAATATTCTCAGACCGGTACATGCACGCGGCCTCAAACAGGCAGTATCCCGATGAGTAGACTGAAAACGCACCTTTGATCAGCAAACAGGAGCAATTTTTTGAAGATGGAATTAAATATATTTGGTGAACTCGTCCTTTCACAGGGAGGATTGTTTAGAGAATTAGCAACAAGGAGTCATCATCTTGAAATAACTTTGCAAAAACTGGTTCAGAAGTGCTTTGTACTGAGATCTGTAGAAGCTGCTTTTTGGCTGTCAAATCACTCTTTGCCCCTTTTTAAATATCAGTAGCCTGTAAACATTGTCAAATCCACTAAAACATATTTCTTGTAATCGTACCGGTTTTGACGTGAATGTACAATGGCCACTAACTAATAGTAGCGGCAGTCAATAATTCCCATTCAAAACTGGGCACCTCCCTATGCACCAATACGGAGCCTGAAATGAAAAGACCATTTATATAGCGCGGTAGCTGCCCTCAGGCGTCCTAGCGCTGCGGACATCACGCTTGATTCGCGGCAGTCATGAGCTAATCAGGTTTGTTAAAAAGCCAAGTTTTTAAGAGTTTGCGGAAGGCAAGCAATTTAGGTTCTGATCTGAGTTGGAGGGGGAGGGAGTTCCTCTGCGCTCTGCGAACACACGCATGATCTTTCACATAACAAAACATGGAAGTGACCTACGTCTGTTCAGCCGCTCACTTCTGCTGCTCCTGCTTTTAGCTTTACCTTTTCAATAAAAAAACAAAGCGCTCTGAAGTCACGCAGGGAGACACACAGTGCTCTATAAACGTTGTAAATAAGCCGTGAGGTGCATTGGCGGAGTCAGAACGTGGCCTGCACACAGTGGTCGAAGTGGGTGGGATCGGAGGGGCACGATTTGTCCATTCTTATTTAATTTAAGGAAAACAGTTCCCCTACTTTCTGTGCAAAGATAACCGTCCCAGAACGGTTATTACCAAGAGCTGAAATGCTTTAGCTGCAGTGTAAGGCAGCGAGTCTCCTGTGCTTTGAAACCTAGGGAGGGACAGACAGCTAAACAAGCCTTCCTGCCAGGGTACCTGCCAGTGCTTACCTAAGAAATGTAAATGTGCACAAGGATTCAATCTGCTAATGTAGAGGGAGCTTGGATGCTGGTATTAGCTTTAATTATTGCACTCACTTTACACTTCCTGATTACACAGATTTATTATGTTTTGAATGGTTTTGGAAAAGAGTTACCATCTGAGCTGTCAATCATCAATCAATCAATCAGTGGTTTATAGAGCGCGCTACTCACCCGTGAAGGTCTCAAGGCACTGGGGGAGAGGGTGGTGCAGCTCCGGGTCAGTCGAAGAGCCAGGTCTTGAGGTCCTTCCTGAACGTGTGGAGGGTCGGGGAGTGTCTGATGTTGACCGGAAGCTCGTTCTAGGTTTTCGCTTCAATGTTGAAGAAAGCTCTCCCGCCGGTTCTGTTTCTGCGGATGCGGGGGGCCTCTGCCAGGGCGAGATCAGCGGAGCGGAGGTTCCTCTTGGGTACGTGGAAACATACTCGGTCGTTGAGGTATTTGGGTCCGATGTTGTTGAGGGATTTGTAGGCGTGGGTGAAGAGTTTGAAGGTGACCCTCTTCTAGACGGGGAGCCAGTGGAGGCTTCGTAGGTGTTGGGTCATATGTTTGTGGCACAGTGTCCTAGGACGAGCCTTGCTTCGCCATTCTGGATGGTTTGGAGTTTGTGTAGAAGAGTTTTGTTGATTCTGGCGTAGAGGGCTGTGCCGTAGTCTAGTCTGCTGGTTATGAGTGCCTGGGTGACATTCTTTCTGCAGTCGGGGGGGATCCATTTGATGGTCTTACAGAGGATGCGGAGGCAGTTGAAACTGGTGGACGTGACGGCGTTGATCTGGCGGTTCATGGAGAGGGAGGAGTCGAGGATTAGGCCGAGGTTCCGAGCGTTTTCTGTCGGGTGGGTGGGCTCCCGAGGGTGGAGGACCACCAAGTGTTGTCCCAGGCGGAGGTGCAGGGTCCGAGGATGAGGTCCTCGGTCTTCTCGGAGTTGGGCATTAGGCAACTGTCCTTCATCCAGGCTGCTACGTTTCTCATTCCTTCTTAGAAGCAGAGTCTGGTGATTTATGGGTTCTTGGTGAGTGAGAGGATGAGTTGGGTGTCATCGGAGTAGGATTCAATGCTAGGCCCGTGCTGTCTGACGATGGCGGCGATGGGGGCCATGTAGATGTTGAAGAGCGTCGGGCTTAGTGAAGATCCTTGGGGTACTCCGCAGATGATGTCAGTGGGATCGGAGAGGAACGGGGGGTTGGGGGGTCTGATCCTTTAGGTTCTGCCAGAGAGTAAGGATTGGATCCAGTCAAGGGCGGATCCCTGTATTCCTTTGTTGTGGAGTCTGGAGGCTAGTGTGCGATGTGAGACAGTGTCGAAGGCTGCGGAGACGTCTAGGAGGATGAGGGCTGCGGTGTGTCCCTGGTGTAGCAGGATGCGGATGTCGTCGGTGGCGGCGAGGAGGTCGGTCTCGGTGCTGTGGTTGTTACAGAAGCCAGACTGGGATGCGTCTAGGATGGAGTTTTCTTCAATGAAGGCGGTCAGCTGGGCATTCTCTAGTCATTCAGTGACTTTGGCTGTGAAGGGGAGGAGAGAGATGAGCCGGTAGTTGTTCAGGTCAGTTGGGTCGGCCATTGGTTTCTTGAGGAGGGGTTTCACCTCCGCACGCTTCCAGTCGCTTGGGAAGATGCCGGACATGAGGGAGGAGTTGATTGTTCGTCCTAGTTCGGGTACGATGACATTGGAAGATGTGAGGGGGGCAGGGGTTCATTGGGGTTCGTGAGTGCGTCTTCTTCATGGTTGAGGAGATGAGCTTGACGGAAGCGGTGGCCCAGGAGGTGATGGTCGGCTTCTCGGCAGTGGTGGTGTGGTTTGGTGCTGTTTTCTGCTGGCTCGCTGAAGTTGTCGTAGAGGGCCTTGATCTTTAGGTGGAAGTAGGGGCTGAGTTTGTCGCAGAGTTCCTGGGAGGGTGTGATGTCAGTGGCTTCGCAGGTGGGTTTTGCGAACTGCTAAATGACGTTGAAAAGTTCCTTGATGTTGGATGCGTTGGTCTTGACTTTGTCTCTGATGAAGGTCCTTTTGGTGTCCCTCATACGCTGGTGGTCGTCTTTCAGGGCGCTCTTGCGGTTGTTCCATGCTTCCGTGATCTTCTGGTTCCTCCAGGTTTTCTCCAAGCGTCTGCAGGAGCGTCTGGCTTCTTGGAGTTCGGCGGTGAACCAGGCGGCCCTCAGTGGACGTTGTTTGGCGGTGCGGCGGAGAGGTGCCAACTTGTCGGCACAGCAGGAGACCCAGCGGTGGGATTCCCTGGCTGCGGAGTTGGTGTCGGTAGTGGCCTTGTAGGGGTCTTGGAGGAGGGTGGAGTTCAGGTATTCCTTGGTGACCTTACTCCAGTTCCATCGCAGCGGACGTTTGCGGGCTTGGGTGCGGTGGTGGTGTTGAAAGTGAAATGGATGCAGTGGTGGTCCGCCCAGAGTGGCTGGGTGGTGTGGATGAAGCGGATGTTTGATCCTCCCACAAAGATGGGGTTGAGGGTGTGGCCCGCTCTGTGGGTGGGAGTACTGACAAGTTGTTTCAATCCTAGCTTGGCGAGGCTCTCGAGGAGTGTGGTGGAGCTGTGAAGTATGTGCTTTTCAAAGGGGCATAACAAAAGCCCCTGCGATACAAGGGTTGCAGGAACCTGTGGTATGCTCCTAATTGTTCTCCACTGCTCCAACCAGAATTTAATTCTGTGGCTCTCTCGTTACAGACACAGACCTCTAATAAAGGTTTAATTAACTTAACTTGCATTTATTTTACATGTAAGCTGTTTATTATTTTCTATGTACATACCTGAAGGTGAAAGGCCGAACAAAGTTACCGAATATTGGTTTTTTAGCTACCCCTTTAATCCCACCCCTACGCTTACTCACCCGCCCATATTGTGCACAGCTTCACAGTTACCCTACTTTTTTTAACACCTTCGACCCCGTCTTGTTGACTATGAAAACCGCCCCCCTGCTCCCCCAGAGCCACGTGGTCCCCAAAGGATCTGCTGACCTCCCTTGTTTACATGAGATTCTTGGACAAAATGGCAGCCGTGCCTGCCAAGCACAGTGCCCTTTCCAAGCAAGCAGGGCCCGGCCGCTGTAGGCCTAACAAAGGGCCTGTGTGCCATGAAGGAGAAGCCAGGGCTGGGAGAGGATCCAGGGTCTGTGTCAGGAGGCCATCTGTGGAGCAGACGCAGGCCGGGGTCTCAGGAAACTGGGCCCTATACAGACAGGCCAGTGCTCTGGGAGGTCACCAGACTGAGGCCAGTGCTCTGGAAGGTCACCGGACTGAGGACAGTGCTCTGGAAGGTCACCGGACTGAGGCCAGTGCTCTGGGAGGTCACTGGACTGAGGTCAGTGCTCTGGGAGGTCTCTGGACTGAGGCCAGTGCTCTGGGAGGTCACTGGACTGAGGCCAGTGCTCTGGGAGGTCACCGGACTGAGGCCAGTGCTCTGGGAGGTCTCTGGACTGAGGCCAGTGCTCTGGGAGGTCTCCGGACTGAGGCCAGTGCTCTGGGAGGTCACCGGACTGAGGCCAGCCTTCTCGGAAGTCACCGGACTTGGGCGCAGCCAGTCACACAACAGCCAGAACCTCTGGCTCCTAAGCAGGTCTGATAGGGTCTGATACACTCACAGTGAGAGGCCACAACCGGCCGGTAGGTCCAAGACGCCTACAGCGTCTGCAGAGCCGTGGGACATGAGTGCATTACAAGGTTTACTAGGGCTGAGGAGACCGCCTAGTGCAGGACTAAGCGATACAAAAGGATCAAACCCAGATCTGTTGACTGGGTGTGAGTGTTTGATTGAGTCTGATGCTCCGTCCATCACCACCCCCTTTTGTACCGCTTTGGCCGCCATAAGTGTGGCAGGGTATGCTCAGACGTGAGTCCCTTGCTCACTTTGCCACTGGATTCAAGCAAGCCGGGCTGAAGACGGCTGTAATGCCAGAAACCGGTCCTCGGAAGCTTGTTTCCGGTCCAGGGAAGGCATGGCTTGGCAGTTCGGGCTGGACTGTTCCCATGAGGCACAGGGTCAGACTGATTTGCATATAGCCATGTCTGAACTGGGGTGGCAGAGTGGGCTAAAGAACGGTGATGGATTAAACTCAGATCTTTTGACTGGGTGTGAGTGTTTGATTGGCTCAGATGCTCTGTCCATCACCACCCCCTTTTGTAGTGCAGGACTAGGCAGACATCTAGCAAGAGGGCTTTGTATGCCTATGGAAGTAGGCCTAGATCTAGGACATCGAAAGTGTGAAAGGTGCTGTTTGTATGTTTCTGGGTTCCTTTCCTAACTTCCTTAAGGATAAAAACCTCTCTTTCCTGAATACTGAGTTGCGATGGCTGCGGGGCTGGAAGAGTCGGGGAGCCCTCTTAACGGCCGACATGTTTACCCCTGAGCACATTGACATGTGGTGGCTGAGGCAGGTAAGGGAAACAGAATACCATTATGATGCAGTGCGTGCAGTTAATGTTTGCTCTCTGGAGAGTAAAGACGTGCACTACAGTTATCCATATGTGTTGTCTTTGCATGCTACCCGGCTGGGGAGGACGCTACAACTGATGACGAGATAGGGGATACTTATCTCGAAAACCAGAGAGTGCTCTCTCTGAGTGTTTGTGAAGGTCCAGCAAACTGCGGTGCATGCCACGTGGACCTCAGTCGAAGTGATGCAGTCTGCGGTTGGCATATGTGGAGTCAAAGCCCCACTCCAGCCAGTGCAAAGCTTTCGAAGAAGGCGAAGGTTCTACGAAAAGCCCAGCCACAGTCAGCCAGTAACTTGCTGGTAGGCCGAAAGAAGAAGTACTGTGCCACAACATACCACAGAGCTATCATACATACAGAACGATAATGCTAGAGGCAGTGACAACCAGCTACAGAGAAGCGATGAAGGCCATGACAGCCAAGTGCAAAAGCACGCCAAAAGCAAAGGCATATGGGCAGAAAGAACACAATTATATTCATCGGAAAGAACGAGTCATCCAACCATGGGTCAAGCTGCAGTCAGGGACCAGTGCATTCAAAGTGGCAAGTAGCATCCACAACGACCCAAGTGAATGCACGGAGGTTGTGCTTACCGACCCATTCGTACCTGAAGCGACGATCACCAAAGTCGTCGGTTGCACTCAGCACAACTCAAAAAGTCTTCGAGATCCTGAAGGTCTCCAATGGCCGCAGAGAATAGTGTAAAATATGGTGCTGCTGCCTTCCTGGAACCCTCGCTTCTATTTGATACAGCCAAGAAGTAGACTATTGGAGCCAAATGGACTGACTGAATTGAAACATTCGATAACTTCATCGACACGCTAAAAGAAACAGCTGACAAAAAAGATCAGCAAGCACCTGAAGAACCTTGCAGGTGACGGAGTGAAAGAAGCGATAAAGAAAATACCACAAGCTGATGAAATATCTTACCGTCAGATTAAGGAATCATTAGAAACCAAGCTCAATCCAATGCAGAATGTCGACTGTGAAAGGTACATCTTCAGCCGAGCAAGACAGCAAGCTGGTGAACGATGGATGAGTTTGCTGAGAGACTTGAGACCCTCATCAAACCTTGCGAGTTCAACAAATTCTATAAAGAAGAAGCCATACATCTCAGAGACATCGATGGTTGCCTTTCCGACTCGTTCAGATAACATATGCTGAGAGAGACACTCAGTGTGGAGATAGTGTTCATGGTTAAAAGAGCAGTAGAATGTGCACATCGACAAGCTGCTGGTAAGGAAGCTGGAGTAGCCAGAGTGAATCAGCATTGAACATGAAAGGTAAGCGGATACACGAGGTCGAAGGCCATAAATTGCTGTCTCTGAAGAAAAATAAATTGTGCTTCCAATGCAGTCTCCTTTCCACACAGAGGTAAATGTCCCGCCATTGGACAAGTATGCAAAGGCTGCAGGAAAGAAAACCATTTCATAATGGTTTGCAAAGCAAAAGAGAAACTAACTGCATCATGTCAAGAAGAGAAAATGGATGCCAGAAAGTTCCAGAGGCCCTCTAGTCACGCCCACAAGACCAAACAGCGACATCAATTGAGGCAAGTGGAAACTAAACAAAGTCGATTGTCATCAAATTTATTGTCAAGAGGCTCTGCTATGTCATTTTCGAGTGACGGTGAAGAAAATGGCTGTGCGATGATGATGTCTACTATTGAACAATGTGCACACATAGGTTTAGCTTCATGCAGAGAAGAGTCCAAGTCCTAGAGAGATCATCATGTGAGACAAATCAATGCTTTTGTACATTGCCCTAAGATCACACTTAAGGTGAATGGTTGCCCCATACCTTTAATCATTGACAGTGGTGCATCGATAAACATCATTCTGGCAGAGAAATATTATGAACTGTCTCCGGTGCCCGTCTAATGCCTTCGAAGACAAAACATGTGGCCTGTATCCATGCCATTGCACAGCTGAGGATCATTTGTAGAAAAACAAACACAAAGAGATGATGGACGGAGCGCTGAAACTTTTCAGACACTTACTCTCAGTCACAGATCTGGGTTGATTCCATCATTGTTCTTTAGCTCACTTCACCACCCCACCCCAGTTCATACACGGTCATATGCAAATCAGTCTTGAGCCTGTTCCTCATGGGAACAGTCCAGCCCAAACTGCCAAGGCATGTCTTTCCTGGACCAGAAACAAGAATCCTAGGACCGGTTTCAGGGTAACACCCCTAATCAGGCAGGCTAGCTTGAATCCAGTGGCAAAGTGAGCAAAGGACCCACGTCTGGGCATACCCTGCCAACTTAGTGAGAACAAAGTAAACACAAGCATTTGCAATGCAATAGGTCTCGCATTTACGCAAGTTTGAGCTATTGACATTGCAAATGACAATGCCTTTTATTTTTGGTTTCGTTTTTAAAACATAAATAAAATGTTTTGCCATTTACAATGCCAATAACTTAACCTTTGGTAAATGCGAGACCTATTGCATTGCAAATGTTCACATCCTCATTGCTGCCACCCTCCCCAGAAGCGCAGCTGCATATGTTATGTATTAGACTTGGAGGGAAGTGTGCGCTGTTTTGGAGGACTGTACCGAACACTGCTATCAATCCGCTAACTTTAACCAGCACCAAGGTCACCCGCTAGAATTTAATACGCTCCTAGAAATGATCACATTGTGGGTTTTATAGCAATGCACACTTTCGGGTGTGGGTATTCAAAATGTGGAACCGTGGATAAAGTAGTGAGGCAGCATTGGACTGATCTCTATGGAAATTTGTTGTAGGAAATGCCCATTCGTCAGTACATTGGAAATGCTCATGGGGCTGGTGTACAGTCAGTCACATGCCAGGGAAATCTGACACCGACTGACTATGCCCTTTGCCTACTTCCGCCGCTCAGAAACACCGGCCTGTCTGATTAACAGCGATTAATAAGACTTGCAATAATTAAAAGTAAGGTTTGTTTATGTCTTTAGTGCATTCATTTCCAATTTCAGCGAGATATTGTTTCAGAAATTAATGAAGACAAAATATTTCGTCTTTATTAATTTCTGAAACAATATTTCACCTACATGGAAAATAAATGCACTAAAGGCAAAATGTCGCCCGTTTCGTCCCTTAGCTGCCCACTGTGCCAAGAGCTCAGCTACTGAGGTTAATGACCGGACTTGTAATTTGGTGGCTAGTTTCTCAAGCAATATATGGCTGCTAGTCCTTTGAGGAGAATGCATTTTAAGGGGAATAAAGAGGAAACGTGCAGCTGTTGCAAGTAACTCAAAAGTGAACTGTTTCGCCTAAACAGTGGAAACAGGAGTGAACAGTCACTGTTTAGGAGAAATTAATTTCTAAAACAATATCTCTCTAAAATTGAAAATGAGAGCAGTAGTCCGGTGGGGAGGGGCGGGGCAGGGGTTGAAGTCGAGAGACGACGACGATGGAAAATACATTAAAACCAGGCAAAACCTAAAAACGGAAGTCAGGCACTTTTGCCTGAGACGGGGGCGGGGCCTGCAATCCAGCAGGAAGTCCCGCCCGCCGCCACAGCCGCCGCCGCCGAGGAAGAAGTGGAGCGATGAGACACTGAACACGCCGAAAGAGCCCGGTAAGTGGTGGGGATGGGGGTCACGCGCGTGTGTATGTGTCTGGAGTGCGTGTGTGTGACTGTGGGGGAGGGGGGTGTGTGTGAGCGAGTGTCTGCCGTGTGCCTGCGTGTGCATGCGCTCGCCTGTGTGTGCGCATGCAGAGGGGTGGGGGGTGGGGGCTGCCTATATGTGAAGCGCTCTGATACCTGATTCGGTTCGGGGCTGGGAAATAAAAAAAAAAAAAAATGCTGAGTTACTCTGCGCATGCGCGGGTGAGACGCGCGCTACCGCGGTGAAATCCGCGAAGGAAACGCTCGTGTCAGATTGGTGTCCACTCTCCCAATAACGGGCAACATTAGGTCTGAAGCAGACTCTCTCAATGCTCACGCATTGAGAGTACGTCTGCTCGACCTAACAAGAAGATGATGTACGGAGCGCTGAAACTTTTCAGACACTCACCCCCAGTCACAGATCTGGGTTAAATTATTTAGCTCCCTTTGCTATCCCAGTTCAGACCCAGCCATATGCAAATCAGTCTTGACCGAACATGTTCTTCATGGGAACAGTCCAGCCCGAACTGCTAAGCCAGATCTTACCTGGACCGGAAACAAGCATTCTGGGTCTGGTTTCAGGGTAACACCCCTCATCAGCCAGGCTGGGTTGAAATCCTGAAGCAAAATGAGCCCGGGACCCACATGTAGGCATACCCTGCCAACTTAGGGTGAACAAAGCAAGCACATAGAGATGATGGACGGAGCGCTGAAACTTTTCAGACACTCACCCCCAGTCACAGATCTAGGTTGAATCCATCATCATTATTTAGCCCACTTCGCCACCCCAGTTCAGACCCAGCAATATGCAAATCAGTCGTGCCCCTGTTCCCCATACATATGACCAAGCTACGCCCCCGCCCAGACCTGGGAATGCTTGAAAGGCCCATAAATGTCTCCCAGGGTGACCGTTGCTCAGACATGGGAGACGTGGGGTGATCATATTGTAGAACTCTGGTGGGCTTTCAGTGGGGGTCTCCTGGCAGTCTCACACACAGCAACTCCTCTTGTGGCACCCAAGCCAAAATTTACAAACTCAGAAAAGTGCTCTAACGTGTTGTTAGGGTGCTCATATATACAAGAGAGCATTTGTTGCTCGAAACGCGTCGCCCGTTGAGAGGTCTACAATAAATCTACCTTGCCGACAGCCTGGGGTCCGTGTCTTCATTTTGCCATTTGTTCGGAGGTGGTGAAGATTGCTGGTGTGTATATATATATATATATATATTCACTGAAAAAACCATAGGTTATAGACCATATATAGTTAGGAATTAGCATTTACAAAACCTTGAAAATTCACTGAAAAAACCATAGGTTATAGACCATATATAGTTAGGAATTAGCATTTAAAAAACCTTATTTTACTCACACAAAACCATTGAAATTCCATATATAGTTAGTTGCACTAACTATATATCGCGCACCCGCAATCCACTGCTGATCATGTCACATATTACATCATTCATGACATGGTCAGTGACATCACTGATGACATCACTGATGACATCTCAAATGACATCACTGATGACATCTCAAATGACATCACTGATGACATCACTGATGACAACATCCAGCGACTGTATGTTTCTGTAAAGTTAAAATATGTCTTACATATTGAAGAATGAGTGGATGTATAAGTGTCTGGATGAAGGATTTAGTAGGTGCGTGACTGACTGTATGAGTGAGTGATTAAATGTGTCTCACTGAATGCATGGGTTAGTGACTAAACTGTCTTAATTTGTGCATTATTATGTCTGTTGTGATGTAAACTGCTGCATGTGTTGATCATTAGCTATAAGAGAGGCTATATGTGTTATTGATTGGTTGCCCAAGTATTTGTATGGGAGATTGAGTTTGTGTAGGGGTGGCTGGGAGGTGTGTGACTCTGTGCATAGATGTGTGAGCAGTTTATTCACTAGGTGTATGAGTTCAAGAGTGCATGTGGAAACAGCTACATGGGCAGTTGACTGTGTGCATGAGTGTATTGATGAGTGAATGGATATCTCAATGCTACATGTCATAGTAAGTACATATGTAAAACACAGTACATGTGAGAGTTGGCATATATAAATAACTGTGCATGAGAGCCACTGAATATGTGAGTGGTTGTATGGATCATTGTGAACTTGTATCAGGGATTGTATAAGAGAGTAAATATGTGTTAGTATATGTTTGAATAAGTAAGGTGTGTATAACTGTATAGTTGAAGAAATGGAGGTGAGATTGTTTCTTTGCATGACTGACTAGGTGTGTGAGTAACTCCATGGATGAGTGACAGTGTGTGAGTGTCTGTATACACTGAGTGTATCTAAGAGGTTTATCGTATTAGCACAAGAATGATGTCAAATGAGATGTCATCATTGATGTCATCAGTGATGTCATTTGAGATGTCATCAGTGATGTCATCAGTGATGTCACTGACCATGTCATGAATGATGTAATATGTGACATGATCAGCAGTGGATTGCGGGTGCGCGATATATAGTTAGTGCAACTAACTATATATGGAATTTCAATGGTTTTGTGTGAGTAAAATAAGGTTTTTTAAATGCTAATTCCTAACTATATATGGTCTATAACCTATGGTTTTTTCAGTGAATTTTCAAGGTTTTGTAAATGCTAATTCCTAACTATATATGGTCTATAACCTATGGTTTTTTCAGTGAATTTCAATGGTTTTTTAATAGCAAATATCATAAACTGTTGAATGTCAAGTACGTGGTAAGTAAAAACATTTTCGTGTTTATGCACACTGATCTGCTTTGAATGCTGCTCCCCACCCCTCATTTCTATTAGGAGTACTCTCTCTTTGCAGATAGTGAAGGGTAGTTAACGCAGGCCTTTGCCCCCGTTGTAATCCGTCGTGCCTGCTTCTCTCTCCATTTGATTGATTGTTCTCTTTGGTTCATTCTCTATTTACAAACAAGCACAGAGTCGCAATACTCTGTTTAGTCTTTGCAGATAGCGAAAAATTGTGTAAAAAAACAAAAGGAATCGAGCAAAATCAGTAGGCCACTAATGGGATCTCTTTTTGACCTCGCTAAAATAGAAACATTAGGAACAACCTGTTGAAAATAGCAATGTGTATGTACATAAGCGGCGTTCATTTGTGTTCACAGTACCCCTTGTTGATTGTTGGAATCGAGCATTGAATTGTTCGAAGTTGGTTCTCTTAAGGATCTTCTCTGCCTGCAAACGAGGAAGAATAGGAATATTCTCTCTCCCTTTGCAGATAGTGAAGGGTAGGTAACGCAAGCCTTTAACACGTCGTACCTATTTCATTCCTCATTGATTGATTGATTGTCCGAACATTGACTGTTTGGGAATTAGTTCTTTTTGGAAGTATTCCCGGTTTGCAAATAAACGTAGGAAAATCTTTGCAAGTAGTGAAAGGGTACGTAATGCGGACCTTTCTCCCCCGTTGTAATCTGTCATGCCTATCTACTCCCCACTGATTGATGCACCTGTTTCACCCGGACCATTTACTAGAGATAGGTCATCTGGCCCGACCAGAGAGCACCCCTAGTGAAAAGGACATATGCAAAAATAACGAAGTGATCACTGTATCCTGTTAACAGAAACTTTAGCATGAAACAACCTGGAAAGAAAAGAATAGGAAAACGAAAATCAGTAGGCCACTGATGAACATGAACTTTTATTAAACAACGAACAAAGAAACGATAACATAACGTAATGATAAAACCTATTAATGTCCTAGAAACAAGAAAACGTTAAAATATGCCAGTGGTGAGAGACCAGAAAAACAGTAAGAGAAACCAAATCACCCCTCGCTGTCCCACCGCCTGCCACGCCAAAAAAATCGATAGACTAGGGAAAATGCAAGTCAGTAGAACATCCGCCCCCACTCTGGAAACTACCAAGGTGGGGCAGGGTTGCGGCTACGCCCAGCCGGGAGCAGCTCATATAAGGCGGATCCTGTTGCCACGCCTCGGCCAGGAGATCCTAACGTAGGGTGTAGCCGGAGGAGAGGCCGAGGCCAGCGGGACCCGGCCAGGGGATTGCCTTTACAACGCTGAACAGTTGCAGGGGGGGGGAATGTCTCCTCGACCCTCCCCTCTCTCTCCCAGTCTGGCCGCGGTGGCCCTTGACAGTTTCAGGTAGTCCCGCCACATGCTCTTCCGGTCCGGCCACCACCGGTCGGGGGGCCGAGGCCGACGGGATCCGGCTGCAGCCGATAAACCAAGAAACCCGTTCATGGGGCCAGAGCCAGGGGCGTCCGGCCGACATCTACCGGAAGCCCGGCCCGAAGACGGACGGGACACTTCTTCTTTCTTGAATAATGGCTGCGACAACACTGGGGGGGGGATGTCTTGCACATGCCTCCGACCCCCCCCCCCTCGTCCTCATCGCCTGGTCCGGCCATAACAAATGTCAAGCGAGACGCCGTGGGGTGCACTGGGAGGGAGAGACGGTGCGAACAGGCCTCTCCCGCCTCCCCAGGTGGAGGCTTCCCACCTGCACCCTCAGCGCTCCAGGCGCCCGGAAAAGGGTTCTTCCACTGTAGCCATGCTGCAACGTCTCGCCCGGCAGGGTGGAGCCCGTCCGCTCATTTGACCCCGCGATCGCCAGTAGCTACCGAACTCTCAAAATGGCGGTCGACCTGGCAAGAGCGGGCCCAGCATAAAGAAATGGCCCGGTCACTGGTTGACTCCACCACCGTAGTCCTCCACGACATTGAAGATTCTAGAGGAGCCGCGGGAGTCTCCGAACGCCGATGGGGAATGACTGCCATGATCGCCCGTGGAGTGACGAAACTGTATCCGCGGGACGTCGGCGCTCCCATGCTGGCGCCAGACTCACTTTGAATTACTAGAATCCTGCAGACCTCAGTTCCGGTAAAAGCACAGTGTGACCCGGTAGGAAAAATTGTTGCACCCCCTCCCCTTTTTGACTGATAGTTCAAACCACCGATCCTTTCCTTTGCCCTTTTAACGGAACTTTGGACTGCCTCCCCCTCTTTTACATTTTCTAGAGAAAACAAAACATTAACCACTACATTAGCATAGCAGTTGACACCAGAACTGTTTTCAAATTGAAAACCAACAACATCTTCAACAGAATCCTTTTTGTTTCTGCTGTGACCCTGCTACAGCACAGGCATTGTCCCCAGCAGTAATTCTGCAATGCCGGTAAGAATAGCTGTGGTGCCTACTGGACTCACTCACCCCGCGGCGCCCCACGCCGTTATTTGCTGGGCGGCAACTTACTAGACATCACTTTCGTGCCATCTAGATTTCAGCGCGTTCTGCTGCCTTGGAACTATTCGCACAACAGACTGCTACTGACGACCCACCCCCAGGCAACATCTTCTGAATTTTCATAATTTGAAAGAACTAATAACAGGTCCTCATCAGGAATTTCCTCTTCAATCATCTCATCAGGAATTTCCTCATGAAAAGTCTGCAATGATGATTCTTGTAACTCTATGGTCTCCAAACATTCGATAAATTCGCCATCAAGAGATTGATCAAAAAAATCATTCAAGTCATCTCCTCCTTGTGAGAATATTTCATTGTTGGTGCTGTCAATTTCAATAAATGTAGTGGATAATTCAAAAGAAATTGCCACGGTCTCTTCGTTGTTTAAATGTTTTTACTGTTTTTGTTTTGTTGTATATATTTATATGTTATTAAAGTTTTATATTCCTACTACTTTGTTGGAGTGCTATATATTTTTAATGTGACACATAATTGTAAAAACTTTGATGTACAAAGAGTCATTCCTAGAATCTTCCGCTTCAGGCTCGGTCCCCTCCCCAATCACAATACAGGATGGTTTTCAGATAGTAGGAACACGTGTGGTGTGACGGATCTCATCGGGTGTGGGCCTTGATCTACTATAACTCCTTTGAAATGGGGTGATTCTTTACAGCTGGAGCCATAAACTACAGCTGCAGGGCTAGCTGATAGTCTGGACAATCGGACACAGAGGAAGAGGAGTGTCAGAGGGTGCGGTAGTGAATAGGGCGAAAGGGAGGTGTCGGGCGGGCACAGAGTGTGATTTTCAGGGAAGAGCAGCGCAGATGGGGGGAGGTTTATTGCCGATGCATAAGACAGAGAGCGGGGGTGACCAGTGCCTGGGGAAGATGCTTGCGAGGGTGGGGAGCCATGCTCCGAATCGACAGCGTGCAGAGAGTGGGTCTGCTCAAGGCATCTAAAATGGCTGCCGTGCAGGACAAAAGTGTGGCATTTCAAAAAAGGCAAGATGGCGCAGACAATGTTTTTCAACACTTCCTCATTTCCTTCCAATCGAACGTTAACAGACGTTGGTGCATATTACCAAAGTTAAGCGATATTTATCGCTAACGATGCTTACCAACGAATTTTTTTACCGCCAAGCATCGTCTGAAATTATCGAAGATAAACCTTGCTATTACCAAGGTTTATCGCAAATGCGATAATAAACGGCCGCAATGCATGAATATCGCTAAAAAGTCAGCGATATTCATGCATTACCGAGCTAATGCTCTTAGCCATGTTATCCACCTCCCATTGGATAACATGGCTAAGAACTGCTCAGGGCAGGTGTTACTTTTTGGAGATATTCGCGCTTAGCGCGAATATCTCCAAAAGTTGGTAATAGGAGATAGATATCTTGCATGTTGTAATGCAAATTATTGTGGTATATGGAACTCATACCATAATCTCTCAGGAAAGCAGAAACTGATCCTTTTGGGACCGCCTAAAAAGACCTAGGGGGTGAGGGGTACTCTACTTTGCTCCCTTTTCACGTTCCGAACTATTTTATTTTACTCTCTTCTGTAATTACACAAAATCGCAGCAATAAGATGCATCGGAGACACACAGTGAGAGAAAGGAGGCCGGAGATGAAGAAGAGATGTCAAATACACATTGGAGATAATATAGTGGCAGAAGGGAAGTAAATATGAGTAAACTTACCATGTAACATAAAAATGTTGCACTCTATACTATAAGTCTCATTTTATACTACAATCACTTCGCTACAACCTCATAAATTAAAAATAAAAATGAATAATGTCTCAAACAATTTTTGAAGTTTAAATATAAATTTATTCTTCAGAATTTTCTAAATTTGAAAGAACTAGTACCATGTCCTCATCAGCAATTTCCTCATGAAAAGTCTGCAATGATAATTCTTCTAACTCTATGGCCTCCAAACATTCGATAAATTCGCCATCAACAGATTGATCAAAAAAATCATTCAAGTCATCTCCTCCTTGTGACAATATTTCATTATTGGTGCTGTCAATTTCAATCAATGTAGTGGAATCATTCAAGTCATCTCCTCCTTGTGACAATATTTCATTATTGGTGCTCTCCATTTCAATCAATGTAGTGGAATCATTCAAGTCATCTCCTTGTGACAATATTTCATTATTGGTGCTGTCCATTTCAATCAATCTAATGGAAGCATACAAGTCATCTCCTCCTTGTGACAATATTTCATTATTGGTGCTCTCAATTTCAATCAATGTAGTCGACAATTCAAAAGAAATTGCCACGGTCTCTTCATTGTGAGCCATTTTATTTTGAAATTGCTTGCTGTAAATTGCAGAAAAAAATAATCACTTTCATTTATCGTTTTTAGTAATACATAATATAAAACTAACTTTATCAAGTATTTAGTATAACAGAAGGACTGCAAATAAATAACAGAAAACATTTTTCAAATTATCTTCAAGTGTACAACATAGTTCCCCTAACAAAGAAATTGCCACGGTCTCTTCATTGTGAGCCATTTATTTTGAAATTGCTTGCTGTAAATTGCAGAAAAAAATAATCACTTTCATTTATCGTTTTTAGTAATACATAATATAAAACTAACTTTATCAAGTATTTAGTATAACAGAAGGACTGCAAATAAATAACAGAAAACATTTTTCAAATTATCTTCAAGTGTACAACATAGTTCCCCTTACAAATTAACAACTCACCTTTTTAAAAGTAGGAGAAGTGTTAGTACTGTGTAAATCAAACACCAGAAATTCACCACCAAAAATTCCTCACAAATGTACCTCAGACAGTAGTATCACAAAATGGCTGTGGTTTCCTCTCATTTGACATATATACATAACCAATTAACTTTCATCACACACAAATACAAAACCAAACTAACATTTTAATTGGTTCTAAATTTCAACACTTTCAAATGTGTTTTCCCCATGCAATTTTCCATAGGACATTTACATACGTCTACAGCCTGAATGGCTGAACGGAATTACACCAAACTTGGCAAAATGGTACATCAAACCTAAGAGGTCAGGAAGGATCTACTATGCCCCCTTATGGTCATTTCCCCCTTCGCTTTGGCCTCCTCTTGTCTCTCAATCCTACCGAGAGACAAGATGGCGGCCGCTACGGACTGTTTGGAATGTTGACAGACGCCGGAGAACCAATCAGCTTCGCAAAGCTCCGTAACGCGAAAAGTACGCGAAGCGGAGCGCTGTTACAGATATATATCTTTTTTTGAACGTTAATTTCTCAAAATCCACTGGAGCACATATATTGAGACCTAGCAAAGGCACATCGGGCTACCAGTCCCTAATATTTTGCCAAGTTTCGTGCAAATCCATTCAGCCGTTCGATTATTATTATTATTATTTTTTTGCCCCGCGGGGCCCTTTTAAAACCTCCACATCAAACGTAGGGGGTCAGCGAGGATCTACTATTCCCCCTTATGGTCATTTGCCCCTTCGCTTTGGCCTCCTCTTGTCTCTCGATCCTACCGAGAGACAAGATGGCGGCCGCTACGGACTGTTTGGAATGTTGACAGACGCCGGAGAACCAATCAGCTTCGCTTCACAAAGCTCCGTTGCGCGAAAAGTACGCGTCCTGGAGCGCTGCCCGGTCCGCTGTTACAGATATATATCTTTTTTAAACGTTAATTTCTCAAAATCCACTGTAGCACATATATTGAGACCTACAAAAGGCACATCGGGCTACCAGTCCCTACAATTTTGCCAAGTTTCGTGCAAATCCATTCAGCCGTTCGGGCTAAAAGTGAGGCCAACCGCCCTATGGAAAACTCAATGTTAAAAACACGTTTTGGGACCCCCCTTTTTTCTCAGCCCCCCTTGACGAACCCCCCCCAAATTTTCAAGGGCTGCTCAGAAACAAAATGTGCCATTTTCCTGAAAATTTCAGCCAATTCCGTCCACAAACGCCAAAGTTATTAGACATAGAATTTTCAAAAATCCCATAGAGAAAAAATCCTAACTATATATACCTACTGGCGACCGCCAGTAGGTAATATATATATATATATATATATTTTTTTTTTTTTGTTGACCAGCTCCAATCGCGACAGGTAAATTTGTACATTTCTTATTTTTTTATTTTGTTTATTTAAAGGTCTGCCTGGGCTCTGTGTTTTTTAGTGGGTGCCGCTGCCCTTCATTCGGGCACTGCGCACTTGCTCCTACATACGTGTAACGAGCCAGAGCCTCTTAACCCAGCTGAACAGCAGCACACTTTGGGTGTGATTCACAAAGGTAAACTTAGACTTTTATGTAGACTTTCTTGTATGTTCATGTTTGTTTTGAAATACACAAAACTGGATTACTAGATTAAGTTCATGAGTGCGGAGACACCACAGTCAGGGCTGAGGACTCCACTCATAAAAAGATAGGCATGTCGTATCACAGTTTATGTTTGTTTTGAAATTCACAAAACTGCATGTTTAGAGTAAGTTTATGAGTGTTGATTGTCCACAGTCAGGGAGGGGAATTCTGCACATAAAAAGCTAGGCATGTTGTATCTTTTTTATGTACAGATTTCTCCATCCAACTCCTAAACTTACTATCAAAATCCAGTATATGACTTCCAAAACAAACGTAAACTTACCCAAAAGAGTAAGTTTACCTTTGTGAATCAAGCCCTTTGTGATGCAAAATGGGCACTGGTGGCTACAGCTCAAATCCATTTAAAACAGGAGCTTACAGTGAGTGGGACTACACTAACGAGACTTAACTGTGGCCGCAGTGGAAAACCGGGGTCTTTTTACGGGTCGGAGCCCACTTCCTCACACTCACATATAATGTTTGTCTTTTATTAATTATATTCTCAAAGGTGTGATAATGTATATCTGGATCATTAAACTAAGTTTTGCAGCCAAGAACTTTATGAATGAATGAATGAATAAATGAATGAAAGCGTTTTGTAGAGCGCGCATTACCTGAAGGTTTCTTAGCGCTGAGCAGATAAAGAGCCGAAAAAGGAATGTAGCAAGCTGAGTTTAAAGTCTAAGTGACTCTGTTTTTTAAAGTGGGAACAACCAGGTCTTTAGCTGCTTTCTGAATATCTGCAGGCTAGAGTGTGACCGGAGAGCAAGAGGAAGGGAGTTCCATAACTTTCCCCCAGGTAAGCTAGCATTCTTCCGCCCCAGTTTACTCGTTTAGTTCTAGGAATCATGTGCGCAGTGCTTGCTCTGAGGATTCTGCTTGGTATGTACCAGGAGAACCTTTCTTGATAATAGGACGGACTGGTACTATGAAGAGCCTTGTGCATTAGGCACAAAGCCTTGAACGAGATTCTCTTCTCCACCGGCGACCAGTGAAGGCCGTGCAAAAGGAGGGACACTGATTTGAACTTGGGGATTTACAGAAGAGTTCTTGCTACAGCATTCTGTAGAGACAGTAATTTTGTTTATCAGGTATTTAGAGGTGCCTAGATAGAGGGCATTGCAGTAGTCCATTTTGGTGCCAATGAGGGCCAACATTGCAGTCTTCTGTAAGTCATACGGGACAAACAGGAGGATTTGTTTGAAAACCCATTGCATGAAATAGCCGCCTGAGGTCACTGCATTGATTTGAGCAGAGAAACCTAGGGGCCTATTAGGATGACGGGCAGACTTTGTGCGCCCGCCATCCTGTCGGACAACGGGACCGCCCGCCATAAGGGCGGGGGTCTCGTCCTTGGAATTAGGATGTACCCGATGCTAAAAAAGCATGTTGTGCGTTTCAAAGCACAACATGACAGGCACCGCGCGGTGCCTGCCATATTGCACTTTGAAATGCGGCGGGGTACCGTAGGTACCCCCCATGTGCACCCCCCACCGCCCTCGGAGTCCCAGGGGGCCCGCAAAGGGCCCCCTCAGGGAGTCTCTGCATGCCTTTCCGTGGCGGCATTGCCGCCACGGAAAGGCATTCCCCAAAGCCCATCCTAATATGGCTGGCGGTGTCTGATAGACACCGCCACCATATTAGACCTTTTCCGCCCCGGTCGCAAGGCGACCGAAGCGGAAAAGCGGCGGAGGGTCTTTCCATTCGCCGCGGACCCCCCAGCCATCCTAATGTGGCGGCGGGTCATTTCTGTGCGGATGGCGGGCAGATTGTCCCCGCCAGGCCGGCGGTGACTAATGGGCCCCTTAGTTTGGTGTCGAAGATGACTCCCAAGTTACTTGCCTTCTGCACTGACTTGGGGAGATAGCCCAGATCCGGGGGCCAACAGGGTGCATTCCAAAAGGAGGTCTCTTTCCCAAAGAGCAGCACCTCCGTTTTGTCAGAATTTAGCTTGAGACAATTACTCTGCCTCCAACTCGCAACAGTGGCCATAAATCTGCAGAAATTGTTTAATCACTCTCAACCTGAGATGAGATGGATATCACTATCTGAGTGTCATCTGCGTAGGATAGTACGGTCAGACCAAAACTAAGAATGAGCTTTACCAGGGGGGTGACATACACGTTGAAAAGGGTGGGAGTAAATGCAGATCCCTGTGGCACCACCAGGGGAGGGAGACAGTGCTGGACTTTGCATCTCCCATCTCTACCCACTGTTTTTTGTTTTCAAGAAATGAGCTCAGCAGAGTTAGTGCAGAGTTCCTAAAGCCTAAAGAATGCAGACGTTTTTAAGAAGTAGTGCATGGTGGACCGTATCAAAGGCGGCGTAGAGATCCAGTAGGATTAATGCTGCTCTGCCACCCCTGTCCACCCTGACGCTAATTTCCTCCGTTGTGGCGCCCATTGTTGACTCGGTACAATGGTTTGCTCTGAACTCGTATTGGGCAGAATCCAGCACCTGATGGGTGTCCAGGAAAGTTAGAATTTCCTCGTTTATGGCCTTCTCTAGCACCTTAGCAGGGAACGGAAGCTGGGAAATTGGTCTAAAACTATCCACCAGCTTAGGGTCCAAAGAGGGTTTCTTTACCAGGGGAAGAATGGAGGCCTTTTTCCAGATGTTAGGGAAGTGCCCGGAGCTAAGTGCCACATTTAGTAGATCTTTGAGAGGCCAATCACCTGGCTGGCCAACTTGTTGATGATCACTGGGGGGCATGGGTCAGAGGGGGCTCCTGATTTGATGGAACTCATGAGTCTGATTGTTTTATCCCACGAGAGAGGAGGTAACTTCTCAAAGGTGGGAGGTAACCAAGGCCCTATGGATACACCAGAGTTCGTAGCTTCATCCAGATTAAGAGAAAGATTGGTACTAAGAGCATTCTGAGAGAATACCTGAAAAATAGAGTTGACCTTGAGTTGGAAGAAATCTGCCACCTATTGCAAAAAGATTCATCCTGAATAAAGGTGTTACTGTTGTTCCATTTGGACACATTTGTGACAGTTTTATAAAGTTCTCTGGTGGAGTTTGCAGCTAGTCTGATTTTTCCTAAGAAAAAATTCATCTTTTCGGCTTTAATAAGCTTTTTATACTCCAAAAGTTTTCTTTTTGAATATAGTTCTTTCTCCGGGAGAGTAGTCTTGCCTCCAAATGCGCTCCTGCCGCCTGCACTTAAGCTGTGCTGCTTTCAGTGCCGATGAGAACCATGCAGCTGATGGATTTTTCCTATGGCTCTTTCACGTTTTTTCAGGCACCACTTTAATGCATGCCGCGTCCAGCCATCGAGTATAGCAATTTGCTGCCCAGTCAACGCCATTGACAGAAGCGGGAACTGACTTGGAAAGAGCATCCTGAAGAGCTTCCACCTTGGTATCCTTCCAAGGCCGGTACTTGATGGTCCTAGCTGTGCTGCTCAGTTCACCTCTGTTACACGAGAAGATCGTTACTGAGAAGAAGATGGCCTTATGATCCGACCATGGGAGTTGCAGGATCTTAGCTATATCTAAATCTGCATTATTTGTGAAGATACCGTCCAGCATATGGTTAGCTGTGTGAGTGGGAACCTCAATTCGCTGGTGTAGGTTGAAGCTATTAAGAGTGTCAACCAGCCTTGAGACCTGGAAGAGTAACTTAGATTGGAGCATGTTCCGGGACAAAACACTGTTTTTGTGGCAAGGGGCCGCCCTCGAAAGTGGGCGTCAATATGGGGTCCTTAGAATCAATATAGAGGGGAGATCTGTGTGCCACCCAGGAATGCTGTCTTTGATGTACCTCCATCCCTGTAAGGTCTTTGACATGTATGTATTTTTGTGACCTGTACCCCCCGTGGGCGATGTGCTGAATGTGACATTATTCGTCTGTATTGTGATTTTCACTGATGCATTGGTTTTCAACCAGGTATCCTGTGTCTGCATTAGAGGACAACTCTAGGTGAAAGTTAAAGTCCCCTACCAGCGTAAAGCTTGCATACGTTATGCAGGATTCCATAAAGGACTGGATTTTGTCAATGAAACCCATTCTTGGGCCGGAGGCCATTAGATTAGCAGTCCTTGAAATGTGTAGGATTTATTCAGTTTAAAACTGAACCTGAGTGCTTCACAATCTAGATGAGATATTGGTGTGAAACTAGCCTCAAGCGAGTTGCGATAGACAATCGCTAGCCCCCCCTCTTTTATCTGTTCTATCTAGCCTTTCAATGTTGAAGCCGCACGGGATAGCGGTCTTGATGTCTGGGTCAGACATGTTACCTGCCCAGGTCTCAGTAAGGGAGGTAATGTCCGGATCATGCTGGATCATGAGATCGGCCAATTCATATTTATTCTTGATGAGTGATCAGGTGTTAAGGAGCATACAGTAGTGTGCCTTAGCAACTGCAGGTTGGGTATATCTAGGGGTGGGACGACTTTGCGAAATTCACTTTCGCAAACTATCGCGAAAATGTCCAAAATCTCCGCAAACACGCATAAATATCTAGAAGACGCGGACATTTTTTTCCCTGCCTGTTCGTGATATTTTCTGCGTGATCGCGTTGAAAAATGTCTCGCCAACTTGCCCATGCAGTTGCCAACTTGTTTTCACTTGTCCCGTCTGCTCGCAATGCTTATTTCCAGATCGGGGTCTCGAATGACGTGTTCGCAATGGCAAACTAACGCGGGATAGCGCGACCGGCTACCAACAATCCAACATAGGAAAACTCTTCGGCGAACGCAGCGACGCTACAGCGCGCGCCAGAACGCAATTTTAAAGCACAAGCAAGAAAAAACTTCAGTTTCTGGCAGATTGCGAAAGTTTTGACATTTTCGCGTTTACCGCCCAGGCCTAGTTATATCTTTGCTGGGGACTATAAGGGGAGCAGGCCCTGATTTGGAGACTGCGCAAAGGGAGAAACAACACACCTGACAGCTGTATTTGCTTGAGCCGCCGCACCAGTCCTGAGGTAAACAGCGGCTATTAGTGCCGATATAGCGTAGAGCCAGGAGTTCATTCCTTGAGTAGCTGGTCAGCGGAGCAGCGGTCCTGGTTATTAGAAAGAGACATGAATATTTGTTCCCGTGTCTTGCTCAGTCGCCTCTGCATAGATCATTCCTAGCAGTGACTTTACATATGCTCCTAAGATTTTATTAAAAATGCCATCACTTGAATGGGGTAGAGGTACCCTGCTGAAATACTTCTAAATTCTGCTTTCATATAGTCCACAAAAGTGGTTGTTTCGAGAGGGAAGAGAATCTTAGTGATAAGAGGACAGGTGTTCTCTTACATCGCTCCTAAAGAGTGGAATGACCCCCACTCCCACCTCTGTGTTTTTTAACAACTTTATTTTTGGGGTAACCACATTAAGATGAGGGAGGGGGGAGTGTTGCTAACCAGCAACCATGATGGCCGCCTGATCTCTCGGCTCCGCCGACCCTCTTGCTTTTCTCCCGTTTTCCGCCTAATCCTGTGGTTTATCCTGCTATTACGTAGTATCGGCGGAAACGGGAAGAGACCCCGGATCTATTGGTGTGCTTTGTTGCTGGACCCCGGCGGTGCAACTATTGAAGCATCTCCGTCCCTGCCTCGTGCTGCGCGGCTACGACTGGGTCTTTGTTCTCGGACTGGGACCGGCCTCGCTCACTACAACAGTCGCCGTCGCCGGTGGACCAACCACGGTGGCGCAAGCCTCGTCCTGCTCCCTGTGGCGTGCTTTCTTGTTTCAGGGGCTCGCACATCGCCGCTACGGGGAACACATTGTATCGTGTTTTTCACCCGGACACGACTCTACTTGATACTTTGTCTCCCTACGAGCCGGGCTGGGCGCCATCTTACAGCCTGTTCTCCCTTCCTGATACAGCGGACCCTGGGCTGCTACCGAAAATACAGCTGTCCTCCCACGCCAACGCTCATACTCTGCGCCCATGCAGTGTGCCTCCCCTGAGCCTCGAGACTGGTTGCGCCATTACTCGGATCTACGCGGTGCCCGGCTGGCCACGGATGGTAATGGTGGATGGCTTGACGGGCAGTGCTGCCCTTGTTTGCCCCGCGTGCGGAGGACTGCTGAATCCTCTCATCCCGGTGCACCAGTGCTGCTCAGTGACGTGATGTGCGCCCTGGCTACTCTGGGAGAAGCTCTACATTCGGCTGCTCGTGTACTGGGAGACCGGCTGGCTTTGATTTCCCCTGTGGCGCCATTGCTTGCACGTGGACGCCGCCGGGAGCAGGACACTGTGTCTCATGTTGATGCTGCCCTCTGTTGTCCCTCCACTCCGGCTATTACTGGCAAACTGAAGGTGCGAGACCCAATCGCAGTCAAGATGCCGGCTGTACTATCCCTGGAGCAGGCTGCAGTTTCGGGACGTGTGGTGCGGCTGGAGCAGCGTAGCTGGGCGCCATGTCTTGTTTCTCCTCCCGAGGTCCCTGGCGTGTCTCGATTCCTCATCCTGCTGCGACTCCTATTGACTGGGCTTGCCAATCCCGGGGGATCACGGATATGCGCTATTCTTGTTTGTGCCATGGACACCTACATTGCTGTGTATCGGATGGACTTTATTGATCGTCCCTCCACTCAGGTCTGGTTACTTGGTTCGCCTGCCTCCTTCAAGATGTCTACCGTGAGGCCGGACTATGTCGCTGCTTCGCATCGCAGGGGGCAGGGCTGAGATCGCCCCCCATTATGTCGGGACTGTTTCACTTGCATCGCTGGGACACTGATGGACTGCCGGGGATATCGAAGATGGGTATTGTACTGGTCGCGGGGTCTGGGACCGGGCGGCCGGAATGAAACGTTATGGTGCTTTGGGGAAATTCGCTGGCCCTCCTCCGGCCTTCTGTGGATTAGGTTTTTTTCTTTCTTTTCTCTTCTCTTCTTTCTGTTCTAAATTTCGGGTTCGGTTTGTGGGCGACAGGCACGCAGCTGGGGGGGGGGGGTAGGCCGTAGCCTCTGCATACGTGCAGGGTGGGGGGTAAGGTTTTACTTTAGTTTCAGTTTCTATGGGCCTTTTTTCTCTCGTCCTTTTCCTTTTCCTTTTCTTTCCTCCCTTAGGGTTGTTAGGTGCTTTGGGGTGGTGTCACCTATTTTCTCCGTTGTTGATGCTGTCTTTTTATGGATTTGGTGTTCCGAGTTCGTGGGGCGGGCGATGGCCAACATGTACTGGGTTATTGTGCTATTATCCTGATGGTCACTATCCTTTGTTGCTTTTCATTTTACTCCTCGTTTTGCTAATGACTCGCTGGTTACCTGCCATTGCTTTCGGTGGATTGAATGCACCTGATCCTTCTTTGCCACAAAACTTTAAAAAACTAACCTCATTCCTCCTCTGCCTGGTGGTCCCGCTTCAATTTAGCCACGTCTTGGACAATTATCGTCTGTGTATTCTTTGGGACTGCTGAGTTGAATTATCCGTACTTTTTGTGCCATTGATTGCTTTCGAGGCCGGCCTGTATGGTTGTGGGCCCGTATTTGTATGCTTGCTATGCACAATAAAGGTTTTAAAAAAAAAAAAAAAAAAAAAAAAAAAAGATGAGGGAGGGGGAAAGAAGGTACAATTAAGCAAGCATCATCATAACGTCTGAGCTGTCGTCGTCTAAATGGTGTATGACGCAGATGCTGAAGCGAAGTAGAATTTGAGACTTAGGGCTCCATTACGATAGCGAGTGGACAAAGTCCGCCCACCACCGTAACGGAATGCGGGACCGTCCGCAAGGGGTGCAGCGGTCCTGCACCTGCAATTAGGATGCCACCGCCACTGTGGCGGAGGCATCCCCTATTCCCAGCAATGTGGTGGGCGGTCGCCACAATGCTGGGAATGCATGTTGTGCATTGGCATGCAGAAGGTGACAGACATCACACAGTGCCTGCCACTTTCTCCATGCCAATGCGGGGGGTACCATAGGTACCCCCCATGTGCACGCCCAAACTCCCTGGGGGCCCGATACGGGCCCCCAAAGGCAAAGACCGCATGCCTTTTCATGTCGGCAATGCCCCCATGGAAAGGCTGATCTCCGCAGTGAACCTAATATGGATGGCGGTGTCTTGCAGAAACCGCCACCATATTAACCATGTTTTCTGCCGGGCCGACTAGTCGACCGGCGGAAAAGCGGCAGATGGTCTTTCCGTCCGCCGCGGACCCCCAGCCATCCTGATATGGCAGGGGGTCTTTGTGTGGATCGCCTCCACGGGGCCAGCGGTGACTACCGCCGGCCCGGCGGGGGCGATCCGCCTGCCATCCTAATGGGCCCCTTAGTCATTATACACCTTGTTATCCCTTTTGATGTAGGTCAAAAACAGACGCAAAATCATATCAAACTTATACGTACTATCATGAATAATTGCCGACAACATTTCCATGGCATATATAGACTATACTTTCCCCTACCATAAAACACGCATTGGAGGGCTCTGCAACTTCCACATTTGAGCTATGCCTAGACGAGTCTCAAGTAGTAAGTGGGTGATCAGTTTTCCTAGTGAAGTGGTCATGGGATACAGGCTTTGGTCACCATGGTGCCCTAAGGAGATTGTTAATGGGCCCTGGGGAGTGAGATATTCTCGATGATGCATATGAGTAGCAGTATATTGCGCCAGAAAGCTTGTACGTGAGGGCATGACCACCAAGTATGGAGTAGCGTGCCACACTCTACACAACCCTTCCAACATGTATCGGTGCTGCCGAACATTTTGTGTCGTCTCGTGGGTGTGAGGTACCAGTACCATCTAGTAAGACATTTATAGGTGTTCTGTTTGTAACAAAGACCTATAGAAGTCCGTGCTGCCCTCTGCCATATCGCCCTCCATGTTTCATCTGGTATTTCAGTCTCTAGGTCCCTCTTCCATCTGGTGATATAGGTATGTTTTGTAAATGAGTATAGGTCTATAATGTATCTATGGAGCCAAGAAAACCCCTACGACCCACATTTTTTATGAAGAGAGATTCTAGTGGGGACGCTTCGCTGTTCAATGTGTCGCAAACAGGTCTCCCTCCCACCCAAGGTAGGGCTTGCACTGTCCTGAAGGGTAAACAGACATAATATCGACTACAAAATATCGAATGGACATAATATCGAGTAAAAATATAGGCTGGACAAAATATCGAATGGACAGAATATAGACATCAAAAATATTGTTTTGAAGGTAAGTAATGTAATATCGAATGTTAAAAATATAGAAAGTTAAAATATCGAATTTTTTATAATATCGAATTTTTTATAGTGTTTGTTATGTTATTATATGTGTGAAAAGTGTGTATTTATGTTATAATTAATTTGAATTAATGAATTTTGTTTTTTTAATTTTTGCATAATTTAATTCTGTAGAGGGTTGTGGGTTTATAGGGGAATAGGGTGGGAAGTAATTTAATTATAATTAATTAAATATGTAAATGTATTTATTGGTATTCATTTTTAATTAATTGTTAATCCATTTATATTTGGTAATTAATTACATTTTAATTGGCAATTAATTTTAATTAATTGATTAATTGCTAATTATGTTAATTTTACTAATATATTTTCTGTAGCGGGTTGTGGGTTTATAGGGGAATTGGGTGGGAAGTAATTTATTTATAATTAATTAAATATGTGAAAATATTTATTGATATTTTTTTAGAATTAATTGTTAATTAATTTTGTATGGGTGATTAATTACATTTTAATTGCCAATTAATTTATTTTAATTGATTAATTGCTAATTATGTTAATTTTACTAATTTATTTTCTGTAGCGGGTTGTGAGTTTATAGGGGAATAGGGTGGGAAGTAATTTATTCATAATTAATTAAATAATTCAATTTATTTAATTGTTTTTAATTTGAATTAATTGTTAATTAATTTTCAATTGTTAATTAAATGATTGTTAATTTGTAATTCATTTGAATAGGTAACTAATAGTAAAAATTAATTGTAATTTGTAATTTTAATTGATTAATTATTATATTATATTAGATTGGTAATTACTTTTAATTAATTTTTTATAGATATTGATTTATATTGTTTTTAAATAATATAAGAAGTATTTACTTTCCCTACTGTTGCACTCTCTGGAGTGGGAATAGTAATTTGTACCCCTACGCTATCCAACGCTTTCCCTACTGTTGCACCCACTGGAGTGGGAATAGTAATTTTTACCTCTACGCTATCCAACGCTTTCCCTACTGTTGCACTCTTTGGAGTGGGAATAGTAATTTTTACCCCTACGCTATCCAACGCTTTCCCTACTGTTGCACCCACTGGAGTCGGAATAGTAATTTTTACCCCTACGCTATCCAACGCTTTCCCTACTGTTGCACTCACTGGAGTGGGAATAGTAATTTTTACCCCTACGCTATCCAACGCTTTCCCTACTGTTGCACCCACTGGAGTGGGAATAGTAATTTTTACCCTTACGCTATCCAACACTTTCCCTACTGTTGCACCCACTGGAGTGGGAATAGTAATTTTTACCCTTACGCTATCCAACGCTTTCCCTACTGTTGCACTCACTGGAGTGGGAATAGTAATTGTAACCCGTACGCTATCCAACGCTTTCCCTACTGTTGCACTCTTTGGAGTGGGAATAGTAATTTTTACCCCTACGCTATCCAACTCTTTCCCTACTGTTGCACTCTTTGGAGTGGGAATAGTAATTTTTACCCCTATGCTATCCAACGCTTTCCGTACTGTTGCAGTCTTTGGAGTTGGAATAGTAATTTTTACCCCTACGCTATCCAACGCTTTCCCTACTGTTGCACCCACTGGAATGGGAATAGTAATTTTTACACTTCCACTATCCTACGATAATAATATTGGATATTATTTAATTATATTATGTTACTAGATATATATGTTTTAACAAATATGATTGTAAACATTTTTTTTATAACTTTCATTAATTATTTAATTATTATAAGGTAATTTAAGTATTTTAAAGTATATTTTAGTAATTAATTTTTAATATTAATTTAATTTAACATTGTTTTTAATAAAGTCGATATTTTTTCTAAACTATATTTTTGTAAACGATATTTTTTACTCGATATTTTTGTACTTACCTGTTTGTAGATACAAAGTCGATATTCTGTCTGTCGATATTTTGTCGCCGATATTTTTGATAGTCGATATTATGTCCCTTAATATTATGTCAGTGATCCGTCCTGAAGGCATCTCCTCTACCCATCCGGATGGTTGAATTCAATCGTCTCTGGCCTCCTCCTCTCTTCTTGAATTCCACAAGAACCTGCAGACCTGGTTTTTCAATGAACCAACCTAGTATGGACAGAGCTAGGCCCCCACACTTGCTCAGAGCCGGGATACCCTCCAGGGTGATAGTGTGCTTTACAAATACACATATCATAATGCTTCCTGTTTATCAGTATCAAGCCACAGCCCCATATGATATCATTGTCACCAGCTTACCCCATATGAGAATGTATATTATGTACAACTCTGAAAAGTTCATTTAATTGATCAGATAGAGATAAATCATATCTTTTTGTGGCATCTTGTCATTTTATGCAGCCATGCAACTGTGGAGAGTAAATGCCATTTTATAATTTGTGCACACATCCATATTGAAAATAAAGCACACACTTGATTTTCATCGCTAATACTTTTTAACCTCAGCTGCTTTACAATGTGCTATTCAAATATCTTATTGAACTCTGCAGTCAGAAAAATCAGCTTGGGTGCTTTTGATTTTGTTTTGAAAAGATGGAATGTGTGAAGAAGTTTTTTCTCTTGACGCCTTTACTTTTACATTCATCTGTCAACTCAATAGTGCATGCCCTCTTACGTTATGGTGTGTGAGGGGTGAAAGGCTTTTCGAAATGACCCCTATTGAACAGTTTAAACTCACCCTTGGGATTTTCTTTAGCAGCTGCTTGATTTTTGACTCACAGACCTGTGACACAACTAATGATGTGTCTCTGCAGTCATGTAAGGGATAATGACTACTTGCGTTAGTCTCACTCTAGAAGGGTGACATTTGGCAGGTCTGCACTTACAGTCCTATAATCCTAACATTTACTGCCCTGTATAAGGCAGGTAGGGCTGGCAATAACTTCTTTGGCATACTGTGGTGGTGACCCAACCCACATGCGTGTTGAGACTGTGGGTGATGTGATGGAACTTTATTGCGTGGATGAGAACTTTGAGTGATTATGTTCGGAGGCAGTTGGATGATGGATGTGAGGGGAGAGGCAACTCATTGGGTGGTGGTCTGAGACTCTTGTTATGGCCTAGGTTCCTATATCAATCTTATTGAATCAACTATCAATCATTGGGTTTTACTTCGATTCTAATACTACCCACAACTGTGGCGTGCGTTCCCGCAGGACAGTGAACATCATGTGTGATGTGGAAAATGCACGGTGTCCCGGGCTGTGTTAGGATTTGCCAACAGGACATGTAAGGTGGTTTGATGAACATATTATGGTCATTATATGTAATTTTTAAAGTGTTTAGACTTTGTGCGTACCATTGTTGCCATCCTTGCGTGAACCCATGGCCTCAGGAAGTTCAGCTCCAGCACCAAGCGTGCGAAGGCCATCAGGTGGATGCATAGCTAGCATGCTCACTACCACTATGGAACAGTCTCCACCATCATCATCATCGCGTGCTACGCCACGTGCTACTTTCTTGGGGTGGTGAAACAGGATACGTGCCGTACGTGGGCAGTGTGGAGGACTTCATAGCAAACCATCCTTACCTGTTGGACAACTTTTCTACTGTGAACACGTGGCAGGGGTGACTACCTTTATTATTTTGTTAGCAAATGCCACCTGAGTAAACAACCATGAGTGCTTTCTTTGTGTTAGTTATTTCGTTTCTTACAATGTCTAGTATTGTGCCACCTCTAGCTTTGTTACCAACTTCAGGAGAGCCTTCTATGGATTTGGAAACCTGGGAGCCAGTTTTCTTGGCCTGTGTAGAGGGGTTGGAAGGGGATGAAAGTACTACTGAGAGGAAATGATCTCATTTAAAATGTTGTCTGGCTGGCTTTGGGTCGAAGGAATTCAGACATTTGCCAGCCTTTGAGAAACTGGGAAAGTATATCAGTATGTTTCCAAACAGATGGAATTATGTTAGAGATAGAAAAATACACATATAGTCATGTAGAGATACACATTTTATTACTGATAGGAGGGAGCTGAGGAATCTTTTGAAGTCTAAGTATCTGTCCTCAGGTCATTAGTAGTGACTTGGGATTTTTCTCACATTGACTATGAGCAAGTACTACATGACTGTGGTGTTGGGTAATTCTAGACCATGTTGTTATGTGCTTGTTATTCTTTGTATTAAGCCATATATATATGGTTGTGTTTGAATGTGTTCTTGCATGAGGCTTGAGCTGCGTTCGGTGTGTAGAGCTTCGGGGAGTTGTTTTACTCCAGCCGTGCTGCTTGGATGCAGTCACTTGGTCCTGTACTGTATAATAAAGACTTTCTTCGTCAGTATACCTGCTGGTCTGTGTGTAGATGTGTGTCAGGAAGTACTGACCAGTCGAGCAGCCTACGAGTTGAATTTCCTGAAGAACCCGGAAGATAATTGGAAGTTACAACCTTGAGAATCATTCGAAAATACAATGTGGCAGGGTTGTGCACTTTTGTCTTGTTAGATCTGGGGTCCTCAAAACTTTGATTTTACTCACAGGGGAGTCTTTATTATTTCAACGGCTTTGGGGTGTGTGCATAACCGATTCCATGCAGCTGCAAAACATAACAGATCCCACATGCATCCCAGACTTGTGCAGCAATGACTTTCAATCAATCAATCATAGCATTTATAAAGCGCACTACATACCTGTGAGGGTCTCAATGCGCTGGTGGGGGGGGGGGGGTGCTGCTACTGTTTGAAGAGTCTTGAGGAGTCTCCTGAAGGTCAGTTGGTCTTGGGTCTGCCGTAGGAGGATGGGGAGGGTGTTCCATGTCTTGGCAGCGAGGTGGGAGAATGATCTGCCGCCACCGGTCACTCTTCGGATGTGGGGGATGGTGGCGAGGGCGCGGTATGCGGAGCAGAGCTGGCGGGTGGGGGTGTAGAGGCTGAGTCGGCTGTTGAGGTACGCTGGTCCAGTGTTGTGGAGTGCCTTGTGAGCATGGATGAGAAGTTTGAAGGTTATCCTCTTGTTGATGGGGAGCCAGTGCAGGTCTCGCAGGTGTGATGTGATGTGGCATTCGATATTATGTCCATTCTATATTTTAGAGTCGATATTCTGTCCATTCTATATATTTTTTCAATATTATGTCTAGTTATCGTCTTCCTCATTCTCTCTTCTCTGTTACTGTTTTCTATCCTTTGTCTTCCTCATTCTCTCTCCTCTGTTACAGTTTTCTATCTTTGCCTTCCTCATTTGCTCTCTTCTGTTACTGATTTCCTTCTTTCTCTTCCTCATTCTTTCTCCCTCTGTTACTGTTTTCTATCTTTGTATTCCTCGTTCTCTCTCCTCTGTTACTGTTTTCTATTTTTGTCTTCCTCATTCTCTCTCCTGTGTTACAGTTTTCTATCTTTGTATTCCTCGTTCTCTCTCCTCTGTTGCAGTTTTCTATCTTTGTATTCCTCGTTCTCTCTCCTCTGTTACAGTTTTCTATCTTTGTATTCCTTGTTCTCTCTCCTCTGTTACTGTTTTCTTTCTTTCTCTTCCTCATTCTTTCTCCTTCTTTTACTGTTTTCTATATTTGTCTTCCTCATTCTCTCTCCTCTGTTACTGATTTCTTCCTTTCTCTTCCTCATTCTTTCTCCTATGTTACTGTTTTCTATCTTTCTCTTCCTCATTCTTTCTCCCTCTGTTTCTGTTTTTTATCTTTGTGTTCCTCATTCTCTCTCCTCTGTTACTTTTTTCTATCTTTGTTTTCCTCATTCTTCCTCCTCTGTTACTGTTTTCTATCTTTGTTTTCTTCATTCTTTCTCCCTCTATTACTGTTTTCTTTCTTTCTCTTCCTCATTCTTTCTCCCTCTGTTACTGTTTTCTATCTTTGTCTTCCTCTTTCTTTCTCCTTCTGTTACAGTTTTCTATCTTTCTCTTCCTCATTCTCTCTCCTCTGTTACTGTTTTCTTTTTCTTCCTCATTATTTCCCCCTCTGGTACTCTTTTTTTCTTCCTCTGCCGTTCTCCTTTTGTCACTGCATTCTTATCTTCCTCATTCTTTTTCCCTCTGTTACTGTTTTCTTTCTTTCTGTTCCTCATTCTTTCTCCCTCTGTTACTGTTTTCTGTCTTTCTCTTCCTCAGTCTTTCTCCCTGTGTTACTATTTTTCTGTCTTTCGCATACTGATTATTTCTCACTTTTATCTCTTTTTCTTTCTTGCTCTCAGTCAAAGTCTGATGATGAATACGTACTGGGCCCCCATAACAGTGCTACAAATGAGTGATTGGTGCTCCCACCTGTAAACCAATGTACAAATTAAGCCGCTATATGAACCACAGCTGCTGCCTGTATGAGTCCCTTGTTCTGTTCTTTTTCATGTTTTACCAGATCTGTGCGACTGACTGACGCTTGCCAAAACATTTCCACTGTACAAAAAAAAAAAAAGAAATGGACTTGCGTTTGCCAGTGCTTGTTTTCATTTACTTGGAGCGGTAGGCCATGGAAAGTTTAGGCAGAAGATGTTTGGTTGTGTGAAGGAGGGAGAAGGAGGCAGTTTGTGCATGTTTACAATGCTTCATGTCTAACTTCAAACAGTGTCCGACCAGAGCGGGCTGTGGGAATAGTTTACATCTGAGGTTTCCTGTTAAAACTCTGCAGCTTGTCAGAGTGAGGAACACATGTATGTACCTTGAAGAGGTATGTGTCACCAACATACACGTGTGACGTTACAGTAACCCTGTCCTCACCTACATATGCACATTTATGTACCTTGAAAGTGTATATGTTGTCAAGATACATATGTGACATTATACTAACCCTACCGTCACCTTTATTTTAGCCTCCACAATATTTTTGTTCTTAATGTTTAGGTCTCAGTTTTTTTGCTCCATATGTTTCCCTCAATATTCTAGGAGAGGAGGCGAGGCTGTGCCTCTGTCCGACAGCTCCTGGCCTTGGTTTTCCATGTGCAGATCCGCCTCCAGATAAACCGACCCGGTGTTTCCGAACTTAGACATTTTGGGCCCGATTCACAAAAGTAATCTGAGACAAAATCCTAACTTTACGACTTTCAGTATTCACAAAAGGCCTTTAGGAGTAGTAAAGTTAGGATTGTGTCTAAAAATTTTCTTAAGTATTTGCCTTAAGCCAAATTCCTAATGTAAGTTAAACTTAAGTTAAACTTAAGTTAGGATTTTGTCTTCAGACCAAAGTTTAAGACAAAATCCTAACATTACTACTCCTAAATCCCTTTTGTCAATACCGAAAATCGTAAAGTTAGGATTTTGTCTCAGATTACTTTTGTGAAACGGGCCATTTGGGTCTGGAAACACCAGAAAACTCGAAGGTACCCAGAGTGTTATCACTGACAGGATACCACGTTGGACAATTGCAATTGGAGGCCATAGTATGATCACAATGTCTACCACATACACTAAGACTCATATACTCTAACATCCATATACAGCAATGCCCATCACACTAACCCCTTCATACACTAACACACTCATACACGCACACCCTTATATTCTAACATCCCATTATACTAATGCCCTTATACACTATTACCCTCATACACTAACATACTCATATACAAACACCCTCATACACGAACCCCCTAATACACTAACCTGTTCATACACTTACACCCTCAAAAACGTACACACTCATACACTAACCTGCTCATACTCTAATACCCATATACGCTACCACCTTCATACACTAACCCCCTCATACACTAACATCCCCTCACATTAACACCGTCATGCACTTACACACTCATACACAATCACACTTATACACTTACACCCTCATACACTAGCATCCTCATACATTACCCCCTGATAGACTAACACTCTCATACACCTGCACACTCACCACTAACACCCTCATACACTAACATCCCCTCACACACTAACATCCCCTCACACTAACACTGTCATGCACTTACACACTCATACACGAACACACTTATACACTTACACCCTCATACACTAGCAACCTCATACATTACCCCCTGATACACTAACACCCTAAAAAACAAACACACTCATACATTGACACCTTCATACACTAACTCACTCATATGCTAATACCCTTATACGCCAACACCCTCATACACTAACACCCTCATACACTTACACACTCATACACTAACACCCATATACACTTACTCCCTTATACACGAGCATCCTCGTACACTAACACTCTCATACACTTATACGCTCATATACGAACACCCTCATACATTAACCCCCTGATAGACTAATGCCCTCATACACCTGCACACTCATCACTAACACCCTCATACACTAACACCCCATACACGAACCCCCTCATTCTATAACACTCTTATAAACTAACAACCTCATATACTTTTACACTTCTACGAACAGCCTCATACATTAGCTCCCTCACACACTGACACCCTCAGACACTCAGATCCTTATGCGCTAACACACTCGTACCCTAACAAATTCAAGTGCTAACACACTCATACATTAACACCCTCTTACCATAACACTCTATCCTATTGCAAGGGCACAGATGCATTTTTACCAGCAGGTGTTTCTCTTTGTTGCCACTTTGTGGGCCAGGGATTCACAGACAGCCCTCATAGATGTTTTAGAACATTTTTCATGAGCTTTCATTTTCAAAAAGACAGCAGTACAGGAAGTCGGTTACCTCATACAGTGGGGTACACAACATCCATGTGTGTAACCCACACTTCTAGAGTTATTCTGAGTGAACAGTCATCCCTTAACATTCTGATCTAGGTTCATGCAACAAATGTTCTTTACATAGTAAACTCAACTGAAGTGTAGAAATCAAAGTACAAAAGATAGCAAACTCAACTAAAGTGTAGAAAGCAAAGTACCACAGATAGTAAACACAACTAAAGTATAGAAATCAAAGTACCATACATAGTAAACACAACGAAAGAGTCGCAATCAAAGTGCCATAGATAGTAAACTCAATTGAAGTGTAGAAATCAAAGTACCATAGAGAGTAAACTCAACTGAAGTGTAGAAATCAAAGTACCGAAGATAGTAAACACAATAGAAGTGTAGAAATGAAAATACCATAGATAGTAAACTCAACTGAAGTGTAGAAATCAAAGTACAATAGATAGCAAACTCAACTGAAGTGTAGAAAGCAAAGTACCATACATAGTAAACACAACTGAAGTGTAGAAATCAAAGTACCGAAGATAGTAAACACAATAGAAGTGTAGAAATGAAAATACCATAGATAGTAAACTCAACTGAAGTGTAGAAAGCAAAGTACCATACATAGTAAACACAACTGAAGTGTAGAAATCAAGTCAAGTCAAGTCAAGTCAAGTCATAACTCAACTAAAGTGTAGAAAGCAAAGTACCACAGATAGTAAACACAACTAAAGTATAGAAATCAAAGTACCATACATAGTAAACACAACGAAAGAGTCGCAATCAAAGTGCCATAGATAGTAAACTCAATTGAAGTGTAGAAATCAAAGTACCATAGAGAGTAAACTCAACTGAAGTGTAGAAATCAAAGTACCGAAGATAGTAAACACAATAGAAGTGTAGAAATGAAAATACCATAGATAGTAAACTCAACTGAAGTGTAGAAATCAAAGTACAATAGATAGCAAACTCAACTGAAGTGTAGAAATCAAAGTACCGAAGATAGTAAACACAATAGAAGTGTAGAAATCAAAGTACCATAGATAGTAAACTCAACTGAAGTGTATAAATCAAAGTACAATAGATAGCAAACTCAACTGAAGTGTAGAAAGCAAAGTACCATACATAGTAAACACAGCTGAAGTATAAAAATCAAAGTACCGTAGATAGTAAACTCTACTATAGTGTAGAAATCAAAATACCATATCTAGTAAAAACAACTGAAGTGCAGAAATCAAAGTACCACAGATAGTAAACTCAACTGAACTATAGAAATCAAAGTAGCACAGCCCTCAGGGATATCAGGATCGGTAGTTGTTACTCCAGAGGTAAAACGCTGACACAGTTCCCGAAGCCACCTCTACTGGCATAAGGAACTTTCCCAGCCGGCATATTCCAGTCCATGTTGCTTTGCCAAAGATGGAATCAATTGTCTGCCCCACAGTCTGCCTATGTCATATCTGGCAACCATCAATGCAATGTCACAATTTTTGGGAATATTGCAATGGGAAACAATGGTTTCATATGCCCAATAGAATTGTTTTGGCCTTGAGTACACCTAGTCACCACAAGACATGATCTGGGTTACAAACAACCCGGTCCCTTATCTTAAACGAAGGACATTGCCATATTGTGCCAATGACATTGACATATTGTGCCAATGAAGGTGCCAATCTTAGCACCTCCTCATAAGCAGCTCTCCTCAGAGGCTCCTTGGAAGGACCCAAGGCAGGAGCTCAGGTTAAAGATTCAAGGCAGAATGTGAAGCTGCACCTGCCTAAAGCCTGATGAAACAGGGCATCACTGTGGCTCCCCTCATTGTTAGACATACAGAGACCCCAGGTGACACTCTCATCTAACCCTACCTCTGGTCAATGGATCAGAAACCTTATTGGCCAGTGTCTTGTAGATCAAGGACACACCCTTCCTATTGACTACAATACTGATATTTCGAAATTGCACAAACACGGAAGCTTCCTAGTTAATGATTCTACAATTCTACAACTACCCTGTTCTCAAGCGAGAAGAACTCCTGGCTCGTCCCAAAGTTTCACTGCGTGCTCCCATAGGACGTGCTTCAGCTGTAAGTACCTGACTCACTGGGTTTCCTCAAGTGCTTATTCACTGCTCAGGTGTGAAGATGTCAACTCACTACCTGCCCCCATACTTACCTCAGCTCTGGTATGCCTATCTGGTCCCAACTATGGAACCCATCCAGGCCTCTCAGGGCTTTAAGGAGCTAACAATTCCAGAATGGGGTCTCCAGAGTGACAATATCACGCCAATGGTCTTGCAATCAGGGACAAACAGGGCGGGCTGATTTGCGGTCTCCATACATTTCCCTAATATAACCTCTGTCATGAGGGAGGGCTCCTGCTGGGAAAAAAAAACCCCATTTGTTTAGCACAAAGAGCTGGGAGGCCCAGTGCTATATTCCCATACCTGAAGTGATCTTACCCGTGATACACCCTCAGTTGTAAGGCTTTCAATGATATCCCAGAGGAATCCCCCATCTCAGGACATGTGCAGAGAATATGGTCTAACGTAAGAAAGATATCTTACAACTGGTCCCCAAGATAATTTTGCTACGAGGGAGAGAAGGAGCACAGGTGGATTCAGCAGCACTCACCCCTGAAACCTCCATATGAAACCAGCATGCAGCAATCGCCGTGAGGCTTTTTTATAGTCTAGGACCGCCTGCGGCTTCCCATTCTAAAATGGAGGAAAATCGGTAGAGTACCGGATGCATAGATAGACACAAGACTGAACCGTGGCCAGAGAAGACCCCTTCTGAGTTTGACAATATCTATTAAGAGAATGCAGTCTTATTTCAATCAAAAAAATGTATCTTGAGAAGCACTCTCTTGCTTGTGCTGGTAAAAAATTCTGGAGAGAGTAATCTTCAATTCTAGTTACAATAGGAGCAAGTCCACGTGTGCTTTTGCAACTGAGCTTTCGTCAATGGTTTTACACCTACCTTGCTTTTTCAGAAGGTATCAGGAACTCATATTGACGTAGCACTTGAGTAGTATTTTCACTCTAGACACTTTTATGTTACATCTTTCCTCCACAGAGACCTCAGTTCTCACTCATTATGAGTGACACTCACTCATTTGGATGTTGGATTGAGCTTTCACTCACAAGAGGTTCAGCATCACACTTGGTAAAGAGGGACCGGTCCCGAACTCGAAATGCAACTCTTTTCATATCTCTACTGGGGACAGAGCTGCTTCTGAGAGCTGTAAAGAGTACAGAAGCAATTGAACCACAAAGTAAAACCCCTAGAGACGGGTTCACTTCCTGTTTGGTGACATGAGATCACTTTAGTGAATGTCTGGTGTTATTTTACATTTATTTTTATCTTTTATCATTTCACTGATGTTACTGCCTGTGTTGTTCTTGCCAAAGCTTGTGTGGCATCAGTTCCTGTGAGGACATCAAGTTTGTTGAATAGTTGTCAGTCTTAGGAGTTCTCTAAAATTAAGAGCGTTGCCTTAAAGTGTGGAAAAATATCAAAATAAGCAAGCAAAACAAGCATGGGAAAACAAACGTCCCAAATTAAGACATATATTTTGGCTCCAACATTCCAACTAAGCCATTTAAAACACGCACTTTAACCCCTGCAAAACAGGAGTCCTCAACCCAGTTTTCTAACATATGCATTTAGTAACAAGCATTCCAGTGCAAACAATCAAACAAATACATTTCAAAGCATGCTTTCTAATAACAATCACTTTGATGTAAGCATCCCAATAATTCTAACATAAACATTCTAACATACGCATTCAAACAGAAGCAGAAAACCATAGGAAGACGAACATTCCAACACTTGCATTCAGCACATACAATCAAACACTGACACACGTTCTGACAAACACACAAGCATATACAAGTATTCCAACATCCACAAGGGGGGCAGAAGTTTCCTCATTTGCACTGATCACAAACCATAGGGGTTTGGCGAAGATCCCTCTGTCGTGTATTTCTATAGGTTCTGAATCAGTCCCCCTATTCCTGACCCTATTCTGGTTAAACTAACTATCAAGTTAACTAGCAGTCAGCCCATGAGGCAAGACAAGCCCCCATGATGCAGATACCGTTATCTGACGCAGTCACACTACGGCACAGGAACGTGTTATCTGATTAGGTCATAACGCTTGAGATCTAATTAGACAAGCGACATTCCTCCAGCCCCTGATAAGGCATACGACGTTCTCATAACAAATCAAACCTATGACAACCTGGATAATCCGTGCGGCCATTGTTTTGATTTCACAGAGAACTTTAGTAAAGAATGTGCTAACGAGCAAGTCGTATGACATCTTTATTGACGTATCTATGTCCATCCTTACGTCAATCTCGGCACCTTTAAGGTATAAATATTGCCGACCTTGCCCTATGCAAACACACGCGTGGTGACAAGACGGAGCAGCCATACTTGCCGAAGCCGAGAGCAGAAGCAGACCCCGCTGGCAGCAGCCCCGCCTTCCTGCCGCGCTGAGAGACGCGCTGCTATCTCAAGCCGAGAGACCCAGCACCGGCGCTTCTGGGCAGCCCTCGCAGGCAGCCTGGAATATCGAGAGCAGAGAAAGAGATACCATTCCTCATTCATCCTAAATTCCAGGTACAGAACTGAATAACCCCTCACAGAGAATTCTTTAGTTATTCACTTGGCAAAAACAAACTTAACTTAAACTGTAACTTTCTATTCCCGCCCATGCATTAGACTTAGGTCAGGTACACGGGGTAGGCGTATTTAGAAACACCAGTTGAGTACGTTTAGTCAAATGTATATGTGTATGTAAATATATTTTAATCATTTTAAAACATCATATGGCTCAGAAACCATATCAATGTTTTTACAGTATTATTTTATACTATTGCTTTTAATGTATGCACTTTACTTAACTATAAGTATTGCAATAATATCGATCCATTTCTCATGTATGAGAAAAGAGACTGATCAATAAATAACACCTTTTTATTGAACACGCCCGTCTCTTCCTTTTCTCTACATTCTGATGAGACTAAGAATGCACGTACTGACTGAGTAAAATAATTGCCTTGTGCTCACACGACTCTCGAGATTGACTCTTGATTAGGGGAGAGCAAAGTTGTCATGTTCTATGGTTGTCAGAAACTAAATCCCTTCTTGTCTAATCAGGGGAGGTAATTCTTTCCTGAACATTCGAGAAAGTTTCTAGCGAACTCTGAGCTTAGCTGGCAAACCCAAAAATTAAGTCTAGTATCGACAGTAGTAGACCTAGTTAACGTCTGGCCTAGGCCTTTACTGCTGTAGGTACTATTCCAATGCGCAGAGCCTATTGGGAAAATAGGAACTACACTACATGGCGCCCAACGCGTTTGGAAAGGGCGATAAAACTAACGTAAGACATTTAGAGTAACTCAGTCGTGCTTTCTCAATCAGACCCCTTTTCCCAAATACTCCAAAGACGTCTGGAGTGGGTGAAAGGTTATATCCTCCAAAACCTCGCAGGAGGGAACTCCTATGTATGGTTTTTGGTCAAGTCAACGTTGAAGGATAAAAACAGTTCCAAAATATTGTGCATCTAATCTTTGTTCCATAAAGAAACCTGATCTGCAAAAATACATAATATCATCCTGTCTGTAAAATGGGAGACAGTGATGAAGAAAGAGAGGCAGTTAGATTAGCAACTGAACTCGCAGATGCTGATGCTACCATGCAAGCAGCAGACCCGAATATAACACTCATTCCGGTCATTAAAAGGAGATCTATAACCTTAAAACTTATAGAAAATGGACTGACACCTAGAGGTGGCACAGTCATATTCGTAATCGAGGCACGCGAATATCGGCAGACAGAGGTATACTATACATGGATACATTTTCCAGCAGCTAATGCTGTCACAAAGTACTTCCACTATTACAAAGTAGAGGAACCTCCTAATGAGTACACTCCTTTCGAGGAGGTGGAAGTACCACTCAAATTCCAAGAGCATTTGCTCTTATTTGATGGCGCCCTAAAACATAATAATCACATTACAAGGCTCGGTCCTTTAGGTAGACCAGGAGCAACGTGGCCGGTCCTAGCCGGATACACACCACATCCAGACATCGACGAGATGCCTGCACCACAGCTGTTAATACAGCTAAAACAATTACTAAAAATTCACAGATAATTAGTTCAGTATGTAATGCGGACTTCAACAATTCAGCCAGCGATTAAACTACCACAGCTGACCCCTCACCAGGGGAACACAAATAAAATTACACCACAGAACATCCAATCCTGCCTAGGTAAAGTTCCAGCTAAACGGGAACAAATACCATTCTGGTTGGCACAGAAAATCACCCAAATAGAGGCGGTGTTTCCTGACACCACCCCATTAGAAAAACACAGGATTCTGACTATATGTCTCCCAATGGGAATCGCACCACACATTGAGGACTGTGACACTTGGGGTACAGTCTTTGCTTCCATCTATACAAAAACGCACGGTGTCCCATCCATTTCGGTGATACCAGATGTGCTAAAACAAATTCAAGACGAATACGGTCCAGAACCCGCTTTAACTCTTGGTATGAAATTACTAAAAGACTTCAAGCAGGTCTCGGCTATACTATTAGCCAACATAAAGGGAGAAGCAGCAAATGTGGCGATCTGCCAGAGGTTAAAGGAGACAGATATAGCAGACCAACCAGCTGAAATTGCCAGAATCATAGAAAAATCCTATGAGGAACTAGGCAGAGATAGTCTAGGTGGAATACCAGTAAAACCGCAACTGACTACAAGTCCAGAAAAAATATTTTTTAATAATAATAATTCACCAAAAAAGAACTGGGATGGAAACAAACAATCCAATCCTAAAGAAAAGAAATTCCAGTCCCGAGGGAGGTCTCCTAGGCGAAGAGAGAAATCTCCAAACCAAAGACAGAGGTCACCGCAGAGTGACCCCTCTGGGAATAGATATAACCTTAGAAATAGGGATAATATTAAAAAACCTGATAGATATCAAGGCATTGATACACGTCCCTCTCAATCTTTTCAGAATTCCTCGCAGAAATCGGAAAGAAGAGGACGATCAGAAGAGCACGCCAAGTCCAAAGACAAGGAACCTGCTCAACTAAAAAAGAAATTACAATTTCCAAAAAAGAAGGTAGCCAGTATCAAGGTAGTTAACAATGCCGAGAATACTGAGGACACAACTGAAAAACGGAGAGTGGGCTCAGACAATGCTAGACAGCGCAGCAGAGGTGAGCATAGCTCGCAAAGTCCTTATGAATCATCTGGAGACAGTGGACACGAATGAATACCTTCAAGTGGAAACTGCAGATACCAGAGTTAGCAAGCCCCACAAGATATACGAGATAACATTACGTATAGAGGGAGATAAGACTAGGAAAATAAGGGGACTATTTTGGGATAACCTCTCCAAGGGCTATGACATCCTTCTAGCTGAAAAATACTGGCCACCAGAGTTTGTCAGGGAGTGCCCTCATGGCGAAGAAGTAATTATGCCTGCCTTCTCGAATCAAATCCCGATTCATAAAAAATATACACTTGCTAGAAAGTGGGCAGTGGCCTTAGCACCTGCTTTATATAAAAATCATGTAGGATGGGATGAGGATTCTCCTCCTCACAAAATCCAGTTAAAATCACAACCGACTGCACAAAGGCAGTACCCAATTAAACAAGAAGCTAAAAAACAAGTAAATGAAATACTAGATCAGCTAGAATACCAGGGGGTGATTGAAACTTGCACCTCACAAATGAACAATCCTTTGTTTCCGGTCTCCAAACCAGACAATTCATACCGTCTAGTTTTGGATTACCGACACCTTAACACATGTTGCAAAACCTTTGCAGTGCAAAACTCACACAGTGCTGCACTAATGAATAACATAGTGCGCAAAAAATACAAAACAACCTTGGACATTTCCAATGGATTCTTTTGTCAAAATATAGCACCAGAGAGCAGATATTTAACTGCATTCTCAGTAAATGGCACTCAAAAACAATTCTGTCGGTTAGCCCAGGGGTACAAGAACAGCCCGGGGGTATTCTCAGCGAGAGTAACAGAATTACTACAACTATATGATGATGAAGCATTATCTTATGTCGATGACATTTACTTAACAGATGATGACTTGGATACTCACTTGAAAAGAGTGAACACCATAATACTTGGGTTCGCTGCAGAGGGTTACAAATTCAACTTTAAAAAGTCCAGAATTGCCCATCTGACAGTCCTATTCTTAGGATATGAGTTATCAAGTGAAGGTAAAAGCCTGGCAGACAATTTCCTAGAGAAATGTGCCGTAATCCAAGCTCCTAAAACACTAAAAAACCTACAGTCAATTCTAGGCTTCCTAAATTTCGGAAGAACATACATTGCAAATTACGCAGAAAGGGTCAAACCCCTTTATGATCTAATTAAACCAGACTTTAAAAGATCCAGTTGGACTCAAACACACACAGAAATTTTGAGATCCTTACAAACAGACATGCTAATTAAAACAAAATTAGAAACCCGTGATAATACACGCAACCTTGTGATCCGAGTCATCCCAGGGAGATGCGGATTCACATACCTAACCTCTAATGAGATTGGCATGTAAACTCTACGAGTAAGTATTGAATGTAGAGTAAATTCACGGAAAGTCAAACGTCACTGATAACTTCTTGACTTGTGATCCAATGCTTTGTGATAGAGAATGGAATGCTGAGGATGAGGAAGTATCTGTGGCGTAATATATGTTTTGGATAAACCAATTTGAGGGGAATGCTGTGAACCACTGGCAATCGCAATATGAAATTCAGCATGATTGCCAGTTTTCTAAGTTATTTGAGCTCATAATACAGAGCTGGTCAAAAGAAAAATGCCTGCAAAATAATTTGCAACCTTACTTGAAGCTCAAGGATAAACTCTCAGTAGAAAATGAAATTGTGATTAGGCAAGATGTATTAAAGGTACCTATTGAACTTAGACCGTGCATCCTTACCCTCGCACATGAAGGGGGTCTTGGGATGATGGCTGCAAAGGGAAGAATTAAAATGGGTTATTAGTGGCCAGCTCGGGATGGAGATATAGCTGTGTATGTGAGGGAGTGCCAGGCATCTATAGAGCAGATAAACTGTACAAGACCGTAGCTAGTCCCCTTGCGCCCAAAGATTTACCTGAAGGTCTATGGTAATGGCTGAGTATGGACTTAATTGCACCCATGATTAAGTTGTGTGTTTTCATCTGTAATAGTATAGTTATGATTGTCTACTATAGTAAATGGATTAAATTGATTTTTTTTGTATCACTCGACATCTTGTAATGTCTGATATTTTTTTGTTTCTTTAAGTTCTCTGGGGAGCTTTTTCATAACAACTGGTCAGCAATAGTAGTTTCTGGTTTATTCCAAATGAACTTACCACATTTTTGGCTGCCATTCAAATTTGTCACAGTAAAGAGTCCTTGTACCACCCCCAGTGTAATAGGCAAGTTGAACGAGCCAATCATTTGATCAAATAGACTATACAGGTAGCACTTAAAAGTGGTCTGTCTGTAACTAATGCATTAAGGGCACCTTAGGGGTGCACCAACTTCACCCTGTTGTGTTTCTGGTAAAACACCTTTTGAATTTTTAACAGGCAGGGTATCCATCACCAAATTAAATCCCCATATGGTCCAAAAGCAATCGATTGAAGTGTTGCATCCTGTGAATCAATCAAGAGAGAAGAATGTTGGGTCAAAACAAAATATTAAGAAGTCTTACTAGGACAGGTGGAATGCTGAGGTCAGCGATAACATTAGGGTGGGTGATTTTTTGAGGGTCAGGCATCCACTTACAGGGCAAGGAGGTAATAAGTTCACCAAACTTTTACTACTAGTGAGGGAGAATGGATCAGCAGTGCTGTTGGAGAATGGTCACTGGTGGAATGGTTCTAGGGCTGTGCTTATCTCACCATTGAGAGCCCTGTTCATCATTAGGTCTGAATAATTAAGAGGCGTAGGATGCTGTTTATGACTCCATCCTATGTGATAAGGTTTGTACTGATACTGTGGAAGACGTTCCTAATGGGAGTTTTTGATTTGTACCAGCGATGTGAAGTCTGCAAGCAGTGTAGATGGTGGAGTGCCAGAGTAAGATCGTGGCAGAGCAGACGGACGTACTTCTCGCAATGTGGGAATGCCAGCTAAGTTCTAACTAAGTAGACTAACTTTCCACAAGAGGGGAGGAAATGTCTCAGTAATATCCCATGTTATTTATATTGCTAGGTCACTCCTGTTCATATTTATGGCTCAGCTGAAGTTGTCTAATGTAGCTTCATAGTCTTCCTTTACGCTTACCATCTTTTTGTGTGTGTGTGTATGTGTGCACGCGCGTGTGCTTCCTCACGTGTGGTTAAAGAATGTTAAGGTTAGAACGCAAGGAGAGTGAGTGGGTGGCAGTTAATGGTGGAATTCATTCTGTTAGGAATCAGAGGCTGATGAAAAGTACTGGATCATCTGAGGGAACATAGCATACCTGTGCCCTACAGGGGCCTGCCTTAAAAGTAACACTGCTGTCTGCACGTGCGTTACTTTTGATAGTGGTGCAAAGTATACGTTGAATACACTTGAAAATACAGCTCGAAATTAGATCTGCTCTTAGTTAATTTCTTTAAAAATAATACTTCATTAAATTCTTTTTTTAGAATAACATTAAAAACAAAGTAGAATATGAGTTGCAAAGACTTGTCATATCAGCAAAGCATTTCAACCGTAGAAAATAATAAAGAGCGACATTTTATTAGCAAATTATGAATGCCTTTTATTAAAATACTTAAACTAAAGTGTGAGTGATATATCTAGCATATACAACAAGAGCTTTTATTGCTGGAGAAGCATTAGGAAGAGACAGGCAGAGACAATATCAATGACCAGAACACACAAAGCTAAAAATACTTTCAGCTTAAAAGTAATTGAAATTAGACCACGCAGCCTCACATAAATATGGCGAGTGTCATGTTAACAGTGCGGAACATTTCCTTGTTTGGGCAGTACCTCCAAGCCTGTTTATGCTTTCTTCAACCAATGGTTTATGGGTTTTTGAGCGCCTTGACAACCTCTTGACTACAAACAAAGCACACGCGCTCCACAGTTTACAGGCTTTCGCTACATACGTCAGTATTGACAAAGATGGCGCTACACTTGGCACCACGAATCAACATCACACGGGGCAATATTTCCACACAAGAATTTCAAACTCTGCACCGAAACAGAACCCAATATATTCTGGAAAGTACTCACGGCCTCATTCCAAGTGTAGGCACCAGTTATCACAAATTGTGAACGATGGACACCACGGGGTTTGTTATTTATCAGGTGCAATAAATTCCGCTTATTATGCGTTTTCTGGAGAATAAGGTGTTTAACGCACCAAAATCCGCATGATACAGACGTTACCTTATGCACGGTCGGATTGGTAAGGCGGGCACTCGGGCAATGGCCGAGGGGCCGGTATCCAAGTTCCAGCTGTGGGCTGCTTTTTTTGGGCAGCCTGGGGGCTGATTTGGCCATTATCTATGCTGTTCAGATGCCACCAGTGGCCCAGTGGGTGCTCGAGTGGCCTTTCTGGAGGCAGATTGGCATCCATTACCTCCATTTTACCAATGGCCGGAGGTGTCACTCCCTTTCTCTCACTGGGCTGGCCAATTGTGTATGCAGATTGAGCGGGGGCATGGGGCCTGAACAGAAGGGGTCTCACTTGTTTTCAAGTTTGTTTCACCAGTGTGAACTAATCCATGCATTTTTTAACCCCTTCCATGCGGGGCTGTTTCCCCCGCTGTGCTGGGGGGCGGGGGTCGGGGGGCGCGCACAGCGCCCCCATGCTCATGACGAGGTCAGCTCGTCATGAGCTACGGCGCTCCGGTGCTCATGACGAGCTGAGCTCGTCATGGCCACACCCGTTCCAATGGAACGCTCAGCACTGCAGGGGAATCAGCCCAGCATGCGAGCGTTCCACGGAACGGGCGCAGTCATGACGAGCTCAGCTCGTCATGAGCACCAAGCTCGTCATGAGCACCGGAGCGCCGTAGCTCATGACCAGCTGAACTCGTCATGAGCGCTGAAGGGGTTAAATCTAAGGAACGTTAAGAAAACATGCCTGTGTCAGAGACCCCACCCCCCTTCTTTTGATAAAACTTCTCTGAAGCAGTGTTTTGCTGAAAGGCAATCCGCAAATGTGGTCCACTTTATTTTAGTGTGCTCGGGCAGATTATTGCTCTCAAGTCAACCCTCACCATATGGTTTTCCCCTGTTATATTACAGGAGGTGTTACCTGCCAACATTTAATGAAGGTTGAGGTATTTAACTCATCTTATAATTATCCCAACACCGTTCCTCCTCCCCCCAAGCTGGAACCAGGCAATGAAGAGGCAAGCAAAGTGTTTTCCTTCATAGCATTTCCTGGGTGTTTAAATGTAGTCTGCCAAATGTCACCTAACCCTCTAACCCACCCTTATTTCCATTATTTATAAGGTACTTTCCTCGTCTTCCTGAAAACAGATCAACAGCATTTTATAAACGAACCATGGGGCATATTATCAAGAACGGAAGTTAAGATTATCACCGCTTTAGCGGCAGGAAACTGCGGCTAAAACGGCGATAATGGCCTTGATAATATGCCGTAGAGAATTCCAATAGAAGCCCATGTTCACTTCAGAACCTGGCCTTCTATGGGAATTCACAAGGGCGTATTATCAAGGCCATTATTGCTGCTTTAGCGGCAGTTTCCTGACGATAAAGCGGCAAACATTTTAACTCCGTTTCTTGATAATATGCCCCATGTAACCTCGTTACAGTGGGTCTTGGGAACTCTCAAAGGAGGTGGGAAGATTGTGTAAAAAACTGCTCAGTTTCTTCCTGGGTCTACGCAGGCTTTCAGCTTTTTTACCACAAGGAGAAATTCGTATAGGCATATAGGAATTCATTCAGTTCAGTTCATAAACTTTATTCGATTCACATAGGAATCATAAAAGTCAAATAATACATTTTCAGAACATACTTTAAAATTCATTTAGAAGCAGTTTTTAAATTTGTACAGTAAATTAATAACATACATTGATTAATAGGGAAAGTTATGGCCCATTGCTTATTCGATCAGGTTCAAATAATCCAGAAAAAGGAAACAACAGTATACCTGAGCAACAAAACTGGTTCAAGGAGCCAAAATTAGCTATACCGTTTTCTGATCACGAGTGACACACGTATAAAATTTAACATTGCACAACAGACATCAGGTGTTGACAAAGCTAACAAATGGTCATAGCCCTCTTTATAATGGCAAAGTTGTTTTTCCTTAAGGATCGGCTTAATGAACCTCGTTCTCGGATCCTTATATAAAGAACAATTCATTCATTTTAAGTGTTTGTTCTAATAAAAGTATATAAAAGTATATTACCTCGGATGTACGTTGTTACAACGCATGCTTTTACTACGCATGCCTTTACAACGCAGGTTTTTCAATGCAAGTCGTTACAACGACTTGCGTTGGGGGTGCTGGATAGTGAATAGTTTAATTTACTATTCCAACTCCAGCCCCCGTGGATAGTAGGGAAGGTGTTGGATAGTAAATTAAACTATTACCTATCCTAGTGCGCCCCCCAGCGCAATTCGTTGTAAGGAGTTGCGTTGAAAAACCTGCGTTGTAAAGGCACTGCATGGTAAAAGTTGCGTCGTAAAGGAGGTTTCCCTATTACCTCAGTCTCAAACGCATTATAAATGTTGAAACTCTTGCATATGTAATGACCAATATATACTATTTAAATGCGAGAATTCTAAATCCCTGAAAAAGAGCAACTATAGGGACATAAATGTATATTTCTACAGATTTGTGACAGTTTTTTGTGTAGACCCACACAGATATGCTGTTTAATTAGCAATATTAATCAGATCACAATGCTCTGCCCTTTGAATGTGTGACCTCTAACCCTCCATGACAATCTCCTGCACAAAAGCAATCCTGGGAGGCATTTTCCTCTGCTGCAGCACACATGGAAAGAAGAAAAAACAAGTAGAAATAAAGATATTTCTCAGAAGGTTCTGGCGCTGGACCAGGTTTAGGTGATTTAGTAAATGTGGGGCATCGTCAAAGGGTGTTGCTTGGGAACACCCACCGCAACACCCAGGGAACGCCTGCCCGGTGCAGAGTAAGGCAGTGCAGAGACTTGCGGTGCTTTGTCTTACTCCATATCTATGAGGTCATGAAAAGCTGCGCAGGGGGGCTCTGCGTCGCCACATAGATATGATTGAGAGGTTTGTGCTGCTGGAGTGTCACAAAAAGTGACACAAGGGGCTCATAAATAACCCCCCCAGAGGAGGAAGCCATGCCTGACTGGGATGAGAGCATACCCAAGACAAAGGGGCACATGCATCAAAGGAAATTGCATTCGCAAATGGTGCGAATCGCAAAATTCGGCCGTTTGCGAATGCAATTTCCATTTTTGGGATGCATTAACGTGTTTGTAATTTTCGCAATTTAAGAAATCGCAAAATTGCGATTTCTTAAATTGGGATTGCATTTAAGGAATCTCAAATTGAGATTCCTTAAATGCAATGCATCAAACTTTTAAAATTTGCGAATTCACAAATAAGGGGAGCAAATTACCATGAAGTTGACCTTCATGCTAATTTGCGAAAACTTTGAAAAATGCACTAAAGTGCATTTTTCAAAGTTCCATTTTACACACACACACACGCCCTTGGGGCATATGAGTGTGCAAAATGTACTTCTAAGCATATTTCAGGGGTGCAACAAGGTGTCCTTTGGACACCCCTGCACCCTTGAAATTGCATTCTCAATTTGCGAATTTCTAATGGTGAATTGCAAATTAAGAATGTCTTTCTATTCATTCCTATGGGCCTCTAGGCCCATAGGAATGGATGGGGAGGTATTCCTTAATTGCGATTCTCAATTAGAGAATCGCAATTAAGGAATTTTAAGAAATCGCTATTTTTTTTAGCAATTTCTTGATGCATTGCAGTTTGCAATTCCTTAATTGCGATTCCTTATTTTTCGCAATTAAGGAATCACAAAATGCAATATTGATGCATGTGCCAGAAAGTCTCTACCTTTAGGCATTTTTTTTATTCTATTTTACATGTCATGCGCATTTCTCTCTGACTGCTTCTCCAAGGCAGTAAAGGCAGCTCTCAAACACGTCATGAAGGGGTTTAGAAAGTATAATTGAGCGAGCAGCGCCCACTTACTGGCATCACCGCCTTGCACCCCCCACTCTTTCTGCTGCTGTCAGCGGCTAATTACCTCCATTTTGTTTCTGTGGCACTTGTGACGGTAGTTGAGGGGTATTACGGGCACTTACGAGAGATTCTGTGCGCCTGGAAGCGGCGCTGCTCGGCTCTGCTCCTGGCTGGTGGATTCTACTGGTTTCTGCGAGAGGTTTAGATGATGCTCGGTGGGAATCCGCTCGAGGGAGGTTGTTGGTATCTGTGTGCGTGAGGTGACGCTTCTATTACAGCGAGAAAGATTCCTCCTCAACAGGGAATGTTTGAAATGCTTACAGGCAGGGCTCGAGTCGGGGTACCACGCGGGTTGACGGAGTCTCCCCACTTATTTCACCGGGAGCTCGATAACTGGAGCAAATGGAGCCACACATTCACTCTTTGGCCTCTCTGTGGCGAGATCGGAGCTCACTCAGAACGCTGCTCACGCGCTGGCTTCTCTGATGCAATCGCATGTAAGGGGTGAGCGAGGGGAGGCAATGAGTCTGATGGTGCAAGCCACCTTTCGGGACGTCACTTCCTGTGGTGACGTCAGCGTCCCCCCACTTCTTTTTTAAGGACTTGTGCCTGGTTACAGGTTCAAGGTGTGTGTTTCGTGCTTCCTGACCTGAAATGTATTTCTATTTGAATGTACACTGCGCATGCGCCAACTTGGTCTGTTGCACTTTTTAGGCTCATGGCGAAGGCTTAATTTTGTTTAAAAAAAGTAAGTGTCAGGGCTCTTCTCAGGGGGCCCCTGCAGCCTGCACCACCCTTTGCCTCTATCAGCGCTGCCAATGACGGCACCAACACAGCTACTCACCACCACACGCGTGTGAGTCAGACAACTCCAGGTCACCCAAAGCTTTAAAATGGCGCTGATAGCTGGTATGATTGATTATATTGTATATTGAATTATGAAAACGTGTTTGAAAAATAGACAAACAGCATTGGTGGATTGTCATAAGTGCTGGTGTTGAGAATTAGGTGCTGTGCTGAACATCTGCAAACACCGGCTCAAATTAAGCACTGGCTAGATGGGAATCTCCTACATTCTGTCTTCGTGTTCCAATGATGATGGTTGTTGTTGTTGATGGTTGTTGTTGCACTCAGTGGTGGTTCGCCCTGCCCTTCTTTTGGTTTATTTATAATTTATTTATTTATAAAGTCTTATATAGCGCGGACATGACCCACGGGGGTATCAGAGCGCTTTACAGTACATGATTATCACAAGTTATACATACAATGGGGAATCGCATAAATTGATACTTGTATAGCGCACTACTCACCCGCAAGGGTCTGAAGGCACTTGTACGAATACCGCTGTGGAACCCGTCCTGGCTTTCCCTGTGAGGTATCCACTGCTGGGCACCCCCAAGGTGGAGGCCAGGCATCCTTAGCGTTGTGGGGGCCGTTGTGGAGATTAAGCAAGCTATTGGCCAGAGTTGCAGAGTGGGACCGATGCTTAGAATAGGCACCGAGGCAAGAATGATCAAATCCATGGAATTTTTTGAGCCCAAGACCCGCCGAGGCGGGGAATTGAACCCTGGTCCCGGACTAGACCTCTGCATCAGGGTCTGCCGCTCTAACCATTGAGCCACACTTCTCCACTATAATGCAATACAGATGAGGTAGACATTGCTGTTTGATTAAAGGAGAAGGCAAGTAGGCTTCTAGGAGTTAAAGGTTTAAGATGACAATTTGTTCATGAGAAACATTTTCGCTTCCTTTTTGAAGACGGTAAATGAAGGGATTCTGCGTACGTCTGGGGGAAGGTTGTTCCAAATCTTCGGTGCGATACCTGAGAAAGCTCTGCACCCAGTTCTCTTTTTGTGGAAGGATTGAGGTTTTAGTAGTAGTGCGCTTGCGCTTCGCGGATGTCTACAGCCTCCCGACCGCTCTAACTTTTGTGCTGAATAGCTGGGGGTGTTGCTATGTAAGGCTTTATGTGTCATGCAGGCGATCTTTAGTTGTAACCTCGACTTGTATGGTAGCCAGTTCAAAGCCTTATGGGCCGGGGTGATGTGGTTATTTCTTTTTATTCCAGTTGTCACCAATCTGCCCACCAGTTCCTCTGTCAGAGCCTTCTTAGGTCTGGCTAGAGAAGGCTTAACCAGACTTCACGTGATAACAAAAAATATATTACAGGGAGGGACTTTCACCGAGTCTATTGATGAAGACAACTGGGGAGAGGAAGTGGCTTTACGGCTCGAGCGGTATAAAGGCGAGGACACCAAACAAGCCTTTTGCCTGGTGCAATGCAAGTGTCTGGCTTTAGTTCAGCTCTTGTCCCATGTCTGCGCGCGACCAAACAAGAGCTGAGCCTAGCAGCTCGTGCATCGCTCTATCCCCCCCCAACACAGGTTTAAGTGACAACCCCTGCTGAGCCTGAGACAGCTGAGCACATGGCATCGAAAATCATTTTTTGTGCTGTGAATGTCTATTGGCTGCATAAAGGCCTGTCAGTAACTGAGAGCAAAGTGCAGGATGTCAGAATTCTCTTTGTTTTGTTTATTAACATAATGGCCACCCTTGAGGTGCCGGCCGCCCCCTTCACTGCTTGTTAAGTCATAGGAAGGTGCCAGAAGTGACATAAAAGTAGTCCCCCGGCATGCATCACACTTAACTTTGTACTTTTTTCAAGAAAGACTTTTGACATTTTATACACTTCTACTGCGATTGAGTCAACTTATGATTGTATATTTATTGCCCTTACTGTACTACTTTAAGTCCATAACTAATAAAACACAAAACATTGTCTTTTGTGATGAAAGGGAGAGAGACAATAGTCATCATGTGGCTGGTTTGCATAATGTGTAAGCCGCCAACCTAGATTCAAATCCTGGCTTCCCCACTTGACCAAATTGTGTGATTCTAGTCAAATGCCTACTTCACTGTGTCTCATTTTGCCTGTCTGGGCTAAACCTTGAAGGAATTCAGTTCAAGGTGTGCACTAAGTAACAACCTGACTTGTGATTGGCTCACTAGACAATAACAGTGCTCCACGTGTAACAATGTCCTTCATACATACACGGTGATCATGACCCAGTCAAACTGACATCTTTAGTTCACGCACAGCAATGAGGTGAGGTCATGAGGTCAGGGAATCCATGCTGAAAAATGTGACATGTAACAGACGTCACTGCAGTGATATGATGTAATGCAGCAAAGCACAACTCGAGCATTCTAGCAAATATATGTAATTAGAGATTTTTATCGTATTTCACATGATTATTGTGCCATTTACAAGGGATATTTGTTGAAGCCTCGTCTTCTGGCTCTTGGGGCCAGACCCCTGGCTCGCCCCTGGTTCTGCCCCACATGGGCCGGTGCTGGCTGCCCAGCTGTACCTTTCAGTGCCCCTCTCACCCGGTTCTGCCCTCCATGGACAGGTGCTGGCTGCCCAGCTGTGCCTTTCAGTGCCCCTCTAACCCGGTTCTGCCCTCCATGGGCCGGTGCTGGCTGCCCAGCTGTGCCTTTCAGTGCCCCTCTAACCCGGTTCTGCCCTCCATGGGCCGGTGCTGGCTGCCCAGCTGTACCTTTCAGTGCCCCTCTCACCCGGTTCTGCCCTCCACGGACCGGTGCTGGCTGCCCAGCTGTGCCTTTCAGTGCCCCTCTAACCCGGTTCTGCCCTCCATGGGCCGGTGCTGGCTGCCCAGCTGTGCCTTTCAATGCCCCTCGGCCCTGGTTCTGCCCTCCATGGGCCGGTGCTGGCTGCCCAGCTGTGCCTTTCAATGCCCCTCTCACCTGGTTCTGCCCTCCATGGGCCGGTGCTGGCTGCCCAGCTGTGCCTTTCAGTGACCCTCTCACCCGGTTCTGCCCTCCATGGGCAGGTGCTGGCTGCCCAGCTGTGCCTTTCAGTGCCCCTCTCACCCTGTTCTGCCCCCCCATGGGCAGGTGCTGGCTGCCCAGCTGTGCCTTTCAGTGCCCCTCTCACCCGGTTCTGCCCTCCATGGGCCAGTGCTGGCTGCCCAGCTGTGCCTTTCAGTGCCCCTCTCACCCGGTTCCGCCCTCCATGGGCAGGTGCTGGCTGCCCAGCTGTGCCTTTCAATGCCCCTCTCACCCGGTTCTGCCCTCCTGGACCGGTGCTGGCTGCCCAGCTGTGCCTTTCAAAGCCCCTCTCACCCGGTTCTGCCCTCCATGGGCCGGTGCTGGCTGCCCAGCTGTGCCTTTCAGTGCCCCTCTCACCCGGTTCTGCCCCCCATGGCCCGGTGCTGGCTGCCCAGCTGTGCCTTTCAAAGCCCCTCTCACCCGGTTCTGCCCTCCATGGGCCGGTGCTGGCTGCCCTGCTGTGCCTTTCAAAGCCCCTCTCACCCGGTTCTGCCCTCCATGGGCCGGTGCTGGCTGCCCAGCTGTGCCTTTCAATGCCCCTCTCACCCGGTTCTGCCCTCCACGGACCGGTGCTGGCTGCCCAGCTGTGCCCTTCAGTGACCCTCTCACCCGGTTCTGCCCTCCACGGACCGGTGCTGGCTGCCCAGCTGTGCCCTTCAGTGACCCTCTCACCCGGTTCTGCCCTCCATGGGCCGGTGCTGGCTACCCAGCTGTGCCTTTCAGTGCCCCTCTCACCCGGTTCTGCCCTCCACGGACCGGTGCTGGCTGCCCAGCTGTGCCCTTCAGTGACCCTCTCACCCGGTTCTGCCCTCCATGGGCCGGTGCTGGCTGCCCAGCTGTGCCTTTCAGTGCCCCTCTCACCCGGTTCTGCCCCACATGGGCCGGTGCTGGCTGCCCAGCTGTACCTTTCAGTGCCCCTCTCACCCGGTTCTGCCCTCCATGGACAGGTGCTGGCTGCCCAGCTGTGCCTTTCAGTGCCCCTCTAACCCGGTTCTGCCCTCCATGGGCCGGTGCTGGCTGCCCAGCTGTGCCTTTCAGTGCCCCTCTTACCCGGTTCTGCCCTCCATGGGCCGGTGCTGGCTGCCCAGCTGTGCCTTTCAGTGCCCCTCTAACCCGGTTCTGCCCTCCATGGGCCGGTGCTGGCTGCCCAGCTGTGCCTTTCAATGCCCCTCGGCCCAGGTTCTGCCCTCCATGGGCCGGTGCTGGCTGCCCAGCTGTGCCTTTCAATGCCCCTCTCACCTGGTTCTGCCCTCCATGGGCCGGTGCTGGCTGCCCAGCTGTGCCTTTCAGTGACCCTCTCACCCGGTTCTGCCCTCCATGGGCAGGTGCTGGCTGCCCAGCTGTGCCTTTCAGTGCCCCTCTCACCCTGTTCTGCCCCCCCATGGGCAGGTGCTGGCTGCCCAGCTGTGCCTTTCAGTGCCCCTCTCACCCGGTTCTGCCCTCCATGGGCCGGTGCTGGCTGCCCAGCTGTGCCTTTCAGTGCCCCTCTCACCCGGTTCTGCCCTCCATGGGCAGGTGCTGGCTGCCCAGCTGTGCCTTTCAATGCCCCTCTCACCCGGTTCTGCCCTCCTGGACCGGTGCTGGCTGCCCAGCTGTGCCTTTCAAAGCCCCTCTCACCCGGTTCTGCCCTCCATGGGCCGGTGCTGGCTGCCCAGCTGTGCCTTTCAGTGCCCCTCTCACCCGGTTCTGCCCCCCATGGCCCGGTGCTGGCTGCCCAGCTGTGCCTTTCAAAGCCCCTCTCACCCGGTTCTGCCCTCCATGGGCCGGTGCTGGCTGCCCTGCTGTGCCTTTCAAAGCCCCTCTCACCCGGTTCTGCCCTCCATGGGCCGGTGCTGGTTGCCCAGCTGTGCCTTTCAATGCCCCTCTCACCCGGTTCTGCCCTCCACGGACCGGTGCTGGCTGCCCAGCTGTGCCCTTCAGTGACCCTCTCACCCGGTTCTGCCCTCCACGGACCGGTGCTGGCTGCCCAGCTGTGCCCTTCAGTGACCCTCTCACCCGGTTCTGCCCTCCATGGGCCGGTGCTGGCTGCCCAGCTGTGCCTTTCAGTGCCCCTCTCACCCGGTTCTGCCCCCCATGGACCGGTGCTGGCGCCAAGCTGTGCCTTTCAGTGCCCCTCTCACCCGGTTCTGCCCCCCATGGACCGGTGCTGGCGCCAAGCTGTGCCTTTCAATGCCCCTCTCACCCGGTTCTGCCCCCCATGGGCAGGTGCTGGCTGCCCAGCTGTACCCTTCAGTGACCCTCTCACCCGGTTCTGCCCTCCATGGGCCGGTGCTGGCTGCCCAGCTGTACCCTTCAGTGACCCTCTCACCCGGTTCTGCCCTCCATGGGCCGGTGCTGGCTACCCAGCTGTGCCTTTCAGTGCCCCTCTCACCCGGTTCTGCCCTCCACGGACCGGTGCTGGCTGCCCAGCAGTGCCTTTCAGTGCCCCTCTCACCCGGTTCTGCCCCCCATGGACCGGTGCTGGCGCCAAGCTGTGCCTTTCAATGCCCCTCTCACCCGGTTCTGCCCTCCACGGACCGGTGCTGGCTACCCAGCTGTGCCTTTCAGTGCCCCTCTCACCCGGTTCTGCCCTCCATGGGCCGGTGCTGGCTGCCCAGCAGTGCCTTTCAGTGCCCCTCTCACCTGGTTCTGCCCCCCATGGACCGGTGCTGGCGCCAAGCTGTGCCTTTCAATGCCCCTCTCACCCGGTTCTGCCCTCCATGGGCAGGTGCTGGCTGCCCAGCTGTGCCTTTCAGTGCCCCTCTCACCCGGTTCTGCCCCCCATGGGCAGGTGCTGGCTGCCCAGCTGTGCCTTTCAATGCCCCTCTCATTCAGTTCTGCCCTCCATGGGCCGGTGCTGGCTGCCCAGCTGTGCCTTTCAATGCCCCTCTCACCCGGTTCTGCCCTCCATGGGCAGGTGCTGGCTGCCCAGCTGTGCCTTTCAATGCCCCTCTCACCCGGTTCTGCCCTCCATGGGCCGGTGCTGGCTGCCTAGCTGTGCCTTTCAAAGCCCCTCTCACCCGGTTCTGCCCTCCATGGGCCGGTGCTGGCTGCCCAGCTGTGCCTTTCAGTGCCCCTCTCATTCAGTTCTGCCCTCCATGGGCCGGTGCTGGCTGCCCAGCTGTGCCTTTCAGTGCCCCTCTCATTCAGTTCTGCCCTCCATGGGCCGGTGCTGGCTGCCCAGCTGTGCCTTTCAATGCCCCTCTCACCCGGTTTTGCCCCCCATGGGCCGGTGCTCTCTGCCCAGCTGTGCCTTTCAGTGCCCCTCTCACCCAGTTCTGCCCTCCATGGACCGGTGCTGGCTGCCCAGCTCTGCCTTTGAGTGCCCCTCTCACCCGGTTCTGCCCTCCACGGACCGGTGCTGGCTGCCCAGCTGTGCCCTTCAGTGCCCCTCTCATTCAGTTCTGCCCTCCATGGGCCAGTGCTGACTGCCCAGCTGTACCTTTCAGTGCCCCTCTCACCCGGTTCTGCCCTCCATGGACCGGTGCTGGCTGCCCAGCTGTACCTTTCAGTGCCCCTCTCACCCGGTTCTGCCCTCCATGGACCGGTGCTGGCTGCCCAGCTGTGCCCTTCAGTGCCCCTCTCATCCGGTTCTGCCCTCCATGGACCGGTGCTGGCTGCCCAGCTGTGCCCTTCAGTGCCCCTCTCATCCGGTTCTGCCCTCCATGGACCGGTGCTGGCTGCCCAGCTGTGCCTTTCAATGCCCCTCTCACCCGGTTCTGCCCCCCATGGGCCGGTGCTGGCGCCCAGCTGTGCCTTTGAATGCCCCTCTCATAATGCTGCAAGCACAGACCACCCGCTCTGTATGTGCGTTTATTTCTCATAGCGCCTATGTGCCGGAAACATCTGTCTTCAAAGGGCATGCATAAAACAAGTTGACAATAAATACACAACTCATATAAATGCACAAAATAATCATAAAATAGGAAACAGGACATAAAAATACACCCTGCAGACTCCCTTTGACAGGTTTTCGTTCTGCTGGAATTTGACTGTCATCCAAAAGAGAGTCAATCCCAGCCTTTCGCACAAATTAAAACCGGCCATAAACATCCATTACTGGAATGACTCCCGCCGGGACCCGTGGCCTGAGATTAGGAGCCGGAGGAGACCGCCCTGACAACAATATCTAGCATTAATCCCACAATGGAGCGCCCTGACGTCAGCGCCTCCGCCTGATGCTCATGCGCGAGGCACATCTGGAAAGAATCTCGTGCCTTTTTATTTATCCTTAAATAGGAATCTGTGTCCGACTCCGCCGGCTCCGACAAACACCCTCGAGCCTGTGACGTCACCAGCAGATGCGGGCCTTCTTGGCCATAAATCAAGCACTTTGGGTCGAACTGTCAGACAGACCCCGAAGTTTGCGAGAGGAAAGAGTGCAGACGAGAAGTGTGGCTCTGAGAGGCATTACACATCAGAGGGCGGGGGATGCCGTGGGCTCACCACTTCAAAAAGAACCATTGATGGACAGAATGCAGAACAATGTCATACATTCACCCAGTGCAGAGATCTGGGCCCAAATCCATCGATTTTTTGCTCACCATGCCATTCCAGTTTAGACCCAGCTATATGCAAATCAGTCTTGACCCTGAGCCCAATGGGAACAGTCCAGCCCAAACTGCCAAGCCAGGTCCTCCCTGGACTGGAAACAAGCATCCAAGGACCGGTTTCGAAGCATCACCCCTCATCAGCCGGGATAGCTTGACTCCAGTGGCATGGAAAGCATGGAACCAACGTCAGGGCATACCCGTCCCACTCGGGGTGACATTGCAAAAATAACGGTTGATGGACAGAATGCAGAACAATGTCATACATTCACCCCAGTACAGAGATCTGTGTTAAATCCATCATTCTTTAGCTCACTCCGCCACCCCAGTTTGGACCCAGCCATTTGCAAATCAGTCTTGACCCTGCGCCCCATGGGGACAGTCCAGCCCGAACTGCCACGCCATAGTCAGCAAAAGAACGATGGATTTAACCCAGATCTTTTGACTGGGGGAGAATGTTTGCATTGTCAGCATTCCGTCCATCATTTGTTTGCTGTAACACTTTTCGCCCTAAGTGGGCTCACTACAGCATCCCCTGGCCCAGGACATACGCCTCAGAGAGTGAGAATACTGTATTGTGTGAGTCTGTCAAAGACAGGCCATACGATATACAATACAAAACATACACGGTTTAACAATTAATTACATACCCCAACAAGATACAAGTTAAAATTATTCCTAATAAAACTAAAAACAATCCATGCTGTTGACAAGATCGCTCAAGGAGATAAACAGCCTTTGATAAAGTGCTCGTGCTTGGCCATCGGCCCTCTGAAGTGCTAGCCCTTACAAGAAATGCATTGGTTGAGGCTGGCCAACATAAGATCTAATTAAAAGGCAGTGGAGACTCGTAAAGAGTCGTCCACAACAAGTTAAAACACAAGACCGCTCAAGGAGACAAACGGCCATTGATAAAGTGCTGGCGCTTAGTCATCATCCGGCTTGAAAGTGCTGATAGCCATAGTAGATACATGGGTTGTGGCTGACCAAATAATATCCCATAAAATGGAAAACAGCGAGGGAGCACAATACTACCCTCTCAGCCGATCGCCGCTTTGCATTCTGGTATATGCAGTTCGTATGATTCAGGACAAAGTTCGTAAGTATTTCACCAAGGTTGGTGCAAGTAGGTACTTGGTATAAGGTATCTCTAGATACGAGACACAACTCGTGTTTCTGGATAATATCCTTAATCAGTAGAGATCAGTTTGGGGTGGCTTTGAAGGCTGCCAAACAACACTAACAGGCTTCGTTGCCTCTCGGGCGCGCAGGTGCATCATTAATAGATCCCATAAAATGGCCGCAGAAACATAAGAAGGCCTCCAAAGCAAATTAAATCAATAATAAAGTGCTTCACGAGAGGGCCCCGTGACTTGCCATAGGAAGATATCTGAACTACGCTGTTAAACACGGGCAGGTGAAGACGTCGATAAGGGCACTGGAAAAACAATGATTAACGCGTGTTCTAGTCGCCCTCCAGGCCACATATATATGTATGAAAAGACCTGGTTAAAAATATATTCAGAATCACGAATACACAAGGTCGAAGCGTCCTCGCCGTGTTTTATCGCACGAGCAATGACAAGCGGAGAGATAATCTCTTCTGGCCTTCAGGGTAAAAGTACAAATCAACATAAAATGCCTCAGGGACTCTGTCCTGCCAAACGGCATTCACAAATAGTGCTGGGACGCCCGCCCTTGCGCCAGGAGCAGTGTGCTGTGTCACCAGCAGAGGGCCCAGTCTGGCGCTAATGTACAGGGAACTTTTGAGGGGTGGCTGAGTGTGTCCAGGAATGGTTCACAAGTGAGGGTGGGCTTAAAAACTGGAGCTGGTCTTCCCTGAGTGATTGACATATAATGCCAGCCCAGGACCTTCCTTTAAGGCCGGTTCCACCATCCGCGGTCATCTTGTCTGTGTCCAACCAACAATCCGCACACCCTGTGCCGTGCAAGGTGATGGCCACAATGCCAAAGCCGTGTCCTTCCACTTGTTTAGCCTGCAGCCAGACGTCTTGCATAGTATCCACTCAAATGTCCCTACTCGTACCCCATGGTGGAGGGGAGGCAGTGCTACATACTGCTCGACAGATTTTATACCCAGCTCACGCCTCCGTGTATCCATCGGGGTCCCTGAGCCGAGGAGAATTACGCAGCGTACATAGGGGCCATATTATCAAGAATGGTGATAACATTATCGCCGCTTTAGCGGCAGGAAACTGCCGCTAAAGCGGCGATAAGGTGCTTGATAATATGCCCTTGTGAATTCCCATAGAAGCCCAGGTTCTGGTGTGAAGGACATCAAACCTGGACTTCTATGGAAATTCAGAAGGGCATATTATCAAGCCCCTTATCGCCGTTCTTGATAATATGGCCCATAGTGTTTCTTTGCCGACCCAGCCACTTGGCCTTTTAGTAGCTCCCCAACTCTGCTCCGTACAGTCCTTCTGCAAGGGCTTGCGCTCTATAAGCCTCAAGGACGGGGCAATCATCTGCTCCCTTGGCTCATGGCAAAGCTAAGGAAACCACTGGCGTAGTGACTCCGTGTCGACTCTACTCAGGGTCGGATTGGGATCAAATATCGGCCCGGCACGCTAAAAAAAAGTGGCCCATATTTGCGGATTGCCTTTTTGCAAAACACTGCTTTGGCGAAGTTTTATGAATAGAATGGGAGAGGTCTCTGACAGAGGCACGCTTTGATAAATTCACTTAGATATAAAAAAAAAGGTACTGATTAGTTCACACTGGTGAATGTCATGCCGAGGCAGTGGGCACTAGGACCCTGGGGTCAGGGGTGTGGGGAAGGGGACACCGGACACCTCATCCGGTCAGGGGAGCAGGGCGGGACAGAACGGGGACCAAGGGGACGAGGGGCAGGAGGCACGAATGAACTGTACCATAAGAAGTAATAAAGATACCTGAGAAACGAAGCAATCGTGTCGCGTGGTCGAAGAGGCAAAAGCAAAAATGAAGGCATACGCAGATCAATGGAGGCATGCCACCAAAGAAAAACTAAAAGAAGGGGACTCAGTGGTAGTGCGGCAAAGACAGCAGAGGAAATTGGACAGTGCGTTCTCGAAGGACCCACTGACGGTGACGGAGGTGAAAGGACCTAGGATAACAGCATCAGCAGGGCGATATCACATCACAAGAAACAGCTTGCATATCAAAGAACTGAGTCCAAAGGAGGAAGAACAGCCGGCACCAGCGCCGGAGGCAGTCAAGGAGGAAGAAAATATACAGGTGGACAACGGAGAAGAACATGCAAGAAACCACAGAGACTGATTGAAGAGATGTAATGTGACGAGAACCTGTGAGGAGTTCTCTCTCTCTCTCTCTCTCTCTCTCTCTCTCTCTCTATCTCTCTCTCTCTCTCTCTCTCACTCTCTCTCTATTTCTCCCTCTCTACCATCTCTCTCTATCAGCACTCATCGATCAGTGACCACAGGCCGCGTCACAGAAAATGTTTGTTTGCAACAAAGGGGGAGATGTCATGCCCAGGCAGTGGGCACTAGGACCCTGGGGTCAGGGGTGTGGGGAAGGGGACACCGGACACCACATCCGGTCAGGGGAGGAGGGCGGGACAGAACAGGGACCAAGGGGACGAGGGGCAGGAGGCACGAATGAGCTGTACCATAAGAAGTAATAAAGATACCTGAGAAACGAAGCAATCGTGTCGCGTGGTCCTTGGGGAAACACAACACTACAGTGAACTACACCCGAATACAGGGCTGGCTTTAGGGCAGTGCGACTGGTGCAGTCGCACTGGGCGCTGACCTCAGGGGACGCTGTCTTTAAAAATAACTTATGTTTGGAAAGTTGAGGGTCACTTTTGCCTGGTGGTAGTGAGAATTTGAGGAGGCTGTCATGGGGTGTGGGGGCACTTAAAATGAATGTCTCACCGGGCGCCATCACGGCTAAAGCTGGCCCTGCCTGAATACAATACTCTGCCCCGCTCAATCAACATACACTAAGGGGCCGGCCCAGCGAGAGAAAGGGAGTGACACCTCCACGTGTTGGTAATTGGGAGGTAACATCTACCTCCAGAAAGGCCACTCAGGCCCCCACCCGGCCACTGGCTGCATCTGAACAGCACAAACACCGCCCAAATAAGCCCCCAGGCAGCCCAAAAAAGCGTCCCACAGGGGGAAATCAGATACCGGCCTTCGGCCATTGCCCGAGTGCCCGCCTTACCAATCCAACCCTGCCTCTGCTTCTAGTAGTTGGGCTGGCCAAGTCAACTCGCGGTCAAACATTACCCCAAGTAATGCCAATATCCAATGCGTGGAAGGGATTCCAAAGGCGCTCCTCGCTTTAGGACAGCCCTTTCCGGATCATATATTTTGATTTCTCAGTATTAATCTGTACCTCTTGGAATTGCAGCAGCTTCCAAAGGCTTTCAAGAGCTTATGCGTGGCTAATTCCGTACGTGATAAGACAACTGCGTCGTCAGCAAAAAATAGAATTACCGTTTTATGGCCCCATAGACCGGCTCATCAAGATTTAAGGTCTTCAGGTAGCTGGCGGCAGCGTTGATGAATATATTAAACACAGCTGGAGCCAGGACACATCCCTGCCTGATCTTAATATTAACATTGAAGCCTTCAGGAGTTTCTCCTCTTACGCCAAATCGAGCCCAAGGAGTATTATTGTCTTATAACGGCTTCATTACTGATATTAGACAGCCCTGAGCTGACAGTGTTTGCCAAAGTAGGTCTCGGTTAACAGTATCACAGAACATTTTAAATCAATACATGTCAAATATAGTTTGGTTTGCTGATGCTTGTTTATTTCAGGCAGATGTTAAATAGCCGCATTGCTTGGTCAGTTGCCTGCCCGAGAGGCATTCATGGTTGTATGACATTACAACGCGGGCTTTTACCCCGCGTGCCATTATGATGCTGTTTTTACAACGCAAGTCGTTACAACGACTTGCGCTGTAAGCGCTGGATAGTGGAATAGTTTAATTTTGTATTCCAACTCCAGCCCACGTTACAGTAGGGAAGGTGTTGTAATAGAAATTTAAACTATTCCTTTTCCAACAGCGCCCTCCAGCGCAAGTCGTTGAAACGACTTGCGTTGTAAAAGCAGCGTCGTAATGGCAGCGCGTGGTAATGCCCGCGTTGTGATGGCTGCTCACCGGCATTCATGATCCCGCTGTCCCCCGTCCAATCCTCTAAGCCAGTCTGTAAAGCTTTGCATATATTTTCTTTGCTGCATCGAGTAGAGAAATCGTCTATAATTGGCTGGATTGTCCCGAGTACCTTTCTGACTTTAATCTTTGAGTTTTTATGCGATTTCCCCCATCAGGAGTGATGCGCCTTGCTTTCAACGCTGGTGCGAGCCCTGATTTCAAGGTTGGTGCATTCCGGATCGAACCATTCAATGTGAGGGGATTACTATTAGCAGTATGGCTGCTTCCAGGGTCAAATTCCCGAATGCTTAGGATTTCAGATCTTGAGATTATCTCTGGCTCTGTAGGGTCTCTTATCTCCTGATATTCCCTAATCATATTTTTCTGGCGGTTTAGGGCTTTATCGGGCCAATATCAGGCCAGCTGTGCTGATGTGTAGGGCACACTGATTGTAGAGCCGGAAGAATATAAAGATTCATTATGTCTAGCTCCCAAAGGTCACTGGAAATCTTTAACAGTTGGACATTCTTGTTAATTTGGGAAAATACTTGACCGTCTGTACCCAGTTTGGTGGATATCCGATGGTTCGCCCGCCTCTCGGCCCACCCTTTGTTTCCTTTGTGGCTTTTGTAGTGAGTGCAGAATAAACACCCACTGTGATGTCATCCAATGGCCATATCTCCTGGAAACAGCATTATTGTTTTTGATTTAACAAAAGTCACCCCAATACTAAGGCCCAGATGCATCAAACAAAAATCCGCTCGCAAAGGGGCAGATTCTCAGAATCTGCCCCTTTGCGACCGGTATTTTTGCATTTGGGATGCATCATCCCAAATGCAAAACTCGCAAATTGAGAATTCGCAAAATTGCGATTATTTGCATTTAAGGAATCTCAAATTGAGATTCCTTGAATGCAATGCATGAAAGTTTTAAAAATAGCGAATTCGCTAATAGGGCTCGCAAATTGCCATGAAGTACATCTTCATGGTAATTTGCAAAAACTTCGAAAAATGCGCTAAAGTGCATTTTTCAAAGTTTCATGTTGCGCACACACATGCATGTGCGCAACATATGTGCACAGATCAATTTCAGGGGGTGCAACAGGGTGTCCTTTGGACACCCCTGCACCCTTGAAATCGCAATCTCAATTTGCGATTCTCTAATTGCGTTTCGCAAATTGAGATTGTCTTCCCATTCATTCCTATGGGCCTCTAGACCCATAGGAATGAATGGGGAGGTATTCCTTAATTGCGACTCGCAATTTGCAAGTCGCAATTAAGGAATTCTAAGAAATCGCTATTTTTTTGGTGATTTCTTGAGGCATTCCATTTTGCTATTCCTTAATAGCGAATCTGTATTTTTCGCTATTAAGGAATCGCAAAATGGGTTCTTGATGCATCTGGGGGTTATTGTCTAATTTCGGTTTCAGGCCTGTGATGATCCAACTTAGCACTGGTATCTGAGTCATGGTGTCTGAGCCGATGGCAAACTCCTATGGGTGGTGGACTGCCCATGCTGCCAGCCGGGAGAGCTATATGCGCACTGGTGGATTTGAGGGTGGGCGGTCCCAGACTAATCCCCCATGGTCACAGGGCCATCTTCCTTCTCATGACAGGCCTCCTCCTGTGATAGAATTGGCTCCCGACAGCCACCAGAGTCTTGCTGCATTTTCAAATATGGGGCCAGACGTAGGTAGGCTATTACCGGTCGGTAACGGACGAATTCGGCCGTTACCAACCAGTAATAGACTTTTCCTATGTGGGAGGCTTTTTTACCGATTCGGTAAATAACGAATCTGTATTATCCGATTCGGTATTTACCGAATCATCTTTTACCGATTCGGTATTTACCGAATCATCATTTACCGATTCGGTATTTACCGAATCATCATTTACCGATTCGGTATTTACCAAATCGGTAAATGAGATGTAGGAAGCACTGTAAACAGTGCTTCTGGGCTTTAAGGATTTGTTTTTTACCACCAACTATTAGTTGGTGGTAAATAACGAATTCCTATGTAAATGCAAATATGTGCATTTACACCTGTGCCATGTGACAGACATACATGCCCAAAGGGCATGTATGTGTGCCACATGTGCACACAAGCACTATTCAGGGGTGCAACAGGGTGTCAAAGTGACACCCTGCCACCCTTGACCCTTTCTCTATTTTACCGAATCGGTATTTACCGATTCGGTAATTGACATTCATTCCTATGGGCCTCCAGGCCCGTAGGAATGAATGGCACTTACCGAATCGGTAAATACCAAATTTTACTGATTCGGTAAAATTTACCGAATTATTACCTACAAAGGATTTACCGATTCTAAAATACCAAATCGGTAAAATTCGGTATTTTAGAATCGGTAAATCCTATTTACCTACATCTAGCCCTTAATTCGGAAGGTAAGGACTTCATACAGGAGGTTAGGGCCACTCAGGGAAGAGGTAAGTTCTTTATTTCATATTTCACATTACAAGGTTTCGTCCTCCCTCCAACTGACCCTATCTTCCAGCTTCGACTCCGGGACACAAACCAACACTCTATGCATCATTTACTCCCAGCATTCCAGACACCAGAGGTACAGGAACGGGGACACTCGGGGTACCACATTCAGCTAGGTGGCATTTTAATGAACGTCTGAGTCATAAACCGCAGCTTAGGGCAGTGATCCTCCCAAAAAAGTGGTACAGTCCCATCCTGTCGTGCCCCGTATAGGTGAGTACGGGCAGTGGTCGCAGTGGGAGGGATCTGTGGGGCACAATGTGCCAATACTTTTTTAATGAAAAGGCATCCATCCCAGGACTGTTAATTCCGAGAGTTGAAATGCTTCAGATGAAGTGTAAAAAGAACAGATGATGGACGGAATGCTGAACAAATCAAACATTCACACCCAGTCACAGATCTGGGTTCAATCCATTGTTTTTTTGCATGACAAGCCTATTTTCGCCGGTTTCGGGGTATCACCCCTTATCAGCCAGGCTAGCTTGAATCCAGTGGCACAGTGAGCCCGGGACCCACAAAAAACAATGGATTCAACCCAGATCTGTGATGAGGGTGAATGTTTGAATTGTTCAGCATTCCGGTCATCTTCTTTTCTTTTTGCATTTGTTGCCCTAAGTGGGAAGGAAAAGCCCAGATGTGGGTCCTATGTTCATTAAGCCACCAGATTCAAGCTAGCCTGGCTGATGAGGGGTTATAACCGAAGCCGGTCCCAGGATGCTTGTTTCCTGTCCAGGGTGGACCTGGACGGCATTTCGGTCTGGACTGTTCCCATGGGGCGCAGGGTCAAGAATGATTTGCATATGGCTGGTTCCAAACTTGGGTGATGTGGTGAGCAAAAAAACTATGGATTAAACCCAGAGCTGTGACAGGGGTGAATGTTTGATTTGTTCAGCATTCTCTCCATCTTCTATTCTATTCTTTTTGCATTCAGCTGACGTGTAAGGCAGGGAGTCTCCTGTGCTGTGAACCAGACGGAAGGGCAGACAGAAGCCTTCTTGCCCGGGTGCCGGCTTGCCTGATAGAAATGTGACAGTCCGCAACTGGTTAATCTGCTAATGTAAAGGGCCTTTGGAAGCTGGTATTGGCTTTAATTGATGCAATCACTTGAAGCTTCCTGATGACAGATTCATTTTTTGAGAGGTATGGAAGGGAGCCACCAGCTAAGCTGTGAAATGTGACCTTATAAAAGACAATCATAGAAAAATGCACTATGTACTGTCTAGGTATTACTTAATCTATATTTTAGAAGCACTTCTTTTACCTTAAACTTTTTTGTGCGTTTTGTGGAAGCCATCTCGTAATGTGAGTAATGCACATTTAATAATTATGACGTACATGTTCACAGTGCTTTCTGTCAGACTGGGACCTTGTTGCACTAAACATACACAAGTCACCAACCAGGGTTCAATTCTGTGGCTTTCCGACGCAGTGCATTAACTAACAGAGGTTTCATAATGTACCAAAGTGCATTTTCCAATTGACTAACATAACTTCCATTTAATTTTTATTTAAACTGTTTCTTATTTTATATCTAGTTACCAGAAGGAGAAAGATTTTTAAAAAAGTTACAGAATATTTTGTTTGTTTTGGCACGCCTTTGACCATGCCACCACACTCACTCACTCCGCGCCCATTACGCGCAGCATCATAGTGCCCATATTTTTTAAAATGGCCTTTGACCACCGGGTGGATGGTGCTGTAGCACGTGCGGATAACAGACCTGTTGTAACGTGGCCAGGGAGGCTCCTCTAATGAATGGATGGGTGGGTGAAGGGTGGATGGATGGATGGATGACTTAAATGGTGAATGCAGGGATTGATGACTAAACGGGTGAATGAATGAATGGATAGGTTTGTAGATGGATGGATAGGTGTGGATATGGATGGCCAGAGGGATGGAATGGTGAAAGACTGAATGAAGGGTTGATTGGATGACAGAATGTAAAGGTGAAGTGGCGGCTATCAGCAGGTGGGTGGAAGGCTGAAAGGATGAAGGGATAGATGTTGGATGGAAGAGACATGAGAGCTCTTCTGGGGAGGGCCGCAATGACTTGCGCTTGCTTGGTGCCATCAGAGCTTTGATTCAAAGTGGGGCCTCTTTATGCAGACTTTGGGGCACTGCATGTCACATTGGGGACCTGTAAGGAGTAGGAAAGTGCAGCTAGAACATTCTAGAAAGTGCTGAGTTCCCTCTCTGAGGTCCTTGCGAAATCTTGTGTACCTCCTTGGAAGGCCTGTGAGCCTGTCTGACCTGCAGTAACTGACTGAAGACTCTGAGATCACCGTGCTGGGCCTGGTGAACAGGAAGTGCTGCCTCCTACCCCACATCAACCAAATAAGTGCACGTGCCACAGTCCAGCGTGCATAAAGTGCCAACACTGCACGTTTCTTCCCAAATCAGAGCTCTGCACATTGAAAAGCTCATTGGCTGCTCCTGATTCTGGTTCTTTCGGAGATAACAATAGTGGCGTCACCCCCCAGGAGCATGATGGTACAGGAAGTGACGTCATATATCGCTTGAAGTGACGTAAGATGAGTTTGCATTTATGACGGTTTCTTTGTGAATAATCTATTGATAACTTGTTACTGAAAAATATAAATAAACCAGGTTTGAAAGTTCTTAGACGTGAGACCGAATCAGCACATTTGATGACATCAGAGGGAGCCCTGTCAGGCACAGTTGCAACTCAATGACAACACAATAACTCATGTTAATGAATGGATACAACATTTAAATACATATCCAGTACCACCATGACGTTCCTAGAGTAGTCTCAAAATGGCGGCGCAGCCCTCTGGTGTATTCAAAGTTGCCCCTCCCCCTGAGCGGTCTGTAGGAGAGGTTCCACCGTGGTGGGAGTCCCCCTGGCAATCTCTAGAGCCTCGAATACAGCCACATTTAGAGTCCAGATGTTAGCTCTTCTGAACAGCTGTGGTATTTAGCTGGGGTGAGTAAGAGCAGTAAACAACTTCTTTTTTTTTATTTCAAATGTTTTTATTAAAATATAAGTTTCAACTTCTAAACGAGTGAGTGTCACTCAGAATGAGTGAGACTTGAGATGTCTGATTTTAAGTGACTGATGACAGCCACTAACGTCAGCTAAAGTAATGGCAATAAGCAGATGTTCTTCTAAGATATCAGTAGGCAATGACCACAGGTCTGGAAGTAGAAAGAGAGCGGTGACATCGGTTACCACTTCCTTCCATGAAATGACAGCCATTGATCACAACTAATTGAGCTAGCTGGCTGGTACAAATTAAGTGCTCTGGTTTGTGATATGGAAGCATAGCATGTGCAAATCTACAAAAACATGTAAGTTTGAGCCGCCTGCTTCCCCAGGTTCTATTTTTCTGAGCAGGCAGGCGCGCGTTCTGAGTCTCCAGCTCATTGTCCATTGTGGCTTTGCAACGATAAGTTACTGAAGAAGAAAAGTAAAACCACCTCCATTCTAACCCCTCTCCATCACCAATAAGGATGCATGCCATCCACAAAGGGTTCCTTATAGCAGGTGCCATGAGGCCAGGATGGAAGCGCTTTGAGGTGATGCAGTCCGCTGTGGGCAATACGCAAAACTCCAAGATAAATATGCAATTGACTGAGGATGGCCTTGCATCCTTTCTAACTCAGCTGCACGCGCTGCCAGCACGCCTTTGTGCTGGTGCCACCCATGAGCGCTTGTCTGGAAGCCATTTTATCGCCTCCTACGCGCCCCAGCCACAAGCCGTGGTCGACTGATGCCAGGAGAGCTCCCGCCTTCGCAACTCTGTGTTCTCAAGAACAAGAGTACAAAACAACGTCCCCTGCAGCAGTAGACGTGGTGGCGAAGAGTTGGCGCTACGCCTTCCACCGGGGTGTTCAGCTCTTGGGATGAAGTGCTGGCCGATCTGTGGGTTCTGGTTGGCCTGACTTCCTGTCATAGAGTGGCGGGCGGCCAAGGGACTGATGCAATCGCACGGACCTGGCACGTGCACAGGAAATGGCAGTCACATGCTGATGTGCTAAGTGCAGAATGGCGCCAAAAGCATCAAGCAACGCACATGCAAGACAGACTTTGCAGTACCATGCCAGGCCACTGGGAGCGCTAGAACTAGGCAGAAAAAGCAACACACATGCAAGACAGACACTGCAGTACCATGCCAGGCCACTGGGAGCGCTAGAACTAAGCAGCAAAAGCAACACACATGCAAGACAGACACTGCAGTACCACGCCAGGCCACTGGGAGCGCTAGAACTAGGCAGAAAAAGCAACACACATGCAAGACAGACACTGCAATACCATGCCAGACCACTGGGAGCACTAGAACTAGGCAGCAAAAGCAACACACGTGCAAGACAGACACTGCAATACCATGCCAGGCCACTGGGAGCACTAGAACTAGGCAGCAAAAGCAACACACATGCAAGACAGACACTGCAGTACCACGCCAGGCCACTGGGAGCGCTAGAACTAGGCAGAAAAAGCAGCACACATGCAAGACAGACACTGCAATACCATGCCAGGCCACTGGGAGCGCTAGAACTAGGCAGAAAAAGCAACACACATGCAAGACAGACACTGCAATACCATGCCAGACCACTGGGAGCACTAGAACTAGGCAGCAAAAGCAACACACGTGCAAGACAGACACTGCAATACCATGCCAGGCCACTGGGAGCACTAGAACTAGGCAGCAAAAGCAACACACATGCAAGACAGACACTGCAATACCATGCCAGACCACTGGGAGCACTAGAACTAGGCAGCAAAAGCAACACACATGCAAGACAGACACTGCAGTACCATGCCAGGCCACTGGGAGCGCTAGAACTAGGCAGCAAAAGCAACACACGTGCAAGACAGACACTGCAATACCACGCCAGGCCACTGGGAGCGCTAGAACTAGGCAGAAAAAGCAACACTCATGCAAGACAGACACTGCAGTACCATGCCAGACCACTGGGAGCGCTACAACCAGGCAGCAAAAGCAACACACGTGCAAGACAGACACTGCAATACCATGCCAGGCCACTGGGAGCACTAGAACTAGGCAGCAAAAGCAACACACATGCAAGACAGACACTGCAATACCACGCCAGGCCACTGGGAGCGCTAGAACTAGGCAGAAAAAGCAACACTCATGCAAGACAGACACTGCAGTACCATGCCAGGCCACTGGGAGCGCTAGAACTAGGCAGCAAAAGCAACACACGTGCAAGACAGACACTGCAATACCACGCCAGGCCACTGGGAGCGCTAGAACTAGGCAGAAAAAGCAACACTCATGCAATACAGACACTGCAGTACCACGCCAGGCCACTGGGAGCGCTAGAACTAGGCAGAAAAAGCAGCACACATGCAAGACAGACACTGCAATACCACGCCAGGCCACTGGGAGCACTAGAACTAGGCAGCAAAAGCAACACTCATGCAAGACAGACACTGCAGTACCATGCCAGGCCACTGGGAGCGCTAGAACTAGGAAGCAAAAGCAACACACATGCAAGACAGACACTGCAATACCATGCCAGACCACTGGGAGCGCTAGAACTAGGCAGCAAAAGCAACACTCATGCAATACAGACACTGCAGTACCACGCCTGGCCACTGGGAGCGCTAGAACTAGGCAGAAAAAGCAGCACACATGCAAGACAGACACTGCAATACCACGCCAGGCCACTGGGAGCACTAGAACTAGGCAGCAAAAGCAACACTCATGCAAGACAGACACTGCAGTACCATGCCAGGCCACTGGGAGCGCTAGAACTAGGAAGCAAAAGCAAAACACATGCAAGACAGACACTGCAATACCACGCCAGGCCACTGGGAGCACTAGAACTAGGCAGCATAAGCAACACTCATGCAAGACAGACTTTGCAGTACCATGCCAGGCCACTGGGAGCGCTAGAACTAGGCAGCAAAAGCAACACTCATGCAAGACAGACACTGCAGTACCACGCCAGACCACTGGGAGCGCTAGAACTAGGCAGAAAAAGCAGCACACATGCAAGACAGACACTGCAATACTACGCCAGGCCACTAGGAGCACTAGAACTAGGCAGCAAAAGCAACACTCATGCAAGACAGACACTGCAGTACCATGCCAGGCCACTGGGAGCGCTATAACTAGGCAGCAAAAGCAGCACACATGCAAGACAGACACTGCAGTACAATGCCAGGCCACTGGGAGCGCTAGAACTAGGCAGAAAAAGCAGCACACATGCAAGACAGACACTGCAATACCATGCCAGGCCACTGGGAGCACTTGAACTAGGCAGCAAAAGCAACACTCATGCAAGACAGACACTGCAGTACCACGCCAGGCCACTGGGAGCGCTAGAACTAGGCAGAAAAAGCAGCACACATGCAAGACAGACACTGCAATACCACGCCAGGCCACTGGGAGCACTAGAACTAGGCAGCAAAAGCAACACTCATGCAAGACAGACACTGCAGTACCATGCCAGGCCACTGGGAGCGCTAGAACTAGGAAGCAAAAGCAACACACATGCAAGACAGACACTGCAATACCATGCCAGACCACTGGGAGCGCTAGAACTAGGCAGCAAAAGCAACACTCATGCAATACAGACACTGCAGTACCACGCCAGGCCACTGGGAGCGCTAGAACTAGGCAGAAAAAGCAGCACACATGCAAGACAGACACTGCAATACCACGCCAGGCCACTGGGAGCACTAGAACTAGGCAGCAAAAGCAACACACATGCAATACAGACACTGCAGTACCACGCCAGGCCACTGGGAGCGCTAGAACTAGGAAGCAAAAGCAACACACATGCAAGACAGACACTGCAATACCATGCCAGACCACTGGGAGCGCTAGAACTAGGCAGCAAAAGCAACACTCATGCAATACAGACACTGCAGTACCACGCCAGGCCACTGGGAGCGCTAGAACTAGGCAGAAAAAGCAGCACACATGCAAGACAGACACTGCAATACCACGCCAGGCCACTGGGAGCACTAGAACTAGGCAGCAAAAGCAACACTCATGCAAGACAGACACTGCAGTACCATGCCAGGCCACTGGGAGCGCTAGAACTAGGAAGCAAAAGCAACACACATGCAAGACAGACACTGCAATACCACGCCAGGCCACTGGGAGCGCTAGAACTAGGCAGCAAAAGCAACACTCATGCAAGACAGACTTTGCAGTACCATGCCAGGCCACTGGGAGCGCTAGAACTAGGCAGCAAAAGCAACACTCATGCAAGACAGACACTGCAGTACCACGCCAGACCACTGGGAGCGCTAGAACTAGGCAGCAAAAGCAACACTCATGCAATACAGACACTGCAGTACCACGCCAGGCCACTGGGAGCGCTAGAACTAGGCAGAAAAAGCAGCACACATGCAAGACAGACACTGCAATACCACGCCAGGCCACTGGGAGCACTAGAACTAGGCAGCAAAAGCAACACACATGCAAGACAGACACTGCAGTACAATGCCAGGCCACTGGGAGCGCTAGAACTAGGCAGCAAAAGCAACACACATGCAAGACAGACTTTGCAGTACCATGCCAGACCACTGGGAGCACTAGAACTAGGCAGCAAAAGCAACACTCATGCAAGACAGACACTGCAGTACCATGCCAGACCACTGGGAGCGCTAGAACTAGGAAGCAAAAGCAACACACATGCAAGACAGACACTGCAATACCATGCCAGACCACTGGGAGCGCTAGAACTAGGCAGCAAAAGCAACACTCATGCAATACAGACACTGCAGTACCACGCCAGGCCACTGGGAGCGCTAGAACTAGGCAGAAAAAGCAGCACACATGCAAGACAGACACTGCAATACCACGCCAGGCCACTGGGAGCGCTAGAACTAGGAAGCAAAAGCAACACACATGCAAGACAGACACTGCAATACCATGCCAGACCACTGGGAGCGCTAGAACTAGGCAGCAAAAGCAACACTCATGCAATACAGACACTGCAGTACCACGCCAGGCCACTGGGAGCGCTAGAACTAGTCAGAAAAAGCAGCACACATGCAAGACAGACACTGCAATACCACGCCAGGCCACTGGGAGCACTAGAACTAGGCAGCAAAAGCAACACTCATGCAAGACAGACACTGCAGTACCACGCCAGACCACTGGGAGCGCTTGAACTAGGAAGCAAAAGCAACACACATGCAAGACAGACACTGCAGTACCATGCCAGGCCACTGGGAGCACTTGAACTAGGCAGCAAAAGCAACACTCATGCAAGACAGACACTGCAGTACCATGCTAGGCCACTGGGAGCGCTAGAACTAGGCAGCAAAAGCAACACTCATGCAAGACAGACACTGCAGTACCATGCCAGGCCACTGGGAGCGCTAGAACTAGGCAGCAAAAGCAACACTCATGCAAGACAGACACTGCAGTACCATGCTAGGCCACTGGGAGCGCTAGAACTAGGCAGCAAAAGCAACACACATGCAAAACAGACACTGCAGTACCACGCCAGACCACTGGGAGCGCTTGAACTAGGAAGCAAAAGCAACACACATGCAAGACAGACACTGCAATACCATGCCAGACCACTGGGAGCGCTAGAACTAGGCAGCAAAAGCAACACACATGCAAGACAGACACTGCAGTACCACGCCAGGCCACTGGGAGCGCTAGAACTAGGCAGAAAAAGCAACACACATGCAATACAGACACTGCAGTACCACGCCAGGCCACTGGGAGCGCTAGAACTAGGCAGCAAAAGCAACACTCATGCAAGACAGACACTGCAGTACCATGCCAGACCACTGGGAGCGCTACAACCAGGCAGCAAAAGCAACACACATGCAAGACAGACACTGCAATACCACGCCAGGCCACTGGGAGCACTAGAACTAGGCAGCAAAAGCAACACTCATGCAAGACAGACACTGCAGTACCATGCCAGGCCACTGGGAGCGCTAGAACTAGGAAGCAAAAGCAACACACATGCAAGACAGACACTGCAATACCATGCCAGACCACTGGGAGCGCTAGAACTAGGCAGCAAAAGCAACACTCATGCAAGACAGACACTGCAGTACCATGCCAGGCCACTGGGAGCGCTAGAACTAGGAAGCAAAAGCAACACACATGCAAGACAGACACTGCAATACCATGCCAGACCACTGGGAGCGCTAGAACTAGGCAGCAAAAGCAACACTCATGCAATACAGACACTGCAGTACCACGCCAGGCCACTGGGAGCGCTAGAACTAGGCAGAAAAAGCAGCACACATGCAAGACAGACACTGCAATACCACGCCAGGCCACTGGGAGCACTAGAACTAGGCAGCAAAAGCAACACACATGCAATACAGACACTGCAGTACCACGCCAGGCCACTGGGAGCGCTAGAACTAGGAAGCAAAAGCAACACACATGCAAGACAGACACTGCAATACCATGCCAGACCACTGGGAGCGCTAGAACTAGGCAGCAAAAGCAACACTCATGCAATACAGACACTGCAGTACCACGCCAGGCCACTGGGAGCGCTAGAACTAGGCAGAAAAAGCAGCACACATGCAAGACAGACACTGCAATACCACGCCAGGCCACTGGGAGCACTAGAACTAGGCAGCAAAAGCAACACTCATGCAAGACAGACACTGCAGTACCATGCCAGGCCACTGGGAGCGCTAGAACTAGGAAGCAAAAGCAACACACATGCAAGACAGACACTGCAATACCACGCCAGGCCACTGGGAGCGCTAGAACTAGGCAGCAAAAGCAACACTCATGCAAGACAGACTTTGCAGTACCATGCCAGGCCACTGGGAGCGCTAGAACTAGGCAGCAAAAGCAACACTCATGCAAGACAGACACTGCAGTACCACGCCAGACCACTGGGAGCGCTAGAACTAGGCAGCAAAAGCAACACTCATGCAATACAGACACTGCAGTACCACGCCAGGCCACTGGGAGCGCTAGAACTAGGCAGAAAAAGCAGCACACATGCAAGACAGACACTGCAATACCACGCCAGGCCACTGGGAGCACTAGAACTAGGCAGCAAAAGCAACACTCATGCAAGACAGACACTGCAGTACAATGCCAGGCCACTGGGAGCGCTAGAACTAGGCAGCAAAAGCAACACACATGCAAGACAGACTTTGCAGTACCATGCCAGACCACTGGGAGCACTAGAACTAGGCAGCAAAAGCAACACTCATGCAAGACAGACACTGCAGTACCATGCCAGACCACTGGGAGCGCTAGAACTAGGAAGCAAAAGCAACACACATGCAAGACAGACACTGCAATACCACGCCAGGCCACTGGGAGCGCTAGAACTAGGCAGCAAAAGCAGCACTCATGCAAGACAGACACTGCAGTACCACGCCAGGCCACTGGGAGCGCTAGAACTAGGCAGAAAAAGCAGCACACATGCAAGACAGACACTGCAATACCACGCCAGGCCACTGGGAGCGCTAGAACTAGGCAGCAAAAGCAACACTCATGCAAGACAGACACTGCAGTACCATGCCAGGCCACTGGGAGCGCTAGAACTAGGAAGCAAAAGCAACACACATGCAAGACAGACACTGCAATACCATGCCAGACCACTGGGAGCGCTAGAACTAGGCAGCAAAAGCAACACTCATGCAATACAGACACTGCAGTACCACGCCAGGCCACTGGGAGCGCTAGAACTAGGCAGAAAAAGCAGCACACATGCAAGACAGACACTGCAATACCACGCCAGGCCACTGGGAGCACTAGAACTAGGCAGCAAAAGCAACACTCATGCAAGACAGACACTGCAGTACCACGCCAGACCACTGGGAGCGCTTGAACTAGGAAGCAAAAGCAACACACATGCAAGACAGACACTGCAGTACCATGCCAGGCCACTGGGAGCACTAGAACTAGGCAGCAAAAGCAACACTCATGCAAGACAGACACTGCAGTACCATGCTAGGCCACTGGGAGCGCTAGAACTAGGCAGCAAAAGCAACACACATGCAAAACAGACACTGCAGTACCACGCCAGACCACTGGGAGCGCTTGAACTAGGAAGCAAAAGCAACACACATGCAAGACAGACACTGCAATACCATGCCAGACCACTGGGAGCGCTAGAACTAGGCAGCAAAAGCAACACACATGCAATACAGACACTGCAGTACCACGCCAGGCCACTGGGAGCGCTAGAACTAGGCAGCAAAAGCAACACTCATGCAAGACAGACACTGCAGTACCATGCCAGACCACTGGGAGCGCTACAACCAGGCAGCAAAAGCAACACACATGCAAGACAGACACTGCAGTACCATGCCAGGCCACTGGGAGCGCTAGAACTAGGCAGCAAAAGTAACACACATGCAAGACAGACACTGCAATACCATGCCAGGCCACTGGGAGTGCTAGAACTAGGCAGCAAAAGCAACACACGTGCAAGACAGACACTGCAGTACCACGCCAGGCCACTGGGAGCGCTAGAATTAGGCAGCAAAAGCAACACACATGCAAGACAGACTCTGCAGTACCATGCCAGACCACTGGGAGCGCTAGAACTAGGCAGCAAAAGCAACACTCATGCAAGACAGACACTGCAGTACCATGCCAGGCCACTGGGAGCGCTAGAACTAGGCAGCAAAAGCAACACTCATGCAAGACAGACACTGCAGTACCACGCCAGACCACTGGGAGCGCTACAACCAGGCAGCAAAAGCAACACACATGCAAGACAGACACAGCAGTACCACGCCAGGCCACTGGGAGCGCTAGAACTAGGCAGCACATTTGCTGGATAGATTTTATTGGCAGGACTAGGACCATGGCATAGCTGGGATTTTTATTTTAAGGGCTGGAAAAAAAAGGGGAAATCATCAAATGCTGGTATTTTCCCCTAATGTAATATACATTTAATACAACTCATCCAGTAATAATTCAAATCAAATACATTCAGGAGCTCTTTTTTTTTTTTTAGTTTAGAATGCTTTATTGTGATAATAAACAATGTAAAACATCAATACAAAGTCATGTAGCAAGAGGATATGAATAAAAACAAAGCATGGTATGAAAAACAGTATCAATAAAATATCCCCATAAATAAAAACTGTACTAAGAGTAACTGCATTTTTCAAAGGTTTTAAGGAAAAGAGAAAAAAGAAAGGGCGGGAGAGAGAAGAAGAAAGAAAGAGAAGAGAGGAGGAGGAGATAGAGGAGAAAGAAAAGAAGAGTCCTGGAAGAAATGCAAACAAAATCAATTTTCAAAAAGATTAGGTACATGGTGAAAACATTTTAGTACGCAACAAGCGAAATCAGTTCGGCATTCTGGAAAGAAAGGTAGTTAGTGGCAGCCATAATAAATCTCTTTTAATATATTCAGGAGCTCTTTAAGCTATTGATAAACGAAGAGCACAACAAATAAAGACAGAATGAACGCGTTATTAAAGAATACTGGGGATTGCACACACATTTGCATTCAAGGACCAGCTTCTGGACATTTCAGAATCCCGGATTATGAACGAATAGCAGGACCTTTTCTCTGAGAAAGGTGCAACCCTAGTTGGCAGTTAGCAAACTTCAGGCTGCCATCTCTTTCTGGTCTTCCTAGTTCCGAGACTGCTTCGGCACGGTAGATCCGGCTACGCCTCGGCGCCCACATTACTAGTGCTTGTTCCTCTTCGTCTGCCCTGGGCCTGTTTGAGCTCTCTTCCTGGTTTTCTCACCAATGCTGATGCTAGAAGCAGGTCCACGCATTGCCCTCTTTGAAGACCGCCATCGGAAGCTCTCTCAGCTCTCAGTATAGTAGGGTGGAAGTCGTCGCCGTATGGGAGGGGACTGTGGTTACCATATCGGGGCCCTCAGAGGTTCCATTGTTCCCCGGAAGAGTTACCCCTAACAGGTTGAGAGCTAGCTAAGTGGGGAAGCCTCCCCCTTCCTTTGGGCTCTTGCTTTGGTTCTCCTCTGAGAAGGAGTTCCCAAATCCACCCTCCTTCCTACTGGTTCTGTAAGACAAAGACTCCGGGTGGGCTAGTATGTGGAAAAGGACAGGATCTGCCAGAAACCTGTGAATACACCAACTCTGCCCACAAATGTTACATGAACATGGGAGACAGGAACCACCAGTCATCAACCCTAGTTTAAGGATACCATTGCAGACAGAGGAACTTTGCTGTGTTCCAGGTTGGGCCCCTGAGGGCCAACTCTACGGTGACCGGTCAGGGGGCAGGAAGCTGGAGGTTCTGCCGCCTGCTAGAGGCGCCGCCTTGAGCCTGCGTCTGCCACACACACTGAAGGTAACCTTTATCCACCCAGATCTTTTCGGATAGTAGCACATTGGATCCTGAGCTAAGTAGTTTCAATGTTAATCCTCCAAAGCATGGGCCTACTAGTCCTGAAATGCAGTTCCTATGAACTGGAATGTCTAGTGTGTGGGATGAAAGTGACCCAGTCCAGTATGTCCATCTTTGTGTCCTTGTCACAGAGGGCCACTCTTGTGGGCTCACTTTTCTGGGAGTGGCCAGGAGTGCTCCCTGACCTGCTCATTCCAGGACATGAGAGTGAGTGTTGAGGTCATTGTTAAGTGGTGGGAGGTGGCAGTTCAGAGTGGGAAGGGAGAAGGTCCAGATGGAGCTCAGAGTGGTGAAGGGAGAAGGTCCAGATGGAGCTCAGAGAGGTGAAGGGAGAAGGTCCAGATGGAGCTCAAAGAGGTGGAGGGGGAAGGTCCAGATGGAGCTCAGAGTGGTGAAGGGAGAAGGTGCAGATGGAGCTCAGAGTGGGGAAGGGAGAAGGTCCAGATGGAGCTCAGAGTGGTGAAGGGAGAAGGTGCAGATGGAGCTCAGAGTGGTGAAGGGAGAAGGTCCAGATGGAGCTCAGAGAGGTGAAGGGAGAAGGTCCAGATGGAGCTCAGAGTGGTGAAGGGAGAAGGTCCAGATGGAGCTCAGAGAGGTGAAGGGAGAAGGTCCAGATGGAGCTCAGAGAGGTGAAGGGAGAAGGTCCAGATGGAGCTCAGAGTGGTGAAGGGAGAAGGTCCAGATGGAGCTCAGAGTGGTGAAGGGAGAAGGTCCAGATGGAGCTCAGAGAGGTGAAGGGAGAAGGTCCAGATGGAGCTCAGAGTGGTAAAGGTCCAGATGGAGCTCAAAGAGGTGGAGGGGGAAGGTCCAGATGGAGCTCAGAGAGGTGAAGGGAGAAGGTTCAGATGGAGCTCAGTGTGGTGAAGGGAGAAGGTTCAGATGGAGCTCAGTGTGTTGAAGGGAGAAGGTTCAGATGAGGCACAGAGTGGGAAGGGAGATGGTCCAGATGACGCTTGTTGGAAATGGGATCCCTGGCTGGCCAGGGCTTTCGCCAAAGTCAGTCAGGGATCCCATTTCCAACATTTGGCGGCAAGCGGTGAGGATAAGGATTTGTGTTTGCGTTGTACCACAGTAGCGGCTGGCTGCACCGCAAAACTCTGCATTTTAGATAGAAACATTTTGGGGATTATTGTTTGTTTGCTGAAAATGTCATTTCTGTGGAAATGTGTTTCTTGTGCACTTTGAGTTAGGTGTCCCTAGCTCGGGAGGGTAGATCATCCCCCTAAGTGCAGTGTGTTTTCTGGATTCACCAGAAGGGTGGGATCCAGTGGTGGCAGCATAAGTGTGTCCAGTGCATGTGTCCCCCGTCCCTGCCCTGGAGTAATGGTACCTGTGTCAAGTGTGGTCAGGTTGAGAAGTCAGGGGTGGTAGAAACTGCCTTACCAGTCTGGGGAGGGGTGTGTGTGGATGAATGGTGTGTGGCACTGGACGTGTTTGTAAGTTCTCTGGACGGGGAGCTTGCTGAATGCTTGTGTACTGTTGTTTTGTTCAGATACCTAAGTCCTGTGTGTTGAACTTTTCCCAAGAACGTCTGCAGATAGTGGAGCCTGCTTTTTGATTTCTGTGGTCTGTTGAGAGACAGAATTTTGGAGTTGGTAATGTTCTGGGAGGAGAGAGGCATAGGGGATGGAGTGATTCCAAAAGGAGTGTCTGAGGTGTCTTCCAGCCCAGCGTGGTGGAAGAGGTTCAGTGTAGCCCAGCTAGGTCTCGGTGTAGGGGCTCACGTCCTGTCTCAAAAGGAGAAGGAGTGGGTGGGACTGCATGTCTCCAGGTGCCCGAAACCCAGTGTCAGGGCCTGGAATGTTTCTAGAGGGAACATCAGGTCGGGGGCCTAGGCTGTACCAATAGGTCATTTGAGGAGGATCTTCCAGAGTGTCTGGAGAACGTGGAACCTCTGTAACCAGGGTTCCAGTAGTTCTGGTGTCTGGCAGTACCGCTCCAGTTGGGAGGGTGCAGAAGTCCAGATGGAGGGGTGCGAGGGGGATAGGTTCCCCAATGGAAGAGCCAGTGGGTCAGGGGCCAGCCAGAAGGGTTGTGTCGCCCGGGAGTGACCATGGTGATGCCACTCTGTCCTGAGTGTCAGGCAGACTTGTACACGACACATTAGTTGTGTCACCCTCAAGGAAGTCCTGGTGCGCCAGGCATCTGACCAAAGGGGTACGTCCCTCGGTTGGGGAGCCAGTAGCCGGTGTTTCCGGATCTGGACGTAAGGGCAACTATGCGTAGTGTCCTGAAGTTACAAGAAGGAACTCCTGCCTGAAGAGAAGGAACCGGGTAAGCTGTATGGGGTATTGACCTGCAGTGGTTTCCTTGCTGCTGAAGGAGGAGAGAAAGTCTTAGATTTTTGTTTTCAACTTGTAGAAGTCCTGGTGCGCCAGGCACCTAACCAAAGGGTAGCGTCCCTAGGTTAGGGAGCCAGGTTCAGGTGTTGCCTGTCCTGGACGGCAGGACAACTGTAGCCAGTGTCCTGGCCGGTTTGTCTTCTAGGGGTACCCCTGTGAACACAGGTGGGGCTCATCTTAAGTGAAGAGACCCTGTGTTTCCCAGAAGGGGTGGTACAAGCCTAGCAGGGATCTTTAGGGTTCTTGGCTGAGTGTTGTGGTACTACCCTGAGAGCAGGTGGGGCCTACCTTAAGTGGAGGGACCCTGTTCTACAGTGGGAGGGTGCAGAACTCTGGAAGGGGGTCAGAGGAAGTTTGACCCCTGTGCATCCGGTGAATTTGAATCCCAGGTGGTAAACCAGTTAAGGGAGCTGTGACTCAGTCATGACCACCCTGGTGTCCTGTAGGCACCGTACTGAGCAACGTCCCCCTCGATCAACGCCGCCTCTGCGCTCACCGACGTCTTCTCGACGCCGTCAACGAGCCATAGGATGCACCGCAACTGGGGGGCACCGCGACATGTAACGCCTCGCTACACCGTTCTGGTGGTGGTCTGACCGTGGTCACTGCTGCTGAGGAAGTCAGGTCCTTAACTGGTGGGAGAGTTGTGTTCTGGAGGGTGCTTCAGAAGTAGAGGTAGGGTGGGGCATTCTTGGCCGTGACCTCTGGTCAGCCTGAGGGTGCGGACCCTAGGTTGAAGGATCAGTGGTAGTTTGGAACTACACTGAGAAAGGGAGTGGAGAATGGCTAGTGCAGGCCAGGGGTTACTACCCCCCACTCTGTGGATTGGCATGGACCAGTGGTATCTGGGTGGCCTAGGGCCTGGTCCTAGCCGTGGACAACTAAGGAGTACCAGTGGGGTAGCCTAGTTGGGCCTGTTTTTTTTTTAAGTATGTGCTTGTCTTATGGATCAACGTGGCATAGAACCGGAGGGTGTCCCTACAGTGCGGGCCCGCGTCCGTGTTCTATCGCCCCAAGCAGGGAAGTCCATCACAGTGGTGATTGGCCTACCCTGCGTTTTGGCTGGAAGGGGGTTGTGTTGGACTTGGGCCTTGTGGCAGGTTCACCCCTGAACTTTTTGCCTTGAAGTATAGTGATTTCTGGCCTTTGCGCACTTTGACACTGTGGCGCAGTGTAAAGTGCATGCGCTCCCTGAGTGCGTGGAGTGAGATAGGCCTGCCCTCCCATAGGAATGCATGGGGAATGTGTGTGTCCCAGGTAGTTCCTGATGCGTGGGGAGTGCAGGCTCGAGTTTAGTATGTGTGAACTCGTGAGAGTGAATGCTGCGAGATGGTGTATGCGGCATGTATGTGTCTAGAAGGGAAGTGCTACTTCTGGACATTGATGTGTGTGTCCAGAGAGGGTGCTGGAGCGTGATTGGCTGGAGCTGGCTGGCATGCCAGGCTCCAGGAAGTCTGGATGGGTCTGCCCGGTAGTGAGTGGGAGATTAGCATGAGTGATGTGTGGGAGGAGTGTACCTGTGTCCTGGATGGGCTGGGTTTTCCCCACACAATGCTGGCTCCGCCCCCCTGTGGTGTGTCTAACGACCCTAGCCTCCCCAGTGAATGAAATGGGTGGTTGGGCCATCAAGAGTGCTCCAGAACCAGCTGCGACTGGTTTCTCCCCCACCCTGCACCCTTAGACAAAGGATTTGTCTGTATAAAAAGAGGCTGTGACCTCCTGAAAAATGTTCTTGTTCCCAACTTGAATCTTGCCAGGGGCGTGCTGCTGCTTGGGCTCAGGGGAAGGCTTGCCTCCCTGAGCCCTGCCCAGCCCCTGGACTACTGATGCCCTGGAGGACTTTTCTCTGCTGTGCTTGTCCCTGGACTTGTGGGGCTTCTTTGCCCTGCCCAGCTCCTGGATGCCAGAGGGACTTTTGCTGGCCCTTTGTTTGCCATAGAGCTTGGGAGCGCTGTATTTACCCTCCAAGCGCCTGAAAGTCCTTTCTTTCCCCTCCTAGCGCAAGGAGCGCTTTATTTGCCTTATAGCGCATGGGAGCGCTTTATTCTGCCTCTAGCGCTTGAAAGCGCTGTGTTGTTCCCTAGCGCTCGGAGCGCTTTATTTTTACTTTTGCCCGTATTTTCGTCATGTTTTGATTTAGGGGTGCCACCCCGTTTGTCTGCCCCATTGGCGAGTGCCTACCTCGCTGCGACGTTTGTTCTGCCTACCGAGGGTGCCACCCCTCATTTGCCGACCTGGAAATCACCGCCGCGGCCCCTCCATGGCCGAAACCGGAAGTCAGGCACCTTTTGGCCGGGACGGGGGCGGGGCCTACAACCAGACCGGAAGTCCCGCCCGCCGCCGCCGGCCGGAGAGTGAAGCAGCCCGAGTGATGGCCGCCCGGGGCTCCCATGACTGAGGGAGAGCCCCGGGGCAGCCAGCCAAGTACAGCACCTGTTTGGCGGGGCTCCCGTGGACAAGGGAGAGCCCCACAGACGACCGCCCGGCCAGAGAAGGAGCCCGGAGCCTTGAGGGCTCCAACCTGCCAAGTCCCGGTCCCGAGATGGGGGACCGGGTGAAGATGCCCCCCCTGTTGGCACCGGATGTTGCGTGGCGGGGCTCCCAGGAGTGAGGGGAGCCCCGGAGGCAGAGTCCCGCGCTGGCCCCGGAGGAAAGACGCCCGGTGAGTGTTCTGGGGGCATTTCCTTGCTTCACGAGCCCACAGAGGCTCGAGTGCTGCAGAGGCCCGTGGGGCCCCCTGTGATATCGAGTCCCCCGAGAGGGACTCTGCCTACCCTTGCCCCGGCGAGCCTGCGAGGTTCGGTCCCCGCATTCTTTGATAGAGCCCAGAGAGGCTCGGGGGCCATGGTTGCTTTAGAGCCCAGAGAGGCTCCAGCGACGGCTGCATTTTTTTGTTGGGAAGCCCTAAGAGGGCTCCAGGGGCATTTGTTCATTCTGAGTCCCCGGAGGGGGGACTCCAACGTTTTGGGCGCAGTGTTCCTGAGGGGTAGATAGAGCCCCTGGTGATATTTGTTTCCAACTGCCCAGCAAGTAGTGGGCAGCTGCACCGTGTAGGTCTTTCTTTTCTAGGGACATGTACTGTGAACTGAGGAGTGAGGCGCACTCCTGGCCTTCCCCCAGCTGCGCAGCACTTAGTGCCAGCTGCAGCGTTTAGGCCCCCTGTCCTGTCCCTCAGCTGCCCAGCAAGTAGTGGGCAGCTGCTACGTTTAGGTTCTGGCGCAGTGGCGCAACCTGGACTTTGTGAGTTCTGCGCTAAAGGTGATTTATGCGCTAACTGAGGTTTAGATGCTGTTATGATCTATGTCCTATGGCTTTTGGGTGTTAGGAAATGTACAATGTGTAGTATGTTTTGCGCACCCTGTGTTCTGCACCTCTGAATGTGTTGTTGATTCATTATGTGCCCTGTTCCTTACACCGCTGAATGTAGGTTCTGCATCATGTGTTTTGTCCCCAGGTCTATGCCCCTACTTGTATTGTGATACTGAGGTGGTTGTTCTTGCTAGTGCAGGTGGTGCTAGTAAGGTCCTGGTTCCCTGCGTGACCTGTTCCTAGGGTGGTCAGGATTGCGTAGGGGGGACTCACCGGTTACCAGTGGGTACTGGTTGTGTGCTTTATGTCCTATTTTGTGTTACAGTGATGTTCTGTTATGTACTAAGTGATATTCCAAGGGCTTGATACTGAGCTTGCCCCCTGACCAGAGTCCCAGGACCAGTGGACTCTATGGTGCCTTCCCTGCCAAATTGCTGGGACTTGTCTGATCTCCCTGGGCCCCTGGGGCCTCGCTGAAGTGTGCCTCGCTCGTTCCCCTCGGCAGCTCGTGCCGGCCGCCCGTCCAAGCCTCGAGCCGCGCCGCTCTCCTCTGAGCCGCGCCGCTTCGCTGGGCCGCCCGCATCCTGCCTCCCCCTCCTCTTCTGAGCCGCACACATTGGTCGCCCCAGAGAAACGCTTGTACCTTGCCGGCCGCCCGTCCAAGCCTCGAGCCGCGCCGCTCTCCCCTGAGCCGCGCCGCTTCGCTGGGCCGCCCGCTCAAGTTTACTGAGGAGATCACTCGCATTATCCCGTGCAACCAGGACGGAAGGTACTGTCCGATAGGCTCTATGTTCTAAAGTTCTAGGCCTACAAGTATGGTATTGTTACTTCTAAAAGTGCTGATTCCTGACAGTTGTCCAGGTGGCCCTGTCTTGTAAATAATCCCTTGTAAATTCTGCCCGTGCCTCTGGCACATTGTAAAGTGTGTGTTTTATCTAATGTGTTTTGGTGTAATACAAAGGCTATTTTTATATAACCTTGTGTGGAGTTTCCTTTGTGGTGGGCCTTTGGGTGTTGTTGCTGGGGTGGGTGCGCAAACACTTAACTTACATCGCCTCCAAGTTTAGCCTTGCTGCTCGCGCCACGTTACCTAGAGGGTGAGCAGGGGTTATCTTGGCGTGTAACTCTCTTGCCCTGACTTGGGAGTGGTGGTCTCTGACTGACTTTGGCGAAAGCCCTGGCCAGCCGGGGATCCCATTTCCAACAACGCTCAGAGTGGGAAGGGAGAAGGTCCAGATGGAGCTCAGTGTGGTGAAGGGAGAAGGTTCAGATGGCGTTCAGAGTGGTAAAGGGAGAAGGTCCAGATGGAGCTCAGTGTGGTGAAGGGAGAAGGTCCAGATGGAGATCAGTGTGGTGAAGGGAAAAGGTCCAGATGGAGCTCAGAGTGGGAAGGGAGAAGGTACAGATGGAGCTCAGAGTGGTAAAGGGAGAAGGTCCAGATGGAGCTCAGTGTGGTGAAGGGAGAAGGTCCAGATGGAGCTCAGTGTGGTGAAGGGAGAAGGTCCAGATGGAGCTCAGAGTGGTGAAGGGAAAAGGTCTAGATGGAGCTCAGAGTGGGGAAGGGAGAAGGTCCAGATGGAGCTCAGAGTGGTGAAGGGAGAAGGTCCAGATGTTGCTCAGAGTGGTGAAGGGAGAAGCCCAGATGGAGCTCAGAGTGGTGAATGTAGAAGGTCCAGATGGTGCTCAGAGTGGTGAAGGGAGAAGGTCCAGGAGCTGCTTAGAGTGGTGAAGGGAGAAGGCCCAGGTGGAACTCAGAGAGGTGAAGGGAGAAGGTCCAGATGGAGCTCAGAGTGGGGAAGGGAGAAGGTCCAGATGGAGCTCAGAGTGGTGAAGGGAGAAGGTCCAGACAGAGCTCAGAGAGGTGAAGGGAGAAGGTCCAGATGGAGCTCAGAGTGGGGAAGGGAGAAGGTCCAGATGGAGCTCAGAGTGGGGAAGGGAGAAGGTCCAGATGGAGCTCAGTGTGGTGAAGGGAGAAGGTCCAGATGGAGCTCAGAGTGGGGAAGGGAGAAGGTCCAGATGGATATCAGAGTGAGAAGGGAGAAGGTCCAGGTGGAGCTCAGAGTGGGGAAGGGAGAAGGTCCAGATGGAGCTCAGAGAGGTGAAGGGAGAAGGTCCAGATGGAGCACAGAGAGGTGAAGGGAGAAGGTCCAGATGGAGCTCAGAGTGGGGAAGGGAGGAGGTCCAGATGGAGCTCAGAGTGGGGAAGGGAGAAGGTCCAGATGGAGCTCAGAGAGGTGAGGGGAGAAGGTCCAGATGGATCTCAGAGTGAGAAGGGAGAAGGTCCAGATGGAGCTCAGAGTGGGGAAGGGAGAAGGTCCAGATGGATCTCAGAGTGAGAAGGGAGAAGGTCCAGATGGAGCTCAGAGTGGGGAAGGGAGAAGGTCCAGATGGAGCTCAGAGAGGTGAAGGGAGAAGGTCCCGATGGAGCACAGAGAGGTGAAGGGAGAAGGTCCAGATGGAGCTCAGAGTGGGGAAGGGAGAAGGTCCAGATGGAGCACAGAGAGGTGAAGGGAGAAGGTCCAGATGGAGCTCAGAGTGGGGAAGGGAGGAGGTCCAGATGGAGCTCAGAGTGGGGAAGGGAGAAGGTCCAGATGGAGCTCAGAGAGGTGAAGGGAGAAGGTCCAGATGGAGCTCAGAGAGGTGAAGGGAGAAGGTCCAGATGGAGCTCAGAGTGGGGAAGGGAGGAGGTCCAGATGGAGCTCAGAGTGGTGAAGGGAGAAGGTCCAGATGGAGCTCAGAGTGAGAAGGGAGAAGGTCCAGATGGAGCTCAGAGAGGTGAAGGGAGAAGGTCCAGATGGAGCTCAGAGTGGTGAGCTCAGAGTGGTGAAGGGAGAAGGTCCAGATGGAGCTCAGAGTGGGGAAGGGAGAAGGTCCAGATAGAGCTCAGAGAGGTGAAGGGAGAAGGTCCAGATGGATATCAGAGTGAGAAGGGAGAAGGTCCAGGTGGAGCTCAGAGTGGGGAAGGGAGAAGGTCCAGATGGAGCTCAGAGAGGTGAAGGGAGAAGGTCCAGATGGAGCACAGAGAGGTGAAGGGAGAAGGTCCAGATGGAGCTCAGAGTGGGGAAGGGAGGAGGTCCAGATGGAGCTCAGAGTGGGGAAGGGAGAAGGTCCAGATGGAGCTCAGAGAGGTGAGGGGAGAAGGTCCAGATGGATCTCAGAGTGAGAAGGGAGAAGGTCCAGATGGAGCTCAGAGTGGGGAAGGGAGAAGGTCCAGATGGATCTCAGAGTGAGAAGGGAGAAGGTCCAGATGGAGCTCAGAGTGGGGAAGGGAGAAGGTCCAGATGGAGCTCAGAGAGGTGAAGGGAGAAGGTCCCGATGGAGCACAGAGAGGTGAAGGGAGAAGGTCCAGATGGAGCTCAGAGTGGGGAAGGGAGAAGGTCCAGATGGAGCACAGAGAGGTGAAGGGAGAAGGTCCAGATGGAGCTCAGAGTGGGGAAGGGAGGAGGTCCAGATGGAGCTCAGAGTGGGGAAGGGAGAAGGTCCAGATGGAGCTCAGAGAGGTGAAGGGAGAAGGTCCAGATGGAGCTCAGAGAGGTGAAGGGAGAAGGTCCAGATGGAGCTCAGAGTGGGGAAGGGAGGAGGTCCAGATGGAGCTCAGAGTGGTGAAGGGAGAAGGTCCAGATGGAGCTCAGAGTGAGAAGGGAGAAGGTCCAGATGGAGCTCAGAGAGGTGAAGGGAGAAGGTCCAGATGGAGCTCAGAGTGGGGAAGGGAGAAGGTCCAGATAGAGCTCAGAGAGGTGAAGGGAGAAGGTCCAGATGGATATCAGAGTGAGAAGGGAGAAGGTCCAGGTGGAGCTCAGAGTGGGGAAGGGAGAAGGTCCAGATGGAGCTCAGAGAGGTGAAGGGAGAAGGTCCAGATGGAGCACAGAGAGGTGAAGGGAGAAGGTCCAGATGGAGCTCAGAGTGGGGAAGGGAGGAGGTCCAGATGGAGCTCAGAGTGGGGAAGGGAGAAGGTCCAGATGGAGCTCAGAGAGGTGAGGGGAGAAGGTCCAGATGGATCTCAGAGTGAGAAGGGAGAAGGTCCAGATGGAGCTCAGAGTGGGGAAGGGAGAAGGTCCAGATGGATCTCAGAGTGAGAAGGGAGAAGGTCCAGATGGAGCTCAGAGTGGGGAAGGGAGAAGGTCCAGATGGAGCTCAGAGAGGTGAAGGGAGAAGGTCCCGATGGAGCACAGAGAGGTGAAGGGAGAAGGTCCAGATGGAGCTCAGAGTGGGGAAGGGAGAAGGTCCAGATGGAGCACAGAGAGGTGAAGGGAGAAGGTCCAGATGGAGCTCAGAGTGGGGAAGGGAGGAGGTCCAGATGGAGCTCAGAGTGGGGAAGGGAGAAGGTCCAGATGGAGCTCAGAGAGGTGAAGGGAGAAGGTCCAGATGGAGCTCAGAGTGGGGAAGGGAGGAGGTCCAGATGGAGCTCAGAGTGGTGAAGGGAGAAGGTCCAGATGGAGCTCAGAGTGAGAAGGGAGAAGGTCCAGATGGAGCTCAGAGAGGTGAAGGGAGAAGGTCCAGATGGAGCTCAGAGTGGTGAGCTCAGAGTGGTGAAGGGAGAAGGTCCAGATGGAGCTCAGAGTGGGGAAGGGAGAAGGTCCAGATAGAGCTCAGAGAGGTGAAGGGAGAAGGTCCAGATGGAGCTCAGAGTGGGGAAGGGAGAAGGTCCAGATAGAGCTCAGAGAGGTGAAGGGAGAAGGTCCAGATGGAGCTCAGAGTGGGGAAGGGAGAAGGTCCAGATGGAGCTCAGAGAGGTGAAGGGAGACAAACTGTGCCTTCCTTTGCCCAAGTGCAGCCCCTGTCATGACCGCTTCTCCTTCTTTCCCCTCAGGTTCTGCAGCTGGGGAGCAGGCCCTGAGGCCGGAGACCCGACCTACCTTGCCGCCTCAGACACATCCAGGTAAACTACACGTGTGTTGGTGTGGCCCCCGGTGGGCATGTTCTGTTGGGTGTACTCAGCTGCTGTGCATGGAATATTTAGAGTTGCATACGATAACACTAGGTCCTTCTCTTAAGTACATAAAGTGGCAATGAGTTCCTCCTTTTGTGGTTTACTGAGACATTTCTGAGTAGTTCTGAAGCAGTCCTGAGCAAGAATGGCACCTCCATAGCATCAGTGGTCAATGCTTTGCCAGACACACAACACAAGCAGGCATGCCTCTGCCTAGCACAGTGAGCAGACACAGTCCTCACTGGACCTGAGACTGGCTTTTATTGTTCATTCCTATCACCAAGGTAAGGTCCTTTGCCCCAACATAGGGTCTCTTCTTGTGTCTGCCTCCTAATGGCTTCCTCTCATTACCGGGGTTTGAACAGAAACCTCCAGCCCAGTTTGTCTGCAAATCACCCACTGCTTTTAGGAAACTCGGGGCATTTCTGCCAGCTGTAAGGGCTGGGGCAGACATGCGACTGCACGTCCCCAGCCCTCCCAGCCTTCCTGGTATCAGCCTGTCTGTAAATTGCACATTTCCATACAGCCTGTTTTCTCTCTTCACTTCTTGGTAATTGTTTGTGTGAGTTTTCATGGCATTCTGTCTTCTTTCGTTATCCTGTCTCCCAGCAAGAACAAGCCTGTTGTTTCACACTGTTAAAACAAGCATTGGCAAACCCATTAGGTCTGACCTTGCCAACTATATACATTTCATGTGATTGCAAATATATAGAAAATTAAACCTCTTGGACTGGTATTGTGCATAAAGTATAATTGTTTACTGCTCTTAGATGGCCGCCCACATTGATTCTAACCCTGACAGACACCTTGGATTGGTAAAACAATGGTATATGTACAATACCATTCCAAGATGGCCACTCGGGTTAAAATCAGTTGGCTATGACATACTGCGTAGGAAAGAACGACCTGGAAGCAGTGGGCGGGGAGCTGTTGGGCACGCTGAAAACAAGCGATGGCCTACTAGTGCCTTCTGCAAGGGGAGCCGCCTGGTAGAGGCTGAGCCGGAGCTATGGGGAGCTCTAAAATAAAAGAAATGGGCCTGGGGCTATAAATGAGTAAAGAAACCAGGGTAAAGTAATGGAGCGGCTCTCCTGGCAGTGCAGTGTATTCATTTCCAGGTGGATGTCCATAGGCTGAGGCAAAATGCTGTCACTTACAGGGCAAAAGAACCAATGGCTGAAGGGAACTGAGCTATGGCGCCATGCTGTATGCTACCGGTGCAATTACCAAAAAAGCCTTTGTCTACTACGCAGCATGGCCACGCCTCTATACCAATGAACAACTAGAACCGCCAGGACTGCCGTTTAAAAAAAAAAAAGTTTCAACATAGAAAAAAGAATTAAACCAGTTCCTCTTAACCACTCTTTCCATTTGAATTAATCTATTTTATTTTTCAACTTTACAAAAATTTTCAAAAAGTACCTCTTCACAAAATCTCAATAATCATCACAAACTATTTACATCTCCCTGCAACAAATCCCACCCTTTTGGAACCAAATTAATGATCCTTTTTCAACAAGCTTTCCTCAACACTCTCCCTTTCATACTCACATAAAGTGTCACATCCATACTTGTGTTTGGACTCATTTGCACATTCATACATGCATCCTTCTTTCATTCATTCTAAACCCATCCTGGGGTGCCTAAACAAAAATCTTTTTAATGCAAATACAGAAATTCAAAGGACAAACATAGAATAATCAATTTCAAGAAAGGCCATCTATGATTCAAAAAATCATACAACTCTTAAGAAAATGATTTAACTTGATTGGCCTAGAATAACGTGGTCGACGCGTTTCGAATCCCTTTAGTCAAGGGATTCTCCTCAGGACCAAATTTCTCTGAAAAACATGATAAACAATTTTTTACTATAGGTCTTATCTGCTTCACACTCCAGTAACTGTCTAGGGTTGCAGCTTGAGGTGTCTTACCTTATCATCCATTCGGCAAAGTATAATGGATTACTCTCATATCCTGTCTGTGAACAAAAAATTTAAATAAACTTGTCATAATTCCTGTCTTAAAAATGTCGTGGCATGCACTGGTGGTCGGTCAATCGCTTATTGCTTACTTGTATGTACAGGCGTGGGACGCCTGAAAGTGAGTGGTCTTCCCAATTCTGTGGTAGCTAAGCATGAGCGCAAAATCCGCTCCGATCGCGGATTTTGCGGATTTTCGGTGAATCAGCGGTCCGCGAACTCTCGCGAATTCACCGAAAATCCGCAATCCGCGATCGGAGCGGATTTTGCGGTCAAAAGTTCAAGCCTAATGCCTAATTTACGATGGCGCCGGCAAGCTGCCAGCGCCATCCTCAAATGGTTACTTAATTAGCTTCAACAGGAAGCTCTAACAGATAAGATAAAGCAGGGGCTCGAGCGCCTGCTTTATTTTATCAGTTGGAGCTTCCTGTTGAAGCTAATTAAGTAACTTTTGCAGGATGGCGCTGGCAGCTTGCCGGCGCCATCGTAAATTATTTGCATGGGGAAAAACGGTGGTGTCTTCTTGAATAAATATGAAGGGCAGGGTTCATTCTGGCACGACGGTCCTGGCACAAAAAATAAACCTCAACAGGAAACACTTGCAGATATCAATAACGCATGTGCCCTAGTTGAAGCTTAAATTCAGTGACTCATTCATCAGCCCAAAAATAATCGTGAGCGTTGTGGAGGCTGGGCAGGAGTGTCGAGCACGAGTCTGTCTCTTAATCTGCTGCTCTGATCGGTCTCTGACCTTTTATACACACAAGCGCCATGTGCGCTCGCATGGAAGCCCCGTCCGTTTGGCCCCGCTCGAGCTTCTGTCTCTTAATCTGCTGCTCTGATCGGTCTCTGACCTTTTATACACACAAGCGGCATGCGCGCTCGCATGGAAGCCCCGTCCGTTTGGCCCCGCCCACACACTCGAGGAAGCCCCGCCCCCAAATCCGCCGATCCGCATAATCCTCGGATTTTGCGGATCCACGATCCGTGAATCCGCAAATTCGTGAATCGTGGATCCGCAAAATCCGCCCATGCTTAGTGGTAGCCAATCCGCTAATATTCTGAAAGGCTAGGGTTGATTCTGTCAATCTACAAGTTATCGAAATGATGGAAATGCTGAGGTGCAGGACGAACTTCCTCTTCGTACCTTGTAATTTCTGACCAATCTTCTGTATGGACTACTTGCAGTAAGCTGCGACTCTGGAAACCAAAAGGCCAATGTTTTTAACCACTCCCACGCTTGTGACGGAACCGTTCCGTCACGCCCCTCGTGTGGGCTGTGCTGGTGACGGAATAGTTCCGTCACGGCCCGCTCGCCGCGCCTGCGCGGTGCGTTCTATTGAGTGGGCAGGGCCGTGACGAAACCGTTCCGTCACAAGCACAGCTCACCCGAGGGGCGTGACGGAGCGGTTCCGTCACCAGCGTGGGAGCACCGCGCGCCCCCCCCACCCCTTATCACTGCGGCGGAATAGCCGCCACAGTGAAAGGGTTAAGAAAGCGAGTGGTCTGATTGTAATCAAAACTTTGCAGAGAGAGAATCTATTCAAATATGTTGAAACGCTTATTCAAGGTATTGATGGGGCGGCATCTATACCTGGAATAAGCCTTTCAACATATTTGCCTTTCAGAATATTAGCGGATTGGCCACAACAGAATTGGGAAGAGCACTCCCTTTCAGGCATCCCAAGCCTGTACATACAAGTAAGCAATAAGCGATTGACCGACCACCAGTGCATGCCACGACATTTTTTAAGATGGGAATTATGACTGGCTGATACGTGCTCCTAGGCTGCGGGTGGTGCCGCGCCGGCTGCGGGCCGGGTATAATTAATTTTAATATTTTAAAGAGCTAGCAAGCAGCTGAGCTAAAGTGACAAGTCTTTTGAAAAAGTTACAGCCTGCCTGCCTCAGCTGTTTGCTTTCCTAAGTCAGGCTTGCCCGGTTCTGCGGCTGCGGGTCAGCTGACTGTAGGGTCAGTAATTATGATAATTTATTGGCAGCTCAGATCATTCGCGCTGGGGCCTGTCACATCTTGTTTGGTACAGTCGGGTCTCACGTGCCCTTCCATTTCTGCTGCTTTGCGGCAGTTTTAAGATCTTCTTAGCGTTTCTCCGTGCTCCAATGGGTGTAATTTCTGATATTTATATGTTTCCCTCGTCTACATTGTTTGATTTTGCTCGCGAGAAAGTGTCACTCATTGGTCGTTGAATGTCACTCATAATTAAACTGAAATTATGACAATGTCACACACGTAGCAATATGAAACCTTGACAGCTATGCTGTAGTTGTAATAGTAAGAGTAACCATGTGCGTTTTGTTCCATGCACCACACTTAATGCTGGCAGGGGGGGGGGCTCTAGGCTCATGGCGGCCCTGGGCAGGGAGTGTAGGTAGGGGGCCCCGGAAGAGGGGGTCCGGGCGGGGCAGAGCCCCCCTCGGAGCTCAGGAAGGTGTTTAGAAGTGGAACGGAGCCAGAGGCTGCCAAATCCCTGCCACTGGGGCCGCCACGCAAATATGTATCCATCCTCAGAGGATTATTATATTAAGGATATATATTGGCGTGGTGGCCCCTGGGGTTTGGTGGCCCTGTGCAGGTGCACAGTTTGCACATGCCTAAGGCCGCCCCTGATGCTGGGAATTTTCTTGCACGTGCACTAAAAAGATGCCCCATTAGCTGGAACCGTGCAGTATGCGCGTCTTTGAGTGGCACGCTGGTGAGACATTTTGTTTTGTAAGTAATGACTGGCTGGCAAGGGATAACGTAACACAGGGGTAGTTTCGGGATTCATGGGGCATTTAGAGTGTTTCCACAATATGGGATTTGCCTATTGGCAGCAGTTCTTATCAAGGGGCCATGATGAGTTTAGCAAGCTATTTCAGGAAGAAAGCCCATGCAGCAATGGAACTCCATCCCAATCCAACATGGCTTCCAAATGACTGACCTGTCCAACATGGCTTCCAAATGACCGAACTGCCTGCTCTTTCTATTTTTAGGATTGTACGAACCAGTACAGACTTGTTGCTAACTTTGTCACAAGTCCTTGTGTTGCCTCCTGGCATTTTCTAATGGCAACTTGCCTGGTATATTTAGTCCAAACCGTTAAAAATATTGTCAAAAGCAGTGAAATCCAGTACTTTTTTCCTAAAGAAATATAAACCTAAAAAAGTACACCTGAAAAAATCAATTAAAAAGTGTTAAAAGGCAGTTACCTATATTGTTTAACAGTGGTTATTAGAGCAAACAGAGGGATGGCTGTCATGTTACAAAAGAATACTGAATATTTTACACAAATTATTTATATCCAGTCAGCTCTTTGGTGTTTCCAGGGTAGCAAAACGTAAACAAACGTCTAGTTTTTTTTAAAGGAAGGTGACAGCCTGTCGTGACAATGGTTGTTTCCTCCTTTGCCCTGGTGGGCTCTTTGTCACAGTGCCAGTGCTTGTTTTCATTTGTTTGAAGCTTGTCAGCCACTTCCCTGACCTCGCCTGCCCCCTCGGGCACGTTAAACCCTGGGATTGCCATCTAATCCGGCTAATCCCGTCCACTGACCATGCACCTGATGAGACTGCTGAGGAGAGGATTAGAGTCAAGATGGGTTTTGTGCCTTCGGATATTTTCTTCTTTTACTGTTTATGTCTGTTTACAGCGGGCATCGATCTGAGACCTCTGTCACTGCTGGGGCAGAGCGAGTGCCTTCTGGGAGGGTCACCCTAGTGCCGATATCGGCAACAGTAATTGGTCAAACTGGACAAAATAATCAGTCCACACAAATGTTGTTGGAAAACAGTTTGCTGCAGGTTTATTTCATACAAGAAGTATGCCAACGTGGTGGGTTAACTGACGGATGATCCAGGGGCAGGAAGTGTGGTGTCCTGGTCTCGGCCTAAGTAATTGAGACACAAGACACTATGCTTACTGTTGGTGGCGGTAAACTAACTTGCCACGCCCAGCTCCCTGGGCCTTTTATTGCATTCTCGCAGCGTGTCCACGCTTACGCTTGGACTCATCCAAACGCCCCCGCGTTCAAGGGGTGGACCTTGTATTCACAGTGGGAGGGGGCGTGTGCTCCAGTGGTACACCCCACTGGTAGCAACACTACATTCCTCCTTTACCTAGGGATAAAACAACAACAGGGAAACATAGTAATACACAAAAAGTCACTCAGGTCAGCGAGGGCGCTGGGACAGCAGCACAGCTGTGTTTTGACCAAAGTCCGCTGGACAAGTCTCTGACGCAGCATCTGAGTTTACTGACAAAACATCATAACATCATATGTAAAACAGAACAGTCTTACTTCATTCTCGGCGAGGTCACCCAACTGGATCAGTTCAACGGCAGCACTGGGCCACAAAGTCCCGGTATCTCTGGAAAGGCTTGGGGCACGGGCGCAGGCTGTATTTAGCTTGGCTGCGGTTTTCTGCCGTGGCTGGGAGTGTTCCTTCCGCCTCGCTGGTCCCAGCAGCGCCGGGAACTTCAGGTTGACTTGCTGTCTCAGGATCACTCACTGTGAGATCACTTGCTGGGAGGGTCGTGGTGCTTGTTGTGGTCGGTCCTGATGATGCACTCGGTGGGCAAACGTGCCAGTCATTCTGTTCCGTGTCCTGCCTTCTCTCTGGCACTTGCTTGAAAAAGGAAACGTTTCTTGTGACAACTTCTCCGTTCCTGACAGCTGTAATCATTGTTCCGTTTACCTCGGTGACCTTCCAGGGATCCAGCTCGAACGGTAGGCGGAACTTCCCGCCGGGATGGCGGTCTTTCACTAGGACAGTGTCTCCAGCTTGAATGGGGCTGTCCGCGGCTCTCCGTTTTCGGGATGCTTCTTGATTGTTCTTGGTGCGCTGTTCCATAGATCTGTTGTTGGGGATTGGGGCTAGCTCCCACGTGGGGTGGTGTGGGATGGTGTCTGCAAACGCCCGGTTGAAGGAGAGTCTATTCGGGGCAACCCCTGTGGTGCAGTGTGGGGTCTGGCGGTACTCACGGAGGAATTGGTATATGGCTAGCTCTGTACAGTGACCATCAGCCACAGCAATTTGGATTGTCTTGTTCAGAGTTCTCATTATCCTTTCGACCTCCCCGTTGGCTTGGGGCCATCTTGGTGTTATCCGCTTGTGTTTGATTCCATGGCTCTGCAGATATTCTGTAAACTCGCTGCCGTTGAACGGGGGTCCATTGTCTGTGCGGACCTCTTTCACAATCCCGTGGGTGGCGAGGATCTTTTCGAACTTTGGGATCACCTCTACTGCTGCAGTTGACATCACAAACTCTACCTCGGGGTAGCGGGAGAAGTCGTCCACCACGACAAGCATGTATTTGCCCCCTGGGAGGCTACCAAAGTCTGCACTCACCCGTGCCCACGGGGTTGTTGGCCCGTCTTCGGTGATTATTGGTGCCGGAGGGTTTGGAAGGCTCGTTGCAAGGCACACCGGGCAGCTCTGAACGACTTCCTCGACAGCCTTGTCGAGGCCAGGGAACCACAGTTTGCTCCTGAGTCTGTTTTTGGATTTGACGATCCCTTGGTGAGATCCGTGAGCCAGCCGGGCAGCGTGCTGGGTGAGGCTGCTGGGCAATACCAGGCGCGGGCCTCTCAGGAGACATCCTTCGGCTGAGACAGACAGTTCATGTTTGACCTGGTACAGGGCTTTCAGGATGGCTTTGGCGTCCAGAGTGCGAAATGATGCGGGGCATTGCAGGGCTCTCCAATCGCCGGACTCAATCGCTTGGATCGTGATCTGGAGGCAGTCATCGTCTTTCGTGGCACTCGCAACTTCTTCTAGGGACATTGGGCGCGGTCTTGACCGTTCGACGATGAGCCGGACGTATTCTTCCGTGGCTGCCGCTTCCGCAGCTTCCGCTTCTGTGACTGGGCGGGCGTGTCTTGATAGGTAGTCCGCCGGGTTTCGCGTGCCTGGTTGGTATTCTACGGAGAAGTGGAACTCCTGCAGTTGCAGTACCCATTTTTCGATCCTCGGTGGTGGGCGAGAGGATGAACCTTGGAAAAGCGGTATGAGGGGCTTGTGATCGGTGACCACTGAGAAAGGGTGTCCATAGAGGTAGATATGGAAGTGGCGGCACCCCCATAGGATGGCAATTGCTTCACGTTCAATTTGCGAATACCGTTGTTCGGTTGGTGTCAGCGTGCGGCTGGCGTACGCTACGGGGGCCCACTCACCACATGTTTGCCGCTGTGATAGGACTGCTCCTAGGCCAGTTGGGCTGGCGTCCACTAGCAGTTGTGACTCATGTTGTGGGTTGAAGTAAGCCAGGGTCGTTTCAGCTGATAGGGCTGCTTTGGTCTTCATGAACGACTCTTGCTGTTCCGGGCCCCACACCCATGCGGCGTTTGACTTCGTGAGTTCGCGAAGAGGCCCTGTCAGGTCCGACCGGTTCTTTTATGAAACGTCCGCAGTACGTTACCATACCCAAGAAACTGCGGACGGCTGTCACCGATGTGGGGGGTGGAGCATCGTGGATGTCCTTGACCTTGTCCGGGTCGGGGCCAACTCCTTGGTCGGAGAACTTGTATCCAAAAAAACTGATGTTTCTGCGAAGGAACTCACATTTGTCCTTGTGGAGTGTTAGTCCTCTCTCCTTTAGCCTGTTGAACACTGCTTGGAGGCGTGCTATGTGATCTTCCAGTGTTGGGGCATGAACCAGGATGTCGTCGCTCACATTGAGCACTCCGTCGAGGCCTTGGAGGACATTGTGAATGATGTTCTGAAACACCTCCGCCGCACTCGAGATGCCGAAATTAAGTCTCGTGTACCTCCACAGGCCTGCGTGGGTGGAGAACGTTGTTATCGGGCGGGAGTCTGGGTGGAGGGGGATCTGGTGGTACCCCGATCGCAGGTCCATTTTGGAAAACCACTTTGACCCCGCTAGCTCTCCGATGATGTCGTCAATGGTCGGTGTCAGGTGACGTTCCCTTTTAATCGCCAGGTTGGGGATGCGCATGTCCACACATATCCTTACAGCATCGGGTTGCTTTGGCTTTTTGGCCACCACAATGGGGGACACCCACGGCGTGGGGCCAGTCACCCGTTCGATGATGCCCGCGTGTTCAAGCATCCTCAGCTCAGCTTCGACTTTCGGTCGGAGGTGGAAAGCGATCCGTCTGTGTCTGAGGGCTACAGGGGCCACCGACTGGTCAATGTGGAGGCGGACGGGGGGGCCACGTAGGCATCCTATGCCTTCGAACAACGAGGAGTGTTCTGTGACCAGATGGTCCAGGCCCTGGGCTTGTACCGTCAGGGCAAAGTGTATGAGTCCAAGTTCCCGTGCTGTTTTGCAACCAAGGAGGAAGCCGGATCCTTCCTGGGACACGTAGACCTTCGTAGGCAGCTGCGTTGAGTCGTGGGCAACCGTGGTCTGAAACAATCCGCACAGGCGCAATGGCCGTCTGGTTCCGTAGGCAAACACTTGTACTCTTGTGGGGCGAAGCGTGGGGGCATCTTCGAGGCACTGATACACGCTGGCCGCCATGAGGTTTATCGTGGCGCCGGTGTCGATGAGGGCTCTGACAGCTTGGCCATGCACCTGGACAGTGCACATCGGCTCGGTGGACGACGTGGCTGCTAGGGCGTTGAGCATGCGCACCACGTGGACTGTCTTCGCGTCCTCCTCGTTGTCGTCCATGTCGCTGCTGTTCGACGTGTCCGGTACGGGCGCCACCTGCCGTACTCTCCTGGGTGGGCCGCTCAGCTTCTTCCGCTGGGACGATAGACAGACGCTTGCAAAGTGATTTGCCTTACCGCACGCGCTGCAGATTTTTCCTTGGGCCGGGCAGGCGCCTTTGTGGGGGGTAGCACCTCCGCACCACATGCAGGCCTGGTCTTGGGCGGATTGGCCTGCTTTCGGTCGCCCTTTCTTGGGGAGTTTCGCTCGGCCGTCAGTGGGGAGCAGCCTGATGGCACACACGGGCTCCGTCTTGATGGTTACCGTTGGAGACGGCTCCATGTGGGCGGCACGTGCCTTGGATAGCTCCTTGGACCGCCCCAGGGCTAGGATGTCGCGCATGGGCATCGCGTCCGTCTCCAGTACCCTCTCTCTCAGCTTCAGGGAGGCACAACCTTGAATAAACTGGGCGCGAATCTCATCGGCCGCATCTGGGAGAGTGCACGTGCTGGCTAGTTTTCGGAGCCGAGCGTAGAAAACGTCCACAGACTCGTCCGGGAGCTGGCGAGCTTGGCGTAGAAGAAAACGCTCGTAATCCGCACTAGTGAAAGGCTCAAAGTATCTCGTGATGGCGTCTCGCAGGGTCGCATATGTGTGTGGCGGGGCACCCTCCGTGACGTCCTTGGAGATGTCGTGTATGGCTTCACCTCCGAGGTGCAAAAGCATCGCGCGTTGACGCCCCACCGCAATGTTGGCTGCGACAAAGTAGTTCTCCAGTCGCTCAACCCACTTCTTCCACTTGGCGGCTTGAGAAGGGGGGCTCCCGGTTACTGCGAAAGGCTCCAGATGTGGCACGGTGGCCATGGTGGCAGAGGTGTAGTCCAACAGGCGACAGAAGGAGCTGCACAGGGCACCAGGGGTGGCTGAAAACACGTGGGAGTGAACACCAGCAGGCAGGAGCGGCCACAGGCGGTGATCCGCGAGATGCGTGAGTCTTGGCGGGGTCCGCGCTCACGCGAGAAGCGTGAGGAATGGCGAGCGGGAGCGTTGCGCGCCTGGAGTGTGAGACGTGAACACACTGCGCATGCGCGGAGGAGCAGATCGGCCGACAGGGTCCGGGGCCGGGTAGAGCGGAGCAGCCAGGGCTAGAGGTAGCGCGGGGCAGTGGGGGCACACGGAGGTACCTGAAAGGCGGCGACCAAGAGGACAGCGGCTCCGGAGGCAGGCGGAGGCCCAGACTGGCAGCGGACAGTGGAGCGCTGGGTCTCCGGTGAAGCGCTACGTGTAGCAGTGCACGCGAGGTGCAGCGAGGTACGCTCAGGTCGCCGTGGTGCCGGGAGGGCACGCAGAAGCGTTGTGGGGTGGCTCGTTGACCACCTCGTCGCCAGTGTGGTGTCCTGGTCTCGGCCTAAGTAATTGAGACACAAGACACTATGCTTACTGTTGGTGGCGGTAAACTAACTTGCCACGCCCAGCTCCCTGGGCCTTTTATTGCATTCTCGCAGCGTGTCCACGCTTACGCTTGGACTCATCCAAACGCCCCCGCGTTCAAGGGGTGGACCTTGTATTCACAGTGGGAGGGGGCGTGTGCTCCAGTGGTACACCCCACTGGTAGCAACACTACAGGCAGGTACCCCTACGTAACATTCAGTCTCCGGATCGCCCTGTAACTCTGCCTGCAACACACATTCATACATTAATACGTACAATTCCTTTACCCACCATCCTTCCGGCACGCAGGGTAAGTGGTTGGGAGGGTGACACGCATCCAGCGGGGAGCAAAGAGGATGGCCAGCATCCTACACTAGCCAGCTTGATCAACAGCCATTCATCACTGTGACTTTTGTTTGAAACCATGGCTATCTAACAGTTGTATCCCATGTGAATAACCTGGCTCTTGTATGAGCCCACCTTTGTGCTGTAATATAATTGATTACGTGAATTATACACTGTTTCACTCACTTCCTTAGCCTCACTTCATTCACCATACCACCCACCCTTTTTCCCTGGGGCACTGATTTTAAAGTATCAGCTAATGAAATGAACAAACAGTTGTTCAGTGTGATTAAACAACACTACATCAAGAATAATATGTTATCGTTAATTTTTGTTTAACTCATGAATACTTTGTGGTTCTTCTATACATCCGTATGCTGGGACCTTTGTTCTATTGTACTGCTTTATACCCAGGCCCCCGTGATGTTAATTGGGTTTACCCTTCTAGGTAACAACTTCACTCTAAGGGCCAGCTGTATCAAAGAGTTTTATACATTCTGTGTCTATGCGAAAACCTGTTCATAGATATGGCCCTAAATGTGTGCCCTGAGATTCACTAACAACCTCTAACAGGCAGAGATATTGACCCAGTGAGCTGTGTTGCAGCCATTGCAGCCAGTGACCGACAGAGAACACCAGATCCCGGCAGCAGGCGTATTCATTCGATGGACTTCCTGGTATCCTGACTTACAACCTGCACACGATACACAGATGTCTGCTGCAGGCACAATACATGCTGAGCTACCTTATGGAATTCTGCAGTGGCTTTAAGCACCAGCTGTAAACACAGTTATATGGTTCATACAACATTCCACATAGCCTGTAATGTGCAGATGACCTCCCTACCCTGTATCCACAAACCTAGCCAAACTCTCTCCATCAGAGACTATCCAGCTGTTCTCTTTCCTAACTAACCACTCATCTTTCATTGACTGTCCAACTTGTCTTTATCCAAAATCATAGCTAACTAACCTCTTTCTCCTTCAGCGACTGTCCAGCTTCTCTTTATCCACAAAACTATGTGATGGATCCCTGGAAAACCACAGACTGATGGACAGTGTTAGAAATGGGTTTACCAATTCTACGGGGGGTAGCATGGAGCAGAGCGGGCAGGCCAAACTTCAGAGGACATGTGTGAAGCATTCACGCAGTACCCACAGACGACACCCCAGGCACCTCACAAAAGAGACACGACACTGCTTCTGGTTGGAAAAAAGAATAAGATTTGTATTATCTCCAACCTGCAAAGGTAAAATACAATAACAGTAGTAATCACAATGGGGCGCCAACTGGCGCCAGAGCCAAGTATATCAGGGGGATTATGTACAAGGAAAAAATGGGAAAAGTCAGGAAAGGTAAGTAGTCCCTTAGTGTCCAGCTGAAAATAAAAAGAATGTCAGTGAATGCATAAAACATATGATTGAAATTGCAGGGCAAACTCAGACCTTTATCCTTGGCCTCACCTAGAAGTAAGCTGTAGGCGTATGGGTATGAAGGTAACTCCTGCCTGGCGTCTGCATCCACTGCAACAAAAGGAACATTGAGCATACAACATTACATCAGGCCTAGAAAGGCATATTTACCATCGGCGCCAATAACTCTTTGGAGCATCCTGGGGCAAGTGAGTACACCATCAAATCAACATTAGGTGCAAACCCTTAACATCAGGCCTATACTTAACATCGGCTCCGTCACACAGAAAGAACACAGAAGCCTAACTTTGGCATTCACATGGGGCATCACCCTGAGCAGGGGCGCAGTAACCTAAGCAACCCACGACGGAGCCTCACTATGAGCTCCACATCACCCTGCTAGCGTGGAACCCTCAACAAAACCCTACTCTGGGGGGTGGCGAGAGTCAAGGCTCTACGTTGCAGGTGCCCACTGCCACACGGGGCACCTGTGAGAACAACACGGTCCCTGGGGGGCGGGCACCGACCCTGGGCCCCGACAGACCCCCAACACAGTCTAATTGCAGCCCCACTCACCGGGCTCCTGGCAATGTCTCCACGCTACTGCTCCTCGCTCCGGGCTTCCTGGGCAGTAGGGTGGGAGGCAGGCACCAACAATGTGCCTCGAGGCCTCACCAGACAGACGCAGACACTGCTCCCCGAGCAGAGGTGGGGTAGGCTCCTGCCCTATTTACAAGGCTGAGAGGCGGCAGGATCAGGCACGGTAGCGCTTAGGAACACAAAAACAGTCTCTTCCAGCTGCGCAGCGCTAGCCACCACACAGCGCTTCTCCTCCGCCCAGCTCCTCATACAGCGCTTCTAGATCACAGCGCTTAGCAAGCAGCACTTATCCAGGGCCAGGCAGCCCTTCCAACAGTCCAGTGCTTGGTTGAAGCGGCGCTTTGCAGGCACACACAGCAGGCAGTACAGTTCAAGCTCTTCAGGACTACCCAGGGCTTCTGCAGCACAGCGCTTCCAGGATTATAGTGCTTTGCACGCAGCGCCTCCTCCAGGCTCAGCACGTCCAGGAGCACAGCGAAAAGGGGCGGACAGTCCCAGCAGCAGGCCCAGGGTAACACTCCTCACCTCCTGGGTTGCGGGGTCCCAGATGCTCCTTCCCTTCTGGACGAACTAGTACTAACTGGCTCAGGGGGAGGAGTAGAGCACCCTGGGTGCCAGGCTTTCCCTCCAAATGCAGGGGTGGATGGGTACCTAACAACTAGACTGCTAACCTCCTGCAATCAGGTGGCACAACACACAGCCTTGGCATCCATTTCAAATGCAAAACACAAATGCAGCATTTCACCAGGGTACATGTTTACAATGGGGGAAAATAAATGTACACACCATTGCTTTGCATTTAACATTACACAGGGCTTCTCATACCTCACATGGCCTATTCAGTAACCTTTACCATGGGGGAGACATCTCAAATTAGGGGGGCGAAAAGCGAAAACTTTTGGAGGAAAAGGGCCAAGTCCAACAGACAGGTATTAGCCTCTCTTATATATGTGAGTGGTTCAGGGAACAGTGGGGGGCTGCGAGAGGTTTAGGGTGAACGCTGATGTGGACTTGTGGTTGCAGTATTCCACCCACACAGCCTCTATTGGCAGCACATCTCACAAGCCGTTTACCATCACCTTACCTACCTTTCAATTGTGAATCATTCATGAATGGGTGGGAAGAAATACACATCAAAACACGGGGCAGCGGAATGCATCCTGGACCATCAACACAGGAGCGTCTACAGGCACGCGCTACATGGTCAGACACGGGTGGTTAAAGTGCGAGAAGCGATATCCAGTCATGCCCTGATTCAGACAACTCGGCTAGCCATGCACATCAGAACATGGCGTTGGCCGAACCTGTCAATCAATCAATCAATCATAGCACTTGTATAGCGCGCTACTCACCCGGACGGGTCTCAAGGTCCTTGGGGGAGGGGTCCGCTACTGCTCGAACAGCCAGGTCTTGAGTTGTTTCCTGAAGGCGAGATGGTCCTGGGTCAGCCGAAGGTGGATGGGGAGGGAGTTCCCTGTCTTGGCCGCCAAGTAGGAGAAGGATCTTCCTCCGGCGGTGGCTCTTCAGATGCGTGGTACGGCGACGAGGGCGAGGCTTGTAGAACGTAGCTGGCGGGTGGGTGTGTAGAAGGTCAGGCGGTCTTGAGGTACTTGGGGCCCAGGTCGTGGAGAAACTTGTGTGCGTGGGTAAGGAGCCTGAACGTGATTCTTTTGCTGACGGGGAGCCAGTGCAGGTCCCTCAGGTGGCCGGAGATGTGGCTGCGTCGGGGGATGTCCAAGATGAGTCGGGCGGAGGCGTTCTGTATGCGCTGGAGTCTTTTCTGTAGTTTGGCTGTGGTTCCCACGTAGAGGGTGTTCCCGTAGCCCAGTAGATGGGATGCTATTGGGAAAGGCTGTGCCCCAATAAGCAATAAGTTTTATTTTTACTTTTGTATAGTACAAAGTCTCCTGATCTGGGGTGGCAGACACTTTAAATGAGGCAAAGCATGTAAAAGAGCAAGAGGAGCGAGAGGGGTGTTGTACAAGCACCAGGCAGTGGATGGTGGTAGATATATTGTTCAGGAAAGGACAGCGGGTGTCACGTCTCAGGTACATCAAGGCTGTTGAAAGGTCATCTTTTCATTGCCAGAGAAGCTAGTGGGATCAGCTCCCGGAAGGGGCGTGGCACTGTGCTGACAGGAAGTTACCAAACAACTTGGGGGCGGGACTAAGGGGCTGTTTCCATTTCAGTTGCAAGAGGCTCAGGAACAGATAGAGGTTCTGCAGTCAGCAAGGCAAACGCTTGATGTGGCGGTGAAGGGGGTGGCGGCAGTGACGTTTGGAGAGTGGTTCGAAGGGAACCATATCATTTTACCTGTGGGTGTTGAACCCCAGAGGGTGGCAGGTGAGCTTCTGCTGAAAGGTACATTTCTGCTGAAAAATCCCAAGCCGCGGGTCTCATTGGTGAATGGTGAACGCTTGTGGGACCGCTTCAGAGGCTTGGAAAGGTGCTCCGATAGTAAAGTGCGATATCACATCAGTGCTACAACCAGTGGGGTAACCCAGAAGGATGCCCCTTGCAGAAGTGGCCCCAGTCTCCCATATCTCACAGATATTCATTGGCTTTAGAGTTGGTTTTTTTTTTTTTTGCAGTGTTTTATACTGAATCAGGTATCAGAGCGCTTTGCATAGCACCAGTTACGTTACATGAGGACACGCATTCATTTTTAGGCACGGAGAGATTACGTGATTTGCCCAGAATCACAGGAGGTTTTTGGCGTTGTTACCGAGACTCGAACCCAGATCCCCAGGTCCGAGGTCGAGCGCCCTAGCCGTTAGGCCAACTCCTCTCCCTCTCTGATTTGGGGGCCCCTGAATTGTGGGAGCTCCCACTGCTCTATGGAGCTGCAGAGGGCTGTGTTACGCCCCTAGTGGCTACCTATTGCTCTGTGCCAAGACGTATATCATAGTTAGGGACAGCCAGAGGACGCCATATTTGTTGACAGGATCGTTCCGTGGATGCTCCGTATCCTGTTTCCTGCTAGGAAATGATTTTAGGCGCAAACATACAGTGCCAATATCGGCCACACTCACCAGCCCTCCCGCAGCAACATACATGTAGCATAAATAAGCAGACAAGACAACTTTTTGGTGGAGAAAATTGCTGCAGGTTTATTAGCATACAAATATGCCAACATGGTGGGTTATCTTACAGGCGATCCAAAGGCAAGCCGCCCCAGATGGGCCAACTTGCATCGTGGTCTTAGCCAATCGGCCGGAAGTGACGAGCGGGACCCTAAAGGGGTCTCGGAACATTAGGCTACCCCGTGTGCCATCCTGTGGCACTAAGGGGGCCGCCCTCTTATGAGGGCCCCCCGCGGGGACGTGTCGGTCAGCCTGCATTGTATCAGCTGTTTCCTTGCCCTGATGGATTTCTCACTCTCTGACACCAACCACAAGTCACAGGTGCCCTGGGCGTGGAAAGGATGCTGTGATGTGATAGGTCAAGACTTAATAGCTAACACGTCGCCATCCCTGGCCTGTTGACTTCTCAACAGGCCATTGCCACATAGCCACATGCTGACCTAACGCCAGTATTTTCATACACAGGGCCGCAAAAAAGATTGAAGACATCAGTAAAAGTCAGCATTTTTCCTGCGTTGAAATATAAACGTTCAACAATAAAAACAAAGTAAAAGCACAAAAATGTTTAAAGAATTGTCCAAATCCTTCATACTTTGTTAATAAAATAAGTAGAAGGCAAATTGGAATCTTAAAAGGAGCCGCCTAAGATTTTACATTATAAAAATCTGAATTAAATACCATGCCCTCGCCTTTCCCATATATCCACACATGAAGCAAATGCCAGTATTTTTTTCTGAGAAAGGTGGCATCCCTACTTACAAACCTGTCAAATGCCTAATAAGAAATTTTATCTAACTCTGTCCCTTACACAGTGCTTGAAACTGAAAAACATAAGTACTAATACTTAGTATCTGTTTCGGCCTAGAACCAACAGTACGCTCCCAGTAAAGATCTTGCATCCACTCGGAGAAGTGCAGTACTCTCCCAGTAAACATCATGCATCCACTCCGAGAAGGGCAGTATTCTCCCATCAAACATCTTGCATCCACTCTGAGAAGTTCAGTACTCTCCCAGTAAACATCTTGCATCCACTCCAAGAAGGGCAGTACTCTCCCATCAAACATCTTCAATCCACTCTGAGAAATGCAGTACTCTCCCAGTAAACATATAGCATCCACTCTGATGAGTGCAGTACTCTCCCAGTTAATATCTTGCATCCACTACCAGAAGTGCAGTACTCTCCCAGTAAACAACTTGCACCCACTCCGAGAAGTGCAGGACTCTCCCAGTAAACATCTTGCATCCAGTCCGAGAAGTGCAGTACTCTCCCAGTAAACATCGTGCATCCACTCTGAGAAGGGCAGTACTCTCCCAGTAAACATCTTGCATCCACTCTGAGAAGTGCAGTACTCTTCCAGTAAACATCTTGCATCCACTCCGAGAAATGCAGTACTCTCCCAGTAAACATCATGCATCCACTCCGAGAAGGGCAGTATTCTCCCATCAAACATCTTGCATCCACTCTGAGAAGTTCAGTACTCTCCCAGTAAACATCTTGCATCCACTCCAAGAAGGGCAGTACTCTCCCATCAAACATCTTCAATCCACTCTGAGAAATGCAGTACTCTCCCAGTAAACATATAGCATCCACTCTGATGAGTGCAGTACTCTCCCAGTTAATATCTTGCACCCACTACCAGAAGTGCAGTACTCTCCCAGTAAACAACTTTCACCCACTCCGAGAAGTGCAGGACTCTCCCAGTAAACATCTTGCATCCAGTCCGAGAAGTGCAGTACTCTCCCAGTAAACATCGTGCATCCGCTCTGAGAAGGGCAGTACTCTCCCAGTAAACATCTTGCATCCACTCCGAGAAGGGCAGTACTCTCCCAGTAAACATCTTGCATCCACTCCGAGAAATGCAGTACTCTCCCAGTAAACATATAGCATTCACTCTGATGAGTGCAGTACTCTCCCAGTTAATATCTTGCATCCACTACAAGAAGTGCAGTACTCTCCCAGTAAACAACTTGCACCCACTCCGAGAAGTGCAGGACTCCCCCAGTAAACATCTTGCATCCAGTCCGAGAAGTGCAGTACTCTCCCAGTAAACATCGTGCATCCACTCTGAGAAGGGCAGTACTCTCCCAGTAAACATCTTGCATCCACTCTGAGAAGGGCAGTACTCTCCCAGTAAACATCTTGCATCCACTCCGAGAAGGGCAGTACTCTCCCAGTAAACATCTTGCATCCACTCTGAGAAGTGCATTACTCTCCTAGTAAACATCGTGCATCCACTCCGAGAAGGGCAGTACTCTCCCAGTAAACATCGTGCATCCACTCTGAGAAGGGCAGTACTCTCCCAGTAAACATCTTGCATCCACTCCGAGAAGGGCAGTACTCTCCCAGTAAACATCTTGCATCCACTCCGAGAAATGCAGTACTCTCCCAGTAAACATATAGCATCCACTCTGATGAGTGCAGTACTCTCCCAGTTAATATCTTGCATCCACTACCAGAAGTGCAGTACTCTCCCAGTAAACAACTTGCACCCACTCCGAGAAGTGCAGGACTCTCCCAGTAAACATCTTGCATCCAGTCCGAGAAGTGCAGTACTCTCCCAGTAAACATCGTGCATCCACTCTGAGAAGGGCAGTACTCTCCCAGTAAACATCTTGCATCCACTCTGAGAAGGGCAGTACTCTCCCAGTAAACATCTTGCATCCACTCCGAGAAGGGCAGTACTCTCCCAGTAAACATCTTGCATCCACTCTGAGAAGTGCATTACTCTCCTAGTAAACATCGTGCATCCACTCCGAGAAGGGCAGTACTCTCCCAGTAAACATCTTGCATCCACTCCGAGAAGGGCAGTACTCTCCCAGTAAACATCTTGCATCCACTCCGAGACGTGCATTACTCTCCTAGTAAACATCGTGCATCCACTCCGAGAAGGGCAGTACTCTCCCAGTAAACATCTTGCATCCACTCCGAGAAGTGCAGTACTCTCCCAGTAAACATCTTACATCCACTCCGAGAAGTGCAGTACTCTCCCAGTAAACACCTTGCATCCACTACAAGAAGTGCAGTACTCTCCCAATAAACCTCGTGCATCCACTCTGAGAAGTGCAGTACTCTCCCAGTAAACACCTTGCATCCACTCCAAGAAGTGCAGTACTCTCCCAGTAAACATCTTACATCCACTCCGAGAAGTGCAGTACTCTCCCAGTAAATATCTTGCATCCACTCTGAGAAGTGCAGTACTCTCCCAGTAAACATCTTGCATCCACTCTGAGAAGTGCAGTACTCTCCCAGTAAACATCTTGCATCCACTCTGAGAAGTGCAGTACTCTCCCAGTAAACACCTTGCATCCACTCCAAGAAGTGCAGTACTCTCCCAGTAAACATCTTGCATCCACTCTGAGAAGTGCAATACTCTCCCAGTAAACATCTTGCATCCACTCTGAGAAGTGCAGTACTCTCCCAGTAAACATCTTGCATCCACTCTGAGAAGTGCAGTACTCTCCCAGTAAACATCTTGCATCCACTCCAAGAAGTGCAGTACTCTCCCAGTAAACATCTTGCATCCACTCTGAGAAGTGCAGTACTCTCCCAGTAAACATCTTGCATCCACTCTGAGAAGTGCAGTACTCTCCCAGTAAACATCTTGCATCCACTCTGAGAAGTGCAGTACTCTCCCAGTAAACATCTTGCATCCACTCCAAGAAGTGCAGTACTCTCCCAGTAAACATCTTGCATCCACTCCGAGAAGTGCAGTACTCTCCCAGTAAACATCTTGCATCCACTCTGAGAAGTGCAGTACTCTCCCAGGAAACATCTTGCATCCACTCTGAGAAGTGCATTACTCTCCAAGTAAACATCTTGCATCCACTCTGATAAGTGCAGTACTCTCCCAGTAAACATCTTGCATCCACTCCGAGAAGTGCAGTACTCTCCCATCAAACATCTTGCATCCACTCTGAGAAGTGCATTACTCTCCAAGTAAACATCTTGCATCCAATCTGATAAGTGCGGTACTCTCCCAGTTAACATCTTGCATCCAGTCTGAGAAGTGCAGTACTCTCCCAGTAAACATCTTGCATCCACTCTGAGAAGTGCAGTACTCTCCCAGTAAACATCTTGCATCCACTCTGAGAAGTGCATTACTCTCCAAGTAAACATCTTGCATCCACTCTGATAAGTGCAGTACTCTCCCAGTAAACATCTTGCATCCACTCCGAGAAGTGCAGTACTCTCCCAGTAAACATTGTGCATCCACTCCGAGAAGTGCAGCACTCTCCCAGTAAACATCGTGCATCTGCTCTGAGAGGTGCAGTACTCTCCCAGTAAACATCTTACATCCACTCCGAGAAGTGCAGTACTCTCCCAATAAACATCGTGCATCCACTCTGAGAAGTGCAGTACTCTCCCAGTAAACATCTTGCATCCACTCCGAGAAGTGCAGTACTCTCCCAGTAAACATCTTGCATCCACTCCGAGAAGTGCAGTACTCTCCCAGTAAACATATAGCATCCACTCTGAGAAGTGCAGTACTCTCCCAGTAAACATCTTGCATCCACTCTGATAAGTGCAGTACTCTCCCAGTAAACATCTTGCATCCACTCTGAGAAGTGCAGTACTCTCCCAGTAAACATCTTGCATTCACTCTGAGAAGTGCAGTACTCTCCCAGTAAACATCTTGCATTCACTCTGAGAAGTGCAGTACTCTCCCAGTAAACATCTTGTATCCACTCTGAGAAGTGCAGTACTTTACCAGTAAACATCTTGCATCCACTCTGAGAAGTGCAGTGCTCTCCCAGTAAACATCTTGCATCCACTCTGATAAGTGCAGTACTCTCCCAGTAAACATCTTGCATCCACTCTGAGAAGTGCAGTACTCTCCCAGTAAACATCTTGCATCCACTCTGATAAGTGCAGTACTCTCCCAGTAAACATCTTGCATCCACTCTGAGAAGTGCAGTACTCTCCCAGTAAACATACTTCACCCACTCCGAGAAGTGCAGTACTCTCCCGGTAAACATCTTGCATCCACTCCGAGAAGTGCAGTACTCTCCCAGTAAACATTCTGCATCCACTCCGAGAAGTACAGTACTCTCCCAGTAAACATTGTGCATCCACTCCGAGAAGTGCAGTACGCTCCCAGTAAACATCTTGCATCCACTCTGAGAAGTGCAGTACTCTCCCATCAAACATCTTCCATCCACTCTGAGAAGTGCAGTACTCTCCCATCAAACATCGTGCATCCACTCAGAGAAGTGCAGTACTCTCCCAGTAAACACCTTGCATCCACTCCAAGAAGTGCAGTACTCTCCCAGTAAACATCTTGCATCCACTCTGAGAAGTGCAGTACTCTCCCAGTAAACATCTTGCATCCACTCTGATAAGTGCAGTACTCTCCCAGGAAACATCTTGCATCCACTCTGAGAAGGGCAGTACTCTCCCAGGAAACATCTTGCATCCACTCTGAGAAGTGCAGTACTCTCCCATCAAACATCTTGCATCCACTCCGAGAAGTGCTGTACTCTCCCATTAAACATCTTGCATCCACTCCGAGAAATGCAGTACTCTCCCAGTAAACACCTTGCACCCACTCTGAGAAGTGCAGTACTCTCCCAGTAAACATCTTGCATCCACTCTGAGAAGTGCAGTACTCTCCCAGTAAACATCCTGCATCCACTCTGAGAAGTGCAGTACTCTCCAAGTAGACACCTTGCATCCACTCTGAGAAGTGCAGTACTCTCCCAGTAAACATCTTGCATCCACTCCGAGAAGTGCAGTACTCTCCCAGTAAACACCTTGCATCCACTCTGAGAAGTACAGTACTCTCAAAGTAAACATCTTGCATCCACTCTGAGAAGTGCAGTACTCTCCCAGTAAACTCCTTGCATCCACTCCAAGAAGTGCAGTACTCTCCCAGTAAACATCTTGCATCCACTCCGAGAAGTGCAGTACTCTCCCATTAAACATCTTGCATCCACTCTGAGAAGTGCAGTACTCTCCCAGGAAACATCTTGCATCCACTCTGAGAAGTGCAGTACTCTCCCAGTAAACATCTTGCATCCACTCTGAGAAGTGCAGTACTCTCCCATCAAACATCTTGAATCCACTCTGAGAAGTGCAGTACTCTCCCACCAAACATCTTGCATCCACTCTGAGAAGTGCATTACTCTCCAAGTAAACATCTTGCATCCACTCTGATAAGTGCAGTACTCTCCCAGTAAACATCTTAGATCCACTCCGAGAAGTGCAGTACTCTCCCAGTAAACATCTTGCATCCACTCTGAGAAGTGCAGTACTCTCCCAGGAAACATCTTGCATCCACTCTGAGAAGTGCATTACTCTCCAAGTAAACATCTTGCATCCACTCCGAGAAGTGCAGTACTCTCCCATTAAACATCTTGCATCCACTCTGAGAAGTGCAGTACTCTCCCAGGAAACATCTTGCATCCACTCTGAGAAGTGCAGTACTCTCCCAGTAAACATCTTGCATCCACTCTGAGAAGTGCAGTACTCTCCCATCAAACATCTTGAATCCACTCTGAGAAGTGCAGTACTCTCCCACCAAACATCTTGCATCCACTCTGAGAAGTGCATTACTCTCCCAGTAAACATCTTGCATCCACTCCAAGAAGTGCAGTACTCTCCCAGTAAACATCTTGCATCCACTCCGAGGAGTGCAGTACTCTCCCAGTAAACATCTTGCATCCACTCTGAGAAGTGCAGTACTCTCCCAGGAAACATCTTGCATCCACTCTGAGAAGTGCATTACTCTCCAAGTAAACATCTTGCATCCACTCTGATAAGTGCAGTACTCTCCCAGTAAACATCTTGCATCCACTCCGAGAAGTGCAGTACTCTCCCATCAAACATCTTGCATCCACTCTGAGAAGTGCATTACTCTCCAAGTAAACATCTTGCATCCAATCTGATAAGTGCGGTACTCTCCCAGTTAACATCTTGCATCCAGTCTGAGAAGTGCAGTACTCTCCCAGTAAACATCTTGCATCCACTCTGAGAAGTGCAGTACTCTCCCAGTAAACATCTTGCATCCACTCTGAGAAGTGCATTACTCTCCAAGTAAACATCTTGCATCCACTCTGATAAGTGCAGTACTCTCCCAGTAAACATCTTGCATCCACTCCGAGAAGTGCAGTACTCTCCCAGTAAACATTGTGCATCCACTCCGAGAAGTGCAGCACTCTCCCAGTAAACATCGTGCATCTGCTCTGAGAGGTGCAGTACTCTCCCAGTAAACATCTTACATCCACTCCGAGAAGTGCAGTACTCTCCCAATAAACATCGTGCATCCACTCTGAGAAGTGCAGTACTCTCCCAGTAAACATCTTGCATCCACTCCGAGAAGTGCAGTACTCTCCCAGTAAACATCTTGCATCCACTCCGAGAAGTGCAGTACTCTCCCAGTAAACATATAGCATCCACTCTGAGAAGTGCAGTACTCTCCCAGTAAACATCTTGCATCCACTCTGATAAGTGCAGTACTCTCCCAGTAAACATCTTGCATCCACTCTGAGAAGTGCAGTACTCTCCCAGTAAACATCTTGCATTCACTCTGAGAAGTGCAGTACTCTCCCAGTAAACATCTTGCATTCACTCTGAGAAGTGCAGTACTCTCCCAGTAAACATCTTGCATCCACTCTGAGAAGTGCAGTACTTTACCAGTAAACATCTTGCATCCACTCTGAGAAGTGCAGTGCTCTCCCAGTAAACATCTTGCATCCACTCTGATAAGTGCAGTACTCTCCCAGTAAACATCTTGCATCCACTCTGAGAAGTGCAGTACTCTCCCAGTAAACATCTTGCATCCACTCTGATAAGTGCAGTACTCTCCCAGTAAACATCTTGCATCCACTCTGAGAAGTGCAGTACTCTCCCAGTAAACATACTTCACCCACTCCGAGAAGTGCAGTACTCTCCCGGTAAACATCTTGCATCCACTCCGAGAAGTGCAGTACTCTCCCAGTAAACATCGTGCATCCACTCCGAGAAGTACAGTACTCTCCCAGTAAACATTGTGCATCCACTCCGAGAAGTGCAGTACGCTCCCAGTAAACATCTTGCATCCACTCTGAGAAGTGCAGTACTCTCCCATCAAACATCTTCCATCCACTCTGAGAAGTGCAGTACTCTCCCATCAAACATCGTGCATCCACTCAGAGAAGTGCAGTACTCTCCCAGTAAACACCTTGCATCCACTCCAAGAAGTGCAGTACTCTCCCAGTAAACATCTTGCATCCACTCTGAGAAGTGCAGTACTCTCCCAGTAAACATCTTGCATCCACTCTGATAAGTGCAGTACTCTCCCAGGAAACATCTTGCATCCACTCTGAGAAGGGCAGTACTCTCCCAGGAAACATCTTGCATCCACTCTGAGAAGTGCAGTACTCTCCCATCAAACATCTTGCATCCACTCCGAGAAGTGCTGTACTCTCCCATTAAACATCTTGCATCCACTCCGAGAAATGCAGTACTCTCCCAGTAAACACCTTGCACCCACTCTGAGAAGTGCAGTACTCTCCCAGTAAACATCTTGCATCCACTCTGAGAAGTGCAGTACTCTCCCAGTAAACATCCTGCATCCACTCTGAGAAGTGCAGTACTCTCCAAGTAGACACCTTGCATCCACTCTGAGAAGTGCAGTACTCTCCCAGTAAACATCTTGCATCCACTCCGAGAAGGGCAGTACTCTCCCAGTAAACATCTTGCATCCACTCTGAGAAGTGCATTACTCTCCTAGTAAACATCGTGCATCCACTCCGAGAAGGGCAGTACTCTCCCAGTAAACATCGTGCATCCACTCTGAGAAGGGCAGTACTCTCCCAGTAAACATCTTGCATCCACTCCGAGAAGGGCAGTACTCTCCCAGTAAACATCTTGCATCCACTCCGAGAAATGCAGTACTCTCCCAGTAAACATATAGCATCCACTCTGATGAGTGCAGTACTCTCCCAGTTAATATCTTGCATCCACTACCAGAAGTGCAGTACTCTCCCAGTAAACAACTTGCACCCACTCCGAGAAGTGCAGGACTCTCCCAGTAAACATCTTGCATCCAGTCCGAGAAGTGCAGTACTCTCCCAGTAAACATCGTGCATCCACTCTGAGAAGGGCAGTACTCTCCCAGTAAACATCTTGCATCCACTCTGAGAAGGGCAGTACTCTCCCAGTAAACATCTTGCATCCACTCCGAGAAGGGCAGTACTCTCCCAGTAAACATCTTGCATCCACTCTGAGAAGTGCATTACTCTCCTAGTAAACATCGTGCATCCACTCCGAGAAGGGCAGTACTCTCCCAGTAAACATCTTGCATCCACTCCGAGAAGGGCAGTACTCTCCCAGTAAACATCTTGCATCCACTCCGAGACGTGCATTACTCTCCTAGTAAACATCGTGCATCCACTCCGAGAAGGGCAGTACTCTCCCAGTAAACATCTTGCATCCACTCCGAGAAGTGCAGTACTCTCCCAGTAAACATCTTACATCCACTCCGAGAAGTGCAGTACTCTCCCAGTAAACACCTTGCATCCACTACAAGAAGTGCAGTACTCTCCCAATAAACCTCGTGCATCCACTCTGAGAAGTGCAGTACTCTCCCAGTAAACACCTTGCATCCACTCCAAGAAGTGCAGTACTCTCCCAGTAAACATCTTACATCCACTCCGAGAAGTGCAGTACTCTCCCAGTAAATATCTTGCATCCACTCTGAGAAGTGCAGTACTCTCCCAGTAAACATCTTGCATCCACTCTGAGAAGTGCAGTACTCTCCCAGTAAACATCTTGCATCCACTCTGAGAAGTGCAGTACTCTCCCAGTAAACACCTTGCATCCACTCCAAGAAGTGCAGTACTCTCCCAGTAAACATCTTGCATCCACTCTGAGAAGTGCAATACTCTCCCAGTAAACATCTTGCATCCACTCTGAGAAGTGCAGTACTCTCCCAGTAAACATCTTGCATCCACTCTGAGAAGTGCAGTACTCTCCCAGTAAACATCTTGCATCCACTCCAAGAAGTGCAGTACTCTCCCAGTAAACATCTTGCATCCACTCTGAGAAGTGCAGTACTCTCCCAGTAAACATCTTGCATCCACTCTGAGAAGTGCAGTACTCTCCCAGTAAACATCTTGCATCCACTCTGAGAAGTGCAGTACTCTCCCAGTAAACATCTTGCATCCACTCCAAGAAGTGCAGTACTCTCCCAGTAAACATCTTGCATCCACTCCGAGAAGTGCAGTACTCTCCCAGTAAACATCTTGCATCCACTCTGAGAAGTGCAGTACTCTCCCAGGAAACATCTTGCATCCACTCTGAGAAGTGCATTACTCTCCAAGTAAACATCTTGCATCCACTCTGATAAGTGCAGTACTCTCCCAGTAAACATCTTGCATCCACTCCGAGAAGTGCAGTACTCTCCCATCAAACATCTTGCATCCACTCTGAGAAGTGCATTACTCTCCAAGTAAACATCTTGCATCCAATCTGATAAGTGCGGTACTCTCCCAGTTAACATCTTGCATCCAGTCTGAGAAGTGCAGTACTCTCCCAGTAAACATCTTGCATCCACTCTGAGAAGTGCAGTACTCTCCCAGTAAACATCTTGCATCCACTCTGAGAAGTGCATTACTCTCCAAGTAAACATCTTGCATCCACTCTGATAAGTGCAGTACTCTCCCAGTAAACATCTTGCATCCACTCCGAGAAGTGCAGTACTCTCCCAGTAAACATTGTGCATCCACTCCGAGAAGTGCAGCACTCTCCCAGTAAACATCGTGCATCTGCTCTGAGAGGTGCAGTACTCTCCCAGTAAACATCTTACATCCACTCCGAGAAGTGCAGTACTCTCCCAATAAACATCGTGCATCCACTCTGAGAAGTGCAGTACTCTCCCAGTAAACATCTTGCATCCACTCCGAGAAGTGCAGTACTCTCCCAGTAAACATCTTGCATCCACTCCGAGAAGTGCAGTACTCTCCCAGTAAACATATAGCATCCACTCTGAGAAGTGCAGTACTCTCCCAGTAAACATCTTGCATCCACTCTGATAAGTGCAGTACTCTCCCAGTAAACATCTTGCATCCACTCTGAGAAGTGCAGTACTCTCCCAGTAAACATCTTGCATTCACTCTGAGAAGTGCAGTACTCTCCCAGTAAACATCTTGCATTCACTCTGAGAAGTGCAGTACTCTCCCAGTAAACATCTTGTATCCACTCTGAGAAGTGCAGTACTTTACCAGTAAACATCTTGCATCCACTCTGAGAAGTGCAGTGCTCTCCCAGTAAACATCTTGCATCCACTCTGATAAGTGCAGTACTCTCCCAGTAAACATCTTGCATCCACTCTGAGAAGTGCAGTACTCTCCCAGTAAACATCTTGCATCCACTCTGATAAGTGCAGTACTCTCCCAGTAAACATCTTGCATCCACTCTGAGAAGTGCAGTACTCTCCCAGTAAACATACTTCACCCACTCCGAGAAGTGCAGTACTCTCCCGGTAAACATCTTGCATCCACTCCGAGAAGTGCAGTACTCTCCCAGTAAACATTCTGCATCCACTCCGAGAAGTACAGTACTCTCCCAGTAAACATTGTGCATCCACTCCGAGAAGTGCAGTACGCTCCCAGTAAACATCTTGCATCCACTCTGAGAAGTGCAGTACTCTCCCATCAAACATCTTCCATCCACTCTGAGAAGTGCAGTACTCTCCCATCAAACATCGTGCATCCACTCAGAGAAGTGCAGTACTCTCCCAGTAAACACCTTGCATCCACTCCAAGAAGTGCAGTACTCTCCCAGTAAACATCTTGCATCCACTCTGAGAAGTGCAGTACTCTCCCAGTAAACATCTTGCATCCACTCTGATAAGTGCAGTACTCTCCCAGGAAACATCTTGCATCCACTCTGAGAAGGGCAGTACTCTCCCAGGAAACATCTTGCATCCACTCTGAGAAGTGCAGTACTCTCCCATCAAACATCTTGCATCCACTCCGAGAAGTGCTGTACTCTCCCATTAAACATCTTGCATCCACTCCGAGAAATGCAGTACTCTCCCAGTAAACACCTTGCACCCACTCTGAGAAGTGCAGTACTCTCCCAGTAAACATCTTGCATCCACTCTGAGAAGTGCAGTACTCTCCCAGTAAACATCCTGCATCCACTCTGAGAAGTGCAGTACTCTCCAAGTAGACACCTTGCATCCACTCTGAGAAGTGCAGTACTCTCCCAGTAAACATCTTGCATCCACTCCGAGAAGTGCAGTACTCTCCCAGTAAACACCTTGCATCCACTCTGAGAAGTACAGTACTCTCAAAGTAAACATCTTGCATCCACTCTGAGAAGTGCAGTACTCTCCCAGTAAACTCCTTGCATCCACTCCAAGAAGTGCAGTACTCTCCCAGTAAACATCTTGCATCCACTCCGAGAAGTGCAGTACTCTCCCATTAAACATCTTGCATCCACTCTGAGAAGTGCAGTACTCTCCCAGGAAACATCTTGCATCCACTCTGAGAAGTGCAGTACTCTCCCAGTAAACATCTTGCATCCACTCTGAGAAGTGCAGTACTCTCCCATCAAACATCTTGAATCCACTCTGAGAAGTGCAGTACTCTCCCACCAAACATCTTGCATCCACTCTGAGAAGTGCATTACTCTCCAAGTAAACATCTTGCATCCACTCTGATAAGTGCAGTACTCTCCCAGTAAACATCTTAGATCCACTCCGAGAAGTGCAGTACTCTCCCAGTAAACATCTTGCATCCACTCTGAGAAGTGCAGTACTCTCCCAGGAAACATCTTGCATCCACTCTGAGAAGTGCATTACTCTCCAAGTAAACATCTTGCATCCACTCCGAGAAGTGCAGTACTCTCCCATTAAACATCTTGCATCCACTCTGAGAAGTGCAGTACTCTCCCAGGAAACATCTTGCATCCACTCTGAGAAGTGCAGTACTCTCCCAGTAAACATCTTGCATCCACTCTGAGAAGTGCAGTACTCTCCCATCAAACATCTTGAATCCACTCTGAGAAGTGCAGTACTCTCCCACCAAACATCTTGCATCCACTCTGAGAAGTGCATTACTCTCCCAGTAAACATCTTGCATCCACTCCAAGAAGTGCAGTACTCTCCCAGTAAACATCTTGCATCCACTCCGAGGAGTGCAGTACTCTCCCAGTAAACATCTTGCATCCACTCTGAGAAGTGCAGTACTCTCCCAGGAAACATCTTGCATCCACTCTGAGAAGTGCATTACTCTCCAAGTAAACATCTTGCATCCACTCTGATAAGTGCAGTACTCTCCCAGTAAACATCTTGCATCCACTCCGAGAAGTGCAGTACTCTCCCATCAAACATCTTGCATCCACTCTGAGAAGTGCATTACTCTCCAAGTAAACATCTTGCATCCAATCTGATAAGTGCGGTACTCTCCCAGTTAACATCTTGCATCCAGTCTGAGAAGTGCAGTACTCTCCCAGTAAACATCTTGCATCCACTCTGAGAAGTGCAGTACTCTCCCAGTAAACATCTTGCATCCACTCTGAGAAGTGCATTACTCTCCAAGTAAACATCTTGCATCCACTCTGATAAGTGCAGTACTCTCCCAGTAAACATCTTGCATCCACTCCGAGAAGTGCAGTACTCTCCCAGTAAACATTGTGCATCCACTCCGAGAAGTGCAGCACTCTCCCAGTAAACATCGTGCATCTGCTCTGAGAGGTGCAGTACTCTCCCAGTAAACATCTTACATCCACTCCGAGAAGTGCAGTACTCTCCCAATAAACATCGTGCATCCACTCTGAGAAGTGCAGTACTCTCCCAGTAAACATCTTGCATCCACTCCGAGAAGTGCAGTACTCTCCCAGTAAACATCTTGCATCCACTCCGAGAAGTGCAGTACTCTCCCAGTAAACATATAGCATCCACTCTGAGAAGTGCAGTACTCTCCCAGTAAACATCTTGCATCCACTCTGATAAGTGCAGTACTCTCCCAGTAAACATCTTGCATCCACTCTGAGAAGTGCAGTACTCTCCCAGTAAACATCTTGCATTCACTCTGAGAAGTGCAGTACTCTCCCAGTAAACATCTTGCATTCACTCTGAGAAGTGCAGTACTCTCCCAGTAAACATCTTGCATCCACTCTGAGAAGTGCAGTACTTTACCAGTAAACATCTTGCATCCACTCTGAGAAGTGCAGTGCTCTCCCAGTAAACATCTTGCATCCACTCTGATAAGTGCAGTACTCTCCCAGTAAACATCTTGCATCCACTCTGAGAAGTGCAGTACTCTCCCAGTAAACATCTTGCATCCACTCTGATAAGTGCAGTACTCTCCCAGTAAACATCTTGCATCCACTCTGAGAAGTGCAGTACTCTCCCAGTAAACATACTTCACCCACTCCGAGAAGTGCAGTACTCTCCCGGTAAACATCTTGCATCCACTCCGAGAAGTGCAGTACTCTCCCAGTAAACATCGTGCATCCACTCCGAGAAGTACAGTACTCTCCCAGTAAACATTGTGCATCCACTCCGAGAAGTGCAGTACGCTCCCAGTAAACATCTTGCATCCACTCTGAGAAGTGCAGTACTCTCCCATCAAACATCTTCCATCCACTCTGAGAAGTGCAGTACTCTCCCATCAAACATCGTGCATCCACTCAGAGAAGTGCAGTACTCTCCCAGTAAACACCTTGCATCCACTCCAAGAAGTGCAGTACTCTCCCAGTAAACATCTTGCATCCACTCTGAGAAGTGCAGTACTCTCCCAGTAAACATCTTGCATCCACTCTGATAAGTGCAGTACTCTCCCAGGAAACATCTTGCATCCACTCTGAGAAGGGCAGTACTCTCCCAGGAAACATCTTGCATCCACTCTGAGAAGTGCAGTACTCTCCCATCAAACATCTTGCATCCACTCCGAGAAGTGCTGTACTCTCCCATTAAACATCTTGCATCCACTCCGAGAAATGCAGTACTCTCCCAGTAAACACCTTGCACCCACTCTGAGAAGTGCAGTACTCTCCCAGTAAACATCTTGCATCCACTCTGAGAAGTGCAGTACTCTCCCAGTAAACATCCTGCATCCACTCTGAGAAGTGCAGTACTCTCCAAGTAGACACCTTGCATCCACTCTGAGAAGTGCAGTACTCTCCCAGTAAACATCTTGCATCCACTCCGAGAAGTGCAGTACTCTCCCAGTAAACACCTTGCATCCACTCTGAGAAGTACAGTACTCTCAAAGTAAACATCTTGCATCCACTCTGAGAAGTGCAGTACTCTCCCAGTAAACTCCTTGCATCCACTCCAAGAAGTGCAGTACTCTCCCAGTAAACATCTTGCATCCACTCCGAGAAGTGCAGTACTCTCCCATTAAACATCTTGCATCCACTCTGAGAAGTGCAGTACTCTCCCAGGAAACATCTTGCATCCACTCTGAGAAGTGCAGTACTCTCCCAGTAAACATCTTGCATCCACTCTGAGAAGTGCAGTACTCTCCCATCAAACATCTTGAATCCACTCTGAGAAGTGCAGTACTCTCCCACCAAACATCTTGCATCCACTCTGAGAAGTGCATTACTCTCCAAGTAAACATCTTGCATCCACTCTGATAAGTGCAGTACTCTCCCAGTAAACATCTTAGATCCACTCCGAGAAGTGCAGTACTCTCCCAGTAAACATTGTGCATCCACTCCGAGAAGTGCAGTACTCTCCCGGTAAACATCGTGCATCCACTCTGAGAAGCGCAGTACTCTCCCAGTAAACATCTTGCATCCACTCTGAGAAGTGCAGTACTCTCCCAATAAACATTGTGCATCCACTCTTAGAAGCGCAGTACTCTCCCAGTAAACATCTTGCATCCACTCTGAGAAGTGCAGTACTCTCCCAATAAACATCGTGCATCCACTCTGAGAAGCGCAGTACTCTCCCAGTAAACATCTTGCATCCACTCTGAGAAGTGCAGTACTCTCCCAATAAACATTGTGCATCCACTCTGAGAAGTGCAGTACTCTCCCAGTAAACATCTTGCATCCACTCTGAGAAGTGCAGTACTCTCCCAGTAATCTCCTTGCATCCACTCTGAGAAGTGCAGTACTCTCCCAGTAAACATCGTGCATCCACTCCGAGAAGTGCAGTACTCTCCCAGTAAACATCTTGCATCCACTCCGATAAGTGCAGTACTCTCCCAGTAAACATCTTGCATCCACTCTGATAAGTGCAGTACTCTCCCATCAAACATCTTGCATCCACTCTGAGAAGTGCAGTACTCTTCCAGGAAACATCTGGCATCCACTCCGAGAAGTGCAGTACTCTCCCATCAAACATCTTGCATCCGCTCCGGGAAGTGCAGTACTCTCCCATCAAACATCTTGCATCCGCTCCGAGAAGTGCAGTACTCTCCCATCAAACATCTTGCATCCACTCTGAGAAGTGCAGTACTCTCCCAGGAAACATCTTGCATCCACTCTCAGAAGTGCAGTACTCTCCCTGTAAACATCTTGCATCCACTCTGAGAAGTGCAGTACTCTCCCAGGAAACATCTTGCATCCACTCTCAGAAGTGCAGTACTCTCCCCGTAAACATCTTGCATCTACTCTGAGAAGTGCTGTACTCTCCCAGTAAACATCTTGCATCCACTCTGAGAAGTGCCTTACTCTCCAAGTAAACATCTTGCATCCGCTCCGAGAAGTGCAGTACTCTCCCATCAAACATCTTGCATCCACTCTGAGAAGTGCAGTACTCTCCCAGTAAACATCTTGCATCCACGCTGAGAAGTGCCTTACTCTCCCAGGAAACATCTTGCATCCACTCTCAGAAGTGCAGTACTCTCCCCGTAAACATCTTGCATCCACTCTGAGAAGTGCTGTACTCTCCCAGTAAACATCTTGCATCCACTCTGAGAAGTGCTGTACTCTCCCAGTAAACATCTTGCATCCACTCTGAGAAGTGCCTTACTCTCCAAGTAAACATCGTGCATCCACTCCGAGAAGTGCTATAATCTTCAAGTGAAAGAAGTGAAGCTCCACTTTACAAGACACTTCCTGTCATTTTAAGCACTGCTGTTTCCCCCTAAGTCCATCCAGCCCCCCCTCCAACTCTTTCCTTAAAGACCTCTTTCGCCCTGGCAGCCCAAGATGCGGTACATGCACCCCCAGAATACCCCCAGAATAACCTGGGAGGAGTTTAAAATGAGAATGTTCAATAAACAGGCCTTTTGGTTTTGTTTTCACCTTGGAGCATTCAAGGTCAAAGGTGAAATGTAAATGCAAGAACTATTGATGGACAGAATGCTGATCAATGTCATACATTCACCTCAGTGCAGAGATCTGGGCCTAAATCCATCGGTTTTTTTTCTCACCATGCCATTCCGGTTTGGACCCAGCCATATGCAAATCAGTATTGACCCTGCGCCCAATGGGAACAGTCCAGCCCGAACTGCCAGGCCAGGTCCTCCCTGGTCTTGAAATAAGCATCCTAGGACCGGTTTCGGGGTTTTACCCCTCTTCAGCTAGGATAGCTTGAATCCAGTGGCGTGGAGAGCACGGGACCCACGTCTGGGCATACCCGTCCCACTCGGGGTGACAAATGCAAAACAAGCATTTACAATGCAACAGTTTCGCCTTTGGAAAAGTTTGAGCTATTGGCATTGTGAATGACAAACTTTTTATGTATGTGTTGGTTTTGAAAACAGATAAATAAATGGCATTGTCATTTACAATGGCAATAGCTTAATCTCTCGCAAATGCGATTTGTATTGCAACTATTTCAGTTATCATTTTGCACTACGATGAAAACTGGCTTGTGCATTTACTCCTGCAGAAGAGTATCAAGAGGAGAGTCAGCAGGCGTCCCTGTAGGAGGTAGTGTATTCAAGACTGTGCAATACAATACATGCTCCCTTCCCAACTCACTTGGTCTCAAACGCCCAGTCATACACTGCACCACCATACATTGCGACACAAATCTGGACATACATTAAAACGAAAAACCGCCTGTTTGTCTATAGTTGATTGTACTCGGTGGCCTTGAGAGAGGAGGCAGAACTGTGGTGAAACTGCTGCGTTTGTGTGTACGAGGGAGGAGAGGAGTTGTATTTGTGACAGAACTTCTGGGTGTTGTGAGGCCCAGGTTGAAAAGAGAAATCGCGTTGTCAGGTCAGTCTATTGCAGACCTAGGTCTCGGCTTCTACACTTGTCCTATCCGCGTGATCCTCGACAAATCATGAAATCTCTGCTGTTCCTCCATTCAACTCCGTGCATCAAATGTGACGTGCCCACAGTTTGTTAGGGTTACAGATGAACGTTCCTGTTAGCAAACTCCTCTCTATATGAAGTTGTAGGCGTATACGCTCAGTGAGAAAAACTACAAGGCCCAGAATTCAAAGGTCAGTTTGCTGAAAAACCCGGACAGTTCGGAGGTGTTAGAATTGAAGAGGGGCTACCTGCATGTGAATGCACATGTGTGGTCAAGGGAGGGTGGGGGTGGCTCCTCAGCACATTGTACAGTGGAAGCAGTCAAGGGTGGAGCAGCAAGGATTGCCGTCAGCAGTGAGAGGTGCAGAGGGCATACAGGCACGCCAGCAGCATGGAAGGGTCTTAAGGTAGGGCGAGGAGTGGTACTTTCGCTGCCTGGAGAGACTCATAAAGCGGCAGTCACACGAGGAGAGTTGCACAAGACAAACGAGTCACAGGACACGCTAAAAACAGATGTCACTTATTTGAATGGATGAATGAAGTAATGCTGGAGAGAAAGGCGAGACCTCTCCAGCCAAATCACGTATGCATCTGTTATAATCAGAAGCAAATATATTCCAGATATATTTTCAGTTGACAAGTTAGATGGATAGATTAATGTGTGGGTATATAGCGCAGATGGTGGGTACCAGAACGCCTCTAGGCGCATTGTGTGTTCGGTTCACGCTCTGCACGGTTCTGTTACCGGTCCACTCTGTGCTACAGATGTTTGCTGTAAGTGGCAGAGGTTGACCACTCCTTTTGACTGACAGGAACAGCTGTTTGGGTTTCACCTGCCAAAGGCTGCGCTCTGCGCAGCTTTTCAGCGCAGGTGAAATCCTATGTTGACAATAAGCACTTCGGGAACGTCCCCCGGCTCTCATTGGCTAGCTCCATAAATGGAGGCTAGCCATTGAGTGCCGGATCTGTCCGTCAAGGCCGGACCAGATTCGGGGGCGTTCCCGAGATTTTTTCCCAGGGCGGAGTTACGTTTTTTCCCATTCCCTCCCCTTTCCCGCCGTCCGTGTCCTCTCCCGCCCCCTCCCGCCGTCCGTGTCCTCTCCCGCCCCCCTCCCGCAGTTCGTGTCCTCTCCCGCCCCCCTCCCGCCGTTCGTGTCCTCTCCCGCCCCCCTCCCGCCGTTCGTGTCCTCTCCCGCCCCCCTCCCGCCCCCTGTGTCCTCGTAGGTGCTTGTTTTTAAGTATGCAGATCATCAAGTAGACAGCAGCACTCCTGCCCCCGGACGTGCTCTGGAGATGCTGTCTGCCGATGGACAGCACGGCACGGGTCCCTTTGCCTCGGTTCCTCATACCGAAGGTGGGCAGCATACGGTTAACGACCTCCACCTCACACTGCGGCTTCATGATGCCTCCAGACAAACAGCGGCACTATCATCCTAATACCGCCGTTCACTCAACTCCACAACACTCAAGAAAGAGGCGAGCCAATCGGAAAGTCGCTCTCCAGTCCCCGTGTGCAGCGCGGGGCGGCATTTCCGGAGGAAGCTGAGTCTGTAAGGTTCGGTACAACAGAGACCAAGGAAGAGTGTAGCTTGTCATACAGCTGTGGTAAATAAATAATTAATTACCGGTACTATTTTTGACTAGATATATAACTAACAGATAGCTCAATAAATAAGAGTCAAGATTCGAGGTAGCTGGAGTTTGCAGGTTTTAATCAGGCATAAAGGACAGCAACAGGACAACCTGCACGGGAATAGGATGGCAGCTGCCGGGGGCAGGATCGGGACAAAAAGCTAACTTTAATAACAGCACATAACATATATATACTAAAACAATTGCATTACAGTTAATACAGTAGGCGTAGCAGTAGGCGGGGTTTCGTAGCAGTCGCGAAAGATAAGGCATAAAGTGGGTGTAACAAGAGGTGTGTACAGGGCGTATACATAGACATGTGATGTAAACGTAACAGAATATGCCATAAATGGGGCGGAAACATGGAGGGGGCTACCTGAGGAGCCGGGACCTCTGACCTAGTGGTGCGCGCAAACTGGCAATGACGTGTTACCAGGGAGAACTGGGGGCTATGACTTCGGTGCTAGAAGAGGAGACTAAAGTCTGGAGTGTCAGAGCGACATGTACCTAAAACTATCTGGTATCTGATGTTTAGAGAACATGTTGATAGAATCCAAGAGTTATCAGGGTAAAGGCTAACAGACTCTAAGACTGGTGCATGCATAATTCTACATGTAGTGCGTGTCGAGGAATATTCGATGAATATTAATACAGTATTTCTCTTACATGGAGACATAAAGGCTAGACTATGACTGAAACTATTGATGCGATTCAGTAGCTTAGGAATGCAGAGAAGGAGGGCTGGACTGATAACTAGAATCATAACATACTCTTGGCAGACTGGCAGGCAGAGCCAGGCCGAGCCGGGCACTGTGAGGCAGGAAGTAAGTGAAGGGTCAGGGATACAGGTGGGGGCTGTATCGCTCCTCGGAGAGGGTTCAGGAGACAGGAGCTGAATCTGAGCCCGGGCCCTTTTGAGGCCTAGAAACGGGGACTTTTCAATGAATTAACGTGCACACTGTGAAACGTGGCAATATAGCTTTACATAGGCCTAATACTCGTAGCTTTCACGAGAACTGGAAATTGGCATACTAGAGTTGGACACAACTGGAATTGCGTCTTTAATCGATCATAAGGGGATACATATGCATATTAATCATGCACATATAACATAAGATGGGGAACACGTAGGGACACAGAACATGGCAAAATTTACTTTTCCACATTCCCTCCTTGTCACTACGTTTCCATCAGGAAACATCAATATTCATGATACCATCTATCATTTCATATAGCATCATTTGCTCGTCTCGAATTGGCTTGGAACGGGACTTAGGACTAGGACTTGGGATACAGGATGTAGCACAAATGCCGCAAATCGCAGGGCCACATTGTAAACAGAGGCAGCAACTGAAAATGATCATTACTGCTATACCTAGGAATGACAATACTTTCCATCCCCAGGCAGAAATTATACTCCAGAGCCAACCGGACCATGTCCAGGTGCCTGGATTCTGGTGTAACTGATGGGCAATTTTATGAAGTCTGGTTATAGCTGAATAAACAGACGGCGCGTTATTAGGAATGAAAATGCAGCAACTAGATCCGATGACTCTACATGCTCCTCCTCTATCGGCCAGTATGACGTCAAGAACGAGACGATTTTGGAGCACGACAAATCTCATAGCAGATTGCTCTTCGGTTAAGTTACCTAGAGCAGAAGTAGTCTCATTCACTACTGCTTCAAGGGTTCTGGTTAACCTACGTATTAACTTACTATTCTGGATAGGTCCTATAAAGAAGAAGAAACCTCTATTGAAGTCTGTATACTGTTCTAGAGCAGTTTCAGTTTGATCGACAATCGGGGACTCGATCTCCCTTCTATGTCTAACGTGTACTAGATGTGTGTTTCTATGATAATCAGATGGGGCTAGAAAAACTGGTGGCAGTAGGAAGGCAATGTAACATGTTCCATCCCAATCGAGGGGCAGACGAACATATGCGGTCTGACCACAAACAAAATAAGAATGACGTGAGGCTTTGAAAATAGATTTCCCACTGTCACTATACTTGACAATAGTAGTACAATCACTATGTCCTACATGTGCGGAACCATTCTTTCGGACACATAATTCGCCTTTGACTGGTAGTACTGAAATAGCAGGTAAATCTGGAGTAGTATCGGACTGAACATTCAGGACCATAAAATTCGAAGAATAATTACCTAAATTATAAACTTCATTTTCTAGATCTAACCCGGTTCTATGGGTGAGACCTTGCTTGTCTGGAAAACATGTACTATTCAGAAGGGACATATCTGTTGAGGATGACGTTAAAGTGGACCATGCTCCACACGAACCATTATGTGAAAACGGATAAGGAAAAAGTGGCAGAACTCCCTTCGGTGTCTGGAAAGGGGGGAGTCGACCACACACCCAACAGTTAGTGGCATTGCTGGTCTGGTGTGAATAGTGTAACATTCTAATAAACGTGTTATTACGCATAGCAAGACGATAGGATAGCTCGTGAGGAGGCAGATCACTAAATGTATGCTCTACTGTAGCATTAGAAAACTTATTTACATGAGAAATGGGAAAACATAAATGTAATGCATAACTTGTGCAGGTAACCATCAAACTCAAAAATATAAGAAAACATAGAATAACGATACATCTGATAGAGTTTTGACTAACTCTCTCACCATGGGGGTCTATCTCATACATGTCAGAAACCTGTCTAACCGTTTCACCCGAGGGGGACTTAGACAATTAAACTGGCTGACTTATTTTACTAGACCGGAGCTTACTTTTATACTCCTGCTGCGGAGTTTCTTCTAACAGGGGAGGTTTGGAATCAAAGTTTGTAGCGGGACAGTCCTTGAGAATAGGGCAGTCTTTAGAATTCTGGCAGTCCTTAAAAATGGAACAGTCCAATGTTTTTATGCGACATCCATGGAATTTCTTGACGTGGGACAGGTGCACCCAGCCCTTGCGGCCTTCCAGCTTCACGGCCGTGCGGGTGGTCAGAAGGACAAGTTGAGGTTGTTTCCAGCGGGGCTCCAGCGGACTTGAACGATCAAAGTTCCGGATTAATACGAGATCCCCTGGAATGACCTCGTGCGGTTTCACTTCGGTATTGTCTGGAAATGCGGCGGCAACCTGTGAACGACAAGAGTGTAGGGCAGACATCAAGGAAGCTAGGTAATCTGTCAGCATATTACTGGAAACATCTGTAATACTTCGGGGTCTAGGTGTACCCCACATGTTCGGGGGGCGGCCGAATACGACCTCGTAAGGGGACAGACCTGATCTGGAATGTGCAACCATGCGCATATAAAACAGAGCGACTGGCAGAGCTACTAGCCAGTCTACACCTTTCTCCTTACAGACCTTGGCAATGCGGATTTTTAAAGTCTGGTTATGTCTCTCTACGAGACCGGCTGCTTCAGGATGGCGTACACAATGGAACTTCCACTGGTACCCTAACAGAAGGGAAACATGCTTCATGAGTTCAGATGAGAATGGCTGGCCGTTATCTGAATACACGACCCTAGGGAGTCCATAACGAGGAAAGAATTCACGAACCAACTGCTTGGCAGTGGTCGCGGCTGTGTAATCTGGGACTGGATATGCCCATACAACTACAAGGACATACTTGAAACCTCGACATCGCTCCATCTGAATATAATCCATTTGGAGGACTTCAAAAGGGTGGTCAGGAGGTTGGAATCCCCCTTGTTCCACCGGGACACTTTTACCTGGATTGAACTGACAACATATCATACAGGTACGGACTTTCTGCTTGGCTGCAGCTCGTAAATGCTTGTTGAACCAAATGTTCTGGATACTGTCTAATATAGCTTTTTCTCCTAAATGTGCAGGACTATGTGCGGTATTGATAATAACTTGAACCATTGAGTCGGGGAGAAACCATGTGGCTTTTCCCTTCGTCAACCATCCCTGATCTGTCTGGACCCCTCCTTGTTCGGACCATTTCTTGATTTCATCGGGAGTAGCATGTAACTGTATGTCTATGACATCTTGTGTAGGGTCCTTAACTGTCATACATGTAGTCGGATCTGGAGTGGATGTCTGTGTCGTGTTAACTGGAATGTCTGGTGTCTGAGCTGTAAGCTTGGCTGTTCGATCTGCTAGATCGTTACCTTGGGAAATAATATCAGTGACTTTCGTATGTGCTTTGCACTTCATAATAGCGATAGCTGTCGGTAAATGGATTGCATCTAACAGAGCTTGAATGAGGAGACCATGCTGAATCTTGGTTCCATGAGAAGTCATAAAACCTCTTTCTTGCCAGAGCACTCCAAAGTCGTGTACGACTCCGAATGCATAACGTGAATCTGTGTATATGTTTACTTTCAGGTTCTTGGCACGTATGCAGGCTTGGGTCAGAGCAACTAGCTCTGCTGCTTGAGCGGACAGGGTGTCAATACGGTGTGTCTCTATAACTTCAGTGTCAGTAGTCACTGCATACGCGGCTACTAGTTCTCCTGTACTTGTTCTCATACATGAACCATCCACATAAAGTGTCAGGTCAGGATTAGGTAATGGAATATCTGTCAAGTCTTGTCTTGGCTTAGTCATAGTGTTAATAACTTCCACACAATCATGTGTGGCAGGATTTGAGGTAACTGACGGCAACAGTGTAGCAGGATTCAGAACGTTGCAGCGTCTGATTTCTATGTGTGGCTGGAACAGTGTCAATTCATAACCTGTTAAACGTGCAATTGTCAAGTGCTGGGTCTGTGTTCGGTTTAAAAGAACTTCCACGGAGTGTGGAACTTGTACTGTCAGGGAGTGTCCTAATACTATGGAATCACTTTGTCTGATAGCTAATGCTGTGGCTGCAACTGACTTGAGGCACGCAGGCAGAGCCTGGGCTACTGGATCTAAGGTGCTCGAAAAATAAGCACAGGGCTTGTATTGTCCTGCTTGATCTTGTGTGAGAACAGATAATGCGGTACCATCACGTTCTGTGACAAAAAGTGTAAAAGGCTTACTGTAGTTCGGTGTAGCTAGAACAGGAGCTTGACATAAGGCTTTCTTTAATTCATTAAAAGCAAGTGTATGTTCAGATGTCCAAGGGAGGACAGTCGATACGGCTGCCTCCTGTGTCGTTAACTGTATCAGTGGCTTGGCTAGAAATGCATACTGAGGAATCCATTGTCTGCAGTAAGAAGTGAGGCCGATAAAAGCTCGTACCTCCTTCTGCGTCTTGGGCTGAGGAAGACTCGCTATTAACTGGATACGGTCAGGTGTCAACTGCCTACCCCTCTTGGACAGTAAGTGTCCTAAGTAGACCACTTGCTGGACACAGAATTGAAGCTTCGAAGGGGACACCTTGTGCCCCATCTCGGCTAGAAAATACAGGACTGTAAGTGACGCTCGCTCGCAGTCAGGTTCAGAACGGGCTGTGATCAGTAGATCATCGACATACTGGAGCAGGGCAGTGTCAGTTGGCATGTGAATATTGTCTAGTTGTCTCTTAAGTGCTTGACTGTAAATACTAGGACTTTCTGTGAAACCTTGAGGAGCTCGTGTGAATTTATAGCTCCTTCCATTTAAACAGAATCCGAAAAGGAACTGGCTGTCTGGATGAATAGGAACACTGAAAAATGCGTTTTTGAGGTCTATGACAGTGAAAAACGTGGCTTCGGAATCAATGGCTGTCAATAGGGAAGAAATATCTGGGACAACTGGGTACTGGGGAATGATACATTTATTAAGTTCTCGAAGGTCAATCACTAATCGATATACTGGAGGTGCGTTTGGATCAGTACGTTTCATGACTGGAATGATAGGAGAATTACATACATTGGAGTCAGTTTCTACAACCACTCCTTGAGCAATGAGCTCGTCAATAATTTTGGATAAGGCTGCTACAGCCTCAGGTGGCAATCTGTACTGTCTGATTCGTGGTAACACTACACCTGGTTTCAGAGTCACACGATGGGGTGTGATTTGCATAAAGCCAACATCAGTTGGACCTTGTGCCCATAGATGCTGGGGGACATTCAGTAATCTTGGATCAAAATCACGTAATACATAGTGACCTTTGAAGTCACGTAAAAACAAACGTATTCCTTCTGGGGAGCAACAAATAACTGCACCTAATTCTTTCAGTGTCTTAATACCTAACAAATTTTCTGGACATGACTTCGTAAGTAACAAATCAGTAGTTCGGGACAATGGACCTACTTCTAGAGTAACTGGTTTGGAAATCTCGTTAACTATTGGCTTTCCTGAAAATCCAAGGGAAACATTTCTTGAGCCTGAGAGCGGAGCCCCTGGAACCTCGTCATGACTGATAGTAGTCCTACTTGCCCCTGTATCAATCAGAAACTTTCTGTCTTTCCCTAATACTTGACTGTGAACATAGGGACCCTCTTGATCTACAGGTATCTTGATGAGAGGCAAGCCTACCTCCCTCTCTAGGCTGTTTCATGAATACTGCTGATACTCTGGATACTCGGACTGTGCATACTGGTACATCTGCTGTGTAACATGCTGTGTTGCAGCTATAGGCTGCGGTACTGTAACTGTCTGTTGTGCATTCTGTGGTGACTGAGAAGTCTGTGAAACTTGTTCTTGTCTAGGCGGACGTGGTCTTTCTTTAGTCTTACCGGTAGCTATGTTGTGTTTCAGAACTGCACACTCGTTTATAAAATGACCTGGCTGTTTACAATAATTGCAGGTCCCTTTAACAGGAACTGCAGGATGACTGGCTTGATTCGTACCCCTCTTCTGACTGTCTTGAGGAACAGATTGTGCAACTAATACTTTCATTTTCGTGTCTTTCATACGTTTCCTTTCATGATCTTGCTCTTCTCTGATTCTATTCTGGTGATACTGAAGCATCTGAAGCATTTGGGACGGAGTATTAGCTTGCCATGTACTTTCGACTTTCAGAACTCTGTTTTTAACTTGTGGACTTGAATTCTCGACTATTTTAGTAACAAAAAGATGAGGGTATGACTCGCTACTCGTCTTCAAACCACTGTTAATACTAAAACATTTCTCAAATCTAGAATAAAAATCACTAGTATCTTCGTCTGGTTTCTGTTTACAGGCTGAGATTGCATCCCAGTCTTCCTTTTTCGTGGCTAATAATCTTGGCAAAACTTGTATTAACAGTTCGGGTAATTCTTTACATTTATCTCCTAGACCGGTACCTGGTACACGTGTATTTTCTTCAGCTTCTAGAGCTGTCCAATCTATCTTTTTCTCTCCCACCTCCCATTCTTTTTCCTTGAGTTTTTCATATATGCCCGCAGGCAACAGGACCTTTAACATTTTAATGATATCGGGATACGTGTATTCTCCCATACGGAGCATGTCTTTTAATTCACGGTGGAACCCTGCTGGATCTTTATCATGACAGGGAATTAACTTCTTCATTTCTAAGAGTTCCATCTTTGTAATCGGGGTGTAAACAAATACTCGTTGCATTTCACCACCCTGTGTCCTAACTGGGTGTACTTCTCGTAACGGATGCTGTCTATCTATGTAAAACGGTTTACTTTCTGGGGGTGAGACGTGAACAAAATGCGGATTCAAGAACGTTCGGTATTTGTGGCGCTGTTCTAGAATGATACTAATTAAATCGGTACCTAGACCTTTCCATCTATACTGTAGTAACTCGTTTAATACATCATGTAACGGACCTGGATCAGAATGCTGACCCTCATACAGTGTAATGAGGTGCTGGATCATATACATACCCACCAGTCACTGCTCGGCTGGGGGCAATTTCAGAAACATTTGTGCCACTATCTCGTCTGGAAAAGTGGTAGAATCAGTAGCCCATCGGACTGCTGATCTGGCTAGTTCTTGTTCATGCATAGTACTAAGTTCACTATAACCGATTCGTGATTTCAGAATGTGATCGGTAGCTTGAAATACTTGCTCTAGAGAACCTTGTTCTGGTACTGGAGAAGGAACAGTTTTCATGTAGTCTAGACGTGAATGTCGGTCGGGAAGTCTAGTTCTACCTACATACGCTATTCTGGAAGGATTCTCGTCGTCTACCTCTTCAGTAGAAGAGTCATTTTCTTTCTCGCTTACTTGTGCTGCTTTGCGTTTCTCGTGTAACCTTATTATTTCCTTACGAATTTTCTTGTACATACTCTCTATACTACTGAGTGTCCTGTGTCTTCCCTCGGCTATATTATCACTCCACCTTGTCAGGACTTTCATTTCGGTCGGATCTTTAGTCGGATGATCTTGTTCCCTTATTAGACAATTAATTAGAAACTTCAAAAGCATGAGCTGGGTCTCAGCTTTCCTTAGAGACATAACTTCGCCAATACTTTCTGGGTCTGTTCCTGTACGAATGAAACGATATATTCTGTCTAGATCTTCTTTCATATTCGGTAGGGTGTCCAAATACTCGGTCACCCGTCTTACGCGCAATGAATATATAACCATACTATCATCGCCTGGGACTGGATCATAACGGCATTCGGTGAGAGCTCGCCTGATATCTGCAACGGACTGATGTTTGGGCGTACGCTGTAACGCACGTTCATGTAACTCGACTGACGTTACACGTTTGTGTGGCGGCGGGGTACCAGGAGGACCTCCCCCCGCGGCCCCTAAACTGGAATCGTCGACTGATACTCTTCGTGCTGGCAGAGTGACTGATGTAGCGGGTACTTGTAATGTAGGCTGGACCGGGGGTACCGTAACAGGTACTGTGACAGGTGCCCCGGTGGCTGGAGGAACAGGAATTACATTATTTACAGGAACTGGCGGAGCAGGATTTGCATATTCTGGGACTGTGTCGTCCAAGTAGGACGAGAGAAAAATATCAGCTGCGGTCGGTTTGTGACGTAGCTTGGTCGGAACTAATGGTGGCGGGAAATTACTGGATGCCTCCGGGGTTGCCTTTGGCAAGCCCTCGGCAAGAAGAGGGTACATACCCTTAATGAGGACATTCCTCTGTCTGTCTGACTGTTCGGCTTTAACTCGTTCACCTATTTCGATTAATTCCCTTTCTTGGGCTCTTTCTGTGGATTCTCTACTTAATTCTGCTTTTCTGATTTCTTTTTCGGTTCTTTTATGAGATTCTTTGCGCCATAACTCGATGGCATCTTTCTGTGACTGTCTGGCTTTCTTTTTCCATAATGCTTCTTCTACTCGCATGATGCACTCGGCATCCCATGTGCCTGATACAGGCCATCTATATTTCTCCTCGAGATCTTTAGTATACTCGACCCATAAGTCTAGATATAATATGGCACTTATGCCATGCTTATGATACATAAAATGACCTGGACTGTCCCTAAGCGGGACAGGAACTGCTTCCTCGAGCAGACCTTTCCTAGTTCTTAACTGACGTAATTTTGAGAACAGAGGCATGATTTTGAACTGGGATCTGGACACAATACAATACACGATAACCACAATAATGACTGAGAATACAACTCATTCATACCACGACATTGAAAACACATGAAATAACATTTAAAATAAACATTACCCGGAATACTTGAGAACGGAAACACATGAATTTCTCGAGACTAGAATTACTAGATGCACTGCTGAAACAGTACGAAACATACCGGTCCCATAAAGAGACACGTCAGGACCCGCATCCACCTAGGTGGACACTTCGTGTTGGATCTGTGTACCCAAACCCACGGACCAGAGACAAATTAATTGACCCTGTCTAGATACTACCCCAGCAACGGTACTCACCGGGCAGCAAGAACGGAAGGCCTCGGACTGGACTGGACTGCTACAACGACGGACTACGAACTTCGGACTTCAGTTACGGGTGGGCCTCCGGATACCTCGGACCTTGAACTCTCGGCTTGGGCTCTGGTCGGGACTCGCCGCGTTCCTCCACCGCCTCGTCTGGATGCTGGACCGCAACCTCCGTCTCCTCCGTGGGCCTGAGGGATACTTGAAGCAGAAATATCTGCCACTGCGCAGGATGGTTCCGTCACGACTGCAGAGGGTCAGGGGGCTTGCGTGGCTTCGCCGGCGCGTGGGGAAAGGGCAAGTCCCTATTCGGGCGCCATTATGTGGTAAATAAATAATTAATTACCGGTACTATTTTTGACTAGATATATAACTAACAGATAGCTCAATAAATAAGAGTCAAGATTCGAGGTAGCTGGAGTTTGCAGGTTTTAATCAGGCATAAAGGACAGCAACAGGACAACCTGCACGGGAATAGGATGGCAGCTGCCGGGGGCAGGATCGGGACAAAAAGCTAACTTTAATAACAGCACATAACATATATATACTAAAACAATTGCATTACAGTTAATACAGTAGGCGCAGCAGTAGGCGGGGTTTCGTAGCAGTCGCGAAAGATAAGGCATAAAGTGGGTGTAACAAGAGGTGTGTACAGGGCGTATACATAGACATGTGATGTAAACGTAACAGAATATGCCATAAATGGGGCGGAAACATGGAGGAGGCTACCTGAGGAGCCGGGACCTCTGACCTAGTGGTGCGCGCAAACTGGCAATGACGTGTTACCAGGGAGAACTGGGGGCTATGACTTCTGTGCTAGAAGAGGAGACTAAAGTCTGGAGTGTCAGAGCGACATGTACCTAAAACTATCTGGTATCTGATGTTTAGAGAACATGTTGATAGAATCCAAGAGTTATCAGGGTAAAGGCTAACAGACTCTAAGACTGGTGCATGCATAATTCTACATGTAGTGCGTGTCGAGGAATATTCGATGAATATTAATACAGTATTTCTCTTACATGGAGACATAAAGGCTAGACTATGACTGAAACTATTGATGCGATTCAGTAGCTTAGGAATGCAGAGAAGGAGGGCTGGACTGATAACTAGAATCATAACATACTCTTGGCAGACTGGCAGGCAGAGCCAGGCCGAGCCGGGCACTGTGAGGCAGGAAGTAAGTGAAGGGTCAGGGATACAGGTGGGGGCTGTATCGCTCCTCGGAGAGGGTTCAGGAGACAGGAGCTGAATCTGAGCCCGGGCCCTTTTGAGGCCTAGAAACGGGGACTTTTCAATGAATTAACGTGCACACTGTGAAACGTGGCAACATAGCTTTACATAGGCCTAATACTCGTAGCTTTCACGAGAACTGGAAATTGGCATACTAGAGTTGGACACAACTGGAATTGCGTCTTTAATCGATCATAAGGGGATACATATGCATATTAATCATGCACATATAACATAAGATGGGGAACACGTAGGGACACAGAACATGGCAAAATTTACTTTTCCACACAGCGACCAATCTGTTCTTAATGTGTTTTTTGGCACAAGCAACGGTTACATACCAAAGACTAAATGAACGCAGTTTGTACATATCAGTGGATTTTGAAGCGAGAGTGTCTATTTTGTGTTATATTTAAAGTAATTTAACGTCGATCAACATCATAATATGGCGGTTGTTGGACCTGGGCCTCTTGGCAGGGTCATCCCTAAACTTTTTGCCTTCCTCCAATACTCTCTCTGACCTGTTTTTGTTGGTTTAATGACTCTGGGCACTTTGCCACTGCTGACCAGTGCTAAAGTGCATATGCTCTCCCTGTTGTAAAGTGTACATATGATTGATGTCCATGATTGGTTCATTGGATTTACTGTTAGTCCCTAGTAAAGTGCACCAGGAGTGCCAGGGCTTGTGAATGCCAACACTGCTAGTGGGCCTGCAGCGCTGGTTGCGCCACCCACAGAAGCAGCCTTAAAATGTGTCTAGGGTCTGCCATTGCAGAACCTGCGTGCAGTCTGGTACTGTCACCCTGGCTGGGCAAGTGCACACACTTGCCAGCCCCTAAACTGTTGCAGGGTTTCTGTACTCACACAGAACTGTGCACAGAGGAGTGGAACCTCGGCAAATTAGGGTGTCCCAAAACTTACCTTAGCAACCAACTCACCCCTTACCGAGCTAGCTACAGTGTCTCATTGGACATATCAAACACCCAATGTTTAGACAAACCAGAACATGAACTTACAGTACCTCAGGGTACGTGGGACTCATGAACACTCTTTCGTTATATTATCATTACAAACCAGAACATGGAGTAAAGAAGACACATGTGCATTTGAAATGTTTATTTACTAATGCCGTCTTCTCAGGCGCAGTATCTTAGATAATACAAGTACACTTATTATCAGTAGCAAAATTATCAGCATAGTTACTAAGACATAAAAAGCGAATGGTGACAGCATGTTAACATGCTGTAATGAATAAGAGTTAACAACACTTATATCTCACCCTCCCTGACACATATATTATATTATTAGCTAAGAAGGTCTCTTTGGGTTGTTTTAGGGCGGGCCCATACCTTAGTGTCCTAGCATGAAGGAATCACATCAGCATACACCAGCTCTCTCTGCATGTGCACCGCATCAAGTGTGTTAACAATTCTCGTGCAAAGCAATATCAATCCCGCCTCAAGCCCAAGTTGGCAAAGGCTGCACTTGTGTTATGACTATGAAGGCGTGGAGATCAGACCTCATAACAATTCCATATCGTGTTGCTCCTGAAACTTCAGCACTCTCCGTGCAGACATGGTTTATTAAACAAAACTGATATCAGAGCAATAACATATTATTCTCACATACACCACGGCAAACCACTAGGTTGAAAGCTAAGTCAACAAATAAGGGTCGTGTGCAGAAGTTGCAAGAAAGGAAAAATGGCGTTTAAATCCGAAATGTACCTATGCTAACTTAACACGATATAAGGATATTTAGAAGCTATACAACACCCCCCCATGATCCGAGAACGGACTAAATAAGGTAACAGAAGTGCCATCACATGAGAGCAGAATCCATGTATAAACGAGCATGAATAAAAATTCAATTATAAAAATTAATGCCAAAAAATAGCCCACAAATATAATGTGGCTCAAGCCAATAGGCAAGCAAAAAATAAAATGTCTTGACCAAAAGTCAATAAAATCAAGGAAATGCTATCAATCAGCATGTCAATTTGAGGCAGTGTCTATGATAAGACTGTATATGAAAAGTAAGCTGCAACAGCCTCCAGGAGGAAGTCATTGTCCTCATCCGAAAACAGTTCAGCCATCCAATTTAAAAGATGAAAGGAACATACGTGATCTTCCAGCACCGCATCCTCTATAACCATCAGAGGACAGCTCGGTGGGTTGTCAAGAAAACTCCGTTCCAAGAAATTTCGCGCTGCCGACAACACATCCCAGGGACCCATTAGTCCATGTGCCACCGCCAAGGCCATAATCCTTTCGTCAGAACAAACCAACTCGTGAGCAATGATAGGACTCATCAGTTGATCAAAATCGACGTCAGAAGATATTGGTCCGCAGAGACACAAATCAATGGCCCAAAGGAAATCACAGGTCAGGCAGTGAAATACAGGCTGGACACAGGTGAAATAGGAGAACCGAAAAGATAATCCAAACGCCGTGCTTAGAGTCGCCAACGGCAGTGTGCCATAATAATCAAGCATGTGGTTGCGAAACCGCGTCAGTAGTAACTGTGCGTGGTCTTGCACAGGAAGGGCATCCATATTTAAAAAGGCAGAAAACCACCAATGCGCCAGCCGCTAATGCAAGCAAAAACGGGAACCCTCCAAACAAGGATGAAAAAATAGAATGGAAGAAAGCAGGGATGACTCCAAAAATCTTCTCAAAGGAAGTCACGAGACCACCGCTAACAACTTTAAAAAAATGTGCTAGGCCCGTTGTGGAGGATGCGTTAAAGATAGAACGGACCATGGCTCCGAAATGCAAGGGCAAATCAGTGTTTAAAAGAGCCTGAACCTCCGTGCGGGTGTTAGCAATGTGAAGCACGAAAGTTTCACGGGCCGAGCTCAAGGCCACCTCTTTCTGGGACAATAGAGCTCTTATTCTAGCCATGCCGCTGAATTCTGCTCCCAAGGTCGGTATCTGTGGCCAAATGGAAGACTCCCTATGTTCACGTGTGGGAGGATAAAGAACATTTCTGCAGCAAATAACTCGCTCACTAACCGTTACTATGAAAGCTATACCTTTAATTAAACCACAACAGTTTTCATTATTGAGCATTAAATAACTACCATTCTCTAACAATTTAAACATGGGGATGATAGCAGGAACTGGCGTGCCCTGTAAAACGCAAGCCATATTCGGTCGGTCCTTGTTACATGAACCGTGTAACTGTATGTGTCTGCACATTAAAGAATGATCTGGCGTCTCAGTACACTCATCCCCTGTTAGATAAACCTCTTGTTCATCCTTGAAACATCTGTATGTGTATGGGAGTGACCAGACCTCATGAAGAAAACCGCTACCTAAGGGTTCAAAACGACCTATTGGCACATATTTCATACAATTTGAAAACTTATATAAAGCAAAAGGCAGCGTTATTAAACCGTGGATAAGCCACGTAGCAGCAGTGGTCTCTGCCACAGAAAAAGGTAAAGATTCCAATCTTTCAATATGGAGCATAGAAAAGGAAGCATCACGCATTGAAAGCAAGCGTTGTTTGTCTGTCAAATTAAATGGTGCAAATAAAGAGGAAACGTTCATGTATCCCCAGGGAACTTTACCCATTTTTAGAGTCTGTAGTGTCCATGCAAACTGCATGATAGAACGTAATTGATTTTGACCATGGTATAATACAGACACTTCATCATGCACAATATCAACAACAGACGACACAATATTATCTAATGTGTAAATTCTAGAGGAAAGCACGTTAATGCTATTGTCAACCACTGCAAGCACTTTCTCAAGATTTGCCTGATCAATAGCCCTAAGGCGTGAAGCAGCCTCAATCTGTGAGAGTTTCCAAATTACATTGTAAACACCATATAACCACCTTTTCGACCTGCCACTAGCTGGGCCCTTAATGAAATCATTCAAATCCACGTCTGCATTCAGTTTGGAAAGGTGATACTTAACCGCAGGTAAAGTTGAATGTTTCAGCCAAGCTTGACACAACTTGCCAACAGAGTAAGAGGTGACAGTATGACTCAAATCAAAACGGGGATCAGATCTAACAGTCTTAAACCCGTCAGTTATATTTAAAAATCTTTTTTGACAAGAATCAGCACTACGGTGCCAAAGCAGCCAACCCTTGGGAGTCATACTGGAAATGTTAAAGGAGGAATTCAGAAGCAGAGCCTGTATATCTCTAATGGACAATTTAGTAAAATTACTCCAATTCTCATATTCCTCCAACTCCGGGAAAGACGGGGTGTTTAACCTTTTAGATGTAGCCAATCCAAAGCACGTGGTCTGGGAAATGGTTTCATTTAAAAACCACATATGATTTGGGATGAGACATGCACGGTGCAAAGCCTCAGTGCCTTGTACCTGCCAGGCCCTTGAGCCCCAAACTGATTTAAGGTCTATGGTATCCTTCCATAACACATACCCTCCAGTAACTAATTGATCCAGGAAGGCCTTTGAATATAACAATTTTGTATTTGTAAGTCGAACCTTGGACAGTGGCTGTTTGTGAAATTTAAAATAAAAGGACTCCGGATTGGACTGATTAAAGTCAGTGAAATAAGTATACTTTTTAAGAAACGTTTCTGAACTCCCTTGTGTTGGTGCTGGGCAATGTTCCCACTGAGTAAAATTAACCGCATCCCTTCGGGAAGATGTCTTGTGTAAGAAGTGATTGCCATAATGTTGGTAACAGAACAATTCACCATAATTAGCAGATTCTAAATATAAATCCTCAGCATCAAAAGCAGCATAATATATCAAATCTGAAAACAAACTTTCCACAGCATTAACATCCCAATCATCAGAACGAATGTTTTGTTTCACCACATCCCCCATATTAACTCTTAGTACATTAGGGACATTAACGACTTCCGTTGGACCATGAATCTGAAAACGAACTGCATCCCACGCGATTCCATCCAGAACAGGCCACGCTGTGATGTTAACCAAAGTCAAGTCTCTTTTTAATCTGTGTGTAGAATGTGAAGAGGAAAGTGGGGCCAAAGTTCCATTCAAATGAGTAATGCAAGTTCTCTCCTCGACATAGTGTCCATTCATAATCCGAAAAAAATAAAACACAAAACCAATTGACATAAAAAGGTAAACTGAAAAAAGGACCAGCCAAATGTATATCCAAGGAGGTATCAAAAAATGTTTTTTAAACAGGCTAGCATATAATGCAATTTTAGAGGGTTTTTTCGAGGCAAGGGAAGCAGAGTCAAATGAAAATCTGGATTCCGTGGCTAAACGAGCTTGCAGGTCAGGCATGGATAAATCAGTGGGGTATGTATAGTCTGTCTCATCAAGGTTAGTTCCTGGTAAAGTATTCAATAATGGAGTGGAAACAGCAGGTAATTCGATGGCCACCTCAGGTTCATTATTAGAAGCAGTGGGCATAATTGAATTTCTCACAATGGAAGGACAGGAAACAGCCGGTGTCATGCTAAGAAGAATCGGCCACTCTGTGTATCTTGACATTGTCAATAGAAATAAACCTGTTTTCCTTACGACCTGGAAGTGGTGGTAAAATGACTGTTCTTGTGCCCTTCACTCCAAGCACTGGGACCGGAGCTCGAAAGGAGGGACCAAACTCTTTCTTGTTGTCGATCTTCTCTCGAACCAGTTCTCCAACTTGGGGTAGCCAGCCAACTACCGGGATCTGCAACGCATCATCCGATGTGGAGGGCAAATGTTCCTTTGCAAGAGAGTCTCTCGTCTTTTGTAGATTCTGTAAAACATTGCAATGTTCATCTGCGTCAAAGCAAGTGGCGCGAACCACCGAGTCTAGACCGTCAAGGTCAGGGACGAACATCTTGATGCCAAAGAGCATTTCGTATGGGGTCCGCCCACCCAGAGACCTTCTAGGGAGATTATTAAGAGCACGCTGCACGCCATAGAGGTGAGCCAGCCAATTTCTGCCAGTGCCTATAACTCGGGCTGTCAAAGATTGCTTTAAATCACGGTTCATTCGTTCAACTACACTATTACCCTCGGGTCTGTAGGGTGACGAAAACTTGACTTGGACCCCCATCGAAGTCATGGCATCCTTATACGCCTTAGAGGCGAAAGCCGGACCCTGATCCGAATGGAAGGTACCACAGGCAAAAATCCCTATAAAGATACGCAAATCTCTGATGACAGTCCGGGAATCAGCGCTGCGATGTGGCCATAACCACACAAAGCGTGTGCATGAGTCAACTGCTACTAAGATGTATTTATACGCAGTATCAGATGAAAATGGACCGCAGTGATCTAAATAAACACAGCCTAGTGGTTTATTAGAAATGTACAACTGAGTCTGAGGCGGACGCGTAGCAGTTGAAGGTTTAATCTGCTGGCATATGTCACAAAGAAGGACATAATCACGCGTCTGTTTGTACAGTCCCCGCCACCAGAAACGTTGTTGTAGTTGCGTTACAGTGGCTGAGACGCCCGCATGCGCAGACGCCACACCTTCATGAGCCGCTGTAATCAAGTCTGTTCTGCGATCAGAGTTGGGAATCAGCCGTTCCCCAACATCAGGTATTGTCACAAAAGGAACCTTTTCGGGACTTAAGTGGTATTTATACTTCGAAGGGAATCCCGAAGGATGTTTACTTCCCTTCTCAGAGGCAGCAATCGCTGCCAAGATGTCGCTATCAATCTTGGTTTTCGACCTAGTAACTGCTGCAACTAAGTATGTAGATACTGCTGATTTCGCTGCTTCATCAGCAAGCGAGTTGCCAACAGCGTGAACTCCCACGCGCTGATGACCGAGAGTATGAATCACATAAACGAGTGGCAACACAGCCTTAAGCTCTGCCACACGAACCCAGATCTTTTTATGTTTTATTGTGCTACCCTTGGAATCATGAAAATCATTTTGAATCCAAAAGAACAAGTTTTCATTGTAAGACTGTACACAGTAGTAAGAATCACTTACAATTAGAGTAGTAACACTTGGATCTGCGTACTCCAAAGCTAGTAAGAGAGCACGAAGCTCTGCTAATTGTGCGGTGCAATCGCCCAGGGGCATCGTGTGTACCTCCCTGGAAATGAACTCATCATTCAACATAGCACCGACCACAATGGCGCAAGCGGAAACGTAGGCATGTTTAGAGCCATGCGCAACCTGCGCCGACCCATCAGTGTAAATGATGCAATGGAAGTCCTCCAAAGGTCGCATCGCCAGAGGAGCAGGGTGAACGAATTCATACTGCAAGAACTCCTGCGACCGTAAGGAAGCGTCAAAAATAAACATGACATCCGAGGATGACAATGACGCAGCCCACTGAATCCACCGAGGGTGCAAAGCTTTTGAATTTGGTACACTGGCCTTCGTGACTGCCTCCAAATGAGGACAGGGTGTTACCACTAGCATGCGTTTCCCCTGTGACAGAGCTCGTTCCTTTAGAATAGCCATCTGTACAGCAGTTAAAACCTTTTCTATGGTGGGAAACCGCATCTCAGCCGAGGTGTACAAGTGTGACTTGTAAGCAATAGGTACTGTGTCACCTTCATTAAAAGTGAGGTAAGTGAAACCCACCGTCCCAGGAATTATTCTTATGACCAGGTTGGTGTGGTTATCACGAGTCAGTAAATATTTAGAAGCGAGCAGATCAGCCTGCAAGGATTGCAAAATGGCTGAATGCTCAGGCAGCCAGCATGATTTTGAGAAAGTTGGTTGTATCAAAGCATACAAAGGCTTGATACGCTGGGCATATTCCGGAATGTAAGTTCTGCCGAAATTCAAAAAGCCCAGTAAGGATTGTAATTTTTTCAGAGTTGTTGGTGCGCGCAATTGTGCGCACTTCTCCAAGAAGTGAGGAGCCAAACCTCTACCTTCATTGTTGAGCTCATAGCCCAAAAACAACACTGTGTGTTCAGCAATGTGCGATTTTGCAAAGTTGAATTTGTAACCCATGTCTGCGAAGTTGCAAACAAGAGAATTTACACGACACAGATGCTCCCAAATATCGTCGTCTGTGAGATATATGTCATCCACATACGAAAAAGCATCAGGGTCGAGTGCCTCCAGAATAGAGACAATTCGAGCGGTAAATACACCAGGACTATTCTTGTAGCCCATTGGAAGACGCCGGAATTGCTTTTGGACTCCAGCGCTTGTAAAACTGGTCCATTGGGAGCTAAAGCTGTCCAATCTGTGGGCATAAAAACCATTGGATATGTCAAGCGTTGTCTTGAAACGCTTACGCACGAGACTATCCACTAGGGCAGAGCCGTGGGTATTCTGTACTGCACAGTTACGGCAATGCGAGTTTAAATGCCGGTAATCCAAAACCAAACGATATGATCCGTCAGGTTTATTCACAGTAAAAAGGGGATTATTCATCGGTGACACACACGTTTCAATAACTCCCTGATATTCCAATTGTTCAAGGATTTCCGCGACGGAAGATTTTGCTTCACGCCGAATGGGATATTGAGGTTGAGGCTGCGGCTGAGACCGCAACGGAATTTCGTGGCAAGGCGACAATTTATCCCAACCACATTGGTTACGGTACAGAGCCGGCGCGAGAGCCCGAGCCCACTCTTCTGCAAAATGCTGCGCATGCTCTTTCGAGACAGTGTTCGCGAAACTGGGTAGGATTACCTCCTCCCCTCGCGGCGCCGCGAGCACAAAAGGTGGGGGCCAGTCAGCCTCCGAAAGTAAAATATCATATGTAGAAGACAGATTCTCCCAAAATACACCTTTAACGGTACGCTGTATGTCACCTTCAATTAACAGGACAATTTCATATAGTCTTTCAGGGGGAGCAAGTCTCGTATCCGCTGTTTCTATCACAACGTAGACATCAGTCGCTGTCACCCTCAGTAGTGGACGCAGCGCCTCTCTGACTATGGTTATCTCCGCCGCGCTGTCCAGCAAGGTCAGAGCCCACGTCAGATTCCGAAGCCGCGTTCTCACTATCTGTGGCATATCGATGCGCTGTTAAGGCTGCGACTTTCTTTTTCGCAAACTGCGGACGCCTAGGCGTAGAATCCTCCTGCTTCACTGCGCCGTCCGTCTGGCGGGACTGACCACGTCCTTGTTGGCCACCACGTCCACGTCCACCCCCTCCTCCTCCACCGGTCTTGGGAGCCGATGTGTCCTGAAAGGAACGAGGAGAGCGTTGATCAGAACCCTGAAAACGATCAGGCGATTTAATCATCGCGCGGTCGCGCAAATCATAAACTTTTTCGGGTGGCGCAGGAGCTTGTATTGCAGGAAAATTACCCTGAGTCTGCGTTGTCTGCTTCCCCTGTGTCTGTTTTTTAGGCCAATTTTGTTTCTTGGACTTGGGCTGGGCATCTGTCACTGCAGATTGTCCCTGTGGTTGTTTTTTCTCCTTTACTGGAAAATATTTTAGACCTCTACTTGTGCGGCCAATTGTTTTATAAGCGGCCACCACAATCTTTGCTAACTGGCGGGGTTTGTCGGCATCGGGCAGAGCAGCCAAAGCATTCGACACCTGAAAGTTAACTGCATCTCCTTTAACATTGGAGAGAATGAGATCACTTACAATCTCAAAAGAACCACACAGGCGCATACCCAATTCAACCGCTGCCTCTGGACCGTGATCATTCTGAACACGTCTAACGATTTCAGGCAGGGCAGTCATAGACGGGGTGCCGAAACACCTTGTATAAACTGCCGCAAATGTTTTTCCCCAGCTGTCACAGTCAGCAAGTTCAGGAGTAATATCCTTCGGTAGAGTAATCGTTAACATTCTATGTTTATCAGCAGGAGTAGAATTCGGAAAAACCGCCTCCAGTTGATCAAACTTCTCTGCTAGCCAGAATGGGAAGTCATCGTTGTCAACAGGACGCGCACCAAAAACCGAATTTACCATCACTGGATTGAGACGCATACCGCCTCGTTCCATGGGAGCGGCCGCACCCCCCTGGGGACCACCAGGAAGATGTCGACCGATGTATTGCACTAAAGCACGAATCACGGAAATGGAAACTACATGCAGCCTGCGAATTTCAGCCAGGGTGCAAGCCCCGTGATTCGGGTGCGGGGTAAAGCCACCCAACGCAGGCCAATTAGTACCTGGAATTGAGAGTGGACCTAACCTCGCAGGGGACATAGAGTGGGGGAGGGCGCCATCAAACCAAACTCGATGCTGCCAATGATCAATAGGTATTTCCAATGCCCTGTACGGCGTATATTCAGCTGGGACATCTGAGGCGGTGTAGGAGTGGAACAAACCAGAATTAGCGTCCACAGCCGGAAACGTAACCCAAGAGTAAAACAACTCGTAAGGAAACGCCGGATCTGCACATACCACGAAAATCACAGCCATCCCATCTACTGGGACCTGGTACGTCTGAAGATGGTTGCGTACCGCTACGCGACTATGCTGCGCAATAGCCACCGCTGCCGCCATTACAGAACTGGAAACAAGAAAAAACAAAGAATACTTTGTAGCACAACTGGGTAGTAATCCAAAGAAACCGTTTAGGTAAGAATCAAGCTTGAATAAAGACCTATTCCAAGAAATAGGTAGGTTTCACCAACACCCCGTTTTCCGGAAACGGAAGTGAAGGGGTTAAGGCATGAACGATAAACTACTCGAGTGTCATGATATAAGACCACCGAAACCGTTGGGCGCCATGTTGCAGGGTTTCTGTACTCACACAGAACTGTGCACAGAGGAGTGGAACCTCGGCAAATTAGGGTGTCCCAAAACTTACCTTAGCAACCAACTCACCCCTTACCGAGCTAGCTACAGTGTCTCATTGGACATATCAAACACCCAATGTTTAGACAAACCAGAACATGAACTTACAGTACCTCAGGGTACGTGGGACTCATGAACACTCTTTCGTTATATTATCATTACAAACCAGAACATGGAGTAAAGAAGACACATGTGCATTTGAAATGTTTATTTACTAATGCCGTCTTCTCAGGCGCAGTATCTTAGATAATACAAGTACACTTATTATCAGTAGCAAAATTATCAGCATAGTTACTAAGACATAAAAAGCGAATGGTGACAGCATGTTAACATGCTGTAATGAATAAGAGTTAACAACACTTATATCTCACCCTCCCTGACACATATATTATATTATTAGCTAAGAAGGTCTCTTTGGGTTGTTTTAGGGCGGGCCCATACCTTAGTGTCCTAGCATGAAGGAATCACATCAGCATACACCAGCTCTCTCTGCATGTGCACCGCATCAAGTGTGTTAACAATTCTCGTGCAAAGCAATATCAATCCCGCCTCAAGCCCAAGTTGGCAAAGGCTGCACTTGTGTTATGACTATGAAGGCGTGGAGATCAGACCTCATAACAATTCCATATCGTGTTGCTCCTGAAACTTCAGCACTCTCCGTGCAGACATGGTTTATTAAACAAAACTGATATCAGAGCAATAACATATTATTCTCACATACACCACGGCAAACCACTAGGTTGAAAGCTAAGTCAACAAATAAGGGTCGTGTGCAGAAGTTGCAAGAAAGGAAAAATGGCGTTTAAATCCGAAATGTACCTATGCTAACTTAACACGATATAAGGATATTTAGAAGCTATACAACAAAACCTTCCCTTAACCTTCATATTAGTCACCCCTATGGTAGGCCAGAGGGCAGGGTGCATTGTAAGTGTAAGGTAGAACATGCCCTGATGTGTGTGGCATGTTCTAATAGTGAATTACTGCCAAAGTCGTTTTTCACTATTGTAAGGCTACCTGTTCCCTTCTAGGCCAGATGGGCTGCTGGAATTATTACACTCTATAATCCCAGCAGGCTCAGGGAACATGGTAGAAATTCATGTTTAGTATGCCTGAACTCAGAATAATAAAATACTTCTTTTAGTAAAGTTTATTTTAATATCCTGTGTTTGCAAATGCTACTTTTAGAAAGTTAGCATTTGCTTGCCTAACCATTTCAGCCCGCCTCTGCTTGGATGTGGATCTGACTGTCTGGTGTGTGTGAGTGACAGGGCTGGGAGTTGACAGGTAGTGATTAGCAGGAGGACCCCTTAATGGGTGGTGGGAGTTTCCCCTGAATGTTGCATCAGGCTGTGCCCCTGCCACCACAATGCTGGCTCCGCCCTCCTGGGGAGCGACTGATGACTCAGCCTGCACCTGGCCCAGGAAGGACCGAAGCTTGTCAACAAAGTACTCAGGCCACTCCTGCCCTCTCAATGCCGGCTCCGCCCCCCTGGGGAGCGGCTGATGTGCCTGCCCTCACACTGAATGCAGAAGTCATAAGTACCCACAACAAGTACTCAGAGACTGGAGCAGTTATGCAGAGGCCCCCCTGGCTTGCTAGAACAAAAGAAACTGGGTATAAAAGAAGGAGCCCTGCTCCTTGTAAATTAGATCCAGTTTGCGCAAAGAAGAAGCTCTGCCTGAAGAGAAGGACCCTGGAAGCTGCATGGAGAAGTACTGACTCTGACCCCAAGAGACTGGCCTGTGGTGGGTGCCTTGCTGCTGAAGGAGAGCAGGAGAAGAAAGACGGAAAGACTTTGCTTTTATTCAACTTGTGCCAAACTCTGCTGAAAGATCTCCAAGGGCTTGATTGAGCTTGCCCCCTGAACTGAACCCCAGGACCAGTGGGTTCTCCTGTGCTTTGGCTCGTCCCCTGCCTGAGGCCGAGTATTTCCTCCCGCCGGAGGTGAAGTCTGCCCCCTCTCGCCCCCTCCTAGGGCCGTGGTACTCGGGAGCCAGCCTGCCCTCTTGCCCTTGAGAGCCTCGCTCCACCCGGAGTCGCTCTCTGCCCCAGGGCTAAGGCCGGCCGCTCCTCTACCCCTGCCTGCTTCACGGAGCCCTTGAGGAGACTTCAGCCCCTCCCGCCGGAATCCCGGGGACTCGAGCAGCCTGTAGCCTGGACCCCGTGCATCTGATTGCACCCGGCTGCCCTGCCTTGCTCTGCCCCCCCAGGAGAGGCCGCACCCCGCACTGTGAAGGGTGCCTTGCCTCCCGGAGATCCTCCGCTGTCAGAAGGGACCCCTCTGCACTGACAATTCCTGAAAGAAAGCATTCCTGAAGGTGCCTTGGCCCCAGAGGCTCCTCTCACCCCTCCCTGCTCCTCACTGCAGCTGAGAGCCCCCACCTCTGGAAAAGGCCCGGGGCTCCTCTGATGCCTGCTTGCTGCTCTGCTCCGCAGCTCAGCCCCCACCTCTGGAAAAGGCCCAGGGTTTTTCAAGCCCCTCTCTGGTGTCCATTCCAAGCCTACCGCGAGATGCGTGAGAGTTGGTAGGGGCCGAGTCAGTTTCACCCTTGAAGGCAGGAGAGGCGCTGCAAGGCGCTCCGAAGGCCGGGGAGGGTCCCAAAGCCCCAGAACAGAGAGAGGCTTTCTCTTTGAAAGGAAAGAACACTGAAAGAACTGTTTGGGAATAACACTAAACAAAGATTGCTTATTACTGAGAAAGAACTGTGGCAACTTAACCTAAAGAGTAACTGGAACCTGCATTTGAAGTAACCAAGACTGTATTTACAAGCCTGCTTGAAATTTATATAAAGAGAATATATTTTTACAAATACAGTTTGGTGTCATTGTGTGGTGGGTTGGTGGTGATGGTGTAATATTGCAAATGTTTAACCCTACATGCCCCAGAGATTAGCCTAAGACTGCTTAAGCCACACTACCTAGAGGGTAAGCAGAGGTTGTCTTGAAGGTAACCCTCAGCCCTGATGAGGAAGAGAGAGGCCCTGATTGTCGCCAGTATTGCACTGCGCCAACCAGAGACTCCCCCTTCCTACATTGGACGCAGCGGTGAGGATAGCGAATTTACATTTGCAGTGTTCATGCCTTAACTATTGACCATTGCACAGTGATGACAGTCCAGTAACTAAGCCACAGACTTTGTTTTTTTTGGATTTATGATTTGCGAGAAGAGATCTCCATGTGTTTTTGAAGTCATGCCTGTGTCAGTGAAAATGGAAAAGGCAGCATCCATTTCTTCTATTGACTGTGATTGGGAGAAACTAGAAAACTACACTGGGAAACAGCTGAGGAGCTTCTGCAAAAATTTGAACATTTCCATGACCGGACTCTCCAGAAGGGAGCAGTTCCAAAAGGCGCTGAGGGCCTGGGTCAAGGCAAGGAATGCCCCTGGAAAGGATTTTGAATTTGAGGATGCAGAACAGCAGCTGGAGGGACCCCTGACTCCAGAGTGTAGGGGTGCAACCTCCCCATTGGGTAGCAGTGTTTCTGGCCGAGGTCTGTCGCCAGAGGAGCTGGCGGACAGACAGGCAACCCGAGATCATGAATTGAAGTTGGCAGAGCTGGAAATAAATGGGCAACTGGAGCTAGAATCTAGGAGGTTAGCCCTGGAAGTAATGAAAATGGAGCTTGCGCATGACTTAAGAATGAGGAAACTTGACTTGGAGCTCGAGGCGTTTGAGGCCAGGAGGGCTTCAGCCCAGCAACAAGAAATGTGTGTAGCTCAGAGATTGAGCTTTGCTGAGTTGGAGGTGGAGTCCAGCTCAGATGGTGGCAGCAACATTCAGGTATCTAGTGCAGACAGCATAGCGCGCGCACCTAGAGATATGGCACCTGACTTGGAGGGGGTTAACTTACACCAGGAGGTTCAAGGGCATGAGGTAGCTCCAGTAGTGCGCAGCGTCCCTGAAGGGAATAGGGTAGCTGGCGTAGGAGTTCATGGTCCTAGTGGTGGGAGGGATTCCCCCATGGTTGAGGTCCTGGTGGGTGAGTGTAAGGACCGCCCAGAAGAGTGTGGGTTGTGTGACAGAGACAGTTCGCTACTGTCTGGCCAGTCTCAGAAGAATGGTGTGGAGTATGTGTGTGAGGCGCTGGATGGTGAGGTGAAGGATAATTTGGTTAACCCTACTAGGGGGCTGTGTAATCCAATTGTGGGAGAGCATACTTTAAGTCCCAGTTTTCCAGAGCTATGCCAACACCTGTTTGAGAGTGAGTTCTCTGGCCCCAGGGAGCTCACATTGGAGGCAGACCTTGTGGTGGATTCCCGAGGGTCTGGAGAGGCATTGGGGTCTGATCCTGTGGGGAGTGTCTCAGGTATCTTCCAGCCCAGAGTGGTGGAAGTGGCGCAGAGTAGCCCAGCTAGGTCCTGTAGTAGTGAGATGGGTGTAGGGCCTCACGTCCTGTCCTTAAGGGGAAGGAGTGAGAATGGGTTTTGTCCCGGTAGTGCCCAACCTCAGTCTCAGAGCCTGGATGGTTCTTTAAGGGAACACCAGGTGGGGAGCCTAGGCTGTCCGGATGAGTCACCCGCTGAGGGGGATCCCCCAGTGGCTAGAGAACGTGGAGGCTCTGTAAACAGGGCTCCAGTAGTTCTGGTGACTGGCAGTACCACTCCAGTTGGGAGGGTGCAGAAGTCCAGAAAGAGGGGCGAGAGGGGGAAAGAGTCCCCAGTGGAAGAACCAGTGGGTCAGGGGCCAGCCAGCAGGGCTGCGTCCCCAGTGAATGACCAGGGGGACACCACTTCTGTCCTGGGGGATCTTCCCGCACTGTCAGAGGGACAGGGGTTGGGAGATCTGCGCCGGGCAGACTGTCGCACGACACATGAGCTATGTGCCACCCTCAGGGGGGGCAGGCGTGCTCCCCGGAAAGTCCTGGTGCGCCAGGCAAGTGTTCAACTGCAGGGTTGGGTCCCTGAGTTGAGAAGCCAGGGTCAGGTGTTGTCTGACCTGGAGGGCAGGACCACTGTAATCAGTGTCCTGGCCCATGTCGCTTCTAGGGGTACCACTCCGGTTGGGAGTGGGCAGTACTCTGGAAAGGGGTGCAGAGGGAGGGAGTCCTCGCCTCTGACCCCGGGTCAACTTGAGGGTTTAGACCCTAGGTTTAAGGGCCAGGTGCAGGGTGTCCCCCCTGACCTGGTGCCCCAGTTGCAGGATAGCACCCCTGAACTGGTGGGCGAATTGTGCAGGTCACCTGCCACAGGTGCCCTGACAATTCTGGAAGGGGGTACCACTCCAGGTGGGAGGGTACAGAGCCCCAAGGAGGAGGACCGGGTGTGGGAGAGGCCACCCCAGTCTTTAGTACAGCCGTCAGGTACAGACCTGAGGCTGGTGGGTCAGTGCCAGGATGGCATACCTGACCTGACATGAGGGAGAGTGGACCAAGGGTGCCAAACACCTGGGGCTAATGCCCCCCACTCTTTAAGGCCACAGAGGTTTGAGAGCCCTGAGAGGCGTAAGGCTTGGGTCTCATTCCTGACTACTGTCAGTGGCCACTGTGACATTTTTCTGTCTGCCTGTTGGGACACACCTGTGAGCGAATTAAGGTTCAAGGCTGCACAGGTGGTGTCCACAGGTGTAGAGAAGGGTTTCCCATGGATTGGCTTGGTGGACCCTGAGAGTATGAACAGAGGATTTGAAGGAGGTGCAGATTGGCGTAGAACTGGAATGTGCCCCTGCTGTTGCGGGCCAGGTCCAGGTTCTATCGCCCAAAGCAGGGAAGCCCATCACAGTGGTGATTGGTCTACCCTGCGTTTTGGCTGGAAGGGGGTTGTGTTGGACCTGGGCCTCTTGGCAGGGTCATCCCTAAACTTTTTGCCTTCCTCCAATACTCTCTCTGACCTGTTTTTGTTGGTTTAATGACTCTGGGCACTTTGCCACTGCTGACCAGTGCTAAAGTGCATATGCTCTCCCTGTTGTAAAGTGTACATATGATTGATGTCCATGATTGGTTCATTGGATTTACTGTTAGTCCCTAGTAAAGTGCACCAGGAGTGCCAGGGCTTGTGAATGCCAACACTGCTAGTGGGCCTGCAGCGCTGGTTGCGCCACCCACAGAAGCAGCCTTAAAATGTGTCTAGGGTCTGCCATTGCAGAACCTGCGTGCAGTCTGGTACTGTCACCCTGGCTGGGCAAGTGCACACACTTGCCAGCCCCTAAACCTTCCCTTAACCTTCATATTAGTCACCCCTATGGTAGGCCAGAGGGCAGGGTGCATTGTAAGTGTAAGGTAGAACATGCCCTGATGTGTGTGGCATGTTCTAATAGTGAATTACTGCCAAAGTCGTTTTTCACTATTGTAAGGCTACCTGTTCCCTTCTAGGCCAGATGGGCTGCTGGAATTATTACACTCTATAATCCCAGCAGGCTCAGGGAACATGGTAGAAATTCATGTTTAGTATGCCTGAACTCAGAATAATAAAATACTTCTTTTAGTAAAGTTTATTTTAATATCCTGTGTTTGCAAATGCTACTTTTAGAAAGTTAGCATTTGCTTGCCTAACCATTTCAGCCCGCCTCTGCTTGGATGTGGATCTGACTGTCTGGTGTGTGTGAGTGACAGGGCTGGGAGTTGACAGGTAGTGATTAGCAGGAGGACCCCTTAATGGGTGGTGGGAGTTTCCCCTGAATGTTGCATCAGGCTGTGCCCCTGCCACCACAATGCTGGCTCCGCCCTCCTGGGGAGCGACTGATGACTCAGCCTGCACCTGGCCCAGGAAGGACCGAAGCTTGTCAACAAAGTACTCAGGCCACTCCTGCCCTCTCAATGCCGGCTCCGCCCCCCTGGGGAGCGGCTGATGTGCCTGCCCTCACACTGAATGCAGAAGTCATAAGTACCCACAACAAGTACTCAGAGACTGGAGCAGTTATGCAGAGGCCCCCCTGGCTTGCTAGAACAAAAGAAACTGGGTATAAAAGAAGGAGCCCTGCTCCTTGTAAATTAGATCCAGTTTGCGCAAAGAAGAAGCTCTGCCTGAAGAGAAGGACCCTGGAAGCTGCATGGAGAAGTACTGACTCTGACCCCAAGAGACTGGCCTGTGGTGGGTGCCTTGCTGCTGAAGGAGAGCAGGAGAAGAAAGACGGAAAGACTTTGCTTTTATTCAACTTGTGCCAAACTCTGCTGAAAGATCTCCAAGGGCTTGATTGAGCTTGCCCCCTGAACTGAACCCCAGGACCAGTGGGTTCTCCTGTGCTTTGGCTCGTCCCCTGCCTGAGGCCGAGTATTTCCTCCCGCCGGAGGTGAAGTCTGCCCCCTCTCGCCCCCTCCTAGGGCCGTGGTACTCGGGAGCCAGCCTGCCCTCTTGCCCTTGAGAGCCTCGCTCCACCCGGAGTCGCTCTCTGCCCCAGGGCTAAGGCCGGCCGCTCCTCTACCCCTGCCTGCTTCACGGAGCCCTTGAGGAGACTTCAGCCCCTCCCGCCGGAATCCCGGGGACTCGAGCAGCCTGTAGCCTGGACCCCGTGCATCTGATTGCACCCGGCTGCCCTGCCTTGCTCTGCCCCCCCAGGAGAGGCCGCACCCCGCACTGTGAAGGGTGCCTTGCCTCCCGGAGATCCTTCGCTGTCAGAAGGGACCCCTCTGCACTGACAATTCCTGAAAGAAAGCATTCCTGAAGGTGCCTTGGCCCCAGAGGCTCCTCTCACCCCTCCCTGCTCCTCACTGCAGCTGAGAGCCCCCACCTCTGGAAAAGGCCCGGGGCTCCTCTGATGCCTGCTTGCTGCTCTGCTCCGCAGCTCAGCCCCCACCTCTGGAAAAGGCCCAGGGTTTTTCAAGCCCCTCTCTGGTGTCCATTCCAAGCCTACCGCGAGATGCGTGAGAGTTGGTAGGGGCCGAGTCAGTTTCACCCTTGAAGGCAGGAGAGGCGCTGCAAGGCGCTCCGAAGGCCGGGGAGGGTCCCAAAGCCCCAGAACAGAGAGAGGCTTTCTCTTTGAAAGGAAAGAACACTGAAAGAACTGTTTGGGAATAACACTAAACAAAGATTGCTTATTACTGAGAAAGAACTGTGGCAACTTAACCTAAAGAGTAACTGGAACCTGCATTTGAAATAACCAAGACTGTATTTACAAGCCTGCTTGAAATTTATATAAAGAGAATATATTTTTACAAATACAGTTTGGTGTCATTGTGTGGTGGGTTGGTGGTGATGGTGTAATATTGCAAATGTTTAACCCTACATGCCCCAGAGATTAGCCTAAGACTGCTTAAGCCACACTACCTAGAGGGTAAGCAGAGGTTGTCTTGAAGGTAACCCTCAGCCCTGACGAGGAAGAGAGAGGCCCTGCTTGTCGCCAGTGTTGCACTGCGCCAACCAGAGACTCCCCCTTCCTACATTGGACGCAGCGGTGAGGATAGCGAATTTACATTTGCAGTGTTCATGCCTTAACTATTGACCATTGCACAGTGATGACAGTCCAGTAACTAAGCCACAGACTTTGTTTTTTTTGGATTTATGATTTGCGAGAAGAGATCTCCATGTGTTTTTGAAGTCATGCCTGTGTCAGTGAAAATGGAAAAGGCAGCATCCATTTCTTCTATTGACTGTGATTGGGAGAAACTAGAAAACTACACTGGGAAACAGCTGAGGAGCTTCTGCAAAAATTTGAACATTTCCATGACCGGACTCTCCAGAAGGGAGCAGTTCCAAAAGGCGCTGAGGGCCTGGGTCAAGGCAAGGAATGCCCCTGGAAAGGATTTTGAATTTGAGGATGCAGAACAGCAGCTGGAGGGACCCCTGACTCCAGAGTGTAGGGGTGCAACCTCCCCATTGGGTAGCAGTGTTTCTGGCCGAGGTCTGTCGCCAGAGGAGCTGGCGGACAGACAGGCAACCCGAGATCATGAATTGAAGTTGGCAGAGCTGGAAATAAATGGGCAACTGGAGCTAGAATCTAGGAGGTTAGCCCTGGAAGTAATGAAAATGGAGCTTGCGCATGACTTAAGAATGAGGAAACTTGACTTGGAGCTCGAGGCGTTTGAGGCCAGGAGGGCTTCAGCCCAGCAACAAGAAATGTGTGTAGCTCAGAGATTGAGCTTTGCTGAGTTGGAGGTGGAGTCCAGCTCAGATGGTGGCAGCAACATTCAGGTATCTAGTGCAGACAGCATAGCGCGCGCACCTAGAGATATGGCACCTGACTTGGAGGGGGTTAACTTACACCAGGAGGTTCAAGGGCATGAGGTAGCTCCAGTAGTGCGCAGCGTCCCTGAAGGGAATAGGGTAGCTGGCGTAGGAGTTCATGGTCCTAGTGGTGGGAGGGATTCCCCCATGGTTGAGGTCCTGGTGGGTGAGTGTAAGGACCGCCCAGAAGAGTGTGGGTTGTGTGACAGAGACAGTTCGCTACTGTCTGGCCAGTCTCAGAAGAATGGTGTGGAGTATGTGTGTGAGGCGCTGGATGGTGAGGTGAAGGATAATTTGGTTAACCCTACTAGGGGGCTGTGTAATCCAATTGTGGGAGAGCATACTTTAAGTCCCAGTTTTCCAGAGCTATGCCAACACCTGTTTGAGAGTGAGTTCTCTGGCCCCAGGGAGCTCACATTGGAGGCAGACCTTGTGGTGGATTCCCGAGGGTCTGGAGAGGCATTGGGGTCTGATCCTGTGGGGAGTGTCTCAGGTATCTTCCAGCCCAGAGTGGTGGAAGTGGCGCAGAGTAGCCCAGCTAGGTCCTGTAGTAGTGAGATGGGTGTAGGGCCTCACGTCCTGTCCTTAAGGGGAAGGAGTGAGAATGGGTTTTGTCCCGGTAGTGCCCAACCTCAGTCTCAGAGCCTGGATGGTTCTTTAAGGGAACACCAGGTGGGGAGCCTAGGCTGTCCGGATGAGTCACCCGCTGAGGGGGATCCCCCAGTGGCTAGAGAACGTGGAGGCTCTGTAAACAGGGCTCCAGTAGTTCTGGTGACTGGCAGTACCACTCCAGTTGGGAGGGTGCAGAAGTCCAGAAAGAGGGGCGAGAGGGGGAAAGAGTCCCCAGTGGAAGAACCAGTGGGTCAGGGGCCAGCCAGCAGGGCTGCGTCCCCAGTGAATGACCAGGGGGACACCACTTCTGTCCTGGGGGATCTTCCCGCACTGTCAGAGGGACAGGGGTTGGGAGATCTGCGCCGGGCAGACTGTCGCACGACACATGAGCTATGTGCCACCCTCAGGGGGGGCAGGCGTGCTCCCCGGAAAGTCCTGGTGCGCCAGGCAAGTGTTCAACTGCAGGGTTGGGTCCCTGAGTTGAGAAGCCAGGGTCAGGTGTTGTCTGACCTGGAGGGCAGGACCACTGTAATCAGTGTCCTGGCCCATGTCGCTTCTAGGGGTACCACTCCGGTTGGGAGTGGGCAGTACTCTGGAAAGGGGTGCAGAGGGAGGGAGTCCTCGCCTCTGACCCCGGGTCAACTTGAGGGTTTAGACCCTAGGTTTAAGGGCCAGGTGCAGGGTGTCCCCCCTGACCTGGTGCCCCAGTTGCAGGATAGCACCCCTGAACTGGTGGGCGAATTGTGCAGGTCACCTGCCACAGGTGCCCTGACAATTCTGGAAGGGGGTACCACTCCAGGTGGGAGGGTACAGAGCCCCAAGGAGGAGGACCGGGTGTGGGAGAGGCCACCCCAGTCTTTAGTACAGCCGTCAGGTACAGACCTGAGGCTGGTGGGTCAGTGCCAGGATGGCATACCTGACCTGACATGAGGGAGAGTGGACCAAGGGTGCCAAACACCTGGGGCTAATGCCCCCCACTCTTTAAGGCCACAGAGGTTTGAGAGCCCTGAGAGGCGTAAGGCTTGGGTCTCATTCCTGACTACTGTCAGTGGCCACTGTGACATTTTTCTGTCTGCCTGTTGGGACACACCTGTGAGCGAATTAAGGTTCAAGGCTGCACAGGTGGTGTCCACAGGTGTAGAGAAGGGTTTCCCATGGATTGGCTTGGTGGACCCTGAGAGTATGAACAGAGGATTTGAAGGAGGTGCAGATTGGCGTAGAACTGGAATGTGCCCCTGCTGTTGCGGGCCAGGTCCAGGTTCTATCGCCCAAAGCAGGGAAGCCCATCACAGTGGTGATTGGTCTACCCTGCGTTTTGGCTGGAAGGGGGTTGTGTTGGACCTGGGCCTCTTGGCAGGGTCATCCCTAAACTTTTTGCCTTCCTCCAATACTCTCTCTGACCTGTTTTTGTTGGTTTAATGACTCTGGGCACTTTGCCACTGCTGACCAGTGCTAAAGTGCATATGCTCTCCCTGTTGTAAAGTGTACATATGATTGATGTCCATGATTGGTTCATTGGATTTACTGTTAGTCCCTAGTAAAGTGCACCAGGAGTGCCAGGGCTTGTGAATGCCAACACTGCTAGTGGGCCTGCAGCGCTGGTTGCGCCACCCACAGAAGCAGCCTTAAAATGTGTCTAGGGTCTGCCATTGCAGAACCTGCGTGCAGTCTGGTACTGTCACCCTGGCTGGGCAAGTGCACACACTTGCCAGCCCCTAAACCTTCCCTTAACCTTCATATTAGTCACCCCTATGGTAGGCCAGAGGGCAGGGTGCATTGTAAGTGTAAGGTAGAACATGCCCTGATGTGTGTGGCATGTTCTAATAGTGAATTACTGCCAAAGTCGTTTTTCACTATTGTAAGGCTACCTGTTCCCTTCTAGGCCAGATGGGCTGCTGGAATTATTACACTCTATAATCCCAGCAGGCTCAGGGAACATGGTAGAAATTCATGTTTAGTATGCCTGAACTCAGAATAATAAAATACTTCTTTTAGTAAAGTTTATTTTAATATCCTGTGTTTGCAAATGCTACTTTTAGAAAGTTAGCATTTGCTTGCCTAACCATTTCAGCCCGCCTCTGCTTGGATGTGGATCTGACTGTCTGGTGTGTGTGAGTGACAGGGCTGGGAGTTGACAGGTAGTGATTAGCAGGAGGACCCCTTAATGGGTGGTGGGAGTTTCCCCTGAATGTTGCATCAGGCTGTGCCCCTGCCACCACAATGCTGGCTCCGCCCTCCTGGGGAGCGACTGATGACTCAGCCTGCACCTGGCCCAGGAAGGACCGAAGCTTGTCAACAAAGTACTCAGGCCACTCCTGCCCTCTCAATGCCGGCTCCGCCCCCCTGGGGAGCGGCTGATGTGCCTGCCCTCACACTGAATGCAGAAGTCATAAGTACCCACAACAAGTACTCAGAGACTGGAGCAGTTATGCAGAGGCCCCCCTGGCTTGCTAGAACAAAAGAAACTGGGTATAAAAGAAGGAGCCCTGCTCCTTGTAAATTAGATCCAGTTTGCGCAAAGAAGAAGCTCTGCCTGAAGAGAAGGACCCTGGAAGCTGCATGGAGAAGTACTGACTCTGACCCCAAGAGACTGGCCTGTGGTGGGTGCCTTGCTGCTGAAGGAGAGCAGGAGAAGAAAGACGGAAAGACTTTGCTTTTATTCAACTTGTGCCAAACTCTGCTGAAAGATCTCCAAGGGCTTGATTGAGCTTGCCCCCTGAACTGAACCCCAGGACCAGTGGGTTCTCCTGTGCTTTGGCTCGTCCCCTGCCTGAGGCCGAGTATTTCCTCCCGCCGGAGGTGAAGTCTGCCCCCTCTCGCCCCCTCCTAGGGCCGTGGTACTCGGGAGCCAGCCTGCCCTCTTGCCCTTGAGAGCCTCGCTCCACCCGGAGTCGCTCTCTGCCCCAGGGCTAAGGCCGGCCGCTCCTCTACCCCTGCCTGCTTCACGGAGCCCTTGAGGAGACTTCAGCCCCTCCCGCCGGAATCCCGGGGACTCGAGCAGCCTGTAGCCTGGACCCCGTGCATCTGATTGCACCCGGCTGCCCTGCCTTGCTCTGCCCCCCCAGGAGAGGCCGCACCCCGCACTGTGAAGGGTGCCTTGCCTCCCGGAGATCCTTCGCTGTCAGAAGGGACCCCTCTGCACTGACAATTCCTGAAAGAAAGCATTCCTGAAGGTGCCTTGGCCCCAGAGGCTCCTCTCACCCCTCCCTGCTCCTCACTGCAGCTGAGAGCCCCCACCTCTGGAAAAGGCCCGGGGCTCCTCTGATGCCTGCTTGCTGCTCTGCTCCGCAGCTCAGCCCCCACCTCTGGAAAAGGCCCAGGGTTTTTCAAGCCCCTCTCTGGTGTCCATTCCAAGCCTACCGCGAGATGCGTGAGAGTTGGTAGGGGCCGAGTCAGTTTCACCCTTGAAGGCAGGAGAGGCGCTGCAAGGCGCTCCGAAGGCCGGGGAGGGTCCCAAAGCCCCAGAACAGAGAGAGGCTTTCTCTTTGAAAGGAAAGAACACTGAAAGAACTGTTTGGGAATAACACTAAACAAAGATTGCTTATTACTGAGAAAGAACTGTGGCAACTTAACCTAAAGAGTAACTGGAACCTGCATTTGAAATAACCAAGACTGTATTTACAAGCCTGCTTGAAATTTATATAAAGAGAATATATTTTTACAAATACAGTTTGGTGTCATTGTGTGGTGGGTTGGTGGTGATGGTGTAATATTGCAAATGTTTAACCCTACATGCCCCAGAGATTAGCCTAAGACTGCTTAAGCCACACTACCTAGAGGGTAAGCAGAGGTTGGCTTGAAGGTAACCCTCAGCCCTGACGAGGAAGAGAGAGGCCCTGCTTGTCGCCAGTGTTGCACTGCGCCAACCAGAGACTCCCCCTTCCTACAGCGGTCATTTGCAAAAATGAAAGGAAAGCTGACACGCATTTTTAAGGTTAAGATCTGTGCTCAAAACTCAGCCTAATACATTGAATGGAATGTTGTTTGAAACTACAGGAAGTTACTACTCGCGCTGTCCAATGGGACTGACGCAAAGGGGTTGATAATGTGACGCTTGACTCCGCCTCTTCCTTTTCGCGATCTGTGAAAGAACAAGATGGGTCACCAGCAGCTTTACTGGAGTCACCCGAGGAAGTTCGGACAGGGTTCCCGATCTTGGTTAGTCGGTAGTGGGCGGTTGGAACTACGGGCTTTCTTTGGTGCAAACAACATCCAATTGTTTTTTCAGACTCAGTAATGACGGGGGGATTGCTACGGAGGGTGCAGCAATACTCACCCGCGTGTGGCAACTTAATGGCAGCAGACTGCGCGGTCAGTGAGGTTTGAGCGGACGTTCTCCCAGTGCCGCTCGTCCGGGCGACACTGAAAGAACTGACCCTCCAGCCCCCAGGCTACATATGTTACCGCTATTTGATCCTCCCAACCATTGCCCGGTTTCATCACCACGTACAGTACTCGCTGTTTAGTTGCTTTCTTCCCATCCGTCATATGCATCCAAACTATTTCACAGAGCACACTTACTGGCTACATGTCATTTTTGACGTCCAGTGCACTACAAAAAGTAGTTTAACTAAACCGGCTGTCAAACAAATACATGCAAGAGCGCTATTCATTCAAGGTTGCGATGTAAAGTGAGCCTTTGTATTGTAAGACCTGCAGTGATTTCAAGAGGTACCAGGTGAACGCCCCTCTTGTATTTAGTTGTTCCACTTTCAATATTTGTGTACGGCAAAGCGTACTTTGCGGTGCATTTAGTAGACAAGGTTCTAATCTAGCATATTTAGGTTTTCGTATTCTGAACAGTTTAGGTTTTTGTTGGAAAGTTGTTGCTCGTCATTTTTGACTTTGACTTGATGGCAGCATGCATCTGAATCAAACCTGAGATGAGCGTAACACTACGGTAACTCAATGTGCAGAGTGGAGAGAGTGCAGAGTGGAGAGAGTGCAGAGTGGAGAGAGTGCAGAGTGGAGAGAGTGCAGAGTGGAGAGAGTGCAGAGTGGAGAGAGTGCAGAGTGGAGAGAGTGCAGAGTGGAGAGAGTGGAGAGTGGAGAGAGTGCAGAGTGGAGAGAGTGCAGAGTGGAGAGAGTGCAGAGTGGAGAGAGTGCAGAGTGGAGAGAGTGCAGAGTGGAGAGAGTGCAGAGTGGAGAGAGTGCAGAGTGGAGAGAGTGGAGAGTGGAGAGAGTGCAGAGTGGAGAGAGTGCAGAGTGGAGAGAGTGCAGAGTGGAGAGAGTGCAGAGTGGAGAGAGTGCAGAGTGGAGAGAGTGCAGAGTGGAGAGAGTGCAGAGTGGAGAGAGTGCAGAGTGGAGGCAGAGTGGAGAGAGGGCGCGCAAGCAAAGCGGGTGCTAGAGATTAAGCTAATGGCAATGTAAATGACAATGCCATTTATTTATCTGTTTTCAAAACCAACACATAAATACAAATTTTGTCATTTACAATGCCAATAGCTCTAACTTTTCCAAAGGCGAAACCATTGCATTGTAAATGCTTGTTTTAAAGTGAGGGGCTGGTTCCGGGGAATAAAACAGCTGTGCATCTTTTACAGGGTGGATTCTCTGCCCTGCCATCCACTCTGGGAAGTGATGGGGGCGAGGGCCGTGTGAGCATCCGAGGGAAATGTGTGGGAAGCAGGAGATAGGGGCCGGGAAGGAGACCACAGAGGTGCAGAGCCGTGGGGAGGGGGGGCTGGGGGATAGATACATCGACACACGAGATGGAGGGGAGGGATAAGGGAGGCGCTGTCATGTGGAAATGGAAACACGAACAAGAAGGGACAACAGGCCAAGGAAACGCAGAGCGATTTTGGGAAGGGAGGGAAATGTAATTAGAGGTGAGAGAGAAAAACAGAGATGCGCCAGAGCGGGCTGCAACGGGAGGGTGAAGGAGCGCCCAGGGAAGAGGCAGTCGGGAACACATGAAGCACGAGGGGGGGGGGTTGGCAGGGGAGAGGGGGTTCTTATGAGGCAGAGTTTGGGGGGAAATAACGTGGCAGTGATTCTTCCTGAGGGACGTGGACACCTAAGCATTAATAGGGCACAGGTGTAAGGTAGAATGAGCCAGAGGTGAGAGGGAGATTGAGGAAGAGGCGAGATTGAGGCAGAAAAGAGTGGGAGAAAAATGAGGCAGAGTGAGGTAGAGGTATGAGGCACTTATGCGATATGTGATTGAGGTAGAAGGAAGTGAATCTACACACAAGAGAAGGGAGGCAGCAGCATACACTTCGGTGATGTGAGAGGTAGAAAGGGATGAGGCAAAGGTACGATGGGGGTGAGGAAAAGATAAAGCGGCAAAGGTGAGAGGCTGAGAGAGACAGAGGGTCGTGTGAGGCAGAAATGATGGGGACAATGTAAAGACATCGCCTCCTCCCCTGAGGCGTATCTGTCAATAGTGCGGCAGGTGCAGTGGCACCAGGGGCAAGGATGTGAGGGGCCACTCGACCCCAATTAATAATATTATAAGATTGATAACTGTTTTGACTACCAAACCAGAAACTAGGGGGGGGGGGGGCGGCGCAGATTCCTGAGATTCAGTTAGTGCTCTAGGGGCTTTGCATCGACACTTGAGTAGGGTGATGGCGTAGCACAAAATGATGTCCAACCCCCTGCACAATGTGATGCGGGGCTCCTGAGTCTCCCGCGTGTTCCGTGGCCTGGTGCTAATAGAGGGCCCCAGAAGTATTCGCCTCTGAAGACGGTGGCGGAACAATAGCCCCCGCGGTGCAGGGGGGGGCAAACTCCAGGCGGCGGGGGGTCGGCACTGTGCATGGGCATACCTTGAGCTCCTGACTGAGCCTTGAGCGTGGGGGGGGGGCGCCTTCCATGCAATTTACAGGGGGGGGGCACCCTCGAGTTTTATGACGCCACTGGCCTGAAGGGGTGGGGTGAGGGCTGCGTCATGCCCCTGGACTCGGGCGGCTCGCCAGTCTCGTGGGCCTCAGGCCCCTGTGCAATCACAGGCCCCCACCCCACCTGTTTCCCGCAGCCCTGTCCCTCCAACGGACGCGCCTGGGGCCAGCGCTCTTCAGAGCAGGCTCCTGCGAGCGTCACCGGCACACCTGAGCCCGAGCGCTGCCAGGTGCGGGGGGAGGGGAGCTCCAACGTGCACTCGGGCATGGTGCCGGCCCTCTCCACACCGCAGGGCGGGCGTGTGTGCGCTATACCCTGATAACTACTCGCTGCCACGGGGACGCCCTATGAATAACTGTTGCACAGAGAGGGGGTGAGAAAACAACGATAGCGCAATGAAGCTGCAGTCCACGCAGCGCTTTACAGAACCACGAACACACACATTTAAAACAAGAAGCACGGACAGCGGGGGGGGGCGGGAACGGACAGCGGGAGTGGGGGCGGGAAGGCAAGGAAAAACAAGCACTCACCTGGACTTCCTCCGGCGGCGGTCGGCCGCGGAATGACAAAAAAAAATAAACCCCGCCCACGGCCGCATGACGTTGCGGAGGGAAGAAATCGCGGGAACGCCCACGAATCTGGTCCGGCCATGACGGACAGATCTCTGTTCCAATGGCTAGCCTCCATTTATGGAGCTAGCCAATGGAACAGAGGGCGGATTCCCAAGCCACTCTACTGTTCTCATTAGGTTTTCGCCTGCGCGAAAACGCTGCGCAGTGCGCAGCTTTCGCTTAGGCGAAACCTAAACAACAGTTGATAGACAGAACACAGAACAATGTCATACATTCACCCTGGTACAGAGATCTGGGCCTAAATCCATTGTTTTCAGTCTTGACCCTGTGCCCAATGATGGATTAAACCCAGATCAGTTGACTGGGGGTGAGCTTGCATTGTTCAGCGCTCCGTCCATCATCACCTTTGTTTTTTCTTTGTTCGCCCTAAGTTGGCAGGGTATGCCCAGACGTGAGTCCCTTTCTCACTTTGCCACTAGATTCAAGCAAGCCGGGCTGAAGACGGCTGGAATGCCAGAAACCGGTCCTCGGAAGCTTGTTTCCGGTCCAGGGAAGACCTGGCTTGGCAGTTTGGGCTGGACTGTTCCCATGAGGCACAGGGTCAGACTGATTTGCATATGGCCATGTCTGAACTGGGGTGGCGCAGTGAGCTAAAGAATGGTGATGGATTAAACCCAGATCTGTGACTGGGGGTGAGTGCTTGCAATGTTCAACACTCCGCCCATCATCCCCTTTGGTTTTGCAAAGGTCAAATGTCAGGCAGGTCTTCTGGCAAACTTCTCCTTATTCTGGTGCTTACAGCCCCCTGTCTCACTGCCAAATGAGTGAGTGTTGCACCCAAGTGACACGTCCTCCCGGGTGCAGACTGAGAGTGTGAAAGGCGAGGGCTGCCGCGTGCGCGCGCCTTCTCATTCCACAGAACTGACGCGCGCGCAAGTGACATTTATGAATATTTCAAAATGTATCAGCGGCAGGTAAAGAGCAAAGAGTGGGGGGGGGGGCTGTTTTTTCTTTTCTTTTAATTCTGATTTGTGAGGGTTATAAAGATTCGAATGGAATGTAATCAACCCGAGACCCACCCTCGCCTCGTGTGATCGTGGGCACAGAAACCGACCTCCCAGCGGTTGTTTGTGCCCCGTGGAAGTCCAGCAGGAAAGCTGCCGGACGGGAGCCCACGTCAGTGGGACCGGTGCTCTGTGCACGGCGGGGCCCCCCCAGGCCAGCTTTACTCCTGTGTTTGGGACAGTGTGTCTCCACTGGACACATACTACAGCCCGCCATACTCCTGCTGACCGGACGAGGCTCATTGACGACACTTGTCCTTCATGTAGCGCTTCGATTTTATACAAAACCTGTGACTTCTCTGAAATACTGGGGCCTCCGTGGTGCAGGGCAGAGGCTGGCCTCTGGTGGGAGGAGGGGGGTTGGTTAAGCCACGGGTGACACGCGCTTCACCTCATTAGCGTACAGGGCGCTGTATTGAATCCCGGCTTTGGGTCATTAGCCGCTGTTTACCCCGCTGATGAGTCCGTCATTAGTGTGATGTCACCGCGGGGGGGGGGGGGGAGCTGGCAGGGTTGTGGAAACACCAGCCGAGGGCTGCGGGGGAGGGCAGCAGCTTCCTCTTTCCATGAAAGTAGAGGCCTCCCCCCCACACACACGCACTCGCTCCCCTCCCCCTCGGTGTTAGGAGGGGAGAGAGGGGCAGGTGCCAGCAGAACTCAGGCAGGCGGAGCTTACTTTAAGCATGGGCGAGCTGGGCCCACGCCCAGGGCGCCAATGTTCCGAGGGGCGCATAGAGCTGTGGGCGCACGGAGCTGTGTGAGCTGTGGGTGCACGGAGCTGTGTGAGCTGTGGGTCACGGAGCCGGTGAGCTGTGGTCGCATGGAGCTGTGTGAGCTGTGGGCGCACGTAGCTGTGTGAGCTGTGGTCGCATATAGAGCTGTGTGAGCTGTGGTCGCATGGAGCTGTGTGAGCTGTGGGTCACGGAGCCGGTGAGCTGTGGTCGCATGGAGCTGTGTGAGCTGTGGGTGCACGGAGCTGTGTGAGCTGTGGTCGCATAGAGCTGTGTGAGCTGTGGGTCACGGAGCCGTGTGAGCTGTGGTCGCATGGAGCTGTGTGAGCTGTGGGCGCACGTAGCTGTGTGAGCTGTGGTCGCATATAGAGCTGTGTGAGCTGTGGGTCACGGAGCCGGTGAGCTGTGGTCGCATGGAGCTGTGTGAGCTGTGGTCGCATGGAGCTGTGTGAGCCGTGGGCGCATGGAGCTGTGTGAGCTGTGGTCGCATGGAGCTGTGTGAGCTGTGGGTCACGGAGCCGTGTGAGCTGTGGTCGCATGGAGCTGTGTGAGCTGTGGGTCACGGAGCCGTGTGAGCTGTGGTCGCATGGAGCTGTGTGAGCTGTGGGTCACGGAGCCGTGTGAGCTGTGGTCGCATGGAGCTGTGTGAGCTGTGGTCGCATGGAGCTGTGTGAGCTGTGGGTCACGGAGCCGTGTGAGCTGTGGTCGCATGGAGCTGTGTGAGCTGTGGGTCACGGAGCCGTGTGAGCTGTGGTCGCATGGAGCTGTGTGAGCTGTGGGTCACGGAGCCGTGTGAGCTGTGGTCGCATGGAGCTGTGTGAGCTGTGGGCTCATGGAGCTGTGTGAGCTGTGGGTACACAGAGCTGTGGGTGCATGGATCTGTGTGAGCTGTGGGTGCATGGAGCTGTGTGAGCTGTGGGTGCACGGAGCTGTGGGTGCATGGAGCTGTGTGAGCTGTGGGTGCACGGAGCTGTGGGTGCATGGAGCTGTGGGTGCACGGAGCTGTGTGAGCTGTGGGCTCATGGAGCTGTGTGAGCGTGGGTGCACGGAGCTGTGGGTGCATGGAGCTGTGGTTGCACGGAGCTGTGGGTGCATGGAGCTGTGTGAGCTGTGGGTGCACGGAGCTGTGGGTGCACGGAGCTGTGGGTGCATGGAGCTGTGGTTGCACGGAGCTGTGGGTGCATGGAGCTGTGTGAGCTGTGGGTGCACGGAGCTGTGGGTGCACGGAGCTGTGGGTGCATGGAGCTGTGTGAGCTGTGGGTGCACGGAGCTGTGTGAGCTGTGGGTGCACAGAGCTGTGGGTGCATGGAGCTGAGTGAGCTGTGGGTGCATGGAGCTGTGTGAGCTGTGAGCCATGGAGCTGTGTGAGCTGTGGGTGCACGGAGCTGTGTGAGCTGTGGTCGCATATAGAGCTGTGTGAGCTGTGGGTCACGGAGCCGGTGAGCTGTGGTCGCATGGAGCTGTGTGAGCTGTGGGCGCACGTAGCTGTGTGAGCTGTGGTCGCATATAGAGCTGTGTGAGCTGTGGGTCACGGAGCCGGTGAGCTGTGGTCGCATGGAGCTGTGTGAGCTGTGGGTCACGGAGCCGTGTGAGCTGTGGTCGCATGGAGCTGTGTGAGCTGTGGGTCACGGAGCCGTGTGAGCTGTGGTCGCATGGAGCTGTGTGAGCTGTGGGTGCACGGAGCTGTGTGAGCTGTGGTCGCATAGAGCTGTGTGAGCTGTGGGTCACGGAGCCGTGTGAGCTGTGGTCGCATGGAGCTGTGTGAGCTGTGGGCGCACGTAGCTGTGTGAGCTGTGGTCGCATATAGAGCTGTGTGAGCTGTGGGTCACGGAGCCGGTGAGCTGTGGTCGCATGGAGCTGTGTGAGCTGTGGTCGCATGGAGCTGTGTGAGCTGTGGGTCACGGAGCCGTGTGAGCTGTGGTCGCATGGAGCTGTGTGAGCTGTGGGTCACGGAGCCGTGTGAGCTGTGGTCGCATGGAGCTGTGTGAGCTGTGGGTCACGGAGCCGTGTGAGCTGTGGTCGCATGGAGCTGTGTGAGCTGTGGGCTCATGGAGCTGTGTGAGCTGTGGGTACACAGAGCTGTGGGTGCATGGATCTGTGTGAGCTGTGGGTGCATGGAGCTGTGTGAGCTGTGGGTGCACGGAGCTGTGGGTGCATGGAGCTGTGTGAGCTGTGGGTGCACGGAGCTGTGGGTGCATGGAGCTGTGGGTGCACGGAGCTGTGTGAGCTGTGGGCTCATGGAGCTGTGTGAGCATGGGTGCACGGAGCTGTGGGTGCATGGAGCTGTGGTTGCACGGAGCTGTGGGTGCATGGAGCTGTGTGAGCTGTGGGTGCACGGAGCTGTGGGTGCACGGAGCTGTGGGTGCATGGAGCTGTGGTTGCACGGAGCTGTGGGTGCATGGAGCTGTGTGAGCTGTGGGTGCACGGAGCTGTGGGTGCACGGAGCTGTGGGTGCATGGAGCTGTGTGAGCTGTGGGTGCACGGAGCTGTGTGAGCTGTGGGTGCACAGAGCTGTGGGTGCATGGAGCTGAGTGAGCTGTGGGTGCATGGAGCTGTGTGAGCTGTGAGCCATGGAGCTGTGTGAGCTGTGGGTGCACGGAGCTGTGTGAGCTGTGGTCGCATATAGAGCTGTGTGAGCTGTGGGTCACGGAGCCGTGTGAGCTGTGGTCGCATGGAGCTGTGTGAGCTGTGGGCGCACGTAGCTGTGTGAGCTGTGGTCGCATATAGAGCTGTGTGAGCTGTGGGTCACGGAGCCGGTGAGCTGTGGTCGCATGGAGCTGTGTGAGCTGTGGGTCACGGAGCCGTGTGAGCTGTGGTCGCATGGAGCTGTGTGAGCTGTGGGTCACGGAGCCGTGTGAGCTGTGGTCGCATGGAGCTGTGTGAGCTGTGGGTGCACGGAGCTGTGTGAGCTGTGGTCGCATAGAGCTGTGTGAGCTGTGGGTCACGGAGCCGTGTGAGCTGTGGTCGCATGGAGCTGTGTGAGCTGTGGGCGCACGTAGCTGTGTGAGCTGTGGTCGCATATAGAGCTGTGTGAGCTGTGGGTCACGGAGCCGGTGAGCTGTGGTCGCATGGAGCTGTGTGAGCTGTGGTCGCATGGAGCTGTGTGAGCTGTGGGTCACGGAGCCGTGTGAGCTGTGGTCGCATGGAGCTGTGTGAGCTGTGGGTCACGGAGCCGTGTGAGCTGTGGTCGCATGGAGCTGTGTGAGCTGTGGGTCACGGAGCCGTGTGAGCTGTGGTCGCATGGAGCTGTGTGAGCTGTGGGCTCATGGAGCTGTGTGAGCTGTGGGTACACAGAGCTGTGGGTGCATGGATCTGTGTGAGCTGTGGGTGCATGGAGCTGTGTGAGCTGTGGGTGCACGGAGCTGTGGGTGCATGGAGCTGTGTGAGCTGTGGGTGCACGGAGCTGTGGGTGCATGGAGCTGTGGGTGCACGGAGCTGTGTGAGCTGTGGGCTCATGGAGCTGTGTGAGCGTGGGTGCACGGAGCTGTGGGTGCATGGAGCTGTGGTTGCACGGAGCTGTGGGTGCATGGAGCTGTGTGAGCTGTGGGTGCACGGAGCTGTGGGTGCACGGAGCTGTGGGTGCATGGAGCTGTGGTTGCACGGAGCTGTGGGTGCATGGAGCTGTGTGAGCTGTGGGTGCACGGAGCTGTGGGTGCACGGAGCTGTGGGTGCATGGAGCTGTGTGAGCTGTGGGTGCACGGAGCTGTGTGAGCTGTGGGTGCACAGAGCTGTGGGTGCATGGAGCTGAGTGAGCTGTGGGTGCATGGAGCTGTGTGAGCTGTGAGCCATGGAGTTGTGTGAGCTGTGGGTGCACGGAGCTGTGTGAGCTGTGATCGCATGGAGCTGTGTGAGCTGTGGGTGCACGGAGCTGTGTGAGCTGTGGGTGCACGGAGCTGAGTGAGCTGTGGGTGCACGGAGCTGTGTGAGCTGTGGGTGCACGGAGCTGTGGGCGCATGGAGCTGTGTGAGCTGTGGGTGCACGGAGCTGTGTGAGCTGTGGGTGCATGGAGCTGTGTGAGCTGTGGGTGCACGGAGCTGTGGGTGCACGGAGCTGTGGGTGCATGGAGCTGTGTGAGCTGTGGGTGCACGGAGCTGTGTGAGCTGTGGGTGCACAGAGCTGTGGGTGCATGGAGCTGAGTGAGCTGTGGGTGCATGGAGCTGAGTGAGCTGTGGGTCAAGTCAAGTCAAGTCAGAGAATTTATATAGCGCGCTACATACCCAGAGGGTCTCAAGGCGCTTGAAGAAGGGTGGGGAGTTACTTGTCGAATATCCACGTTTTAAGTTGCTTTCTGAATGCTAGGTGGTTCTGGGTAAGGCGAAGGTAAGTGGGAAGTGAGTTCCAGGTTTTAGCTGCCAGGTAGGAGAAGGATCTACCTCCCATGGTGGTTTTGTTGATGCGAGGTACAGTGGCAAGGGCTTGGTTGGATGATCGTAGCTGGCGGGAGGGGGTGTAGAAGGACAGTCGTGTGTTGAGGCATTCTGGTCCGATTTCGTAGAGTGCTTTGTGTGCGTGGGTTAGGAGCCGGAAAGTGATCCTCTTATTGACGGGAAGCCAGTGGAGGTTTTTCAGGTGACCAGAGATATGTTCTTTCCGCGGGATGTCTAATATGAGCCTGGCTGAGGCGTTTTGGATTCGTTGGAGTTTTTTCTGGAGTTTAGCGGTAGTACCTGCGTAGAGGGTGTTTCCATAGTCCAGTCGGCTCGTGACCAGAGCGTGGGTGACCGTTTTCCTAGTTTCGGTGGGGATCCAACTAAATGTTTTTTTGAGCATGCGAAGAATGTTGAAGCAAGATGAAGAAACGGCGTTGACTTGTCTGTTCATTGAAAGGGAGGAATCCAGGATGACGCCCAGGTTCCGTGCGTGGTCTGTCGGGATGGGTGCTTTTCCAAGGGCTTCTGGCCACCAAGAGTCGTCCCATGCAGAGGGGGAGGTACCTAAAATGAGGACTTCTGTTTTATCTGAGTTCAGTTTCAGACGGCTGTGTTTCATCCATTCGGCTACTTCTTTCATTCCTTCGTGTAGGTTAGTTTTGGCGGTGCTAGGGTCGGATATATGACGGTACAACGCGTACCGTCACAACGCATACCTTTACAACGCGGCCGTGACAACGCAAGTCGTTACCACGACTTGCGTTGGGGGGGCGCGGATTTCGAATAGTTTAATTTACTATTCTAACACCAGTCCCCGTGGACCCTAGGGAAGGTGTTAGGATAGTAAATTAAATATTTTTAGACCTTGAGCGCCCTCCAGCGCAAGTCGTGGTAACGACTTGCGTTGTCACAGCCGCGGTGTAAAGGTACCGCGTTGTGAAAACATCGTTGTAAACGATGTTTACCGCTAGGGTCATTGGTGAGTGATAGGATCAGTTGAGTGTCATCCGCATAGGAGATGATGTTGAGGTTGTGTTGGCGGGCGATGGCCGCGAGGGGGCTCATGTATACGTTGAAAAGGGTGGGGCTGAGTGAAGATCCTTGTGGTACGCCGCAGATGACTTCAGTGGCCTCTGACTTGAATGGTGGAAGGCGGACTCTCTGGGTTCTTCCGGTGAGGAACGAGGTGATCCATTCTAGTGCTTTTCCTTGGATTCCGATGTTTCTGAGGCGCTGTAGAAGGGTGCTATGGCAGACTGTGTCGAAGGCTGCGGAGAGGTCGAGGAGGATGAGGGCGACTGTGTCTCCGTTGTCCAGTAGAGTTCGAATGTCGTCTGTTGCTGCGATGAGGGCGGTCTCAGTGCTGTGTTTTGCTCGGAAGCCGGACTGTGAGGAGTCGAGGGATTTGTTTGCTTCGAGGAAGGCGGCGAGCTGGTTGTTGACAGCTTTCTCGATGACTTTGGCCGGGAATGGAAGGAGCGAGATGGGGCGGTAGTTTTTGAGTTCGGTGGGGTCCGCTGTGGGTTTTTTCAGAAGGGCGCTGAGTTCAGCGTGTTTCCAGCTTTCCGGGAAGGTGGCGGAGTTGAAGGAGCAGTTGATGACGTCTCGGAGGTGCGGTGCTATGATGGAGTCTGCTTTGTTGAAGATGTGGTGAGGGCATGGGTCTGTGGGGGATCCTGAGTGGATGGAGTTCATCAGGCGGATGGTGTCCTCAATGGAGATTGGGTTCCCGTCATTAAGGATGTTCGAGGGGGGTGAAGGTCCAGCAGATGGTTGGGTGGGTTGGTCTCCGGGTTGGTTGTCGAAGCTGTTGTGGATGTCTGCAATTTTGTTGTGGAAGAATGAGGCTAGGGAGTCGCAGAGGGCTTGAGAGGGGGTGATGTTGTTAGAGTTGGCCGAGGGATTGGTAAATTCCTTGACGATGTTGAAAAGTTCCTTGCTGTTGTGGGCGTTGTTATCTAGTCGGTCCTTGAAGGCGGTTTTCTTGGCCTTTCGGATCAGTTGGTGGTGTATGCGGGTGGCGTTTTTGAAGGCGTCCTTGGTGCTGGTGGTTGGGTCTTTTTTCCAGGCCTTCTCAAGGGAGCGGCAGAGTTTCTTGGATTTCTTAAGATCATCGTTGAACCAGGAGGCCTTCTTGCTGCCAAGTTTGCTTTGTCGTTTTTTCAGTGGTGCTAGGATGTCGGCGCTGTTGGATAACCATAGGGTGAGGTTGGTGGCGGCTTGGTCGGGGTTTGAGGAGTGGGCTGGGGGGTTTAGAAGAAGCGATGAGGAGATCTGGTCGATGGTGATTTTGTTCCAGTTTCTTTGCAGAGTTGGTTGGGGGTGGTTGTTGGGTTTGGGCTTGTTGTAGGTAAAGTGAACTCAGCTGTGGTCAGTCCAGAGGAGAGCCGTAGTGTGGCTGAAGGAGACATGATTGCAGGAGGTGAAGATAGGGTCGAGTGTGTGACCTGCGATGTGGGTGGGGGAAGTGACCAGTTGTTTAAGTCCGAGGTTGGCGAGGTTGTCCAAAAGGGTGGTGGAGTTGTGGTCGTTGTTCTTTTCAAGGTGAAAATTGAGGTCTCCCAGAAGGATGTAATCTTTGGAGGGGAGCGCGTGTGGAGTGATGAAGTCCGTGATGTCCTCACTAAATTGTGCGCGGGGTCCTGGAGGTCTGTAAAGGAGTGTGCCTCTGAGTGTGGTCTTGGGGTCGATGTGGATCTGGAAGTGAAGGTGTTCAGAGTTGGTGAGATTGACGTCAGAGCTGGTTGAGATGTGGATGGATTTTTTATGGACGATAGCGATTCCTCCTCCTGTGTGGCCGGTACGGTCCTTGCGTATGATCTTATAATCTTTTGGGATGGCAATAGTGATGTCTGGGGTGGAAGAGGCGTTCATCCATGTTTCTGTTAGGAAGGCGACGTCCGGAGAGATGGTGTCTAGTAGAATCCATAGGTCAGTGGCGTGCCTGTGGACCGATCGGGTGTTGAGCAAGATGCATTGTAGGTGGTTAGGGTCGGGAATCTGTGGTGTGAACGTAGCGGAGTTGTTGTCGGTGCCGATGAATTTGCAGGAGTAGCATGAGAAAGGACCATGGGTGTGTCCAGGAGCGGCTTGGACGCAGTTGGGGGAGCGGCCGGGGTTAAGGACAAGGAGGTCGGTGGCATCGTAGGTAATGCGGGAGGGCAGGGCAATGCGAGGATCAGGGGGACTGGCGCTGGGCGCGGTCCAGGCGCGGACGGGCGTAGACGGGCTTACCTTTGGCGCACCTTCGGCGTGTACGCTGCGCGTGGGACCATCTGACATTAATGGACAGTGGAGGGGGCGGAGCGTGGGAGGGGCAGCAGGGAGGCGGTAGTGTGGCTGAGGGGCGGGTCAGGGGAGAACAACAACAACAAAATGGAGGGTCCGAGGGAAGGCAGGCAGGGGTATCACAAACAATACAAATGCAGCGAGTTAACAGTAAGCGCAATCTGAGCACAAGCGCTGGTGAAATAAACACAATTGCTGATGATAAATTGAGCAGTAGTCTGGATAATACAAGCGCACACAAGCCAATAGTGAGCCCAATAGCCTGAGCGAGGTCGCGCTGCGAAAGGCAGGTAATTAAAAGAAGCGCTATGCGAGTGAGGCGCTAGAATAATAGGCAGCGGCAGTTGAGTGATTAGCGCGCTGAAAACGATACCAGGGAAGCACAGAAAACGATAGCAGCTGAGGCACAGGAGGAGCGTGGTGGAGCGACCGTCCGGAAGCAGGTCCAGGTGGGCACGGAGCTGTGTGAGCTGTGGGTGCAAAGAGCTGTGGGTGCATGGAGCTGTGTGAGCTATGGGTGCACGGAGCTGTGGGTGCACGGAGCTGTGGGTGCATGGAGCTGTGTGAGCTGAGGGTGCACGGAGCTGTGGGCGCATGGAGCTGTGTGAGCTGTGGGTGCACGGAGCTGTGGGTGCATGGAGCTGTGTGAGCTGTGGGTGCACGGAGCTGTGTGAGCTGTGGGTGCACGGAGCTGTGGGTGCATGGAGCTGTGTGAGCTGTGGGTGCACGGAGCTGTGTGAGCTGTTGGTGCACAGAGCTGTGGGTGCATGGAGCTGAGTGAGCTGTGGGTGCATGGAGCTGTGTGGGCTATGGGTGCACGGAGCTGTGGTTGAACGGAGCTGTGGGTGCATGGAGCTGTGTGAGCTGTGGGTGCACGGAGCTGTGGGTGCACGGAGCTGTGGGTGCATGGAGCTGTGTGAGCTGTGGGTGCACGGAGCTGTGGGTGCATGGAGCTGTGTGAGCTGTGGGTGCACGGAGCTGTGTGCATCCAGGTTATGCCAACAGCAGAGCCCTTGCCATCTTGCTCCAGCCTTCTCCGTGTAGATGTCTGTTCGTTTCTGTCTGATTTGGCAGTTTAAAGCGGTTGTACTCCTCCATTATCATATAGTGGGTGATGTTTTTAACCCTCCCTTCACCCTCTGACCCCTGTTGGCATCCACAGCCCTCTTCTACCTGACACAGCTCGTCTATCCGTGCTTGAGGTGAGCTGGGGAGGGCTGGGGGGGGTCTGTGTTCAGGGCCGGGCCCTGCTCATCCAGGTACTGACCCCCAGCACAGAAGGGGCCCCTGCCGCCTCATTTAATGCACTCCCGCCAGCAAGGGCCACACATTTCTCTCCGCCCAGGCGCCATCTCATCAGAGGCCGGCTCTGCTGCCAGGACCCTCAGAGCGGGTGAGCGCCCACCGCAGAGATCTCAAACAAATATTCCATCCTGTGATGTTGATAAGGAAGGAGGGAATCTTGTTTTTCTCTTAATTTGTCAACAAGGTGGCAGCTCTGGGCAGTTCTGACCCGGTCCAGTCCTGCTTCCTGGTGCCCAGCAAGTGTTGAGCCCACAAATGTTGGGCAGGGCTGATGCCTCCTGCCCCTATCCTGAGGGGCAGTGTTGACCCCGCCCTCAACAGAGGTGACTGGACTGGGAACCGACCCCAGCCCTGGCACGTCTGCCCATGCCCGTCCCACCCTGCAGGAGCCGGCGACTCGAATGGTGCCCGTGGGGCTCGCTAGGGCCACGGAAGCCCACCCGGCTCTGAAAGCGGCCTGCAGCCTTCTGGGGAAATCCCAGAGGGTTCTTGAGCCCTGGCACCATCAGATTTCAGGGTCGCCAATGTTAGGTGGCACATTCTGCCCGGTACCCAGCGGTCCTTGCAGCTGGAGGGGACTAAGGGCCAGATGTAGGAGCCATTTACCGACCGGTAAATGGGTTTTTGGGATGGAGGGGCACATTTTTACAGAATCGGTAAATTTACCGATTCGGTAAATTTACCGATTCTGTAAAATACCGAATTGGTATTTTTACCTATTCGGTAAAATCTCTGAGTCCAAAAGGCCCTACAAATTCGGTATTTTACCACCCAATCCAATTGGGTGTTAAAATACCGAATTCAGGTGTGCATGCACATGTGTGCATGCACACCTATGCCATGTGACAGACAGACATGCCCTTAGGGCATGTCTGTGTGCCACATGGCGCACATGTCAATTTTTAGGGTGCCAGAGGGTGTCAAAGTGACACCCCCTGCACCCTTGCAGAATTCGGTATTTACCGATTCGGTAATTACCGAATCGGTATTTCCCATTGATTCCTATGGGCTTCACAGCCCATAGGAATCAATAGGAAATACCGAATCGGTAAATACCGAATGTTACCGATTCGGTAATTCCACATCTGGAATTACCTACATCTCCCCCCCTCTATTTTACCACTTCTTAAATACCGAATCGGTAAAATTCGGTATTTAAGAAGTGGTAAAATAGATTTACCTACATCTAGTCCCAAGAACGCTCCCATCATCTTCCAGCATGAAAAGAGTACGGAAGCCGAGCGAGTGAGGGCAGAGCTTCAGGGTTAGAAACTGGGTTACTGGTTGAGGCAGGTGAAACCCTACTAAAGCCGCAGCCAAAATTTCAGTCAGGGTGAAGTTACAAACAAATCCCAAATTAACCTGTGCTTAACACTTTCCGTGCTCATGACAAGCTCAGCTCGTCATGAGGCACGGTTGAGCTGTGCTCGTCATGCCCGTTGGAACGCTCTCACGCTGGGATAATTTCCCCGCTGTGCTGAACGTTCCAAAACGGGCATGGTCATGACGAGCGGAGAGCCCAGCTTGTCACAAGCACGGCGGCGCCGCGCACGGCCCCCCTCCCCCCGCACAGCTGGTGAATAAGCCCCCCAGCAAAGGGGTTAACCATCTGGTAGCTTGCCACAGATCAGTCCGGCTTGATTCAGAGGACACGTGCAAAGAATTTATGCAACATTTCAAACAGTAACAAAGTGAAAACACAACACAAGAAAAATCCCAGACCAATTAAAAAGAAGTATAGAGCAGAGGGGAGTGCCTGGCTAGGATGCCTGTCTGGCCACCTGAAGAAGATCTTTGAGGGGTCTGGAACACCTCTCCAATGCTCGCCCGACTGCCACTCTCACCTGAGGGGCGGCCGCCGTGCAGAGGTGCACTGCAAACTAGACCAGGAGCCGTGCGGCGGCTGCGCAGCGGGGCTCCAGCGACATGTAAGATGGCTCCGGCGGCATGAGCTCAAAGCCGGTGCTCTGCCGCGCCATACCCAGTGCCCCCAAGACTCTTGAGGAACACAGGAGGAAAGCGGATTGACCTCCTGGAAATAACAAGTGCCCCACACAACGGAGAGCAGTGAGTGAAACAAGCACCCCCTCGCCGGTGCCCACCGCAAGAGGTCTCGCTCTCCCAAACTGCCCACATATCCCGCAGGAGCAGTACCCACACAGCAACAACAGGGGGACCAGGTAGAGGGCCCTTTAAAAAACACAAACCTCCTCTTTCTACATTGTTTCCTTTGTGGAGATTATTACATGACTCCTCCTTAGTGGTTTCTTTATTGCCATATGGGGATTCTTGTCTCTGAACCCCTTCCACTTCCTGGATGTCAGGTCTCTGGACGCTTAAACCGGTCCCAGGATGCTTGATTCCGGTCCAGGGAAGACATGGCTTGGCAGTTCGGTCAAGACTGTTCCCATGATGCACAGGGTCAAGACTGATTTGCATATGGCCATGTCTGAACTGAGGTGGCGAAGTGAGCTAAAGAACGATGATGGATTCAACCCAGATCTGTGACTGGGGGTGAGGGCCTGAAAAGTTTCAGCGCTCCGTCCATCATCTCCTTGTGTTTGCTTTGTTCGCCCTAAGTTGGCAGGGTATGCCCAGACGTGGATCCCTTGCTCACGTTGCTACTGGATTCAAGCTAGCCTGGCTGATGAGGGCTGTTAGCCCAAAACCAGTCCTAGGATGCTTGTTTCCGGTCCAAGGAAGACATGGCTTGGCAGTTCAGTCTGGACGGTTGCCATGAGGCTTAGGGTCAAGACTGATTTGCATATAGCTGTGTCTGAACTGGGGTGGTGAAGTGAGCTAAAGAACGATGATGGATTCAACCCAGATCTGTGACTGGAGGTGATTGTTTGCAATGTTCAGCACTGAGTTACTGGCCCCTGACCCCTAGATCTGGGAACTGCAGGAACCAACCCCTAAAAACAACGGTGCCAGAACAGGGGCACACAACTGGATGATGTTGTTATTTGCTTAGGCTCATGCCGTGTCCCCGCCAGGGCCTGTAACCCACCAAGGCATAAATAGACTTTCCTGTACCTGAAAACGTTCCCTGAGGCGTAACCACACCAAGAGGTCAGATTCGCAGGGGAGTGACCGGTCCCCACCGCTACCGCCCATATTGGGCCTGCAGTGTCCAGCAGATCGGAGGGGGGTGAAGGGCCCATTGAGAGTCTGCAACAGAACAGCAGGAGTGGAAAGTGGCCTCCTGTGGGGGGGGGCCCTCACTGCCAGCACAGCTCCTTGACGGGTCCGCGTAAGACCACACTACTTGAGAGTGGGTAAAGCCATCCTTACCATCTACTGCAACAACACACTCCCCTGAAATGGCGGTCTCCAAAACTAAGAATGACCATATTCTGTGCAACATGCTCACACACTCCACAAACACCTTCCTATAGCGCAATGCATCTGAAGGGGACCCCTCTCGGAAATTCGTGCTGATCATGAGAGCGTTCACAGAGGTGCTCTTTGAATCTCTTAAGATGGAGCACCACACAGTGAAGCGAGACTTGACCCAGGAATTAAGAGATGCCAAACTAGATCTGGGGGCACTGGGAGACAGGGTGCCAACCCTAGAGGCCAATGACATTTCACAGGGAGAGGAAATCAGACACCTCCAACAAGAAATCCTCTGTTTGCAAAAGTGACAGGCTGACCTCCAAGTCCATACATAAGACCTGGAGAACTGCTCCTGCAGGAACAACATCATGATCCGAGGCACTCCTGTTAAGACAGAGGGGTCAGACATCAGAGCTTATGCGCAATCTCTCTTCTAACAAATTCTCGGCAAGGGCACTGACGCGCCCGTCCAGCTAGGTAGAGTTTATCGAGTGGGCCACCCATGGGGTCAAAAGCTCGCCCACCAGACATCCTGACCCACGTCCACAACTTTCAGTTTTTTTTAAAAATGTGTTTATTTATTTTCCAAGTATCAAGCATATCCACGTATACAACAACAATACTCCGCAGTGAGTGAGGTGAGCCAGGTACAATATTGTAGCTCAATGTACGAGATACATCAAATAACATCAAAACAACAACCTAATCACATGTGCGTATAACTCTGCCACAGATTATTTCTTCCCCCTGTAGCCTCCCACAACTTCCAGCCTAAAGGGGAGATTCTCAGGAAACGAAAGCCACATCACGACTCACTTTTCAGGGACACAGGCTAGCGCTGTTGTAAGACCTTTCGGCCCTCACCCTGCAGCATCGCTGAGACTTTAAACCATTAACCAACTTTTTGCGGAGCAAGGAGATCACCTAAAGTTGGGGCCACCATTTTTAAATTGCTTTACCCTAGGAAGGACAGCTCCACTGAGTTAAATCACTCTCAGACACTTGCCAGCTACTGGGCCTCTTGGAAGATGAGTCTCTGAGATCACCTGGGGACCTAGCTTCGGCCTACTCAAAATGAGCATGACGTTGGCAACGAGTTACTGGACGGCACAGGACATCCAGTCGGAAGAGCCTAATTTCCAAGCAACAGAGCCACTCTCCTAACTATTGAGTCCTAAATCCAGATTTAGAGCCAAGGCTCCCACCCAAGTAAGATAAGGCGGTGAAGATGGGCATCCCTAGACCTTGCTTAACTGATGTGGCACTTACACACCCTGGTCTGGGCTTTGCCCTATGGACACAACCTACAGTATCCCATTAACTATGGACCTTGTCTGTAGTTCCGGTTGTTTTTGAGTTTTAGTTTCTCCTTGCTGCACTCCTGCACACACTTACTTTTGATGACATTTTGATAGCTCAATCACTTGAAACCCTATGCTACCGGTGTGACAACGCACAATGACCTCTTACCACCTAGAACTGCGACTCCCGTATGACCTCTGTCTCGGACTCAGACACCGGCTACTTTCCAATGCCCGATGTAAAAATAATCTGCCTCGATGTTAGGGGCTCAAATCACCAGACTAAGAGGGCATTAATACTGTCCACCTTCCAGCGCCCCGACAGAAAGTCGGAGTAAAAGTTTGCGTTGCAACGGCATGCGATGTGATAGCATGTGTTGTAACGTCACCTATTCAATACCTTACTTTCAATTTAGTGGTAGCTGGGCTGAGCCGTTAGGCTTATCGGAGGCTAGTATGAATACATTTGTTGTACACCCTCATTCAAGGCAGAAACACACACTTGACTAACTCCAGGCCAATGTTTGCTAAAATATTACTTTAGTTACCTTTATTTTAGGAACCAAGTTGAACTCAATTACAGGTAAGTAGACTTTTCAGAAATGCAATACTTTCAATGCACAGTTGGTAGATGTTTGTAGAATCATAAAAAATACCTTACAGGTACATGTGATACTTTTCGATGTCAAAGGAGATACTTTGTACTATTCTCAGAATCAACACTTAGTGCAAAACAGAGAAAAGCAATTAAACCTATGGGACGAAAGACAGGTAAGTCATTTTCAGGTAAATATTCGACTTACAAGTTCAGTCTTCACAGGGTTTGACCAACACTGGTCAAGGGTCGGACCAAGGTAGGTACTGCACCACCAGCGGCTCTGGGGTGGCCGGCTGCAGAGGTCACTGGGCTCAATGTTAGCCTAAGGGAGCTGGGGATCCCTTGAAGAGGCAGGTGTTGCAGGTAAGTACCCGCAGTTCAGAGACACAAGCCCTGGGGGTTGAGGTGAGCACAGAAGCGGCCACCAAGTAGCACTAAAGCTGCACCACCAGTGGCATAGGGGCGCAAAGGAGGCGTTGGGTGCCCTGTAGAAATCAATGGAGATCCTCGGTTGGAGAAAACCGCTGTAAGCTCATTAAAGAAGACTGGCTGTAGGAATCCAATAACTGGAGAGGTGAGTTGGATAGTGGGGGTCTGTGGGGGCCCCTTCGGTTGAGCACGCCACAAGACCTGTGGGATGCGGGTGCAGGGGTGTCTTTAGGTTTCGGGTTTGTCTCACCATATCCAGTCACGGTCGGAGGGGGACCCTTTAAGTTGAGGTTGCAGGCTTCGTGGAGCACTTCAGAAGGGGTCGTCCAACACTGGATCCTAGGTCAGGGTCGCCGGGGAGATGTCACTGGATCGCTGGGCCACCTGAACTCGGTCCGTGGGTGTTGGGTGCAAAGTGGTTCAAGTGTTGCGGATCAGCCTGGATCCGGTGTCCTTGGGTTGGTTCCTTTCTGCACTAATCTGGGGTCCTTAGGAAAAAAGAGTCTTTGTTGAAGGCAGCTCAGGTCTCCAGGGTTCTCAGAGGTTGCCGGCTGCAGGACACACCCGTTTCTGTGGGCAGTGTCCTCGAAACGGGGGACAGGCCGGTAGGGCTGGGGCCAAGTCAGTTGTTGTCTTCCTTCTTCGCTGCTGCGTGGCTCTTTGGTCCTTCTTCTTTTTAGGTGATCGAATCTGAGGAACAAGGTTCAGGGAAGCCCTGAAATACTAAATGTAAGGGCGTTACTGAGGTCGGGGAGAAGTAGCAGCTGCTAGCCCTGGCTGTCTGTGGCTCTATCCTTGCATCCATCACCTCGGAGTAGCAGGTGCTAGCCCTGGCTGTCTGTGGCTCTATCCTTGCCATCCATCCCCTCGGAGTAGCAGGTGCTAGCACTTGCTCTCTGTGGCTCTGTCCTTGCTATCCGTCTCATTGGGGTAGCAGCTGTTAGCCCTGGCTATCTGTGACTCTGTCTTTGCCATCTGTCACCCGAGGGTTAGCAGCTTCTAGACCTGGCTATCTGTGGCTCTGTCCTTGCCATCCATATCCAGGAGGTAGCAGGTGCTAGCCCTGGCTGTGTCCATGTCATTGCCATCCGTCACTCAGGGGTTAGCACCTGGTAGCTCTGCCTATCTGTGGTTCTGTCCTTGCTGTCCATCGCCTGGGGTAGTAGCTGTTAGTCCTGGCAATCTGTGGCTCTGTCCTTGCTATCTGTCTCCTGGGGGCAGCAGCTGCTACCCCTGGCTATCTGTGGCTCTGTCTTTGCCATCCATTACATTAGGGTAGCTGCTGCTAGTCCTGGTTATCTGCTGCTCTGTCCTTGCTGTCCGTCACCAGGGGGTAGCAGCTGATAACCCTGTCTATCTGTGGCTCTGTCCTTGCTATCCTTCTCCTGGGGGTAGCAGCTAGCCCTGGCTATCTGTGACTCTGTCCTTGCTATCCGTCACCTGGGGGCAGCAGCTGCTAGCCCTGGCTATCTGTGGCCCTGTCCTTGCCATCCGTCTCCTGGGGGTGGTAGCTGCTATCCCTGGCTATCTGTGGCTCTGTCCTCACTATCAATCACCTGGGGATAGCAGCTGCTAGCCCTGCTTATCAGTGGCTCTGTCCTTGCTATCCTTCTCCTGAGGGTAGCTGCTAGCCCAGACTATCTGTGGCTCTGTCCTTGCTATCCTTCTCTTGAGGGTAGCTGCTAGCCCAGACTATCTGTGGCTCTGTCCTTGCTATCCGTCACCGGGGGCAGCAGCTGCTAGTCCTGGCTATCTGTGGCTCTGTCCTTGCTATCCTTCTCCTGATGGTAGCCGCTAGCCCTGACTATCTGTGGCTCTGTCCTTGCTATCCGTCACCTGGCAGTCAGCAGCTGCTGGTAGACCTGCCTATCCGTGACTCTGTCCTTGCCATCCGTCTCCTGGGAGTGGCCGCTGCTAGCCCTGGCTATCTGTGGCTCTGTCCTCACTATCAATCACCTGGGGATAGCAGCTGCTAGCCCTGCTTATCAGTGGCTCTGTCCTTGCTATCTGTCACCTGGGGACAGCAGCTGCTAGTCCTGGCTATCTGTGGCTCTGTCCATGCTATCCTTCTCCTGATGGTAGCCGCTAACCCTGACTGTCTGTGGCTCTGTCCTTGCTATCCGTCACCGGGGGCAGCAGCTGCTAGCCCTGGCTATCCAGGACTCTGTCCTTGCTATTCTTCTCCTGATGGTAGCCGCTAGCCCTGACTATCTGTGGCTCTGTCCTTGCTATCCGTCACCGGGGGCAGCAGCTGCTAGTCCTGGCTATCTGTGGCTCTGTCCTTGCTATCCTTCTCCTGAGGGTAGCCGCTAACCCTGACTATCTGTGGCTCTGTCCTTGCTATCCGTCACCGGGGGCAGTAGCTGCTAGCCCTGGCTATCCAGGACTCTGTCCTTGCTATCCGTCACCTGGGGGCAGCAGGTGCTATCCCTGGCTATCCAGGACTCTGTCCTTGCTATTTGTCACCGGGGGCAGCAGGTGCTAGCCATGGCTATCTGTGGCTCTGTCCTTGCTATCCATCACCTGTCCTTGCTTTCGGTTGCCTCGGGGTCATGAAGGCTACAGCATGAACAGACTGTTGTAACCTTTCTAGTTCCCCTCCCCGTCACACACCCCTTACCTTTTTCCCTCTTGGTATGGTCCGCTCTGCCTTTGAGAGCGGAGCGCAAGATAGAATGTTGATTAGAGAGTCTGCCGCCAAGCTGGGAGCACTTGTTATATTCAAGACTAATAAAACCCGTTTTGAACCCTCATCGAGTAGTGGTTGTTTACTACATTTATGGCGACGAGGATGGGATGCTGAGCCAGGGTCAGTGTGGTGCCTCCCCCCTGGATAAATTTGAGGCTTGAGCGGAGATAAGTTTACAAGTAAGACTCACCAGGATAAGGAATGAAATTCGGCTAAAGGAGTTGCCGGTAACGAGCGTGAGACAAGAAGTGAAACTGTCGAAGTCGATGTGAGGTGACGACTCTTGGCAGCTGTGTTCCGCTTCTGGTTCTGAGGAGGTGCCCCTTAGCACCATGCTTAGTCCCCTCCGTGGTTTGTGAGGACTGTCATGCTGTCTAAGAAAAGCAGGGAACTCTCGTGAGAAGAAGACGGAGCGGGTCGAAAATCTGTCAAGGAGGTTGGGGATAAAATTCGGGTGTCGTGCCGGGCACCTCGCTTCTTTCTGTGGTTTCTACATCTTGCCCCTCCCTCGCAGTAAATGTAATGGTGCCAAGATTAGAAAAGAATAAGTTGCTGGGGTGTCATGGGGGCCAACAGGTATGGGATGTTAATTCTGCGGCCCCTGGCATTATGGTGAATAGACACCCACAGCCATGGGGCATGAATAAGGAACACATGCCTGTTCGCATCTACCCATATTGTAATTGTAAGTGTATTTATATAGTGCTCACTACCCTTGACGAGGCATTGAAGCGCTTTTCAGCAAGTAGCACGCTATTCCGGGAAGCCAAAGGATTAGTGGTGGATTAGTATAGGGAAATATGAGTCGTTAATTCGAGCGGTGGACACGTGAGTCTGTTAGTTTGATTGAATAGGATAAAGGAGGGATAGAGAAGGGAAGAGTCTAGAAAGCGTTATTTGGTTGTTCATAGTAGTAGACTGAGGTGTTGAATGAGTCAGATATTGGAGGTAGAGGATATATTGAGAGAGGGATAGGATGAGACACAGAGTACAGCATTGGAGGGAGGTGAAGGTTTTTTTTCTTTCTACAGTAGAAGTAAAGAAATAAAATATATAGCTACATAAAAAGGATATACACTACAACCCATCTCCAACATCTCTGCTCTGGCAAAGCTCTTAGTAAAATGTGTCCCGGGTCAACTCTGCGATCACATAGACAAATATCACATCCTCGGCTAACACCAATCAGGCTTCCGCCGAGATGACAGCACTGAATCTGCACTTGCTCACATAGTGGACGACATACAAAAAAAGCTGGATCAAAATGAATCATACCTACTAATATTGCTTGATTTGTCAGTTGCCTTTGACACCGTCAAACACGATAATCTATTGAACTTACTGGAACAAAGGATGGGCTTATCACGGATCGTATCACAATGGTTCTCTTCATTCCTCCAAACAGATCCCTAAGAGTCAAAATGAATCAGTCTTTCTCCAAGTCCCACTGGATCACTCTAGGCGATCCTCAAGGATCTGCTCTCTCACCCATTCTCTTTAACCTATTCCTGAAACCACTGGCAAACCTCCTAAAATGTTCTAATATCCATTACCATATGTACGCTGATGAGAGGGGTATCTCAAAATCACCACACCCGAAAGACATTATATCCCTCAATTCCATCTTACAAAAAACACACCTCTGGCTCACGGTTAACCATCTCAAACTCAACGCTGCCAAAACCGAATTTCTTCTCAACTCTCCATCGAACGACAGCCCCAAGATTGATCCATGGTTGAAACATCTTACAGCCCTCTAACCCCTTCGCAGCGGGGGTAATTCCCCTGCTGTGCTGGGGGCTAGGGGGGGGGCACACAGCGCCCCAGTGCTCGTGACGAGCTCAGCTCGTCACGCAGCACGGTGGTGCTGTGCGTCATGACCGCGCCAGTTTTTTGGAACGTTCAGCACAGCGGGGGAATTAGCCCCATGTGCGAGCGTTGTGCGGCTCATGACGAGCTCAGCTCGTCATGAGCACACGAGCACCGTGCCTCATGACGAGCTAAGCTCGTCATGAGCACGGAAGAGGCTAATGCTCGCCCCACATCACAGACTCTTCCAGATCTTTAGGTATCACATTAGACAAACACCTAAATATGCAGGATCACATCAGCGCAGTCACCAAAGGAGCAAATTACCAACTGAGCATTCTGCGGAAACTTAAACCCTACCTACCACATGAAGACCTAAAACAAGCGGTCCAGGGGCGTGGCGTGCAGCCAAGCATGGCGACGGCTTAGAGGATTAGCTCCGTGATTAGAGCGGCCTCTCCGTACATCCGACTTTCAATCCGACTCACCATTTGTCTCTTTTGGGGAGTGCCTGAAGCCCGAGACCGGGGGGAATCGAAGGTGGTAACGCCGGTGAAGATCCGACACCGGGAGACCGACTGGGCACTGACGACCTGCGCGGCCTGAGTGGCGATCTGAAGCCGGGGGCGTGAGTATCGGGCCACCCCGACCGGAAGTGTGAGGTGTGGGGACTGGCCGGACCGGAAGCACCCGATCGGAGAGCAGAAAAGTAACGCCGGACGAGAACAAGCCGAAAGTGACAGCCGGACCTCCGCTGTGACTCTGCCGCCTGACGCGCCTGACCCCTTGGGCGGAGAAGTCCTACACAGTGTGCAGAAAAGAGGCGAGGGACACGGTGAGCGGCGCCGTCGGACCAACGTCGGCTCCGTGCTTGGGGACCGAGGCTCCCGGAGAGTACGGACCTTCCCGCACAGGGCGGCCCGGCAGGGGGTGCGAGGGCTCGCTGCTTGTGGACGAGCCCCCCGTTGGAACAATCAGCGGACTTTCCCCGGCACATCCGTCGAGGGGAGCGAGGGTGGCGGCTGGGTCCCAGCGGATTGTGGGACGCGCGGGGCGGAGCTGCCCACCCGCGCCGAGCTACAGTGCGAGGGAGTGCCAGAGGAGTGAGTGCTGGAGAGCCAGGTGCGGTGAGCGCCCATCGGGTAACAATTGGTGACTCTGGCGGCACCGACGCACTGGACGGCGCACACCCCTGACTGAGAAGGCACACAACGTCGGGCACTGCGGGGCAGAGCATTAGCAAGAGTCCTCTAACCAGTGAACGTGCACGTGGCTTCATGGACTTCTATTCACACTGTTCCCCCCTTGTGCACCGGAGCCAGAGAGGACCATAGATCGCAAGGCTAAGTTAGGTGGCGAAAGACTGCAAGCTCGCCGAGATTGCGTCACTGGAAACGGACACGACAACCACGCGCAGCAATCCCCAGCGTAATAGCCGGGAAGGGTTCCAGAGGGAGTGCGACGCAGACCCGCCTCGAGAAGTATGCGTACAACAAGGGAGCGTCCTCACCAACTGAGAGCAGGCCACCCGGCAAGCAAATCGGGGAGGGAGCTGGCGGGGGTCCAAAGGCGAAGCTGGATGATGTGATGCGCACTTTGACGCAGGTACAGACCACGGTAGGCTCCATCTCCACAGAGATTACATTACTGAGAGCGGATCTTCATAAAATTTTGGAAAAGGTGGGCTCGCTGGAGGTGGTCACTAAATCGCTGGTGGAGGATGTGTCAGAGTTGCAGACAGCGATGGAACGTGTCACGGCAGAGAACAGAGTGCTGAAAGACAAGCTGGACGACCAGGAAGGGTGGTCAAGGCGCAACAACATAAGGATTTTGGGAGTTCCGGAATCGGAAGGCACAGAAGCGACGGACTTATTTGTCGAAGAACTGATCAAAACCGAACTGAAGCCCAAGGGTCTATCGGCGTTCTTTTCAGTGGAGAGAGCGCACAGAGTACCAGGGGGCAGACCACAACTGGGAGCGCCTCCAAGACCCATTCTGGCGCGCATGTTTAACTTCCGCGATAGAGACGCCATATTGCAGGCGGCACGTAGATCCCCTCCGATCAAGATACAGAATGCGACGATTGCTTTCTTTCCGGATTACACCGCGGAGGTCGCACGTCGAAGGAAGACGTTCCTGGATGTTAAAAGGGAACTGAGATCCCGAGAGATTCCATATTCTATGATCTTCCCGGCCAGACTGCGAATAGTAGCGGAAAACAAGACTTGGTTCTTTGCCAATCCTGAGGTGGCACGAGAGTGGCTTGATGGGTGGAGGCCGGCCGCCCAGCACCGTAGAGGGAACAGGAAAAAAGGAGACCAGGCTGAGAAGGGCCGCGCGGGCTCGTCGACCCCAGACCGCGCAGACAGAGAACGGTCAGTTGTATTGGGCAGAATGGAAGACGGAACTGCGCCATAACAATGATCACCCGGTGACTATAAGTCGATGGACATGAGAGACTGCAGCCTGAGAGACTGCCATTGGATATCGGGTGAAGGGCCCCCCGAGGAGAGTATGCGGGGCCGCAGATCATGGGGCATTCCTCCCCTCAATGAGCAAGTATCAAGTTTTCTTTAGGGGCTAAGCACTCTGCTAGGTTGGGGAGGCGGGCAGTTATGGGTCCGTTTGGCATGAGGGCAGGGAGGGGGGGTGTTCAAGAGGGGGCGAGTTTCAAAGTTTACACCTCATTACAGGTGGTATTGTTTATAGTCAAGTTATTTCAGACTGGAAGAACCTTGATACAGGGAGTGAATGACTGTTTAACGCAAGATGAAGGAACACAATGTGAGATAGCTCTGCGCGAGGACACCGTCATTTCCCGCTACGTGTATAGGAGTTCCATAGTGGCAGTCCTGATGGCTGCACCCCGAATTGCACCATGGCACACACTATACGGGCAGACGCTACAGGGGTAGGCCTCCACCAGCTGACACAGGTGGCACCGCTGCAACTTATGACCTGGAATGTGAGAGGGCTGGGGGACAAAATCAAGAGGGGCTTAGTGTTACAGGGCATCAAGAGGGCTGCTCCAGCATTGGTGCTACTGCAGGAGACGCACTTGGTGGGCACGGCTAGCCAGGCATTAAATAGGAAAGGATACCAAATGATAGTGCATTCTGACTTCACCTCGGGATCGAGAGGGACGGGGATTCTTCTGCGTAGGTCGTCCCCGTTCCTGCTCGCCTCCACAGAAACGGACGACCAGGGCAGATTCGCGGCAGCCTGGGGCCAATGGGAGGGTAAACCACTGACCATAGTATCGGTCTACATCCCCCCAGCACTACATAGCGTAGCGCTTCCTGCATTAGGGAAGTTCCTACTGGAGCTCCCGGAGGGGGACACGATAGTGGGGAGTGACTTTAATGCTGTCGTACATAGTACTCAGGACAGATTCCCAGTGCGGCACCATGCCCCGGCCACCTCCCGATTCAGCGAGTTTGTGAACTCGCAGGGATTGGTAGATGTGTGGCGCGCTATGCACCCCAGTGAACAACAATACACATATTACTCAGCGACACATAACAGTCTGTCACGCATTGATTACTTTTTCACCTTGGGGGAGGGTCGTCTCAGCATAGATGCAGTCCAAATCAAACCAAGGGGTATATCTGACCATTCTCCCTTAACCCTCACGCTGTCGTGTCCGGAACAGGCGTATAGACGAATGTATCAGCTGCGCCCGGGATACCTAGCAGTCCCAGCGATAAAAAAGGAGCTGAAAAAGGTAACCCATAACTATTTCGCGGAAAATGTGGATACAGTGGACTCCCCCACCACCCTTTGGGAAGCGTATAAAACGGTTCTCAGGGGTCAAGCGATATCGACTATAAGAGGGTACAAACGCACACAGGAACTAGAAACCGCACAACTGGAACTCCGCCTGGCTGCGGCGCACACAGCACATGCGAAGGATCCGTCACCTGACACCCTACACTCCCTCCGGTTATATAAACAACTCCACACTGATCACCTGAGGAAGAGGGCTCTGGAGCACATAACAGCTACAATGCAGACAGTATATGATGTAGGGGACAAGGCCAGTAAGCTCCTGGCGTGGCTGGAAAAGAAGGGGGGAGGTGCCAGGAGTATATTACAACTGGCAGATAGGGATGGGGAGCTGCACACGCGACCAGCGGTGATAGTAGACCTACTGGCGGATCACTTTCAGGAGGTGTATACCCCTGAAAATAAGGTCACGACGGAGATGGCGGAGGCAGCGCTGCGCGATGTGCCGACACCAACTTTGTCACAAGACGCTGTGGATGACCTTGACTCCGACTTCACAGTGGAGGAGGTCCAGGGAGCCATAAACCTGATACACTCTGGGAAAGCAATGGGCCCCAACGGTGTCCCGATTGAATGGTGCAAAGTGATGTCGGATACGCTAAGCCCGCACCTGTTAGCTATGTACGAAGACAGTCTGGCCAAGGGGGTGATGCCCCATGATCAACGACAGGCCATTATTGTGGCGATCCCGAAGCCTGGCAAACCGCCCAAAGACTGTGGTTCCTACCGCCCGATCTCACTCCTTAATATAGAGGCTAAAATATTAGCAAAACTCCTAGCCACCAGGTTGATGCCACATCTCGCCCAGCTCATACACCCGGACCAATCAGGCTTCATGCCACATAGAAGCACGGCATTGAACCTCCGGAGAGTCCATAGTGCAGTGGCCCGCGCATCACTGTTGACTGCACCGACGGCCATTCTATCCTTGGATGCTAGGATGGCGTTTGATATGGTGGAATGGGGCTACCTCCTTGCGGTACTGGCTCATATGGGCTTTGGCCCCAAGTTCATAGCCTGGGTGCGACTTTTATATACCGATCCAGTGGCACGAGTGGCGGCGAATGGACATATCTCCCGTGAGATACCCCTGAGCAGAGGGACGAGGCAGGGATGCCCGCTCTCGCCATTGCTCTTTGCTTTAGTCCTTGAACCGCTGGCGGTGATACTTAGGGCCACATCAATGCTGCAGGGGATCGTGTGGGGAAACGACTGGGAAGACAGAGTTTCCCTATACGCTGATGATATGTTAATATACCTCACGGACCCCGAAGACGGGATCCCAGCACTACTGACACTTTGTGAGGCGCACGGGCGGACATCGGGCTATAGGATAAACTGGACCAAGTCTGTCATGTACGTACTGAGGGGTCCCTCCCCCACATTACTGGCTGACTGCCCCTTACAAACGGCGGGCTCCTCCTTTAAGTATCTGGGTATACACGTCGCGCGTGACACTACAGTTTTTTACGCAAAAAACTTACTGCCTCCATTGACTAGACTGAAAGGAGACGTCAGGCACTGGAAGACCCTTCCACTGACGTTATTAGGTAGAGCGGCATTATTCAAAATGCTGGCGCTGCCTCGATTCCTGTATGTATTAGAGAATGCCCCTAGCGTAATACCCGCTAGTTATCTCCGACAGGTGACAGCAGTGGTGAACAACCTGCTATGGGACGAGCGCCCGCCCCGAATAGCGCATGTAAAGCTCACAAGAGGCTGGTACGATGGAGGGATAGCTCTGCCTCACCTGCAACTGTATTATTGGGCGGCGCAACTGAAAGTCGTTAATCAATGGCTTCATGCCCCACAAAACGACCCTGCTTACATGGCGGACAGACATCAACTAGGAATGCCGGGCTTGCTTGCGCCGCTGGATCATAGAGGGAAGGCGAATAAGCTCCTAGGGCCGACCAAACACACAATGACTCTCTGGCACAGCGCACAGGCGAAGCTTAAATGGAAGGGAGTCATAACGAGAATGACGCCCTTATGGGACACCAGGGCGCTTGGCAGCCTGAGACAGTCCAAAGGGTTTGATGCATGGGATACCATAGGGATATCAACGGTAGGAGACATGTGGGCGGACGGTGGTGTGGTCCCATTTACACAGCTACAACAGACCTACCAGCTAGGCCCCACTGAAACATATCGCTATATCCAAATTCGACACGCACTCATGACAGCAATACCGGCGGGGACTACGATGCCGGAGTCGTCGCCGTTGGAAGACAGACTACTAACAGATTTTATGCACACGGGCGCCACTTCCCTCACATACCGTAAGATATTACATAACCTACCGGACCCCTTACTCAAATTGCGAGAGAAATGGGTAGGAGAGTTGGGGGACATGGACGAAACTGAATGGAATGAGGCGCTAGCTTCCCCCAGAGAGGCGGGCATCTCGGCAAGGTTCCGTCTTGTCCAATTGAAGGTCCTTCACTAGGACAACCTTACATAAATTACACAGAGCTGATAATCCGCACTGTCTGAGGGGATGTGGTGGGGAGGGTACCTTCCTACACACAATCTGGGAGTGCCCGAAAATTGCAGACTACTGGAGGCGTATAGTGCATACCATCTCGCAGACGCTTGCCACGACACTGGTGCCTGAGCCCCGTATGGCCCTACTACACATATGGGGACCAACAGACATCACACCCCAGGGGAGGATATGGACGACGGTGGGTTGCATGGTAGCGAAGCGGGATATAGCACAAAAGTGGGGGGTAGCGGGAACACCTACACTAGGTCAGTGGTGCAAGAACATGGATATGATTATGGTGACTGAAAGGGCGGTGTATAAAAAGAGGGCTAACCCGCGCAAATGGAATGCAGTATGGACACCCTGGAAAAAATACCGGGGAGACATATGTGACCCTCTAACGGAAGATGAAGTGGACAGTTCAGATGGGGAGGATTCGGATGAATGAAGGTGATGAATGTGGGCGCAGGGGTCTCCTTAGCGACTTCGAATGATGGGACAGACTCCTGAAAGGACGCACTTGCACACATATCTAACACAAGGGACAGAACAGGAACGCAGGTGCACAGGGCATGTGAACGGGGCAGCGCTATAGATTGTTATTCATTATACTGTATCAAAAGTTTTAGTTTGGTTTATAAAATACAAAAGTGAGAGTCACTGATACTTAATATTAATATTTCTTTGACTGTATAGAATACTCCGATACTGCTGCTGCTGGACCGCTGGTTGTCGGCTGAATAGCTGTGTACCACAACGCATAACGTATGACTAGAAATGGAGCCGGCCTCCGGGTTGTAGGCGAACTGAATGTAACAATGTCAAAGGTTAATAAAACTCTTACGAACCGAAAAAAAACAAGAAAAAAAACAAGCGGTCCAAGCCCTAGTATTACCCAGACTGGATTATGGTTGTGCCACACTGTGGCTTACCCCGATACAAATTGGCCCCTCTAAGAGCCTCCCTCAAAGCAGCAGCCAGACTTGTTCACGGAACAAAAAGAAACACACACATCTAACCGGTTCTAAAATCATTTAACTGGCTACCGTACAAAGCAAGACTCCAGCAGAAAATTGCTTGCATGAAGCATAAAGGGTTACATGTCAATACCCCCAGTTACCTGGCTCAAAAGCTAGAACAATCAATGGGCAGCAGGTCCTCACTAAGGGGCTCATTAGGATGGCGGGCGGACTTTGCCCGCCATCCTCACGGGGATTGGGACCGCCCGCCATAAGGGCGGGGGTCCCGTGGGGGGTATTAGGATGTGCCCGCCACAGTGGCGGGCATATCCTGCATTTTTAGCATTGTGGCGGGCGGTGCTCTCAGCACCGCCCGCCACAATGCTAAAAATGCATTAATGAATTTGCATAGACAAAGTGGCAGGCACCGCGTGGTGCCTGCCGCTTTGTCTATGCAAATGCAGGGGGGTACCACAGGTATCCCCCGTGTGCACCCCCCACCTCTCCTTCACTCTGGGGGCCCGCAGGGGACCCCAGAGTGAAGACCGCATACCTTGTCGCGGAAATGCATCCAAAGCAGCCCATCATAATATGGCTGGAGGTGTCTATTAGACACCGCCACCATATTAAACCTTTTCCGCCCCGGTCGCCTTGCGACCGGGGCAGAAAAGCGTTGGACGGTCTTTCCGTCCGCCGCGGTCCCCACGCCATACTAATATGGCGTGGGGGAACATAGGTGCGGATGGCAGGCGGATTGCCTCGCCAGGCTGGCGGTGGCTACCGCCAGCCTGGCAGGGGCAGTCCGCCCGCCATCCTAATGGGCCCCTAAGTGCGCTCACCTTACTTCTGAAACCCCAATGAACCTGTAAAAAGAAAAGGGGTGCCAGAGCATTCTCGGTTATTGCACCCAAAATATGGAACTGTCTAACACCTGATGTTTGCCTAGTCTCCTCTACCTCCTCCTTCAAAAAAGAAGCCAAATCTTTTCTACTGACTAAGTTTTTACATTATGACAATATATCGGCGACATTGAAAATGTATAGCTACCAAACTCTTATAGCGATTGACCTTCCTATTACTGCCTTTATTCAAGACCAATCCGTGTTATCCTATTTTACTTTATGATGTGTTTGCTTCTCACGCATGTGTTTCCTGTTTACAAGGCCACGTGTTACTCTACTTCTCGTCATGTAAAGCGCTCTGATACCCACTAGGGTCATGTTCGCGCTATACAAAACTTTATAAATAAATAAAATACATGTATAAAGGAAAATAATATAGAGATAACATTGTATTGCCTAAAGTCCCATATGTGCAAGTATGGATAGATAGAAATTCAGACTTTCAGGTGTTGCTGTGCGTATATTATATATATTAACCATAAGTAATATGTACCTTGGTAAAGCAGACGTAAAGAATATATATTTTTAAACCATAAGTAGTACAAAGAAATGCGCATATCTCAATACATACAAATAATTAAATTATACATATTTACAGGTATGTGCTGTAATTTGTGTTTGAGTGTGGTGGTCTTAAAAGAAGGAGACAGCTCTTGAGTAGTCCCAAATGTTATTTACGACTTTCACATCAAACACCAGCCTTGTCTGTAAGGTGCTGGCCAGGTGTCCACCACGGGAGCAGAGGGGCCATCATTACACCTTTCACTTGTCACTGTTGCATCAATGTTCACCGCCCCAGGATCCCCTCCCCTCCCCTCTCTGGTGCACAGACGCTCGAGGATCTCCGCAGTCCCCCCCCCCCTCCCCCCCCCGACTCTTGTGCACAGCTCCTCGAGGCCCCCTCTCCCTCCTCTGGCGCATAGCTCCTCGAGGCCCCCCTCTCCCTCCGATGGCGCATAGCTCCTTCTCCCCGGGCCGTGCCAGGCGCTGCCGTCCACGCTTTCAGCAGATTGCTTCCTGCGCTGCCCTGCGTGAGATCAGACCCGGCTCTGCAGTCAAAACACGGTTTACACCTATAATCCGATTACCTCCTCTTCCAGCCCGCTCGTGGCACGCACGCCCCCCCCTTTGACGCAGACCAGGTACAGGCACGTGTCAGCCTCTGACAATAATGGAAAGCAACAATGATGAGAGATTAGGGACAGGCCCCAGGGACGCCAGGATCCAGTCCTTGCCTTGTCTATAATATCCCAGTGCACTCTGGGAGCTGTAGTCATTTCAAAGTGGCTCACTGGACGCACGCGCCTGAAAGCAGTGGCCTGTGAAATGAAAGCTCAGGATGGGCACAAGACGTCATGCTGAGCAGAGCGCTTGAAAGGCCCTTAAAATGGTGCTGCCTGACCTCTGACTGACTCTGCCCCAACTCCATTGGATTCTTACTACCAGCAGGTGAGACCCTTACGGCGACATTTCCTGCGTGCTGGCACTTTGCAAGCAAATCGTATTCATGTTTGTTCTGCAACTGTCCTCAGCCTGTAATGTGTTGGCTCTGGAATTAGTTGGCTCTGGAATTACAATTAATTTAATTTGATTCAGAACTCAACTCAGGTCAACAAATACATAAATATAAAACAGTTATATTTATCCTTTTGAAACAGCTTCAAACACAAAAAGGTTATAGCAAATTGTGGTCGACAAATACAGAATACATGAGTTTAAGACTGGTAAATTTATGCCCTTTTAAAACAGCTTTAAAAAACGCGTAAAAACTTTAAAAAAAAGTTATAGCAAACAAATTCATTTGGGGGAGACTTCCGCTACATAATTAAATCTTGAGTTAAAATAATGTTGTATCTAAAACGAGTAGACTATATAAATCGGCGCCGAGCCTCTACCAAAGTTGGATTTGGACAAATAATACTTGAAAAAGATCTCGTGCTCCGCCGTTGGCTCGGTCGATGAATGAAGGCTTGAATGAACCAGAGAGCGTACTGTCCGCGCATCTCCTAGCTTTGTGGGCAGGTCTCCCACACCCACTGTAAGTTGCCTTATTCACATTGCTTGCTCACAGATCAGGGTCAGATATACTTGGTGTATCTGTGATTAATGAAGAAATAAAGAACACGGCGCCCAATGTACTAGGACCGATCACACACGGCGCCCAATGTACTAGGACCGATCACACACGGCGCCCAATGTACTAGGACCTGTTCACACGCGGAGCCCAATGTACTAGGACCCTTTCACACACGGACCCCAATGTACTAGGACCCTTTCACACACGGACCCCAATGTACTAGGACCCTTTCACACACGGACCCCAATGTACTAGGACCGATCACACACGGCGCCCAATGTACTAGGACTGATCACACACGGCGCCCAATGTACTAGGACCCGTATACACGCGGAGCCCAATGTACTAGGACCCTTTCACACACGGACCCCAATGTACTAGGACCGATCACACACGGCGCCCAATGTACTAGGACCGATCACACACGGCGCCCAATGTACTAGGACCTGTTCACACACGGCGCCCAATGTACTAGGACCGATCACACACGGAGCCCAATGTACTAGGACCGATCACACACGGCGCCCAATGTACTAGGACCGATCACACACGGCGCCCAATGTACTAGGACCTGTTCACACGCGGAGCCCAATGTACTAGGACCCTTTCACACACGGACCCCAATGTACTAGGACCCGTTGACACATGCCGCCCAATGTACTAGGACCGATCACACACGGAGCCCAATGTACTAGGACCGATCACACACGGCGCCCAATGTACTAGGACCGATCACACACGGCGCCCAATGTACTAGGACCTGTTCACACGCGGAGCCCAATGTACTAGGACCCTTTCACACACGGACCCCAATGTACTAGGACCCTTTCACACACGGACCCCAATGTACTAGGACCCTTTCACACACGGACCCCAATGTACTACGACCGATCACACACGGCGCCCAATGTACTAGGACTGATCACACACGGCGCCCAATGTACTAGGACCCGTATACACGCGGAGCCCAATGTACTAGGACCCTTTCACACACGGACCCCAATGTACTAGGACCGATCACACACGGCGCCCAATGTACTAGGACCCTTTCACACACGGACCCCAATGTACTAGGACCGATCACACACGGCGCCCAATGTACTAGGGCCGATCACACACGGCGCCCAATGTACTAGGACCTGTTCACACACGGCGCCCAATGTACTAGGACCGATCACACACGGCGCCCAATGTACTAGGACCGATCACACACGGCGCCCAATGTACTAGGACCGATCACACACGGCGCCCAATGTACTAGGACTGATCACACACGGCGCCCAATGTACTAGGACCGATCACACACGGCGCCCAATGTACTAGGACCGTTCACACACGGAGCCCAATGTACTAGGACCGATCACACACGGCGCCCAATGTACTAGGACCGATCACACACGGCGCCCAATGTACTAGGACCGGTCACACACGGCGCCCAATGTACTAGGACCCGTTCACACACGGCGCCCAATGTACTAGGACCATTCACACACCGAGCCCAATGTACTAGGACCGATCACACACGGCGCCCAATGTACTAGGACCGATCACACACGGCGCCCAATGTACTAGGACCGATCACACACGGCGCCCAATGTACTAGGACCGATCACACACGGCGCCCAATGTACTAGGACCCTTTCACACACGGAGCCCAATGTACTAGGACTGATCACACACGGCGCCCAATGTACTAGGACTGATCACACACGGCGCCCGATGTACTAGGACCGATCACACACGGCGCCCGATGTACTAGGACCCGTTCACACACGGCGCCCAATGTACTAGGACCTGTTCACACGCGGAGCCCAATGTACTAGGACCCTTTCACACACGGACCCCAATGTACTAGGACCCTTTCACACACGGACCCCAATGTACTAGGACCCTTTCACACACGGACCCCAATGTACTAGGACCGATCACACACGGCGCCCAATGTACTAGGACTGATCACACACGGCGCCCAATGTACTAGGACCCGTATACACGCGGAGCCCAATGTACTAGGACCCTTTCACACACGGACCCCAATGTACTAGGACCGATCACACACGGCGCCCAATGTACTAGGACCGATCACACACGGCGCCCAATGTACTAGGACCTGTTCACACACGGCGCCCAATGTACTAGGACCGATCACACACGGAGCCCAATGTACTAGGACCGATCACACACGGCGCCCAATGTACTAGGACCGATCACACACGGCGCCCAATGTACTAGGACCTGTTCACACGCGGAGCCCAATGTACTAGGACCCTTTCACACACGGACCCCAATGTACTAGGACCCGTTGACACATGCCGCCCAATGTACTAGGACCGATCACACACGGAGCCCAATGTACTAGGACCGATCACACACGGCGCCCAATGTACTAGGACCGATCACACACGGCGCCCAATGTACTAGGACCTGTTCACACGCGGAGCCCAATGTACTAGGACCCTTTCACACACGGACCCCAATGTACTAGGACCCTTTCACACACGGACCCCAATGTACTAGGACCCTTTCACACACGGACCCCAATGTACTAGGACCGATCACACACGGCGCCCAATGTACTAGGACTGATCACACACGGCGCCCAATGTACTAGGACCCGTATACACGCGGAGCCCAATGTACTAGGACCCTTTCACACACGGACCCCAATGTACTAGGACCGATCACACACGGCGCCCAATGTACTAGGACCCTTTCACACACGGACCCCAATGTACTAGGACCGATCACACACGGCGCCCAATGTACTAGGGCCGATCACACACGGCGCCCAATGTACTAGGACCTGTTCACACACGGCGCCCAATGTACTAGGACCGATCACACACGGCGCCCAATGTACTAGGACCGATCACACACGGCGCCCAATGTACTAGGACCGATCACACACGGCGCCCAATGTACTAGGACTGATCACACACGGCGCCCAATGTACTAGGACCGATCACACACGGCGCCCAATGTACTAGGACCGTTCACACACGGAGCCCAATGTACTAGGACCGATCACACACGGCGCCCAATGTACTAGGACCGATCACACACGGCGCCCAATGTACTAGGACCGGTCACACACGGCGCCCAATGTACTAGGACCCGTTCACACACGGCGCCCAATGTACTAGGACCGATCACACACGGCGCCCAATGTACTAGGACCGATCACACACGGCGCCCAATGTACTAGGACCGATCACACACGGCGCCCAATGTACTAGGACCGATCACACACGGCGCCCAATGTACTAGGACCGATCACACACGGCGCCCAATGTACTAGGACCCTTTCACACACGGAGCCCAATGTACTAGGACTGATCACACACGGCGCCCAATGTACTAGGACTGATCACACACGGCGCCCGATGTACTAGGACCGATCACACACGGCGCCCGATGTACTAGGACCCGTTCACACACGGCGCCCAATGTACTAGGACCCGTTCACACAGGGCGCCCAATGTACTAGGACCCGTTCACACACGGCGCCCAATGTACTAGGAACGTTCACACACAGCGCCCAATGTACTAGGACTGATCACACACGGCGCCCAATGTACTAGGACCGATCACACACGGCGCCCAATGTACTAGGACCCGTTCACACTCAGAGCCAATGTACTAGGACCCGTTCACACCCAGAGCCAATGTACTAGGACCCGTTCACACTCAGCAACAATGTACTAGGACCCGTTGACACACAGCGCCCAATGTACTAGGACCCGTTCACACACAGCGCCCAATGTACTAGGACCCGTTCACACACAGCAACAATGTACTAGGACCAGTTGACACACAGCGCCCAATGTACTAGGACCCGTTCACACTCAGCAACAATCTACTAGGACCCGTTCACACACAGCGCCCAATGCACTAGGACCCGTTCACACACAGCGCCCAATGTACTAGGACCCGTTGACACACGGCGCCCAATGTACTAGGACCCGTTGACACACGGCGCCCAATGTACTAGGACCCGTTCACACATGGAGCCCAATGTACTAGGACCGATCACACACAGCGCCCAATGTACTAGGACCCGTTCACACACAGTGCCCAATGTACTAGGACCCTTTCACACACGCCGCCCAATGTACTAGGACCCGTTCACACATGGAGCTCAATGTGCTAGGACCCGTTGACACACGGAGCCCAATGTACGAGTACCCGTTCACACACGGAGCCCAATGTACGAGGACCCGTTCACACATGGAGCCCAATGTACGAGGACCCGTCCACACACAGAGCCCAATGTACGAGGACCCGTCCACACACGGAGCCCAATGTACGAGGACCCGTCCACACACGGAGCCCAATCTACTAGGACCCGTTCACACACGGAGCCCAATGTACTAGGACCCGTTGACACGCGTCGCCCAATGTACTAGGACCCGTTCACACACGGAGCCCAATGTACTAGGACCCGTTGACACACAGCGCCCAATGTACTAGGACCCGTTCACACTCAGCAACAATGTACTAGGACCCGTTCACACACAGCGCCCAATGTACTAGGACTGATCACACACGGCGCCCAATGTACTAGGACCCGTTCACACTCAGCAACAATGTACTAGGACCCGTTGACACACAGCGCCCAATGTACTAGGACCCGTTCACACTCAGCAACAATGTACTAGTGCCCGTTCACACATGGAGCCCAATGTACTAGGACCGATCACACACGGCGCCCAATGTACTAGGACCCGTTGACACACGGCGCCCAATGTACTAGGACCCTTTCACACACGCCGCCCAATGTACTAGGACCCGTTCACACACTGAGCCCAATGTACTAGGACCCCGTTGACACACGGCGCCCAATGTACTAGGACCCGTTGACACACGGAGCCCAATGTACGAGGACCCGTTCACACACGGAGCCCAATGTACGAGGACCCGTTCACACATGGAGCCCAATGTACTAGGACCAGTTGACACATGCCACCCAATGTATTAGGACCCGTTGACACGCGGCGCCCAATGTACTAGGACCCGTTCACACACGGAGCCCAATGTACTAGGACCCATTGACACATGCCGCCCAATGTACTCGGACCCGTTGACACATGGCGCCCAATGTACTAGGACCCGTTCACACACAGAGCCCAATGTACTAGGACCCTTTCACACACGCCGCCCAATGTACTAGGACCCGTTCAAACATGGAGCCCAATGTACTAGGACCCGTCCACACATGGAGCCCAATGTACTAGGACCGATCACACACGGCGCCCAATGTACTAGGACCCGTTGACACATGCCGCCCAATGTACTAGGACCTGTTGACACACGGCGCCCAATGTACTAGGACCCGTTCACACGCGGAGCCCAATGTACTAGGACCCTTTCACACACGCCGCACAATGTACTAGGATCCGTTCACACACGCCGCCCAATGTACTAGGATCCGTTGACACACGGAGCCCAATGTCCCAGGACCCGTTGACACACAGAGCCCAATGTACTAGGACCCGTTGACACACAGAGCCCAATGTACTAGGATCCGTTGACACACGGAGCCCAATGTACTAGGATCCGTTGACACACGGAGCCCAATGTACTAGGATCCGTTCACACACGGACCCCAATGTAATAGGACCCGTTGACACACAGAGCCCAATGTACTAGGACCCGTGCACACATGGAGCCCAATGTACTAGGACCGATCACACACGGCGCCCAATGTACTAGGACCGGTCACACACGGCGCCCAATGTACTAGGACCCGTTGACACACAGCGCCCAATGTACTAGGACCGTTCACACACAGCGCCCAATGTACTAGGACCCGTTCACACACAGCACCCAATGTACTAGGACCCGTTGACACACGGCGCCCAGTGTACTAGGACCCGTTGACACACAGCGCCCAATGTACTAGGACCCGTTCACACATGGAGCCCAATGTACTAGGACCGATCACACACGGCGCCCAATGTACTAGGACCCGTTGACACATGCCGCCCAATGTACTAGGACCCGTTGACACACGGCACCCAATGTACTAGGACCCGTTGACACACGGAGCCCAATGTACGAGGACCCGTTGACACACAGAGCCCAATGTACTAGGACCCGTTCACACATGGAGCCCAATGTACTAGGACCCGTTGACACATGCCGCCCAATGTACTAGGACCCGTTGACACACGGCGCCCAATGTACTAGGACCCTTTCACACACGCCATCCAATGTACTAGGACCCGTTCACAGATGGAGCCCAATGTACTAGGACCGATCACACACGGCGCCCAATGTACTAGGACCTGTTGACACATGCCGCCCAACGTACTGCACCCGTTGACACACGGCGCCCAATGTACTAAGACCCGTTCACACACGGAGCCCAATGTACTAGGACCCTTTAACACACGCCGCCCAATGTACTAGGATCCGTTCACACACACCGCCCAATGTACTAGGATCCGTTCACACACGGAGCCAATGTACTAGGACCAGTTCACACACGGAGCCCAATGTACTAGGACCCGTTCACACACGGAGCCCAATGTACGAGGACCCGTCCACACACGTAGCCCAATGTACGAGGACCCGTCCACACACGGAGCCCAATGTACTAGGACCCGTTCACACACGGAGCCTAATGTACTAGGACCCGTTCACACACAGCGCCCAATGAACTAGGACCCGTTCACACACCGCGCCCAATGTACTAGGACCCGTTCACACACGGAGCCCAATGTACTAGGACCCGTTGACACACGGAGCCCAATGTACTAGGACCCGTTGACACATGCCGCCCAATGTACTAGGACCGATCACACACGGCGCCCAATGTACTAGGACCCGTTGACACATGCCGCCCAATGTACTAGGACCCGTTGACACACGGCGCCCAATGTACTAGGACCCGTTGACACACGGAGCCCAATGTACGAGGACCCGTTCACACACGGAGCCCAATGTATGAGGACCCATTGACACACAGAGCCCAATGTACTAGGACCCGTTCACACATGGAGCCCAATGTACTAGGACCCGTTGACACATGCCGCCCAATGTACTAGGACCCGTTGACACACGGCGCCCAATGTACTAGGACCCGTTCACACACGGAGCCCAATCTACTAGGACCCTTTCACACACGCCGTCCAATGTACTAGGAGCCGTTCACAGATGGAGCCCAATGCACTAGGACCCGTTCACACATTGAGCCCAATGTACTAGGACCAATCACACACGGCGCCCAATGTACTAGGACCCGTTGACACATGCCGCCCAATGTACTGCACCCGTTGACACACGGCGCCCAATGTACTAGGACCCGTTCACACACGGAGCCCAATGTACTAGGACCCTTTCACACACGCCGCCCAATGTACTAGGATCCGTTCACACACGCCGCCCAATGTACTAGGATCCGTTCACACACGGAGCCAATGTACTAGGACCCGTTCACACACGGAGCCCAATGTACTAGGACCCGTTGACACACAGAGCCCAATGTACTAGGACCCGTTCACACACGGAGCCCAATGTACGAGGACCCGTCCACACACGGAGCCCAATGTACGAGGACCCGTCCACACACGGAGCCCAATGTACTAGGACCCGTTCACACACGGAGCCCAATGTACTAGGACCCGTTCAAACACAGCGCCCAATGTACTAGGACCCGTTCACACACCGCGCCCAATGTACTAGGACCCGTTCACACATGGAGCCCAATGTACTAGGACCCGTTGACACACGGAGCCCAATGTACTAGGATCCGTTGACACATGCCGCCCAATGTACTAGGACCCTTCACACACGGAGCCCAATGTACTAGGATCCGTTGACACACAGAGCCCAATGTACTAGGACCCGTTCACACACGGAGCCCAATGTACGAGGACCCGTTCACACACGGAGCCCAATGTACGAGGACCCGTCCACACACAGAGCCCAATGTACGAGGACCCGTCCACACACGGAGCCCAATGTACGAGGACCCATCCACACACGGAGCCCAATGTACTAGGACCCGTTCACACACGGAGCTCAATGTACTAGGACCCGTTGACACATGCCGCCCAATGTACTAGGACCCGTTCACACACGGAGCCCAATGTACGAGGACCCGTCTACACACGGAGCCCAATGTACGAGGACCCGTCCACACACGGAGCCCAATGTACTAGGACCCGTTCACACACGGAGCCCAATGTACTAGGACCCGTTCAAACACAGCGCCCAATGTACTAGGACCCGTTCACACACCGCGCCCAATGTACTAGGACCCGTTCACACATGGAGCCCAATGTACTAGGACCCGTTGACACACGGAGCCCAATGTACTAGGATCCGTTGACACATGCCGCCCAATGTACTAGGACCCTTCACACACGGAGCCCAATGTACTAGGATCCGTTGACACACAGAGCCCAATGTACTAGGACCCGTTAACACACGGAGCCCAATGTACGAGGACCCGTTCACACACGGAGCCCAATGTACGAGGACCCGTCCACACACAGAGCCCAATGTACGAGGACCCGTCCACACACGGAGCCCAATGTACGAGGACCCATCCACACACGGAGCCCAATGTACTAGGACCCGTTCACACACGGAGCTCAATGTACTAGGACCCGTTGACACATGCCGCCCAATGTACTAGGACCCGTTCACACACGGAGCCCAATGTACTAGGACCCGTTCACACACGGAGCCCAATGTACTAGGACCCGTTCACACACGGAGCCCAATGTACTAGGACCCGTTGACACATGCCGCCCAATGTACTAGGACCCTTCACACACGGAGCCCAATGTACTAGGACCCGTTGACACACAGAGCCCAATGTACTAGGACCCGTTCACACACGGAGCCCAATGTACTAGGACCGATCACACACGGAGCCCAATGTACGAGGACCCGTCCACACACAGAGCCCAAGGTACGAGGACCCGTCCACACACGGAGCCCAATGTACGAGGACCCGTCCACACACGGAGCCCAAAGTACTAGGACCCGTTCACACACGGAGCCCAATGTACTAGGACCCGTTCACACACGGAGCCCAATGTACTAGGACCCGTTGACACATGCCGCCCAATGTACTAGGACCCTTCACACATGGAGACCAATGTACTAGGACCCGTTGACACACAGAGCCCAATGTACTAGGACCCGTTCACACACAGAGCCAAATGTACGAGGACCCGTTCACACACGGAGCACAATGTACTAGGACCCATTCTCACACAGAGCCCAATGTACTAGGACCCGTTGACACACGGCGCCCAATGTACTAGGACCCGTTGACACACGGCGCCCAATGTACTAGGACCCGTTCACACACGGAGCCCAATGTACTAGGACCCGTTCACACACAGAGCCCAATGTACGAGGACCCGTCCACACACGGAGCCCAATGTACTAGGACCCGTTCACACACGGAGCCCAATGTACTAGGACCCGTTGACACACGGCGCCCAATGTACTAGGACCCGTCCACACACGGAGCCCAATGTACTAGGACCCGTTCACACACGGAGCCCAATGTACTAGGACCGATCACACACGGAGCCCAATGTACTAGGACCGATCACACACGGCGCCCAATGTACTAGGACCCGTTGACACACAGAGCCCAATGTACTAGGACCCGTCCACACACGGAGCCCAATGTACTAGGACCCGTCCACACACAGAGCCCAATGTACTAGGGCCGATCACACACGGAGCCCAATGTACTAGGATCGATCACACACGGAGCCCAATGTACTAGGACCGATCACACACGGAGCCCAATGTTCTAGGATCGATCACACACGGCGCCCAATGTACTAGGACCCGTTGACACACGGAGCCCAATGTACGAGGACCCGTCCACACACGGAGCCCAATGTACGAGGACCCGTCCACACACAGAGCCCAATGTACAAGGACCCGTCCACACACGGAGCCCAATGTACGAGGACCCGTCTACACACAGAGCCCAATGTACTAGGGCCTGTTCACACACAAAGCCCAATGTACTAGGACCCGTTCACACACGGAGCCCAATGTACTAGGAACGATCACACCCGGAGCCCAATGTACTAGGACCGATCACACACGGAGCCCAATGTACTAGGGCCTGTTCACACATGCCGCCCAATGTACTAGGACCCGTCCACACACAGAGCCCAATGTACGAGGACCCGTCCACACACGGAGCCCAATGTACGAGGACCCGTCCACACACAGAGCTTAATCTACTAGGGCCTGTTCACACACAGAGCCCAATGTACTAGGACCGATCACACACGGAGCCCAATGTACTAGGACCGATCACACACGAAGCCCAATGTACTAGGACTGATCACACACGGAGCCCAATGTACTAGTGATAGAGCGCGCAGGTCACCCAGCCAATAATTTCACCATACACGTACCAGACCCATATATTTTCAATTTACCATATACATTAATCAGGTGACCTTACACTCTACTACCAGTAATCCTGATTCCTTCCTATTTATTTCTTCTGTACCTGACTTACCAATCCACCGTTACGGGTACCTATGATCACAATGGATCAGGGAGCTAGCTGTAAAAGAAAGGCAGACAACCAAATACCAACATTTATATTTCTTTGTATTCATAAAATGACCACAAACTACTGGGAAGTTTTAAAGATTTTATCTAGAATTCAGATTCGGAGAGCATACAGTTTACAACTAAGAGGCAATCAATAATCAAGATAACGAACAGCACATAACCATAGAGAAAGAAAATTAGGGCAACCATTTATGAGTCTAAAAGGAAGGTAAGAACAGGGAACATACTAAGCAGATTTCGGGAATGGAATTCAAGAAAGTATAACTCTAAATGGGGGAAACTTAGGCACAAACTAGAGTTTTACTACTGGGATAATACTTCAAAGGTTGGATAAAAGTCTGGAAATCCTATACATCTATAGGGGGGGAAAAAATGGAACACGCTATAGTTCTAGCAATATTACTTCAAATCAGCTTACAGGAGAAAATTATAGATCCACATCTATATTTCATAAACAGTATGGAGAGAATGTGCTCTAAAGGTGGGGAAACATAGGAACATGCTATGGAGAATAAATGTACGACTTCTCATATAATGGATTGCGAAAAGCATGGAAATTTAACGTATGCAAAGGTATGTCTTTATTGAAGCAAAGACAGAAAATAGAAGGTGCAGTATAGAGTTTCAGCACTATATATTTACCTAGAATGGTGTGAAGACCAACCCTGGCCACGGATCAGTCAAGGACAGGAAATACCCCAAGGAAGGACAGTCATCAATGGGACAGCAGGTGCAGAATGGACACCCCAGGACAGGACAGGAAAACCAGATTAGGATCAGGACAGGACCACCAAGGAACGACCAGCACCCGCAGTTCGGAAGCAACGCCTGCGCTCCACCCTCTCTGCAGCTATCGGCCAGAACCCCGATTGGGTTAGCGAACTCCCCAGCAAAGTGCTCCGCCAGCACTTAAGGCTCAGTAAAACCTTTGAGTCTATGGAAAATTCAGACAGAGTGCTCCGCAGCGCTCTGTATTCAGTCACCTATTGAGTGTGTTGGGTCAGTAACAGGTCAGCTATTCGGACAAGTCGGACAATTTCTCTAGCTAAACCTAGGCTAGTTATACTGTACCACCCCCCCAAATGTTGCAAGTGTCAGAATCTCCAATTTCGATTGGTCCCTAAGTAGGATAGGTCAACACACCAATCACATTAGCTTTCTACAAGCCTACATTAGCATTTTCTGGAACCGCCTATTTGAATTTGGGGTTCCCATGACCTATTCTGCAAAATACAATGAAAGAAATACATTTGTAACAATTACAGTACAGTTTGACTTCTTCGGCTGGGTGAAGGTGCATCTTCCCAGGCACATCTTGGCTGCCACCTCTGGTTGGCACCCGTTCAATGTCACTGGCCGAAGTCTGTCATGCGCAGTGGTGTACTTCAATATGGACTCCCGAGCATCCCATCAACCCTCCATACCGCAGTACATGAAAAGTAAGCGAAAACAAATTAAAACATAGAAATAAATGAATTCACTGTATACCATGAATAGCTACTCTATATCCCTTTACTTAAAATATACTATGGCGTGAGGGATTAGTGCAGACAGACAATAACATGAAAACATTTGCGCAAGCTTCACCATGTGAGGACACCAACAGCCATTTTAAAAGCAAGTGCGCATGCGCAAAGTTTCCCACCAGAACTGCAAGTGCGTCACGTCACGTGAGTGTGACTAACGCATGCGCAGAAAGAAACCCGCCAAGCAGCGGCCATTTTTAGTTACGAAAGTTATTGAGTTAGTAAACACATAGGCAAGCGTCTCTAGGACACCCCAATGTCAAAATAAAGGGAAATTAGTAAGACAAACAGGTTGAATTACATGATTATAAGTTATTTGAGGTTCATGAATCCGAGCAAGTCGCGTAATATGCAAATCCTTGCTCCATCACTAGGACCCGTCCACACACAGAGCCCAATGTACTAGGACCGATCACACACGGCGCCCAATGTACTAGGACCCATTGACACATGCCGCCCAATGTACTAGGACCCTTCACACACGGAGCCCAATGTACTAGGACCCTTCACACATGGAGCCCAATGTACTAGGACCGATCACACACGGCGCCCAATGTACTAGGACCCGTTGACACATGCCGCCCAATGTACTAGGACCCTTCACACACGGAGCCCAATGTACTAGGACCGATCACACACGGAGCCCAATGCACTAGGACCCGTTGACACATGCCGCCCAATGTACTAGGACCGATCACACACGGAGCCCAATGTACTAGGACCGATCACACACGGAGCCCAATGTACTAGGACTGATCACACACGGAGCCCAATGTACTAGGGCCTGTTCACACATGCCGCCCAATGTACTAGGACCCGTCCACACACAGAGCCCAATGTACGAGGACCCGTCCACACACGGCGCCCAATGTACTAGGACCCGTTGACACACGGCGCCCAATGAAGGAGGACCCGTTGACACACAGCGCCCAATGTACTAGGACCGATCACACACGGCGCCCAATGTACTAGGATCCGTTGACACACGGCGCCCAATGAAGGAGGACCCGTTCACACATGGAGCCCAATGGAAGCTACACAGGGGCTCACAAAGGTGACCCAATTCCCAAATAGGTATGCACCTAAAGTACATGCTATCAAGTTACAGAGAGAACATCTGGGCTGTGGGTCTGATTAGCAGGCCCACAGCCACACTAAAGTCGAAAAACCAGAGAATCACAGCAAAAAGTGGGGGTGACCATAGGAAGCAGACCCTACTCCCCTACACTTATGATGTCATCTAGAGCAGAAGCTGCGTGATGTCATAGCAGGGGTGAGAGGTCACGTCCTGTGATGTCATCTAGGTCAAAGGTTGTGTGGCGTCAGCTCCCAGGGTACCACGAGGTCAAAGATTGAGCAGTGTTTCCTGTGTAAAATATAAATAACAATATATTGGTGGAGGGCCTGAGGGATATTTATAGACCAGCCTAGGTTGTACCCCTCTTAAAAGCTATATAAACAACAAGGAAACCTAGGGGTCTCCACAGGGAATATCTTAGAGATTCCTTATTAAATATTCTAATGTCTACTATAGTACATCAAAATAACGTCAAGACTAAGTAGTTCTGACAGAGGACAAGAAATGTTTAGAAGCGGGCCACCAGTGATTGTAGATCAAACTCTTGTAGGATTCCCATCAAACTCTTGTAGGATTCCCATCAAACTCTTGTAGGATTCCCATCAAAGTTTTGTAGTGATCAATACTATCATTTGGTCATCCTTAGGGTCGCGAGACGTTGATCGTACCCTTTCCTGTGATCAAGTAGCTTCCTCGGCCACGTGATTTTGGGGAAATGACATCACTGCAGGGTTCTGCTCAAAGATACCCCGAGAGGAGCCAGCGTGTCCGGGCGCCTGTGAGTCGGTGAGTGACCTTGTCCGGGGATGAGGGGTGGATGCACAGAGAGCTTCGCTCTGCAAATGACGCCAATGAAGCATTCTTTAATTACATTAACTTGACAAGAGCAAACTTTGGAGGGGAGGGGCTGAGGTCCCGCCGCGTGCCCACGTGCCCCCTCGTCCTTGCTGACTCCGTGCCCACCTTGCCTCCTCGTCCTTGCTGACTGCGGGCTCTGCTGTGATGATAATCCGGCCTGACGCCTGCTGAGCTCCGTGCACATCCGGGCCCTGCTGCAGGAGGCTGACTGACAACAAAGGGCAAACACCCCACCGCAAACAGCTGTAAGTGTCCATGGAAGCAGGAGGGCACGGGCTGCTCGCCGGCCCTGGGCGTGACACGAGTGAGTGAAGAGTCAGGGGGGCCAAAGGGGCTAGGATGAGGACAGGGCGTTGGAAGAAGGGGCACGGTCTGATACAGGGCAGGAGTAGGGCAGACAACACCCCATGACGCACACACGGCAAGTGTTGGGTGGAAAGCCCTCGCATGGCCGAGAAACCTGCGCCACCCTGCCCTGATGGACTCTTTTTGAACTGGTATGAGTTTTTTTTTTGCTTAACAGGGTCGACAATCTGTGAGTTGTCTTTAGTTTCTCCAGACATGTGTGGTGTTTGCCAGGAAAGCACAAAGCTCTGCTGGCTCAGGGCGCATCCAAGGTGGCCACTGCCCCCTCCAACAGGCCATGGACGGGGCCGCAGTTCCAGCTCAGGGGGAGCCTTTTACCTGGACACCCCCAGCCCCTCCAGAGGGTGGGTACCTGCCCTTCCGTGTAAGAGTCCGTCCAGCTCTCCAAAGGTGTGATACTGGCACCCCCTAGAAGGTAGTGTGTTTTTTAAGATTGACTTTATTTAACGCTTGAGGTAGTTCTCGGTTTGCGACCCATTGGGAATGGCAGCCGTCACAGGAATGGTGGCCCGCAGGGGTCAGCAGACCACCATGTCTGGGATTGCTTTTAAATAATGAAAAGGTAAAGGATGCCTTCAAGGGAATCTAGGGCATTACAAATACAAACTACACAGTCCTGAAGATGGTCTCACAGATGGACACATAAGAGACCGAAACGTCGACTACGCCTTTTCCTACCAATAAATCATTTGTTTATTCGAATATTAGGAAAGGTTTTTAACAGGACCCACAGTATTATATATTGATTTACCACTGATTTTCCTGTAGGCCTGTTTATATATTTGTACATCAAGATCTATGCCTTTTAATTGCTGATAAACTCAATATTTTCATATACACCCGCCTAAGTCCTGTTTTGTCTTTTTGTATTTGTTTATTGTTTGAATTTGATTCATTTTTTAATTTAAAAACAATTCATTTTGAAAGTTCAAATCTTGGGACCATTAATTTGTCCTAGTAAGCGATTCAAAATAATCGAAATAGATTGTTAGAAGGCATCCTTTACCTTTTCATTTATATTTACCCAAGCCCTCAAGGGTAGTTTGGGTGGCTCACTGTTGTAAACCTGCTTTTAAATAAAGCAATGTTTTTTGTAAATGCAGCCTATTTTCCTTAAAGGAAAACGGGATGTGTTTCAAAAAGAGATTGAAAAGTTTTCCATTTTTTGCCTGCTCTTAGAAAATGTTTTTACAAACATTCACAAAGGGGACGGGGTCCCTTGGGGGACCCCTTTCCATTTGCGTATGGGTTACCACCAACTTGAAGTAGGACAGTAGCGTAGCTAGACCATTTGCCGCCCGTGGCGGTCCCTGCGTTGCCTGTCCCGCAACTGCCGCAGGGAAGACCTCAGCCTTCAAAACTATGGCCGCCCGGAGACGACCCCCTCTCCTTGCTACGGCACTCAAGTAAGAGGTAAAACACAAATGTTTTGCAACCGCATTTCGTTCGCAAAACATTCACACATACCACTGCGATTCGGTATTAGGAAGGGACGCCCTAAACACACCTTTTCCGAACACCGAATTGCAAACACAATTTGAGGTTCGGAAATAGGGATTTGTACATTTCAAAAACCCTTTTTGCATTCGCAAACTGCCCGATTCAGCCAGTTTGCAAACACAAAAACTCATTGCTTGTGGCCCTGTGCCACCCGTTGGAGTGAATGTGTGCACCGTGGAGAGAAGACACCTGTTCGCAGCATATAACCTTCGCGCTCAGCAAAGTTATGCTGCTGCCTGGTGCCCGCGCCCTGGCACCCCTCCATCCCGGGAGATTGATTCACGGCGTCTCAGAGACAATTTACCCGATTCCGCGAGAAGATGGCCATCATTTATCGCCTTCTGAAGTGTCGGCTCGCGCCGCTGCTGGTAATAGGCTGCCCAAGGGACATAAATAAACCCAGCGCCTGTCTGTCCCGTGTCAGGGCGCTGTGATGGGTGACCGAGCGCGGCAGGGACCAGCTCCCTGGGGGTCCTTGACACATCAGCGGCTCCTCGTGCTGCTGTTCAGACGCCCGGGCCCTGCTGAGGCAGGGTTTGAAAGAACAAAATAATGTTTGTCACTGAAAGTGTTTGTTTGATCAGAACTGGCCTCTAAGATGCTGGCGATATGCGACATTAAGGTAACTGTATAAAGCTGCAACACCCCACCACAAATAGCAAGTCTCAACAGGGTGCTGGGCTTTAACAAATGTCCTAAAAAAAAAGAGAACTTGTGCTAGGAGAAAGGGAGGGCCCACACAGCAAAAAGTAATTTTCCTTCTTACTATACTACATTTAAAATGAATAGACAGTGCTTAATTTGAGCCGATGCTTGCTGGCGTGGACCACCGCCACTCATTTATGGGGGCCAGCACCTATGTTCCCTCATCAGACATTTACAGAGAGTAACAGAGGAGGAAACACACAAAAGGGAAAGACAAAGGAAGAGAAGGACGGAAAACCGTCACAAAGAGAGGAAGCAGGAACCCGCAGGAGTTATTTAAAGGGGCAGGGCGTGTCTGGTGGTGGATTAAAGAGGCCTGAGGTGGGAGTAAGACTGCCTTGGTGCACTGAGCACCAGGGGATGGCTTCTGAGCAGAGCTTTGGGCACCAGCAATCATTCATTTACAAATGACGCCCTGGAATGGAACCTAATGCTCCTTTTTCAGTATGTTGGCATTTTAAGAAATGTGTTAACCCCTTCCTTGCAGGGCTGTTTCCCCCGCTGTGCTGGGGGGCGGGCGCGTACAGTGCCCCGGTGCTCATGACGAGGTCAGCTTGTCATGAGCCACGGCACTCCCGTGCTCATGACGAGCTGAGCTTGTCATGGCCACACCCGTTCCCATGGAACGCTCAGCACAGCAGGGGAATCAGCCCAGCGTTCCACGGAACGGGCGCGGTCATGACGAGCTCAGCTCGTCATGAGCACCGGAGCGCCTTGGCTCATGACGAGCTGACCGCGTCATGAGCACCCAAGGGGATAAGCACTATTCACCACTACTCACATATTTCACACTCATTTGCTCAGCGTCACAAAGGTGAAAGGCAGACCTCCTTTCTATTCCTGGAATCCATCTCAATAGGAACCCACTCCCAGTTGCGGCCTGTCGAGGGAGTTCCGTGGGGCGGAAAGGCGGGGCGGGGGAGGGGCAGTGTGGAGGGTAGTAAACACCGGAATATGGATTATTGCAGGTAAGTAAACAATTAAATCAATAGGACGAATTTCATAGCGCGCGCTGCATCGGCATGGCGCGCAACGAAATTTCTTTCCCATTATCCATCTCTACAGGAAGTGACTTCCCTGCATGACCATCATCCCACATACCAGGAGGTGACAGCCGTGGTTTCCCACTAAAGCCATCTTTAAAGGAAACAGACATCATTTCCCAGCATCCATCTCAACAGGAAGCCATCCCTGGATTTTCCAGCATTTATTTCTACAGGAAGTGACATCACTGTATTTCCCAGCATCCACCTCAATAGGTAGTGGCATCACCTGTTTTGACCTGCCGTTTCCTGCGTTCTCTCCTTACTTCAGTCAACTCTTCAGGGCATCCACCCACTCCAAGCACCCCAAGCTGTGGGTGGACACTGACAAGTCTGTGACCTTTCTGGACTTTTCCAGACCTGTGAGATCCTTAACTAGCTCCATCATGTGCCTCACAAACTGAGTAGTTCGCACCATATACAAACTTGCACCCAGACCAGGCAAACACATCCACCTCACGTGTAGATCAAACTCCTCTAATCTCATCCACGTACCACTCACTAGAAAGCCTCCCCCCCCCACAATACACACAATTGATGCTCATCAACACACTGCAGTCCTCCAGGCATCATTTTTATTAATTTTATTTATACCATACCATACCATTTCACCATCAATGCTGGCACGGCGCTCCGGTGCTCATGACGAGCTGAGCTCGTCATGAGCCGTGGAGCGCTCACACGCGGGGATAATTCCCCTGCTGTGCTGAGCGTTCCACGGGAACGGGCGCATCTGTGACGAGCACAGCTCGTCATGAGCCCCGGAGCGCCGTGCCTCATGACGAGCTGAGCTCGTCATGAGCATGTGGGCGCTGTGCGTGCCCCCTGTCCACAAGCACAGCGGGGGAATTACCCCCTGCAGCGAAGGGGTTAAATAGCGCGAACATGACCCTAGTGGGTTTCAGAGCGCTGTGCATGAAGGAAGAGGTAGGATATAGTCAAAGTCAAAGTCAAAGAAGTTTTATTGCATAATTAATTAAAATCATTACAATTTCCACATGTCAAGATTATAATACGAAAAATAAATGCTACTAAAAAAGAAGATTAAACTCTTCCTTTGTTAAAAATGATATTACACAGTTTTAAAAGAAGATTCCTCAGGTGAACTACCATCGGCATTAAGAGATCAGAATGATTGTTACATATTAATGCAGGGTTTACCAGTCTTAGGGATCAGGGCTGAGTTATTACACCGCTTATTTCGTCATGTCCTAGTTCCACAAGACTCAGGCATTTATTCACTTCTGCCAGGAATTTTGTTCCCCGGCATGCCAAAATAATTGAACTCCCTCCTAGCCAGCAAGTTACCGCTTGCCTACAGGTGCGGATATTTAACTCGTTACAGATGTGTTTCAATAGTCTTCGACCTTGAACCAGGAGAGTCGGACAGACGCACAAAAAGTGGGCTAATGATTCCGTTTTATAGCCACAAAGTCTACAGCTCTCGGTCTGGTGTTTACCTTTCCGAGAAGGTGCTAAGTCTTTCGAACTGTGCATACCCATCCTGTAGGCTGTAAAGGCTCTTTTTATGTGCACATTAAAATGAGAGGTTAAATAGGCGTGCGGTCGTCCGGCTTTGAAGGAGTTGATTATGGTCCAACCATGTCGGCGCTTGAGAAGTAGCGCTTTGTCATCCTGAAAAGATTTCATCCTTGCTGCCTTATTAGCTAGTCTACTTATTGTTGCTTTGTCCGTCACAGATTCCCAAATTCCTTCCAACCCCAGCTCTTTCACGCAGGTTTTCAGGTATTTTCCCCAAGGACAAGGGGTTCCAGTTGCTCCTTGATTTTTTATGGCTTCCCAGTTTAACCAATCCATCGAATCCGGATCTGCAGATCTTAATTTGTGACACAGTTTTATGAAGCCGCTCATGCTTCTATATTTCTGGTTTTGCAGACCGAATTCCAACCTTACTTGCGGTGCTGATGCACTCTTTGGGAGGTTAAAAACTGATTTATAAATTTTTGTTTGGAGCTCGTTTAGTAGGTAGGATATAGGTGAGACATCAAGAATCCGTCGCATTGATCAACGAGGAACAGACTTTGCTGATTAACAAATTAAGAAGCTTGCCTTCCACAGGGAGTCAGAAGGTCTGATCTTAGGACAAAAATGTGTTAATCAGAAATGTTTTCACTTCTTTATTGAAGGTGGTGGTAGATTAAATCAGGTGGACATCCGGAGGCAGAGAGTTCCAAATCTTCGGGGCGACACCCAAGAAGGCTTTACAGCACGTTTTCTTTTTTACGGAATAGTTGTGAATTCAGCAGCAGAATGCTAGCACGATTATCTGTGTCCCCCCACCCCACTGATAGTTCTGGCTTTTGTGCCAAATACCGGGAGGTATTGAAATGTAGAACTTTATGAGTCATGCACGCAATCTTCAGTTGTATTCTTGCCATATAAGGGAGCTGTTGGAAACGGGATCCCCGGCTGGCCAGGGCTTTCGCCAAAGTCAGTCAGAGACCACCACTCCCAAGTCAGGGCAAGGGAGTTACACGCCAAGATAACCCCTACTCACCCTCTAGGTAACGTGGCGCGAGCAGCAAGGCTAAACTTGGAGGCGATGTAGGCTAAGTATTTGCGCACGCACCCCAGCAACAACATCCAGGACCCACCACAAAGGAAACTCCACACAAGGTTATATAAAAATAGCCTTTGTATTACACCAAAACACATTAGATAAAACACACACTTTACAATGTGCCAGAGGCACGGGCAGAATTTACAGGGGATATGTACAAGACAGGGCCACCTGGACCACTGTCGGGAATCAGAAGTAACACTTTCAGAAATAGCACTTAGAATATGAAATTACTTTAGCACAAAATAGCACACAACCAGTAACTACTGGTAACCAGGACCTCACTAGCACCACCTGTACTAGGGAGAAAACAACCACCTAAGTATTACAGTACCTGTAGGGGTGTAAGCACATAACACATGATGCAATGCATAACATTCATTCAGAGGTGTAAGGGAGGAAAACACATGATGCATCAACAATACATTCAGAGGTGTAACAAAAGTACAATTGCGCCAAACTCACGTAAGTCACCACCTGTGACTGTCCCTAGGCCCTCTGACCTTGTTGGGGCTAGGACGCCCTGTGTCCCAGTGTCCAGGGGCCTAAACGTAGCAGTTGCCCACAAAGTGCTGGGCAACTGGTGCAACAAGGTTTGAGCCTTCCAGGGCTCAACAACAACAATGGGGCCAATGTGGGAGCCTCGCTGGGCTCTCAAGAAATAAATTGGCCCCCTGAGCCTCTCAGGGCTCTTAATACAACTGTGGCGCCTTTCTGTGGGAGTCACCCCCTCTGGGGGACTCGAGAACACTGGCCCGTCGTTGGAGCCCCCCTCCTGGGGACTCGAAGTGAAAATGGGGCGCTTAGAGCCTCTCAGGGCTCATGAAATAATTGCCCCCTTGAGCCTCTCGGGCTCAACTACCACATTATGCCCCCAGAGCCTCGGGGCTCGCAAACAGAAAATGGCCCTGAGCCTCGCAGGCTCTGAACACCGGAGGGGGGGGGCGCGGGCACCGACAATGTGCCCCGACAAGGTAGAGCCTTCTCCGGCTCTAAACAAATGCCTCCTGAGCCTCCCCCTGCCCATGCACACTCACCGGGCCTGCCTGCTCTACGGGGCCCCTGCTCCTCTTCACACGCCGAGGTCAGCCGGTACTGGGCAGCAGTCGGGGCTCTGCACGGGAGCCCCGCGGTCCTCACCTGCTCAGTCCCGGTTTCTTCTCTTCTCCTCGCGCTGGAACTGCGGAGGCGGGACTTCCGGTTGCTTCTCCCGGGGCCGCGCTATGATTGGCCGGCCGGCCGGAATACTTCCGGGTCGTCGCGGGCAGCGCGGCGGCCCGTCTTCGGCACTTCTAGGCGGGGGGGTGAGTTTACCGAGGAGTGGGCTCCCTCGAGGTAAACTCAAAGTATAACGGCAAGGTCCCTGGCAGGGTGGGCACCTGCCAGGGGGCAAATTAATCGAAAAATAAGCGAGGTGGGCACTCGCTAGGCAGGCAAAGCGCTCCTCAGCGCTAAAAGGCAATTTACAGCGCTCCCTGCGCTAACTGCAAAATACAGCGCTCTTAAGCGCTAGAATGGGAAAGAAAAGCGCCCCCAGGCGCTATAGGACAACAAAGTCCAGAAGAAGTCCTTCAGCAAGGCAGGGGGGGGGCAAGGCTGGGCCCAGAGCCGGCTCACTGGGTCTCCAGGCAGGGAGACAGTCCAAGTGGCGGTCCTCTGGCCCAGCAGCAGCAACAGCCCCCTCAGGATCCTGGAAGAGAACAACATCTGTGGGGACACAGCCCCATTTTTATACACCATTTTCCTTTGTCTGAAGGTGCAGGGTGGGGGCGGAACCAGTCGCAGCTGGTTCTTGAGTACTCTGTTTACCTCAACCACCCTCTCTATTCACTGGCAGGGCTTGGGTCATCAGACACACCACAGGGGGGTGGAGCCAGCATTGTGTGGGGAAAACCCAGCCCATCCAGGACACAGGTACACTCCTCCCCAGCCATCAGCATGCTAATCTCACACTCACCACCGGGCAGACCCATCCAGACTTCCTGGAGCCTGGCATGCCAGCCAGCTCCAGCCAATCACACGCCAGCACCCTCACAGCACACGTACAGCCATGTCTAGAAATGGCGCTTCCCTACTAGACACATACATGCTGCATACACCATCTCGCAGCATTCACTCTCACGAGTTCACACATACCAGACTCAAGCCTGTACACCCCACGCATCAGGAACTACCAGGGACACATACATTCCCCATGCATTCCTATGGGCGGGCAGGCCTAGCTCAGCACATGCACCCAGAGTGCGCACGCACTTTCCACTGGGACACAGTGAAAGTGCGCAGAATCCAAAAATCACCATCACCAGGTCACCATTTAATGGCAAAAAGTCTAGGGGTGAACCTGCCCTAAGGGCCAAGTCCAACAGGAGCCAGTTGCAGGATTTTAGATCTGGGGAGATGTGCTTATTTCTTTTTGATCTGGTGACAAGTCTGGCAGCTGTGTTGAGGGAGGTCCTTCGGAGGGGCCATCTTGTTTCCAGACAGGCTGCATAGTGTTGCACTTCCGTAATCAAGCCTGGGCAACACAAAAGCTTGGACCACAAGTGTAAGGCCGTCCTGTGGGACGAAGGGTTTTAGTTTCCTTAAAATGCTCATCTCAGACACCATCACCGAGCACAACATGAATGCAGTCTTCATCCCTGAAATCTTTATAGTCTGTGGAAGGAGGAGTGGTCTTCGAAGTGTACCATTCACTTCGGAACTCACCCTCATTCCGCTTTCCTCTCATTCTGTTTGACAGGCCCTTTTCTCCCCACATCCTTCTGAAACTCACCATTTGCCTATTTCACACCTCACCACTTTCTTCGTCAGCACATCTTTTTGCTCGCTCCTCATGCATGTACTTCCTTTCGTCTCCTTCAGTTTGCCATTCACTCGCTCCCGCATCCACCACCCACTCACTCACTTTAAGCACGTCATTTTCTTTTCCTTTGGTGCTTACAGTGGGAGAGGTGTGGCGCAGTGGCCAGAGCGGCTCACTCCGGAGCCCGGGGCTCAGGGTTCGATCGCCGATAAGGGGTGATATGTTTGTGCTCTACAAATATGGATTATTACCATATTTTGACAACTGTGTACCTCCTTTACACACTTCACACACTTTCTCACAGTTATAGTTGATACATATATGTTCATCACTATGGGCCCGATTCACAGAACAAACTTAAGACAAAATCCTAAACAAATTACTTTTGGTATTCACAGAAGTTAGGATTTTGTCTTAAGTTTGTCTTAAAACAGACTTAAGACAGACTTAAGTTAGGATTTTGTCTTTAAGTCTGTCTTAGGACCAATTTAAGACAAAATCCTAACTTCTGTGAATACCAAAAGTAGTACGTTTAAGATTTTGTCTTAAGTTAGTTCTTTGAATCGGGCTCTAGGTGCTCTCTGCAGTGAGGCCAAGGATGGATCGACATGTCGTCTGAACACCTACACCAGCGAAAAGATACTGTGAGAAACGTGTACTGCCTTCAGCCTTGGCTCCACCACAATCCATGCACAACCTTTAACTCACTCAGACACCTGGAGGCGACTCAGTTCTCAGAATGTGCTCTCGACGAGACATATGTTGCGTGAAAAAGTACAGCAACACAACATCTGGAAAAAGCACATAATGTTAGCAAATGCAAAATGAAGTAAAATGGTAAATGTAACCTGGGACTGCATTGCTGACATGGGTTACAGTCACTGTTGACAATTCGATCAGTGTTTCCCCCTCTACGATGAAGGACATGAATATAGAACCCGAGAGAGCCCCGTTTTAAAGTCAGTTTTAAATTGCTGCCGGGTTTGAGACCCAGTGGGACCCGGCACTCTTAAAGCCCTGCTGGATAGACTGGAGTGCGAACCAGAGGACGGGAATCGGGCACAACGGACTTTAGAGAGCCTTGCGAGGTCCGTAGACGGGTTAGTACCAGGAAGCAGAGACCTGAAAGCCTTTGACCAGACTGGGAACATTTTCAATGTGTGAGGGGGGAGATGGGTTCTCAAAGGGGGTGGGGCTGGGCATGTGATATCAGCTCCTCGCCTATTACTCACCATGTGATATCAGCTCCTCACTGGGTGCTCACCATGTGATATCAGCTCCTCACCGGGTGACCATGTGATATCAGCTCCTCGCCTGTTGCTCACCATGTGATATCAGCTCCTCACCGGGTGCTCACCATGTGATATCAGCTCCTCACCGGGTGCTCACCATGTGATATCAGCTCCTCGCCTGTTGGTCACCATGTGATATCAGCTCCTCACCGGGTGCTCACCATGTGATATCAGCTCCTAGCCTGTTGCTCACCATGTGATATCAGCTCCTCACCGGGTGCTCACCATGTGATATCAGCTCCTCGCCTGTTGCTCATTATGTGATATCAGCTCCTCACCGGGTGACCTTGTGATATCAGCTCCTCACCTGTTGCTCACCATGTGATATCAGCTCCTCACCGGGTGCTCACCATGTGATATCAGCTCCTCGCCTGTTGCTCACCATGTGATATCAGCTCCTCACCGGGTGCTCACCATGTGATATCAGCTCCTCGCCTGTTGCTCACCATGTGATATCAGCTCCTCACCGGGTGACCATGTGATATCAGCTCCTCGCCTGTTGCTCACCATGTGATATCAGCTCCTCAGCTGGTGCTCAGCATGTGATATCAGCTCCTCACCAGGTGCTCAGCATGTGATATCAGCTCCTCACCAGGTGCTCACCATGTGATATCAGCTCCTCGCCTGTTACTCACCATGTGATATCAGCTCCTCACCGGGTGACCATGTGATATCAGCTCCTCGCCTGTTGCTCACCATGTGATATCAGCTCCTCAGCTGGTGCTCAGCATGTGATATCAGCTCCTCAGCTGGTGCTCAGCATATGATATCAGCTCCTCACCAGGTGCTCAGCATGTGATATCAGCTCCTCACCGGGTGACCATGTGATATCAGCTCCTCGCCTGTTGCTCACCATGTGATATCAGCTCCTCAGCTGGTGCTCAGCATGTGATATCAGCTCCTCAGCTGGTGCTCAGCATGTGATATCAGCTCCTCACCGGGTGCTCAGCATGTGATATCAGCTCCTCAGCTGGTGCTCAGCATGTGATATCAGCTCCTCGCCTGTTGCTCACCATGTGATATCAGCTCCTCACCAGGTGCTCAGCATGTGATATCAGTTCCTCACTAGGTGCTCAGCATGTGATATCAGTTCCTCACTGGGTGCTCAGCATGTGATATCAGCTCCTCAGCTGGTGCTCAGCATGTGATATCAGCTCCTCGCCTTTTGCTCACCATGTGATATCAGCTCCTCACCGGGTGCTCACCGTGTGATATCAGCTCCTCGCCTGTTGCTCACCATGTGATATCAGCTCCTCACCGGGTGACCATGTGATATCAGCTCCTCGCCTGTTGCCCACCATGTGATATCAGCTCCTCAGCTGGTGCTCAGCATGTGATATCAGCTCCTCAGCTGGTGCTCAGCATGTGATATCAGCTCCTCAGCTGGTGCTCAGCATGTGATATCAGCTCCTCACCAGGTGCTCAGCATGTGATATCAGCTCCGCACATCTTGGGGGGAGGAGACGAGGTCAGAAGGGCTTTGTTCTCATCCTGTTTGGCAGCAATATTTATTTCCCTTCTCTGTCAAAGGCAGCAGAGGATCAACCCATGGTGGGGTTGGACAGAACATCTTCACCTGACCGTGGTGTGCCTGGCCCAGGCTGGACAAGCCATGGCTGTGCCCCGGGGGTACCCTCTCTTCGCTGACGTCCCCGTGACGCCACTGCCCGTGACGCCATTGCCGGAGGAGGGATGCCAGTGATTGAATTTCCATGCTTCTGCAGTGTTTTCCCTGCTCCTAAAGTTCCGACCAATGCCCTACCCTGACTTGCAAGCTCCTGTGGTGCCAGGTGAGCGGCCGGGCCACTTCTTCCGCCGCTGGAACGCCAGTTCAGCTCCTGACGCAAGTTTTCCGCCACCTGCAGCGGCACCTTCCTGCTACCTGTCTTGTTTAGGCCCTGTTGCATCAGCTCTGCTCCTGTACTGCCTCTCCAACTTTATCAACACCTGCTCAGCTCCTGCTGGACCTTTATCATCCTGCACCACCTTCCCTGCTCCTGCACCTCCTTCCCTGTTCCTGCACTGCCTTCCCTGCTCCTGCACCACCTTCCCTGCTCCACCTTCCCTGCTCCTGCACCACCTTCCCTGCTCCTGCACCTCCTTCCCAGCTCCTGCACCACCTTCCCTGCTCCTGAACCGCCTTCACTGCTCCTGCACCACCTTCCCTGTTCCTGCACCGCCTTCCCTGCTCCTGCACCACCTTCCCTGCTCCTGCACCACCTTCCCTGTTCCTGCACCACCTTCCCTGCTCCTGCACCACTTTCCCTGCTCCTGCAATGTCTTCCCCTCCCTGCCTCTCCTGCTCCTGCACCTCCTTCCCTGTTCCTGCACCGCCTTCCCTGCTCCTGCACCGCCTTCCCTGCTCCTACAATGTCTTCCCCGCCCTGCCTCTCCTGCTCCTGCACCTCCTTCCCTGTTCCTGCACCGCCTTCCCTGCTCCTACACCACTTTCCCTGCTCCTGCACCTCCTTCCCTGTTCCTGCACCGCCTTCCCTGATCCTGCACCGCCTTCCCTGCTCCTGCAATGTCTTCCCCGCCCTGCCTCTCCTGCTCCTGCACCTCCTTCCCTGCTCCTGCACCGCCTTCCCTGCTCCTGCACCGCCTTCCCTGCTCCTGCAATGTCTTCCCCACCCTACCTCTCCTGCTCCTGCACCTCCTTCCCTGTTCCTGCACCGCCTTCCCTGCTCCTGCACCACCTTACCTGCTCCTGCACCACCTTCCCTGCTTTTGCGCCGCCTTCCCTGCTTCTGCGCCGCCTTCCTTGCTTCAGCGCCACCTTCCCTGCTCCGGCACCTCCTTCCCTGTTCCTGCACCGCCTTCCCTGCTCCTGCACCTCCTTCCCTGTTCCTGCACCGCCTTCCCTGCTCCTGCACCACCTTCCCTGCTCCTGCACCACCTTCGCTGCTCCTGCACCACCTTCCCTGCTCCTGCACCGCCTTCCCTGCTCCTGCACCACTTTCCCTGCTTCTGTGCCGCCTTCCCTGCTCCTGCACCGCCTTCCCTGCTCCTGCACCACTTTCCCTGCTTCTGCGCCGCCTTCCCTGCTTCTGCGCCGCCTTTCATGCTTCAGCGCCACCTTCCCTGATCCTGCACCACCTTCCCTGCTCCTGCACCACCTTCCCTGCTCCTGCACCGCCTTCCCTGCTCCTGCACCACCTTCCCTGCTCCTGCACCACCTTCCGTGCTCCTGCAATGCTTTCCCTGCTCCTGCACCGCCTTCCCTGCTCCTGCACCACTTTCCCTGCTTCTGCGCCGCCTTCCCTGCTTCTGTGCCGCCTTTCATGCTTCAGCGCCACCTTCCCTGATCCTGCACCACCTTCCCTGCTCCTGCACCACCTTCCCTGCTCCTGCACCACCTTCCCTGCTCCTGCAATGCCTTGCCTGCTCCTGCACCACTTTCCCTGCTCCTGGACCACCTTCTGTGCTCCTGCACCACTTTACTTGCTCTTGCACCGTCCTCCCTGCTTCTTCACCACCTTCCCTGCTCCTGCATCGCCTTCCCTGATCCTGCACCACCTTCCCTGCTCCTGCACCACCTTCGCTGCTCCTGCACCACCTTCCCTGCTCCTGCACCGCCTTCCCTGCTCCTGCACCACTTTCCCTGCTTCTGTGCCGCCTTCCCTGCTCCTGCACCGCCTTCCCTGCTCCTGCACCACTTTCCCTGCTTCTGCGCCGCCTTCCCTGCTTCTGCGCCGCCTTTCATGCTTCAGCGCCACCTTCCCTGATCCTGCACCACCTTCCCTGCTCCTGCACCACCTTCCCTGCTCCTGCACCGCCTTCCCTGCTCCTGCACCACCTTCCCTGCTCCTGCACCACCTTCCGTGCTCCTGCAATGCTTTCCCTGCTCCTGCACCGCCTTCCCTGCTCCTGCACCACTTTCCCTGCTTCTGCGCCGCCTTCCCTGCTTCTGTGCTGCCTTTCATGCTTCAGCGCCACCTTCCCTGATCCTGCACCACCTTCCCTGCTCCTGCACCACCTTCCCTGCTCCTGCACCACCTTCCCTGCTCCTGCACCACCTTCCCTGCTCCTGCAATGCCTTGCCTGCTCCTGCACCACTTTCCCTGCTCCTGGACCACCTTCTGTGCTCCTGCACCACTTTACTTGCTCTTGCACCGTCCTCCCTGCTTCTTCACCACCTTCCCTGCTCCTGCATCGCCTTCCCTGATCCTGCATCACCTTCCCTGCTGCTGCACTGCCTACCCTGCTCCTGCATTGCCTTCCCTGCTCCTGTGAAGACTTCCATGCTCCTGTGATGCCTTTCCTGCTCCTGCACCGCCTTCCATGCTCCTTTACTGCCTTACCTGCACCACTTTCCCTGCTCTGGTATGGCATTCCCTGCTCCTATACCGCCTTCCCTGCTCTTGCACCACCTTCCCTGCTTCTTCACTTCTTCACTGCCTTCCTTGCTCTTGCACCGCCTTCCCTGCTCCTGCAATATCTTCCCCGCCCTGCCTCTCCTGCTCCTGCACCGCCTTTCCTGCTCCAGCACCTCCTCCCCAGCTCCTGCACCTCTTTTCCTGCTCCTGCTCCTGCACCTCCTCCCCAGCTCCTGCACCTCTTTTCCTGCTCCTGCTCCTGCACCTCCTCCCCAGCTCCTGCACCTCCTTCCCTGCTCCTACCCTGCCTTTCCCGCTCCAGCACCACCTTGCCTGCTCTTGCACCGCCTTCCCTGCTCCTGCACCTCCTTCCCTGCTCCTACCCTGCCTTTCCCGCTCCAGCACCACCTTCCCTGCTCATGCACCGCCTTCCCTGTTCCTGCACCGCCTTCCCTGCTCCTGCACCTCCTTCCCTGCTCTTGCACTGCCTTCCCTGCTCCTGCACCTCCTTCCCTGCTCTTGCACTGCCTTCCCTGCTCCTGCACCTCCTTCCCTGCTCCTGCACTGCCTTTCCTGCTCCAGCACCTCCGTCCCTGCTCCTGCAACGTCTTCCCTGCCCTGCCTCCCCTGCTCCTGCACCTTCTTCACTGCTCTTGCACCGCCTTCCTTGCTTCTTCACTTCTTCATCGCCTTCCCTGCTTTTACACTGCCTTTCCTGCTCCTGCACCGCCTTCTTTGCTCCTACACTGTCTTCCCAAATCAAGCAATGACAGCAATGCACCGCCAAAGCCGAGAGGCCTGACAATGTGTTTTCAGAGTCAGGGAAGGAGCACTTCTCAGTTTCAGCAGCTTCAGCCTGGCGGATCGGCCTCTCTCCGCCTCTGCTGCCCTTCTTCTGCCCGTCTGAGGCGGCTCGGCCTCTCTCCGCCTCTGCTGCCCTTCTTCTGCCCGTCTGAGGCGGATCGGCCTCTCTCCGCCTCTGCTGCCCTTCTTCTGCCCGTCTGAGGCGGATCGGCCTCTCTCCGCCTCTGCTGCCCTTCTTCTGCCCGTCTGAGGCGGATCGGCCTCTCTCCGCCTCTGCTGCCCTTCTTCTGCCCGTCTGAGGCGGATCGGCCTCTCTCCGCCTCTGCTGCCCTTCTTCTGCCCGTCTGAGGCGGCTCGGCCTCTCTCCGCCTCTGCTGCCCTTCTTCTGCCCGTCTGAGGCGGCTCGGCCTCTCTCCGCCTCTGCTGCCCTTCTTCTGCCCGTCTGAGGCGGATCGGCCTCTCTCCGCCTCTGCTGCCCTTCTTCTGCCCGTCTGAGGCGGATCGGCCTCTCTCCGCCTCTGCTGCCCTTCTTCTGCCCGTCTGAGGCGGCTCGGCCTCTCTCCGCCTCTGCTGCCCTTCTTCTGCCCGTCTGAGGCGGATCGGCCTCTCTCCGCCTCTGCTGCCCTTCTTCTGCCCGTCTGAGGCGGCTCGGCCTCTCTCCGCCTCTGCTGCCCTTCTTCTGCCCGTCTGAGGCGGATCGGCCTCTCTCCGCCTCCGCTGCCCTTCTTCTGCCCGTCTGAGGCGGATCGGCCTCTCTCCGCCTCCGCTGCCCTTCTTCTGCCCGTCTGAGGCGGCTCGGCCTCTCTCCGCCTCCGCTGCCCTTCTTCTGCCCGTCTGAGGCGGATCGGCCTCTCTCCGCCTCCGCTGCCCTTCTTCTGCCCGTCTGAGGCGGCTCGTCCTCTCTCCGCCTCCGCTGCCCTTCTTCTGCCCGTCTGAGGCGGATCGGCCTCTCTCCGCCTCCGCTGCCCTTCTTCTGCCCGTCTGAGGCGGCTCGGCCTCTCTCCGCCTCCGCTGCCCTTCTTCTGCCCGTCTGAGGCGGCTCGGCCTCTCTCCGCCTCTGCTGCCCTTCTTCTGCCCGTCTGAGGCGGCTCGGCCTCTCTCCGCCTCTGCTGCCCTTCTTCTGCCCGTCTGAGGCGGATCGGCCTCTCTCCGCCTCTGCTGCCCTTCTTCTGCCCGTCTGAGGCGGCTCGGCCTCTCTCCGCCTCTGCTGCCCTTCTTCTGCCCGTCTGAGGCGGATCGGCCTCTCTCCGCCTCTGCTGCCCTTCTTCTGCCCGTCTGAGGCGGATCGGCCTCTCTCCGCCTCTGCTGCCCTTCTTCTGCCCGTCTGAGGCGGCTCGGCCTCTCTCCGCCTCTGCTGCCCTTCTTCTGCCCGTCTGAGGCGGATCGGCCTCTCTCCGCCTCTGCTGCCCTTCTTCTGCCCGTCTGAGGCGGCTCGGCCTCTCTCCGCCTCTGCTGCCCTTCTTCTGCCCGTCTGAGGCGGATCGGCCTCTCTCCGCCTCTGCTGCCCTTCTTCTGCCCGTCTGAGGCGGCTCGGCCTCTCTCCGCCTCTGCTGCCCTTCTTCTGCCCGTCTGAGGCGGATCGGCCTCTCTCCGCCTCTGCTGCCCTTCTTCTGCCCGTCTGAGGCGGCTCGGCCTCTCTCCGCCTCTGCTGCCCTTCTTCTGCCCGTCTGAGGCGGATCGGCCTCTCTCCGCCTCTGCCTCCCTTCTTCTGTCCGTCTGAGGCGGCTCGGCCTCTCTCCGCCTCTGCTGCCCCTCTTCTGCCCACCTGAGCTCGTCTTCTCCCCTCCTGTTGGTGAAACCCAGTATTGTTTTTTCAAAGTATGTTTTTTTGTATTTGGAGCCTGGATTTATAATGACCAAATTAAGGGCCGTATTTAGATCTCGGCCGACGGGTTACTTCGTCACAACGGTGATGGAAATCCCATCCGCTGAAATATTAATCCCATAGGAAATAATGGGATTAATCATATTGGATGTAATGGGATAGGATAGAATGGGATAAATCCCATAGGATATAATGGGATAGGAAATAATGGGATAAATCATATAGGATGTAATGGAATAGGATATAATGGGATAAATCCTATAGGATAAACTGGCATAGGATATAATAGATTAAATCCCATAGGATACAAGGGGATTTATATTTTGGCGAATGGGATATCCATCACTGTTGTGATGGACGAACCCGTCAACCAAGATCTGACTCAGGCACCTATAAATCTTCAGCTATCCACCTATTTCCAACACTACCATTGTACGCGGGCTAGGGCCATAAATGCCAGTCTAGGTTTAGGATATATTGACTTTGGTTAGTCCTGGGACAATATTGTCCACATCAAGGAAGTCCAATTTCAGTCTTATCCAGAAGGGTTTGAAACAAGTTTCCGTGCCTCCAGAACACAACTAAAACACAAACAAATTGCAAATAGATACAAATCTACTAACACAAAATCTGATACTAAATACAATGCACAAATGCAAACCTTGAAACGGAACAAAAAAATTAAACAATAGAGACTTCTCCAGATTGTCAATGACATGCATTTTGCATGAAGCCCTTCCAATCATGTGCTGTGAACATGTTTCCAATCTGATGCCCAAGTTACACATGCACTGGGTCAGATGGACATTCGCCCATATACCTCTCTGGGCTCATGAAGGCCCTAAAGGAGGCCTCTGTCTTTGTCCTAAACTGCTCGTCTCTCCCCTCGGTATCGGCTATTGTGCACGGATTGGTGTCACTACAACGCGGTTTTTTACAACGCATTCCGTTACATCGGAATTTTTACAACGCAGGATCCATTACATCGGATGCCATTACAACGCATGGCATTACATAGCAGATGCTATTACAACGCATGGCATTACATCGTAAGTATAGGTAAGTATACCTTTTTAAAAAAAATGTAATTAAGTTATTTTAATTAATTTAATTTAATTAATTTAATTAAAATACATTTTAAAATAGTAATTAATTTAATTTAATAGATTTAAATCTATTTATTTAATTTAATTTTAATAAAAATTGTAATTAATTTTAATTAATTAATATAATGAAATTAATTTAATTTAAATATTTTTAAAATTGTAATTAAATTAAATTAATTAAAATAATTTATTTAATTTAATTAATTTAATAAAAAAATGTAATTAATTTAATAAATATATTTTAATTAATTTATAAATGGTAAATATAATTTAATTAGCCCTAAGTACAAACCCAACCCTGAACCCTAAAACACCCCTGTACCCCAAAACCCAAACCCAACCCTAAAACCTAAAAATACCCCTGTACCCCAAAACCCAAACCCTGCCCTGAAACCTAAAAACACCCCTGTACCCCAAAACCCAAACCCTGCCCTGAAACCTAAAACACCCCTGTACCCCAAAACCCAAACCCTGCCATGAAACCTAAAAACACCCCTGTACCCCAAAACCCAAACCCTGCCCTGAAACCTAAAAACACCCCTGTACCCCAAAACCCAAACCCTGCCCTGAAACCTAAAAACACCCCTGTACCCCAAAACCCAAACCCTACCCTGAAACCTAAAAACACCCCTGTACCCCAAAACCCAAACCCTACCCTGAAACCTAAAAACACCCCTGTACCCCAAAACCCAAACCCTACCCTGAAACCTAAAAACACCCCTGTACCCCAAAACGCAAACCCTACCCTGAAACCTAAAAACACCCCTGTACCCCAAAACCCAAACCCTACCCTGAAACCTAAAAACACCCCTGTACCCCAAAACCCAAACCCTACCCTGAAACCTAAAAACATCCCTGTACCCCAAAACCCAAACCCTACCCTGAAACCTAAAAACACCCCTGTACACCTGTACTTATTTTAAAAATTACTTTAATTAATATAATAAATAATAAATTAATAATATTAAAAAACATAAATAAATATATGTAATTATAATTAATATTAATAAAATTAAAAAAAATTAAATACTTACCTATACTTACGATGTAATGTCATGCGTTGTAATAGCATCTGCTATGTAATGCCATGCGTTGTAATGGCATCCGATGTAATGGATCCTGCGTTGTAAAAGTTCCGTTGTAAAAGACTCCCGTTGTAAAAGTTGCGATGTAACGGTGCATCACCTTGTGCACAATGGCACATGAGGTCAACATCACAAAATATAGTTCCACTGCTTATTTTGAGCCGGTGCTCAGCCCTGGCACCTAACCCTCTGCACCAGTACTTATAGCATCAGTTAAGGACACACTTATTAAGAAGGCACATGATTTTCCCCACGCTGAGACTCGAACCAGGTTCTCCAGCTCCGAAATCAGCAGCTCTACCCATTAGGCCATTAGGTCAAGTCCTCTACAGGTTAAAAAGTGCCGGGACTCAAGTCAGGAGACAGCTTGCACCAGCACATTTCTCCTGTCAGCGCAGTCTCCTGATGAGAGCCCTGGCACTCCGTAGTATGGTAAACATCACTTACAACAAAACTTTTACAACGCAAACTATTACAACGCATTGCGCTGGGGGGGCGCTCTAGGATAGGAAATAAGTTTAATTTACTATCCAACACCTTCCCTAGTGTCCACGGGGACTGGAGTTGGAATAGTAAATTAAACTATTCACTATCCAGCACCCAAAAGCGCTATGCGTTGTAATGGTATGCGATGTAAAAACCGCGTTGTAAAGGCAGGCGTTGTAATAGCCTGCGTTGTAACGTCATACATCCCTGTAGTATCCTCAGGTTATGTATATATGTTCCATTCTCTTTGTAACTAGCCGCTCAGCCAGTGTGAGTGTTCCGTGTAGAATGTTGACGTGATAGACATGAGTGGAATGCTTGGGTGCCTGGTGTGTGTGTGTTGACAATGGGATGATGGGCTGAGCAGCTAGGAGGCCACTCCTGGTGGGGCTTGCTGTAGCTTCTACTTATGGACTTAATAAACTACATCATACTCTACTCGTCACCTGAACACGTGGTACCAGCACACTACACACTTTTTAATTTACAAATGAACCACTGTACAGTTCTAATGAAATGAGTACATTAGCAGAGCATGTTCTACTCAAGAAGTCTATTAATCACTCCATGTTGTTCTGATGAGATTTTTTCAACAACACTCCAGGGGAGCAGACTATACACATGTAGCCCATGCAACAAACGCACTCAGCAGCAATGCATGTTAGCATTCGGATCTTATGTTTTCTACAAGAGCAGTTCTGAAGGAACACATGAAATGTTTTGATTATTACAGCTAATAAAATGTTGATACTTGAGTGTATTGTTTCTGATGTGCGACCCACGCCCTGTAGCATAATTACTGTATGAGTAGTAATTTTATAGCTTAAGAAACTGTTGAGTTTTTGAGCTCTTTTAATGCAAGTCTAACAAGTTTATATGATTTCTTTCACAGAGCATGGCATCCCTATGGTGGCGGCAATGACCAACGACTTGTCCCCCGTATCGGAGGATCTGGACAGCGGCAACGATCCGTCTCGCTCCACCCTGGACAGTCTCTCCGACACTTACTCGGTTGTAGCAGCCGCCATCAGCAACCCTGACGAAGAGCTGGACTTGGAGGCTCCAAACTATGACCCACCAGAGCCTCTGTTGTGCTCAGAGGTGCTGGATGAATGTGATGCCATGTCAGATACTTCACCGTGCCCTGAGATACCTGAAGAAGGCCCTATGGTGTCTTCATCTGTGCCGAAACCTCAGGGACCGGAAGGGTGTGCTGCCGTTTCTCTAACCCGCCCGTGCCCTGAGAGACCAGAAGAATGCCCCACTATCTCTGGATTGGCACTACGCTCTGCGGTAGTGGAGGAACGCTCCACCATCGATGAATCCCCGCGTTGTCCTGAGGCATCTGCCACTCAACCATCACAAGCGGGAAGTGCCACTCTGAACAATTTACCATGCCAAGTGGTAGCTCCCATTCGGCCCACCACACTTGACCTCTCACAGTCCCTCAGGAAGCACGTGGATGAGGCGAAGACCCTGGGTCCGCGAACGAACAGTGACCAGTCAGAGGTGAATGAGAACGGGATCGAAAGCTGCCCAGCGGCACCCCAGATCAACGAAGAGAAGAGAGCCCTGGAGGGGGAGCTGCACAAGTGCATCGAGGACTTCCGCAAGATCCGCATCCCCAAGGACTTCCCCAACAAGAAGCGGCACTGGCAGAACGAGCTGCTGAGGAAGTACCAACTCTGATGGACTGGTGCAGACAGAAGATGTCCCTCCGTGGACCGTGGAGATAAGACGCTGGCGGAGTCGGCCACATAGGTGGGTCACCGGGCATGTGAAGGGCTGATACAGACTACTGGTCTTTCGAAGGATGCTGTCAGTCGGTGGATCTCCCGCCATCCTGACCAGCTAGTCTGCCTCTGAGATGAAGGAATACCCCAGCAACCATAGGAGACCCCTCACCTACAAACCGTGAAAGTTACGCACACACCTGTAGTAGGATAACTCAACACAGCCCTCTGGTTCCTCTTCAATTTTCACGAATCATTAATTTTGAAGCCTCTCTTGTTCCTTAAATGATAGCATTGCCCACATTTTCAATCCACTGTTTTCCTTGTCTTTGGTTTTGCCATACTTGAAAGATGCGATCATGGTCAGAATTCAGACCTGAACATGGAGATTGCCACACTCCAGATTTTTGCAATGCTTGTCTTCCGGTTGGACAGGAAGTACGGTGTGTCTTTGTGCTCTTTCAGCCATTTTGAAAGAAAGAGGATTTTTTTGGCATGCATTCTCCTTTCGGTTATTCTTGCCACGTGACGTCACCCAAAGCACATGTAAGGGTAGTGGATCCAGGGCGAGAGAGGGGGCCTGGGAGTGGAGGTGGTGGTGGTGGAGGGGGGTTGTTTGTATCCTCACAAATCACGTGACACCTTTAGGTTAATTGTCGTGGCATGGACAGGAAGTGAAGATTGGGGAGGGGGAGAGCCACCCCCTGACCTCTCCTGACCCCTTCTTGTCCACCAAACAAAGGCAGCCAGGCATGTGGGCCCGATTCACAGAACTAACTTAAGACAAAATCCTAAACTTACTACCATTTTGGTATTCACAGAAGGCACTTACTCATTTTGATATTCTGCTACTTCAGAAACACTGACCCAAAATCTGGTCACCTACAAATGATTCAGCACTGGGTGCCGCATGCGCAGCATGAAGTACCATTGAGCCCAGGTCGCCTTCCCTATCAGTGGGGGGGAACAATCCTACGCTTGGTGGATTCTGCTTTACAATGATAGGAAGAGCTAACATTGAAGCATCAAAAGGCAACATCGCTTAGAAGGCTTGGCCACCATGAGCCCGGTACCCGTGGGCATTTTTCTGTCATCTGCAACTTCGGATGTCTTGGCTATGCCCAAAGAGCGCTCTCAAGACTAGTTCTATATGGTGTAGAACGTTCAAGCTAGGTTTATCAACACTTTGCACCAGTGCAAAGTCACCTAAAGTGACACAAACAGGTGTAAAGTGCTGATTTCGTATTTACTTTCCAGTGCAAAACTTTATGTGTGCTGGAAAGCGGCCTGGTAGAAATGCAAATTAGCAGTATGAGCCACTGTGCATCACTTTGTATCGAACAACATCCCATGGGTGGTACAAGGGCATTACCACCCGTAATCTTTGACCCAAAGCCCTCTCTGTTAGCATTTGTAGACGGGGCTCTCTGCCACAAACACACCTCCTTGAGGCAGGCGCAGCGTAGGAGACAAGCTTTTTTCTCCAAACTTTTCAAACATTCTGTATTGCACTGAACAGCACACATACAATGTAGTAAAAGTTAAAAAGTGTGTCTCAGTATATTGTACTGGAAGGATAGCCTTCTGTGGTGCAAAGGTGTGTACATGGAGGGAGGCGGCCTATTGTGCACCAGACCTCGGAAGAGAGCAGCAACACCGTATCTTTGAATATAGGATGCTGTCCTGCCCTCTCCATCGTTCGCAACGCAGTGCACCAACACCATATCTTTGAATATAGGATGCTGTCCTGCCCTCTCCATCGTTCGCAACGCAGTACACCAACGCCGTATCTTTGAATACATGATGCTGCCCTGTCCTCTCCTTCATACGCAACGCAGTGCACCAACACAGTATCTTTGAATATAGGATGCTGTCCTGTCCTCTCCTTCATGCGCCACGCAGTCAAGTCAAGTCAAGTCAAGTGATTTATATAGCGCACTACATACCCAGAGGGTCTCAAGGCGCTGGAGGAGGGATGGGGAATTACTTGTCGAATATCCAGGTTTTAAGTTGTTTTCTGAATGTAAGGTGGTCCTGAGTGAGGCGAAGGTGAGTGGGAAGTGAGTTCCAGGTTTTAGCTGCCAGGTAGGAGAAGGATCTGCCTCCCATGGTGGTTTTGTTGATGCGAGGTACAGTTGCAAGGGCTTGGTTGGAGGATCGTAGGAGGCGGGAGGGGGTGTAGAAGGAAAGTCGTGAGTTGAGGCATTCGGGTCCAAGTTCGTAGAGTGCTTTGTGTGCGTGGGTTAGGAGGCGGAAAGTAATCCTCTTGTTAACGGGGAGCCAGTGGAGGTTTTTCAGGTGTCCAGAGATGTGGTCTTTACGCGGGATGTCTAGTATGAGTCTGGCTGAGGCGTTCTGGATGCGTTGGAGTTTTTTTTGGAGTTTTGCGGTGGTACCGGCGTATAGGGTGTTTCCGTAGTCCAGGCGGCTCGTGACCAGTGCGTGGGTGACCGTTTTTCTGGTTTCGGTGGGGATCCAGCGAAATGTTTTTTTGAGCATGCGAAGAATATTGAAGCAAGAAGATGAGACGGCGTTGACTTGTCTGTTCATAGAGAGTGTGGAGTCCAGGATGACACCTAAGTTCCGTGCGTGGTCTGTCGGGATGGGTGCTTTTCCAAGGGCCTCAGGCCACCAAGAGTCGTCCCAGGCGGAGGGGGAGGTCCCAAGGATGAGGACTTCAGTTTTGTCGGAGTTCAGTTTTAGACGGCTGTACTTCATCCACTCGGCTACTTCTTTCATTCCTTTATGTAGGTTGGTTTTGGCGGTGTTGGGGTCTTTGGTGAGTAATAGTATCAGTTGAGTGTCATCAGCGTAGGAGATGATGTTGAGGTTATGTTGGCGTGCGATGGCTGCGATGGGGCTCATGTATACGTTGAAGAGGGTGGGACTGAGTGAGGATCCTTGTGGTACGCCGCAGATGACTTCTGTAGCTTCTGATTTGAATGGTGGGAGGCGGACTCTCTGGGTTCTTCCGGCGAGGAACGAGGTGATCCACTCCAGTGCTTTTCCTTGGATTCCGATGTTTCTAAGACGTTGTATTAAGGTGCTATGACAAACTGTGTCAAAGGCTGCGGAGAGGTCGAGGAGGATGAGGGCGACCGTGTCTCCGTTGTCTAGCAGAGTTCGAATGTCGTCAGTAGCTGCGATGAGTGCGGTCTCAGTGCTGTGTTTGGCTCGGAAGCCGGACTGAGAGGAGTCGAGGGATTTGTTGGTTTCTAGGAAGGCGGCGAGCTGGTTGTTGACAGCTTTCTCGATGACTTTGGCCGGGAATGGGAGGAGCGAGATGGGGCGGTAGTTTTTGAGTTTGGTGGGGTCAGCTGTGGGTTTCTTCAGAAGGGCGCTGAGTTCGGCATGTTTCCAACTTTCCGGGAAGGTGGCGGAGTTGAGGGAGCAGTTGATGACGTCTCGGAGGTGCGGTGCTATGATGGAGTCTGCTTTGTTGAAGATGTGGTGAGGGCATGGGTCTGTGGGGGATCCTGAGTGGATGGAGTTCATCAGGCGGATGGTGTCCTCAGTGGAGATTGGGTTCCAGTCATTGAGGATGTTCAAGGGGGGTGGGGGTCCTGCAGAAGGTTGGGTGGGTTGGTCTCCGGGCTGGTTGTCAAAGCTGTTGTGGATGTCAGCAATCTTGTTGTAGAAGAACGA